>NC_087489.1:3750000-5000000 GCF_036417665.1 Passer domesticus | reverse complement strand
GCATTCTTATCAATTTAAAGGTGAGGAATAAAGGCTGAAAGTAATAAATCAGTTTTCTTAAGGGTGTAGAATATTTGCAGGAAAGTAAGAACTGAGTCTCAAATCTTAATCTACTTCCCAATACCTTTTCTGCTAAAATTTGAAAAAGTCCAAGAGAAATCAACCCCACATGGGAGAGCAAACCTGGCTACATCCCTCTGAAAAGCCTCACCTTCAGGTGGGCAGAAATTCACCTCAGATAAGGTCTGGACTCACACACCAATGCAGGCTGGCTTAGCATAGCTGATGAGGCACTTTGGGACTCAAGCTGATGTTTCTTTCTAAATGCAAACAATAGACAATCTCCTTCTGTTTTATAACACTCTTTTCTTCTCCATATAAGCCATTCAGCAGACAGCAATTGACTGTTTTTCAATTTTAGTAATGATCAGTTTATCTTTTATAATTTTCAGAAGTTCTCAAGAGACTCTCCCCTCTCACTGAGCACAAACACACAAACACTTGACTTGGCATTTGCCACAAGTAAGGAGACAAAAGCCCACACTATGGGGGTGGCAAAAAGCATTGGAAACCTTGTAAAATATATCCCCTTGGAGAGTCCCTCTCCCTTCTGCTTCTCCCCCCCTCCAATTTTCATCCTCCTCCGTTGTGCTGGGGACTGAGTCAATGGCATATATGGTTGTGCTCTGACCCCGGGGGTGCAGGGGTGCAGCAGCAGAAACAATACCTAAATTACACTAAATTTTCCAAGTTCAGTATCAGTTGTGCATACAAGGCAAAGTTTAAAATCCTCCTGCTCCTCTGTCTGTTCTGGAAGCCCGCAGACAGGGAGCTCCCTGCCTTCCCTCGCTGCCCCATCCCTGCACAGCAGCGGCTCTCGCAGCGGGGCTCCAGCAAAAACTCAGCTGCAGAAAGGAGTTCTCAACCTCAGGGGCAGCTGTCAGGCCCAGAAGGGAAAACACATATGAGATCACCAGCAAAACTATCTGGGCAGTGCTGCTATCAAGCCTTTTAAAGAGCAGCCCTCAGTTAATTCCTTTTAGAGGTCTTTGTTCCACAAAGATTTCATCTCCCCTCTTGCAGCTCCCAGCCAGGAGCAGGAGGAGACATGATCCTTCCCATGGAAGAATTGCTGTCCACAGCTACTCCTGCTCAATAAGCTTTGTCACAGACTTGAGACTATTTATAGAAGCTTTAAAAATATCTAAGGGGCACCTTTCGTTTTTACTCAGACACAGCACCTTTTTATGTTTAATAGAGAGATTTAAAAAAATATTTCTGCTTAGCATCAACATGCTTTTCTGTTAAAAATAAAACAGCTGAGCTAGCGAGAAGATTTGGGCAGGAGGAAATTCTATTTATAGAAACTTTTACAACAGTTATCACATGCTGATAAGGATTGCTGTGAACCACAGGCTCCACGGAGGGGTGGCGTGGGGATGAACCCAACACGGGAGGAGCCAAGGCAGCAGCACAGAGGAGACAAACAGCTCTGGGGTCATGCCCCGGTGGGGACAGCAGTGTGTTCTCTGCAAGGTGGGACAGCAGCAGCCCTGAAGGAGGACACTCAGGAGCACTGCAAGTTCTTCTCCAAAGACAGCAAGCCCAGGAGCTGCACAGGGCAGTGTGCATTGCTGCTCTCCCAAGGCACACAGCCTCTTTTTGCATTTCATGCACTGACTGGTGAAGTATCTGCACTGTATTGCTTGGTGGTATGGCTGGACAGTCATGGAAGAGGACAGGGACCCCTGAAGTGCTGTACAAAGAGATTTCCTCCAGTGCATCCACTGCTCCTGTCTGTCAGACTGAGCCTTCCTCAATCTGAGCCTGAAGTAAAGAATAATCAGCATGTCTGAGTTATCAAGATGGGGGAGGAGGGAAAAGGGGGAGAAAATGGTCAAATTTTCCACTCCATTATATGGCCATCAAAAATTACAGCCTTCAAACCGTGAACAATAGGAAGGTGGGAGCAGATCTGATTTGAAACTGTAGAGCAGATACATGAAGATAATAATAGAAGTGAAATAATGGCAGGGGTGTCAGAGGAGTGAGTCAGACCAGCAGGCTTCTCTTCCAAGCCCTGCCATCAGTTTGCCACATGACCTTGATCAAGTTCTTTTCTTTGCACTGCAAATTTCTCATCTGCAAACCTGTATCTACCTAGCTTGGAAAATGCCTGGGTTTGTAGGAATACAACATGACATGAACCAAGTACTGCTGTCACATTGCTGCCCCTGCTTCAACATTCCTCTAAAAGAATAATCAAATATCTCTGGAAATCAATGATTAAAAAGTTCTGGAAAAGACTGGGTCAAGTTCTGGTTTCTTTAAAAACCCTCTTGAAGCAGGGGAAGCAGGATTTTATATCCAATAAATAAGGCATTTTCATGTCCTTCTGTAGTTAAAAATAACCTAGTTTGAGCCTTCAGAAGAACATAATAGATGTGACAGCCTAAACAGATAACTTTTGAAATTCCTCCTCAATTCTCAAGCATCTCTGTGTTCCCAGAGGAGCTCCCATTGCAAACAGGGATGTTACAAAAAGCAGAGTGTAAGCCATGCCATCCATTGGAAATCAGATAATGGAAGTCTTTTTCTTGAAAAAATAAATCCCCGCTCATGAGACAACCTTACAGGGCCTTATTTGGAAGTAAAGTTGATTTTAGAGTAAATCTGAGCTACATTTTTGTTTCAATACCAAGCAGCAGAAAGAGAAGTGAGAAAGAGAAGCAAAGAAGAAGAGACAAGCACCCAAAGAAGATTTTCACAGGAATTGCTTTCTCATTTCTGGATTCTTTACAAAGCTGCTCTTTGTTGGACTCTGCCAATTGGAATTTCCCCACAGATGATGATCAAGGATATCTTCTAATGGTCTAGGGCTTCTCTTCTCGGGTTTTTCATGCAGCTCTGTAAGAAGAAGGGAACAAGAAAATAATCCCTTCAAATTTGCTCAAATTCTGGTCAATTCGGTCAAACTAAAACACCCCAACAATAAACACAGACAACAGGCCATGCTGGATTCTCCTTGGTGGGGAAGACACCAGAAGCAGTGAGTATTTCACTCTACTTAGAGGGCTCCAGCAATTTTCAGTGACCAAAAGAAAATCACCTTCCCTCACACTTTCCAAAATGCTGAGCCACCCTAAGAGCTCCCAGCTTCCAGGTGGGAGCAGTGCCTTCCCTGGTTGCACCACTGCCCATGCAGGAGCCTCCTGCACACTGCACGACGTGTTCTACAGGGTTCTCAAAAGAGTCCTTTGAAATTTTTCTGAAAAATTATCATTTCTTTAAACTATGGCTCCTCTTCTCCTGGTGCTCTGCAATGGGACTCGTTTTTCCACAGGCAGCACCTCGGCACCAAAGTGCTCCTGGCACCAGGCTACCATTTGTGCTGTAATTAAATTGAATCCACTCCTTGGCTTGGCTTTATCCCTGAACAATACCAGCGTGTGAGCAATCCATTCTCAGGGCACTAATACATCACTGGGGTGAGCTCTGGCCGTGATGTATGGGCGCAATACATCAGAGTGCACTCCTGCTATCAGGATCTATGGGCACCATACATCATCAGGGTGAGGCTGAGTGCTGATGGATGGCTCCAAAGATGGTACTGTGCAGCACTGGGCTGGGCCAGGACCAGGAGGATAAAGGTTGGCACCACTGTTACCTGATTTCCCAGGGTTATAGTGCTGGCACTGGCCCAGCCTTCCTGAACTGGAGTCTAACTTTAGCTCCTTATTTATTTATCCTGAGGTACTGGAAGCCCCTCTCCTGGGATGCATCATCCTGCCAGAGGTCCCAGTGGGTGGCTGGTACACAATTAGCAGGAGTATATTCTCAGCTTGGTGTGAGGGGTTCAGCCCATTAACACTAATGGCAGCTGTAGTGCTGATGCTCTGTATATCACAGAGACAGGCACCAGCTCAGCCTCACACCCATGCCAGAGCACCTGCAGATTAGTGGGAATAAAACCCTCACAATGCTCAGAAAACCCCCTAAAACCCTGAAAACCCCCTACAGTAACTTCACTGTTTTCAAACATTCACCCTCTTGAGAAAACTCACCCAAATTTGAAACATAAACCTGTCCAGCCTGTGGAGGCAGAGAATCCCACGTTCATCCTAGACTGAGGAAAGCAGCAGTCTAGAAGTGTGGACTGTGACCCCACTGTGAACAAAATCCACCATTCCCTTGACCAGCCTACAAGAGCTCTGCAGGGAGCAGAGCAGTGCTGCTCTGGGGCCTGGGGGATGATCAGGGCAGGGAAATGGGGCACTGCAGGAGCAGAAAGGAGGAAAAGATAAACATCTGCTGCCTGAGAGTCCTTCAGACATCCCTTTTGCAAATAGGAAAGGTAAAGTATAGAGCAATATGAGGCTCAGCAGGGAGCTTTAGGGATATTTGCTCAGGAGGAAAGTGGCCAAGGAGAACCCTAAATGAGCATAATCGTGCATCATCCGAGTCTGTGCCTGGGCACTCTGAGCCAGTGCTGGGGACAGCAATGTCCTGGGGAGCAAAGGTGCTAAAACCAATCTCTGTGCTCCTTGTGGAGTCACCCAGGGTCTCCCATAAAGCAGACTTACTACTCTTGTGAAGGAAGTAACAGGTATAATAAAATACAGATATCCCAGCCCACACATCTTTGCCCAGCCCAGCCAGCCCCGAGGGGCAGAGAGAGAACTCTGGGCCGAGTCATAACATGTCCTTCTACCCCCTCAGCTCCTCAGGGCAGGATCTGACCCTCAGCACAGCCAGCCACCACCTCCTGAGCCACAAAGGACACAATTTTCCTCACACCACACAGGGAAGTTCTGGCACAGTCTGGGGAGAGCCTGCCCTGCCTGGTGCACCCAGCTCTCCTGATGGGTGGCAAGTTCAGCAGCTTTACTGAGAGGTCAAGTCTTGCTGTCCTTAAAAATATGGGCACAGTGATTTCCCTCCAGATGTATCCCCATAGCTTTTTTAATAAAAAACAGTTCAAAAAATCCTAAAGCATTGACTGAAATAATTTCTCAGACTCTCAATCTAGTCTTTGAAAGCAACCTGGAAATGACATTCTCATTAATTACACCCCATGTACCTGGAAAATGACAACATTGCCAAGCTGAGTGCAACAAGAAAACAGAAAACAGCTTGGGCAGGTGGATACCAAGCACACTGTCATGAAAAAATCCTTGTCTTCATGCAGGGGAGGGTGGCCAGAGCCCCGTGAGGAGCAGCAGCAGCACTGATGGCAGCAGTGCACTGGAGCCACAGCAAGAAGTGGCAGCAGCACCTTCCAGTGACACCCAGCCACCACACAGAGGGAATTTCTGACAATATTTTCCCTTGTGAAAGCAAGACAAGCTCAAGCCAGACAAGTCATTTGTCTTTGCTCACTCTGTGAGTTCCTATCAGTGCAGTGGAGTTGGTTGCTGGAGCTGGGGGATTTCCCCACCACAGCACAGGCAAAGTCAGGGGTCTGCCCCTTGCTGACTTTAGTGCAAGTCAGTAGGAAGTAGATGTAAACTATAAACACCAAAATGTGGGAAAAAGATGTCTGCTTCATCTTTGACAGAAGACTGGAAATTCATATCTGAGGAAAATAAAGAGAAGCAAGTCCTCTCTAAAGTGGGGAAAAGTCTGGCTAGTGTGAGTGATGAAGAGGGTAAAACAGCCTAATGAGGGACTGTGACATGCCAATGAAGGACTTGGAAAACCTGGATTTACTGGTCTGCAATGGACCCATAAACTTCTCCAGACCACCAGTGAAACTGGAGAACAGCACTTACCCAAAACTCAGGAGCACTCACAAGAACTCGAGCAGTCAGGTTAAATCTCACTGAAGCTGGCAAACTTCAATGCTCCCTTCCCTGGGACTGTCACCTGAAACAACAGAGCTTGTGCCCCAGCTGGAACCTGAGATCCCTGGTGAGTGGGGATGGCACTGCCTCCAGCCCAGCCTCCAGCCCAGGCTCCAGCCCAGGCTGCCCTGGGGAGCTCCAGGAGCACAGCAGGGATGGAGAACATGGCCAGGGATGGATAATGCCCAGCCCACAGCAATGGATGGGTAACATGGTCCAGCCACAACCAGGGATGGAGAACACAGCTGAGCCACAGCCAGGATGGAGAACACGGCCAGAGATGGATAACACAGCCCAGCCCACATCCAGAGCTGGGCATGATGCTGCTGCTGCTGGGAGAGCCCATAAAAACCAACCCCAAGGCTGCTCCTGGTTGTCCAGTTCTCCCGAGTACAACCAAACAAGACCCTTGTGCTCCTTTAGCAACAATAAAAGCTGCAGTAGGAGGAAAAAGCTGCTTGAGAACAGTTTCTCCTGTCCCTGGAACAATTCATAAGTGATTCCTTTTTTCCTTCACTTTGTTTTTCTTTTTCTTGTTTCTTTTAGAATGACTCAGAGCAAAACCTTATTTCCATGAGACCCATACCCACCAGAAAGCACAACCCACCTTCATTGCTGAGCCCTGAAAGCATCACCAGGCAGGGAGGGGAGAGGCAGATTCCTGCTGCCAGAGCCCCCAGTGGGATTCAGAGAGGTCACAAGCAGGAGCAGCAGTGCTGGCAGAGCTGGGACCCATCATGCCACCCAAACCCAGCAGCCACACCAGCAGGGGCATCACATGGAGGCTGCTGCAGAAGCTGACACGAGCAACCAGCAGCACTGGTGGCTCCACTGATTTTTCTTGGCATGGTTTTGCTGCCTTCTGCCCTGCAGAGGGAATAACCTGGTTTCATTCAGGAGTTGTTTGATTTAAGAACGTGCACCTCTGCAGGTTAGAGCTGTGCAGACAGGCTGTTTTTGTGAGAGAGAGTGAAAATAGAGCAAAGTTTCAGAAAGAAAGTTTATTTTGAAGTATTTCTTACCATCTGGTCAGCTTACACTTTTAAAAGTTCAATTATCTTCTGAGATAAACTTACTAGCCAAATTAGGAAACTAAATACAATTATTAAAGCATAAGAGAACAATTTCAGATTTGCTTTGAGTGCCAATCCAAATTTAACAAGCCCACAGATCCTGATGGATAATTCCAGAAAGATCCTTCAGCTTCATTTCAAACTAGAAGAACAGATGAATGCCTGGTATATGATTTACATTTATTCTCATGTTTTTAATCAAAACTTACACAGTTGTTTTAGCTGGCCAAAACCAGAACCAGGATTTTATAAAAATGTATTCAGTTTCTCCATGGAGCTGACGGATTTGAGCAGCTCTGCTATTGAAGTGCTTCACAGTGTGCAACCCAAAGTCTGCAAACCTGGGAAAAAATTCCATGTACCCCAGCATTTTGCAGAGTGATCTTTTATCCAGATGCTCTCCCAACAGCTAAATTAATCTTCTCAAGAAATTCTTTATGGAAAAATCCCCCAAACTTAAAAGAAAACTTCCTCTAAACTCTTGCCAAGGGTTCAGTGCCCTCTGATTTTATACAACAACCTGCAGCATTAACACTTCCCCTGTGGTTCCTCACCTTGACACACACCCAATGTTGGTCATGGATCATGTAGTCACACCCAAAATTATCATTTACCCAACTGATTTCCAACAGGAACAACATATCCATCAGAAGGGACTCAAAGCTAAAAGTTTCAAGAGTGAAAAAAACATCAAGATGCCACAATGCCACTGGTGAAACTTGATGGCAGAAATGTCTCACCTGGAGATGAAACACTTTTTACTTTTCCTGTGCACAACGAGGGCTCCTGGACAGCACAGGTCAGCACTGTTAATTAGGAGCAGAGCAATTGCTGCCCATCAGGCAAGAGACCCTGATACCTTGGGCTTGGAGGTGGCTCCCAAGCTCAGTTTATGGATTTGATGCTGTCGTGTTCAGAGGGCAAAGCCCAGGTGTGAGGGTAGTGCTGCTGGCTCTGATGGTGCTGCTAGGACAGACCCACAACCCAGAGCAGGACCTACAGCTCAAAACTGCTGTATTTAAAAATTCTCAAGTCACATACTCCAAGGAAAATCTTTAAAAATCTTGAAAAACCTTCAACCTGACAACTTTTCCCCAGCAGAGTTGTTACAGGAACAAAAAGATAGCATTTAGAGGAGAAGGTGCATTTGAATCCCTGATGGAAAGCCACGCTCCTCTTGCAGCAGTTTTTGTTGCTGTATTTTTGTACAGGGCCTCAGAAAGGTTTGATTTTGCAGTTTAGCATGTTGAGGCCTCTCAGTGCTCGCTGTCGGAGGGTGCCGATTACGCAGCTTCATTCATCAAAGTGTCACTTTTCTGACAGCCATTAATAAATATACTGCCAGAGCCCCTCACACCTGGCAGCCATGGCACACTGCAACACGCCGCTAACCTAATTTGCTAATTGCTGCTTTCCCCATTAATTTTAGTCTGTCTTGTTTGGTGTTGACACGGAGGGAAAAAGAAATAAGTGTGGGAGAAAAGCAGGTAAGAAAGAAAGCATTTGGTGATTTCTGTTTATTTGCTCATTTTTTCCTCACCCTCCATCACTGTTTTACTCTGGAACAGCAACTTCTATGAGCTTCATTTTGCATTTGCCCTGTATGCCAGAGGGCTGTGGACAATCCTCATTTGGTGCTGCTGGGTGAAGGGTTAATAATCCACACCCCCTTTTTTTAATCCAAACCCAAGCCCAGATTTTAGTGCCTCCAGTTCTGCCAGACCCCCTCCCTGACCCCCAAGGCATCCCACACCCAGCCAGAGGCTGCACCCCACCGAGCCCACGGGTGCTCAGGTCTGCTCTGCCAGCCCTTCACACCTGCCAAAATCCCTGCTCTGTTAATTCAATTCCTGGCCACTCTTGAGCAGAGATCACTCAGCTCCATGAATCATGTGATTCTCTGATAAATCTCCTCTTTAGGGCTCGAGCCCAGACCAAGTCCTCTGTGGCTGAGCTGGACTGAAACGCAGGTCTCCAGCCGAGGTCAATTAAGACGAGGAGTACCAGACCCATCAACCCTTCAGGCAATGATGAATTGTTGTTGCAGTGCTGGTAAAAGTCTCCCTGCAGGACACTCACCAAGCTGTTGTACTTGGACCACACATTGGGATCCATATGCTCCAAAGCTTTCCTTTGCCTGATTGGATCCAACAGCGACGTTCTTCACCCACCTCTCCAGCTGCGGTGGCTCTGCCTCCTCCTTCAGGAGTGGGGCACGAGCACACAGGAGAGCAGGGGCTCTGCAGGCACACGCTTGGCCACAAATGCCTCTCTGAGGAAGCATAAAGGTTTCTGCAAAGGTTTCCAGATCAATCATCCTCTTCTTTAATCAGTGTAAGGAACGGACATATCTGTCCGTAGCTGTGTGCATCCTCCAGCCTGCCAGCCTGGGGTCCCGTTTCAAAAGCTTTTTGTAAAATATCAGCTGAAAGTGTAAGATTCCTGATCCCTTTGGGTAAGCAGAGCCTCCCTCTGCCAAGACCCCAACCACACAGAACTTGCAGTGAAACCACTGATCCTCTCTCAGCCCAAGGTCAGAGCAGCAGCCAGGCCAGCTTCCACTGTCAGCCTGTGCTGGATCCAAATATTTCTGTGTCTTATAAACTCCTGGGAGAGAAGAACATGGATGAAAAATGAAGGCAGATTCCACCTTTAGCAGGGACTTGCAGCCTGTCTTCCAAGCACTGAATATCCCTGTCTCAGGGGTAATTCTAACACTGGGGACACGTACCAGGAGCAGTTGTAGTAAGCTGCAAGACGTTAGCAAGAAAAGTTTTGCTGCTTCTGAAAAGTTTAGTGTAAACCCAGTGTTTTTCCTTTAAAGCAGAAGAGGGTATAAATAGACTAAAACTAGATTGTGTCACCAGAAGGGTCAAAACCAGGCATAGTCTGTGTTGTTTCAAAGTGTTGAGTACGTAGGAAAGCTACTGCTTTGAATCAGCGTTTGTATGACTGCTGCTTGGGGACCAGCTCAGGTCTGGAAGCAAGAGTCAGCCTAATATGCTAATTCAGGACATTGGACAATGTTTTTTCTACCCCTGAAACACATGTGTGTGTTCTTTTAGCTCTTCTGGCATTCAAAACTGTACTGATATTTAATTTCACAGTGGCACAGCACTCCTCACAGCTGGCAGAAGTGTAACCCACAGCTTGCCTTAACCCCCTGGTGGGATCCTTCTGTGTTTCACCTTTAGCCAGAACACCTGGGCTGGTTCACATTCACCTTGAAAGGTCCACCACAGTGTTGGGCTGCTGCTCCACAAGGTCCCAAGGAGCTGAAGTAGACCTGCCACAGGCAGGGCCTTCAACTTCCAAGGGCCTTAGAAGTAAAATATACTATCCTGTTCCAAGTGAAGTTAAAAGGGCCCAGTAAAGAGTAACAGCATTTCAGCTTTTAGCCAAAAGCTTCAATTCATGGTCCTTTAAAGTTAAATTTATTGCCTCCATTTAGCAATGTCCCTGTAAAAATCCCGTCTGGCACAGAAAAACCCGTGTGCAGCTCAGCAGTGCTGTGGCAAACAAAATATTTCATCCCAGGGATCTAGCTATGCATCCATCTGCCTTTATTTAGGTCCTTGTGTCTGTTTATTCCCTTCGGTGCTCAATGGCTCCAAGCAGTGAGGCAGCACAGGTTATCCCACTCCTCCAGCCCAGCATCTCCTGCTGCCTGCTGAGGGGCTGACCACCAGGAGGAAAACACCAACACATCATTTCCCCTGTGTCTGTGACCCCAGGGAAGTGCACAGCTCTGTAAAACTCCCTGGCTCTTTCCCCCACTGCAGACAGAACTAGAAAAACCAGACAGGGAAGAGTACAAGCAAAATGATCAATGTTCTACCCACCAGTGTGAGAACTCCTACTTTTCAGAAGCCAGGGCTATTACCTCAGGGCTTTGACTGCTCTGCAGTATCACCCCTGCCCTTTAAAGATCCAATTCATACTCTTGCTCAAGCCTCAACATGCCCTGTTTGCCATAAGTGTTGTCTTGGACACTGAAACCAAAGGGAGCCTGTCCCAGGGAGAGTGTTGTCAGAGCGGGTGTATTTGGTGTAAAACATTTTGTTCAAGAGCACTTTCTGACAAAAGAGAACATAAAGGAAAATATTTTGTTGAAAAATACCAGGTCTGTTGGGGAGGAAGCCCTTTCATCTTCCATCCTCTGGGTTGGTTTTATTACTGTGAGAAGCCATTTTACTGAATTAGTATCGTAATCATGGCAATGTAATGGGGGTATTGAGCACTGCAGCAGGAGCCAGATCCCTCAGCTGGTACCCACCAGCACGGCTCCATTAACTTCACTGGAGCCAATTTATATCAGCTGAGGATCTGCCCTTTAGTTTTTACTACACGAAAGCCAGACTACAAATGGGAGAAACCTATATTAAAAACAAATATCTTCAATCACAGCAGCAGGAATGCAGAAAAATATTGGCTGAGTCAACTTTTATAGCAATGTTTTCTTTCTCTCTTGAGCGCTCAATTTTGAACACACCCCTATAAAATTTTCCAAGCCTGGAGCAACTTCCTTCCTTCCTCTGGTTAAAACCCACCTCACCTGATGGTGGTAACGGCGCTCTGGAGATTCTCTGCTTCTTTGCCCACCTTGGGGAGCTGGCAGCGTCCCCACATTGAGGCAGCTCTGCCTGCAGCCACGGGACAATTGTGCAAATGGAGATCAGGCCACGAACATCTGCTGCTCCCGGGCTGCGTGACCCTTCCCAGGAGGAGGAGGTTGCTCCACCAGCCCCCTTTGGAAGGCCACCAGGTCCCCCAAATGAAAGCACACTGAAGAGTTCAGGGCCCCTCAGCAGCCTTGCAGTAAGTGCCTTTTGTTCAAAGCCCAGAGCTGTTAATTAAAGACTGGTGATTAATGATTAAACTCCACGTGGTTCCCATCTCAGGCTGAAAAAGTCCTGGGGATGCTGACTTTGCTGAAGGCTCTGGTGTGAGGTTCTGGGACATGAGGAGCTATTTATAGAGAAGTCCATCAGAGCTCTGAAAGGAAGTGCTCCTTCCACATAATTAAGAGGAAAAAAAAACCCATTTCCAAAAAGTAGAAAGGTCAAATATTCAGAATAGGTAAACAAGCTCTGTGCCTGAATAAGCCACAGCCAGAAATGAGAGAATCTTTCTGTGTGCACTTTCCCCAAATGGCTATTTCAGCTCTTGGACTTGGGTTTCTATAGCAAATATTCTGTCTTTGGGAGTTCAGAATTCACTGTCCATAAAGCTCCTGGATCCTTAGCTGTGCTCATGACCAGTGAACACAAAGGGCTTCCACAGCAGGATCTGACACCCTGCTCAGGGCAGCGTGTGCCCAGTTGCTCTTAAAGGGCTTTCCAGTTGCATTTGCTGTGCAGAGCACACTTAGGTGAGCACCTTACAGGTCAGAAAAGCTGTCCCACCTGGACAAGCATTTTAAGAATGACTCAGAAGGACCCTTTGCTGTCCAGCTCCTCTGTCCCTGAAGCTGGTGCAAGGTGCTCGGCTTTCCTGAATGCTGTTAAATTCATACTACTCTACAACTCTCTTAAATACCCTGGAAAAGTTTAAAACAAAACAAGGGCTGTCCAGGACTGTTACCAAATTGATCTGCTCTGTGTCCAGCTGGATGCATCAACCTTTCCTGAATTACAATCTGAACACTTCAGGGTAAGATCTGGACCTCACAGCTTCAAACTCTCACATTAGACAAAGCCAGGAAAGTAACATTTGGCTTCTGCTGCCCTCCACTGTGAGAGAAGCATGTCAGGGCAGCACAGAGCCACTCAGACCTGGCCCAGCCACCCAGCAGGAGGGAAGGAGGCTCCAAACAGAGCCTGCCTCAGCTCAGGGTAGGAAAATCCAAATCAGGGAGATCTTTTTTTGACATCTGCACTACCATGGCTGAATTCTCTTTGAAGTTTTAAAAACTGTTTGAAGTTTCATTATTCTAAGACATTGGACATTTAAATACTTTGCTCAGGTCCCTAGACTGGGACATTGCTGACCAGTTACAGACCAGGTGCCTTTTTTGATTATGAACTCTCTCTCTCTGACCACATTCAATTACAGAAGGCCTGATTTATGCTCTCTGTGTTAGGGAGTAGCCTCTCTTCTTACAAAAAGGTATATAAACATGTTTTGACAGCTCCTCATTTGCTTCAGTCCAGCATCTGATTTACTGCAGTCCACAAATCAGAGGAACAAAGAGCCCCTGGGAGTCCTCAGCTCCACCTCCTGCTCAGGGAGGGACAATTGGCAGGGCTGCCCCAGCTCAGCTGTGCCTGTGGTCCCACAGAGGCCCTCTCCTGTGCTGGAACCATGCAAGCAGTCATTTCTTAATCAAAGGCAGTTGTGTTGCTCAAATACAATTTGCCCTGCACGAACCCATGCTGATTTTCCTGACCATCATCTCGTCTCTTTGAGCCCCTGATGGGTTGGAAGAAGAGAAGTTCCACGAGCTGGAGAAGCTCTGCCTGAGCTGACTGATGGCTGGTCCTGCCCACTGCCTTTCCAGCAGCCTTTCCACAGCCAGCAGGGACCTCCCCCAGCCCACCATGACGGCTCACAGGCATCAAACAGCCACACAAATCTCATTTGCTGGCTTGTTCATTACCTTCAAGTGAATTCCACCTGACCCCATAAACACAAATATATCCAGCTTCTCTCAGGAGTCCCTAAATTGTTGGTTTTCCACCACTTTCTGCCCCTTTCCTTCCCCAGTTTATCCTGACAAGATCATCGTGTACCTTTTCTTTGGTTTCACACCACTGCTGCAATCCACCCTTCTGCTGAAACACTGCATTTTCAAAACCTGAGTTAAAACAAATGAACATTCCCTTACATAAACATTGCCAAGTCTGAGTCCCACTGCCACTGTTTTACATTTTCAGGTCTTCCTGAGGAATGAAAATTCTAAATTGTGGTTTTGGGGGGGTTCCCTCTCCCTGTCCTTCAATCACACTTGTGGGTAGCAAGTTAGACATGTTTATGTTGAAAATCTTGGTAGGAGTTCTCAGAGCCTAATTATTCCCTATCAAAGTATAATAAATCCTATATAGCTTGCATAGGCTTCAGAAGATTATAGATTATCCCCTTCTGACCCTGACAGCCAAAAAATGAAGATACATGTATGGGTTTTTTTTTAATGTAAATGGAAAATAATTGAAGGTAGAGTCAATCAGCAGACCCTGTTTACAAAGGCCATAAAACATCCCATTTTTCCTGCGTGGCATAAATTGTGAGAAAGGATTGTTCTTCAGAACTGCTCCCACCACTGCCTTTCTGACAAGCACTCAGCCCAAAAATTCCACTCTAGGTTTCCCCAAAATTCTTTTCACAGCATGTTTTGCACTGCTGTCTCTCAGGTTTCACAGCCTTTCCACGAACATGTCCTGCCAGACACTCCAAAGCTTTAGCACATATTCCACACGTGCCTGCTCCACCAGCAGACACTTTTGGGTTTGGGCTGCTGGCTGCTCTCACTTAAGCTGTGTGGTTTCAGAAATGTCTTCTTAAATCCTCCTAGTAAAAGGCTGGCACTTCTGTCCCAGGGCTGGGATTCATTAGATGCTGTTCTCTGCTGTGTTTTAGGATGTGTTTGGTGCTCATTGCCCCGGGCAGCTGAGCAGCAGCAGGGCAGGAGCCCGGTGTGACACACATTACAGACCCATGGAACACCCAGAGATTGTATTGAAGTCACAAACACTGGGTGCACATCCTTACCCATCCATAGTGATAGCTCTCCTGGCTCCAGGAGTAAAATATAAAGTGCTTCCTGCAAAGAAATGGAGCCATTAGTGGGTAATTAATGCAAGCCTGGAATGCTAAAGCAGTATGAGTAATGGATCTTTTGAAGTTTGGCCACGAGAGGAGGGGGGAGAATCTTACATATCAGTTTGACCTGGCTCAAAGCTTCAGCCAGCAAAAGGTTCAAAATGACATAAAATAAAGGTTCTAGCCTGGAGGATATGGTTGGTTGTGTTTAAGACCTCATAGCCACAAAACCAGGCAGAAGAGCATTCCCCCTCCCATTCCCAGGCAATCAGGGCTTAGGAAGACCCCAAGGTCCTCACTGCATTATGTAAAACAGTCAAATGAAAATGCAAATTATCTGCTTGTTTTTAAAGATGACAGTTTTCTTCGAAGAACTGTTTTTCCCAACAACTAGCTCTCTTCTACCTGGTAGTGGGGTGATCCATCTCCCTTCATTCTGTGGACCCTGGGAACACAGGACATCAGCCTTCGGACAGTAAATTTCGGGAGTTTGTAGGAAAAAAGCCCTGGCTTGAATCTAAGGTTCTACCTAAATAATATGTCTTTCAGTAAGATCAAAAAGTGTCAAAAGAAAGGTATTACCACATACTGAAGAGCAAGTTGCTAATGCTTAGAGCTAGAAAACCCTGCCTTGAGTGGTGAGCAGAGCCAGAGCTCTCCACAGCCCACAAAGCCAGGGAAAGCAAGCATGGGTTGCACCACAGCTTTCAAACTGATGGTAAAAAGAATAAAACTTCAAAAGACATAATCCCATGGTCTGTTATTCTGAAGTAAATCCAGCAGGTTTGTGGAAATCAGGACTGGGTTACTCTGGATTTAACTGAAAGAAGTTTTGCCTGATGCTTTTAATAGTTGCAACAGAACACAAACATCTGGGTCCAATTCCTCTCTGATCCAAGCCCTTAGTTAACACAACTGTAAAATACCTTTCTCACTGGAGAGAAAACCAGCATGAAGTATCTTTTTGTGCTGACAAATGCCATTACAATGAAGCATCACCTAGACCCAAGCCCAGCCAATTCCCTTTGTTCCCAATTTTCACAGGCACCAAAGGCTTGTCCTCACTTAAGCAAAGCAAGTCAGTAACGTGACAATGGAAGATAAATGTCTAATCCAGGAACACCAGAGGAAAGACTTAGAGTATGATTGTAACCACAAGGATAGGTGCTTCCAGAGTGGGAATAATTAGCCCTTTAATTAAACTTATCTTGCTGCTAGACAAGAGCAATGCTCAGCAACACCTGGCCTGGAACATTCCTGTCTCTGCAGGCAGCAGATGGAGTGCACAGACACCATCCACCTCCCTCCTACCAGGTCTACAGTTGCCTGTGCCAGTAATTAAGGTCTGGGACAATGTCTGAATTATTGTGAACATCGCCAGACATTTCCTTGTCTGATTTGCCCTCATTAGGTAAAGCTGCACTTTTCTTTTTGCTGATTTTCCTCTCATCCTTTCCCCCCTTTCCTGCCATCCTGCTGTTTCATTCCTCCATTCCTATGCAGGGCAACAAAGACATAAACTCAGATTTTGCAGCAGCTTGCAGGCAAGTATTTCCTGGGGACTTCAGCAGGGCTTTGCTGAGACAAATTCATCCAGGTGACAGCCAGTACAGGCCTGAAAGTGTTAGCCTCCAAGTTAACTGCTTCTTTGACCCCTTCTTGGTGCCCTGAAGGGGAATTAATGGAGATGTCAGGCCTTTGGGATCCTTTTCACATCCCTCCTGAAATCATTACAACATAATGACAGAACAGGGGCAGGTGAAAAGTTTAGCTGCTCCCATAACCCTCCTCCAAGAGCAGCCTGCTTGGGAAAAGCAGAATGCAGGAACAAATCAAGTACATTCAGCAATGCAAAATATGTAAAAGTAATTCAGTGTCCAGTGATTATAACTTTTCCATGGATTTGGCTATTTGAACCCAGATAAACTTCACATATCCCATAGCAAGGGGCTTCATATTACAGCTATATGTCATATGAAAATGTAAATTAGTTTGCTTATATTAATTCTGTGACCTGATGAGTTGTTTTGACAGTTCTTACTTGTGAGAAACAGTGATGAGCTGTTCCCTATTTAGTTTTTCCTGGCAGCTCAGGCTTTTATGCATCTCTGTAACAAGCAGGTTTCCTTCTCCCAGTTCAGGGACCCAAAGATAATGTCTTTATAAAGAGTTACTAATTATATCATACATTTGATCACCTCCACTGCAGCTTTTTTGTTCTAACCACGCACTTGAGATGAGGACAAAACCCTCACAGATTATTCAGAATTTGGGCACATCAAAGCCATGCACAGTGAGTGGACAGCAGAGACATTTCTATGGAAATTACTTCCAGCAATATCTTGCTTAAAGACTATTATTGAAAATAATAATAATAATAATAATAATAATAATAATAATAATAATAATAATAATAATAGAGGTTAGGACTGATTTTCTCCATCTCCTTTGCTTTGCATTTAACAACATGCCATTTTATCCAGCTCTTCATCATCCACTCAACATCAAGAGATTTCCTAATCCTTGATCCAATGCAATGCAATAGTTAATCTCAGTGTTTCCTTCTGAACCCTCTCACTGGGACATGGCAGGACTAACCCCTGACAAAACAGCTTTCACAGAACCATACTCTGCTGGTCTGAAACAGAAGGTCACATTTTAACTTAAAACCCTCCTTAAAACAGTCATAAATTCAGAGGTGTTGGCCTTGTGCTTGTTGTGGGTGAAACTCAGCAAGCTGTAGAGCCTGTGGGAACACACGAATTTTAACCTTAAATCACTTGAATTCTAGGCCATGGCTTACCTTGAACTAGATAAAATCAATCCACCTTTCTCAGCAGCTTGGAAAGGCTTCCCAGTTTGCTTGCAGTGAAAAATTTCCATGAATTATCCATGCAGGGGTCCCAGTTTTGTGTCGGTATATTCTTTATCTGAACAATTTAGTCAAGAACATAATCAGGAGCCAAATTAAAAAGACACTTTCAGTTCTCCTGGTGTAACAGCTTTGCACATGCCACGTGCCCACAGCAGCCATCAGAGCAGGGCTGTGAGGAGCAGGCGAGTTTGGATACAAGGAAAGCTGCAGCTCTGATTTCTGTAATGGCATCAGCTCACAGGGGAATCCTAAAATCATGGAAAGTCAGTGTTTAGTAGCCTTCAAATTTAGATTGTAAAGACAATTAAAAAAAACCCCAAACATTACAATAGAGGCTTACATTAAGGTATTAGAATGGGTTGAATAATAATAAAGCTGGACTCATTAGCGTGTTCCAAAAGAGGCATGCCAGCTTTCTGGGGTGACATTAATCATGGCTTGCAATTATTCACTTGAAAAGTCAGCATGAGAAAATGAAGCTTGATGTTTCATCCATTTTAGTACACATTCCTTCTGTAAAAAGTCATCCCAGAATTTAGTGATTATTATTCTCTTGTTAGGAAAGGTTCTCTCATCCCACGGAGCATCCATGGATTTGGAGTCTGCTAACATTAACCAAAAGAGGAAAATAATTTTCTAAGGTGAGCTGGTCCAATTCCCAGAAAAAACAACAGGCATAAATCACTTACCAAAAAGGGAGTGCTTTTTAATAAACTAGAATAATTTTTACTAAATAAATTTTTTAAAAAAGGATGATTTTGTAACTGATTATTTTATAGGATTATTTGACTTGGACTAATTTTTATTTTTCAGCTGTGAAAGTATCACTGTACATCAGCAAGACCATAATGGCCAAAGAATTGACCTGTAAGTTTGTTTTGTCTCCCCATTTGTTATAATATCCTGCTGAGTTACATCCATAATTTAAAAGAAGTAAAGACCACTAAGGTAAAAGTAGAGAAGGAATCTGTCATCACATTTAATTTTTTGGCAAGACGTGGACAGGAATTCCAGGTATAAAGAAGTGGAGGGGGAAAATGAAGCAAGAAGTTAAGGTGAGTTACCCAACACTAAATTGGACCACAAAATGACACAGGAGGAAACAGCAGCAGCCCTGACACGAGTCACATCTACAGCTCAATGGATCTGTTAGAATCAGCACAACAGAAGTAAATACAGCTTGTGTCTCTGCACAGAAATGGTAAAATATTTGGGTATTCTTGTCTGTTTGAATAAAGGGTGAAGATGACAGAGATTTCCTAGTGGATTTAGATGCTGTTCCTCTATCCCTTGCAGCTCATCTCCTTTCCAGCTTGCCCAGAGCAGCAGATCTGCAGGCAGCCCTGGAGACAGCTGATACACACAACAGGAGGGTTAGCCAGCCTCATTTGCATATGCAAAGTGGAATCAAGAGTTTATTATTACTAAAATATTACTTGAGATGTTTGCAAAATTCAGTTGTCATTTTAGGCAGTACCTGAACAAAATCCTATTAATGGTGTGTCCAGATGAGCAGAAGTAAACTGATTCAAACCCTGTGTGTCCCACCCGGTGTGGAAATGCCACGGGAGAATTCCTCACTCTCTCACAGGAGGCTGGAACCATTTGTATCATCCCCCCTCCTTATCTGTTCCTGGGATGGAGACAGGCACAGTTCAGATAACATTTGTGCACCAGCAGCTGGGAATATCTGCACCCCAAAGTCCATGAACCCCAACATTTTTACTTCTCCAACAACTTCGGCTTGTGCAAATGCAGTGCAGGTCAGGGTCAGTGTCAGGACCCAGGACATTCCTCTGGCTGCCCTGGGTGATTCAAGACCCTGGCAAGAGGCTCAGAGACCTTGGCACAGAGTCAAAGACACCTGTGCCTTCGATTTTAGTCCATGGAAAAAATTACCAGCTTTGTGTGAAGATTTACAAGCCACAAGAGTTTGAGTAGAATGATAGTTAATTTGTCACAGGGTGAAAAAGTAGAATTTTGGGGTTTTAGAATAGGGGTTCAAGAGGCAAGATGGAGAAATATGAGTGTGTCCTGTCCTTCTTCTGTCCTCCATCTTCTTCTGGGATGGTGACACTTTTGATTAGTTTAAAGTAGAGACAGACTGTCTAACACAGGTGATAGGAATTGGAAAATTATTGTAAATAAAGTACATGTAGTTTTTGCATAAAAAGTTAACACTACCCCAAGGGCAGGCACTGTGCCACAGCCAGACCTGCTGGACAGATCTCAGCAGGTCAGAGAAAGAATGTAATAGATAAGAAAAAACAAACAACCTTGAAAAGCAGAACCAATGAATCTCAACTTCTTCTCCCGTCGCAGAACTGGGAAAAAAAAATACTTTCTAACAGCTTGGGGTCATCTCAACCACAGAAACCTGAGAGGTCAGCAGTTCTTTTCTTAAATGAAATGTTCCTTACAAGGTTATCCAAGGGCAACTTCATACAGAAAGGAGGGAAAGCCTCAAAATGTAGATCTTTCTTCCAAATATTTTTCAGTTTCTTGGAACCATGAATCGTGGCAGTAGTGCAGAAAATTCCTGTTGTCCTTAGGACACAAATGAAGAGATGGATCTGTTCTCCACAGGTTTTAGGTCCAATACAGCTGTGGTTCTTAAAGGTGGAGAGGAATAAGCTGAGACTGTTGGGTATAGGTGAGAAGATGGCTCTGCCTGGCAGTGGAGCACAGCTCCCACAAAAGGCTTTGCCAGAGCACCATCATTGCTGGCATAAGGCACGACCCCAAAGAGATGTTGTAGGAAAAGTAAAGGAAATATCTCAGTGCCTGAGCACAGCCTCAAAAGCAGCAGAGGCACATCAGCAGGACAAAGATGCTCCTGGTTGTAGAGAATTGCACCAGATTCATTCTCAGTTCAGATGAGCCTTCTCTCCCCATCCCCTTGCAGGGATGTACAAGAGCAGCCAGGCAAAATACACAACAGAAAAGAAGAAAAACCCATGGGACCAAACACAGCACTGGTGTGAACGTGAACAGGAGAGCTTTGATTTGGCAAAGGTCATTTGTTGATGCCCACCATGGGTTTGCCCTTCTCCTTGAAGGTGAAATGGGGGATTGCTCCCTCTCTGCCATATTTGCCCCCTGAGCTGCAGCTGTGAGGGCTCCTGGCCTCCTGCAGCCCAAAGAGACCTTCTGCCCATGCAGCACAATCTGGGCACAATTAGGAACACAAACTGATCAACAGATCCTTTATTAATCTACTCCAACTTCCATGTGAAACACCTCATTCCACTGCTTTGGCTACTGGCCCCTAACATAAGAAGTTACATGGGACTTGTCTCATCAAAATATCATCATGTCTAAATAGAGGATCTGTCTGAACCACAGTGAAAATGAGTAATGATCACAATTATGGGCCGTATAACAGTCCAATAAAATCTAATTAAAATGATCCACATCCCATCTGCCAACAGCACATAAGCAACACCAGTCATGGGGGGGTGGGCAGGGGAAGAGAGTAAATAACACTCTCTTAATTTTTAAAATATGAAATATTTCATGGTGGAAAAGCTGTTTGCATTTTATAACTAGCTCCAAACTGTGCTGCCAGTGAACTTCTGTGATGATTGGAGATTCATCACCCTTAGCTTAGGAGAAGATTTGGGGATGCTCCCTGGGGAAAAAAGTCATATAGTGGAACCATAAAATAGTCTGGATCAGAAAAACCCCTAAAGACCCCAACACCCCTGACATGGACAGGGACACCCTCCACTAGACCAGGTTGCTCAAAGCCCTGTCCAGCTTGGCCTTGAGCACTTCCAGGGATAGGGCATCCCAAGAAGTTCCCTCCAAGAAGGTTTTTCAGAAGAGTCTGAGCACTTTGACTTTAACAAGGTATTAACCAGCACCCTCTTTTAACACTTGATTAAATTGACTTTGTGTTCTATTCTGATAGATGGATGGGAGGAGGAAAACATCTCTATCACTTCTCCATAACATGGCTGGGCTTTCTGCTCCGCTCTGCAGTGCTTTGGCCTGACACAAGAGGTGGTTCCTGAGGGTTTGAACCATTCCTTGGCCCTGCTGCTGCTCCAGCTTTCACCCAAGCATTGCTCCACTGAAATGGAACCAGTCTGAGCAGGCCTTTCTGCACCTCTTTATGCACAAACAGATGCCAAGGAGCAGATGTGATCCTCCCTCCCAGGCTGGAAGCTGTGGAATCATTTCTCATACTTCAATGTGGACTCAGCCTTCACCCTGGTGTTTTCAGTCATAAGTGCTCCTGACTGCTCATAAAATCTTCCTGAACATATCCTGCTACTAACTTAGCACCTAGTTCTGGAGCTGCATCCTTGAACAGCTCCCTGACTCTGCTCCTCCCAGGCTTCACCTCTCCCCACCCTCTGCTCTCCCTTCACATCCACAAAAAGTGTGCTCTAGCTGCCAAGCCCAAAATAGTGATTTCTAATCAAGGTTAAGAATGTTCCTTCTTGAAATTTTATCTAGTGATCAATTCTTACGTTCAATTTTGTGAACAATTCTATGCCAAGATATCAAAGCCATCCAAAATTTTAAGATTCCAGAACAGGAAGGGACTCACAAAGAAATTTATTTTCTTCTAGCAGAATCCACCTGGGATGGAGTCCATTTTTTGCATTTTGTGTGATTAGTCTCCATCCATCTGCAAAATGGTTGTCACAGCTTCACTCCCAGCTGCCCCAGAGCTGCAGAGGCTTCATCCCTCACTGGTTTTGTATGGCTGGGGTCCATTTTCACACTGTTGCACCAAGATAAAGCAACTTTAGCTTGGTGCAATTTTTTAAAGGAAGCAGGAGGGGTCACAGCTTTGCTTTGGCTGCGGTTGCCCAAATTATCTAACCTTTGACTGGGGAAGAAGTTCAGGAATGCAGAGCCACAGCAGTCTCCAGCAGAAATGTTGGGATAAAATGAAAGAGGGAAAATACATATTACACACATCACCTCTGGGAAACAGTAATCACAAGTTATTAAACATTCTGTCAAAGGCTCTGCAGAGTCCTTTTCTTTCCTGCCCAGTTTTGTTAGCAATAAAGGCAGCTTGCTAATGTTTGTCACTTTGAAATTCATAGTTTACTACTCAAAAGGCAGCAAAGGTACATTATATTTTCATAAAAGACTATGAAGTTGTCCAATTTTCTGAGCTGCAGGAGGACTAAAACCCTGTGCTGTGGCACAGGTCCTTTCATGCATTATGGATACAGAGATTTTACAATTCAAAGCAACAGTTCTCACCTTCCCCATTGCCTGGGATCTTGGGTGATGCTTTAGGAGATGCAGCAGCTTCTGAGATTGACAAACACAGGTTTATGAAGGCAAAAGGGTTGAGGGACAAGCCATCCCAAATGCCAGCATGGTATTTAGGGCTGGGATTTGACTCTTCTCCAAGAGTCACTCCAAGTATTTCAGTAGTCAAAAAAACCCCACTTCCTATGTTAGAAATCACTAGGATTTTCACTGCTAATTCTGAGTTGGTAACCTATAAGAAAAAGAGGTAAATTTTAGGAGTGCACATGGTGTAAATATCCAGTGAGGATGGACAGGACTTGGGCTTCCAACCCCATTGTGCTTTCAGAGCCAGTTATTTCAGCCAGTTATCATACCCTACAGATTCACATCAAATCTCTGGATCCTCCCCATTACAACAGGTTCTAATTAGGTATTGTGAGGATATTCCTATTGTCTTGCTCTTGTGGATTCTCTGGAGTCTAATAAGGCTCTGTACTCTTTAATACAGGTTTTTTTCCTGTAGCTAGAACTCTCTAGATCTGGGCACCCCATTTTAATAACACTCATAGCAGGTTAATCTCTTTCAGACCTACTGACAGAATATGTTTAAAACAAGCTAAAAGGAATTGCCAATTTACCTGCCTGCAATCAAGCTTCAGCCTTTTCCAGTCCTCAAGACCAAATCCTGCCTCTGCATGTTCCTGAAGCCAGCCCTGCCTGACACGTTAGAGCAGCAATTCATTTTTTCCAAGTTTAATGCAGACACAGAGCAGTTTCTTACAACACCCTTAACTCCTATTGGCTTGAGAAAAGTTTACTTAAATTCTTCTGGGGAAATTAGAGCCTATAGACACAGAGCTTGCCCATCCATACACGTGCCAAGAGACATGCCAAACCTCATCACATCCAGCCTAAGAACTCCCATTTGAAAATTAAAGGCAGGTTCCAAAAGCTTTCTCTTCCTGAAGTATGGATTTTGCTATGTAGTTAATTTTGCAAGCTTTGAAATTTTACTCAATATATTCCCCTTTTTCTAATATATTGAAAAATCCATTGACAACCCTTTGATGCTCCTTTTCACTTGAAATTGAATCTTACTCCCTGTTCTCCTCCCTCCCCTCAAAAATCTTCAGATTATCTCCAAAACTATACTTCATACACTGGAGAAATGTAAAATAATTCCATATCTCCAGTCTGCTCAATATAAATATTTCATTATGAACAGGTCTGCTGCAAATTGGTCCAAGTATGGAGAATAAGAAAAATAAGTAAGGTAAGTCATCAGCCTACACATGGAGTGGGCCAGAGCTGGATATGAGTGAAGGGAGGGAAGGAGGAAGGGCTATAGCTGCAAACCAAAAATCTGCATTTCCAAGTGACAATGAAGATCCCCACATTGCCACAGAAAAAGGGCAATGCCTCATGTGTCCCTCTGCAGCCAAAACTATGGGGGAGCTGCTAATGCATGGAAAAGGCTGGAAAGTATGAGCAGTGACAAGGGAAGTTTATTAAATCAAATGAGATTCAATACTAACGTAGCTCCCTGCTATAGATCCTGAATCCAATATCCTACATGAGACAGATAATGATATAGTCAGTGGGAGGTCCTTCCAAAGGGAGGGAACAGTACAGCTATATTTTATATTTTATTCTCTTTTTTTATCCTTTTCTATCTTGGACCTTTGCAGAAGGGAGGGGAAGCTTGTTTTGTTTCTACTTTTCCCCTACTTAGAAAAAAGAAAACCAATTTTGTCATATACACATACAAGAGACCAAAGCCAGAAATTCACAAGCAAGTGGCATTCCATCAGGTATTTGAGAATTAGGCTAGAGAGAGCTGGAGATGAAGTGTGCTGTGTTCCGGAGGTTTTGGAATTAATTTGTAGAAATTCGGTATTCAAAGAAAAAGGGCCAACTTCCCAGCTTCTCTGAATGAAACCAAAATAACTGAAGTCAAAATAATTCTACTGATTTACCCCAAATCCCCTGGCTTATTTCTGCCCCATTCATAACCAGCATTATTCAGTAAATCCACTCAGAGTGGGGACCTTTAAATCAGAGCAACAAATTCCCATTTTGTGAGAACCCTGGTAGCAGAAAGCTGATATTCCTCAGGTCCTAATGAGCAATATTAATATTATGAAGGAGATTTTCAACAAACGTGAGCACAGGGTCTCTCCCTGAGGCACAACTTCCATCCTTGCTCTTTGGCCATAAAGGAAAGGAAAAATCCAGTTGCAGGGCTCTGTCAGGATGAGCTCAGCAATAGCAACATCCAGTCACCTTGCACAGTAAATATTAACATATGGGATAGATTACACAGCTATTTCCTTGATTTACCCAAGCATGGAAATCTTGGGTATTATGGTTATGAACTGATACAAGAAGAAAGCAGGTATGAGTAAGTCCTGGAGCTACTGACCCTCACTGCACCAAAAGCCTGTAACAGATACACAACATCTCTCAGAAGCCTGCAGAAATCTCCTGGATGCCAAGAACCAGTGAATCTAGTAGGCCATCAGATAAATCAGCCAGAATGCAACACATAAATACAAGTTATTCTCTGAGTAGCTGAATGAAGGATGGGGCCCCTTTAATTAAATAAAAATAAAATTACCCTTTCAGCAATGTTTCACAGAAGTATTCTGTAAACTGTACAAAATGGTTTTCCCTACCCTACTAACAGAAGTACCTTTAGAGTTAGAGTTTCACTTTAGCAGATAGATATAAACTCTGGCTAGCACAAGCAAGAGCTCTGAAATCTTTCCAGAGGGAAAAGCAAGCAGAACTCCCTGGCTGCTTTTGCTGATTTGTACAGAGAAGCTGAGGCTTTTCAACCTGCCCCTCTTCATCTTGTCCCCAGCCCCGGCGAGATGTTCTCCATCACAATTTACATTTTTCTCATTTGTAAGTTGATTATTTGGTTTAAAATTCAGTCTTAATTGAGAGCAGAGGGTTCTGTGTGTGATGCCTTTCAGCACCTTTGGAGAAGGAGCTTTGCACCTAACTCACTCTCCACCCCTGGCTCTGGAGCCACCGCCCACTAAATTGTGCAACTGTGGTGTAAAACTGCTGATGAACTTGCAGAATTTCTGGCACAGCCGGAGGAGGAATGGCCAGGATGGCTTTGCTACATGGGATCCCAGCTGGGTGATCCTGTCACTGCCCAAAATGGTCACTTTTTTCATGAGTTATTTCTCCATCTGACTGTAAATTAACTAAACCAATGTATTAACAAGTCATTTGGAGGCTGTGTGACTATATAAGCATATATTAAGAGCTGTCTCACAACATAACTGAGAAATTACCTATTTTCAAACACCTTTTATGATAAACTATAAAATTGCAAAGAGGACTGTCCATATTATACAACCAGTAGCTAAATGGGATCTCAGACCCCACACATTTCATTATCATGGGCTTGTTTTTAATAGCACATACCCAATGTTTCTATTAATGCCTGTCTACATTTTGTTTTCTCCAAAAAACTGCATTAGGATTGATACTGCAGCAGGTTATATCAGCACAAACACGTCTGCCCAATGTCACATCAATACTAACAGGACTTCTAATGCTGGCTGCTGTCTTATGGGATATTGTATATAGGGTATAAATATTTATACATGACGTGTGTTTGTGAATACATGGCCATACACAGGACCAGCCAGACCCAGTTAATCAGAAGGTTTGAAAACTTCATTGCTTTCAGATGAAAAAGAAAATGGTATTAACATATCAATGGCACATACATGCTGGGAGAGTGATTACCCTTTACATCTCCAGGATATCCAAGCACCCACACAGCCCCAGCTATGTGAACACCCCATCTGGAATATTCTGTCTCAGTCTCTCTCATTTCTCCCCTGCTCTCTCGTCAGACTTTCTTCTCCCCTATCTGCCTTTCCTCTTTAGCCTTTACCATCCATCTCATTTCCCTTTCCATTTCCCTTGTTCATCCATCTTTCTCCCCTCCCTTTTGTCATTCATCACTCCCTCATCCTTTTTTTTTCTCCTGCTCCCTCTTTTTCCCCTCTTCCCCTCCTGTTCTCCTTCTCCCACCCCCCTTCCTTGCTGCCTGCTTTGCTTGAAGTTTCCACCTTGTGGGTACTGCTGACTTCACATTTGCTGTGGTGTGAACTTCACATCTGTGAATGGATGACAGGAAAGATTAATAACCTCGTGTTCCCCTTCTCCTTGACTGTGGGCCTTTCTAATGAATAAATATATAAATAATATTAAAAAACCAGAGCTAAAAATCATCTAAATAGAGACCCAGAGCCTGGGAGAAAACAATATTTTGCTGAATCTAGTATTTAAAAATAAAAAAGTAACAAAAAAACCCCCACAACCTCTAATGATCTTTACTTTACATACTCGGCAATTTTTTTTCCTAAATAGTTTATGGGGAAAAAAAAGAAAAGTTAAAGGCAAAGCAACGAGCCCTTTCTCCTGAGCCAATTAAAGGAAAAGTGATTTAAAAGCAGTAATACAGAAGATACAGGAAATGCAT
Source organism: Passer domesticus (assembly GCF_036417665.1). Classification (NCBI taxonomy): domain Eukaryota; kingdom Metazoa; phylum Chordata; class Aves; order Passeriformes; family Passeridae; genus Passer; species Passer domesticus. The sequence goes on along the minus strand of NC_087489.1, from coordinate 4,972,718 downwards.
GGGAAAGACATTTTGATGCCCCACAAAAAGTGGAGCTGTCAGGTGTGGGGTCAGCACAGAATCCCTGTCAGTACCAGCTCACACACAGCCCTGTAGGAACCACCCTGCAGAGCCACAGCACTGCAGCAAGGAAGGGATTCCTGCCTCATTCCAACTTCTCCAGGCAAATGAAAATCTCTGCCTTTGCCTCCAGACCCGTTTATACCACCCACAGCAATTTACCTAAAAACAATTCACATTTTGGTCGATTCCTCTTTTGTAAGTTGATTATTTGACTTAAATTTCAGTCTTAATTGAAAGCAAGGAGCTCTGAGTGTGATGCCTCTTCAGCACCTTTGGAGAAGGAAGAAGGATCTTTGCACCTAACTCATTCTCTCTTTAATACTCATCTCTCTCAATATTAAAAAAAAAAAAAAAAACTTAACAAGGTCTTTTATTCTTGAGGGAATAAGAAGAGACCCATCACTGCCTAGAGCAGGAGAAGACATTTCACCTGGGGCTGCAGGGCACGTCTGGCAGAGGGTAACATCAACAGGTCCCAGGGTGTCACATCTTTGCCCCCAGGAAATCACACGAGCAGCACTGCTACAAATCCTGCCCCCAAGAGCTCCAAATTCACCTGGAATTGATGCACAAATACGTAAATGTCCAGAGGAAGGGGGGAAATAATTGAATCAGGAGCTCAGCTCCACTTTTTGCTCTGGGGCAAAGTTGTCACTGGCTTTGCTGAGCCCTGTGCAAGGGTGAGGGGCAGAGGAGGACCCCAGCCCCCTTCTCTCCTCTTCCATTCATTCTCTTCCTCTTCTCACTCTTCCATTTTGGTGCATTTTGTCCAACACTGGCAACCTGCCCCAGAGAAAACATCCCCTCCCTTCCACCCCTGCTGCCCGGCCCCAGGGCAGGCCAGGGCTGCCCCACGCCAGCATCCTGCTTTTTCCAGATGGATTTTCCAGAGCTGTGGGGGAATAGACCAGAAATAAGTGTTTATGTGCAGCCTCAAGAAACAAAAAAGCCTTAAGAGTACAAAAGTGCTCACATTTAAACTGTGGTTTAAGCTCTGCTGCTCCTCCAGCCCAGCCCAGAGGCACCTTTGCTGCTTTAGAGGGAGAACATCTCACCTTGCCCCATCCCTCACTGCTGCAGGGCAGAGAGGAGAGCTTGGAACCTGCAGGAGCCAAATTCAGTGTCTCCTCTGGCAGGAAAATCCCAAATATCTCATCTTTACCTCGAAGACCTGAAATTAAATGTGGCAGCAAAATCCTGGCCCCAATAACCTTCTGTCTGGGGACAGCTGTGCAGCAAACCCTGGTTGGTCTTTTTAAGGTCATCCATGCATCTAACTGCATTATTGGAATAGAGAAAAATATTTTAAACCTTCTAAATTTCAAATATTTAAAAAAATATTTTAAACCTTCTAAAATTCAGTAATGTAGCAAATAGAAGCTACAATTTATACAAGAACATATAATACATTTATAATATATATTATGCATAAATAACATTTATACAATTATACAATAACTGTAAATAAATTTATTTTATGTAATAAAATATTACATAAATAAATACACATATAATTGTATAAATATATATTATAAATATAGTAATGCGTAAATAAATATAAATAAAACCTAAACTAGGCATGAATCATGTCCCTGACAACACCTGTACACAAGGGAATTTTACTCATTTGAATTTACCAATAAGCCCCATAAAATCAAGTGGGAAAACCCTTAGAGAAAAGAAATGTTTTAAAAGATGGCAGGATATCTATGTATGCCACACACATACAAAATTTTTTAGATGATAGTACTTAAATTTATGTTTTTAATGGAGAAAAATCTTTGGCCTAATCCTGCAGTTTTTATCTAGCAAAACTGCTGTGATTATGTAAAGCAGGATCATGCCCAGTGCAGCCAGACTTACAATTCTTTTCTTCCATTCCAATTTTAAAATAAAGCAATTTTTTCTCTCTGGAAATTTTGCAACATCCATGAATAATAAACTGCTCTAAAATGATAGTGACCTTCAGGTTTTAAAATTGAAAAGAATTCTAGATGGAAGAAATAAACGCAGTGTAAATAACCACTGGGTAATTAAATTTATTTTTAAATAGCATCAAAGTTCAGAAGAAAGAGAATAACAAAGAATATCTCATACAGACATGCATAAAGGATGTGTCTGTATAATTAGTTATCTAGCAGTAACCAAAGACTTTTTTATACAGATTGATTATTTTTGAGATTGCATCTTGCAAATCTGAACTAGAAATGCTTTTTGTGCAGCGTTCAAACACGAGGCTGCCTTTTGGTAACGTTACAGGCTGAGGAGCCCGAAGAGATATTTAATTTAGATTGAACAGGACACTTATGCCACGGTAAATAAATCAGTTTATTAATGAAAGTCTTTTCATTGATGTTTAATGGCTATCATATCTATGGAATTGCTGTAAATCCAAAATAAATGTGTTTAATAATCAATTGATATTTGTTTATAACACAATAATTTTCTTTTTGAATAAAAATTAATTGCCTTTTAGGAAATGTTAACTTAAAGCTTTACTAAGACCTCTGAATAGGAATATAATTAATTATTCTCTTCTTGAGAAAGGGTAACAAATTAATTGTCAAAATATTGTAATGAATATTGTGAAAACCCATAAATGAGAACTTTGAATTTTTAAGTACAAAGAAAAGATAACACTTCCCAAGAGCAGATTAAAATTTCTACATTATAATTATTACATTTAGCAGGATTTCTTTTCCTAGGTTTTAATAATTCTAAAGACTTTTTTTTTTGTAATCCCACTGTTTGATGAGTGGGAAAAGAAAAAGAGAGGAAGGATATCTTAATTTTCTTATTTCTTTACAGCTACTTACAGAAGAGCTGCTCTTGGTTCGACAGATTTTCCTTTCCAAAAGCAGTTTTCTGTACTATTGAAAATCCCCAAGTTCTTTTTCTCCCTGATTCCTTTTAAAGGCACGTTTTCTTTTCAGAGATGGGGGAAAAAGAAAGGATTACAGTTAACTCGTTGGCTTTAATTGCCAGCATCTCCCTCCCCATCGGGAGGGCACTTGATCAAAATGCCAGAGATAAATAAATTAAGACATCCATCAGATTCCTGTCCCGGCTGTCATTTTTTTTTAAAAGAACTTGGGAAGTGCCTGTGATTCCCATCCTGGGGGCTGGGCTGAGTGGTGCCGGGGTTTCTGCAGCTTTTCCAGCGCTGAGGAATTATTGCCCGAGCCCTGCACCCAGGGAAAGCTCGGCAGCAGCTGCAGGAGAGGCAGGGATGCAGCAGCTGCCGGGAACAGCACCCAGGGAACGGCATCCTGAGCTCTGCAGGGACCGGCAGAGAGGGAGGGAGGCTCTGAACTGTGTGTCAAGGTGGAACAGCAGCTGATAAAAAGTGCAGGGATAACCTGAAGGTGGTTCAGAGATAGGTACCACTGAAGATGCTCCGAGCGCTTCAGGAGCTGCCCCTGCTCCGCTCAGCAAGTTCAGCAAAATTGATGTTTTAACACGCTGGAACAGAGAAGGGGGCTCTATTTAAGGGCAGAGCAGCAGTTCTATTTAAGGAGTAATGTTTTACAGAGGAACTGAAAAGGTTTGAACAAAATGACACCTCGTTTTTCTTTTGCTCCCCACTCAGGAAGCTGCAGCCCTGTCCACTGCTGACAATTATCTCTATTAATGACCCAAAGCACAGGCAGACCTTCAAACTGTTCTTTTCCTAACATTAAAGAAGAAAAAAAAAAAAGAAAAAAAAAGGCAATTGGTGTGTTTCCAAGTCCTTTCAGACAGCTATTGGAGTTATAAAAAGAAATAATGCCCACAGCTAAGTGCCCAGTAAAAAAAAATAAATCCACTATTTCCTTGAGTTAGCAAATGAAACTGAAACAAGCAGTGCTCTCACACCTCCCTTCCACCAGCTGTGGTGACTTTTGACACAAGAGCCTCCTGGCACGAATATTTTTAAAATTCACCAGTTTGACAGGTCTGGGTTTAGAAGACAAAAATCCGTGGTGCAGCAGCCCTGTCCAAAGCACCCCCGGGTGCTCCAGCCCTCGGCCAGGCTGGAGGAGCGGTCAGTGAACCAAAACTCCACAGCCAAAGGATCAGCCACAAAGAATAGAGCATGAATAGAGGAGCACGCACAAACACCAGACTGCTCGCACAGTTTGCAAACAGAGAGGGAATAAATTCTCCTAATGAATTATTCAGGATGTGGTCAGCTCTACCTTGGGGTGGATTTCTGAATTTCTCTTTGCCCCTCCAGAAGTTCCCGGCCCTTTGCAGCAGGAGCTTTGCCACGGCCGGGGCTCACACCAGAGATTCATTTCTCTGGAAGCCTCTGTCAAGTGGTTCAAATTTCTAATAAAAATGTTCACTTCTGCAAAGCAGGGGAGCAGATTTTCAGTAACTGATATGGCACGCCCCAGCCCCAGAGAGTTTCATAAACATTTTATAAAATGTTTGCTTGTGTTGTTCAAGTAATTAACAATATTTCAGGAGACTCTCAGCTACCAGAATGTCATTGTCCTCTCTTAATGTGAGCTAGAGTGTATGCATTTTTAAAATTAATTTTTTGTCATTTTTAACTATGTATGTGTACAGCTATTACAACCAAAGTCCAGCAAGTCAAAAAAATCACCCTATCTATGCAACACAGCCATAATTAAACACCCAGTCCCTGTCATAACAGCAGGCAGAGCTGAAAAGATCTGACATCCCTAACACCAGTTCACTTGGAAAAGAAGCACATTGAGGAAGAGAGCTCACCCTTTTGAAAAAAAAAAGAGGAAAATGGAGAGAAAAACAAGGAGAAAAAAAGAAGGAAGAAAACGCATGTCACACAAAATAATAATTTCTTTTGTTTCTGTATAAGTTCTATATAATTTACCATCTAAAATGCTTTCTTTTAATTAAAGAACCCAATTCTCCTAATTCACTGTGCTGAATTAAATTTTACCAGCTCACTGTTCATTGATTATGAAGAAAGAGGAGCACTTCAAAACATCATTTATTCCCTTACACACGAAGGAAAGCCAGTGTTTAAGACTTGCATCCAGAGCTGGGCAGGTTTGAGAACCTCCCCGGCACAGGCAGGGTGTCAGGGAGAAGAATGCTGTGGGCTAAGAGCATCCCTGGGCTGCAGCCTCCCAGAAGAGAGAAAAATGCTGCCCTGTAACAATCATCAAAAAATAAAAGTTCTGCGTTTCAAATAGAAAAGTAAATAACTTCGACCAGCAACAATAAATTACATTTCATAATTACAACATCTATAACATTTACAATTTTAAAATGAATGTAAAAATTAAACTGAGGGAAAAAATAATAAACTCCATAATTTCGAGGTCTCCAAACGGGTTTTTATGGTGACTCAAGCCCAGCCACAGTGGAAAGCCCCAGAGCTCCATCTTGTGGTTTTTCTGCTCTGAGGCAGGGAAAAGAATTAAAAATAAAACTAATTTTGCTATTAAATCACTCCAAAATGCAATTTCTTTTGCTGGCATCACACATAGAAGCAAGGCAGAGGAAAAAATACTGCCAACAAACTATTTTTTGCTCTATTTTGCCATGAAATGTCGTCTCCTTTTCTCACTTAAGGAAAAATTCTCTGCTTTTTCCTAACCCACAGCCCATTGCAAAACCATTGCCAGCAGTAGGACTGAAATTAAATAAACCTGTGGTCTAGAAAGGAAAGTTGCTGGGCTGGAGAAGGGCACAGAATGGAGCAGAGGGGCCACACAGCTCCTCAGTGAAACCAGCTGGCAGCTGCTTATCACCATTGCTGCTCTTTCCATAAGTACCCTTCTTAATCCCAGAAAAGGAAAAAGGAGATATTTGGGCATCCCCTCCTGCATCCTGGACTCTGCAGTTAATTTTTACATTTATTATTTTCCATTTTATGGCATTTGCCTGTACAAGAGCTGAGTTCCTGCAGGGATGGCTCTGGATTCACTCCCTCCTCTGCCTCCCACCTGCAGCTTCTGCATCCATCACAGGATCAAGGGTGAAGTTACAGTGCTGTGGGCAAAATGAGAGATATTATAAAAGGGAAATAAAAATGAAGACGGCTCACCTTGTTCATCTGATGGAGTAAAAACTTCCAGCCCTGTCACAGAATGGGGCTGTCTTAATATCACAACATTGAGTTTTGCTGCTCTGGAGAGGTCACAGATAAAGCCAACAGTCTGCTCCTTTAGATTTCTGTAATGTGTTTCTGAGTTTCTTAATTCTGAGGTGGCAACAGGTAAATCCCAACTTAATTGTTTTTCCCCACTCTGAAGTAGGATCTTCCTTAGGAGGTTATTGATCTGTTTCTTGCAGGAAACCACACTCAAAATTCACATTTCCACTCTGTTCAGCCCAATCAGTGACCATCCCTGAAGATATATATTTTTGGGATGCTCACAAATCTTTGAAACTCCTTAATTTAGCACCAAACCAAAAAAAACAGAAGTGAGATCTTTTAGAAATATCTCCATGATGAGACAAGCAGGCAGCACCAGGCCTGTGGTGCACTGTGTATCATAGCCAGGTGCCCCCAAAGTGGCAATAATGTGCTCTGACTCCATGATTCAGACTGCTGAACAACTGCTTTATTAAAACTAAACTATATTACATTCATACTATATTATAATTATACTAAAGAGAATCTATACTATATTATACAAAAGATACTAAAGAAAAATCCATGACTGCCTGAGACAGTCAGGACACAGCTTTGACCCAAGGAATCAAAACAACCCTCAGCGGAATCCAACTGACAAATCTCTTTGGGTAAAAAATCTCCATAATGCATTCCACACATGCAAAACAACAGGACCAGTGAATAGAGATAAGAATAGTTTTCTCTTCTCTCTGTGCTTCTCACTGCCTTTCCAGGAAAAATCCTTGGGAAGTTGTGCCTGCTGCTCTCTGTGAGGAGAGCTGCAGCCACACACTGTGTGTCCTATCAAAACTCCCACCATGGAGAACAAATGATTCCACGGATCTGCAATGAAATGGAGTGTCTGGTGCCTCCAGATGACCTGTTTGAAACTGGTCCAGTTGCCACCCAGGGTCACCATCATGGGACAGGCCATGCAAAGCTAGCTCTGCTCCAGCCACAGCTCACTCACACCCCGGGACACAGCTGGGGCTGGCATGGATGGAGCCCAGGTCACCTAAACTGAGCTAAATATGAACCTCACTGTGGGAAAACTAAGGAGAGAGAGGTAGAGATGGACTGCAAGGAGCTGGCTGGCAGTGAAACCTCTCTCCTAACATTTATTACCTGCACTGGTTATAAACCACCCTGAGAGTCAGACAAAATTTCTATAAGGGTTCACTGAATCAAATCAAGGTGCTGGAGAAAAGGAAACCATCCTGCAGGCTGTGGTGCAGCACATACAGAGGAGGAGAGGTTTCCCTGCCAGCAGGTACAGCAGGAATTCATCCCTCCTCACTTCCACCATCCTGCCAGGGCTGAGCCAGAGCCTGCAGACATCTCTGCTGTCCTTGGCAGGGCTGGAGGGTGGCCTAGGAGCAGCTGGCTCACCCACAGCTAAAAATAACCAGCCTCTTCCTATATGTGATAGGAATGGTAGGAAACACATTGTCCAGTTCAGGGGAGGGCCAATGGCCATTTCCCCAAATCCATTTGTCTTTTGGCTCTAGGGCATGCAACCTTTGCCCATCCTGGGAGAGGACTTTGCTCCTTCAGAACTTCCACTGGCAATAATGTCACTTTCCTGGATTAAAAAGAACACAGTGTATGAAAAGGAGCAGGGAGGAGCAGAAGGGTGGGAGAGGTCTGAGGACCTTTGCAGAAGAGCCAAGACCACATAACCTGGAAGTCCACAATTAAGGGGAATGAAAGCAAAGCCAAGAGAAGGCAGAGAGTAGTAGAGATCTAAGGGGGAAAGACAGGAGCTCCCACAGAGGGATTTTCATTTTAGAGGAAACGTCTCAGAGCTACACGGCAGAAGAGCTGGGGGGTGAGCAGGCAGCCAGGTGGCACCAGGAGAGTGTTTGCCAAGGCTTGGGAGGGTCGTGGGAGGGACAGGAAGCTAAATAAATCTAAACTTTTCAGCTATCCTTGTGGAGTATGAAAAAAAATAAAAAAGCAAATCATATGTCAAACAGATGTAAATTTGGAGTAAACATGTAAATAGGATAACTAAACCATGTACATATCAGTATCTCTCTTTTTTCCTAAATTCATTTATACAACAGGCTGTATTTATGTTTCAAAATACTTCCCATCAAAATAAACTGAGAGGATACAGGCATTGAATGACACCTTATTTCTCTGTGTTTGCATTTTTTTGCCATGCAGGGCATAATCTGGTTCTTAGGGAGTTAATGCACCTGCCATTCCAGTGCTGACAAGCAGTTTTTCAGAGGAACATAGAATTTTATTTATTTATTTATTTATCTAAGGAGCCCTGAAGATTGTACTCAGGAGACTTCTTGAGCACTGCCAATAACTAGCAGGTACCAACACATGTACATTTTTGACTGCACCATGATTGATGGTGCTTATTTGTGGCTTGCTGCCTAAACCTCTCCTTTTCCTTTGCTTTCTGTCTCTCTCAGTTGGGCTTCTTTTTGTGTGTGCAGGTTTTTTTAAATAATAAAAACACTTTAGCCATTTGGGGAAGGGAGAGAGGCAGGGGAGGAATGATTTATCTGGTGCCACAGTTGTCTTTGAGTTCCTCTATTCCATGGAGATTTTCTGAGCAGTGAGTGGTCAGGGGAGAGCAATTGAGACCTGCAGGCATGGAGGGGTTGGGGAGTGTTTGGACACAAACTGGCAGATGCCAGAGGCAGCAGTGATTGAGGGGAACCCATCTTCTGTGTCTGGTCCTGCTCCCAGAGCCCACACCAAACTTCTCTCTCCAGAGCTGAGACCCAGCCACTTCCCATGGGCAAAAAGAACAATCTTCATTTCTCCACCCTTCCTTCCCCATCTTCACCTCCCTGAGGCAGGATATATAGCAGTCCATATAGGAGTCCATATAGTCCATATAGGAGACATGAGGCTCCAAAAACAGCAGAAACCTGTAAAGGTAACTCAGTACAGTTTTTACTTCCCTGCCTATCCTTCACAAAACTCCATCCAACAACTGAGCTTAACAGGCTTACAGCAAACCCAGACAAACCTCTGAGCTGGATGCTGTTCCTCCTTCAATTCCACACATGACTAATTGCTTTTATCACTTTTCCTAAGCCCCTCTACACCTGCATGGCACACTGGAGAGAGGCAGAGCAGTGTTTTCATTTCCCTCACACACAGGTTAACCGGCTACTTTCCTTTCAAAGGAAGAGAATTGATTTGATGAAAGCTTAAACATGAACTGCCTGGCAGCAAGACAGGAACAGCAATAGGTCTATGAGATCCCTTTGAATCCAGCCAGAAGTCCTGCGTTGCTCCATGTGGGAGTGATTCACACCTGAACGGGTGTGTGGCACAGCCCTTACACCAAACCAAGACCCAAAGCCTCCAGAGCCTGCGCAAGTTCAAAGCTCTTGACACCTCATCCAAAATTCGAGCCTGTGAGGAAATTAAAAGCCAAATGAATGTCAGCCAGATCCAGGGGTGCCTGTTTCTGGTCCTTTTTCCAACACCCTCCCTGTGTGCACATGCGGCACACGTGGGCTGCACACTGAGCTCCAACACGCTGGGCTGATGCTGGGCTGGTGTCTGCACTGGCTTGGTTTCAGCCCGAGCAGCACACAGCAGCAGGGTGGTGCAGGGCTCCCTGTGACCTGGGGCAGGTCATGGTGTGCCAGCTGAGAGGGCACCTCCCTGGGAAAGGCAAACACCTCCTGGTCCGGGTCACAGCTGTGCCCAGCCTTGAGTGCCTGCCCTTTCCTCGGGGCTGGAGCAGCAACGCAGACCGGCTCCGAAGGGAAAAGGTGGAAGAGAGGTGATTTCCCACCTCATTGACTTTAAAGAGGCGCTGGGATTTCGGGGCTGAAGTGCAGGTAGCGTGCAGAGCAAAGGGAAAGCACAGCCCAGCTCTGCCAGCAGTGGCTGAGCCCCACTGGCTCTGAGCAGGTTGCCAGAGCAGAGGACTGCAGGGGTGGATGAACTGTGTGCCAGCCCAGGAAAGAAGGGACTCCAGGGCTAGCAGGGTGCCTCTGGTGCAGTCTGGCGGACAAGCCAAGGTAGATGTCACACAATCCTAACCAGTGGTACCAAATAAGCTCACCACCCTCTCAGCCGTCAGCCCTTGCAGCAGCTACTCGGAAGGACCCAGCATCATCCCTGACTCCCCAGAGCTGCTTTTCTGCAGACCGACAGCGCTGCAGCCTCAGCTGATGAGTTGATTAAATCCCACAAAAACTCTGCCCATCCACACAGCAAAAGTTGTTACACTCCCACAGGGTGAATTCCATCTCAGGTGCCTCAATTAACACTGGTCATCCCCTGCTGGGCGTTGTGCCTACAAACCCCGCCTTACACAGCACGCTGGCACCATCCCAGGTGCCTGAGCTTCCCAAAACCACACAAAAATTTTGCGTCCCCGTGAACAAGACAAGATTTTTGCCCTTACATCCACCGGGGGCAGTGGGTGCTGTGGTGCTGCTGGGTCTGTGCGTGTGCCCCGCTGTAAAATTCCCCTTAAACCTGCGGTGTTGCCACAAAATGGTCAAACAGTACCATCTGCAGGGAACGGGAGAGGTTGCAGTGGGTGCTGGTGGCCAGGATCACTCCTACCCCAGCCCAGGTGGGCTCTGGTGGGCTCCAGCTCACACAGCTGAGGCACCAGCTGCCTTCACTCGCTTCAACAAGACAGATTAACGGGAAGGACATCAAAAAACAGAAACAAAACAAAAGAAGGACAAAGCAGTCTGTAACACTTGGGAAAAACTTCCAGCGGGAAGCCCAGGCACACACAGCAGGACAGGGTTGTTCCTGTGTGTACCCACTGCAGGAATCACCCCAGCTCTCACCCTGGCTCATGCAGGTGCCCCCAGCACTCTGGGAGAGCAAAGCTGAGCTCAGCAAAAGGAACTCAGAGCCAGGAGAACTGACTGAACACAAACACAGAATCTGGAGCCTTCTGCCCTGGATAAGTACAAGAAAGGAGATTTTTTCGGGAACCAAAGGTGATACTCAGATGTTTGAGCTGTGACCAGCTCATCTGGGCTGCAAACCATCTGCAGAAGATGGTTTGCATGCCAGGTTTCCTTTAGCTGCTCATTTGTGGTGCTGTCCCTAAAACCACCACCATAGTGAACCTAAATAGCTGCAGCCACAGCATTTACTGCATGTTATGGCATCTGTGAAAGTGCTGACAGGGACAGCTGACAGCCGCTCCACAGTGTAATTCACACCATAACATCATCTCCCAGGCACTCGGGCTTCTCACTGAAAAATTATGCCATGCTTTTTTTGGAAATCCAGTGCCAAATTATTGATAAACAGCCTGAACCAACTAATGGGACCTCCAGCAATCTTGCTAAACTTTTAATTTTATTTTTTTTCTTTATCCTGTAAGGTCTGTTTCAACCCACCATGTGTCATGGTTTAACTGGGCAGCAGCAAAATGCCCCACATCTGCTCCTCACTTCTCCCAGTGGGATGGGAAGAGAATCAGAATAAAAGTAAAACTTGTGGGTTGAGATAAAGGCCTTTTAGTAGGATAAAGAAGGGGGAAACATTATAAAAGAATATACAGACAGGTGCTTTGCAGTGCAATTGCTCATCACTCCCTGACTGATGGCCAGACAGTCCCTGAGCTGGGGCTGCTGCCCCCCAGCCACCTTCCCCCAGTTTACTGACTGAGTATGAAGCCACTTTGGAACACCTGCCCAGCTTGTGTCCCCTCCCAGGTTCTTGTGCCCCCACCCCTTCACTGTCAGGGCAGTGTGAAATGCTCAAAACTCCTCAGTTTGTGCAAGGAGCACTCAGCAACAGCCAAGCCATCAGCATTGTTCTCTTCCTGAATCCAGATCCCAGCACTGCCCCAGATACTACAAAGCAAATTGACTCTTTCCCACCTGGAACCAGGACACCATGTTAAAAGTCAATGAATCCTTCAGCTGTAAGAAATGTGTTTATTTTATCACTCACCTCTGTCCCCCCGTGTGAATAACTTCCTCTCTGTGTAACATTCCTGTGACTCCATCCTGCTCTCCTTTGGATTTCTGTCCTGAGCAGTTTTATTTCCTAAACCCTACACCAAGCCACAGCAGCAAAAAAATTCAAACACTCAATAAAATCTTTTTATTTTCTTTCACAACATAAAAAACACACCTAGAGGTCAGACCCAAACAGTGATTCAGCTCTTTATTGGATAGATCAACACAAGATACCCCTTACATCAAATATTTCACGTTATCTACCCTGCAGCCTCTTTGAGCCAGGGACCATCCAGCTGTAAAACACAAGTGTCATTCCCAGCTTAAGTTCATAAACACCACAGATTTCCCAATATCAAGTGCTATATAGGATTTGCCACAGTAAATCTGACTCTGACTCACTAGATTTTAAATCCAATACAGGTGACAAAAAAATTCACAATTCACATAAAGTATTCAAAGCCTGGGTTCTGCTGCCAGGTAGCCAAGACTGGATTAGTCCCAGTTCCATCTGGCACCTGCTCTCACGGGGCAGAGTCAGGCTCAGGTGCTATAAAGCCACCAGAGATCAGAGGACACCAGTGCTGCAGGAGCCAGCTCCTTGTCCTGCTGGAAATCCATACTGGGATTGACCCAGCTACAGTTCATAAAGCTAGAAATAAGAGAGTAGGCAAAAAGTTACCAGCCAGCTCCATTAAAAAATAAGAATAACAATTAAAAATAATCTGTTGCCTTTGTCAGCTGGACACGTTTCTCTGTTATTTGCATAAGGACAAACCTTTCCACCTCTGTCCCTGCTCAGACACAGCTGCAGTATTGCAGACACCACATTCCTCACACTCTGCTCACTGCCTGGACTGCAGGCTGAGTTTCAGCTTGCAACAAGCCACCAGAAATCTTGTGGATGGTTGGAACTTCAGCTTGATGGTTTGTTCCTGCCATGCTCCTCTCCCCCATCTCGTGTCTGTAAAGGATATGAACAACACAGAGACTGCTCAAGGCTGGCTGGGAGGAGCAGGAGTGTGGATGTTGGCTGGGATGGTTCAAAATGCACCCACTGGGTCTGAAACTCAAACTAAACCGCAGAGAGGGCCAAGAGGGGAAGGAAAAAGCAGCTTATCCTGGGATTTAGTGAAACCTGCCCAAACACTGACCCACCCCGAGTATTTCATCTGTGTGCCTCAGGAACCTGAACAGTAGGGTCCTTGTCAGACCCAAACCAGTTCACATTTCCTGCTGCTGAAGCTCCCAGGAGCAGCAAAGGGCATCCCCCCCCGAGCACTGTGATGAGCACACTCCCCTCGCTCTTGTCACGGGGGCTGTCTCCTCGTGTCCTCTGGGAAATCATGCACCAGAGCCAGGAAACAAAGAAAAATGGATCTTTAATTCACCCACAAATGAATAGACTTCTCCTCCTTCTGCAGCTTTGTACCAAAGTCTACTTCAGTGTCAGATTGGATGCACTTCAGTTTAACTCTTTCTGGTAAATGTACATTTTTAATGTCCATAGGAAGGAGGTTATCTTAACATTAGTACATGTTTAGCTACAACTTCAAGTTTTGTTTATAAAAGAAGGTTTTGAAAAAGCAGATGAGGGCATATTTTAAAGCTGGAGATCAAGCCTGAATGCATTTTTGAGGAGCACCTTTAATAAAATAAGAGGGAATTAACATGATCAGTTGAGGCTGACTATAAATCTCCATTCCCAATGAAAAAGTCAGCTCCATCCTCCAGCCTCAGTGCTCCCTGCCTCTCCATCTCAGTGATTAAGGCAAACCCAGACCTTTCTGTGTCCTGGTCAGCTCTGCTCAGGATCACTCTGATCCTAGCAGATCAGGCAACCAGCACTGGGGAGGGGAAGGAGAACCCCCTTACCTGGCTTGTCCCAGTTACAGAAGGGTTTAAAATCCATGGCAAATCTACCTGTGCTCACTTTACAGAAACAAAGGTAAAACTGAAACACTGCAAGGAGGATTAAAATCATGATGCAAAACAAGAAGGGGGCTTTAATGTTATAAACACACACAAAACCAGAGATAGGGAAATTTCCTTTCAAGGGAGCCAGAGCAGAACCTGTGCTGTGCAATCTGTCACTGCCAGTGACACACCCAGCCAGGGCACCTGGGGCTCCACCGGCCCTTGATCCAGAGTTGCTGAATATATAATAAATGGATAATAATGGATATAAATAATGCTCTGAAAAGCAGGCAAGGACCTTCCCCCAACCCACGACTCAACAAGAGCTGCTCCTGGGAAGGAGCATGTGCTCAGTGCTGACTTTTGTGGGTTTGTCTTCAATCAGTTCACATTATTTTGACACAGTTTGCCTCTTGCTGCCGAAAATGACAGCTCCCTATATTGACACTGCATAGTATATTTATTCTAGTTTAGCACAATCTCTGGGCCATGGCATTTAAAGCTACAGCCCATGTTCAATCTGCATCAGTTTAACATGCCAGCACCATATGGTTTTCTATAATCAGCTGCAGCATTGTACTTCAAACCCACTGCTGCATTTATAATATTATTGTATGCTGCACAAACACCAATATTTAGAAAGAAAAACGTCCTTTTTATTGGACTCCTGCTGATACCCCAGCTGTTAGCCAAAGCACGCAAAGAGTTTCTCTTCTTTTGCATGCAGAAAAAAAAAAAAAAAGCCCAAAGGGTTTTTTTAAAATCTTACATCTGAAAGGTACATTTTGTCCTGCCCCAGTAGTCTGTGGGACTGAGTTAAAATGTGGGTTTTTATTAGATGAATTGCATCATTAAATTACATTATAAAAACTAAAAATGCACCATTAATTTTCAAAACCAATAGTAAATACATCTCATTTCTGATACATGATTCTGCATTTAATTTTTGCCCTGGGCCACGTTTTTCTAACAGGCTCACTGTCTTCCATTATGCAGACTACACAAATGGAGCTAAATTGCTGGAGTTGTGGGGAAGGAGATATTGGTCAAATGTCTAATGTGAAAATAAATGAATTTCTAATCAGCTGTTGCAAAAAGAAAAATTACTTTTTGATCTCGGCTCAGCCAAGCAAGAATCTACCTAGCCCAAGTAATAAGATCCAATGGAATTGTGTAAGATGCATAGAGAGACAAAAGGCTGGACAGACAGACAGCCACGGCAGTAAATGAGCTTCGTGCAGTCAGTTCTGTGTGAGCAGCATTTCTTAATTAAATGCACAAAGAAATTTCCCCTGGACTGGAGCCTCACTGCTGCAGGGTCCTCACCAGCAATGCAGCTGCTCCCTGAGCACCCACGGATCCCTCAGGGTGGGAGTGTTGGAGGGAGCGTGTCTGTGTGTCTGTCTGCACGGCCATGGGACAGCAAGGGTGGGAGCAGTACAGAAACAACCACCCCAAAACTTTTACATGAGCAGTTAAGCCAGACCTTGCAGAAGGTGCCACAAGCCTGGCAGAGGCCAAGGACGTGCCTGTGCTCAGGGGCTGCTGCTGGCTCTGATGCCACATTTCTCCCTGCTGGGAAAGCTCCCTGTCAGCCAAGCAGGAGTGGGTTCCAAACCAGCCCACAGCACAGAGCTATAAACATCTTCTGGCCTAAATTGTCCCTTGGAATGGGTCCTGTGCCCCCAAATGCACCAAATCTGGCAGAAGGTATTCCCAAAGCCAGCTGGGTGGCCCCATCAATCTCCGGTTCAGGTGGAAATTCATTGGGTGATGTCCCCACCCCAAAGGGCTGTGTTTGCATTCCCAGGGAATGCAGACCAGGAGCAGGGGAGCTGGCACCCAGAGGAGCTGGCCACAGCTCAGAGGATTTCTGCTCCAGATTACTCCCATGGTCCAAATGCCCCTTAGTGGCTGCAGTCACATGCTTGAGGAACATTTCCCATTTCATTGGTTTTAGAGGAATTTAGGTCAGACACTCAGAGATGTGAAATCAAACCAAAATCATAGAAACACAGAATGGTTTGGGTTGGAAGGGACCTTAAAGATCATCTAGTTCCAACCCCTGTAAGTGGAGATAGCCAAGAGTTTTGCTTCAGAAGTGCCTCCCTGATCCAAAGCACACCCCAGTTTTAGGGTTACCCAGAAAGCCCCTGGCTGCCAACATCTCTTTGCAACCAAACACAAAGGAGACATCACTGAAAGTTTGGAGAAATGAAGAATTTAATTCCTTCAGAAGACAGGCAAGGATGACTTGACTCACAGCTTTGAACAGCCAAGTCCCTCAGAAGTGTTTTATGAGTTGTATTTCTCTGCCTCCACCTAACACTACTAAAAATTACTGGGTTTTTTAATGGTATGAATGGAACCCACCCAGTAAAATTGATAAAAGCTGTGGTGGTCAGGACTACAGCTGCAGTATTATGCAGCAATGTTATAAGATAGTTATGGCTCAGTATCATTTTACACATAAAGAGGATGAATCCTGCTTTTTGTAGGAAAGGCACAGAATAACTGCACAGAATTAGAGCACTATATAGTTAAATATTGTAAATAGTTTATGATTTATATTATTAATACTTTTTGTTAAAGTAATGATGAGGGGCCAATGCAGAATGAGCAAATAAATCCCTTTATGGTCTCAAGAGAAAGGCCAGGCTGCACAGGAGGAGGGAAGGGAGAACATGGATCAAACACAACTGCAGTCCACAATGTTTCTAACATTTTGTGCTGTTTTATGGAGCTGGAATAAATAAAAATTTATGGAATCCCAAGAAGAGAAGATGAGAATCAGAAACCAAAAAGAAGAAAAGGGTGTGTATAGAAAATTTAAAGACATCTGCTGCTGTGTTTCTTTTTTACTTGAATATTTATTTTTAATAGAAACTCAAGTTGGTGCACAAGTCAGGTGTTACTGGGAGCTCTGTCTCCCCCATCAGCCAGATGAGTGATGATTCCTTACCCTCTTAAGTTAACAACCACCTCCTGCTCTCCATCCCCCCACCATGCCAGGCAGCAGCACGATGCACCATTTTTATAATCTGCTAATGGATGAAAAATATTTACCACATTACCCTGAGGTAACCTTGTCAAACCACGACAGGAGCCACATTGCCCCGCACATCCCCGTTTAAAAACTTCTGTGCCCAGTTAATTAACATGCAACCATTTTTCAGGAGCCAGTGGTGGGAGTGGAACAGCACAGAAATGCATGTTCTTGCCCTGTGAAAATGTTCAGGGTTAAAGGAAAGAAGCGTTTTCTGTACCTGGGTGAGAAATCTTTAAAAAGAAAGAAAAAGCAGCGAGTCACAGCCTGCCAGTCCCAGCAGGCAGGGAGCTGGAGAGAAGGAGCTGCTGCTCAGTCCAGAGAGCCCTCCCCTGGCTGTCAGCTCTGCTCACTGCTTTAACAAATGAGCTCAGGATTTTAAACCATCAGATACTTACTGTAAAATTCAGAGAGAAGTAGAAAGCAGTGGTTTTGCCCCAAAACGGTCAATAGCCTCTGACAGCAGAACTCTGGAACAGCCTGCCCTGAGCATCTGAACCTGCCAGACCTCCTGCCCCAGGGAGGCTTCTCTGGGTTAAGGCAGAAGCCTAATTCAAGGCAATCCTCTGTCTATGAAACCTTCCAACTGAAGGTATTACTCAAATTGATAGATTCCTGGGGGGAAAAATACAAACAAAACAAAAAACCAAACACAAAAACAAAAAACAAACAAAAAAAGAAGAAAAAACAAAGAAAACACACACACAAAAACCCCCCAAAAAACCAAACCAAACCAAAACAAAACAACCCTACCTGTTACAAATTATCAGTGTTTTCTTCAAACTAGTTTTAACTAAAATATCTCAGACTTGCTCTGAGGATGAAGGAGGCTGACAGGACCCCAGAGGTGGCAGGAAGCAACCCAAGAGCTGGGACAAATAAAGCGAGGACTTCTGTAAGGAATGAGGAAAATAGTGGCCAAGGCCATTTCTGTGGGCTACCAAGGGACCTATGGGAGTTATTACAGTTGCTGCTTTCTGGAAAAGACATTCCAAAGTTTTACTTTCAGCTAGACTCCCCACCTGACAATATGACCAGCTTAAACATTTTTCATCCTGATAGCTCTATTTTAGCCTTATCTTCTCCTTTTATGCTCATCATATCCATTTGCAATACATTTTTCCCCATCTTTTTGACATAGAGACATTTCCATTCTTGTAGCCTTGCTAGCGTTGCTGTCAATTTGCTCCCTTTCATTTTCTTTTTAATCATAGATAAATTAATATTGCCATTTCCTATTATCCAAACTGATAATAGGGATAATTGTGGAAAGACTCCTAGTGGAACAAAAACCAACTTTTCTTTTCTTGGAACACACAAATCCTTTCCACCAGGGACATAAAGGTGCTGTACACTCAAAGAGCCTAAACCCCCAGGGTCAGTGGCCTCTTGCACAAGGCAGGGCCCCTCATTGCAGGCACTGTTTGTCCGTGGAAGGATTTGCAGAATCTGTCCCTTTCAGCTCACACTTGAACAGATCCCTTCCCAAATTCCCATGTCACTATTGGATTTTTGTTAATGCAATGCTACCAAACACATACAGCTGATTCCACATCCATTTCCCGAGCAGGAGCCTCTAGATCACTGGAGAGATTTTTTAAAGCAGACTCTTTGTTTTTAGAGTGCATATTAATTACCCTTAAGCAGGTGCAAAATCAACCTGTTCATTACTGTTTCTTCAAATCCTTAATGGTAGTTGCAAGGAAATAAATCCAGTTAATGCAATAAAAGGATTTATTGTCATCTAAATTTATGCCAACAGTTTAATCATAACACCTTTCCATCTGACACACTTCCTCGAGAACAATTTGGCCCACAATTTGTCAGCACGAAAATGGCCTTGTATAAATGCTGGGAGAAAATAAATGCTAATACGTGGCACAGTCTTTCATTCTTCTAATTGCCCAGGGAGTTTAAGGGAGACAGACTTATTTACTCACTATAGGAAGTGTGCTGTAATAAATTATCACTATTACAAGACTAAGTTAGTCCCTGACAGTGACAGAAGCAAGGGTGGAAGGGAAGCTGGGGAGGTGTGGGTATCCTGTGCTGGGTAGGGGGTGTGTGAGGGCACAAACATCCACTGGACATCCACAGTGGCTCCAGCACAAAGGGTTAATGACCAGGATCCACACAGGAGCCCTGGGAGACATTCCTTGCATTTTAAAGGGATTCTCACAGGCTGTAAGATGAGTATCTTCCTCCCAGCTTGCTCACTTGCTGAAGGATTCCTGACCCTCTCCTATCACCACACCCATGGCTGTGCAGCAGCACACATTAATTAATTTAATTAATTTTAATCGTGGCAGCTCCCAGCCCTGGCATTCCCTTTGGCCAAGGCTGGAGGTGACAGCTCTCAGGGACAAGGGGAATGCCACCCTCTGCTGAGGGTCACCTGCACCAGTGCCCTGTTTGCAGCATCTGCCTCCTTGCCACTGGGAGGCAGGACCAGGGCAGTGCTCTGAGCACAGATCTCCTCTGCCAGAGCCTGCAGGGCTGAGCTCATGGTGAGGAGAGCAGCCCCTCCATGTGAATCCAGGCATGTGTGAACTTCTCAGCTCTACTGGCGAGTGTCTTGAGAAGTTGATCTGCCCACAGGCACCTCAGCCCTTTGTGAGCTCTTTCAGATGACACCCAGGCCCCATAAATAACAGCAGGTGCCTCAGCAAACCAGCAGGGAGGTGAGGGAAGAGCAGAAACAAGCAAAGACAAACTCAATGTTCCCATGCCAGACATCTCCTCCTGGGGTCCCTAATGAATGCCAAAGACCCCAAGCCTGTCCTTGAAATGAGATTTGCCTATTGCCATAGCAACAGGCTGGTGTTGGCACAACACAGGCAAGTTTAGGTATTTCCCTCTGTTATTATTATTACTTTATTTTCTCTCTTTTTCTTTTTTTCCCCCCCTGCTTCTTTTGCTTGTGTCCCTCTCTACAAAGACTCCCTCATTTCTCTGAAACAAATTGCCTGCAGCTTGCTTTCCCATACATCACAGAGTGGGGACCAGGCCTTATCAACACTGCTCTGCTTTTCCCATCTATTACCCGGTTTGTTTGCACTTTTATCCCATCGTCCTTGCACAAGGGAGAAAACATCCATCATCCATACATCTGCCAGCTGTCACGGGGCTGTCAGCACGGTGACAGCCAACATGACAAAACTGTTGTAACGCTGCACCAGTGCTGGGGCTGAGTTGAGATTAAACAGGCAGAAAAGAAAAGAAAAAAAAGAGGTAAAAATTTAAAAGTAAATTTAGCTACAGAGAGCAAAAGCAAAAGATTAGGAACTGCACTTTGTGCAAAGAGAAGAGGGGAGTGAGGAGAAAGCAGCAAAGAGGGAGGTGAGTCTGAGTAGCAGAGTGAGGATTGTTTTAAAAGAGGTTTCAGAGAGCTGGTAAAGCAGAGGGAAGCTGAGATGTGTGTTTGTTACCTGGCTCAGATGAACATTCCTGAACCACAAGTGGGGTGCACAGCACTTCACCCTGTGTTGTCAAATCTCCTGCAGGAATGTGGCTCAACTCAGGGGGTCAGTGCCAGACCCCAGGTGACACAGGAGGGACACAGCAGCCCCCACACAGCAAATCACAGGGTTAGGGATCTTTGCTGCTGCTTTGGTTTTTGTCTCCAGCACTTTGAACAGAGCTGTAGGTCCCCCTTCCATGGCCATTTCCTTCCTCACAATTCCCTTGTAGCTGTGCAGAGCCCTTCCCAAACCTCTGAGCCAGAGTGGGAGGGCTGTGACCCAAACCCTAAGGAGAGCACTTTTCGTTGAAGCATTCCATGTCTTTAGCATGACTACAGCCCCAGTGACATGAAAATGCTTTAGAAAGCTGGAGTTAACTCCTTCTCATCAGAGCACGAGTTATACCAACAGAAAACCTTTGGCTAGTACAGCTGTACCCAACATTTCCTAACTACTGTCCAGCCATGCCCTGCTTTGAGTTCCTGGAGGGATCAAGGCATGCTGAGCATGTCTACTCATTCACTCCTCTCTGTTGTACCTTTTCCTCACCACCATTCAGAACAAGATGTGCTTCACCTCTGTCACCCCATCAGCCACAATAGGAATAAAAACCATTTATAAATCCTCGGGATGCTCTTGTGCTAAAGTGAAGAGAAAATCACCATCCATGTGGCCAGGGGCTGATCCTAAGGTTGTTAAAGACACCTTCTCCTGAAACACTCAAATGGCAACAGGTCAGAGACACAGAGCAGCTCTGATGTGCTCTGAACAGAGAATGCACAGCACTCCTAGCACCAGGAGTGCAGAGTCCAAGCCAGTTTGAGTCCAGACCTGTAGATATTTCTTTTCTGGTGATATAAAAATAGAGCTGGAAAACTTGCCCATGTTTATCTTTAACTCATTTATTCACAAAATACAGTCTGAAGTCCATGGTCTGGGAATATTAATTTAGCAAATGGAGAATTTAGCTTGCACTTACTTTTCAGAGAGTTTTGTTTCACAACCAAAACACCATTCCCTCATGAGATGTGCCTTTTCTGGTTTTGTTTTTTCAGGACTTCTGAGTGAAAAGTGTTGAATTGAGCTTTAACCCACTCTTGATGCCAATGAAAAGAGTTGCAGCTCCAGCCTCCCAAATCTGCAGCACGTGAAGCCAAGCCCACTCTGGGAGCAGCACCACATTCCCTCAGGAAGGTTTTTTCCCAAAATCAGTAATCAGCCTGGGCTTCTCCAGCTGGGAATGGGATGGCCAGACAAGACAAGGGTAGGAATCTTTAAGCTCATGGGTGCCATGGGGCAGGTGAAGGGATGGAGACAGAGCACAGCTCCTTGCAAGGCACAAAGTGGGGCAGCAGGTGAAGGGAGGCAAGAAAGGAGTCTAAAAGCAGGAAAAAAGGAGCCTTTTTTTTTTTCCATCACACCACATGTTACAGAAGGGAAGTAATGAATGTACATATGTTCAACTCAATAAATTCACAGAGGGAAAAATCCATCAAGGGCCATTAACAAATGTGTTCCCTTTGGCTCATAAGTTCCCATATAATAGATTGCTGGAAGGATATATTGAGGGAAATATGTGCATACACAGTTAGAGCATTCCACTTCCAGCCACAGTGGACCACAGGTCTGAGGCAGAACAGCCATTTTATACCAGTTTTCAAATGTCTTATTTGTACTATATAATTTTTTTAATTCCTTTGAAACAAAAATTATTTGATTTGATCTAAAAACAATCTTTCTTCCAATTTACAAATCAAATACATAATCCAAATCTCTTGAGAGCCCTTAAATATATTGAGGTGAATAAAAAAGGAAAAGCAAAAAAGGAGTAGATCATTCAAGACTGCAAAGTCCAAGTCAGAACTGAGGTGAGAACTCATTCACTGGTCCTGTCAGATTTACAGTTAACAAAGCTCTTGTTCAATGTTTCCATCTAAGCAAGGCCATCTCATCTTCTTGTGCTTTCTTATATTCAGGGATATGCAGAGCGGATCAAAGTGGACCAAGAAAATGCACTTTTGTTTTGAGAACAAAAATCTTATTTATTTTTTAAAAAATGTAAATAGTTTTTATCATACCCCAACTCAGCATTGATTTAAGCAAAACCTTCTCAAAAAACCAGTCAAGATTATTTAGCCATGGAAACATTAACAAAGGTTATGGATAAGAAGAGGAGAACCTGGATAATCTCTTTCCCCACGCCCTGGTGGCTCCACTTCCTCAGCACCAGGAGGCTCAAACTCAGCCAAGCACTGTCAACATTTAGCTTAGAATTCAGGGTTTCTTCCAATTTCCCTCTGGTTTGGGACTACAACTAACCATAATTTAGCCAAGGCAGTGCCTGACACTGCAGCTCTGCAGGAAATAAGGATTGTTATGGTTAAGAAAGCATGGAAAAGCTTGTGTGTTCCTTTCCCCAACTACTTTCGTGTTTCTGCTAAATAAAAATCCATTTTTATTCTTAAGGGAGCTGAGCAGAGAGATGTTGTTTTACGTCCTGCTTTTTGCCAGTGATGATGTATGTCCCTTTTACAAACTTATCTCTGGGTTTTTGCTCAGTTTATAAGCTAGGAGCAATCTTTCTTTCCTAAAGCTTCCTTCTCTCACAGTCTGGAGGAACCTTGAGATTTCCTGCTGGTGATTTAAAGGGCTATAATACGCGCAGGCTAGATTTGTTTTAGTGTCCATAAAACTCAAAAATTTCATAAAACAATTGGTGAAAATAAAATTACCAAAAAATGATGTACTGCCAGCAGACTGTATAATAGTTACGGGGGAAATGGAGAATATGATTCACTGGGGTATAAAAATGACAATGTATTTATTGCAGTGCAGTGACAAGAAACTAATTTGTCCCTTTTACTTTTCAGACAGGACTTGAATTCTGATTTTTCTCCTTTCCTTCTGTGGCAATGTGCCCACGGGCTGGGGGGACAGTGACAGCTGTGGCCACAATGCCAGTTACTGTGCCATTGCAAGGAGAAATGTCCAGGGGGTTGCTCTGTAGAGCTAAAAACTCAAGGAAAGTGTAGAAATGTTAACTACAAGCAAACACCTTTGGCTAAAATAAGTAATTGTTCAAGTGTTAACCCAGAAATTGATCTATTTATGTGGCTGAAATAGAGTTAATTCTCCCAAAACCATTTTCTTTTCTTGTTTAAATCAAACTTCTCCTGTGTCCCTGATGTTTTCCTCCTTTGGCTTCTCCAGAAGGTCACAGGAAAAACAAGCAGACTTCAAAAAACTCAGAGTGAAGGCACAAGCAGCAAGAGAGGGATTTGTCTTGAGGAACCACACCTTTTTCTATCCTTAAATTGTGCAATATTCAGCTTCTTCCTACCCTGCAACCTTTGGACAGTTTATCCCCTTTTGCTTTGGAATGGGGAGCTGGAAAATCTCATTAAAACACAGATTCAGAATTAGATCTGGAAACATGGAAAGCAGGTTGAGTCCTTGAAAAAAATGAAACTATGCAATGTAAAGTATACAGCAACCAAAAAGTGCATCTGGTGTTTCTGAACGAAAAATTCTTGGGGGAATGGATACACAGTAAAATTTGAACATGCTACAGAAAATTCAGCACCAGGAAGTGGAGATCTATGGCACAATCAAGTTAAATATGCTGGGAGTATCATCTTCACCTTCCTTTTTGGGGGATATTTTGGGGGGTCTCTCTTGTTTCAGCTGTGCTACCTTGTGTAAGCAAACTTTTAAAAAATCAGGTCCTGTAGAGCAGAGAAATTCCCTCAAACCTTGGGCTGCAGGGAGAGGCTCTGCCCATGCCACAGCAGGGTTATTTATGTCTAAATATCCCTTTCCTGTTGATCACAGAGGTGAGCCTGATGGCTCTGCTCTGTGTCCCAGTGACACTTCAAGTCCATGTCATAAAGTGCTTCTGCTGGCAGTCCCTGCTCTGGAAAGCCCCAAAGAGAACAGGATTGATTCCAGGATTGTATAAACAGTGGGTTTTATGAGGCAAGCAAAGCAGCTGAACACATTGCCCAGGTCATTGTCCTAAAATGCACCATAAAAGTGCTCTAAATTCTCTCTGTTTTGGGGATGGAGTAGAAAGTTCACTTCTTCCCCTCTAGCTAGCACAGGTCTCTGAAGTTAATAAGTTTCTGTGGATTATAAAACCCCAGAATTGGATTTCAGCACAATATCAATTTTTTGTTTCATTCTGTGCTATTAAATATATTTATTTTTGTGAGCCCCCTTACTCTCCTCAGCCCCCAGAAATAAAGGGCCCATCCTGCCATTTGCTCCTGGCCCATAATGCCATAACTTGGCTCCCTCCAAATCCTGCCAAGAGCTCCTGAGAGGGGCTCTGGACCAGCTGAACGTGGGCTGATTACAGGCTGATGGTCTGGGGATAGCTCCAAATGTGGGATCATAACCTCAGGAAATACAATAACTGTCTGACAGCAGCACTGCCTCTGGAAAAGGCCCTGCACACCAGCCTGAACACACATTTTCCTTGGGAAGTATGGCATGGTTCTTAGCATTTCTCCAATCTCTATTTAAATCAGCGAGGACCAGAAGAAGAGAATCTCCTGGCATCTCACCAAGCAAAGCCAGAGCACTGCACCCACCTTGTCTCCTAAACTGTGTGATTTGGGCTCGTGTTGGCCATTTCAGCACTGCCATGGACAGCAGAGCATTAGAGCCAGCTCCAGTGGGGTTGGAGTGGCAGGAAGAGATGGATCACTCACAGCAGGGTGAGAAAACACATTCTGCTGTGCACAGCTTTGTTGCAGTAAGGTAGAAAAATTCTAAAAGAAAGGCCTCACAGAATTAGGCTTACTCTGTTAGATCAGTAGCTAGCGGTTTGCAAGTTCCCACGTGGAAACAATCCTGGTGTGAGCAGTTTGTTAACATAACAATCCATTCCTGGGTGACAAACAGCTAGCACCCACATAAACGTTAAATCTGTCCCATAAGAATCAGTGAAGGAAATATGTAAACAATTTACGAATAGAGAGATGGTCAAGAACAATACCTTTTACTAACCAATAGAGTAATTGGCAAGAAAGCTACTAACCAATTGGAGTCACACAGGAGGTCTGTAAAACTGCACAAAAAAGGAGAACATACAGCAATAAAAAAAAGCCTTTGAGATGCTGCTTGGTGTGTGTCCTAGGGTGACGTTATGATGCTTGTATCCCCAATTGTGTGTTCTGTTTATGCTGGATGTTATATTCTGTGCCTTCAAGACTGGCTCTGAGAGTGAAGGCAGGGAGAAGAAGCAGCACAGGGTTTTGTTATCAGCCTGCACTCACTCTTTTGCATGCTGCTGGAACACAGAACTCCATGGAGTTGTCTGGGCACAGATGGGGCAGAACTTGGCACTTTGTGGCATTCACATTTTCTGGAGAAATCCCTTCACCCAGATTTTTTCTCCTGGGAAACTGAGAAGCCTCGGAGGAAAATGAAAACAATAATTATCTAATTTACTTCTCCTGTGTTGTGCTCCATTGGAATATGTTTGGGGATTGTTCACCCACAGGTGATTGTTTCATTGGATTCTGCTGTGAGTTGTTTTCACTCTTTGGTCAATCAGTGCCAAGCTGTGTCAGGACTCTGGAGAGAGTCTCCAGTTTTCATTATTATCTCTTTAACCTTTTGTAAGTAGCCTTTCTGTATTCTTTAGTATAGTATAATTTAGTATTCTTTAATATAATATAGTATCTTAATAAATTAGCCTTCTGAGAACATGAAGTCAGATTGATCATTCCTTCATTCTTCTGGAGGCAACTCAAATACAATAGCAGCACTTTGCTTTTTAGTTAGTTTGGTTAGCTGAGGCAGAGAAGTTCCCTGGACTTTTTTTTCTCCTTTCCCTTTTCTGGGAACTGTTTGAACCTCCTCCAGACTGGGACATGGGAACACCGAGAGCTTGCACTTTGTGGCCCACCAGGGCCCGCTCTGGGCAGCAGCCTTTCCCAGTGCCAGAGGGATTGATAACAGAGCGACCACGCACAGGAGAGACTTTCTGAATTTGTCATCTCTTCAGAGCAGTGAATGAGTTTTGGTATTGCTCATTTTCTGTGCTTTGCCCGTTAAATGAACAGGATTTTTTCCACTTCTCCCTGAGGAAATCCTTTCCAAACTGGTTGTGGGGAGCGGCCGTGTGGATTTGCTTTCTGGAAGGGGTCCCCTTTGGAGGTTTTCTCCCAAATTTGCCCTAAATCAGGATAAACAATTGCCTCCCAATGTGTGGCTCAAGAAAGTAGAAAAAACCCTGTTCTGATTGCATTTTGGTTGCAATTACTCTCTATTGGGATAAGGCAGTTAGTAGCCATGTTGTTTGAATTCATAATAGCTCTTGGGGTGGAGGCCTGCATGTTTTTCTGGTCCCTAGGTTTTTTTGAGGTCTTAATACCTCTATGGTCCCTAGGTTTATTTTGTTGTCCAGGAATAGCTCCAGTATTGTCCCTCATACATAGTTTTTGCAGTAGAGAGGCAGTGACCAGAATAGCTATTGGGCTGGGCTTGGTGGTAATGACTTGTAGGAAGTTTATAAAGGTCCTGGGGTCTGTTCCAGGTATGAATGGTTCATGGCCATGGTTATGCACCCAGTTTGTTAGAGGAGGAGCAGGGGATGAGGCTTTTCAGCCTTTGCTTTCCTTCTGCTCCTCTGAATCTCTTACATCCCTATTAGAGAATGTTCAGTTTCCCCCGAATGTTGAAGAGACCATCTTTCTGGTATTTAATCTGCTAAGCTTCCCCTGTACAGTCTGCAGCTTCTCTAGAATGAGGGCTGAGATTTCTAGAGGGGCTGATGAGCCCTTTCAAAGCAAGAATACGAAGAATTTAAAGAGCTAACCAAGAAAAAAACAGATGAAACTGGAACCAGAGCTTCAATCCCTTCAGAAAGCAAACCAGCATCTTGAAAACATTCTGGAGGCCACCAAAGCACACAAGCACTTGAGAAGTCTCTCAAGCTACATAGAGAAAGCCTCAAGAGCATAAGCACTCCAACTTGTTCTTTCCAGCTAAGGTCTCACCTTGTGCCACTAAAAAACCCAGATTATAAATTTGAGGATTTTCAGCATTCTGAAGAGATGATGGATGACATTCTAAAAGAGCCAGTTCCTCCAGAGATGAGTGTACAAGCACATGAAGCCATTGCTGAGGAGCTCAAGGTGGCACAGGAGTGTCACTGTCAAAATCCCTTCACCAGGATTTCTTCTCCTGGGAAGCTGAGAAACCTCAGAAGAGGATGAAAACAATAATTATCCGATTACTTTAGAATGTAGTCTGAAGATCGTTTACCAACAGGTACTTGTTTGATTGGTTCCATGTGAATTGTTTTTTCTTAATGACCAATTACCATCAGCTGTGTTGGACTCTGAGTCTCACAAGTTTTTATCATTCATTCTTGTTAAGCTTCTGATGTATCCTTTCTCTATAGTTTAGTATAGTTTCTTTTCATAAAATATCATAATATAATAATAAATCAACCTTCTGAGAACATAGAGGAAAGCAAGAATATGAAACTCCAGCAGCATATTAATAAATTGGAGCATCACTCTGCACAGAGTGCCTAGCCAGGTAGAGGCTAGGGAAAACCTTGTTTTTTGGACTGTGTGGATTCATTGGCCTGGCACATCGGAACCACAAGAATATAAAGCTTTAGTTGATACTGCTGTGCAGTGCACATTAATCCCATCCAGACATGTGGGGACAGAAACTGTTTCTATTGCTGGCATGACAGGGGGATCACAGGATTTTACTTTGGTGGAAGCTGATGTGAGCCTGACTGGAAATGAGTGGAAGAAACATCCTATTGTGACTGGCCCAGAGGCCCCATGTATTTTGGGGATAGATTATCTCCAAAGTGGGTATTTCAAAGATCCAAAAGGACTCAGGTGGGCATTTGGGATAGCAGCTGTAGTGACAGAGGGCATCCAGCAATTGAACACCTTGCCTGGACTGTCCAAGAATCCATCTCTCTCTAGTATAACACACTTTAAGATTATTTAGGCAGAGAATCTGGTGCTTGACATTTCAAAGCAGCTTGGAATCACAGAATTACAAAATCACTAAGGTTGGAAAGGACCTGTTGAGAGCACCAAGTCCAGCCATTAACCCAGCACTGCCAAGTCCACCACCAAACCACCACGAGAGGCACCACAGCTGCCTCTGTCAGAGCCTCTCCCTCATATAAAGACACTTCAGGACTGCACACATTTCCTCCTCACATTTTCTCCTTAGACAAGAGGTGCAGGATTTTCCTCTTACCAAATTGCTTGGCAGACATGTTTATTCTGTCATTGTCCTTGAGATTTTATTCATTTATCTGCTAAGTTTGATTCTATTTTCCACCATAGTCCTATGAGATGAAAACTTAATTGAGGCTCTTTCCTCAGCTGTAACCTGATCAGAGAGCAGATCACACTTGGCACAGGTTGCTTTTGCCAAAAGTGACTTATAAACTGGGGGGAGGCCTACAGTGTTAGCTTGTGTGTGAATTGCCATCCACACTGCTAACCGCATTTGATCTAAAATTTGAGGAAAAGAGAGTTTTTAAAATTAATTAATTCAGCTGCAATACACAGAAGGCAAGAGTCAAAAAGCTGGATATTGGCCACAGAAGACGAGTCCAGGTGAAGCTGATATCCTCACAAGTACTCTGCAAACACTCCAGAGCAATTTATAAAAGCACCTGCTTTGCCTGCAGCAAACCAAGCTTCTGACCCTCCCAAACTTTCAATCCTGTTGTGGCAAAACTTTTGCCCAGCTAGCAGGCATAGGGAGCTGTTTTGTGACTATTTCTAAGCAATGCAGAGATTTAGTCACCCATTGTTAGGGGTTTTTTCCATTACGTTTAGATAGTTTTGATTTTGGATTAAGGATTTTGGTTTTAACATTTGCTAAATTACAGACGAACCCCAATAAAGCTCCTTGCACAAAAGCATGAAGCTTTCAAACAATTAACATTTTTCTGAGATAAAGCAGTTTGGAGCATTTTAGAGGTAAATTCACTATTTCTCATGGCTGAAAATAAATCAGTCTGTGCTAGCATGTCTCTTGCTCTCCAGAACAATAAAAATAAAAGCACAGAACAATAAAAATTTAAGTTTAAAGACATTTTCACAGTTCTCAGCAAAGCCAGGAGAGCTGGCTTTAAACCCAGAGTCAGCACAGACCTGTGAGGAACCCTGGCAGGGCAGCAGTGTTGGTTCCCCCATTCTCCTCAGCCCACATCAGATTCTCTCCCTCTTCTCACTGAAGAAACTTTCAAAATTACATTTGTTCTTTTTTTTTTTTTTTTGCTCTGCTGGCCAAGGAGAACACTGGTGCACAGGTGTTATCAGATCAGCACAGATCATGGATGTACACAGTTTCTGTATCTGATGGAGGAGTTGGTAATTAGTACTAAAGCAATAAAAAGGGGCTTATTACCAAAAATCACAGGTAGCCCCTGCCTCACTGAGTATCTCACAGTGTTTTTCTGGAGGTTTTAACTTTCCCCTGCACAAACTTTTCAAGAAGTATTTTGGGATTACAGCCAAATACCCACAGCCCAAGCACACAGGCAGGTAACTCAGTGCAAATGAAACCATTGCAGGGAGGCAGGTGAGGAAGGAAGAGCTGGGGGTGACATCCCAGGCAGTCCCTGAGCCCATCTGCCCCCACTGCTGAGGCCA
Source organism: Passer domesticus (assembly GCF_036417665.1). NCBI lineage: Eukaryota > Metazoa > Chordata > Aves > Passeriformes > Passeridae > Passer > Passer domesticus. Next base: position 4,942,560 of record NC_087489.1, on the reverse strand, counting down.
GACAAACCAGCTCAGGCAGGGAACATCCCCATTCCCCACCTGTCACTGCCCCAAACACTCCCTTCCCTGACACAGAAATAACCAGCAGCCTGTGGCAGGTCTGTCTGTGGTGGGTGCTCTGCACAGAGAGGTGCAATTGTGAAATTCCCCCCAGTGCTCCAACACTTGGCTGCCCTTTCCTGCTCCCTCCTCTCCCCTCCAAGAAGTTTCTTTTCAAATGTTATTGTATTTGCACCATTAATGTCACCATCTGAGCTCCTCAACCTGCACACAGCAGCCCTTAGAGCGTGGATTTATTATCCAAATGCCAAGAGTCTTGTTATCTCTAATGAACTTTGGGAAGCAGGAGGACTTGTGCATGATGGTCTGGGTTTATTTACCCAGCTGGCATCTTTTAACTACTGAAAAATGTTACCCCTTTAAATCATGCAGCCCCAGATATGTGTGTCTGCTTAAAGCTGGTAACTCTGCTGACAGAACACGTGGTGACCCTTCCCCAGCACAGATGAAGACTTTCAGATATTAAACAGGATCCAGTTTCTTCGCCTGGAATCACTTTCACAGCCAGAAGTCTGAATTATGCTAGTCCAAAGATGGGAAATCTGTGAATTTGCACTGGAGATGAATTTCCTGAAAGAGCAGGAATACATGCATGTGGACACTGAGATAAGCAAGCCATCCACTTCACTTTACTACAAAAATGAGCTGTATATTTTGATCACTTAATAATTTCTCCCATTCAAACAACTTGATTAATTTAACCTCTTTGCAGCAGCAAGTCTTGCTATCCCACAGATCCCAATTCCACAAAATATGAGGCAGCTTTGTGGTTGAGCAGGTAAGTGACACACTGGATGTGTCACATCATAAACATTGGCTTTGCTCAAAAACTGTGAACTTAATACTTTGGTTCGCACATGCAAACTATTAGTTTGGGATATGGAATACTGCTGCACACAACTTTAAACTTTATAGAAGAAAAAACTTTCATACCAGCAGGGTTTTATAGTCCCAATTTTCATCTGAAGTACTTGACATAGAGGCGTGAACACAGCTGAAACAAATTCACTTAAGATGTTACACACTTCCCTCAGATTGCACATGTGTTTAAGGGTTCTGCTGGGCTATGGACCAAAAATCCAGTCATGGAAATCCTTCTGGTTCGCTCTGAAATTGTGTTTTAGTACTTCTGGCCCGTCCACACAGAGGCTGAAGTTTCTGACAGAGGTCTGCAAAAGCGGAGATAATGTTCTCCACAAAATTCCCCCATTTACATGGTGGGGCAAGGCCAGCTGCAGAGCAGAAAAAAGGTGGTGGGAAATGTCCCATTCCAGCAATACCCCCCAAGTTCAGCCTGTTTCTCTTCTGAAACCAAAAACTTTGGAGATCAAAAACTCTTCTGCAGAGATGGCAGGTACCACAGCTTCCTCACCAAGTGAAAGAGGAGAACAGCATTTCTGTGAGCAGAAACAGCTCGCAAAGAAATTTCTGTGGACAATTAACTGCACCAACTCTGTTTTCTTCACAAGTCTTTACAACCCAGCAGGCTACTCTGACACACAGCAAGTCTTCAGCTACCTCTGTTTGTCCATACAAAGTGTAACATTGTTGAAAAAAAAAATAGAGACAGAAAAAATAATTTATACCATTTTCATGCCTGTAAGAAAACAAACAAGCCCCAAAACCAGGACTGGCATAGTTATGGCTTTTTGGATAATAACAGTTCTTTTTTGATCACAGTCGTCACCCAGCCACCACCATATCCAAACCACTCAAGGTCTCACCACCTCTTGCTCATCCCTTTAGATGCCAAGGTGCATTTCCTCAATTCCAGTAGCAGAAGTTCCTACAGCCACTTCCAACTGGACATGAATTCATCATGAAAAGTCATTTGCAAGCCCAGCATTCTTTGGCTTGCATTGGATGTGGAGCAAGTGAAGCATCACAGGAGGAAAGAAGTTTCAAATATTTTTGTTGTAGTTGATGGTAGCTGCTTGCCAATTCTTTACATTACACACAACTTTCCAAATGAAAAAAGAGAATAAAGTGAACACCTCCATATATATAATGATGTGTATATAAATTTATTGTGAGTATATTGTCCACCCTGAAAAAAAAAAAAAAAAGGACATAAGTAGCTCAAAAATTAATTTGGGTTGTTGTGCTTTTTTCACTTAAGTCTTTCTTTGTCTTCTAGTCCCTGAGTCTTTACAGTGGAGCCAGATCACATTTTAAAGCCATTCTCACAAACCACAGTTACTAGAAATGCTTCAAACAAAAGCCAAGATTCTCTTGCAGTCCCTTGCCTTCAGGACCTGGGATAATAAACACAAACCCAAATATCCCAAGGCTCAGTAAAAGCACAGGAACAAGCAGCACTGTCTCCATTTCAATGTTAAAGGTATTAAAAGCCCTGGTCACTAGAGGGTATAAACCAAACACTACAGGATCTGTGAGTGGAGATCCTATTACTCAGATGGGTTTGTGAAGCTCTAATTTTATAGCTAAAACTAGAAAAATAAATATGTCCTGCAGAGTGTTACTGGTAACTCACCCGTGGCCAGGGATCCTCCCATCTGGGCAGAGGCAGCTGTGCCAGCTGGGTGTGAGCTCCAGAGGCTCAGCTTGGCTTTTTGGGATGCAAGATCCAGGCTGGTCCTCTCTTGGACTTCATTGGCCAACTTCAAGAATTCTGACTGGTTTTCTTCCAACTCCTCAGCTTCTCTTGAAAAACAACAGAGGAAAAAATTGGGGGAGGATTTAGAACAAGATGGGTATCTGGGAAGAGTTTAAAAGCCTCAGGTAAATGAAATGGGAGTTGGCACACTCAGGTTTTATCATCAATTTCACCTTCACATAAAGTTTTACAGCTGCAGATGACCCAGCCAGCTGCCCTGTGCCCCTTGCCATGGGCGTGCAGGAGGTGCCCTGCTCCCACATCTCCTGCCTTTGCACAGGTGATTATTGACCCAGCTGAGGTGAAAACCTTGGGTCAGTTCACTGTAAGAGACGAGCAGAGCTCTGCAGGGATGGGGATTTGTCCATTTGGGATGTGAATTCAGGACTAAATTCTGCACCCTGGTGTGACAAACACCAGGCCCTGAGCATCACTTCCCACCACAGCCAGGGATGTGCCTGGGCTCAGCCACGTGGAGGGACTGTCCCCGCTCTTGTCAGTTGTTACCTGACTGACCCTGTGCCCACTGCCAGGGGTGGAATCACTGTGCACCAGCTGCCTCAGGCACTATGAGATGGACTGAGGGTTCAAAGCAGCTGATTGCAGGAGTTTGGGGAAAGAGCCAGTCCTTTCCAGCACACTGCTCTGCTGGCTGAGCTCAGAGCTGGAGCAGAGTGAAGCCATTGCCAGTAAAACCCAGCTGGCTCTCCCTGGCACTGATGGTGTGTTCAGCAGCATTAACCCCCTCCTGATCAATGGCTGACTCCAAAGGACAGCCCCTTCCCTAGAGGATCTCCAAGACCTCTGCCACCATTAATGCCTTTCACAGGATTCTCCTCTCCCCTTTAAAAGGAACAAACACAAGTTAGGAGGAGGCCAATGCTGCAGCACCATCCAAGGGAACGAGCTGGGAAGGAAAGACAAGAGCCCTGACTCGCAGCTCTGAGCTGCAGGTCAGAGTTTCAGAGGCTCAGCTCATGGCAATAAACATCCAGCCCTCCAGACTGGGTTACCCCCTGAGTATCCTCAAAGTGCTAAAAATAAATCTGAAAAATAAAAGCTCCTGCTGGGTGCACCAAAACACAACAGGCATCAAATTGCATTAGAATGTTTATATTGAGGGAAATTGCATCCTGCAAACTTAAATTATCTCTCTCCTCCCTCTCCCCTCCCACCTGCCACAGCCCATTTCCTATTATATTTTTCTAACAAACCAATAGATGCTTGAAATCATGGAAAGCCATAAAGAATTGGAATCAAATTAAGTCTACATTCTAACTGCATTAGGTGCTGTCAAGCATAGTTTACTCACTCTTCACAGTTCTATCTAGAGGCTAAACAATTTTGTACCCTTTCTCTACTAATCAAAACTGATTACTCTGATAATGGACCCCTGACGCTGAACACTTTATGAAGGTAAATTATGCCATATCGAACAGGAAGGGGAATGGAAAAATCACCCAGAGATAAATAGGCCTAAAGATGCATATATTGATCTCCCACTCATTCCTTCTCTCTCTCTCAATGTCTCTATGGCTAAAGGTTCAATCAATACTTCCAGTGCTGTAATGCCATCTTTTATAATCCCATCATAATTGGCCGTTCCCATCGCATGCCCTCAGATTGGCTTGAGCTGGGGCCTTTTAGAGCTGGGATCTTTTGTTCCTTTCCTTCCCAGATCAGGTAAGTGAAGGGGCAGATTAAACCTGGCCCCAGAGGTCTCTGAACCAGGACCTGCCTGCACACCGGGGCAAGGGGAGAGCAGGGATGTTCAGCCACGAGCTGGAATGGCTGGGAAATTCAGCCAACAATCTTCCCATTCCTTCACCAAGGAATGCTCAAGTACAAGCAGCTCTTATGCTTGAACACATTGATTTTTGACTGTGAGAGACAATACACCTTCACTCTTCTGGATCTTCAAAACCCTTCCTGTCCCCAGAGGAAAGGATGGCTTTGCTTTACAAGGTTTATCAGTTAACAGAGCAAGCTGCTCAAGGGAAAAGAAATGCTGATTTGATGCCTACCCACCATGAATTTCAATAGTTCTGGACTATTCTGTCAGAGGACAAAGAACAGAACTGCTTCCCAGCCCTGTCCAAGCCTCAGAGGTCCCCTGGGGTAGATTTATGGTTCTCAGGGATCAGGGTGTTACAGAGAGCACAGCACACACCTCTAAAGGGGAAAGGTCTCTGAGAGGGTTTGTTTTTACTGTGGAAAACCTGTGTTTGGTTACACTAGGTCTGGCTGTACTGGTTTCCAAACACCCTCCAAAGCTTCTCCTTGATATGCCACCAGAACAAAGTCACATTATGCTGGGGTAGGACCCCTCTGGTTTTGATCCATCCTCCTTCTCATTCCACTGTAAGAAGATGCTATGCTTTCACTGAAACCAAGAGCTTCCCAAAGGGTGGTTTCAGCTGCTGGGTTCACTGCTCCCTCCCCAGGGCAGAGGCACAAGTGCTGGACTGTCTTGCAAGGGCCCCACCTCACTGAGCACAGCTCTGCTCAACAGTGGAAACCTCTCTGTCAGAACAGCCCAAGATCCCCCACAGCCACAGAGGGCAATATAAGCATGAAATTCTCTATAATCACAGGTTAGGGCATGATGTGAGCTTGTGCAGATGTCAAGAAACCTCTTCTTGGGAATCAGGTGGCAAAAAAATAAGTAGAAAGATAAAACAAACCAGCAAAACTGCATAAAAGCACATGCTCCACAGAATAAAAATGAGCCTTGATAAAATTCCTGAATTGCATCTATAAATATCCCATGGAATTCCTTCACTGCACCTATAAATATTCCACATGTAACTCACATGTGAGACAGAGCCAGGTTATAAGTTGTGCAGCTTTCTTTGTCTGAGATGTTTAAGTATCACACAAAACAAGGGGAAGATTTGTGGCATCACATACAAATTCTGCTAGACAAGGTACAAACTGTTCTTTGCTACCTGGACATGGCCAAAGGATTCCACCCCCCTTATTAATTCAGAAATTTAGACTGCTGCGAGTGTTTAAAGACATCACAATGAACTTGATGAAACACAAATAAATATTAACAAAAGCTTGGCTGAACAGATACTGGGCTAAATCTTCTGACCTATCCAGACTTCTTATTTGTGTATAGTAAGAATGAATACCCCACTCTCCCCCCTCACAAAATGTCCTGTCTTCTCCTCACCCATGTAAATAAATCTCCAGGAGGCCAAAATATTTGCATTTCACTAGAACGGGATCCCTGACCCCAAATTACACCACAGGAAAGCACAGGGAGGATCCCTGTGGGAAGTCAGCAGGACCACTCTGGGAACCTCTTGATCAAGAGGAAAAAAGGAAGCAGTGCTCTCTGAAGGCAGGTTACTGCACACACACACACACACAAAATAAAAAGGATGCATCAGGGTTCTGTTTCCCACCATGGTTACACCCAGCCCACACAAGGCCATGGAATATCCTAACAAAACCATCATGCCTCAGGGGCAGATGTGCTTTACTGAACACCAATGTGCTCCACCAGTGGAAGGGTTGTTGCAGAGCTACATCTGCTCTTTGGGTAAAGATTGCTGCCCTGAAAAATCCACAGTTATCTTCGGCTCCAAGAAAAGAAAGTTACTGCTACAAAGAGTTTGATTTGTTAAAGTAACTCTTGAAACAATCGGGAGATTTTGCTTATCAAGGATGAGCACAGCAGCTTGGATCACACCTCAGAAGGCCTGTAACACCTCCTCAGGTCTCACAGGGAAATGGCTCACTTCAGAACAACTGTGGGCTTATTTGTCAGATTATGTCCTTTAATGATTTAGACATGGGGTAATTGAGAGGTGTTTTAAAAATTTTTATTCTATATTTAGACTCATGTGAAGGGTGAGACAATACAGATGTTATCATTTATGCTATTACAATTAGAAGCCAACTATTTTTTAATTACAATACACTATAAGTGTTTCTTGGCCTGTTAGTTTTGGCCAAGAAATATTTTCACTAACATCTTTATTTTCACTAATAACCTAGAGCAAGGGATTTACTTGTGTTTCCACATTTATTGGGAAATATTTAGAAATTCAATATTTAGAAATTAAAACATGAATAACTGGCACTCAGAGGTGAAAACAACCTTAAATCTCACCGCAGTCCCCTCCCAAGCAAACAGCACACACCAGCAGCTGGGGCTGCCCTGGATGCTCAGCAAGGTCGTGTCCTCCTCTCCAGGATGGGATCCCCATCCCACAAATCCCCCTGCAGCACCCCTTCCCTGCAGCCCTCCTCCATTACTCACCCACTGGAAGCAAATGCAAGGAGCAATGATAATTAGACAAGTACAAAGAGAGGGTGGTGCTGGGCACGGTGCCTCCCCCTCTAGACCTGGAAGTCCCCATGCCCACAGGACTCCAGGGCTGGCACATCAGCCCCTGCCCAGCTCCTCGTGTCCCTCAGCTTCTCCTGGGACTGGAGCTCAGGGAAAGGCTCCACGTGAGCAGCACAGGAGGAGGTGGCTCAGCTTTGGGAGGGGGCACAGATAAAGCAGTTATGGGATGGAGCCCGGCTCCAGAGGGGCTGTGGCACAGCCACACCCTCACCTGCACCTCTCAACACCTGCAGACAAGCTGAGTGGGATGTCTGAGCTGCATGGAAAAGTGGGTGCTTGAAAGGCAAGGAAAAATTCTTTATTTTAAGAGTGGATGTAACAAAACCCCTGTGGGATCCCGCTAGCAGAGTTAACTTCAGGTATTTAGGGAGAAAAGCCTTCTGCTCTTGGGTGCAGGAGCACCTTCCTGCACCTGGGCTGCTCCAGGGTCATCTCCCTCATAATATTCCCTGTCTGCCCAAGCCCCTCACCCGATTTCCTAGGGAATAAAATTATGAATTTAACAGGCTCAGTAGAATATAAAACTCAACAGGGTGGGCAAGAAATACCTGTGCACCCCACAGTCACATGCCCAGAATCACTGAGCTTTTAAAAACCTTCTGGTTGAAGGAAAACATCTGAAAACACCAAAAGTAACACAATTGTACCTTTCTGAAGGGCCAGAGGTGCAAAGGGTTGTGGTGGGGTTTTCCTTTTTTCCCCACTACATGCTCGAACTTGTAAGGCTGGAATATCCAACAGAAAAGAAAAATCCCAAAACAGACACCAGTTTTTCTATCACATGAAGGGGTGGGGAAATGGGGAGAGGAAGAAGTCAATCATTTTCTAAACCTTTGCAAAAGTATTTCATGAAGAAATGAAATACTCCATTTTATACCCTGCAAATGTAATCAATTTTTCTCTCCAAAGTTCTTATTTAAGATTTTTTATGAGGCTTAGCAATCACATATTGATTTAATTAAATTAATCTCTATTTGCTGGCTGATCTGACCTTGCTGTTTATAAAATGGGCAATGTCCCAGTTAAATTTTGCAAACATTTCTAGTGATAACCCTACCCACAAAAAAAGGAAAAATACAAAATAAAAACAACAACACAAAAAATAACCAACAAACAAAAAAAACCACAGTCTTCTGGGTTTAGGGTCTTCCAAGAGGATTTTAAGGTGCAGTTGTTTCTGCTACCACAGAAACCTGGTTAATCCAGCAATTCCTTTAACCTCTCTTTCCTACAGCTGAGCAACATAAATCCCATCTCCTCTGTCAGCTTCCTTTCTGGACTCTCCTGTTCCCCAGAATTCCCTCCTCTGGGGCCTGGCAGTTCCTGAGCTGAAGTTATTCACAGCACAAATGCTTTCAGGGCTCTACATCATCACCACTGCAGGGACCTCACGTCCACCCTCACTTAGCAAGCCAGTATTTATTTCATCTTCCCTTCCTGCTTTGCTCCACAAGGGAGAGGGGCAAAAGCCAGAGGAAAGACAGAAGACAGGGGAAGTTATCTTTCATAAAAAAACTAACAAAAGGGTGGAGTTTTTCCTTTTCTTTCCCAAGGAGCTCTGTTTTCCCAGTATTCAACCACGATAAAGGCAGGTAAAAGTGCACCAAGATAACAGTTCATGTGAACAGATAATGGTGCAAATGCTGGGATAACTAAAATAGCTCAACAAAATAACCTAATCAGACCCTCTCTGTTGTTTCTGACTGGTTCTGGGACACTGCCCTTCCTAGACACACCAAGAACTGGAATAAAAGGGAATTTGAGCATTGAAGAGGTCAGGCAGAATATTTAGTTCCTAACTCACCTATTTCTAAAGTGTGTGAAACAGCAAAGGTTTTGCTAGAAGACAAAAATAATAAACAAAAGGAGCTATTCTAATTTACTGGGTTTTTTTCATTGCACAGATGCACATCTAAGAATTATTTACTCAAAATCCACACACCTGCAAGGGACTAGCTGGACCTGTATCAAACCTTTAAGTTAGGTATTTCCCAGCAGAGAACATCCACTCAGGAACTGCACCCATTAAAAACAGGAGAGGTGAAAAGACTCTCCTGATCCCTCTAATTCCAAGAAGTGGGGGGGTTTCCTTCTTATTTAACATGCAACACCAAGACTCAAAAATAAAGTTATTCCATTCCCCCCTGTAGCCAACCACACAGCCTCATTCATTTCCTCTGGTGCCTTATCCAGGCAACACTTTTAAACATTTGCTCTTTTTACATCTCTCCTTTCACACTGTCTGCTCACCATTAGAAGTCTTTTTGAAGTGTCTTGGGGTTGGAACATTTGGACAGTTCCCAACACACAGCGGTGCCCAAACATCTTCTTATCCAGCTCTGGGACAAGTTTTAGTTCATGAGGTGGTCAAGGATGGCTGCAGGTTGTGCCCACACCAACACAACAAGCTGACCTGAGCCTATTTCAAACAGGAAATGAGAGCATTAAGTCCTCCAGGCACAATTTCAGGGATTTTAAGTGGGAGGAGGCAGGGAATAAACTGTTAATTTAATTATTGTTCCCATTAGAAATGCCTGTGTCCTGGCAGAGGCCTGTCCTCACCTGTTTCTCTCAGCCAGTGCAGTTAGAGAAAACCAAGGAGCACAAATCACCTGGTCTTCCCTGTGAGAACTGATTCAGGCTTGTGCTTTGAGGGTGTTGAGGCAAATGTGCACAGGTGTCACCACAGGTGCTCAGGTGACCAGACTGACCCATTAAGGGCCATGACCCAAAGCTCAGGTGGTTCTGCAGTTGTCCTGGCAGAGCTGCTGTCCCTCCCCAGCATCACAGGCTCCTTTTTTTTCTCTCCCTACAAAATCCACTCAGTTTTCAAATAACACAGCCAGCCTCATGCCTCTCCTCCATGCCTCCCAACAAAGCTGCTTTGTCTCCTTTGCACTTAACAAGACAAAGAAGATGGTTAACAAGAACTTTTGCAGATATGTTTTATTTTTATTTTTAAGACCTTCAGAAGCCAACTCATCTGCTCTCATGGGCTTCTTGCTGATATGTCTCACTTTATTAGTGACTTTGGCCTTGAGTGTCTCAGCTGTTTGATCAATACTGCAGGGGGTCAGTGATATTTTCTCACTTTTAGTGTCTCACTGCCTTTAACTCTGTCACCTGATGAACAGCACTACCCCTGGAACGCTTATCTCGTATCGATTTTCTCCAGGCTCCTGCTGCATTTCCAGCTGTCCCACCATTTCCCTCCCTGTCACCACATGCCCATTTAATGTTAACTTATCCCCTTTCTCCTAGGCTTTTCATTCTTATGGGGTCTTTTGCCTCCCCCCCTGCCCAACAGCAGATTGTCAAAAAAACAATTTCCTTTTTTCACCTGACTCATTGTTATCCTTCAGCCGTTCATTGTTTGTCAGCGGGTGCCCGGGGCTGGGCTCAGAGAGGGGCTGAGTTGAAGCAGATGTTTGAAATCCCCCTGCCCCAGCCACACCACCCAGCCTGGGCTGGAGGGCTCAGATTTACCATTAAAAGTTTGTCTCCCTCACCAACAGAACTTTTCCTCTCAGCTCAGAAAGCAAAACAAAATTATTTTTGCACAGCGAGGTAGAACAAGCAGCACTGGTTAATACGTTCTAAATGACACTAATTTAAAGGCCAAAGCTGGTTTTGGGGAGTACTGGAAAGCAGAGCCCTCCTTAGGAGTGGGAGTGTTTAATTCCACTGTACCTGGCCACAGGATGGAGAAATCTCTCCAGCCACGCCTCTGGAAGCAGAGAACTGCTTTCAAAACTAGCAAGGTGCTGCCTGAAAAGAATCAACTCATTCCATTCCCAGCATCTGAGAAATTTACCCTCAAAGAACCACTCCTCCTCATTTCCAGAACTCTGGCCTTTCTGCCTTGTTCATTTGCTCATATTTGGTGAGGGCAGAGTACTGTTCACATCTTAAGAGGAGACTGAGGGAATAATTTCTAGTAAGAGAACCTTTGAAACATACCTCAATTTAGAAATATCTAAAAGCAAACCAAAGTAACTCATCTAGAATAAAAAAAAAATTAAAAAAAGAAAAATCATAATATCTAAACCAGTGCTCCTGATTTCACATTCCAACAGAAAAATAAAAAGCAAAATAAGTTTCACCTGATACTTGACATATGAAAGTTCAGTTTATTAAGGAAAAAGGAGCAATGATTTACACAGTTCTATTTTCAGTGCCATAGGTGGGAGTCCATTGGTTTCAGCAGAGCAGATCTAACAGGTTTCCGTGTTGTTTCCCTGTTACCAGTTCTGATCTTCAGCCTTTCACTGAGCTCAGGGCTGGAGAGATGGTAAAAGGCAATTTCTTGCCATGTTCAACTTTTAGTGTATGTCACTGTCTTGAATTGCACCATTTTTAGGCAAATAACACAGTAAATCTCAAGGAAACTATTCCACTACCTGAATTAACATAGGAACTGTCCTCTGCAGTACTTAACCCAACATCTTCCTGATTTTTACCTTTTGGAATGTATGTATTCAATGAACACACCCCCTTTAACAGCTGAGTATCCTACCACAGGTTCAAATGCTGCCAAGGAGATCTGGGCACTGAGCAGTGAGTGGGCTTGGATCATTCCCACATCCAAGAATTAACCAGAAGGGAGAATTCATGTGTAGCCCAGGCAGGTGAAGCCATCCATTCGTAGCCCACCCCTCACTCAGGCAGCTGGGGCTCGAGGTGGAGCAGGAGCTCACCACCGTGCAGTGAAGCAGCAGGACTGCCCAGAGCACGCTGAGAGCCAGCAATTTACCAGGGAAGGGTTTCACAGGAGCTTGTTCCCCACTGGGGCTGTGGGAAAGGAACCCCGGGCACGCAGCACACTGTGCCCAGCAGGACAGGCAGAGCCCCAGGGAGTGGAACAAGAGAGCAATGGTGAGTGCTGCTGCCATCACCTGCCACCAGTGCAAGGATGCTCCACAGATCCTGGCCTCCCAGCTCCCTTCTACAGCAGCCATTCAGTCCTAAAGGAAGTACTGGACAGGTCTCACCCTCTCTTTTTCTCCTCTGGTGGGTGAGAGCAACACACACACTCGTGACTGGGGGGCAGCTTGTCCCTCTCTTGCCCATTCAAACCCCTGGGGTCTTCCTGTGCCTTCCTCCGAGCCATCCCAGAGGATGGAGCTGCATGGCTGAAGGGCCACCTGCAGGTGCCTGTCCCACACTGAGCCTTCCCTGAGCTGCCGTGCCCCCTGCCCAGCCCTCCAGTCCCTGCCATTAGCCCCTGATTTAATGCACACGTGCTTTTTTATTCATCTAACAGGTTTATTCCTTTGTCAGGTGCATCCTCACGTGGGAGCGCTGCGCTGGGACGGACACAGCGGGATTTATTGCGCTAACAGGTTTGTTCCTGGAGCAGCTATTCCTTTCTGCAGGCTCCCGAGCACCGGGGAGGCAGGAGGCTCCTGCTCAGAGCGAGCCTGCATTGCCCTCCTGCGGCCAGCACCCGGCTCCCGGAGCCCGCACATTAATCATAGCAGCAGGAGTGTAAAATTCAATTTTACCTCTCCATTCATTCTGAGATGAGTTGAAGGCCGGCCTTGTACATATAAACCACACTTTACTTCATCAGAGCCCTGGTAACAAATGGAGTGTCTTCTTCGGGGAGTTTAACCATCAAAAAGCAGCGCGCCGTTTAATTCCACGCGTGCCGAGGGTCAGAGAAGGAGCTCTTGGCATCAGCAAATGCTTCAGCCCTCAGCTGTGCAGTAAACTATGTTTTAGAGATTGTTCCTCAATACGAAATGATCAGTCCATTTATCTGCTAAAGCAGCCTGTCTCTTTGTTCAGTCTCCCAATATTTTTTCCGCTGACCTGATCTGGACAATAAACCAAAGTCATCTTAAGATATTCACTGTTCAATTTGTTACTTGAGTGGCTCTGGGTCTGCCTGGCCCTGCTGGCAGCATCCTGGGCTCCCCAGCCTTCCCCACTGACCCCAGTGCCTGTGCCAGGCACCCCTGGTCTGCACCAGCTCATGGGGCTGGGCTCTGATCCCAGCCCCGCCGTGTCCCAAACCCCCAGCCAGATGCTCTGCCCTGCATTCCTCCCACACCAAACACACCACAGCACTTGTAGAAGGATTTAGGGCTCTCTGTGAAGCTGCTTTTGCACAGCTGCAGCCACAGTCTTTCCCCAGATTGCTGTGATGCTGGTTTCCTTTATGAGGAGGAGCTCATCTGTGCTCAGGGGGTGCCCAAGTCTCCTCTTTGCACCCTGGGCCCTCTCCTGGAGCTGGTGACCCACCATAGTTTGAGTGAATGCATCTGAGCCAACATGCAGGGCAGGAATTCATCACTCACCTCCTCCTATAGCTGGAATTTTAACAGTTTTGCAGCAGTGTGGTGCAGGCGCTCACCATCCTCACACTTCTTTGCACACTCACTGGCAAAGGCCAGTGAAATGGACTGTGTCCCTCTGTCCCCCACCCTCAGGAGGGGATGTAACTCGTGCACAGCCAAACCACTGCTGGCCATCAGCATCTCACTGGTGCCTGAGTTCTGGGCTTCCAGTGTTAGAACTGCTTTGCCTCTCTCTACATCACTTTATGATGAAGCTTTCAGAAGCTGAGTTCCACAAGAGGTTTCACAGTGCCTGAGAGAGCTGAGCTGGCTCTGGCACTACCACCTCTAACTCACTTTTCCCTGGCTATCTCAGGCATCTCAGTTAGCAGACTGGGTGCACCTTATCCTTTGGCATCAGCAGTCCCTCTGCACTGCGTGGAGGATCAGACACCCACACCAGGCTGTGCTGTCCACTCAGGAGCCAGACACCCCAAAGTCAGCCCTCACAGCTCCTGACTCACGCCCTGAGCCCTTTCATGCAGGCACCTGTAAATAACTAATGCAGGTTTACACTGCAGTGATGAGGGATTTAATCTTTAAAGATGTTAAAAGAGCTTCCAAACCACTGAACCATCCTGGCTGCGCAGACAAGACACTGCCTGGCAAAGCTGCTCCTCATAATTATTAATTTTAATTCACTTGCCATTTTTCATGTTGTGTATGCCCCGTGTTGCTCATGAGGAGCTCCATATCATCTGTCCACGTAAGCAGCAAGATTTTAACAGCAGCCTGCTGACTGCAGCTTGCTCAATGCTTCCCAGCTAGGCTGTGCCACGCCAAGCCTTCAGCCAAAACAACACCAGCCTGCAGGAGCAAATGAGAGATGCTGGAAGTCTCTAGAAGGACATTTTCATTCCACTGCAAAGGCCCAGTGAGTTGGACTGTTGTCGGGGTGTGTGTGTGCAGAGCACAGCTTGGGGAGCCACACCTCAACAGCTGGGCAGTGGCAGACAGTGCCATAAGCTTCATTTGTGTTTTTTTTCACTGAAAACTTTCATTTAAAACATTTTTGATCCTTTTTCCCAAGGAAGATCCTGATCCTTTATCCATGTTTTGAAGTTTCATCCTGCTTCTTTCACAGTTTTTTGAACAGAAAGGGAGGGGGGAGGAAGCTTCCTTTGCAGATCTGCATCTTTCTGCAGTGGAAAAGCACAGCAAGGAGAGCGATGTGGCAAAATACTTTCTGCCACTCAGCCAGAGAGAGTGAAGTGAGGAAAAAAGTGCAACTGAAATCAAGCACAGCATTTAAAGATCAGTCAGCACTGAGAAATATCAGATGTCAGCAATCTGCTCCTTCCAGCTTTAGAAAGAAGAGTTTTCTCTCAAACTGTCTCAGCCAGTTTTGGCGACAAAATTCCAAACATGCAAACCCACTTGCCAAAACCATTTTTGCCTTCCAGAAAGCATAGAGTTTGTGGGTGTCAATAAATCTGACAGACACTGCAGCCTCCTACTGCTGTGGGAGATAAAATTTCACCCGTATTTACACTTCAGTAAAATGAACTACAAGTGGATTTACCCAGAGAGAGACAAAGTCAACAGCAAAATTCACATGTTCCAGTTCCTTGTTTCCAACCAAAAAGTGATTCCAGAATAAAACTCTGGAGGGAGGAGGAGAATAGTCAATGTTTATCTACCAGCTTTGGTAAAAATACACCAAGCAGCCTGCTCCAAAGTGGAGGATAGTGGCTCTGGAGTCCTTGAAGGTGTTTTTCCCTGGAGAGCCCCCCTGGGGAAGAGCTGTGATGGTGACAGGCACTGTGCCTGCCCCTGTGGCTGTGCCCTGGGCACAGCTGTCAGGCTCAGCTCCACTCTCCTCTCACTGCAGCTGATGCAGGAATTCTGGCAAAGCCTAGAACTCCTGTCTTGCCAGAAGTTATTGCTTGCTTAGGTACAAGGGCTCCTGGAAAGTTTCCAAACCCTAATGGGAACTTCACTCAAATGACTGAGTAGTGGGTTCCCACATATTTCAGCCTCCCCAGTCCCTGAGATTTCCTTCTACAATACATCTTCCCTCTGTATTCCACTCCTCACTCTCACAAGACAACCTTTAAATAGACTCAAGAGGACTTTGTGACAAAGGGACAAGAGTTAGGAGGTGTCTGTGAACAGCTTTGGATGGAGAGCAGCAGGAGGACATGGAGCAGATCCAGAGCAGCAGCTGCTCTTACCAACGTGTACCACCCCTGCTGCCTTCATTCCCTGTTCAATGATGAGTGCTCCCACTTGGACCTCCTCACTCCTCTTCACAAGCCTTGCTTGTGGTACAGCACATCCTCAGGAGGCCTCCAAATGGGGCTGAAATGGAAAGGTGCAATGATGTGGACACCAAGGGCACCAATACCCACAGAGTGACCTGCACAGAGTGGGTTTCACAGCACTACCCTGCTGCAAATCCTGACCCCAACATGGCACCAGTGGGGACAATCTGAGCAGGGGTTCATGAGGTTTGAATGGGGCCATTTGCCACTTAGAGAATTCACTGAAAATTAGCCTTTTCCATAGATGTTTTGGGGACAGGATGAGGAACAGAACATAACATGAGTCTGGACAGCTGCTTGGAATCAGTGCTAGGGGATGTGGACTTTACAAACATCACCATGTGGGCACCCTTGGCCAGACAAAGGGGCAGTGGCAGCCTGGTTCCTCTCTGCTCAGCAGGAGAGATGTGCCCTGCTGCCAACAAGCACACACACACACACACACACACAAACACACACTCACCAGGACTGTCTCCTTCTCTCCATGGTGAGCCCTGCAAGGCAGATCAGGTGTCCAAACCCTGCACTGACTCCCTGCCATGATGGTGTTCAGCCAGGCAAGCTCTGAGGGCAGGGTTTGTGCCAGAGCCAGGAATGACCTCCTCTGGAAACACCCCACTGCAGCAGGTCTCCTGCATACAGCTGCAGGGGGAATCACTTTCTGCTTCTCTAGCTGAACCAAGAGGCTTCAAGGCCTCTCTGATGGATCCCTCACCACTGTAACACACTGCTTTCCCACCTGTGAGATGCAAAGGGTTAAATCAGCAGCAGCTGCAATTTCCAAAATGACAGATTTTGAGTAAGCCAAGACTTGTTCAACAGTGCTGCAGTTCTGACACAACCCCCCTCCCTGTGCCAGGCTGCCCAGCATCCCCAGGGAGCTGCAAAGAGCCTTCCTGGTGTCCTGGCTGCTCTGACAGCTCCTAATGGCCACCACTATTTCACACTGGATTTACACCCAGAGCTGCCTCTGTGATGGATGCCTCCCACCAGCACTGCCCCAGCCTGTGCCAGCACAGCAGGGCACAGGCTGATCCTGCTCCCTGTGGCAGGACTGACCATGATCCTGGCTCTTCCAGGTCCCAGCAGAGTCCCTTCCCTGCCCTGGCTGCAGCAGGGTCTTTGCCTGGTGTCTCCCCAGACACCAAAGGGAGAAGCAGCAGGAGTTCCACAAAACCTGGCTCATGGAAGATGTTTCCTGACATCAAAACATTCCCTGTCTGACAGGGTCCTCTCTCTGCCAACAGGCATCTGCAATAAACAATCTATTTCTTGGCTGGAGGAAGCCAAGAAGCTTTTGTGATTTGCTGCTCTCTGTCCTGCTCTCTCTCCTGTAAGGTTTGGCTTTTCCAAGCAGTACAGGATGGAAAGTCTGCCAGGATCTGGTGGCTGATCCCTGCTCAGGTGGGAGACCTTGAAGGGAGCCCTGCAGGCAGAGGCAGCACAAGCAAAGCAGGACTCACTGCAGGGACCCCCTCCCACCTCCAGGCATCTGTGGGAGGACAGAAACAGCCCAAGGACAGGAAACATCCTCCTCTGACTGCTTCTGCCTCAGCTTTGTGCTGAATCTCCCCTTGTGCCTCTGCCTGCAGCACCCAGCCTGGGAGGAGAGCACAGGGAGCAACCCTGGACCTGGGAGAGCAAGGAAGCAGCAAGGGGGGATGTGCAGCTGCAGCCAGCTCCTGATCCCACCCTGAGCTCAGCAGCAGGGATTTCCTGGAGTGCTGCTCCTGATGCTCTGTGCACTGCAGGAACTGTAAGGGACAATTCAAATAAATCTGCAAGACAAG
Organism: Passer domesticus; assembly: GCF_036417665.1. Classification (NCBI taxonomy): domain Eukaryota; kingdom Metazoa; phylum Chordata; class Aves; order Passeriformes; family Passeridae; genus Passer; species Passer domesticus. Next base: position 4,925,125 of record NC_087489.1, on the reverse strand, counting down.
TTAAATGCATTTAGTTATTTTAAATTCTAGCTATTATTCTAGGAAGCAGAAAAGAGGGATTTTTTTTTTCTAGGAATTTTTTGATTGTTCATAATTGGCAACACAGCCAAATTCAACCTCTCCATCTCCCAGCCTTGCACATCCACAGCCCTGCAAAGCCAATTTTGGAATGGAGCAGGAAGATACTCCTGCACCCTCTGAGACAAATCACATCTGCCATGCTGCCACAAACAAAACAGGGGGATTTGTTAGTTTGGTTTGGGCTTTTGGGGTTTTTTTTGCACTAAACAATGTTAATGTTGTTTATTACAATAGTGGCTAGAATCCAACACAGCTCAAAGATTCCTTTGTAGTGAATATGAAGTGTGGACAAGCTGCCATTTTCTATGACTCAGGGTGTAAGTGAAAGAACCACTACAGAATGTCCTGGTTGGGAATTTCGGGGGTTTTTTAGGGTATTTTGTTTGTTTGCTTTTAAACCAGCATGACATTAGTGGAAAAACCTCTGGGTTTTTCACTAATCTCTGCACCTCAAATACTGCCTTTATCCCACAGCCACCGACAGATTTGTCCTTTACCCTTTCTCATCCCACTTACCATTAAACTAATTAAATGTTAAAACTAAATCATAAGGGAAACTTTTGAAGAATTGGCAAATTAGTTTTTCCCCAAGATACTTTTTGAAACCGGTGCCTGCCATCTACTGGCACTTTTCTCAAAATGCAGCCAAAAACTGGGTATAAGAACCGTTTTTCCACAAGCTACTTTTGTTCATCTTGCAACTTGTTTATTCCAAGCCCCAGCAAAGTCACTTACTCTAAATGCTGAGTTGGGGTGTCGACTTTCTTTGCCAATTGTTGATTGTATGATCACTTGATACAGATGACAGTTATGAATTTAGAGTAATAAACCTGTTTCCAAGCTGTTTGCAGTAAAATTGCCTGAGCCCAGTGACAATTACCAGAATCCTGGGATGAGCAGTTATCTATGACACTGATGCTCCCAAAAGAAGGGATTCTGAAAGGCTCTCTGCTTCCCTGCTCTCTTCTCTCCCTCTTTCCCTACAACCCAAGGCTCCCAGCTTTTAATTACTTGTCTCTTCAGATTAACCAGAAAGAGCTGTGACTGTTTTCCCATTAGTTTATCAGAATTACTTTTACTCCACAAGGTGGGAAACATATTTCAATTAATATTTTCTTGGCTGAATCTTTCCAGTCTAATTTGATTTTCTTCTAGAGCTGACAATACTGAAGTCCTGAGTAGAAACCCTGGCAGCACTTTCTAAGGGGCTTGAGGTGTGCACCTTTTTTCACCCCACAATCATTTGATGTCAATGGGTAGCAAATTTACTTTTTAAAAAAATCTGTCTCCTTGCCAGCAGTGGAATGACTTCTATTCCAAGCAGTATTTTGATTCAACAGACTGATATTTTAACCTCATTCTCTAAAAACCAGGGTTCAAATCCTTATATGTTTCCTAAACTCCTGACAACCATCTTCAAATGACTCCCACCTTCCCCACAAGAGCCTGTTAATGCAGCAGAGCCACCACCAAGGCAGTGAGCCACCTCCTTACACCAAGCTATTTAAAGCAGAATGCTCTGTACTAATCTAGCAGGGAGCTGGAGGCCAAACCTTTACAAAATAAAGAGATTTTCAGGGGTTTTTTTTAAGTTTTCTGTCTTCCAACACCTTTCAAGGGCCCACATCTCTGATACCAGCAGTGTTTCTCTTGGTCTGGATCCTAATAATACTTGTTCTTAGCCTGCATCTCTAGTGTAGGGTCTGCCTCTTCTGGGGGTGGTGATAACTCAAGTTTGTAAAACTGCTGAAAAGTCTCAATTTTTTGTTTGTTTGTTTGTTTATAAAGACCTACTGCACTCATTCTTACATAACTACAATGTTTCACAGTGTGTGACAAAGCTTGCACATCCCTGGGTTCTGACCTCAGCAGGAATCACAATCATTCCTAGAGGAGATTCTGCAGCTGTGCAGCCAGGTAAAAGAACATCTGGACAAGACAGGTCTCCAGAGCCACCCAAAATTCTCAGAGCTAGCAAATGCAGTGGCCACCCACTGCAGCCCAGCCCAACACACCCACCCAGCACCCCCTGCTCAGGCCCAAGTGATGCACTCCCAAACTTCCTCAATTCAACAGTTTTATTTTTCTTAAGAATACTTCCAGAGGACAGAGAAACACAGACAATTGACAAGTCTTCTTATTCAGTTCTTTCTCCAATCCTTTAAGAGAAAAAAATCCTGCAAATTAAATCTTTTTAGTGAGTTCCAACACTGCTCTCAGCTCTGGCTAGGAGACAGTCCCTGCCCCGAGGAGCTTCCAGTCTAACAGAGTGATACAAAGGTGAGGGGCACAGGGACAACAAGGAGGAAGGTGACACAGTTTTTATGCTGCTGGTGCCATTCCTGGAGACTGGTACATGTGTTTGTGCTGGCAGTCAGGATGGACACACTGAGGAGACCACACAGTGCACGTGGCACAACGTGCTCTCTCTGCAGGGATTTGGAAGGGACAAGGTAAAAAGCTCTCAAGAAAGTTTTCAAGGCAGTCCTGTGATGAGGAAGGCATTTGTTCTATATAGAAATTTTTGCCTATTTACATCTTTTTTTTAAGAAGAAAATAAAACATTTAAAATGCCAAAAAACACATTCATCAAATCAGTTGAATTACAAAAATAAAATTTTCAAGCGATGTCTTTCGAAAATAAATATCAATAGGTAAAAATGGAAATAAATAAATACATGTATCCAAGCTGTCTTGTTAAAACACAAACAAGCATAATTCCTTACTGAAAAGTAGCCATGGAATCCCAATTAAAGCAGCAACTGTTCAGAGCATCCTTCTCAGTAACAGAGGAAAATGAGTCCCAAGCCTCAAGCAGCAAAGAACAGATTTGTAATAAATGAAATATAAAGGACTGTGTTCTTTATAGGAAAGTATAGAACATTTCCTTCTTTGCTGATCAACAGAGGCTAAAAAACAGTCTTCCATGATATTCCCCAATGAAATTTACTGGTATTTCCAACCAGTGGAAGGTTATAATTTTTTCTCTCATAGGATAAAAAAAGAAAAGCCCTGTCTGTGAACTTGATTGATTGATTGTGAACATACATATTTAGTCCCCTGATTGAGCAGAAAATTAATCCATCTTAAAAATACTGAGCTGCTCTTTCTCCCCCTCCCCAAACAGCAACTCCCATGAGCAGAACCCAGACATGTCAGTCCTTGGGGACTGCTCAGCACAGTGAGCTGGGCCAGCTCCGCCTCGGGCAGGACACTTTTACTGCTTGGGAGCACAAGCTGCACCAGTTTAGGATGGTCCAACAGGAGATGCATGTTTCCATGGCAGCACCTTGCATTTCAAGGGGTAGTTGATTGCCCTGAGCTCCTGCTGGCAGGAGCCAGGCTCAGTTTGGCCGGTGTAAGTCACAGTGCTCTGGGTGACAGGAGGCAGGGTACCCTACTCCCCACGCTCATAAGGCAGTACCACTCCAGGAAATCTGTTTCTTTCTTGAAGGTTTCAGGTTTTTTGTGGTCCTTTATGTCCTCTTACTTTTTAAGTTGTTTTTCTACCTATTTAAAAGGAGCAACATGCCCAGATTAACAACAGAGGTCAAGTAGGCAAAGATTAAAATGTCCACAATGCAAGCTCTAGGTTTACAATGTACTGGTCATGCATAAACCCCTACAGATCCTGGCAGGCATTTAAACATTTAGGTTGATGGAAGATCAAATTGCTAATGAACTGACTGCTGAATGGACTGTAGCCAGCTTGAAATCACTGGTAGGTTCTGCTTCTGATGTCACAACAACTGAAGTCATGTCAGTGGTCATCTACTTTAGCCCTTTTTGCTTTCAAGGAAAGATGCTGCAAGAAAAGAAAAGAACAAAAAAACTGCTTAGCAGATCCACCAAAATTAGGAAAATAATCAACTACAATGATTTCTATCCTTAATCATAATTTAAATAAATTCTAACACAAATATCCACACCTCTCCAAGCTCTGCTAGTTACTGACATAACTAAAATAAACCCATTAAATAAAAACCCACATGTACCCCAAAGTGATATTCTGGCTTGTAATAAAATACCTCCTACTTTTTCTGTACTAGCTGCAAGCACAGGAACAATTTCCCACTGGAAGCAATTTTCCAGGTGTAAAAAAAGATGTGCTCCCAACAATACATCTGCAAAAACCACCAGGAGAATGTACGTGAAGAACAAGATTTTAACAACTGTATTAATCCTGAAGTTGCACTGGATCTTTGGAACCTCTGTGCCCTTAAAGACCAATAAATGTGGAATAAAATATGACAGGAGTTCTGCAAAACTTGGAATGAGAAATAACAGACCAAGATCAAGCTGTAGAACAATATTTTTTAACATAGTCCTATTCAGTGGTAATTTGTTTGTAACTTGACAAAGGAATAAAACCTTTCCTTCCTAGCACAAAGATGTATCCTTCAGTAGAAAAAGGGTCTGAGTATCTATAAATTAACATAAACGTGTGATTTGCAACAGTTCACTTATTCAAATTTCACATGTATGACTCAAAGTTTTACACAAGATAAATATTTTTAATTTTCAAACATTTTATAAGGACACCCAAGACTCTTGGCTGATATGGATAACTGACCAGGCTGGAAGAGAGAATTTTCCTCAAAACCAGTACCATCCTTGAGAGCTACCATTTATTTTAGGATGAAAGCAATGATTTGATAATACTGCAAACTAACTTCACTTGATCAAAAGGTAAAAGACTTGGTGAAGATTGGATTTTGATGTAATTTCCTAGAATATCTACAGCAGTAGTAGCACTACCCTGAAAAACATGTTCCCTCATTCAAGACAAGTCCATTTTGCTACCACCTACCTAAAGGAAAACCTCACCCCAAACTTCAGCCCATGGAGAGGTCACAACAGGATTTTGTGTGGGTGTGGGCTGCTAAATGTAAATTGTGTGACAACTGTAAATATGTGAGTCAAAGGACTAATTATCACAGGAGCAGATTTGATACAACATTGGCTCAGCTCCTCTTCACACCATGTCTGCAGATCATCTCCCAGCAGCTGAAGGCTCTGCCCCACAGGGGCATCACTGCCTTTGTCAAATGTCTTATAGGAAAAAGGCAGAAAATATTCAGCTACTTAGTAAGTCCATTTATAGATGGGAATTGTCTAGATAATTGAGACAAATTATCCAAGATGAACATAAAAAGCCCCTCTCTTGAGTCAGTCACATGAACAGATGCCAAACTGGTGGGAACTGTAACCCACAGAGGTGTCCTAAGGTGCTCCCTGCAGCACAGGATTCTCCATTTTGACAAAACCCCAAGGAAGTAAAGAAAATAAACATCAGATTCTCCAAGACGTCAAATAGTGAAGCAGATGTATAAATTAGAAACACACCACCTTTTTCATAGGTCTGATATGCAAATGCATTTTTTCATTCAGATTTGGAAATATTTCATTAATTTAAAATATAAAGCCCAGTAGATATTAATGTCCCATGAGAAATTCAAATACAAGATCAATTTGGTAATCTGCACAGTATTTATAGGCTATGTGGTACCAACAGCCCCAGCTGAACTAACATTTAGATAATATTTAATACCAATTCAGTTCTCAGAATGACCAGTAAATAAATCTGGATTGACAGATTCACATGAGACAGTCAATAGAGGCTGATGACAACTACTAAAAGATACTTATAAATAAAAGGTATCTGTATCACACACAGCAATTTGCAATAAAGCTTTGCACAAACAGCAGCCATTCTTTGCCATTTCACATTTGAACAGATCAGAGCTCAAAAAAAAAAAAAAAGGCTCAGGATTTTCACAAACATTTGCAAAACATGCAAAGGCTCTCCTAAAATTATTATGCAAAGTGTGACCACTGCCTACCTACAGTGCTGCTCAGGGAAATGCTACCAAGGGCCTGCATTGAAGTGCAGAATGGCTGAAGGCTTCACTTCCCAATGTGATATGATGGTAAATGCAACTTTACCAGCAAATGGATCTCATGTTGTAACTCTGAGATCCACTGGCTGGATCATAGGGAAAAACATTTCATGCATCAACTTATTATCCTCTTCCTTTATATTAAAACCACTACAAAGACCAGAGCCAACTTAATTTCTGTCCCATTAGACCACAGCAAAACAGAAACCCTGAGAAAGTTCAGACACAAGAGCTGCTCTGCAGCAATGGTACCGTTTGGCCTTTATGCCGATTCCGTACCGTTCCTTGCTGGTAAAAGTGAGGTGCCAGCTCCAGCAGCCAGGAGGATTCAACAGCTGTCACATCTCTCATGTAGTATTTAGCAGTCTGTATGACTTCATTGTAGACTACCCTGGGAGAAAGGAGACAAAAATGAATAGTGTTTGCTGTCAAGCAATGAGGGAGAGCAGATTAACACATACTTAGACATATTTCACATACGTGCTGCCAGAGGTGGCACTTTCAGAGTGACAAGAGAGTCCTTAAGCTGTAATTCAGCCTCTTGCCTCTTTCTCTGTGGTTGTTCAGAATCGTCGACATTAAAAAATCTTCAGATTGCCATGAAAACACCCTCACATACTACCTGACTATATGGGTGCAAGGTATACATGAAAGAATGTTTCTTATAATAGGGTCAAGGGGGACTCACAACTGATGCTTTGGAAGACAGAATATTAATTACTCTGTGATATCATAAGGGAAAATGTCCAAAGCACCAAAACCCTGCACCCACAACAAGGAGGGCACAAACCCCAGCATGACTACCCCTGGCGCCAGTCTGCAGACAGGTGAGATAAGCATCAGAGGAAGAAATCAGCTTTAACTCCTGCCAGAACATCTCCTGGGAAGAGATTTAGGAACATCCAACCATGTGGACTCATCCCCACTGCCAGCACAGTCAGGATGCCAACATGGACAATCTATTTCTGAGGTCATCTTCAGTAGGTAAGGTCTTTTACCCCAAGGAAGTGCAAACCCTTGCACTGAAGGGGCAGCTACCAAATCCTTAAGTCACCATCTGCCTTCCACACACAACAGAGCTGCAAACACCTGAGGTTTGTGGTTTCTCATTAATTGGTATTTAGCTCTCAAAAGCAAAGAGCAAAGAGTCCAAAATTCTCTTTGTCAAGTGCGTCCTGAGATGTGGCAACTAACACAGCTAAAAATAAATCAGAGGAAAACAAACCAGAATGAAAACACATTTCCTATATACTTTTAGCAGAGAGAGAACTGAAGCCCTCAACAGAGGATGATTCCCCTGGCTGCAGCAGCACTGAAATTTAGGCTGCTGACTAAGTTAACTCCTATGTGACAGGATGCCATGACACCAGGCCAAGCTTATCCTTCTAAGTCTCAGCAGCAGGCAGTGCAGGATGGAAGTTCAAATACTCAGGCTGATCATGCTGACCTGAGAGCTCCACAAACATTTCTGTTTGTTATCTGAGGACCTTTTGCCTGCAAATGGAATGACCATGACCCAGCTGATGGGAAGCACAGCCAGTTCTTTCCTCAATCTGCAGGACAGCCATAACTTTTCACATCATGATTTTATGTGTAAGCCCTTTCCCTAAAATCCATTTGCCATTTCTGCAGCACCTGTTTGACAGGGTATTTCTTTAATAGGCTTAATAAAAGTAAATTAACCCTAGCTCTGTTTAGGTACAGAGACTACTTGGAGAACAATTTGCAGTGCAAGATGTGACAAAGATGTGATGCCCGCTAAACCTGGCTCTGCTTTCCAACCTCTGCAGGTTTCTTTGACAGTTAAACATCACTCTATTCCCCTTATTTATTTGGATACTCCCAAAAAAGTTGCAAAGGAAATGCCACTTGGATTCTCCCTGTGGGAACTACGACTTTCTACATCTATTCCTCCACTGATGGGGAGATCCAATTCAATTTGGATGGTGCAAATCCCTTAAAAAAACCCCAAAGAAGAGAAAGCAGCTCTAACTTACCAGCGTGGAGGTTTCTCTGCATACAGCACTGAGCTGGGGTGGATATGAAGCTCGTGGTCATCACGGATAGTCCTTGAAAGCAAGATACTATTTCAGATTGTGCCTCTCTTTATTGCTTAACATTTGGTTCCTTTCTGCCCCAGTATGAATGCTTAATAAAGGCAAGAATGAAAGGGCTGGAGTAAATTAACATTTGCATTTAATGAACAGATAAAACCAGGCTTAAATGCTGGAGAAAGGAACAATCAATAATTTGATGTCCTAAAAGAGTTTTACCTACATTAAATGAAAAAGTAGCATTTCAGGCTTTTACTCAGTGCTCTGGGAGTGCTGTAGCACTATTGCACAACTGTACTTGCTTAACTTAAAGCAATCTAATGCCTACTGGTAGCAGTTTCCCACTATTAATAATTTTAGTTCTATTTGCCAAGGAGAAGAGATAAACACTGAGGCAGTTTTCAAATACAGAACTTCAAATATTTAGTACACTGATTGCCACATGTTCCTAATTGCAAATTAGAAGAAACATCTGCTTGTTGATTCAACTTAGATTTATTCATCAGGGGAGCTTTCCAACCAAGCACCAGTTGTAGTGAAACTGTACATAGTCACCTGTAAGCTCCTGTGGAGTGGAATTTAGCTGCATTAGCAAAGAACCCAGAAACTATGCACCTCAAAACAGGATCTGGATCACCTGGAAAGAAGAATTTTTCTGTAAGATGAGTCAATGGAAAGGTAAAAGTCCCTAAAATACCACTTAATCATCTCAAACAACTTTTCAGAGTGTATCAGGCTTTGACAGCAAAGGCAGGAGAGCAGACAAACCCTGCAATTCCTTTTGACTCCAATTTCACAGCAAAGCAAAAATTGCTGCCTGAAAAACTAATGTTGCCACCTGTGTCTCCATGAAGAGTTTCACAGTCCCTAAAGCAGCCCAGTGTGACAGCTGAGCATTGAAGGCTGATTTTTCAGAGCAGAGAGAGACAAGAGCTAAGAACCAGCCCTGGCACCTGTGCACACACAGCACAGCTGGAAAGCACATCCCAAAGGCTGAACAGCATTTTGAACAAAAATGGCCTTTTTGAAAAGACAAAGAGGGAACAGGGTGACCTATTTATGAGTCTTTTGGAAAATCTGTCCATTAAATAGATAATCACTGGTTTAAACTTTTGCTGGAAATCTCAACTAATGAAGACTGGACTACAATTCAATTGTGCAAATAGGCTAAAGTACTCATCTGCAGCCATTTTTAGGAGAAAAATCTGGTCTAAATTAACATTATTTTGAGGCCAGGATAAAAATACTCCAAAGGTTACAAGAAAAGCAGGGAGCAGACTGACAGTTTGGAAACTACCTTCGTTATGTACTGGATAAGAGCTTAAAAACAATCACCTTCACTGGACTTCTTTGGCACTTTAAAGCGGACGAGAAGTTTTTTCAGCTGCTCTCTTACAACAGAAGCTCTCACAAGCCCTTTGTAGTTCAGAAAGTGCTCCTGACACCACTGGGAGCTCTTGCTGTGCTGTACAGTGAGAAGAGAAAAAAAATCTCAATGAGATACCATCAGCAAAGCAAACCCAACCTCTTTTGGATAGCCTTGTTCTGTTTTAATTCTGGTCTCCTACAACACATTTCTTGTGGTCTTCCCTGAAAATTACCTATTTACAGAGCAACTAACAAGGGTATGTAGCACTAGTAACTAAAAAACGTGCCTCAAACAACTTGTAAAGAACAGCAGATCAAATGCTATGGGTTATTTTTAAACAGATGTGCTTCATTTCTTCATATGTGGTGAAAGAGAAGAGCATCAGTCATTCCATTTAATTCTCTCAGATCATAAACTCATCTGTTTTCAACCTCAAAATGTAAACAACCTTTTCAGTGCTGTTTTCATTGGTCTGCTCTCTGCAAAGAGCTGCTTCTCCAGAAAGCAGCACTCCCTCCAAGAGCCCTTGCATCTGACTGTTTCTAAGAGAATTAACACAGATACAAAATGTGAAGGGCAACATTTCAGTTGGTGCCTGCCTGGCTGCTTTGTGGCTGGTTAAAAATAGTCATGTTTGAACACTTGGGTGGTTATACTGCTTCAACTCAGTACTGCTGCAAGTATTTTGTTACAGAAGTGGTTTATATCAGCAAAATATACTTCTCCCAAATAGGTGAAGCAACTTCAAAACTATTAAACAAACCTCAGCTTACAGAGCAGTACTAAGGTTGGGGTTAGACCTCAGGAAATGATGATCAATTAGGTAATTTAACACTAAAAAAAAGACTGCTAGATTTAAATGCAGATTACCATCAGTAAAACATGGGAAAAATACTAATTTCATTGGAAATTTGGACATTTGTTTTTCCCCAAGCCCCAAGACCAAATCCCTGTCTCCTTGAAAACACAGCTGTCTACCCTTGAGATTTCAATGCTGTACCCCAATAAAATTCTATTTTACTCCCTGTTCAGAGGAACTGTGGAAGATCTGTGGCAAACTGTGACCAGAGAGTCTTTTAATGTAGACTTATCACTTGATAGGCTTGCTAAGTCCTCAGCTTTGAGGACCTTTTGTATCCAGAACTTCCAGATTCAGAAGTGAGAACCTCAGCTTCCTCCTGTTCCTGCAAATCCATATCCACTTGAACTGACTTACTTTGACAAAGGCTTCATAAACATTCAGCATGGTCAGATGATCACCTTCCTCCACAGCAAACTTCCTGTGTTGCCTGGCCTGCAGAACAAGAAATACCATTTTATAGGCAGATTGATTTTTGCTGAAATCATGTCTGTCATGCCCAGTTCCTTTCAGTTCTGTATTTCCTGGGGACTGTAAAATTCTTACCATCTAGGGCAGCTCCTCTGGGCAATAGCAATGCTTTCTAGTCCCCCTAAACTCAGGAACACTTCTAAAACTGAAATTGGAAAAATGACCAGCACAAGAATCTCCATTCATTAAAAATAGGCTATTAAGAATTTGCTACATCCTTCCTGTTTTGTTCAGCTCAAAAGGAAATGGTGTGTGGGAAGGTTTTGGGGGATTTTTTTTGCAAACCCTTCCACAGACCAATATTGGTTTACAACCTTTCATGTTCCTGTACCTCAGAAGGAGGATTTTAGCACTACTAAATACTCCAAGGTTCCCCCTGTTATTTGGTTTCTTCTTTTACCTACAACAAACAGATACAATTCCAGACCTTATTTTATTTTCACACAAAGTTGCAGTCTGTAATAGGCACCAGTAAAATACTTGCCAGAAGTCCAGAAATGTGGAACCAACAAACAGAAAAGGAGACACAACTGAACTTACAGCCTGGTTTTTTTGATTTGGAGGGATCACAAAGATGTTTTGAATCTGCATCATGGCAGCAATTGTCAAAATCTCTTGGGAGCAGCCAAAATTTCCTGAAGAGTAAATGAAGAAATTCAATAAAATAAATCTTCCATTCAACTTACCCCACAGAGAATAAAATTAAAAAGAAGCAGAATATGTTTTTATGGTCTTTAAAACAAAAAAACCAAACTCCTGTATTTTTTTCATATAACAGTGAATGTTTTCAGTGGAAAACAAGAAGCAAATGTTAAACTTATTAGACTGTGAAATGTCTTAGACTAATTATTTAATAGAGATTTGTCAATTCTTTTCACTGCAGACCACACCAAGATGAAGTATGGTTTGAGCTTAGCAAATGTCTAGCAATGCATTACAACTACATGACTGTGAAGAAACTGATCTTTTTCCTCCCACCTGATTCCAGAAGCATCTTTGCAAACATAGGATTCAAAGGAAACTCTGCTATTCTCATTCCAAGAGGCTCTGTCAATCGGCAGTGCATGTCCAAACCTGCAGCACATTAAGAAATGTAGCTGGGACACAGGCAAAACAGCACAGCAAGGCTTCTTTTACACTGAAACTGCACTAAAGAGCAGAATTACAAGCTAAAACATAGCAAATGCAACTTAGAGTTGCTGAATGTATATTACACTAAGCTTAAAGGCAATCCATTATAGCCATTTACTCTCCCATGGGTCACCAGATTTATTTTCAACAATACTTGAACACACAAGTTTTTTTTTTAATTTTGACCAAGTTTCACTCTTATTGTCAATAATTTAAAAAAAACCTGCAGTCCAAGTCAATGCCATGGCCAGAGGGGATATTAGCTGTTAGACCTCTGATCCTCTTTTTAAATATTCAGTAACATCTTTGTTCATGGGGGTGTAAAGCAGATGAGAATGAAAATGGGGAGAAACATGGAACAGGCATTATTGCAGGAACAGGAAGCACTGCTGATGGAAGGGTGTCATTTTTCTAAGCACATTTACTTAGGTCACGGAGAAAAATAATGTATTATTGACTTAACAAGAGATGCACAGCTGATAAAGCTTTTCTACAGTTTAGTCTGGCTCATGTATCATCCACTCAACTGCCAGTCAAGTTCCAGCTGCAGCTTTTTCCCTGGAGATGGCACAGGAGGGAGGCCTGACAGCTTGATCTGTGATGGCCAGAGCAACCCAGAGCAACCCTGCACATTTACCATTTTAGAGGTTTGGCTCCCTCCAGTCAAACCCCTGCAGCAAGCGTGACCCAGGCAAAGCACAGGTCACAGTCCAACTCTGAGCTTTATGCTGAGATTTCAGAGAAAGATTTAAGTGGAAAAGCCTTTCCTTTGCAAGAGGACATAGAATTTTAAAAATGCAATACACAGTGAACAATAATAAGGAATAAAAGCTTGCTAAGAAAAGCAGCAAAGAGTGAAAACCGAAAGAGAAAACTTCAAGAGGCTAAGTTGTATGAGGTATGACAAAGAGGTAAAGCACAAGAGAAAGGCTACACAAGCAGGGGTGAGTGAGAGCCCAGTAGCAGGACTTTGGGGCACTGCAGGTTGCATAACCAACCACAGCAAAGAGACCTGAGGAAACACAAGCACAGCTCTCACATTATATAAACACATTATTTGTCAGACTGTGTGCTGGTAACAAAGCCACAGCTGCACTGCAGCTCTGTTTCACAGAGAAAAGCAAAACCACAACTCAGGTCAAGGAATGAGATCTCCTATAACTCATGTCAGCATATCTTAACCCACAGATCCCTCCAGCCAGTGTTTATTTTATTATTTGATATGCTACCAACTCATGACAACGTAGTAATTCACTCACACACTCCTACACTGTCCAACACAACAAGGCTTTTCACATAATGTCAGTGTTTTCCACAGACACAGGCACCAAAGGCAGCTTTTGTGCAATGGTGAACTAACATATTTAAACACTAAGTCACAGCACCTGCAAAAATTAAGGTATGATAGTTTTCATTTGACTAATGCCATATGAGAAGTTTCAGTTCTACCACAACTAATAGCTTAGATAGGTTTTCATCTACAAAAAGACAACTGCATTCCTAAGTAGGAAAAAGGAGAAATTTCCAAATATTTATGCACCACTTTCTACAGGTGCACCAAGCCAAAATCCTTTGGCTTCTGCTGCATGCTACAAACATCAATACAATCTGGCATAATCTATATATGGGTTGTGCACAGATCTATTTGTAGTAATAAGCTTGAATATAGCCTGCAATGGATACTAGTTTGGAACAGGTGAAAGTTTCCTTCAAATAATCCTGAAAGCAATCAGTGAATCCACATATATACAGGAAATTAAATATCTTGGAAAAAGATATTACAAAGATTTTAATTAGATATGCCCAGGAGAGATTATTCAAGTACCATGGCACTAAAATGTTTCAAGTAACAACCACTGGTGTGTGACAGGCTGAGGGATTAAAACTATCCTTTTGAACTTAGTTAAAGTGGCTGCTTCTGATAGGTGACAACTCTCAAACAAATCTTTAACAAAGACCTGAAATAACCCTAAAAATAAATCCACTTTTTGTCTGCTTATTTACTTCTTAAATTATGCTTAAAACCAATAAACTCCAACTGACAACTCAGGCTCTCAAAAGGGCATCAAAGGAGAAGTCTGAGGAGAGATGTAATCAGTTTGCACCACTGTAAAAATAACCCCTCTACAAACAGTGAAGTGTTTATTCAACACAGCTATCTCAGCCTTAGGAGCATCTGCCCTGCACGAGTTGGCACCACGCTGGCACAACAGGGGCCTGACCCCAAACTGCCTTTTTGAATGTGGCTGCAATGCCAATGATGAAATTCATGTTCCTACTTGCACAAGAGAAATTTAATCCTCACTGCACCTGCAAATGCTTGAGCAGCTTCATCTCTGCACTTTTATATAAAATCTTCATAATAAACCACTTAAAACTTAACTTCACCTTAAATTTCAGCAAAAACTGAAGAGTGTATCTCACACATTTCCTTCCATCTGAAACACTAAGATCAGCACTTCTCTGTTCTGCTACAAAGCTGTGCAGCCAAGAGAATAAGAGCTCTTTGAAGCTACACGAGCAGAACACTTATGCCAAAACATCACCCATCTAATCAGTGAGTTTATTGAACTTTCCTCTCCATTTCCCTAAGGTGGTTTTGGCTGTGAATTCATCCTTGCAACACATTCCTGAGCCACTGTGAAGGTCCTTGTTCCAAGCTTGCAGAGGTTGCCAAGAACCAAGGGTCTTAAGTGAAACCCTCCTTTGCGAGATGGAGCAGAACCAGCACAGGGCAAAATCCTGGCCAAGCAGAGCTACAGCTCCATGAGAATAAAAAGAGAGCAGACTGCCACAAGTTACAGCACAGCATCTGTGAGTGGTCTAAAAAGAGCCACAAACCTCTGGAAGCTTCCAAAACTTACACAATCTCCTTTATGCTGCCTCATGTTTACATTATGGAGCAAACATTGTCAACTTTGAATTAGCTACAAACAAGGAGCTGAAGTCAAACACAGCTTAGTTTTGACTACTTGGCCTCCCATCAAGTTTCTGTTTTGTTTAGTTTATTGCATTCAAAAAGATTACACAGCTGTCAAAAAAAACTCAACAATATAACAGTTCTTCCTATAAACAAAATTAGGCAGCAGGCATCCCACTCACCACACAAAAAGGAGTTGAAAACTGTGTATAAAAACATATTACTGCAGTGTGATCTGAGTGTTAAAAGCATCCAACAGCAACATAATGAAAAGAAGCAGAATGAACACACTTAGAATCAAAGATTATCTCAAGTTGGAAAGGACCCACCCATAAGGCTCAAGTCCAAGTCCCTGCTCCTCACAGAACCACCTAAAACCAAACCATATGCCAACAGTGTTGTTCAGACTCCAATGAACTGGAGAACAAGCTGTGATTAGTAACACAGAGAACAGAATTTTTAAAAAGATACTCTTTTCAGTAGCTAAATAGTAGAAAAGTACTTTGAATTATGTTCTCAAGATCTGTCAGTCTAATATTTTCTTTTCATTACAAGTTTGTTACATTAACAAGGTTTTTGTTAATGGTTGTATCCTGCAATCACAGCTAATAGAATCAGAATAGTTCACTTGCTGTGGGTTTGAACTTTGCCTCAGCTGCAGGACCAACAGCACAAACATGAAGAGCATTACACTACAGCAAGTGTAATGCCTTTCAGCCCCAGCCCATCCTGAATCCAGAGCAGAGAACAGACTGGAATTCATTTTAAAAATTATAATTAAATTAGCTCTTAATAACTTCTGTCAGTAAAACCCTCAAAATCATAGCAAGGAGGCAGTTTGAAAATTACCCAAACTCTCTGTGGGGTTTCATGCACAGCCTCCAGAGACTGAGCTCTCCCAAATTCAGGCATCACATTTGACTCACGATGCTTAGGCAGAGTTCCAGCACACACACAGCAAGATCAGATAATGACTGCAACGTGTTAACAGGAAAATTTATAATATACACACTATGCTTTTCAAAGTCCCACTAAGGAATGAAGTTGCAATTCTATCAACCTTGATAAAGTCTGGGTTATTACAGTCAAACCTTTGCTACAACTTTTTCTATTTATATCTGCAAATGTTACATGTTTCCATTGCTGGCACAGTAACATGAAACAGAAGTCCACCACACCAAGTCTTAGGTATGTAACAATCTGTCTAACTGGATGCAGGTAAAGTTAGTGTCTAACTCCTCTACTGGTCTAATTAGTGTCCAAACTCCATTTTTATCTTCATACCACTCCGTAAGGACTGAAGGAACACAAAGAGGATCTGTCAGGGAAAAAACACCCTCATCAGCTCAGAGCCCTGTCCCTAGCAAGGACAAAGAGGTGGTTTCCTCTCATGAAATTGCAATGAAATACAGATAAGATAGCTATAAAATACTCATTTACCCAATCTAAATAGTTAAATTCTAGTTTAAATTCCATTGCTGCTGTTTGCTTGCTTACCCATCTGAAAAAGAAAAGACAGTAAATCCAAAAGAGACTGAGGTACACTCTGTAAACCCACCAAGAAAAAGTTTCCACCAGTCACAGCTG
Source organism: Passer domesticus (assembly GCF_036417665.1). Taxonomy (NCBI): domain Eukaryota; kingdom Metazoa; phylum Chordata; class Aves; order Passeriformes; family Passeridae; genus Passer; species Passer domesticus. The sequence goes on along the minus strand of NC_087489.1, from coordinate 4,908,753 downwards.
TGTTTCTCCTTTCTCAAAGCACAGTTCTGAAATGCAATTTTTATTAATGTCCATCTAACACCAAATACAAATTACAGGTTTTTTTCCACAACTCCTGCAATATAGCTACAAATAAAGCAAAGCATTAAAATCTCACCTCCTAAAGCATACAGCAACTCCAAAGCTTGCACCATGGACTGTGCAGGGGGTGGCTGTGAAGAGAAAATGTGCATTCATTGAAGTTATCAGCACAGAACATGAATTCATAGATCTTTCTCTTCTGCAAAATCCTTAACTACCAACTCTGCTGCAAAATGAACAAAGAGCTCTCACACTCTTTCTCCCTCATAAATTCAGTGCAAAGGGACTGCAGTTACAATTCCACAGAACCTCACAGTTTGTCTTTTTAAGACTCTGCTGACTTCTCAAAAATTGAAACATCAAACTCTGGAATACAAATGGTTGTTTCTAAGTGGTCACACACATTATTTGCACTATTGGTTCCCAGGAACACACTTTGCTGCCTGCCAGGGATGATATTAAAAGATTTTAAAATCATAGAAAATTCGGGGAGTTAGAAAGAAAGTTAGGCTTAGTAGGCCCTGGGAAAATGTTAAAGGTAGGCCCTGGGAAGTGTTAGGCCTTGTATTTGCAAGATCATGTGAAACTGCACCTGTGTAGTCAGTGTATGATAAATGATATAACTTTAGATGTGATTAGATATCATTATTGTTTAAAGAATCATAAAAAACTATGTGAGGGGTTTGAGGGGGATCACAAGAAATCCATGCTTGGATGAAATCAATGTATACAATAGAACTAGGTAAGTTTAATAATTAATATGTAAGTTATATAACGATAGAATATAAAACATGTTCAGCTCAAAACCATGTTGGAGTCAGATTGGGTCTGTGTACCCCTGACACCCAGAGCTCTTTAATAAAAGCACCTGCATATAATCATTCTGTGATTATGTGTTCCTGAACGCTAACAGGGACACCGAGCTACACTTTCCAAACCAGCAGGGCAATGGTGAATGGTGGTGTGGGCTACCCCCAAGTCACCCCCTGATCTCTCTTCAGCCCAAGGGAAGCTGGCAGCCTTCAGAGCCCAGGACTCACCGAAAGGAAGGGGAACCTGAGCACGTTGTCAATGCCCAAAGCCTTGAGCTGCAGGATGACAGGGGCCAGGTTGCTGCGCTGCATCTCCGGCACCGTGGACTTGGGCAGCTTCTCAAAGTCCTCCTCTGTGGGGGAGAAAAACACAGCTGAGCTGCAGCTCCCCTTCTGTGCAGTCACCACGACAGAATCACACCCATTTCAAGTTCATATTATCACATATGGATAATTAACAGCTGTTAAAAGACAATCTCTATCCTAAAGATAATCTTTCTCCAATTACTTTATTTTACATTATTTTTATCTAAATAAATTCAATGGTTTTGGCTACAGTTTTGATTTTGTAGTTCACCCACTCACATTTCAATTTGAAATGTTATAAATTCTTCACAGAAGTCTGGAAATGTTTTGTTTGTCTTCTGTTTAATGTTTTTGTCAGAAAATAAAAGGCAGGGTGCAATACTACAAAAAAGGCATTTTTTTAAAGAGACATGGAAAAGTTTCAAAGCAGCATGCTTTCAGTACAAGAACACTATTTTTGTAACTACTCAAACAGTTTAAAATATATATTTTAAATAAAGATTAAGGATGGAAAAACAATTTATTTAACAATGCCTTTTTAAAACCATGTTCACTATAAAGTCCGAGTATGGAAAAATACTCCATGTAAGGATAAAACACTCCAATAACCACTAACTGCAGTAAAAAAAACAGGGCACATCCTACATCATTTTCACCCAAACTATTTTCATTTCTACAGAACCCTTTTCTATCTCAAACATTCCCTAGGACAAAGACAGTGCTGTTTCTCTGCTGCTGTTCACTCTGCACTTACTTCCTTTCTTTTTTATTTTTTCCTCCTTTGAACACTTCTTAAAGCACTCCCTAGACCAGCTCTTGAGCACACAAAAATATCTTCAGTGTAGTCATGGTTTCTCCAGTAAAACACTCACAAAGCTATGTAAGCTTGGGATATTGTGCAGCACATATTGTCTCCTGATTCTTACTGGATACATATAAATTCAGGGCATAAATCATGGCTTGGTTTAATGTGGCAACTGCTGGCAAGCACATACACATTTAAAGGAAAATGCTTCATCTCCAACATCTCAGAGCTCCAGTAAAACCAGAGGGGGCCTGAAGCCCATCAGCAAAGGGAGTGTTCAGCTGCAAAGCCTTTTCTCATTAAGCAGCTGAGAACAGACACTTTGACTGCAGCTCTCTGGATAGTGTGAGGTGGCCAAGAGATTTATTTGTAACAGCAATTTTTGTGCACTGCCAGGGTCATTGATTCAAGGGAAGACTTTGGTGTTGGCAGCTATTCCTAGGAAAAAAAGAGACATGAAGTTTTCTCTGAGTTACCTAAAAGATTTCCAGAGCCCTTTTGTTAAATGCAAGGTCTATAAAGACTTCAGTCAGAGAAGAGAGCTTATAATACTGGTAAGTATTAAAAGCTGAAACTGCTCAGAAACCAAAATCCTTAAAGACCAAACTTCTTCATAAGCTCACCACTTTTAAGAGCTGCATTAACATTTCGTGTTTCTAGCTGCTGACTGCCCCATTTGTGCTTCTGAGTCATAAAAAGATTCAGTTTCTAACACCTAGCACATAAGAACAAGGTATTTCTAAACTAGACAGAGGAACAACTGTGGGATCAGAAAAACAGAAACTTCCACAGATACTAAAGAATTTGATTTACAGCCTTAGAAGAAGCTTAAATTGACGTAAAAATCCAATACACAGATATTAAAAAGAACAATCATAAACTTATGTTTCTATAGTTGTAAGTAAGAATATACCTTAAGTGAGAAACTGTATTGATAAGACAGTGGAGGATTTATAATGTAGGGGTGAGGTTATATAGATTATATATATGTAGTGTAGAGGTTATATAGAATAAGTTAAGAGTCTAGAAGTTATAATAGAAACGTGTATACATACAACAGCAGCCTATTAGACAAAAGTATCTGCAGTGCAGTAGAAATAAGTAAAAGTGGTAAGTTAAAAACACAAAATAAACCTTATAACATCTGTCCATTAAACTAGAAAGTATATAAACAGTTATAAATATATAACTAGGAAGTTATGTATTACCTTGTAAGGAAGAAACTTGTGACTACTCTTGAACTGTAACCAGCTACTTACTCTCACAAATCTCACAACCTCTAAAACTAATTTATCTAAATAATAAATCGCTCTTAACCCAAAAGTAATCCCATTCCTTCGTTAGTAACAGCAACAACGATAACCAACAAAGGGAAATACTGTTCTCTGGATGAAAACGAACCAGCCCAGCCTTTCCCCTGTCCCACACTGCACGAGCAGCCCGGTGCCCGCAGGGAGGGCAGGGCTGCTGACCTGTGCAGAGCCGAGTGCCCGCAGGGAGGGCAGGGCTGCTGCCCTGTGCAGAGCCGGGTGCCCGCAGGGAGGGCAGGGCTGCTGCCCTGTGCAGAGCCGGGTGCCCGCAGGGAGGGCAGGGCTGCTGCCCTGTGCAGAGCCGGGTGCCCGCAGGGAGGGCAGGGCTGCTGCCCTGTGCAGAGCCGGGTGCCCGCAGGGAGGGCAGGGCTGCTGATCTGTGTAGAGCCGGGTGCCCGCAGGGAGGGCAGGGCTGCTGACCTGTGTAGAGCCGGGTGCCCGCAGGGAGGGCAGGGCTGCTGACCTGTGTAGAGCCGGGTGCCCGCAGGGAGGGCAGGGCTGCTGACCTGTGTAGAGCCGGTAGCACTTCCCGGAGCGGTTGCGGCCGGCGCGCCCCGCCCGCTGCTTGGCCGAGGCTTTGGACACGGGCACCACCACCAGGCACTCGATGGCCGTCTTGGGGTTGTAGGCTCGCAGCTTCACAAAGCCGCAGTCGATGACAAAGGCGATGCCGTGCACGGTGATGGAGGTCTCAGCAATGTTGGTGGCAACGATCACCTGCAGGCACAGAGAGGATCCTGTGAGCCCAGCCACGACAGGCCCAGGACACTCAGGAGCACAAAAAGATAAAGTACAAGCAGCAGCAGGAGTTGTCAGCTTGAAATAAGCCCAGTTTGCACAGTTCTCACAGCTTCACCATCGCTTTCTTATTCAAATTTATTCTCTCTTCATAAAAGAAGAGCTTGGCAGTGTTTGCAGAGAAAATCTTTGGCAGTGTTTGCAGAGAAAAAGATGAACTGACTGTAAATCAAGTGTTCTTATGTAGCAAACTAAATGTTTTCTTTCTGCTTCTCAGTTACACTGAGCTATTCCTTGTACAATGAGGTGGGGATAGGAGGGGAACAGGATGATTAAGAGCTCCACATTCAGCATTCCTGCAGGGATTCATTTATATATGTATGCCCTAAAATAATAAAAAATAATTGTTCCCAGACAACAGTGGGAAATCTAATGTTTTTAAATTAAAAAGTAAATTTTGAAAGTTAACTGACTAATGTCATATCCTGGAGAGAAGTATTTACATGAAATGTTCTTCAATGGCAGATGAACAATTTCACTTGTCAAAGCAGGTACAAGAATTACAAGTCACCTTGGTGTAGTTTTGTCAGCTTCTTTCAGCCCCAACACAGGCTGTGCATATGCAGAAAGCACTATTCACATCCAATTATATACTTCTGTGACATTAAGTGTCCAAACAAGACTTGCAGAAGTCAAAACAGAGCTTTTTTTTTCCACTAAAATCAAGTAAGTTTGAACTTGTTCTTTACATGAAAATATAGCACTTACCCACTCTGTCACTAATTTTACTACTACTGGTGGAAAACAGTCATGGACATTTAGATCACAAAAAGAAAGTAAAAGGTAAAAGCAAAGGAGTTCAGAGGGTAAGAAAACAAATACAAACTTGTATGGAGACACTTAAAAATTGCAGAGTTGATGAGGCAGAGAGTTGGAACTGACACATCTAGGAGTGATCAAAGATGATAAGGGAAGCCAGGGAACATGTTCTTGGTTCCCAGTCTGAAAGCTGGCAGGCACTGATGGGAGATGCAGAAAGCCTCCCTCAAAGCAGCATCTGCAATAGTCCCATGATGTGAACCTGATAAATGCAATCTGTGTGCTGCAGACACCTTTCTGGGTGGTGGAAATGGAGACAGACACCAGAGCTCACCTTCCTGACAGTGTGAGGGACTCTCTCAAACACTTTCAGCTGCTCAGCAGAAGGCAGCCCAGCATACATGGGCAGAACACGGAGGTGCTTCTTCATCCCAGTGCGAGCCAGGGCCCGAGCCTGTTCTATGAGCATGGAAACAACAGTCTCCACTTCCTCCTGCAGCCAGAGCAGCACAGGGCACACAGTGAGAGAGGTGGCACTGCAACAGCATATTCCTGTCACCTAGATACAGAAACTGCACCAAATAATACCATTGTAATTGTCCAAACTCTAGGACTTTGACTAGCTCACTCCATGCTCTAATATTCTTAAGATACATTGCTATTAATAACAAATAAAGCCTTATATACATGTTTGTGTTCACTGTTATTTAAGTCAATGTCATATCACAAACACATGAGCAAAATCATGGGGAAAGACTGAACCAAGCTTAAGAGGGAAGCAAGTTAATTTTCATGTCTATCTCAACTGGTGAGAGCAAAATGGGAGGCCAAAATATTTTGGCAGAGCAGAATGCTGTGGGCCTGGATCAGGAATGGCACAGGAACAGCACTGACACCTCTTGCTCAGCTTCATGTTTAATCTCAGCTGTGGCATCTCACTCTTAAAGACAGAAAACAAAATGTTCAAACACTGCCTAATGAAATACCAAATTCATATGTCAAAAGTTAAATCAATAAAGGGGGTGAGGAATTGCTTTTGAAAATATGCAAGATGTTACTGAAGCTCTTCAAGGTAGCTCCTCTCTGGAGAAATGAGTTGCCTCCCATTTGCTCTTCCCAGCTGCAAAGCGAGCTGACAAGCACAAATAGAGCAGAAGAGACCAGTACATTTTGATCTCATGGCAATTTGTTTTTCTGTCAAACACTTCAGATGTTAAGCCTAACAAATGGAAATTCCATTTGCCCTAACTATTAATGATGACTCACTGTCAATTTAACAATTGGATATGTGTGACTTGCACTAGCAAACCACACAGAATTCCACTCACTAACAAGGCTGAGAAATACAGCATTAAATGACAAAAACTATCATCCATCACGAGCTTTGATAAATTCAGGCCATATACTGTCTTCACATCTTTGGGACTGGCCTAGTTTTGCTCCCATCAATAGAGAAATGCTTGTCATCTTTACTGAGAATAAAGTAAGCACAACTAAGGAAAACCTCAGGAGACTGAGACAGCTTTGCAAAGCTCACAATACAGCACTGTAAAGCAAAAAAAAATTGCTTATGTCTATACCTGACCAGTTAAAAATGCCAGTATATCACCATCATTCTCCATCTGGTGAATTTTCATTGTAGTTTCCACAGTTGATTTGATATAGTCAGGAACAGGGCTATGGGGAGAGAAAACAGCAGAGACATGAGCAGAAAAATAGGTACAGACTCCTCTCCAGCAGGGACAAACAGAGCAGCTTTGGGACAGCAGAGCCCTAACCTAGACAAAATGATAGCACAGTTGCACAGTGTCACTACTGCCAAGACCAGACAGGAACACACCTCTGCAGGTAAAAGATGTCCACTGGAAACGTCCTCCCCTCAACAGTGAGGATCACACTGGTGTCTTTGCTGGGGTCACCGGTATCATTTTGATTAAAGAAATCTCTGAATTTCTACATTAAAATAAAAACAAACACTTTCAGTTTGATATTTAAAGGAATGGTGAGAAAAACCTGAAGACATGAAGAAGTTAAATTACTACTGCTTGGATGTTTACTTGATCAATATGACAGTGTCAATTGAAAAATATCAAAATTTGATTTTGTTGCCTTCTATTCTGTCTGGGGTTCAGGCATTTAGCACAAATAGTGTTGCAATGTCTCATTACTTTGAGAAGTAAAATTTTGAAAGGGAAATAAAATTAATTATATCACCCGCTACATCTGGAAAAAAAAGATAAACTCTTAACTGCAAGTTAATCTATCAAATTAGCAAAGTCAAAGCTGAGAAGAACTTAGAAATAATTGGTGCAAAAAGGTTTGTGTGGGGCCTGCATATTCTCATCCATTTTTGGGTGAGTGAGTAAATTTTACAGCACTTACTGAACACCAAGATTTCACTTTGTAAAAGCAGAGTTAGACATTATTTATGAAAGTTTTTGATTTATGCATTGTGAGACACCTTCATAAATTTAGATCTATTGTCATGAAGTATTTTCAATAAATAACAACAAAAGATGGAACTTAAGAACCCATATAATTCATGTCAACTTTTATGAGCATTGCAGAGATAACCATCAACTCTCTGTATTAAAAAAAATATTTATATAGTCATACCAATCATTTTGCTCATATTAACTCATTTTAGATTGTCATCTATTTGAAATGTGGTTTCTAGCTGTTAAAATTTTGTATTGTAATGTACAGAATAGAGAGCAGTGCAAACATCACCAAAGCACAGCATCTACCAACATTCATGGCATATGGTATTTGTCACTGAAGGACATCTCTGTGTGCCCACACCTTCAGTGCCACATGCAAGCTCTCAGCACCACATCTTATTAAAGACAGAGCAGTTAGGAAAAGTGGAGAAGAGGAAAGAACATGATATAGGAGATGGAAGAGCTGCCATAGCAGGAGAGACTGAAAAGGTGTGCTCGGGGAGCACAAGGCTGAGAAGACACAGCTGAAGTTTACAGAATCAAAGGTGACAAAGTAAATGTAAAGCTGGTTTTGGGGGTGGTTTTTTTAAACACAAATCCCCAGTACAAGAACTGGGAGATCCTTGATGAAACTAACAGGTTTGAAAGAATTAGCCCAAGTACTTCATTATACAGCAGGTGGCAAACTCCTGAAAATTACTCATGGTGTGCTGGAGATTCAAAGACAAATGAACAAACAGCAGGTCCATAAACACATAGCAGAGGGAGGCAGCAGGCAGGTGCTGACTAATATCTGTACTACAACTGCTGCAGATGCTGAGGCAGCTCAGGCTGAACAGACCCACAGCAGGTGCACAGCCTCACGTGCCCTCCCTAAACAGCACCTCCTGTTGCTGCTGCTACAAGCAGAGCACAAGGCTGAGTAAAACACTGCTCAGCTCTAAGAGTTCCTCTTCTCTTCCTACTCAAAATTAAATTAATGATGTTTTTACTAAGTTTACATAAGTGTCCACAGGCCACAAGTGAATCAGGGATCTAGTAACATCTCACTGAAATTAAATCTATTAATTTATCACTTATTTTTTACTTGTCTATAGTTGCCTCAGATTATTTCTATCAGCAAAACTGAGCTAAATCAACATCTCTTAATAAATTAAGCCAAGAGAACATATTTCTGTAAAGAATACAAATAAGGAGAAAAAAGATATCAGTACATAAAAAGCAGATTCATATTTAAATTCACATCCAAAACAGTTTGCTAAGAGAACATGAAAACCAAAAAGAGCAACTAACTACAGCAGATTTTTTCCTGCAACCACTCAAGCAGCACAGAGGATAAGCTGTACATGAATAGCAGTGGAGGTGTCACCTAATGTCACCTGATTTCAACCCAAATCTCTGAGCAGTACCTCGGCATCCAAGGTGGCTGAAGCCACAATCAGGCGAAGATCCCCACGCTTCTTCTGAACCTGGGAGAGACCAACAACACCCAGAGTTAAAACTGAAATACAAGACTAGAGTAAAGATTTAGAGAATCCAGATTGCCAGAAACCTCTCTGTAAAACTACTTTAAACCACAAGACAGGTGATGAATGAAGCAGCCATATCACCCCACAGGTCTAAGAACCCAATGACTGTTTGGAGTTTTATGTATTTATTTTAAGGGCATTCAGTCAGTTATTTTAATTTACTCTTGATTTCTGGTGGGTGTCAGATCTTTAGCAGGCTGAAAGTCAGCAACAAGCCCCAATCAGATCATTTCACGTGATCAGCAGCAGCAGAATCAACAGTGTATTTTTGGAACTATCAGCTAAGGAGATATTTCAGCATCAGAGAAAAGAGACAGAGGATCTTCAATGTCAGATGACCAAAGTAAATAGCTGGGTATGTACAACAGGCTGCAGGATAAATGAAGAAGCAGCAATCACACTCCCTAAATGAGGAAGCAGCAATCACACTCCCTCAATTACCAGCCATCAGGATCAGAGGTTGAATGAAAAGGATGAAAATTAAAACAGTTACAGAGAGCTGTATTAAAATTACCAAAGTAAAATTACAGAATTACAGTGAATTAAAAAAGAATTACCTTTTTTAGCAAGCCAATGGCAATGTCTGTATAAAGAGTCCTTTCATGAGCTTCATCCAGCATGAGAACACTGTGAAAAAAACAGAAAAGTAAGGTTTCAGAAATCACTTGACTGACACTAGAATCAGTGTCTCCCTGTCTTCTAGAAACACCATTATTTGAAATCTGCTGCTGGACTATTACTGTTCACAGCCACTTACAGAATTGGGGAAGTTCAAAAAGCTTGCAGCAGCAAAGCAGGGAGAAAAATGTACCTGACATCACATGGGACATACACACTGTTCTCTATTCAGGCTAGTTTTTGGAAAGGAGTAGAAGAAAAAAAGTCTGTACTGCACAGGTTTTCTGGATATCAGAAAAGTCTGTTTGTTGTTGATTTTTAAAATTAGTATAAGGTAGAAAAAATAATTTTAAATTAGGAAATTAAACAATTCAGACTCCATAAGGCCCCCTTAGCTTTCATCTCAAAACTACAGGATCAAATCCTGCTGGTTTTGGTGTTGCAATGAACAGCTAACAACAACATGCTGTTGATAAAAACTGTTGTTTTTACAACATAAAGAAGTCAGACTTCTACAATAATTTTCACTTTTTTGATATTTAATTTTTAATAGCCACTAATAATTTATAAAAACTGCTATCATAATTGCTTGGAAAAAGCAGGTTTTTACCAAGTTTTACCAAATTTCTGAAGAAAGCACTCATTCTATGTTTTCTTACCTGTATCTTGTTAATAAAGGATCAGCCATCATTTCCCTCACCAGCATACCATCAGTTAGAAACTAGAAGTAAATTAAATTTAAAAAAATGTAAAACATCCTTATCATATAGTCTCCACTAACTGTGATTTTTATTGATGCTTTTGTAGGCTTTTGCCTGAATGTTTCTTGGCCTTTAATTTTCTAATGATCTATCAAATTACACTGTGATTGCAACTGTGGTCTTGAACTAAGTAAGAACTGATGGTAAAATCCTCCAAATTTCCAACTCTAAATGAATAATCATGCTTAAAAAATTAAATTCAGCTCTATTTAAGGAACAAATATCTCCATTTCTTTCACTGTAAAAGAACACCAGCCTCTGAAAAAAAATCACAAAGCCAATTGTCTCATTCACCATCATTGCTATTCCAGCACAACTAAAGCAAGTCCTCTTCTGCAGAAACACAAGCAACACTCACATTGCTCACAGCACTGAAAAACAGCTGTAATGTTGCTATTTAATCCACCAAATTATCTCTCAGCCTACTCATCTTGGGTTTTATCTGTGGTTTTAATCAAAATCTATTGTTAGAGGAGGATACTTTTAATCTGTGATTCACTGCAGCCTTTCCCTATGACTTTGAGTGACACACAGGTCACACCAGCACTGTACCAACAGCTGGCCATACCCTGAAATTGTCCTCTAGATTTAAAATGGTGCTTGACTATCAGAATAGAATAGATACTAACTTTATTAAGGTTTGGATTGCCACAGCCATTTCAAGCACAGTTTTGGGGTACCCACCTGGGAAAACGAAATGTTACCTATTCTCTTGAGTGGGCATCACAAGGTTCTGATTAATTTTGCAAAAATACTTGAAGAGTTTCAACTAATCCCTTCAGAGTAACCACATTCTGTTTGTGTTTCACCTTAATTCTTGTAGCCTGAGGGTCTGTGCAGTCATCAAAGCGGATACAATATCCAACCTCATGTCCCAGCACTGCACCTCTCTCATCAGCAACTCGGCCTGCAACCTGAGAAAAGAGATCCTCATAAGCAACAAACAGCTCAGCACCCTTCAGCCTTGTGTCATTCCAAACCACAAAGACACCTAAAGACACAATAAAACTCCACAATACATGAATTAGTCCCTGCAGAAATCCAACCACAAGTTAGTGTCAGTCATTTGAATGACACTCTAACCCATACCTACAGGCAGTGAATTCATGATTTCACTTGGAATCTTATCCTCCCTGTCATTTTCAGCCCAAGAACTCAGAATAATTGTCAATCTGGGTAATGCAAGCAGAAGTGCAGGAATTTCTAAACTATGTGCTTTTTATCTTTGCAGCTACCTATCTTTATTTCTAACAACCCCCATGCTCTGCATGGGAGAGGAGATAAGTCGCCTATTAAAATAAAATATCATTTTCAGTTCAGGACAAAGCAATAAATCATCAGTTATATTTCCCATCTCCAGTAACAGCCACAGTCCAGGCAGTCTGCAACAACAGTCTCAAAGAAAAACCCTGCTGTGTGCATGTACTAAGCCTGAATGGAATAATCTTTCTATTTTAGGCTTAAAAATGCCGCATTAAGACATGAAAGAGAAAAGAGAAGTGAGTTTGCTGTGAGAAATCATTGCAGCACTCACAACATCTCCTGTAGAACTTGTGCTCTGTCAGCTGGATGCCCTATGAAGGAGAAAAGGGAGGACACTGCAGGCAGACTGCCCAAAGCATAGGATGCAGAGCACTGCTAGAGACTGTCCCCTTAGCCAGGCTGGATCTGGTCAAGGAATACTGGATTCTACAGTATTTACCAAGGTACATGCTGGTGTGTTGGAGATACCATTTACTATATTAGACAGAACAGGCAAAATGAGGGTTACAAAATGGCACCTCAGCTCTCTGTAAAAAAAGAATGCTGCAGCAGAAACTTCACTCAAATGAGAGCCTGGCAGCAGCTGTGAAGACAAAGGAGCAGTGGATGCTTTCTGTGCACGCTGCTACCAGAGAGAAGTCATTGCCCTCAGCATCTCCTTTTCCCCCTCGCAGCACATCCAGATGGTGTTAAGACAAAATATGTATATGCAAAAATTTCCTACAATAAAACTTTTTCTCCTTCTGCCTGACATTTTTACAAGGAGAAACCAAAAAACCCACACCCCATAAAAACAACAAAAACAAACAGAGAAAAAAATATTCAAAATCTAGTTATGAATTGCTAGGAAGAGGTACACAACCTCTTGTTCCTTCCACTGGCTGCATAACCATATGCAGATTTACATCACTGTTTCACCTTGTGAAAGAATTTGAGGGTCACACAAGCACAGTTCTAGTCCTGAGTCAATCACAGCTCAGCCCTAACTTCTGCACACAGTTCTGCTGACACAGTCAATTTTACTTCAAAGCTTCTACATCTGCAGTCCTGGAATGCTGAAATGTTGGCCAGACCCACTAATCAGGCTGAATTTGGTGTGTAACACCAGCAGATCTTAGAGAAAGACAAGCAGAAATATCTTTTCCTTCAGGAGCTTGTGCAGATTCCTGCTATCAGCCAAACCTGCTGATAAACTGGAGGTAGAATGCCAACAGACTGGGAGGACGGGGACACTCACCGAAACAGCAGCGACGCGACGGGGCTGTGTCACCCCAACAACTCTTCCTTCAGCTGTCCAGCCAGCCTCTGCCAGGTACTGCAAACAGAGGGGATAACAGAGACACTGGTCATGCTGTGGTTACACCAAGGTGTTAGCTCCTCACACTCTACCTGGTTCTGCTCAATATTCCATGTAAAATTACCTGGTTCTGCTCAATATTCCATGTAAAATCCCCTGAAGGACTACCTGATTTCAGCAACCTAACAGACACTTACTTGTGGAATCTGTGTTGATTTCCCACATCCTGTTTCCCCAATAATCACCAGGGTCTGGTAGTTCTCCACTAGGTAAAGTATGTGATTTCTTAGCTGAAAGAGAAGATGACATTTAAACATAAAAAGCAGATTGTACAAAAATAGGAAAACTATTAAAATTACAATATTTACATATCTGGCAGATGAAGAAACTTCTTGTTACATGGAGTTCACTGCCAAAAGCTAAACAGTCCTTTAAAATCTATAAATGACATGTACAGCATATAGTAAATAACATCCATCAACAAAGCCCTTAGAACTGACATTTACAGTTGCCAAACAGGACAATAAATTCCAGTAAATAGAGAGCAAAGCCATAAATTTGTTATTTATGTTGCAAAGTGATTTTATACTGTTCTTTCAAAAAAAAAAATAAAAGACACAAGAACCAGGAATCATACATTGCATTTAATGTATCAAAAAGAACTCCTGTACCTTAAAAACAGGCAGCTTTTGCCTTTGCTGTTCAATGGAGAGGGAAGCATAAGGGTTGTAGATGACAGTGACAGCGCTGCTCTCAGCAGGGCTCTGCCTCTCCTCCGAGACACTGACACCAGGACCTTCTGAGCCTACACAACAGGAGGGAATTTGAACTGGAACAACACACTTCTGCCTGGTGTATCACAATACAGCCAAAATAAATATGTTGCATACAAACAGGAATCATGGGTGGCAGCACATTAAAAAAAACAAACAAGTTTTCTGTGAAAGCAATGGAAATATTACCTTACAATAAAAAGGGATATGCCACTCACTTCAACTTCAGGAACTGAAACTTAACTTATTCCTGCTGCAAATTATCACAAAACTACTGACATCTGAAACTGTGGAATCACTCAAGTGAACCAGAAACAAAAACTCATCTCAGTAACAGAAAGGGTCATCTCCAGCTGCAGATTCAACGGGAAAGTCTGAGAGCAAAGAGGAGGCTTCCCCTGTTTTGTAGGATTTCCTTGCTTGTACTTCTCCCACTGTTACAAGGTTAGTCCTTTTCAGAGCTGCCAAGCAGTCTTACCACAAATCAATAATCACTGTTCTCCCTGGTGTTAACCACGGCTATTCCCACCCATGGCCAGGATTTCACTCCTCCCTCAGAACTCCTGGGGATTCCCCTGCACACTTCACACTCCCTGCAGACCCCGCAAAGGGCAGCACACCCACAAACCACGCACTCCATCCCCTCCCCTGCCCCCCCGTACCGGGCAGCACCAGCTGGAGCCACACACACCCCCTGGGCTTTGGCAGTGAGGGGACAGCCATGTCCCCACTGCCCTCACTGAATCATCACGGTTGGAAAAGACCTTCACCACCACCCAGCCCAACACCACCCTGCACCGCCGCTGTAACCCCCAAACCACATCACCCAGCGCCAGCCTCAGACGCCCCTTAAAAACCCTCACGGATGGTGACTCCACCACCTCCCTGGGCAAATTATTCCAATGCCTGACCACCCGAAGAGTGAAATAAAAATCATAATAGCTGATGGGAACCTGCGGTGTCTCAGTTTAAGGCTGTTTCCCCCGGTTCTCTGCCGGCAGACACCGCAGAAGGGACCGGCTCGCACCCCAGCACAGCCTCCTGTCAGCAGCGAGCGACGAGGTCACCCCTAAACCTCCTCTTCTGGAGACTAAGCAAACCCAGCTGCCCCCGCCGCTCCTCGCAAGACACGTTCTCGAGTCCTTTCAGAGCCTCACTGCCCTTCACTGTAAATGCGCCAGCGACCCCAAAGAGCCGAGAGGGGCAGCGCCGCGCCCCTCACCGCGGCCAGGCAGCTCGCAGCTCTGCCCCCCACACCCCTCACCGCGGCCAGCAGGGCTCCATTCCCCCCAGCCCCCAGCGCGGGCAGCCCGCGGCGGGGCTCGGGGCCCCGCACCCCCACACGCCTCACCCGGCTTCCAAAACTTCACCGGCCCCACGGGCGCCGCCATCTTGGGGTGAGAGGGCGGCCGGAAGCCGCGCGCGGCGCCCACGTGACGCGGGGCGCGTTGCCATGGAGACCGCGCCCCCCCCACCCTCTCCCTCACGATGCGGTGCCCGAATGTGTCCGCCGGTGCCGACCTGCCCTCCTTCCCTTGCCCTCCTTCCCTCTGCCCTTCTTCCCTCACAAGGCAAAGATCTGCAGCCCAGAGACGCCGCAGTTACTGTTATCACCCACTAACAGCCAGTGTCCGGCAAACTGCTGCGCGGAAGGGTGTGCTGGCCGCGGCTGTGCGAGGAGCAGCGGAGTGTGAGGGAGTGAGGCGCAAAGCGGCACCAGGGCAGGGCCTGGCACACAGAGCCCGGGGCTGCCCCTGGGTCCCTGGCAGTGTCCAAGGCCAGGCTGGACACTGGGGCTTGGAGCAGCCTGGGATGGTGAAAGGTGTCGCTGCCCATGGCAGGGCAACCCCTGAGATGAGATCTGCGTTTAGGTCTTTTCCAGCCCAACTCCCTCTATGGTCACCTTTGGGATCATATGGGATTTAACGGGGTCGAAAGATCACTGTCCAAAATCTCTGCTCATTAATTAATTAGAGCTGATTCCTTCTCCAGTGAAGGATGCCGCCACACTACCCCCACCACAGCTGCTGCACTTTACACCAGGCAGCAGAAGGACAAGAAAGAAAATTATCCCACTAATAGTGAATAGATAGTGCTGTGCCCCAGCACAGCTGCCTACAGCCTGTTTAAACCACAAACACATCCATGAAAGCCCATTGAAATTACTATTACTTAATGTAGGCTTTGAGTTAATTAAGTAGAAGCTAAAGGAAATACAAAAAATAGAAAGCCCAAACTGTTTCTAGTAAGTTTAATAATACTGTCATATATTCATCCTTATGGGAAAGTAAAAATCTAATCACATCTTATATTCTTATAACTTCCCACGCTAGCAGTGCAGTTATGGTGATTAACACAAACTGCACCTCACAACACCCACCCTCCCTGGTCACTTGTTATGCTGAGTAACCACATGTAAAAGAGGTTATTAAGTTATAATTATGATGTTCTTTAAGGTTCTAAGTATATGTTTCAATGTACTTTTGATACTAAGTCCACCCTATCAAAAATAAACGCAACTCGCAGTATTTTGTATCATCAATATATTAGTAATTATTGAGAAAAAATCCCACATGGAAAGAGCTGCCAATTAAAATAATGAGATGAATAACAAAGTGGAGAAGTTATGCTTGAGAAAATATATACAGAAAATTATTATGAAAATAAGACTGCACAAACAGCATTTTGCATAGAGTCCAACATTGTATGGGGTTTGCCTTTATGGAAAATATAGCTAAGAATAAAATTATGTGTTTCAAACTTCTTTACATCTGGATGGAAGTTAATAGTATGAAGCTATCAACTACTGAATATTTACAGATTAGGAGAGTCAGAATGATTACATTTCCATGACTGTCAGTGCAGAAGAAAGAGAGCCCAGATTAGTTGCACACTAATCAGTACCTTTTTGCAATGTACATTTTTGTAAGATCCATCTGTCCAGTTTAATGTCACCTTGCTGCTGTTTAGCTGAAATTCCTCTGCCAAGTTTTAACCTTCCCCTCTGAAGCCCAGAACCCACAAGACACTCACACACGCACATATCTGAGTATTTTGCAGTACAAGAGCCACAAGAACTATTGAGAAATGAGAAATCTTTGTTTTGGCTAATAAGTATCTGCATTGGCAGGCTGCTGGAACTTCAGGACCTCAATGTGCAGCTGTTTGGGAGGATAGCTTATTCATTTGAGGGTGATTTTTTTCCCCTCCAGAAATGAATGGATTAAAAAATAATAATAAAAAATTGAGCTTCCAAAAGACCTTAAAAAATGGTTCTGTCACTGACTTCTGTGTCATTGCATTTCTGGTGGAATTAGGACTTTTGTGAACAGGAAGCAGCTTGACAGATTTCAGATCTGCCCAGCTTTTCCCACCAGAGAGCAGAAGCAGCCACAAAGATAACAAAAAGTCTGTCTGGTAATGCCAAGGAATTGGTCTCATTTGGCTCTCCTACAAACATAGTGGGTCCTTTAGAATACTATCACTTGCACACATTTACTGCATGATGTCCAGCAATCCAAACAATCTAATATAAAGGCATTTGAAATTCAGTCCCTGCTAAAGCCTTGCCTGCTGACACATTAGCTCATTCTGCCTGCCAGCGTAGTTTCATATGAAGAAAATGTAACAGTGGAGGAGTAGCAGTGTGGTACTGACCTACTAGCTTCTAGATTAGGGTTACTCCTGGTTTGTGTCATGAACCAGTTGGTGGAGAGTTTGTACAAGACCAAGACTGACTTCAGAGCCTGCTTTCATCTTGGAACAGACTTTCAAGCAATATGAATTTCAATACCTAGATTTCTTAACCAAAAAAAAAGGGTTGAGCTACTGAGCTATGACACTGACAACCCATCAGCTTAAAACATGCATGAACAGGTTGAGAAATGAAAATTTAACAGAATAGCAGAAGTCAATAACAGATTTATAGTATTCTTCAAACAGCCACAATTCCAGTTTCACTTTCTCTCAGTCTGAGCTTTCTTTGCCAGCTGCTCTCACAAACACACTGCAAGACAGTGCTGGACAGGGATGGACGGACGTGGTTCCTGAGGTTCTGCTGCTTGCCCTGCATGAACATGCCGTTCATCTCTCTATGATCCAGTGTGGCCTCATAACCAGGGAGCCATTCCTCTTAGTCAGCGGGGGAGAGGTGTGCATCGTGTTATTTGGGCTGTACACGGCCTCCCTGGAGGCGTGCAGCCAGCTCCTCTTCCTCTTCAGATCTCCTACAAATGCTCTCAGATACAAAAATTCCATTCTCAGGAAGTGTTCCCTGGTCATGTCTCTGGAAGCCAATGTTATCCTGAAGAGCTGGTCCCACACCCTGTTCTTCTTGCAGCCAGAAAACTCTTTGAGGTTGATAGGCTTTGACCGTGAATGAAGAATCCGAAATTCCAGGTCAAAGTGTGCAACTGCAGGGCCTGACAGGATCAAAATGTTACTGCTGTTCAGCTTCCCATCTGTCCACGTAAAACTAGCAAAGGAAGAGTGAGAAAATGATGAGTTAATTCAAAATAATCAGTAAAGAAAGTATTCACTGGAAATTCTCCTACATCATATTTAGTTATGTTGTTCTTACAACCCAACTGAGGAGCAGTGGGCTCTTTTAAGAATAAATGTTGGTCATAAAATCTGATAAGGAAAGCTATTCTTCAGCATTGCTAATTTTCCTTTCCATGGAGAGAAATCATGTAAAGCAAGAGAAAGAAATTGGCACTTGCCTGTAGGAGCCTGTGGTCACTCTAATGCCATCAATTAACATGAACTTTTCACGGACTTTTCCAATGATTTTGACGCCCGACCTGGTGCAGTACGTGCTCCCCGTGATAATCCGAACCCTCATCAACTGTTAAACACACAGCAAGAGTCAGGTGGGCTGCAAGGCTCAGAGATTGCATTCAAAGGAGCAACACAGCAACAACCATCCCTGATGAACTGTGCACTGGCACAAGAGTCACCCACTAGGAAGCAAGTGAGGGTTTTGTCTTGTTTGTGTAGGCAAAGAGGTGACATGAAGGGGCAAACCCATAAACTGACTGTGCAGAATGGGACTGTGAAAATTCCTGTCACCTAATCACCAGGATGCAAATTCCACAGACTCCTGAGAACCTGCTTCTCCCTCAGCCTTCAAAGTCTCGACAAGCCCAAGCAACTCCAGTCATGCTTTAGGAACTGGACATTCCTCCTGCATTTCCTTGAACATTCAATTAGTATTTGTTCTCAGAAAGCAGCTGTAACATCCAATTACAAAGGTTTCAGATTTTCTATTAATTACTGTCCTATGTAGGAATAGTTAAATCTTCCAAGATAGAGGATAGAGCTGGAGCTACATAACACCCATTTTAAGTTGTGGCAGCAGGTGTAATAATTTCTTCTTCTGACAGCTTAAAGATTACAGTCACAAGAGGATCAGTTCCCTACTCCTACAAATATGACAAAGCTCACCTTTTCCTGTTCAAGGTCAACTCCCAGATCCTTGCACATTTTTAGAAAGTGGGAAAATGAAGACTGATCTAGAAGGATATACACTTTAACTTGCCGTTGGCTACAGGCTTCCAAGAGGTCTGTGAAGATATCAGTGTCTGTGAAGGAATCCATGACCAGGGCAATCATCTGAAAGGAGTTTCAGAAGAAACCATTAGGCTGTTTCTACAGCATTGCAAAGGAGAGAGCACATGAGAAATTTGAGTTTCAAATTAAATGCTCCCCCCTGCCTTTTTTTCAGGTGGTTATGAAGCATGGTACAGTCATCTGTGATACAGAGTATTCTTCCTCACCCTGAGATAAAACTAGACCACTGGTTTTGCCCTGTGTTAGGCAAATTTGATCTCTTCCCAAGCAAGAGTTTTTTGGGGGTTTTTTTCTTGAGAACAGATATCTCTTTCCTCAAAAGCATTGCCAGAAGAAAAAGTTAATGCTACAGTTTTTCCATCTTCCAACTTTTCAAATATAAAAAGAAACAGTAAGCAAACCCAAAACCACCAGTGTCTGACTGCTCTTTATATCTCAGCTCTCTGTTTATAAAAGTCAGGTTTGTCTTGACCTTATTATTCAGATTCTCGTATTTCAACTCAAGATCTGAATAAAACATCCCTTGAAGAGCCAGCTCCTACGCCCGCAGATCTTCCCCATGGACTGAACCCCAGGATTTGCCGTGGATCCTCAGCAGGATGGGGAAGCAACGGCTATTTCAGAGAGCCGGGAATGGGCACCCACGGGTGCCAACTCCGAGGGAACCTCAGCGGCACCCAGAGAGCCCGGACCCGGTTTTCAGCACTGGGAGGGGGAAAAGCTGACAAATTATGAACCTGATTGAAAAATAACTACAGAAGATGGTGGAAAAGACATAAAGCAATACGAAACAGCAGAGTAAATAAAAACGGAAGAGTATATAAGTAAGAGTATGTAAGAGTTAGAGGGGAAGGACGAGGTGGCCCCGGGCAGGGCAGAGCCGGGGCGCTCCCCGGGCACTCACTCGCTCACTCACTCGCTCACTGACCTGTCGGGCGGAGCGGATCTGGCGCCGCACCGCCTCCTTGCAGCCGTAGATGCTGTCCCCGCAGCCGGGCTGGAAATGCGCCTCCACCCGCGTGAGCCCGCGGAAGGCGCCGCTGGCGAAGCCCGGCCAGCCCAGCTCCAGCGCGGGCGGCTCCAGGTCCGAGCGCTCGGGGAAGTAGGTGAGCGACGAGGCGTCCAGCGAGGCTCCGGCCGAGCCCTCGGCCGCCGGCTCCGGGCCCGCGGCGGGCGGCAGCGCGGCCCGGGCGATGTCCTGCACCTCGGGCTCCGACAGGAAGGGCGGCAGCTGCTCCCGCCGCAGGAAAGCGCGCAGCGCCTCGGGGCCGCCCGCCACCAGCTCCTCCAGCGCCAGCCGCTGCGCCTCGCTGTACGGCCCGGCCGGCGGCGGCCAGCGCCCCGAGCCCTCCTCCAGGCACTGCGACGCGTTGGCCATGGCCGGAGCGCCCCGGCGCTGCCACGGCTCTTTATAGCGCTCCGCGGGCTCCTCCCGGCCGCTCGCCCACGGCTGTCACGGGTGGCACAGCCCGCAGCCTTCCCCACGCCCAGGGAAGAGCCAGCCTCGGAGGGGAAAGGATCGGCCAAGCCCTGGTCCTGCTGCCCAGCCCGGATCAAAAGGCTGCTCCTAAGGTTGGACAGGGCATATGGCCCCAGCCGGAACGGACCAAGTTCCGACGAAGTGACTTAGTCACCCCGATTTAAAATGCCAAATAAACAGAAAACAAAGCTCAGCGATGATCAGATGAAAGCCCCGTGGCAAAAAGGAGTTTATTTGTAAACTGTTTCTTGTTCCTGTTAGAGTACCTTGACAGCAGCACGGTATAATAAAGTTAAAAAGCACATAAAGCAAACAAGTGATTTTACATACATTCAAGAGCTGTAGGACTTCAGCTGTCAAAAATACAACTCGATATTAGCTTTGAAGGTGTAATCTTGGCTCCTTCCCTGCAACTTGGTTTAGTGGCAGTGTTCCAGATCCACAAATCAAGCAATAAAGTACCTTATCATTTTGAACAAGTGCAGACAAAACTTTTTTCCCTACCTCCAGCTTCAGTGAAGGAGTGGCTGCTTAGAAATCCAAGTAATATAAGCAGCAAAACTTCTTTGTCCATAGAGATTTCAGACAGAAATGCCAAAGTTAGTTACTCTCAACACTTGCAGCCTTTTTGAGTTATGGATATTTTTATTCATTCATTCATTTATTCATTCATTCATTCAATATTCAAGCCAACAGGTGAAATGTGCCACCTACTGGACACACATGTCCCTAAATAAAAAAATACATAACCCAGACTCCGATTTGATTTGGCAGAATTCAGTGTGGTTGGTCACTGAAGTACTGAGATGCAGGTTTGAAGAAAAAGGGTACAGGCCAGATCTCAGGGAGACTGCACACACTGCTCAGGTAAGAGACCCAGCAAGAACAGACATGCACAGAAATCTGCAAGCAGATAAAGGCTTTGCAAGCAACCAAACCTCACATCCACTCAATATTGGAAGTATCTTCAAAAACCAGAGTGGCACTTTAGCTCCTCAAACTGAGTTAGTAGTGGAAAAATTATAGAGCAGGAAAGAGTATTTCAGACAGCACAGTTAAAAAGAGAAAAATGTTTGTTTAATTCCTACAGTAACTTGTAAATTAACATTACCCAACATAACCCATAACGTTCTGTAGTGCATTTGTCAGTTTACTTTTGAACAGGGGCTTTGTCACATGCCCTCAGTGATTGTCTTGCCTTGGAGTTCACTGCAAAGAAGGAACCACACACATGCACACACATATATATTTCTATAGCTCTAAACAAAGGCACAAGAGCATGACCAAACTAGAGGGCTAGTTAGCTCATTCTCTTTCAGAAGGCTTAAACAATGGAAAAATAATATAGTTGAAGATAACCTGCAACTGTTTCAACAGACTCCTTGCAACTTTAGTGGAAGAGTAACATATATACCACAGAAGTTAGAATAAAATCAGCTTTATGGCTCTTTGTAAAAGCTGATTCCTCTCCTGTCAAAGATAAAGTAGAAATAAAAGCCAATATTGAAAAAAAAAGATTGAGAATTCTTGATATAAGACAGATCTCCAAAGCTACTCTGAGCAAGTTCAGTGTGACTCAGATTTTTCCAAGTTTACATAAATTAAAACTAGGGCATTAGCAACCCCAGAAAGCAGTAACAAGTTCAGTTTTGATGTTAAATACCCATAATTAAAATGATCTTCACCACTAATGCAAGAGGAACTTCTAAATTGTTACAATCTGATGTCTCTTTTTCGTCACTTACATTGCATAGTATAAAACAAAGTGCTGGAGAGTAGTGTATTAAAAAAGTATTAAAGAATTAAAAGTGCTGGACAGAAGTGAAAGAATCTTTAGGTGCAAAGTGACAGCAACTTGAGCCTGGGGTTTGTCTGTTGTGTGGTCGGGGATCATTTATTGAGGGAGAAGAGCGAGGCGTCGCGCAGGCTGCGCAGGCTGGCGCTGATGTCGCGCCTCTGCTTCAGGCTGCACCCGCCAGGGTACTGGCTCACGTAGCTGGCAGGGACACGGCCCCGCCGGGACAGGATATCCACCATGTGGCTCAGCTTCGACCTGATGGTGGAGTAGTGGAACTGCCTCTCTTTGTGCAGTTTTTGGAAATATTGTGCCCTGTGACTACTGGAATATTCAAAGGAGCGGAGAGAGGATATTGAGCCTGTAGAGCTTGCAAGAGAGCACTGGGACGATGATGAAGACAATGATTGCAGACTAGAACTGGATACGGCCTTTGCAGACAGAAAATACTCTTCTTTTGAGAACTTTCTGGGAAGGAGGGGTGTTTCTGTGCCCTCCTCTTCCTTTGTCTGTGTCACTGCAGTCTTCAGCAAAATGGATGTCTGAGTGCCTGTCACTCTGGCCGTGACAGAAGCCTGAGTGCCAGTGTCTGCTGTGGCAGTGCTGGCCTGAGTGGCTGCGTTGCATTTGGTCACAGCTGCCATCTCTTCCCATGGGCCAGTTTGAGTTGATGCATTTCTCTGTTCCACTGAGGCCACTTGATTGCTGAACAACTCCTCTTCACACAGGCAAGAATGCTGCAGGTTACAAAGCTTTCCTGCAGGAGTATATTCAGTTTGATCTGCTTTTTCCAGCAATTTCTTTGGAGTGCTAGACAGTCTGGCAAATTCTGCTCTCAAGTTGCCTTCCACAGTATAATCTTTGGAGGATTCTGTTCTGGTCAGCAGGTGATCAAACATGCCACTGTTCCTGCAGCTGGACGGTCGCTTTGGGCTGATGGGCAGGGACTGGGCATACAGAATCCTGAACTGGAGGTCAAAGTGTTCAACCACTTGACCTGACAACACCAGCAAGTTGCTGCTGTTCAGCTTCCCATCAGACCATGTGAAACTGTTGAAACAAAACCAAGATTCACAATTAATCTCCAGTGCATTTCAACAATACAGCTACAGACATCAAGACTCAGCTTAAAAATGAAGATATGGTAAGAAGTCAACAGACTATTCATTTCTGCACGAAGAACTCTATTTAGCCATGGCCAAGCTCTCTGCTAGCAACAAGTTGAGTAAACCAGTTTTCCGAAGGTGTTTTCAGATTTGTGTCAGCCCCACTTTGACCCAGCTAGTCCATGTGCCATTGGCACTCATTAACACCGGGCAAACAGCAAAGTTAATACATCCTGTTGCAGCAAATCTCCGTTTCTACAGCTTCACTGGGCACCAGCAGACCCCAATACTTGCCTGTAGGAGCCTGTTGCCACTCTAATGCCATCAATTAACATGAACTTCTCCTTGGCTTTCCCGACAATTTTGGCACCTGACCTCATGTAGTACGTGCTCCCTGTGAGAGTTCGCACTCTCATCATCTGGTTCAGAAAAGAAAGGAAAAAAGTGGCATCAAATTTAAGGTAACTTCCAAAAACTTAAGCACAGTATGGAAGATAGGAATTAAAGGAACTTTTTTATACAGTCTGTGTATGAGTGTTTTTAGTCACACAGTGTTAAATTCCTGTTAGATTAGGTGAGAACAGTCAGTTCCAGTTAGTTACTGCCAGGAAGGCAGGAGTGCTTTTACCTCTCCAGAGAAACTTTTATTGCCGTGAACATAAGCCTATCCAAGCCAAACCATAACACAGCCATGTCCGTTTATATTTACAGCAGCTAAACAAATCACCTGGCTCACATTACCCAAACCCTTTTAAAAGTATTAGGAAAGACAGCAGATGATACCAGAGCTATACCACCCTTTAGCTTCCCACGTTTCTGTTTTCCTTAGCAAGCAGTTCCTTGAGCCAAAGAATAAAGCTATTTAAACATTGCGAAATTAAATCCCTGAAAATTGCTGCATCCTCAGGACAGGGATCCCAGTGCACACAGCACATGAGGCTGGTGCACATCATGGTTGTAGCTCCTACATATGGACAACAGACAGGTTGCTTTAGCCTTTAAGGCAGTCTGATGCTTTATAGAAAGGTTTCTTTGATATGCATAAACTGTACCACAAAAATAAAAACAAACCACACTGACTCCAGTTCAGAACTTACACTTTCCTGCTCAGGACAAACTCCCAAATTGTTGCACATTTCCAAGAAATGGGGTACAAAGTCCTGGTCAAGAAGGATGTAGACAGGGACTTGGCGGTTGTTATAGGCATCCTGAAGGTCACTGAAGATCTCAATGTCTGTGAAGGAATCCATCACAAGGGCAATCACCTGCAAGGAAAGCCACGCCACTTACTCAAGGGACTTATTTTACACAAGACCACTGCCTCCCCCAGCCATTTTCTCCTGCTGTTATCATCAGGGCCTCATGCACATCTCCTTGTCCTGCTGCACAGGCTCTAGCAAGCTCTAAAAGATTTCTGTATTTCCACAACACTTCTGTAAATTCATTGTGCCTCAGCATGCAAAACATAGGCCTGAAGAGGTTTTTCGCGTCTGCTGCTTTTGTACACTTTCACATCCTCCTTTCCTACACAATTCCCTGTAGTGTGGCCAGAGTGGGGAAGCTATCACAGCAGAATCTGGACTCCAGACAAGCCATCTCCACACCTGTTCTTCCTGTGTTTCAGGGAGCTACAGGAGAATTAGCTTGAATGGCCTCCTTGCTGTCAGAGCCCACAAACCCCAGCTGACCTCCAGGTTCTTCCTGGTTTCTATATTCTTACTGAGTTTCTATCCCTCCACTCACCCAACAGTTCTTTCAAAAAGGCAAACCCTAAAATGGAATATCTCATATATGAACCATCTCTCCAACTAATTCAGAGCCACCTCACACACTGATTTGGTGCTTGAGTTCTCACCCTTCCAAACCACTTCTGTGTAGGGACACAAAGGCATAAAAGATTCAACTTTATGACTGAATTTTCCACTTTTCTATTAAACCAGCATAAAGAACAATGAGAATACAACAACTGTGGGTACCTGGCACCTGCCCTTATCAGATGGAGGCTGCTGCAGCACACCCAAGGTGTAAAAGCATGCAACACAGCTGCTGTGTGTGGCACAGCCTGTACTCACAGGAAACCTTTCCCACAGGAACAGGCTGAGCTCTGCATTCCCACCTCTGTCCTGCTCCCTAAGGGTCTGGTTCTGTTTGGCTGAGTTCTGACATATAACATGCACAAGCACATGGGTACTTGTAGATAAAGTTACTTTATGTTGGTGCTTCTTGTTGTGTCCTGAGCCTCTTGCCACCCAATCACTCAACTAAGTGTTGAAGAAGATTAAAAACCAATAAGATGCTTTTGACAAGACCAGACAAGTAAGAAAACCAACCCTGAAAACAAAACAATTCACACTAAATCCTTGGGAACACTGATGCCTTCATATGACAGCTCAATTCACAGCATATTTGAGTTCTAGTCCCAGAATTAGCAGCTTGAAAAGAAGTACAGCTTTGCCTAAAATCTTTAGAGGAAAGAGAGAAAACCCTTTTCTCTACTCATCCATTCAGGATGGCAAGGACAAGATCACAGCAGTCACTTAACTAACTGCATTTGAGTGCATTAATTAGGGAAGATATTATGCAGCATCTGAAATTTTCCCAGTCATCACATTAACTTGAGGAACTCAGAAATGATTGAGAAGTATCACACAGAATCTGACATTCAGTAATCTTAGGGTGTCAAAAATGTCCATTTATGTCCACAAAAATGCTCCCTGGATCAGGCACAGCCACAAACGGGGCAGGAGCAGCTTGCTCTGGGCTCAGAGTGAGGGAAGGTGTTTGTCAGGATGCTGCAAGAACAATATCACAAACAATACAGCTTTTGGGGGGAATAAATACCTTTATAGTGTTTATTCGAGTTACCAGAGTGGTCTCATATACCTGTAGGGATTGTTTGAGAACAGAGCTTCCTCTGTGACCGTTTCTGGCAAGGAGCCCGTCGTTCATGTCATCCTCACACACTCCCTAAGCCTCTGCCCTCGCAAGGGAGTAGAGACTAAGCTCGGTTCTCATTCAGGGTGTGCCGTGCACGTTACACAAAGAGACAGGGGTTGCTTCATCTGGCCACCCAAAAAGGAAGCTACACATTTAAATTTTAGCTGAGCCAATGGAATGGCTGCTAAGGAGAAGGGTGGTTCCCGGCTGGGGATTGCAGTTGCAGGCTATAAACTCCGGGAATGCAATGAGTTACAGGGAACAGTTACAAGTTCCTACGCCACGTGGTTTTCAAGTACTGCGCATCGGAACAAAAGCGTTCACTCCTGCAGGGAGAAAGTCCTGTCAAAAGCAGTTCTGTACGTCACTTAGTGAGCTAAGGAAGGAAAATACAATCACAGTGTTATATCTATAGGTAACCTTCTCTTATAGAAGAGGTTTATTCTGTGTCACACCCTTTAAAGGACAGTAGCATGTTTCTGCAAGGGCAGCTTTCTCGCAGAAAATATCAGTGGGGAATCTTGAATAGGAGACCTTTTGCTCCCAGTGAAAGCAGGGTCAGCTGGATCCAGCGGCTGTGCTGGCCAGGGCAGCAGCGCTGCGGAACGAGGAGATCTTGGGGCATCACCCAGAGCACCCGGGAAAGGGAGAGCTCGCAGATGCAGCAAACAGAGTGTCACTTTCTCTGTATTTTCGAGCTTGTCCTCCTTAATGACACTGTCTGCTCGACAAGGGTTTTAAAGCCACTTGGATGCGCTCCGTGTCCCATGGCGACGAGCGACGGTGCCGATCCTTGGTGCGCTCGCAGACCCAGGGGAGAGGGGCTCCGGGCAGGGCAGAGCGGAGCCCTCCCCGGGCACTCACTCGCTCACTCACTCGCTCACTGACCTGTCGGGCGGAGCGGATCTGGCGCCGCACCGCCTCCTTGCAGCCGTAGATGCTGTCCCCGCAGCCGGGCTGGAAATGCGCCTCCACCCGCGTGAGCCCGCGGAAGGCGCCGCTGGCGAAGCCCGGCCAGCCCAGCTCCAGCGCGGGCGGCTCCAGGTCCGAGCGCTCGGGGAAGTAGGTGAGCGACGAGGCGTCCAGCGAGGCTCCGGCCGAGCCCTCGGCCGCCGGCTCCGGGCCCGCGGCGGGCGGCAGCGCGGCCCGGGCGATGTCCTGCACCTCGGGCTCCGACAGGAAGGGCGGCAGCTGCTCCCGCCGCAGGAAAGCGCGCAGCGCCTCGGGGCCGCCCGCCACCAGCTCCTCCAGCGCCAGCCGCTGCGCCTCGCTGTACGGCCCGGCCGGCGGCGGCCAGCGCCCCGAGCCCTCCTCCAGGCACTGCGACGCGTTGGCCATGGCCGGAGCGCGGCCCCGAGCCCGCCGGGCGCTTTGTGGCGAGTTTGAATCCAAACAGCGCGGCCGCCGCCGGAGCCTTCCCCGCCCCGCGCCGCCGTTGGCTGCGGCAGGGCGGCACCGCCTCCCCCGGGCGGGACCGGGACAGGGCTCCCGGCCGGGGACAGCCCTGCCCGAGCCCTGCCGGCCCTCAGTGGAGCCGGGACAGCCCTGCCCGAGCCCTGCTGCTCTTCAAGTGAGTTCCCGGCCGGGGACAGCCCTACCCGAGCCCCGCCGGCCCTCAGTGGAGCCGGGACAGCCCTTCCCCAGCTCTGCAGGCCTTTA
The DNA here is from genome assembly GCF_036417665.1 of Passer domesticus. Classification (NCBI taxonomy): domain Eukaryota; kingdom Metazoa; phylum Chordata; class Aves; order Passeriformes; family Passeridae; genus Passer; species Passer domesticus. Next base: position 4,880,673 of record NC_087489.1, on the reverse strand, counting down.
GTGGAGCTCCCAGCTGGAGACAACGCTGCCCGAGCCCTGCTGCCCTTTAATGGAACCGGGATAGCTCTGCCCGGGCCCTACTGTCCCTCAGTGGAGCCGGGACAGCCCTTTCCCAGCTCTGCTGTCCTTCAGTGGAGCTCCCAGCTGGAGACAGCCCTGCCCGAGCCCTGCTGCCCTTCAGGGGAGCCAGGACAGCCCTGCTCGAGCCCTGCTGTCCTTCAATGGTGCCGGGATAGCCCTGCTCGAGTTCTGCAGGCCTTCAATGGAGCTCCCCGGCCGGGAACAGCTCTGCCCGAGCCCTGCTGCCTTTCAATGGAGATCCCGGCTGGGGACAGCCCTGCCCGAGCCCCGCTGCCCTTCAGAGGACGGGCAGGGATCGCGGAGCTTTTGCCCTGAACAGAATCAAACGCCTCTGAGAAGGGCGCTCGTACAGATGCGTGCTAATAAATGCTGGAGGTAAAGCCTTGAACGCCCCACAGAAGGCAGGCACAGCTTTGGCTGTCCAGCTTGTCTCCAGCTCCAACTGCCTCCACTTCACAGAACCACGGAATATTCTGCGCTGGAAGGGATCCCCAAGCCGCATCAAAGTCCGATTTCTGGCCATGCACAGGGCAGCACCAAGAATGGCACCATGGCCCTGACAGCATTGTCCAAACACTTCCTGAGCTCTGCATTTGAAACAAAAGTTACACCAACCCACTGCCTAGATTTCCTCTTCTAGACATCCCCTGGCTATAGACAGCTCAGAGGCAGCTATATTTAACAGAGTACAAAACTCAAACCAATTAAAAACCAAACAAAAAAAAATCCTCAGTAGCATTTTTGTATTATTAAAAGAAATTTAATATAATTTTTAAATTAAAAAATTCAGTCTCTCTATTAAAGACACTGAGTCAGGTGCTAATACTGTCAAACACTCTTTTGGCATGAGTTTTACATAAAGTTTAAGATTTTATGCATTGCTTCAACATGTTAAGAAACCATCTTCATACTTACAGTAGCAATAAAGTCAATTCCATACAATATCAAATATCCTTTTTTAAAAAAAGTTTTAAATATATTAGACTCTGATTGCCAAAATGCCATTTTATACACAAAGCTGCTAATACAATATACAGTTCTTACATTATTTTTTTTTTCTTCACATAAAATACATTTCATCAAGTTTTATCTGTACATCGTTTACTACTGATCAATGGAATTACGAGTTATTGCAGAAGGCTTGCCATCATCTCCTACTGTCCTGTACACGCAGCAGTCCCGCCTGGACCAGGCTTATCCACACTCCTGTAACCTCACACTGCAATCTAAAGGCTGAAGAATGGTGGTGGCAATGCTAAGGCTGCATCTGCACTGTTTAAAAACCCGTGTCTCCCCTCCAGCTGTGGGTGGGGATCGTTGCATTGCTGTAGCTTTGGGAACAGGTGTCTCGAGCAGAGTCTCCTCTGCTACAGCTTTCCTGGTTGAAATACAGCAAAGTGTTCTAGGCCATAATTGTGTCATGGCAGATGTTGCCCGGAGAGCCCAGTGGTACTTGAATTGTGTGAGGGAACTGAGAAGCAGTTTGGCCAACATGAAAATAGAGTAAAGGTGAAGAAAAAACAGGGAGAATTGTTTTGTCCCACAGACATGGGCAAAACAAAACAAGAAATGTAAATGTGTTCTGGTGTAAGAGGTGACACCTTGCTGCTGCAAGCATGTTCTGGATTCTGCTTGTAGAGAACTGACACACCAAAGCAGTCAACATGATTTGTTAAAATACAAAGAAGCCCCTGTACATTTCCTTTCTGTGTATTTAGGAAGAGAGAAGTGGCAATCATGAGAGAAATTGAAAGAGTAAATAATAATGTCACAATCTGGCATGCTCTGGACTGTTATCCCCTTGCAAAATTCTCCAAGTTAAAGATCAGCAAGAACTGTATAGCCACCACAAACCTTCCAGAGACGAGTTACCTTTAGCAAGTATAAGGCACAGAAATAACCCAGGTGTAGGGAGAAACCTTCCAGCAGACAAACAGTTCATCCATGGCTCACTGGAGACCAGTGCTATTGCTACCTCAGGATATTCCCTTTTCCATGGTAACAGATTTAGTTTCAGCAGGGATGATGGGGGTAATCAGAGCTCCAAGACTGAAGGAAAAAGACACTAGACAGAAGTTATAATGTCACTTGGGAGCTTTTAAGGGGCTTCAACCCCATGAAGTAAGATCCTGCTCAATAAACTCAAGAATTCACTGCCTCCACTGAGTATTGCACGGAGTCATTATTGCTATTGCCCTGCCATGCTCTTCTCCTTCCCTACCAGGAGTTCTTCATCCAGGTGGTTCTTCAACCACACCTCCAAGATGGCACAGAATCACCTCAGCTAGAGTCAGTTCTTTCCAAAATTGGGAGGGTCTTAAGATTCAGGAGCACCAAAGCAGTGAAATTAGGTGGGCTGAAACTGCATCATGTGGTATGTGAAACACAGATCCAGGTCTGATTTCAAACAGATCCCAGCAATGGGACTTAAGCCCTCATCTAACATTTCCGTGCTGGGGCTTCCTTGTCTGAGCCCACCAAAGTAGAGACATTGTTTTGAAAAACATCTTTTTCTCCATCTAACAAATTTCTTTCAACGTGGAATGTAAAACTGCTCTCATCAACCACTAGAAACAGTACAAATTCAGCACACAGGAAAATGTGAGGAGAAGGTAGGGTTATGCTCATGCAGCTCTGCCTGCAACAGACCTGTCAGTACATTCACATTCTCAGATCTTTGCACAGTCTCTATGAACAACTACAACCTTTGGCTCACTGGAACTGAACTGGGACTCTAATCTGGCCTTGAATCTGTAATTAGATATTTATTGATCTCAAAAACATTAAATATATCATAAAAACCTCAAATGCTGCTCTAATAAACTAAGATATGCTAGTCACAACATGATTTCTAGGTTCTACAGATTTTCAGCCACATTAAGAGCCCATGAAACAGCCAAGTGCCCTCTGCTCTGTACCTCAGAGCTTTCCTGTAGGATGGCCTTTAAAACACACATATATCAAATACCCACTATTGTTGTAATACTGCTAAATTTTACAGTGAAAAGTGTTATTCCTAGAGGTAGGCTGCTACAATGCCCATGTAGAGAATCTGTGTGGTTTTTATTCCCCCAAAAGCCTGTTATTCTCCACAAAATAGTCCACCAGAAGCAAATTAATTATCCACCTTACGGAATCCCTCATCCCAGACCTACAACCAACAGCTCTGCCAGTGCTGCACAGGCAGTGACCATTACATCCCAAATGTCACCACACAGAAGCATGAATCCATTTCAAGCCATTCTTCAACAGCTTTCCAGCTCACACCCTGGTGCAACTTCAGCCCACAGCCATGCTAGGTAAACACTTGGCAGGGCTGTGAAACATATCCTTCAAAATTTATCCATTACTGTCTCTTGCCATTAATAACTCTCCTGTCTGGTTAAGAATGGATTACATTTGATCAGACACCACTAGACTTCACAGCTAGGATGATGAGTTCCCAGAGTTTTACTTATGTGAAATACCAGTGGAAGCCAAAAAGCTGTTTGTCTAAAATGGACTGGTTTCCTGCAGTTTTAATGTATTAATAGCTCTCAGTGAAAAGAAGCCTCAAGCTACTGCATTCGGTGATCTCCTTTTCATTTCCTTGGAATTAGGCAGGGTTCAATACACTTGCTAGCACAAAGTTGCTCTGAGAAGGAAAAGGGCCCTACTCCTCCTTTGCTGGGAGGGAAGGCAACATCTGGGCCCAAATTTTGCACCATATACAACCTAGTAGATAGCGGCACCAAAATTTGTTAGAGTGAGTTCAGAAATCTCATCAGGATGGATGTGGAGAGACAAACCTCACCACCATGGGAGAAGAGAGGCACCTGAAAGAATCATCTCCCCAGTTCTGAACAACAGCCAGGCCACACTTGGTGTTATTCCAGAATAATTTACTCAATGTAATCAGAAGATCCACTGTTAACCACACACAGATGCAGTAAAGTCTTTCCAGTTACCAAATCATCCTCTTGCTACTAGAGAATGACTTTAAAAATCCCTTAAGGTCAAGCACAAGAAGCATTTTCTAGTTCTATAATTAGCATATGTTTCAACAATGGAGGGAGCCTAACTTCTCTGAATGCTTCAAGCTCTGCCTTTAGCAGAACTGGTGTTTTAAGCGAGTCAGATCAACTGCTACCAATTTCTAGGCTGCACCTAAAACTGGAGAGGAAAGAGAATTCTATCTTCTTACAATTCAAACCATTGAATTGTCAGCCTGGTACCTCACAGGTCCAAAGGTGTCTCCTGGACAGCGTGGCAGTGGTGGTGACACACAGCCACCTCTGCTGCCTTGAGGAGCCCAGAGCCCTGCAGGGGAATGTATCCAGCCCCAGCAATGGGTGGGTTTATGGGGGCAGAGGGTAGCACTTAACAGTCACTGGCAGCCTCAGCCAACTTTTTATAGCCTAGAAAGAAGTTAAGGCTGTGAGGATCCCCACAAAGGGAGAGTACATGTGAAAGGGAATATTGATGTCTAACAGGTGCCAGATAAAAGGAACATGGGTGGAAGGTGCATTTGCTGTTGCTTGGCTGAAGGACAACTACGTGAGCTGGATTTAATCCACTGAGCCTTACAGAGACCCAAACAGGTTTATGTCTTCAGAGTTTGGAATTTAAGCTGCCCAAGAAGACACATATATATTCATGCAGGCAAACAGTTACGTGTGTGACAGCCCCTCTGTGCAGAGGAGTTAGAGATTTACAGTTATTCCTTAGCTACAGCTGAAGCGTGGCCAGTTCCTCAGAGCTGTCCCACAGCTCCCCCAGGTACACAAAGCCTGAACCTGCTGCAAAGCCAATGCCAAAGCCCCAGGTGACCCCAGGTGGGCTGTCAGATCTCACATGAACTGCACCAACACAGTGTTGGCACTGCAGCTGCTCCACAGCACAGAGGCTTTGTTAAGTGTCAGGCAACTCCCCCAGACACAGAGGCATTTAAACCTTCCTCTGCCAGCTGCTACCCACAGCTGACAGCTTCAGCAAGGGAGCTGGAAAACAGAACAGAACATCTCCTGTCCTGCTGCAGTGTTCAGCTACCACAGCAATGGTTACAGTTATTTCTCAGCCAAAGACTGCAGGTTAATGCAAGTGTCGTTCACATCTACGGGATTAGAAATGCTTTCATGGCCTTCCTGGGTTAGTGTTGGCAAGCCTTTCCTTCCCATCCCTCCTGAGCCCTGTGGTTCTGGAAATCCAGAAAAAATCAGAACACAAAGCATATTGCCCCTAATATCTGTGTTGAGCATACAGAGTAAACAAACAGAATCAATAGGAAAGTGAGATCAACAAAAGTCTTTTCAGTTTTAACAAATTAAGAGTCTAAATAGTACAAATAAGTTTTTTAAATTACTTATCCCAATATAGACCTTTGTCAGTATTTTATTGCAGTAAAATTCTATTGCCAGGGCCCCTTTATTGCAACATCAGTTTTAAAGCCTATTGAGTGAAGCCTGTTCCAGGGAGAGTTCTGCTTCAAACCTGATGGCAGTTTGCAGTGACGAGCTGGCACGAGCAGAACAGGACCCAGCCAGTGCACAGTTTGTGATGGTGAGCTGTCACTGCAAGGAGGTAACACCTTGCAAACTTCCTAAGTGCAGCATCTGTGCTTGCTTGTTGCTTCAGCCCAGGAAGTGCTGGATCCAGCTGAGTGGAAAACAGCTCTGTCCACTCTTGAAAACCTCATGTGGGGGCTGACCTCTCCTCCAGGATATGTGCATCCCCCAAGAGTGAAAACACAGGTCTGAACTGTCACCTCCCAGCTGCTTGGTGACTTACAGCAAGAGGCTCAGACACAAAGATTTAAATTCAGATCCTTTCTTTGTTCCAAGGCATTTCATGACTTCCCAAGGATGGGGAGGGAGCATGCCATACCTTCTTCCCCAGGGAGCAAGACTCAGGAGACTCTTTTGACATCATACTGATGTCCATCCCTCCTAAGAGCCTTGCTCCACCTGCATTACTCATCCAGCTGCAACGGAAGTAATTGGCAGGGTAAAGTACAATTTGAGATGAACAAGGCTGCCACAGTCAGGATGTCCATAACCAAATTCTCCCTTTGAAATGCAAACAACCTGGCCACTGTGATAGATCCAACCAGCCCACCCACGTCTCGTGTCCTCTGGGGCGAGACACAGACCAGACTAGGAAATCCTGCAGCACCCGTGCACCTTCTCTTCCATCTCCTCCATGGGAGCTTTGAATTTCAAGAGGGGTGGATCACCACTGGACACTGTGTAGTACACTGAGGTCCCATTGGAGCTGTAGGGAGAAGTCCTGGATTCGATTAAGTGCGACTTGGCCTCGCCCACGTTCTCAGCAACTCCTGCCATGCCGGCACTGAAGTGGGTGCTGAGGAAGGGGTGCTGCAGGAGCTTGGCTGCAGCTCGCTGCCGCTTCAGTTCCGACAGCGTTTGGTGGTTGTGCTCCTTGTAGGTGCCCCAGAGCTGCGGGGCCTCGGGCAGCCCGGGGTTGCCGTAGGGCAGCACGTGCCCCGGGGTGCTCTCGGGGTCAGCGTGCATGCTCCAAATGTCCCCGTTGGAGAAGCTGTACTGGTAGGGGCTGGCAGATGCCATCAGTCCATTCTGCAGCGGGATCTCGCTGTCGCACTGGGTGCTTTTGTTCGCTAGCTCCGGGAGGAGGGAGGAGTTGTCCAGCACTGAATTCTGTAACAACGAGACATGAAAGAGCATTTTCCCCCATTCCCCATAGCAGGGTTCATCCCTGTGACAACCTCCTAAGTCTGCTCACACTCAGCCTTTCTACCAGACAGGTGCTGCAGCATAAATATTGAATTCCCCCACTAATGCTGTGAGCCCCACCCAGGAACTGTTTCCCAAACAGGAACCTTAACTCTGAAGGCCTCACACACACAAAAATAATATGCTTATCTACATAAAATGACAATAACTTAATTAAAAACAAGTCACTGCAAAGCAAGTTTACAATTCTTTTGTGCTTACCAGCTTGTGAGCTTTAAAATCAAAGGCAGGCACTATTTTTTGGAGCACCCTGGTTAATTTTTATCTCAAAAATATGTACGCACCTGTACATCCAAAACAGGCTTTCCACTTGAGTGAGACATCCCAGTATATCCCAAACAAGAATTTGGTCTTTTACTCACACCTGGTGGATGAAGTCTATAAATTTTTCAGCCACCTTCCACCCACTGCCACTGAACCTGTACCACCAGCACTCCTCAGTGACTCCCATGAAAGAGAAGAGGTTCCTTACAGGGTCTGTATTCTCCTGGTCAGACCGAGTCTCCCCAGTTTCTCCAATGAGACCCGAGTTTCTTCCTTCTTCTGCTGCCCCCAGCTGCTGCCACACCATGGCCTCCTTCTCACACTCCTTCCTGTAAAGGTTTGTCCTGTCCGAGAGGCTGGCCCTCCTCACCACCTTCCTGTGGGACAGGGGGCATCAAAGCTGTGAGCAGGATGTGACATTTCCTCTTAACCTGTAGCTCTTCTCACCTCCTCCTCACTCTTCCCAGCCTCTCCCTCTGGAATGGAACATGGATTCAGCTTCCTGGCACCCACGCAAAGCGAAGGCACTGCCGTGGACACTGAAGGTGGGAGGAATTTTAAGGAGCTCTAAACCGACACTGCAAATTTGTTTTAGAGCTCATGCAGGTCACCTTATGGACCTATTCTGCAACCAGCATAGTAAATGTAGAAGGAAACGGCCCATGGGCTGCTTAGGGAGCAGCAGTGGTGTGCAGGACTGCTTTGGTGTCTAGAAATATCTCCCAAAGGCCTCTGCAAACTGTGTCTCAGCACTGCATCTTGGCCATGTGACATACTACTGAAAAGCTCGAGTTAATCCTTAGTTGAAGCACTGATTTTCCAACACCAGTTTCAGCGCTTTAACAGGGTGAATTCTCACCATTTGGGCCTGTGCTGTGGGCAAGTCTCAAACCACACCAGCACAAAACCATTTCCCCCCCAAGAATTAGCACCTCTTCCTAGTGAAAAAACCACTCTTCAAAGGAGTTCTGCTTTCATCAACCAAAGTGAGCTACTGCCTTTCATGAGTTCATTCAGAAAGGACAGATGGGTCGCTCTCACCAACCTCAGGGAGCTCTGCAACCACACCTGGGTGGCCAGGCCAGTCCCCAGGTGACCTGCAGGGAAGAGCAGAACTCACCCCCGGCTGCCCGTGCTGGAGGTCCTGCGGCTCAGGGAGGATTTATGCCTCATCTGAGACTTCATGATCACATCGTGTTTGTGCTTCAGCTCCAGAAGCAGTACTTTGAATTCCTCCTCTTCACACAGATCTATGGCACACACAGAGCAAGCCCTTTGTCAGATATTCTCATTAACACCGCGTTACTAATTGTGCCTTCCTAGTTAGACACCCAGGTCTTAGGGCTGCACACAACAGCAGGGAGGCTTCCAAGCACAAGGGATAACACAGGAAACACACAGCAGGAGAACTTGGTGCTTGGGATATGCCTTCTTCCTTCTTTTTATGAGCAGGAAGAAGCATTTTCTGTAGTAAAGTGGTGCTTCAAAACTTCAGTTCCAGTTAAAGAGCTTTAACTTTGATTCTAAAAGGACACCTAAAAAATTATATTAATGCTTCTGAAAGCACCACGTGAGGACTCCAGCCATTTCTTAAACATTTCTTTCTTTAAGCTTCATAAACTCACCTATTGGCATCTCATCCAAAGATGTCCTGGCACTCAAACTAGCCCCATGGGACACAAGCAATTCAGCCATCTGCATCTAAAGAATGGAAAAAAAGCCAAGATGATAGAGGCATTTTAGGCAATTTAGCCTTTCCTCTCTAGAGCTGAAATGTTGGAATAAGATGAGAGGCAGGTTCAATTCGCCTCAAATAACTCTGGTATGCATGTGATGTTAAACACTGTTCCCACCATCCACCTGCACTGGCATGCTCTGCCTGAAATTTCTCACCAACCAGGTCTTTTTGGAGCCCTTGGGATCTCCTCTGATGCTGTCCAGAGAGCCCAGACCCAGCTCAGATTTATTCCATTTGTAGAGTACTCCACAGCAAATTTGTCCAAGAAGAAATGCCACCTTCACACGTGACACAGCAAACTCCTTACCTGTCCCCAGAAGGCAGCAGCATGCAGAGGTTCCCAGCCATCCCAGTCCTTAACATCCAGGCTTGCCCCCTGGTCAAGAAGCACTTCAGCTGCATGCAGATAACCATTGGCTGCAGCTATATGCAGCTAGGAGATAAGGAACAGAGCATGAGCCGCTTGCAAGGACCACAAATGATTTTATACACTCATTTTCAGAGGATTTTCTTGAATAATGTTTGAGCCTAGAGGTGGACAGGCAGCACATTTCACATTGGGCAGATGGCACCAGGTCGTTCCTGTTATTAAAGCTCAGTATTGCCTGCATGTAATTGTGTTTGGAGAGGAAATTGCTTAACAGTTCTTAGAATAACTTACATATATGGATGAGAAAAATAATGTATTCACATTTTATATCAGGGGCTTTTAAGTGCTTCCCAATCTTTAGGGAAAGCACCATCAAAACCCGAGCCTGCAATGCAGAACATTATCCACTCTAAGTTCTGCATTCCTCATGCCAGAAGAACATCTCTTCCCCACTGAAGTGCTGTGGATGTGATTTTTAAAAATCAAATTTACAGCCTGCTTTAGTCTGGACTCTCTCCGTGCAATTGCACTTCCAATCACACTGTAATTATTTTCACCATTTGAAAGTCGAAAACATTTTAAACCTTGGCTACTTTAACTTAAGGGAGGATAATTTTTCAGATATTGGATTCCAACTACAGCCAGCACTTTGGACACAATCAATAATGGTCTCTTTTGGTCCCCCAACTTCATGTCTCTGAAGATTTTCTTATTTGCAGTCTGCTGTTGCATCTCTGAGCAAAACATTGACCCATGCACTGCTCTGAAGGGATTAACTCCACTCAGAGCTCCTCCTGCTTCAGTTGTGCTAAAGGGGAAAATCAAAGCTTCTTTTCAAAACATTTTCATGAGGATGCCACCACATGGAGTTAAAACTTCATCTGGAAATAAATCCTGATGCTTTCTGGGAACTGAATTAATTTCTACATAAATTTTATGCCACTTTCTAAAGGCCACATGAATTAATAAGGAATCAGTTGGGGGGGGGATACAAAAGGGGGAGCCCAGAGGTCTGCTTAAATGTATGTATATAATCCTTGTTAAAGGGAAAAATGTGTTAAAAATAAGCTGCAATATAAACTTTATTCATCCAAGCTTACCTTCAGGGGAGCCTGCCCTCCCCTTACACCTCTGGTATATGCTGAAGGTGACATTTAGATGAAGAAACTGGAATGCACTGCCGTGGCCTGGCCCTCAAACACATGAACCAAATTCCTGTATATCAGTTATGTCTGGTCCCAAGCATTATGACCACGGTTGTATGAAATTCCCAGCACATATGACCTCATTACTGAACTTTCCCTAAGCTGGGACTGCTGTAAGACACGATTTAGGAGACACATTTGTGGGGTAAAAAGAACTAGGATAATTCAGCCTTCCCAGTCCCTGTGCAGACAAATCAGATGCCAGCTTGCTTTGTGCTGTACACTTGTCCTGGGTGCCCACCTCTGCCCAGGGCCAGGTGCCACCAGTGTGAACAAACAGTGGCCACTGACTCTGTGTGAGCCAGACAAAGCAGAAAGGGGGCAGGAAGTCTCCAGGGTTCTCAGTGCTGGATTCTGCTCCTGGGAAAACCAGAGGGCTCTCACATCTCCTCCACAGGAGTCCAACCAGCCCAGGAGAAGCAAGAGGTTACTGGGAATCTTCCAGGCCCAGTTCCCTGAAGGTCAGCAGATGTGTTATGTCCTGTAGGACTTCCCCTCTCAGTGACTTACACTCTCTGATTTTATGTAACTCCTGCTCCAGGGCAGGTTTCACAACCTCTGGGCTGAAGGAAAGCAAAACTGAAGGCGCTGCAGTTTCACTCACCAGCGTAGCACCTTGGGCATCTGTCCTGTTCAGGTCTTGGCCAGTGGCAAGTATGTCATGAATGTCACAGATCATGACCTGCTCTGGAGCAGCTCGCATCTCATTGATCCTTTCCTGGGTAATCCCTGTTAAAATTCCAGTTAGAAAAAGGACAGTTGGAAAGGTTGAGTAAAATAAGATTTAGGATCCTGGTTGATATGACCCCACATCCTTCACCCTCGTGATCTTTAGGAATCAGAATAACCAGACAGAGTCAGGATCCAAGAAATTATGCCAGGAGCAGCTCTCTGCTTTTCTCCAGAGGCAAATCAAGAGCTGAGAAAGAGGGTAATTTTTAGTACCACATTGACCCATTTCTGTGTTTTACATAAACTCAGTCTCCTTACCTTGATAGGCCATGCAAGTCTCAATGACATCCAGGGTTGGCTCATCTTCACAGAGGTCGTATGGCATGTTGCCATCTGCATTGACTGCCAACAGGTCTGCTCCACTGCAAGGGGAAAACTGAGTTACACCAGCAAGGACTCAGGCATCCTGGAGCAGACAGTGCCAAACACTGGGATAAATGCTTAGGAAAAACTAACTGGGATTTGATAGCTGCCCAAATGCCACCAAGGTACATATGAGATAAGAAAGACTTGAAGCAAAGCTGTGGAGAAGATTAATTCCAGAATGGATGAAAGGCAGCACACTACACCTCCTTCCTGAGTCAGTAATGGCCTCTGTTCCACATCTGCTCTGTTTTTATAACCCTCATCCAAAAATTTCCTAACCCAAATGGGAACATCCTCCAAGGGATGCTTGACTGGATCCTCTTCTCTCCTTCATTATACAGTCAAAGAAAAGCCAGATTTTCAATGCTTATCTCCCAGATGACAGCACCACAGGGAGAAGTCTCCCTCCCAGAGGAAGAAGCAGCAGGCACAGCTGTGCGAGGCAGCAGGTCAACACTCCCGAAGCACCAGCACTCTGGGAAAGGGAGGAGAGGGCTCCATACACAGGCACAACTATCTGCTCCAGGCAGGGTGCACCACAGGTGCTCATGAAACAGCTCCAAACACATCTGGTTTCCTCCTCCTTGCTGGCAAGTCTAGGAAGACTTGAGCTTTAGGGACTTGGTCAAGCACCCGGTCACCACTGGGGATCAAATATTGCAGGAAGTTTACTGATCACTAATTAAGACCCAGGGAGACAGGTCACAGAGTTCACCCAGGTGTTACACAAGCACACTGCTGCCCTCCTACACCAGGGTCTGCATCACTGGGGCTGGAAGATCTGAAGTGCTGTTTAGGAGCTTGAGGGTGGATCCTGCTGGCTGCTCCAGCTTCTACCCCCACAGTGATCACAGTTCCACAGGCACACCAGAATGCAGGCAAAAAGAGGCAAATTTTGGCCCAGTCTCCAGAAGTTTCACAAAACTGAGCCTAGTCACCCAGTATTTTATTGTCTCCTGAGCTTGTCTTCCTCTTTCACTCCCTTCTCCCCCAAACAGGGAGGACCCCCACAAGCAGCCTGAAAGCAGGGAATCATCACCACTGCTGCAATCTCCCAAGGTCCTAAGCAGTCTCAGTTTCCATCCACAGAAGCTGTGGGTAGAATGAGACCTGTAGAAAGGACAGACACAAAAAGCCACCTACTGCTGGATGAGGATCTTCACCAGGTTGATGTGCCCACACGTGGCTGCTGCGTGCAGTGGAGTCCACAGCTCGTTGTCCTTGGCGTTGACGTTGGCCCCGTGGTTGAGGAGGAGCTTGACTATGTCCTCATAGTTGTCTATGCAGCACTGGGGAGGAAGAAATGCAGACAGATTGGGGTTTTTTAAACTTTGGGAACATAAGGGTTCACACCTGCTCAGCTGTAAAATAATAAAGAGCACCTGGACATGGGGACCTGCTTTATCCTGCACTGCTTGGCAAGGAGCATCTCCAGCAGACTTAAAACACCAAACTGAGCCCCAGCAGGTCAAAGAGGCAGAGCACCTACACTAGGCAGACCAAAGGGTCACTGGTGTTTTCCAAAGGGCCTTCTGGTGTGGGGGCAGAACCAGCAGGGATTAACAGCAAACACACTCACAGTTTCTATTCCACTGGGTCTTCCATATTCAAGAGCAAACATAGAAGAAATTCAATGTAACCAGTATAACCACATACCAAAGGATGAGCTGACAAGCTGACATTGCCTTTTCTTAGGGAGAATCCCACACACTGGCATGTGATGAGCAAGAGTCTTCTCAGGAGCTCACGCTACCTACCACAGTTACCTGGGGAGGCACAAATTGGATTCCCAGAATTATGGGGCACTTTGCAGGGCACTTTTCACTTCCTGGAAAAAGCAGCTTCCTTCCTGCATTTAGAGTATAGCCCAGCAGGCCAGAAGGGCCTCAACCTCCTTCCTTAGGTGAAGGTGGAATTTGCTCTTTGATCCACCTCTTGTTCACCTTTAGACATGAATGTGCATGTGATAAAGACATTAAAATAAGATTTATTCTTGTGCAAGAAGGCTGTTTGTGGTCTGTGCATTGCTGCAGACCCACACAGCTCAGCACACAGCACGGGCTGTTAATGGGGCTGAATTCCAACACACAACAAACATTTCAGCAGCTGAGTGACAAGGACCTTTCAGGTATTTCTATTTTGTTCACTATTTGTACATGGAAGTGGGGTTAAAGTCATGCCTGTCACACAGCCAAGTTATCACAGAAGTGGAAGGAAGTCACATTCACTGGAAGGAATGCTAATGTGCCCACTGAGGGGCTTCTCTGTGCTCAGGGATTCAGTTCATTCCAGAGGATACAAAGCTCCCATCAGAACTCCCAAATGCACCTTTACAACCTCTCAGTGGGTAAGGTGGGATTCTCCAGGGTTTAGAACCTGGGTGGGAAAGAAGGAGGCTGTCAGTGCCTCTCTGAGTGCAGGATAACATCTCTTTGGAGAGGTGATGGTGGTGGGACCTTTTGTTCTTCCAGGAGCCAGTTTGCATTTTTAAACAAACATTCATCCAGCTTTGAAGAGAGCAGGCAACTGGCAAAAGAATCCAAAATCCCAAGTCAATGGGAGCATTCAGAGCAGGGAGTTATGGCCAGAAAGCCCTGAGTGCTCGTGTGACAACCACGCCACTGTTGTTTGAGGCAGTGGAGGCGGCAGCTGCCAGGCACGGCCAGTCCCACGTGCCTGAGAAAGAATAGAAAAGCCCTTATGGAAACAGCACAGGGGCTCCAAGGAAGGCCACAGACCTACACACCACTACAGCAAGTCTGTATTTCATTGGTGATCAGCTACTGCCATCTCATACTGACTTTGGAAGCCCCTGAGCCTACAGTGAGCAGCAGCAGATTCCTCAGACATCTTGTGCATCATTTATTTAAATTACTTTCAAAACTCATGGATTGTCAAGGTCTCTAAATTTGAGTTTATCTGTTATGAGAATTTAGAGCCCAGTACTACAAAAATTAAAGAGTGAGGGAAATGCTGTTCACATGTGAAGTCCAGCCCTGACTCCTGAGCTCTTACTATCACTGAATAAAATCTGGGATACAGCAAGAAAAGGATTTGATCTCAGCTTGCTCCCCAAGAAACCAGATCTCTAGCACAACATGGTGAAGTTTCACTGCTTTAACAGAGGACAAAAAAAAGAAATCTAAGAGGTCTCCCTGTTGCACCTGGCCAGGCTGGCTGAGTGGGCAGCAGGGAGGTGGGAGCTGCTGCCACGCCTCACCTGATGCAGCGCAGTTAATCCATCCTCATTGCACAGGTCGGGGCTGATGTTGCTCTTCAGCAGGTAACACACTGCAAGGCAAGGACAGAGGAGAGTCAGAGCAGCCACCCTGGTGCTCCCAGCCAGCCCTGGACAGCTCAAGGCAAGGCAATTCACACCATCATTGTGGGCAGAGTGCTGGCTTGTCACCGCAGTGAGAGCAGAGCCTGCCTGGCTTTATCCAGCAGAGAGCACCAGCACACAATCTTCCCCCAACTTCCTTCCAAAGGAGACTCAGCACAGTTACAATTTTCATTCAGTTGTGCTGGAACAGTCTCCATTTTTGCCGTGTGCTTCACAATGCCTGAGAATGCAACCTCTGCACTCTGTGGCCCAGGAGAGCCCAAAGGGGATTTTGGGGTCCCGAGTTACAACCACAGAAGAGATTCCTCCCACCATGAGAGGGATGAGCCTTGCCTCAAGAAGTGATCTATCCATTCAGGGCCCTGCCACACTGAATACACCAGGGCTGCTTTGGACACTTCACTTGAGCTGCTGGGTGTTTGGAGAAAGCTTCCCAGAGGCTTTAGTTTTTAATCACTGCTTTGGGGGAAAAGGTAACATTTATTCCATTAAAGTGAAAATTTCTGAAACACATGAGAAGTCATTAGCCCCTAGGTGAAAAACATGCACAGGGCAACAGCAACAAGGTTGGCAGAGGGCATAAATTAACAGCAATACCAGAAACTCTTCAAATTCAATGCTGCTGACACATCTTGATGATCCATGCCCATTTTCTGTTGTTTCCTTGCTCACTCCCTGTTTTCTCTCCAGAGATTTCACTACCTAATGCTTTTCCTACGTCAAATGTCACTGACAGCACAAGCCAGAGCATCAAAATCATCTCCCCAGGGCCAGAGCAGCAACAGATATTCACATCACATCTGATTTGATGGCAGGCATGCAAGCCCTGAGTGAAACCAGAGCTGCACAGCCAGGAACACTGACAGAGCTAAAAGGGCAATAACTTTCCCCAGAGCTGGCAATCAAAACCACTAAAGGCTGCTCACTCCAAAGCATCCTGCAGCCTCTGATCCCTGAGCTGCTGTCAGAGGGAGCTCTTTCCCCAGCACATCCACAGGGAGAACCATCTGCAGGGTGTCCCTGGGGACAGAGCACTTCTGGCACGCAAAACAGAACATGGAAAACACACCCACCATGACATCAGTGATGATTTATGAGGCTTTGTTTAAAAGATCTGGAAAAGGCACTTGCAAGAAAGGCAAATCGAAAGCAAAGTGAAATTTAGATTGGAAGCCACTGCTCTGACGTTATCACAAAGGAAGGCAAAACCAGACAGAAGTGAAATAAAACACTTCACAGAGCTGTTTCACCCAACACAAAATGAATGCTTGGATTTACTTTTGCTGGAAATAATTTCAAGGCATTGACACCTGCTCGATGAAACTGCTGCAAAAAAGCAGAATGCAGCAAAGACAAAACTCATCCAGCACCACAGTGAATCCAAAAGCCTTTTTGGTTTTTTTTTCCAGCTCAAAGGCCAGTGCAGGAAGCCCACGCCTACACTGGACTCACAGCCCCTACACTTGCATGCTTAACAGTAATAAGAGCACTGAACCTCAGCCAGTATATCCAATTTAATGACTCTGCTTCTACTGTTTCTGGCCAGCCCTGAGCTCCTGCTCTCCTAATCCAAGCTGAGTGATACACGAGTCATTCACCAGTGGGTCTGCTTGTCTCTTATTTACTTTGGATGCTCTGCCATTAGGGTTTTAATTCAATCTCAGTCAGTTAAGTGCCATTGTGTACTAATGACACACAGCTCCATAATCATGTTTTGCCTGATTACGGAGATTTGGACAAGTAGATGCTGGCAAATTAACCTTGTAAATGCTGTCTCTCCATGGAAAGAAGCAGCAGCATAAATCCCAGCTTGTTACAGGGTTTTGTGTCAAAGGCACTGTGATCATGGCTTGACAGAGCTTGCAAGAGGCCCTGAAGGGTTAAGATTCAGAGAAGTTTTAATCTTACCCTAAAGAAGCTTTGAATTCTTCACTAACCCCTGCAGCAGTCATGTACCCAGTGCACCTCCCCTTGGCTCCCTTCTGCCCTCAGGACAGGCTCACCTTATTTCCCAGTACTTCCCAACACACTAAAGACTGACACCAGAAAAGGGCTCAGAAAAGTCAGATCATGCAGCCAGGTGTGGATGTGGTACCATTGAGTCCAGGCAAACAAGGCATGAAGAGATCAGACTGCTTTCTGTCCAGTCCTAAGCTGAACATTGCATGTCAGGGCTCAGGACATGCATTTCAGGGCTCGGGGCAGCAGGGCCAGGCAGAAACAAGCCCTCACTCCTGGCCACCAGCCCCAGTTCACAGCAGAACACAGCCCCATTCCAGCCCAGCAGCCTCAGTTCACAGCAGAACACAGCCCCATTCCAGCCCAGCAGCCCCAGTTCCCAGCAGAACACAGCCCCATTCCTGCCCAGCAGCCCCAGTTCCCAGCAGAACACAGCCCCATTCCAGCCCAGCAGTCCCAGTTCCCAGCAGAACACAGCCCCATTCCTGCCCAGCAGCCCCAGTTCCCAGCAGAACACGGCCCCATTCCAGCCCAGCAGCCCCAGTTCACAGCAGAACACAGCCCCATTCCAGCCCAGCAGCAGGGCATGGGGTGGCAAAGAGCAGCTTCATCACCCCGTGTCCCTGTGAGCTGCAGAGGAACATGGAGGGAAGGAGGACATGGACACTTTCTCCATGCCCAGTACGCAGGAACAGCCCTTCCCAAACAGCCAGGAAGAACAAGTCCTCCTTTCTGATAAACTTCAGGAGAAAATGTGCATTTGTGGGTTACCCAGTGCCCTAAGAATAGGAAAGGGGGGGCTCATCTGTGCTGCTGTGCAGTGCTGGAAGCTGGACCCTCACCTGTCGCAGTGCCACCAATCTGCTCTGCTTCTTCACACACAACTTAAGTGACAGGGCCCTGAGCGTGCCAAACGCTTCTCTCTTCAAGCCCTGCTGGTGTCACACGCTTCTCTGCAGAGCCCAACACCTTCTCCCCCACCTCCAGGCATGACTGATGCTGTACAGGTAGGAAGCAAACCCTTCAGCTCCCAAGGACACAGATTAATCACCCAGTGCCAGCTGATCCCTTCTGTCAGCTCAAGCCTCAGCCTGCGCTCGTGGAAAGACAATCCCCAATGCTCATGGAACAGCACAGAAATGAGCCCTCTGCAAGCCCCTGAGCCCCACAGAAGGGGCTCTTTGGGGTCACATCAGCGTGGTCAGCAGCATCAGGCTCCACGCTAACACCATGATTAACTTCTTAGAGAGCTCAGGGCCAAAAGCGCTGAGCTCCGTCAGAGCTGCGCGCTGCGCGTGGGCGGAGGCAGGTGGGGAGCAGGGGCTGGGTGCGTGGAGATCCTTCACTGCACAAGTTGTGGGAAGCAGTTCCAAAAGCACAGCAAATGAAGGAATGAAAATGATGGCAATAAGAGCTGGGTGAACAAATTGTTGTGAATAATTCATTGCAAATTGTATTAACTGAGCGATCACTCAAATGTATTTTCCATTATTCTCCTTGCTCTGCCTATAATTGAAACTCTCACACACCAAGATGGTGTACATTAATCTTCAATTTCTATTTTATCATTCACATCTGTGCTGTGTTAAATGGAAAAAGCTCCCACAACAGCTGTAAAAATACAGCCTCGGTTTTAAGCCTCCCTCCATCAGATGTCCCGGGGCAGCCTTAGAAAATTCTCCTCCCCAAACATAGCAAACCACTTCTCAGGAGTTTGTTTTCCTCCCAGCCTCACTTATTCCCCCCAAAAATGAAAAAGCAGGGGAAAGGCAAAAACAACACTGCAAAGGTCCTACGGAAAATTCAACACGAGGCAATGGACTCTCCAGCCTGAAGAGATGTTGCAGTGCTATCATTTTTTACTGCTGTTACTTCTCACTGAGTTTACACTAGAAGCTGCCTTCCAGAAAAGTTCCTAAACCAGATGAAGGAAAAAAAGCCTCTGTTAGTGCAGTTTCCCCAAAGTCAATAAGGTACACCATAAAATCCTGGATACTGTTACACTCCCATCCATACCAAGCACTTGCATACCTCAAGCATTAATAACTCATAAGAGAAAAAGCCAGCTGGAACTGATATGGATACCGTGGAGGGATTAAAAAAACCCAAACCAACAGACACCTTCCTGATAGGAGGTCCTGATTCCTCCCAAAAATATATAATGGCAGACTGCCTCTACTGGCAAGCAGGCTTACCTGTGTGCTCCAAATTTACATACACACACAGGCCATTACTTGGTAAAAATCCAGGTTTGTCTCAATCTTTTTTACTCAACAATTTCTGTTTGAAATCATCCAAACTCTTCAAGTTCCCCTTTTGGTGAACCAGGAACTTTCAGGCCACCTTTAAAAGCTGAGGTCTCTATAACAGTACAATAATTTCTGTATGTTCACACAATTTCACTGCATAAAATGAAGTTTCACTCGGGTTAATAAACCATTTTTAGGCATTGCTCCAAGTCCCTTTCACCCAAATGCAGCTCTAGTCAGAGACCCAGCGTAGCAGAAGCTCCTTCCAGCATTATTTGTAGTGACATACACACAGGGGTGTTGGCAAATGTCTGCGAAGACTGATCCCAGCCTGCCAGGCATGGGACTGTGGAGGAGCTCAGCTACTTCAAAGCTGCATGTTTACTGCTGTGGTTGTGCAGGGATATTTATTACACAGGAGAAACAATGCCAGGAAAACAGCACTGAAGCTGTGAGTGCTCTGCCAGCTCCCTAGCCCAGCATACAATGACACTCACATTTTACAACATATCTAAACTGAGCAATAACAGGATGAACTCACTCAGCCTTATCCTCCACTCCCTGCAATGTACAACTGATAGCCCATGCTGGTCCATTGATAAACTCCCTAAAGCTTTCTGAAAGACAGAAAAACCCCTCAGAAAGCAAAATGCCACACTCAGCTTCAAACACAGAGTACACCTAAAAATAAATATGGCCCAGTTTGCCTGCTGAGCCAGCGACTGAGACGTCCCATCCTGATTGATCACTGAGCTTTCTCAGCAAGGTTCAAAGCCTGTTAAACACTTCCCACCCAGTTTATAGCCAGGCACACACACTGCTTCTAATATACCCACAGAATCTGGCAAGTCTGGAGAGAGGCCAGCAGAGCCCCATCTGCTTGGTGCCACATTCAGGGCAGGCACACTGCACGCAGCCACACTCATCCAGGGGCTGCTTCTCTCAAGGAAAATCCATTTCTGACTTTGATGCTTCTCTCAAGGAAAATCTATTTCTGACTTTGAAGCTTCTTACTTAAGAGGGCACAGCCCTCCTCAGCCCCGAGGAGCCTGTTTTTCACAGCAGGCTCCTCTTGCATGGTTGGGGGCCTGGCTTATAGAAGCTTTATTCTGACAGCAAGTCAACAAGTTGTACATTTATTTAATGCATAGAGTCCAATTATTTCTCCTCCTGTTTGTACATATTTCAGTCCATTTTTGCTTTATGCTTTCACCCTTACCCATCACTGCAGCACCACAGCAACAAGAGCAATGCTACAAAGTGACAACCTCCTACAGCTGCTTCTCGGATGGATGGGCCACAGCCTGGCCCCCCCACCCTTCTGCATCCCACATTTTTCTTGTTCTGCATGCAGGACTTCAAGCTCTGATAATCCACTTAGTGCTAGTGATGATAAAGCATCTTTCCTCAATGGCTGCCATCCACCTGGGATTACTGGGATAAGGAAACGTGCAAGTTACCCATCTGCAGCCACAGTGCTTGAAGGGCGTAGCAGAAACAAAGCCAAATTTATTTCAACTGGGAAAATAAAAATTAGAGGGTGCTGCCATCTGACACACCTTTCTAAGGATGTAGTGTCATGCTCAAAAGTATCCTGATCCTCTTCTCATGTCAGGCTAACAGTGAAATTGGTCCACACTGGAAATGTTAAACACATAAAGCAAAATTAAAGTCAAAGGTTACTTCCCTGGTTTCCCATTTGTCATCTGGTATTGGAAGAATAAATAAATCATTTTGGGATGGTTTTTAAACAGATGATGGGATTTGAAAGGGATGAGTGTTTTATATAACCTTTGGGCTCAGCTGCCTTCAGCAGGATTGCTGTGGGCAGGGAGCCAGGAAAGCAGATTCCCCAATATCACTGTGACAGAAACACCTGGGCTGCAGCAGAGCCTCCTGTCTCTTTACGAGGCACTTCAGAGCAGTTATTTGAACAGTCCTGATTTAAAGAGCACTAAAAAATATATTAACTCAGACTTTGGGAGGCATGGACCAAGCAACCCAAGGCCAAGTTTCCCACGGATGACTCAGGAGCCTGGCACCAGCAGAGCAGTGCTGGCTTTCAGGGTGTGAGAGCTCCCAAGGGAATGGTCCTGCTGTGGTGGAACCACACGAGTCAGTGGCCTGAGCAGGGAACACCACCACAAAGAGAGGGATGATGGACAGCCACGGTCTCCAGCAGCAGCTCCAGGGGCACCTGCACCCCCCATCTCCTGAGCTCACACCTGACATTTTGGGTTTGGTGGGCCCAAGTAGGTGAGCAACAGATCTCATTTTAATCTGAACTTCAGGCAGAGAGAGACACAAAGGGCACCTACAGAGCCAGCAACTCAACCAGGAGCTCCTGTTCTCCTACTCCTCTGGCTGCTTCCAGCTTTCTTCCTACAAAAAGCACTTGGAAGTCATGACAACACAAGCAAATCCATTCAGACAACACAAAATCAACACTAAATGTGCCTTTTATCTGAGCAGCACAGGATCTCACTTGTATATGAGTTCAGAAGCAACTTTTGATGTGTTGGACCAAAATCCATCTACTGAGACATGGAGCACTCATCACCTGTCTGTACTAATCTTGTTAGAAATTAAGTCTGTCAGGGTACTAAAAAGGAAATGCATCATAAAAATTAATTTGCTTTAATAGAAATGACAGCCTGAGAAGTGTTTAGATAAAAGGGAGCAGTGGTGTTAGGAGGGAAACTTCTGCAGCTGTCTGTGAAGAGCTTCCCCAGCCACATTAACACAATAACCTAACAGGTGATCAGAGGAGCAGGATTGCAAAGGCCCCCTCCAACCTCCACACAGAGCCAGACTGTCAGGATTTGCAAGAGGATACTCTGATGTGCTCTGTGTAGCAGGAAATAGCTCCTATTGCCACTTGAAAGTGCTCTTAGGTTCCAGAGCCAACAGCCTCTGCCCCAGCTCGTGTTTCAGGCATCCTATGGCCTCACTAAGCAGCTGTATGCTGACCTGAACCACAGGAACGTTTTTAAGAGTTTCAATTATAAAACAGGAAACTTTCTACTTAGACTAACGGAAAAGAGGTTGTGCTGGAGGGTGGGGAAATACAGATCTGCTTTTTGAGCTGCCCTGAGCTCATACTGAACAATTCCCTGCAGTGCCAGCCTGCTGACCACATCCCAGGAGCTCGTGGCAGGCTGGGCTCTCTTCCTCTGCCCAGGACCCTTGTTCTGTGTTTCTCTAACCACTCTCTGCCCTTCAGAGGGCCCTGGTCTGTTCCCTCCATCTGCTCTGGCTGTTTCAGTACCTGCTCCACTCTGACCTCAAACAATCCTGCCTTTTGGGGGTTTTCCCCTCTTCACCTCCAAAGCTGTCTCTTTTTGTACAAAAAGTACAGTGCCCAGTGGGGATGGAGATGTTTCAGAGTTACAGCCCCACATCACACCCTCGGGGCTGCTCCCAGGGATGGCTGCACCCCTGGCCCTGCTGTAAACGTCCTGCTGTGCCAGGACAGTGCCACAGCAGCAGCTGCTGCCAGCCCAGATGTGCCTCACACCATTACCCCCCTGGGAGACCACAGGGGACTTGCCAGCAGTAAAAGAGTAATCTGCTAAAACCTCAGCTCCTTGGCAGTGTTTCTAACTGGAAATGCCGTGCTGCCGCTCAGTGTGGGAAGGGAAATGTCTACAAAAGCAGAAAATCACCTCCCCACACCCCCTTTTCTAATATCAGATAAAGACTGAATATGGTTTCATTTTAAAAAACAAACTTTACAGAAAAAACTTTCATGCAAGTTTAGCAGCAACCTGAACTTTACCAGAGAAGCACTGGAAACCCTTTTGCTTTTGCAACCTGTGATTATTCAGCAGGAAATTTTACACATTTCAGAGATCTGAATTTCAACAGCACTTCCATCCAAAGATCTCCCAAAGTGCAGCTGCCTGTAGTGGAGTGAGCTCCAGGCTATCTCCTGGATTTTCCAATCAGTTTTTGCCTTGTTTCACAGCTGTGACATCTCAGCCCAAGTTAGACCAAGGCTCTGGAGGCTCAGGGCCTTTCTTTGCCAAGCTGACAGTGACAGTCCATGGCATTGTCCTGTGACACTGCCCTTGAGCCCAGGTCCCAGCTCTGCCCTTTAAGCACAAGAAAACTCCACTCTCCCCCATCCTTTCTGCTGTTCAGCCAAGAGAAATTGGACAAAGCAGCTGAAACCTCAGTGCTAACAGCAATTTTTTATCCCTACTCTCACATGCCCAAGTCCAAGTTTGCAATTTTTAAGGGCTGATCAAATCTTACTATTCCCCCAGACTTTGCAACCACTTCTCTCTGAACCTTCATTTCAGCACCTGTCACACAGACAAATCACACAGCCCACAATTTATTCTTTGTATTAATAAAGCAGTGCATCCAAATTTGCTCTCCAGGTCAAACACCCCCAATCCCAAAGCAATCCCCAAAGTCCAGTGTCCCTTGGTTTCCAACAAACTCTTGTCAGAGAAGCCAACTTAACCTTAATGATGCGACCAGCATCACCAGAGGCATTCAGCACTGCAGGGAAACCAGCTCATACATGTGAGAGTGGAATCAAAAGTTAGCACCTGAGCTTGACAGAAATGCAGGTTTTTCACAGCTACAGTGGTGCTTGCAATAAATGAGACAGAGACTGCAAAAAAGCCTTCAAATTTGGTGAAAACAAGCAGGCACACAGCCACACAGCCTGGCCTGGTCTGTAACCTGACTGTGAGTGCTGAGCACACAGATCACCTTGTTTTGATAATTATCTCATCTGTTCCATCACACAAAGCTGAAAACTCTCTCAAACAACTTCTGCCACAAGCTCCACATGATTTCTGCTTGGGGAAGGAGAAGATGAGTGTTCCCAGGCAGGGGATGCAGTGCAGCTCTGTGGCTGCTGGGAGGCCCACGGGAGGCAGCTCCAGAGCTTGACAGGCCATTCAGACCTTAGAAAGGCACAAAAAAGCCCAAGTGGCTGTCTTCACCCATCCCTGCCCTGTGCACAGACACCAAAGGGCAGCCCCATGTGAACTCAGGACAGCTTTTGCCGCCAGCTCTCCTCTGCTGAGCTTGCAGCACTTTGATGCAGAGAAGAAAGGAACTGAGCATGGCGCTGGCAGCACTTTCCTTTTTCCTCTCACTTTCAAAAGCCATCTCCATCAGCTTCAATCTTTCATCTGCACAATGCAGCCTGAACTCAGCAAACCCCTTCAGATCAGTGATGGGCAGGGAGAAAAGCTCTCCATTTCCTGGCAGGGTAACAAGGATGCTCCCTCGAGCAAGGAGAGGTTTGGGGTCCAAACCTACAGCAGCCCAGAGTGGAGCTCTGAGCTCAGGACTCCACCAGCCTTTGGGGCAGTCTGAGAGCCTTTTGCTTAACATAAAGAGGAAAAGAACTGAAAGTCTCCTCCAGAAAGGGCTTTGTCTTAGTGCTTCAGGCCAGGTCACTGATGTGAAACGAGCACTTCAGTCTCTATGCATACACTGATTTATTTATTTTCAATTCACTGCTTTGTGTTTACATGCTGAGCTTATTATAATTATATGTATTATGCATTATCTGAATATATTATTGTAATATATATTAACAAAATACATAGCTCAAACCACCAAATTAAAAAACACGTCATTCCTGCAGCTCCTACACAGCTTTAAAGCACCCCACTTATCAGAGCAGTATCTCTGCACATTGAAGCCACAGCTCCTTGATGCTGGGAACAAGGAGTTACAGGCAACAGCAGGGAGCAGAGAGAGCACAATATATCCTACTTAGAATCATAGCATTGCTAAGGCTGGAAAAAGACTTTTAAGATCATCAAGTCCAACCATCTGTTGACTTCCCTCCCTTCGTCCCTGTGTGAGGACTCTTATCCTGGGATAAAAGACAAGTCTCCATGTCAGAATTGTAAGTGAAACGCCTCCCCCAGCCTCTGCAGCAAGAGGCAGCTCAGAGGAATTCTAGTTTTCCTTTCTGCACCAGTGGAGAACAGCTTCAGTTTGCCAAAGTATATCACATTTCCCAATAAAATGGCAGTTTGCAAAATAATTAACAGCCATTAAAATTCCCCATTAAGTTTTGCCACTAGCAACAGCAGGACCATTCTCCTCCCAGCAGCAGTGAAAACTCTGCTTATTTCTGTAGTAAACCCCGTGTTGTTAATGAGCCATTTTATCCCATCCTGTTTGTTTCTAAAAGCTCCCTCACCAGCAGATCCCTCTTATCGGGGAGCTTTTCATTACATATTTAACACTACAAGATCCTGAGTGCCAGGGACCACCTTTGAGCTGTCACAGAGCAGGAATGGTGACATCCATCTTCTGGGCATGAATGGCAGACCGCTCTGAGCTCACTGCTCCCCTTACACTGAGGAGTAAAGGGGGAGTAAAGGAGCCTCCTTATGTCTCCTGCCATGCTGCTTGAGGAGAACAGGCTACATGATCAAATTAACTAAAATAACCCCAATTTTGAGCATTAAGGCAAAAGGAAATCCAGGATCCAGCTTTGCATCCTCCCCCATCAATTCTGCAGTCTAATATTTTGACTTGAACATTTACAGGAACAACAAAATGCTTTAGTAGCTCAACCCACCTGGGTAAGTTCATTAAAGTAATTAATGCTGAAGTGGCTGCTTACAGCTCTGCTGACAGCACTAATTACAGACTGCAGAGGTGGATCCCAGTGACAGCAAAGGGGACCAGGAGCTGGCACGAGATGGGCAGATGAGCAGCCCTGTGCCATCCATAAGTGTGGGCTGGACCCAGCACTCCCCTGTTCCTCCTGCTCCTAACCCCAAAATTCAGCATCTCCAGCACCATCAGAGTGTAACTGAGCAACTCCTGCAGCTTCTGCTGTTTTTCTGCAGACCAACACCCAGCAGAAGAGACCTGGAGCATCCCCCTAAACCCCTTTTTGAGAGCAAGCCCTTCATTAACAGGAGTAGGGCTGGCTAGCCAAGGTGACAGGGCCCTTGCAGACCCTCATGAGGAGAGCAATCCAAGTGTTCTGGATCCTGGAGACATCATGGACCATTTAGTCTCCTGTGAAATGAAGGGAGAGGGTTGTACTGTCCTTCACTA
This sequence comes from Passer domesticus, assembly GCF_036417665.1. Taxonomy (NCBI): domain Eukaryota; kingdom Metazoa; phylum Chordata; class Aves; order Passeriformes; family Passeridae; genus Passer; species Passer domesticus. Next base: position 4,854,564 of record NC_087489.1, on the reverse strand, counting down.
AACCAGGGGTAGAACATTCCTCACACAAGAAATCTTGTCCTGAATGCATGGGCAGAGCCCCCCAGATGCTCAGTGAGCCTTGTGCCAAGAGCACCTGGGTCTGTTTTGGGAGATGCAGGAGATCTGATCCTCATTGCTACATCTGTGATCAAGCACAAGATCCCTCCCCAGCTGTTTTTGGTTCACCTTTGTCAGGGAAAAACACAGGCTTAGAGAAAATTATTATTAAAGAGAATTATTATTTTTCCCGTCAGTTGTTTGTAAGAAATGCTTTTGATGTTTCCCACATTTCACAGGCTGAGGCAATCCCACTCCATCAGCACCCAGTTAGTGCTACAACAGAGGAATCCTGTTTCTTTCTGTTCATCTGATCACAAAGAATCATTCCCAGGGAAAGGAGCCCACCCCACCAGGAGCACCCAAGGAGGCTGGATCTCACACGAGCAACTGCAACCAGTACAGTTGTATAATGGAAACCTGACCTACAAACCCTGAACCAAATTCTACTTGTCCCCCTTTGAGAAGTGAGCACGTGAAGGCTGCACACATCTTCTGCCAGCTCCCACAGCTGTAATCCCAGCTTGGCTCCACATCCCAACAGGACTGTGACCTCTCCTTCATCCAGCACAGCTGTCAGGAAGAGGACCACCAGCAAAAAGTGAGTTAAAAATGGGCCCTGGTTGCATAAATTGCATCATCTGTGCTATCTACAACTCGGGGATGGATGTGGTTTGGTGGCCAAGCTCCTGGGTTGAAGGGCACACAAAGAACAGCTGGTGCTGCCTCTCCCACCAAGCAGGGCACCAGCAGCACCGGAGCAAGGGACAGTCCCCAGCACATCCCTCATTGAGCCCACAGCCTGCCTGGGGACAGAACAGCTGTGTGGTGATCAAGGTGACAGCCAGGTGACACAGAGAGGTTTCGGGACAGGCAGCATTAACCTCTTAGCTGCTGGAGCCTTGCTCTCCACTGCAACCCCAGCGCCTCAGGAGGGCTCTTTCTCTTCACAGACCCAATACCCAGATTGTTTGAGGTGTTTTCTGCCTGTGATGCACGGCAGCATCAAAGACATTAAGAAGAATATATTGCACCAGAGAGTCTAACAAATAACACACCCATAAAAGCAGAGATGAAAGCTCAGCACATGCAGGCAAATCACAGCAGCTGGGAACTGCAGAGTCAACCTGGGAACGGGACAAGAGCAAGGCAAACCCATCTCCTCCTCCACCCCAGCACCAGCCAGGTGGGAACATGGACAGACCTGAGCCCCAGAGAGCTCAGCAAGATGTACAAACCTTCCCTTGGGTTTCTGTACTGCAGTAAAATTCCACAAAGCATTAAAAGGAGGTTCTTCAAAGGACTGTGAAAGGAGCAGGAGCTCTCATAAGGACGTCCTTACACTGTCAGCAGTTTTGAGATGCTTTGCAACCATCTGATCCCTCCTTCCCCATGCAGCATATTTAATATTTAAACCAAGGAGTTTCTTCAGAGAGTGGACTAGATTTGAATGACAAGGTTTCCTAGCTCCCTGGCTGGAAATCCCTTCTTTTCCTACAGTCTTGCTGAAAATAAGGAGAAGTTTGCACATTCCCAGCAGTGATGGACAGGGGCCAGGCTGTGCTGACCCACTGACCAGTCCTACTTGGCCACACTCCTGGGCCAGCTCTCCGTGTCCATGGACAGCATCTCCCCTCACAGGTGACACTGCCCCTCACCAGGAAAACAGCTGGATAAAAGCTGCAATGTTGGACTTATCCCAAGAGAAAAACCAGCCCAGTCTGCAGTCAGAAGGGGCTCCATGAGCCAGTGGGGAAGATGCTCCTTCACCCCACCTGCCTTTCCCCGTGGGCAGTTTGAGCGTGTTACAGACACCAGAGCACACTGAGAGAGGTTTTAGCCATCACATGTAACCCCAGTGCATAACAACTCGCTGAACACCTGATTTACTTAATGACTGTAGCAGCAGCCTCACAAAACGTGGGTGATTCCAGAAGTACTCAGTGCTCTGCTGCTGCTCCCGTTGGCAGCCAAGCCCCAGAGCAAGGCAGGAACACTGAGATTTCCCCCAGCTGCTCTTATCTTGTCTCACAGTGCTGGAAACTGGGATCTACTGAGAGCAAACAAACAAGCCATGGCATTCATGAACTCTGCTGTAAATCACCTGCAGGGACAGGCTCTTCATGTAGGAGTGACAAGGAAGATGTGTCTGCTATGGTTTTACAGCACATCAGCATAGAAAATGGTTTTATGTCCCCAAAAGCAGGTGATTAAAATTCCAAGATGCCACAGATTTTAATCCTGAGCTAATTTTTCCGCTCTTCTATGCTGTATCATACATCACCGCCATCAAGAGAGAAGAACTCTCAAAAATCAGATTTCCTGAAGCTAGAGTACAAGAAAATTATGTTTTCTACAGCAAATCAGTTCAACAGAGGCTCAATAAAACATGATTGATAATTAGTGTTTTCTTTTTGGCAGCTAGTAGCAATTGTCTTCTCCTTAAGCCTAGTGCATTTGCCAATTTAAAACTAATCTGTCCAAAAATGAAACAAAACATCTGCCAAAAAAAATTCCCAGTGAATATTGGTTAAGACTTACAAAGTTCCACAGCAGAGTGTCACCTGCTACAGCATCAGACAACTCAACAGTAATTAGGGTAGAGCTGAGACAGCCTTGTGGAAAGAGCCATCAGGCAAATGGAAAATGGATGGGAATAGCTAAATCAGTTTAGATTTCCTTAACAGAGGTAGATCAAAAGAAAACTAACCCGATTAGAAGGGAGAGAGACACTGATCCAGATTCATGGAGCAAAGCAGAACAGCTATAAAGTGATATTTATGCCTGTTTTCCTTTCTAGGGCTGCATAAAGCATCAGCACGTACCAGTAGATCTGGCCCAGATTTATGGGCTAAGGGTAGACCCTTTTAAACAAGGACAGCTTCTCTTCTCCAGTTTACTTTCCCAGTTAAGCAACTGTCCAAAAAAAAAAAAAAAATTAAAATAGGCCATTAAAAAAACCTCCCAAACTCAATTAAATAGAGTGGGTGACAGTGAGTGCCTGCTGGCAGTGCCATTCTCCCTGCTCGGGGCACCTTGTCCTGCTTGCAGCAGGGCAGGGATGCTTTGCCAGAGCCCAGCTTTGGGCACAGCCCACATCAGACAGCCCCAGCTCTGGTGCCAGCCCTGGCTGTGGCCAGGACAGGTCTGCAGTGTGGCTCTGTGGTCCCTGACACCAGGCAGGCACCTCAGTGCTGCTGTTGGGATGCTGCAGCACTGAACATTGCAGAATACAACACACACACCCCCAGGAGCACCGTGCTGCCTTCCCAAGGACAGGCTGACACTGACCCTGCTCCCTGCCCCAGCCACCACCTCCTGCAGCAAACCTCTGCTGCACAGAGCTGCCACCTCTGCTGCCCAGGGGCTCACCTCAGCTGAAGGCAGCTGCTCAGTGACTTTGGGGATGCCCAGGCTCCTCATCAGCCACCCCCAGCACCCTGTGCCATGCCCAGCTCAGGCACAGCCTCCTCCTCAGCCCAAAGTGCCTTTGCAGCAGCACCCACCCTCTGCCAGGGCAAGAAGCTCCATGGGGCCACTCCTGCTGTCCCCAAACCCCACAGGAACGACTCCCTGCCCACAGATAATGACAGCACAAAAGCTCCCTGCCACCAGCAGTCCCAGAGAAGGCCACCCTGGCAGTGTCCCCACATGCTCTTGGCAGCCCTGCAGCTTTCCAGAGTTGTGAGTGTCCCGGGGGATGTGTAAGCACAGGTACACAGCATTTTTCCAAAGCAAACGCACTCCCAAGCCTGTGACACTTTGGCTCAGGTTAAACACCCATGCCCCCAGGGCAGGGTTTTACAGCATCGCTCTACACCACAAATGGTGCTGATCTGAAGGGGTTTTTGTTGCTGAGGAGGCTGTGCCAGAGCCAGGGCAGGCTGCAGCACTCCCCCTGCTCTGACAGCGACACCTCCAGCCTCCCTCTCACCCCCTCCACAGGCACTTCCACCAGCAATCCCTCTCACAGCTCAGTGCCTCATCCTGCTGGCTTCTACTCAGCTGTGGGGAATTCAGACACCCCAACAAGAGCAAAGGGATGCCCAAAATAAAAGAGCCCAAAGTCTTCTCATATTTTAGCAAGAGATAAACACAGCTGAGACTTTGCATGAGTCCCACCTCCCTGCACACTCCTGTCAGATGCCACCTGGCACCTCCCAAGGAGCTGACACTGATTGGATGTTATTAGGATTATTGAACATAGAAGCTGGTTTGGGACAGGGCAAAACTAACTCTGCCCACTGCAGTGCCAGCAAACACCCTTCTTGTGCCCTCCAGTCCCAGGACCTCGGGTGACCAAGCTGTTCTTGCCATGCCCCAGTCACACAGGAACCAGTGCTGGGCTCTTCATCTCACAACTCATCCTGCTGGGCTTGGAGCCTCTCTGGCTGTGGCACCTCAGGCTGCTCCATGCAGAGCTCCTGGCAGAGGGAGCAGCAGAGACAAACGAGACAACAGAGAGCAGCTGACAAAGGAGGCACAGCCCTGAGCAGCACGGGACAAGGAGCAGCTTGACCAGATGTGAGCAGCTCGGGGGGTAGGTAAACAGGATCCCCACTTCTTTCCTGTTCCACGGCTGGAAAACCCACAGGCCCTTCCTGCAGGAAGGGAAGGAGGAGGGTGGGGAGCCCACAGCACTGGGGTCAGCTTCCCAAACTGGGAACTGGCTGTCCCAGGGAGCCACTCCTGCCCATGGCACACACAAGATGTTTCCACTGCTGCTGGGAACTCCTGGTTCTGATCAGGGTGATCCCTGAGGACTCAAAAGGCCATGTCAATATATTTTAATACCACGGGGCAGTGATTAATGGGGTGCTCTGTACAGCAGCAGCCAGCAGGAAGCAGCTGAGTGTTCTTCACGTGGACTCTGTGTCCTGTGGAGCACAGTGCTTCAGGTGACCCAACCAAACTGATTGCAACAAAGGCAAAACACCCAAATATCTTCAGAGGTCTGTGCCAAAATGCTCAGGGATCCCCAGGAAGTGCCCAGTCAGTGGCAGCTGAAGGTGCTCCCATGAGAGCACCAGGACAGCTGAGTGAGCAGGGTGTTTGTGGAAGCTTTGAACCCCACAGAATGACATGAGGTGGCCACACCTCTCCTCAGCATCCTTGCCCTGCTCAGGGTACAGCTCCTTCCACCTCCGCCTGCAATCCAAGCTGTCAATCCCACCTCACAGCAGAAAAACCAGCCAACAAATATTGCCCTTGAGCTACAAGACAAGTCTCTGGATGTAAGCAAAGCAAGAAATATTTCCTGTTCACTTGCTCCCTGTAGGGTAACTGACAGATCAATGCTGCAAACATTCCCATTACTGAGCACATGGCAAATCCTAGAGCACTGATTGAGACAGTGCAATGATGAGCCAAGCCTTGAATTAATGCTACAGATCCAGTGCTGACCTGTACTCAGATGAACCTTTCCTGGCTCTGAAGAGTGGCAGAAAATTGCCACAAATGAGAGTAATTTGGGTCAGGGGACAGAGCAGCAGCTTTTTCATAGCTATTTCACAACTGCATGATTGAAGTTATGAGAAATAAATTTCCTATGAAAGCACAAGGAATCCTGCTTAGGTGCCTTTTCAGATGAAATTTTAAACCCAGTTGCCCTTCTAATGAAAGCAAAATGGACTTCCAGCACCTCTCCATGACCCACTGCCACCTCCCAAACCAGACATGCTGTGGTTTTGGCACAGCATCCAGCAGCAGGTTGGAAGCTGGCTGGTTGCAGCCCAGACTGGAACTCATATCACATTCAGGCCTTGCATCACTGTTGTGACAGCATCAGCTTTAGGAGGAAAGAAACCCCAGTGCTAACTGCCTGACAGGCAGGAGGATGTCACTGCAGATCCACGGGGACTGTCCTCCTTCACTGGAGCTCTGGCTCTTTCTAACTCCTGGTATTTCAGGCTGTTAGACCAAAATTTTAATTAAAACAAGAGGCCCATTTAAGCTCTCTTGGAGCCCTGCTCTAGCCTTGCTAATTAAAGACAAAACTGACAGGATCTGAAATGATAAAATAAACCAGGTCTGAAAAGTTTGAGGGGCACAGGACGAGTCTGAGCTCTAAGTAGGTTGAAGTTTGCTCTGTGTGGGAGCACTGAGTGCTGCCAGCCCCAGGTTCCTGAGGAAGGTCCTGGTCTCTGTGGAGCTGATGGGCTCTGCAGAGGGTGAATCACAGTACCCAGGTCAGATCTCACCTGCCTCCCCTGACAGCACACAAGATCTGAAGCCAAGGCTGGCAGACAGGAGTTCTCTCCAGGTCGCTCACACGAGTGGAATGGTGCTCTTCACTGCAGGGTCCCTGCTCCTCTCCACCCCAAGAGGCTGGGCTGGGATGGGTTTCCAGGTGAATTCCTTGGCCCAAGTCACTGGGCAAACCACAAACACCCTGCAGCAATGAAACCTCAGTGCTCTGTTCCTGTGCAGTTTTCATTCAACATTATTGAATAGGGTAAAACTTTGCTGTTATTGATAACAATGGGTTTGACACAGAGAATCCTTCAGATCAGATAATTTAAAAGACCATGAATACACCAAGCCATGGTGTCTCAGTCCTCATCACTGCAACCAGAACCATGGAAGTGGCAGCACTCACCTCTAACCCTTGCTGCTCCAAATGGAAATGCTTTGGAGGTGCCACAATCTTTCCCACCCATAAAACATGGATATGTCCAGACAGATGCAGGTGTAACCCAGGATAAAACAGAAATTGTGTGCAGGCAACTCTGCCATGGACACCATCAGCTGCCAACCAGGCTAGAACAGGGCTGGTGCAAGCAAGGCAAAAATGAGAGGTTAATTCCTGCTCTACTATTCCCCTTTTTTAGAGTTGAACTCTACAGCAGTAGCCCTTAGGACAAAAAAATGTGAGTGTTGTTTTGTTTGGTGGGTGGGTTGCTTGGGGTTTTATTACGGAGGAGGATTGTGGTTAGCAGCTTTTTTACTAAAAGGATTTCTCTTGTCAGCCCAGGTAAGGGCAGACAAAGATAAATGAGACTTTGGAAGTTTCCCACTACATTTCAGAGCTTGATGCTCTTAACTCAAGGCAGGGACCTTTTTGCTGCTTTGAAAGCAAAGCCCAGCACAATGCACAAAACCACCAGGGAAATGTGAATTAAGGCCTAGCTTGAAAACTTTGGCCAAACTGAGAAATGCTGTGAACTGTTATAAAAAGGTATTCAGAGCAGGAGAAACACCCCAGAGTACCTAAAGCCCATCTCCCACATGAGTGGCACTTGCAGTCAGCCTACCTCACTCTATCCAGGGAATCCAGAGGCCAAACCCAGCAACAAACAATTGCAAATTGCAGGGAGCTCAGTGGAAACTGCATCTGCTGGCTCGGAGCTGCACAGGGGCTCTTGTTCCCCGAATTAAAAGGGAGTGCAAGGTGCTTGATTGCATCTTGGCTCTTGATTACAAATGCACCAGCAGCCAGAATTAAACAGTTGGCTTCCTGGCCTATTTAGCATCCTTTAGTGCTGGGTTAGAGGGTGGGCAAGGCTTAGGAGGTGTTTTTATACACCAGCAACTGATTTTTAAAATTTTTTTTTCTCAGGACACTCACAGCGAATGACAACGTTTCCCAAAGATCTGGCCAAGCTCCAGAGGAAAAAACAAGCAGTGGAAGTGTCTGTAGGAGCAGCTCTGCACTAGGCTATAAGGCACTGCCTGAATCAGCTGCCATAGCAACTGCTATTAAAGAAAGAATTAGAGCATTCTTCACGGAAGTAGGAAAACTCCCAGTCAATAAGTGTAAGGATGAGATGCAAAGCAAAACAAAAAAAAAAATGCACAACTGAATGAGAAGCAGGGCTACTTGCCCAGGTAGATGTGCTCTGGTGTTGTGGAGATGCCTATAAATACACTAAGATACCTAACTCCACCCTCATTAGCAAGCATTTTAGATACAGTTGATCCTGCCTTGGGGCAGGAGGTGGATTACATGACCTCCTGAGGGCCTCTCAACCTCTATTTTCCATGATTCTAGGAGGGAGAAATCTACACCAGCTGAGCTGAGCTGGCCTCACTCCAGAAAGGCAGGAATTTAAATCTGGGGAAAAAAAATAGATTTAATCCACTTTTCAAGTTCTCCTTGACCAGGAGAAAGAGGCAGAAAGCAGAGCCTGCAACCACAGGTTAGAGGCAAGGAAATGCATTTTCAGCTCTACCAGGGCTAAAGCAGCAACATCAGGTTTCACCCTGCAAGAAGGATTCACCCCCAGAAGTATTCATTTCCCCTCCAACATTCATTTGCAAAGAACAATCAGGCACGTGGCCTGTGGTTTTGGTTGTGGGCTGTTGTACAAAATACACTTGAAAACAGAATGATGCTGCAAAAGGCCAGCAAGCTCTCAGGAGCAATCAGGCTCATGGCCCACAGCCCTTGGTGGAACTGGATCAGACCCCACAGCAGGACAGAGCCTTGGCTCTCAGAGCCCACAGCCAAGGACAGAAAGCAGACAAAATTCTCCTCTGGGTTGTGCTGCTCACTGCACAGAAGACACCAGAGTCCCTGATGGAGCTGCTGTTTATGCTCTCTGATTCCTCGCTACTGGAGTGGGACAAAATATCAGAATAAGTCATGTGAGACTCCATTTTCTTCATGTGGAAAAGCCTATTTTTTTATTCACACAACTCATTTTATGTTCTTTTTACAGAACTTCTGTGCAACTGTAATTGGTTAATCATTTTCTTGCCAGTTACTCTATTGGTTAGTAAAAGGTATTGTTCTTGTCCATCAGATCTCTCTAGTCTTAAATTGTTTACATATTTCCTTCACTGATTTTTGCAGGATGAATTTAATGTTTATGTAGGTGCTAGCTGTTTTTCACCTAGGAATAAATTGTTATGTTAATGAACTGTTCACACCAAGATTGTTTTCACATGGGAACTTGCAAAGTTCTGGCTGCACTTAGAAGAAATGACAGGCCAGCCATCAATCTAACCGAGCAGGCCTGATTTTATGAAGCCTTTCTTTGATAATTTTCTACCTGACTGCAACAACAAAACACACCATGAATTGGAGCATAGGAAACAACACGCACCTGGAAGGCAGCCAGGCAGGCAAGAAACACTCTGCCTGCAAGAAAAACCCCCATGTCCCATCTCCTGGGGCAAGGTCCTGGCTGGGCTGTAGTGCCAGCCCTTGCAGCTGTCATCCCATGAGCAGGAGCCAGGTGTGCTGCTCCCAGTGCTCCATCCCAGTTCTCCATTCCAGTGTCTGTCCATCCATCCATCCATCCATCCATCCCAGTGCTCCATCCATCCATCCATCCATCCATCCATCCATCCATCCATCCATCCATCCATCCCAGTGCTCCATCCCACTGCATCCATCCATCCATCCATCCCGGTGCTCCATCCCACTGCATCCATCCATCCATCCATCCCAAGCCATGCCTTGGCCCCCCTCGTGCACATGGCAGGCAGGAAGGAAACACAAGGACAGCCAAGCTGGGAAGTTACAGGCCAGAAAGAGCCACTGACATATCAGCAAAAGTGGCAGATTTGGAAGTCCTGGCTTTGACATTTGGCAGCCCTGCAGACAGCAGGGAAGAAGCAGGCATGCCAGGCTGCCTCCACGTCACAGGAAGCAGAGCAGCCAGGACAGGGAAGGGAAAGGTTAAATGGCACTGACTTAGCACCTGTAGGCAGGGACCTCTCCAGGCACCTGGCTGATTTAAGGCCCCATTGATAATCTGCCCTGGGCTCACCAAAGCCTGACGTTCCTGTTCTGAGCCCTCCCTGCTGTGATTTGGCTGGGCAGGGTTCAGAGCAGATGGTGACCTGACATATCCTACCTGCTGCACCTTGCAGCACCACCTGAGCAGGGCCAGCCTCTCCTCACTACTGCCCAGATCTCCTTGGGAGGCAGAACACTCCTCACACACACCAACACCACCGATAAACCAAGGACATGTCCAGTTTGTGTTTAGGTGCACAAGCAACCAAGGAGACACTGAGTTTCTCCTCCAAAACACTCTGCAGCCAAATGTTGGAAGATGATTAAGTGGTTTATGCTACCGCTTGTAAGAAACAAAATCTTGACAACAGCGATTGGCCAATTCCTGTTTGATTAAAAACACCTTAAACCCAAACAGAATTCTTACTGCAGTTTGAATCCAATGTTTATTCATTACTCTGTAATCCTATTACAAAAATACACTAGAAATATTTTCAGTGGGATCAGAAATGGTGGGAGGCAGCACACCCCTTTTAAAAGCCAGAAAATGAAATTATGTGGAAATTACCAACTTTTGGGAAATAAAATAAGTATTTCTGATCAAACTTTTTTATTTAAAGAAAAACTGTCAAATGATTTGGCGAAGTTGACTGCAGATTTGGGGAGGGAGAGGGCCAGATTCCAGGAAAACGTTAGGTGGACTTTCAGTGTTCATTTCAAGACAGGAAAATTGGCATTTGAAGCTCTTACAGACATAATTTCCCCACTTGACTGAATTTCAGAGAGTAGGGGGAAAATTTTTTAAAATATTTACTTGTTATGACAACAGAGAAAGTTGCCGATTCAATATTGCTCATGCTCCCAGATGCCTCTAGTTATCTGCCATATGCAAATCACCCCATGTTGGCATCACATCCAAATTGCATGAAAAAGCCAAGTTAAAATGTGGCCAAATACGTGAATCTGCTTTTGGAAGACATACCAACCCCCATTAACAAAATTAACAAAATTCATCATTGCCAAGGGCTCCCACACTCAGCTTCCTAAAGAGGACAGCTCTCATTTCCACACCCAGTGAGTTTAAAACTCAAGAAATGCCTTTGTTATTAAAAAGAAACTTTTCATTTCTGATTGAAACCATTCCCAAATACCCAGATAGACACTCAGCCTGATGGTGATAAGAGATCTTTTCTTTTCAGAGCCCTTCAAAGGACACAAAACCCACAGGAAAAACCTTCTCAGACAGATAAATGCACTTACTCACAGACCTGGACACAGGAACCCCACGAAAAAAAGCTTCAGGAGATTAATAATGTGGGTGGAAAATTAAGGCACCTCATAAAGGGTTTGAAGTAACAAGGGAACAGATCACATCAGATTGGAAAGGTTAAAGAAAGCAATTTATAGACACTAATTAGGGCCTCTTTTAAAAGTGCCTTTGCAAATGACAAGGTTGGGTTTATTCCAGAGGTGCAAAGGGAGCGCGGTGGGAGCTGCTCGGGGATGCTCCCTGAAGGTGCGTGAACCATGCTGGGCACACAGGAACAGGAGATTTGGGATGGCACAGAGGGATGCAGGGGGATGTGTTGATGGGAGTAAGTTGCTTTCTCCTCATGGAAACCTTCCCCACACAGTGAGCTCCAAGCTTATGCCCTCTGCCCTGTCACTGTTTCAGCAAATGCCAAGTCCAAGGTCACCAAAGCTGAGTTTTTCTTCACTTTCAGGCCGACCAGCCATGAGGATCTGCACAGTTAAACTCCTGCAGAAGTGCTGCTTTGTGCAAAACTCGAGCTCTGATAAGGTTTTGCTTGCAGGATGAAGTGCCAGGAGGTGGGAGCTGAAGACTCTGCAGCGATGCCGGGGGCAGTGGGTGCCCGTGGGAGGCAGCTCTCACCCAAGAGCAGGAGAAACCAGGGCACCTCTGGCACTGCTGGAAGGTAAATCAATCCTTGGGGTCTCTATTTCTCTGCTGGCTCCTTGAAGGAGCCCAGCTCACCCTGAAGCCAATGCCAGCACCTGCAGTTTGAGTCATTCAAGCAGGAGCTCCCACCACGAACAGCCCAGGTGTGCAAAGGGAGCTCCAGACAGCAAATGCCACATGTTTGTACAAGCAGACACTTCACCCACCTCTGGGATCTGAGTTTTTTTCAGTTTACAGAACATCAGCTTGTCTCCCATGCTCTGGGGCTACTTTTAGAAAAGCTCAGTGAAGTAGAAAGAGCTGGACATGACAGCCCCGGCTGCTTTTGGGGCCAAGGTGCTGCCCTGGGAATGGCAGGACCAGCCTCCTCTCCATGGTTTCAGCCCATCACCTCACAGAACAGCCTCAAAGGGCCACAGCCCTCAGCAATTTCTTATCTTCTCAAATCCTTTGCCATCACTAGAGTAGCTCATAAAGCATTCCTTCATTGCATTGTAAAACAACTCTGCAGCCATTGGAACAGCCCAGAGGCTGCATCCAGCACCACACCCCTGTAAGCCCTGTGTGGGCTGGGGGTCCTCCCTTTGCACCATCCCTTTTTGTAACCAGCTGGGACTGAGCCCAGAGCTGGGTGAGACTGGAGCACATTTCCAAGTGAAATGGAGATGGTGTGGGATGCCCCTCCCCAGCATTCCCACAGAGGGGCACGGACCAGCTCCGGTCTGGCAGCTGGGAGTGCTCAGGGCTCCCACCTCAGACTCACCCATGAGCTGCCTGGAGCTACCCCAGCTTCCCAAAGTGAAGGTCCAGGCAGCACCCTGCAGCCCAGGGGCCCTGCTGCCCTCAGCCTGGGGTCACTGCTGTCACCTCGCTGTCCCCAGCGTGGCTGCCCGCTCTCATCTGCCACCAGCGTGTTTGCAGTGTGCTCCCTGCCCCTCTTCTGTCAGCAGACATCCAAGGGAGCTTTTAATAGCAGCTTGTTTGTAAACCTGGGATGTTTTGACAGATCTGTTGCAGAAGATGAGAGGAACAAGCAGACAGGAGCCATCACCCCTTCGCAGCTCCTGCCCACGCTGATGGTCTCCAGGGGCCCCTGCCTTCAGTCCTGCTTGGCCACCACACTGAGACCATGGAGCCACAGAACAGCTGAGGCTGGAGAAGCCCTCCAGGATCATCGAGTCCAGCCATTCTCCCAGCACTGCCAAGGCCACCAGTAAGCCATGGCCCCAGGTGCCACATGGATGCATCTTTGAAATCCCTCCAGGGATGGTTACTCAACCACTGCACTGGGCAGCCTGTGCCAGGGCTGGACAACCCTTTGGGTGAAGAAATCTTTCCTAATTACCAATCTAAACCTACCCTGGGGTGCAACTTGAGGCCATTTCATCTTGCCTTTCACATGTCACCTGGCACACAGTAGCTCTCTCAATTACACCTGAGCAAGAGGTAGGCAAAGGACAGTGAAAGCAGCAGGTCCATGAGCTCAGGACCCCTGAAGAGCAGGGCTGGGTTCTGCACCCACCAGCTCCATCCTACAGCACTCAACAATCACCTCAGGAGGTGGTCAAACACACCACAGCCTCAGACATCATCTGGACAAAGAGCCAACTCAGCACCCAACTCCACTTTCTCCTCCCTGATTCCATTGCACAGCACCTACCACCATCCCCTCTCCCACCTTGGGGGTGAGAATGATAAAAATAAACAGAGAAGTCACAAGGAATGGAAATGGCACAGCCACCCAGAGGCAGCTCAGAGGTGACACGTGCCAGCTGCGCCCCCAGCTCCAACCTTCCCCACACTGACTTATCAACTTCTTAATCATTTATACTTCACCTCCCCCTCCACAGCCCACATGGAAACAAAAGATGATTCATATATCAAAATAATCACCTGGGACCTCCAAAAGCCCACGAGTTTCCACACTTTCTTGATAAAGAATTTTGCACCTGGGTTTGACTCTGTCCCCTCCTCCCTTTATACTGGTCCCACACCACAGAGGGGGCAGAGCTGGCACAGAACCTGCCCACACACTACTTGTAGGACTTAAATTAATTGAGAACAAAACAAATTCACTGTAAAAACTTGAGGCATCTGAAAAATCCAGCTACTTGGGAAGAACCTATGTCCTGGGAGTACTGTCCCTTGTCCTCTCCAGAGGGTGGGGACATTCATTTTCTGTCAGCAGGGAAGTGGCTTTTTAACATTTGGGTTTTATCACCAGCATCACATTGGAAAGAGCAGCTGCTGGTTCAAGCCCACAACCTGGGCTTGCCCACAGGAAGAGGGGAACAGGATTATGGTGCCAAAAGAGACCTGCAGTGATGGATTTTCCCTCACAGAAGGAAAAGAGTGAAGCTGGGAGCTGGAAGATCAACTCTGCAGCTTCAGCAGTGAAGTATCCACGTCCACACGTGGTGCAAGAGCACTGTCCACAGGAGCCTGCCACCAGAACACTGGTGTCCCAGGGTGAGCACAGGCCAGCACTGCCTGCTCGCTGCCCTCAGGGAGCGCAGCCACCCTAAACCAGGGCCCCGACCCCAAACACCTCCACCATTCCTGCCTCCCTCACAAAACGAGAGTGCATCTGTAGGACAGACAGTGAGGAGCTTTCCTCCTTCCAAACAGCCCAGATCCCAAACCAGAGAGAGCTGAAAGCAAAACTACAATGCTGGCCTCTTGCAGAGCCATCACACCGCCAGCCACAGCGCTGAGCAGAGGCACCACTGCACACTAAAGGAAGATGATGAAACTCTCATCACCTGTCCCAACGCTGTGAGCTGCCACTGGCAGCTGAACAGGGGGGTAAAAAACCCAAACCAGAACCTGCCAGCACAGGCAGAGGTGATACAAGTCCCAGAGCTGTCCCTCAGGCAATGCCAGCAGTCACAGCTGGCTTCACTGTTGGAGCCCTCCTAGAAGAGCACAGCAGCTCAGAGTGAGAGACACGGGGCCACTGAGGCAGAGAGCTGGAGAGAGCTATGAAACCTCTGAAGCAAGGAAGGAACAAATAAAAGCCTGCATTTCCAGGGCATTATCACAGGTCTGCTATCCCAGGGAGGTCACAAATGCTCAAAGAACCAGAGCCACAGCAGGGCTTGGCAAATGCAGTGACAGTGCCCAGGCAGGGTCACCACTGTCCATGCTCTGTTTCCAAACAGGAGCAAAACACACACAAGGACAGGTTACAGTGCAGAAAAGGCTTGCTCAGAAACAGGGACATGACTTTGGGGAGATTCTTCACCAGACAAGACGAGGTCCTTGCCTTCCACCCACGTACCAGGCAAGGACACACTGCCTCACCACCTTCCAGGGTGCTGGAAACTAGAGCAGAATTCTCCAGCAGAGATGCTCAACTGGCCAGGTTTCCTAAGCACCCTCCTCTGCCATGCCAAAGGATCAGGAAGATCACACCGATTTTTCTATGCAGAGCACCAACCCCAAAGGCTGCTCCAGCTCTCCTGCAAGAGATATTTTCACTCCTCTGCAGAGAAGCACTCTCTGGCTCCCCAGAGCTCACAGGTTTTCCCCCCCGTGCTGTGCTGAGGCTAATGGTTATTGACTTTTAGACATATTTTCTCCTCCTCCCTTCAGATTTTGTAGCAGAAGCAAAGCACTTTCATCCACTTTGAAATTGCACAATTAAACCAATTTGGGAACGATTTGCAGGTCTGTTCTTCAGGAAGCACTAAGCAAAGCTGTGCTTCCCAGCATTTTGGGAAAAAATTCATACATTCACCTAGCTCTGAATGCATGCCCTCATGCAGGGAAAGTGAAGAGATTCACACTGACATGTAAATCCCTGCGACAGACTCCTCTAAAACCACAGAGAGGCACACCCAGAAGGCAAGGAAGTGTTTCACACCTCCTGTAAGTAGGAAGTGTGAGAAGGAAAGAGATGAAAACTGCCTTCCTTCACCCAAACCTCAGTCACAATTCCTGCCCTATCCTGGCACTCATGCACCCACTCCCGATGCCAGCCAAGGTAACGCTGGTGTCACACGGGGCTTTGGGGACCTCAGAGCTGTGTCAGAGATGGCAACGCTGCAGAGCCCAACACCACACCAAGGGCAGCCCGTGGGTGGCAGCACAGATGCCTCTGCACACCACAGAGGGCTCCACACCACCTGGAGCTCCCAGGCAGCCAGACAAAACCTGCCAGGCACCAGCGCCATACCTTCCTCCACGTCATTCCTCAGAGAAGCCTCCAGCAGAGCCACGCTGGCTTCAAAAGACACCTTCTTTCTGTTCACGGCATTTCTCTTCTTTTCATGCTTCCTCTTCTTGTGCTGCATCTCCTTCTCATACTGGGCCCACTTCTTCAGCTGCTGAGCCCTCCGTTTCTGGGCTGCCCGCAGCCTCTCCAGCGTGGGCACCTTGTCCAGCAGCTGCAGCTCGGTCAGGAGGTCCACGTGGGCATCCATGGCTTCTGCCCAGAGAGGGGAGGGGGAGGATGTCCCAGGGGGAAGGGATGTCCCACCACAGCTCCTCTGATGGCAGCCTCCTGCTGCTATACCAGCATCCTGAGGCCGAGCTGGGGAGGGCCCATGGCAGAGTCGGGGGAGAAGGTGGTGGGAACCTGAAATGAGGAGAAAAGCAGGAGAGATCAGGTGTCGTCAAGCACATGAGTTCAGCCTGCTGGAAAACACCACAGGCAACATCTACCACCTCAAAAGGCAGCTGAGTTAACTGTGCTTTAATTGCTTTGATTGCTTTAATTGTTCTTACCAGCCTTGGTGATTTCCCCCTTCCCTCACTCTAAACATCCCAGCAAAACCCTCTTGATTAAGCAGAAGTTCCACTGTGCAGCTCGTTCATGTTTACTGCTCACATTTACCCTCTCCTACAATCAGAATAAAGTCTTAATGAGCAAAGATCTTCCACATGTTGGATACCATTTGTCAGACAACTTGGGAGCAGTTTGAGTACTGAGATCCCATCCTTCCCTGGGCTGGTCCTCCCCACCACCTCTGTTCCAGGTGTCCCCACCCCACAGTCCTGCTCCAATGCACACCAGCAGCCACCTCCCTGAGGCATTTCAGCCTGAGCAGCCAGGCACAGCTCAGAGGGCACCAAGCTGCAGTGCCCAGGGCAGTCACAGACACCAGACAGGGCCATTTAACCCAGACATAACCCAGAGGCTGGACTGGACGTATCTGGGGCTATCTGTCTGGTGGCCCGAGGCCAGGCAGGTTTGACCAGAGGAACTCTACCCACCAGGAGCATCATCTGTGCTGCTCTGCCTCATCCATCCAGCCCAGCTGAGGACAGATGGACAGAGCTGGCTCTGAGGTATTAACAACACTTGAACCACCTCAGCTCTTAAAAACATGGGGGTTGCATTCATTTCCCTCTTCCTTCAGGTTTTCTCCTCACCACACACTGAATCACTGGTTTTGCTGTTCAGGGTCCACAAGCAATGAGAGCAGTCAGTTCACAGCTCCTGACCCTTGGTGTGACCACAACAAAAACCTCTGAGCAGGGCTACCCTGCACAGGAGGAGGAGACAGACCAGATTTCAAGAGATGTCCAACAGGTGCATTTGAAATAAAGCCAAAAACACAAGCAAACTAAATTTATCCTTTCCAATCAGACCTGTGCAAAAGCACATTGAATGCAAAACCCAGGTAAGCAGCAAATAACCAGGTATGAGATGAGAGCTCGTGTGGTTCAGCCAGCTCGGAGAGGACAAAAAAAAAAAGAAAGTGTTGATGGGAAAGGGTGACTGAGGAACTGAAATATTCACAAGCATCTGAGAAAGCCTCAATAAGACAGATGAAGTTCAATTCCGCTGCTGCAAAAGAGAGGAATCAACAGCCTTGTCAGCACTGGATGCAGAGAATCTATGGGGAAAATAGCAGAGGAGACACAGCTGGACCCAGCTGAGAGCTGTGGTGAGGATACCAAACCTTACCCAGCCAGGTGGGGCAGGAAAAGCCACAGCTCATCCCTGCCAGAGGGTGAAGCAGCCCATGGAGGAGACTCTGAGGGGCTGCAGCACATCCATCACATCCCAAGGAATCCTGGCTGAGGCATCCACCCCTACTAAACACTGCTCCAGACCTTCCACAGGGCTTTGACCTTACCTATAAATATCTGGGCAGACAGAGCAAGACACGCCATTTCCTCCAAGAGATAATTGGTTTGGGAACTGAAAACAAACAAACTCAGCCAGAGCACACAGACAGGGCCAGGCAGCTGCTTTATCCAGCAAATGGCCAAGGACAGCTTCAGCAGCACCTGCAAACCTTATTTTGAAGGCTTCAGGATAGACCTCAACAGAAAAAAAAAAAAAACCTGCTTAATCCCACAAGAATTTAAGAATGCAAAAAATTGCTGTAGTTCCACGCAGGAACAAACCCAAATCCTTGCAAAGTTTTTCATAAGGGAGCTACTGACTCAAAATCCAAACTCAATTCATTTGCTTGAGATGGAAAATACCAACTTGTGGCTTTAGCACGGCACTGGAAAGCAAGAAAAGGGTGTCATGGCTCCTCCACAGCACTCACAACTCTCCCTGACCCCTGCCCACAGCCCCCACGGGCTGGGATTCAGCACAATCCCCAGAAACCCCACGGAAAATGCATGAATGCACTTCCCAAGAAGCTTTTCTTTTGGGACAGACGCATTTCCCCACGCAGGCGCTGGGCTGGAAAGCTCTTCAGCACCTCTGGTGAACTCAGCTCCTGCCCCTGGCAAGCATTCCTGGGAAGTATCTTTGTTGGCAATCTCAGCCTCTGCTGCAGCAGCACAGCCTGCAGATCTGAAGCCCCAGTTACAATACCTCGAAGGAGGGGAGATAAGGGCAGGAAATGCCTCTCGGAATACAGCACAGGCACTCCCACCTCGCTCCTTTTCCAGGCCACTTCTGCCATTGTTTGCTTAGAGATGAACAAATATTTTCCAAAACATACCTGGAGTACATATGAGGACCTAATTCTGCAGGATTATTAAAGCAGGAAACTTTATTTCAGCATTTCACAAGATCAGCTGGAAGTTTTCGTGTGGGTTTAGGACTGCACCTTGGAAAGTGCAATTTATAAATAAGTAAAGGACAAGTGTAGCTGGGCTTGCCCATGTTTCAGCTTTCCTGCATGCACCTTGTCCTCCAGCAGCTCCTCTGCTCTCACAACAGAAGAAGTGGGGGATTCAGGTGGTCTGCAAAGGGGAGTGGAATGCAGAGGGGAGATCCACGGACATCAAGACATGTCTGGAAGTACCAAAGGCCAGCATGTCTTCAATCCAACCAGAAAACAAAGCTCCTCTAAAGGAGCTAAAAAGGTCACCCTGAGAGCTCTTCCTGAAGACCTCAGCTTCTCCCAGACATAATTCCCTCACTCTCACAGACCCCAGAGCACCAGAAAAGACTCTGGCCCCACAGCTCTGGCTGCCTGTTTTCCAGTGACCTGGTTCCTTCCCTGTACCTAAAGAATTGGCACATGGACTTGTGGCACAAACAGGTCAGGCTAACTATAGCACAGGTTCAGGCCCCAGCACTTGTTTACCTGCAAAGTGACACAGAAGTGCCTGTGTGGGTGTCTGTGGCTTGCAAGGCATCACACTTTGGTTTCTGTTTTATTTAAAGAAGCAGAGGGGGCAGGAAGAAAGCACCATTCCTCGTGTGGGACCGAGCTGAGCAGTTTCCATGAGCTCAGCAGAACTGGTGCCACCACGCTGAGCACATCCTGCCTCACACACACAGCCCCTGGCCCTGCAGGGACAATGGGGACTATTTTGGGGGCCAAAAGGAAGGCAAGGCACTGGTGCCATCCCCCTCCTCCTGGAACTGCAGCAGGGAAAGGCTCACTCTGACCAGAGATTGGCTCCTGAGAAAGGCAGACAAGTGCTGGCCAACACCATCCTGGGGTTTTAGGTAAATTTGCATTTCCTGTGTGTTTTGTATCACCTGACTCAGCCCAAAAGGACTCTCAAGGCAAGGTTACTCACTGTTCATACAAGAAGAGACAGAAGTTCACTGAAGTGGGAGTTGACTGAGTCAGGGGTTGCAGCTTGTGCCACCAAACCTGTCTGAAGGCGTTTCACAAACACACACACACTCCTTCCCATTTCACACCTTGAGGTTGGCACCTGCATCCCTCAAAGGTCAAAACCAAAGGTACTCATTTCCTCCACCAGCACACACTCAGAGCTGCCCCCCTGACCTTCCTACTCAGCATTCAACCACAGACAGCTTTCCCTAACACTGCTGAGGCTGGAGCTGGGTCTGTAAAAGCAGCCATGCTGCTGAGTGAGGCTGGAGAGGCTCCTCATCTCCCCTCCTGATGATGAAGCTGGAGCTGAGACCTGCAAATCCTCTGTCACATCTTCCCAAGGCAGCAGTTAGAGCACAGCATGACACTGATGCAGAACACAAACACTCACAGAAGTCCTTCACTTAAGTGTCATCAACTGATTTCAGTTTTATTGCACTTTTAAAAAAACAAAAAAGAACACCCACAAACCATGGAAGAGCAACCCTTGAATGGTACACTTTGAAGTGAAAGACTGGGGATTTTTTAAAGCTTTCAAGCAAAGGGAAAGCAGAAAGACCCAGAGCAGCCATTTCTGAAGCTAAGGAGATTGTTTCCAGCCACGGGATTGCTCGTGGTGAGACACCCACAGGACTGGGCCGGATGGTCAGGTGAGGTGTCTGCAGCACAAAGTCAAGTCAGTGGCATGAGCAGACAGAAATAGCCCTCTCCTCCCCACACCAAGCTAATCTCTCCACTGGAATTGGAAACCAAGCACCAAAGCCTACAGCAGGGATCTGAGTGCATAAGCAGCCAGCAGAAGAGGTGGTGCCTGATTTATTTATTTTATTAGCATCAACACCTGCACCATGGCAAGGTGAGCAGTTGCCAAATTCACCTTTTCTGCTCACTGCAAGGCCAAGGCCAACCTGTGTGCTCCTGTCCCTTGAAATGCAAGGTGACCAGCCCACTGCAGCCCTGCTGCTGAACCCCTCCTCTGGCACCAAGGAGAACTCACAGCCTTTTCCTTTGGGCATCACCTTCAGCACTGTCCCTGCTCAGGGACACAGGCCAGCCAAAGATGTGTGTCCTGCATGGCTGCTCCTGCTGCTGGCCAGGATCTTCCCAGGGTCTGGAGGAAGCAGCAGAGCAGCTCTTCACCCCTTGGTCCCCAGTGAGGCAGGAGAGCCCAAAAGCCAAACACAGCCAGAAAGCCACTGAGAGGAGGAGACAGCCCAAGGGTCAGGCAGGAACAGCAGGGAAAGGCAGGCACAGGAGCTCAGCCACCCCCAGGGAGGACAAGAGGGCTCAGGGATGTGTCCTGTCCCTCCTTCCCACAGCCCAGCCTGGCTGGGAAGGGCAACAGTGTCCCCCCCAACCCTTCCCAGGGGAACACTCTCCAGGACATTTCCTGAGCCATGTCCCACAGAGCACGGACCTACAGCAGCTCTGCCCAGGCAATCCCCACCCCACCCCACACATGTGAGCTGCTCTCAGCTGCTGCACCTCCAGAAGATGGGAAACAAACCCCTCTCCTGCCCTGCTGATGGGAACAGGAGCTCTGTGCTGGACAGGAGCTCCTGGGGTTTGTGTGGTTTATTTGTTTAATTCATAGAGATCAAGAGGGTCTTTCATGCTTAGACCACCACAGCCTAAAACTGTTTTTTACGAAACTGCCTCTGTCACTTCCTGCCTTTTGGGAAAGCATTTCATTGGAGCACCATCAATAAGGACACTGCACTGAGCCCCACTGTCACAGCCTCACACACCTACAGCTGGGATCTGGCCAGAGGGGGGGACACCAACAGTGACCACAGGGCAAAGGGGAAGGGGACTTCAAATCACAAGAGCTATTCCTCCACTGAATCACAGCCCCAAACCACTCATTTTCACCTGCAAGGCCACAGGACACAGTCCCATTTCCTACAGAGCCATATTTCCAGCCTCCTGAAGGCTTTCCTTTTTTCCTGAAGCCTAAATGTTTATTTCTCCATATCACCCTGCCAGGCAGGTTGTACCATGTCCCTTGTATGGGTCCCCGTGCATGGTGTGACACAGGTGGGCACTGACACTGCCTCCTCTGGCCATCAGGGCTGGTGGCAAGGCTGAAACCTGCCCACAGCCCAAGGCAGCACAGCAAACAACAGCTGGACACACACCTCAGCCAGCACCCACAGTAATCTGCACCAAACCCTTCTGCAGAGCTCAAGAGCATCCACAGGTGAGCAGATGAACACAGATCAAAGTCACTGCAAGAGCCACATCACCACCTCAGCATTGTTATTTCTAGACCTGTTCTTCTGCCATAAGGTGTTGGTGGAACCCACAAGCCCCTCAGTGCTACTGTGAGAGCTCTGGCTGTTGCTTTTGATGGCAAATTCATCTGATTCTCTCTGTGTTGTGCTGTGAGCCCCACAGCACCCACAGGTTAACCACACGGAGGAGTGAAAATTATGAAAACTGTTGCTGCCTGATTTAATTTCACTGGTATCTTAGAAGTAAACAGCTCCTTTCCTCACTCAGGGCTTCAGCTACACTTTAAGCAGCAGATGCTCAGCACTACCAGAAGAATGGTTCCTCCTGAGAGAATGACAGGGAAAGTGACAGGAAACATCACTTAAAAAAAAAAAATATATATGTATTTCAGCCAGGACCCCTTAAGGAACACAACTCCTACATCTACCCTGGAGTGCTGGTGGGGAAGAGCAGATACAGAAATATTCTGGGTGAGAGATCTCATCAGAAATTAGGAGAGATTCTTGGCTTTCCCACAGGTTTCTTGTATGCAAAGTAAGTAACTTAATCTGTGCCCCAATTACCTTCTTAAAGTGAAGATACTGTTTTACCATCTGCAGCAAAGGAACTTTCACTGCTGCCTGCTGCAAATGTGGTGAAGGTGCATCATTGTAAATATTTTTCTAGCTTGATGGAAAGCTCAAAATTTCAAGCTAAATTCTGCTCCAGAGAATTAAAAAGATTTTGGCTTGGCTGCTTTATCTTTAATTCCAGATAATCTCTCTGTCTTCAATGAGCTCCTTCCCAGCAAAGGGAATAAAATACAAGCAAAAAGGAAAAAAAGTGAAGCAGAAAGTAAAAAAAAAAAATCTCTTTGGAATCAACACTGGTAACAGAAAATTTTCAGTGCCTCTTTCTTTTCTCCTCCCAACTGTTCCACTCCTAACAATACTGGCAGTTGTTTGAGGAAAGCCCCTCAGTATTTTCACTATATATTTCCTGTAAACACCCAACACAGCACAATATACATTCTTTTTCCTAGCAATATTTCAGCTTAGGCTTCCTTAAAAAATAATAATTTTAAAACCCCTCCTGTGCCAAGCAGTCCTGCCCCAGACCAGGGCAGTGAGGAGCAGCCCAGACCTGGGGCTGGTGCCCAGAACAGAGGGCTGAGAGCTCTGTCTGGGGGCTCAGCAGGGCAGGGCTTTGAGCACAGCTCACCCACAGGATTTAGGAACAAACCAGAGCATTAAAGCTAAACCAGCTCAGATCTCACTTCTCTCCACGTGGCTCCTGAGCAGAGCAGCTCCTGGAGCCCCATTCCAATTAAAGGGCAAATATTATCTATATGTTAGGAGAAGTTGTATAGATTTAAAGGTACGCTTCACCATCTCCCTTGTGTTATCAGGGGGTGGCCTGGGACATTTAGGAGGGTTGGCTTGTTGTTATGGCAACAGCTGACCTCCAATCAAGGTGTAGATGTCCACCACTGGGCAGTGAAGGAGTCAATGGACAAATTTGGGAGGGGCTAAAGGGTTAAAGGCAGAACATCCATTTTTTGGATGAGCACATGGTGGGAAAAATCCTTTGCTCCCGGGGCTGTATGATTTTCTCTATTCAGTCTTCTGTTGTATTTTTGACAAGGTTTTAATAAACATTCTAAATGTTTTGGAAGTGTGTACCATTTCTCACACACCTTTCTGCATTAAGCTGCCCTTGCCTGGGGGTATTTCAAAACTAGAAGTTCCACGTGGATGGTTCTCCCACTCACTAACAGTTGGGGGTTTCTTCTCCCCTCTCTATTCCCCATCATCTTCCTCACCAGCCAAGCTCCACTCTGTGGCTCTTCCTCCACATCCAAGGGCAGAATGGGCTGTTCCAGCCCCAGTTTGAGATGTAGCTCTAATCCAGGCACTGGGAACAATTGGAGATGTAAAAACTGCTCAGCCCCCTTGTACTCCCCAAGGGGGACACCTGGGGTTCTCTCTGCTTTCAGGTTGCTCAGTGAATCAGTAAAAACAGACACCCTGGGCTCTTGGCTATGAAATTCCACGAGGAGAAGGGAAGGGGGCATTTCTGCCAGCTTGAAGTTGAAAATCTTAACATCGATTTCAAGTTGAGTTAAAAATCAGAAAGTTCAGGGCTCAGTTTCAACTCCAGCAGAGCAAGGCATTTTAACCCAGTGCCACAGAGAAACCCCTCAACAGCACTCACTAATTGTCCTGATTGCTTTTCTCCCTGCGCTGAGGGCTGAGCACACGGAACCAGGAGCAGAGCTCTCCCCTCTGACCGTGCCCCAGACAGCACAGACGGCTCCAGGGAAGATGATGCTCGAAGACAAGGAAATTTTATTCCTTCAAGAATGCAGCACACACCACTCCCCTCTCCCCTTTGCTCCCCTTAGCAGAAAAGTGTCTGCTAACAAAATTTATCTGCAGCATCAGAGGAGCAGCAGGATCCCTGCCCTTAGGCAAAGAAAGAAGGATCAGAATGGGATTTCTGTGCAAACATGAAGCCAATCCCAACTTCCCTCGTAGGAGAGCAGCCCCATCCTCTGAGCCAGGCAGTTAAATATTGAAGGAAAGGCATGCAGCAGCTCCGATTATGTGGAACAAAAATTAATTGAGGGCATAAGTCTCCGATTGGGCTCTCAATTTCTTTTTTCCACAGCACATTATATGGGAGTGGGGATTGCAATGCAGACACCTGCAGGGAAAGCAGCCCGACCCATCTGTGACAGTGATATTACCTCTTTTTATTTGTTTTTCTGGTTAGAGCTTCCATTTTTTATCAACCCTGCCACAGACAGATGTGTGGAGGCTTCCAAAACTGCATCCCTCTTCCTGACATTTTCAGCTACACATTGAGAGATCTGTAATTTGGAAAACAACAATTTTCCCTCAAAACAGGCTTGAAAATAAGACATGGGGAAAATCTAAAAAACAAAACAAAAAAGCAAACCCCAAGCTAATTTCCAACAGAATCTCAAAAACACCACTGGAAAAGCCCACACCCTTCCCTCAAGATATAAATTACAACCCTATTCACACTCGCACCCCACTCTTTTTAACAGAAATCCTTCCATTGTTTAAAGCCATTTACACATATTTTGGCCCACGGAAAAAAAAAATAATCCTAGGAACAGCCCTATTCTGGCACAGTAACAAGCTAGATAAGTGCCTGGATTTTCCACTTGCAGCTCCTGGGCACCTCAGGCCGTGCCAGTGGGATGTGCCAGCAGCAGGGCTCTTGCAGGGTCCCTGTGGACAGGGATGTGCCTTTCCCTGGGAATTCCCACTCCAGGCATCCCACCTGCCCCCATGCAGATGTGCACCCCAGGGCTGTGCCTTCTTACAGGGAGTTACCATCCAGTGGGACTGCATTCCTCAGTTTTTATTGATTTTTCTGGGGTTTTTGCCACCAGAAGTAATTCCTGCCTTGCTGATCCCTTTCCAAGGCAAAGGTGTGATTCTGTCACCTTTATGGCACCACGGTGACAAAGCCAGTGAGTGGCAGAATCTAAAAGCATTTGCTACACACCTGACAGGAGGAATATTGATTTTGTGGGAGATTTATGAGAGGATTCTCTTCCCAACCCATCTGATCCATCCATTTTAAACAGCGGTTGCATTTAATTACCACTAACAAAATGCTTTCAACTCTAAAGCTTATGGACATTATTGAGCACATCTATAACAATTCCAATAATCCTCAAAAGGTCTTAAAGTAACATACAAAGGCGCCCTCTGACCCATCCTGCATCCATCAGGGAGCCCTTACAGCTGCTCAGGGTAGTGTTACCCTCCTGCCTCTGCTCAGCAGGGACCAGCAGGGCGCCCACAGGCTCTGCTGGGAGAGTGAAGGGGTGAGACTTTGGGGAAAATTAATTACCCATGTGACAGTGTGGGATGCTTTGTTCCAGACAGCTCAAACATCTGGATTTGTTGTCTAGGGTTTAGCCCTCATACCTTAGTGAACTCCACGATGACTTCTTGACCTGCTAAACCACGCACGTGTCACCAAAAAATTCATCCTCCAGTTCCCCCAGATTCTGCAGGTCAAGGTTAGCCCCCAGCATGCAAGAAGGGGGCCCTGAGGCTGCTGATCCAACACTCACAGACCGGTTCAGGCCTCCTGCAGCACCCTATAGCTGCTATAGGGTACCAGGGCCAGCCCCACCATCAGCAGCACGCCTGGACCAGGGCAACCAGGCTATTTTCCCTGGAAGCCTGCAGGAATATTACAAGAGCATCTTCTAGAAAGTGGAACCACAACACTCGAAGAGGACAAAGGCTCCTTAAGATGCAGATGAGCAGAAAGCTGCACGGGAAAAGCAGCACCGCCTCTCACTTCCACCTCTGCCCGCCCCGCTCCAGAGGAACTCGCCTTATCTCACATGCAAGCCATGAGACTGAAACGAAATGTTTTGCTAGCAGAATGCTAACAAATGTTAGCACAGCTCTCTGTGGTGCCAACATCGCCAGTTTCAGTCTGAAATCAGACTCTGGGAGCAGCTTGCCATTGCCTTGCTTGCGAGGCAGATTTTCTGTTTCTGAAGAACCTTATTTTTAGGCGCAGCCATCAACCCGCACGTCACCATACGTGCCCTACTTTCTGTGCTTTCTGCATCTCCTCTTGGCCACAGGCAGGGTGGTTGTTGGCTTGACTTGCTGCTCTGACAATACAATTGCTCTGACATCTAGTTTAATCAAATATTTACCACTTACCAGTTTGAAAATAGGATTTCTGATACTTTAGATTAACTTGACTCGCGAGCATGGAAGCAGAATTGCTGGTACAGCTCTCCTCCTCACCAGTCCAGTTCTTGCTTTGCTTCTGCCATTTCTGGGATTACCAGCACGAGGCCTCTGCTGCCACATGCCAAGGAAAACCTTGGAAAATCTCAGCCACTGATAAGCCCAATGTTCAGCCACTCTTCTCTGCTGTCCCAATGTGCAAACAGTCAGACCTGTCCAGGAGAGATTCTTCCCTAAGATATCAAGATTTAGGGCCTCAGCTGGGAAGAATGGTTGCTCTTAGGGACTTTCTGGAGGGTTTCCTGGGCAGAGGTGCCAACCCTGCCATTTGGTAGGTACCTCACTTGAACATTTGTTCTGAGAAGAAATGTTCTTTGGATGGCAGAAAAACCAGTGCAGAAGTCAAATTCAGGTAACAAGGGCACTTTAAATCCTGAAAACTGATCTGATCCAGCAGATGGTGGGGATGACCCTTCTGCATCCCACTGAGAGCCCTGCTCCCACCCACTGCTTTGGGGGCTTAAGCAGAGCCCACACAGTACAAAACCCATTTAACTTCACATAGCAGATGAATTCTTGCTCGAAACCTCACTAGTAAAAAGCCAAGTCCTATACAAATCCCTAAATCTCAGCTTAGCCCCACCAAGGAGAGAAAAGGAAGGTATTACTGGACACCTCACAGCCAGCACAGGGCCCCCTCCTGCCTTCCTTCATCTTTCTCCTTGGAGGGGTATTTGACCTTTGAGCTGCTGTGCCAGTCATCAAGCAGAATCTGTGCCCATGAAATGCTGCCAAACTCCAAAATCACCACGTGGAGCACTTAGAGCAATGCCTCAGACTTGGGGTTTTCCCATATGGATCATTAAGAATGCCATAACATCATATGGAGCAGCTGGGATAAAATTAAGGCAACTGCTCCTGACGAATGAAGCTGTGCATCTCCATCCCTCCCTCCTAGGCTGTCCTCTCCCCTCTCTTCCAGAAATACCCAACCTGCAACTCCTGCCCCTCCCAGCTCAAGGGCAGAGCAGCAAGACACAGCAGACCCTCACCTACAAGAGCAAGCTCACAAGGAAGGTCTCCTGGCAACTCAGGGCGAGAGAAAAGCAGGGGGGAGTTGCTGCCAGCTTGTTTGTGTGCACTTAGGGTGGCATTCCCAACCCTGTAATTGTTGCATAATGAATTTAGCAATGGAGTTCAAGAGCTATGAATCATTCAGGCCAAGAAAGCATGAGTCAGCCCCCGAAGAATCAGGAGATGTTAAAATTACATACATTTCACTTGAGCTTGACAAATCCAGAGGAGCAATGTCCAGCACAACTCAAACCATCATGCCAACATCCTCACTGCTCCTCCTGATGGATACAAGACCAGAGCAAAGCCTTTGGCCACTGCAAATAATTTACCCCTGGCCAGCCCAGGTTATCAGCCTCAGCTCTGAAAAACCACCTGATGCTGCTCTTAGCTGCTGCTCACACTGACTCACCGAGAAAGGTGGCAAGCCTGAGAAAAGCTCTTTGCACAATCCTGACAGGGACTGAGCACTCGGGCTGCTCATTTCACTGAGTGTGACCTGCTCAGGAGCTGGATGGGGACAGGGGAGGACAGCAGAGGCGGCTGTGGGAGCTGGCAGTCAGGGTGTTGGAGCAAAGCACAGAGCTGGGGTGGGAAAGGAACACAGTCTCTGCAGGGCATTGAGAATGAAACAGGGCGGATTAACGACAGAGAAGGATGCCTGAATTTAGGAGTGTGTGGATGCAGGGAGACCTCCGGAAAAAGAAGGTGTTTTCCTGGCTCTGGTGGGGATCCTGCTTAAGCCATGCCCTGTATTTTGCATTTACAGGGCCTGCATATATGGAAGGAAAGTTCTCTTGAAGTGACATAGGGCGCAAATTCAAAGCAGAACAACTATTCTGGGTTAACTCCCCAGGTGGCTTCTTATTCTAGAGTGGCAGTGCCTTTTTCTAGTTTAATTCACTGTAAAAATAGATTAGGCCAATGGTTCTCATCTGCAAGGCCATGGTAGCTGGCCTGTTGCTTTTAGAGCATCCTTAATTGGAGCCTGGCTATGGGGACACGGGGGGCTCTGGGATGCAGATGTGGTACTCTCAATTTGGGAACATCATATTAACTTAAACCAGGAGAAAAACAACCACCTGCAGGAGTGCCTGCACAGCCACAGGGCTGTCCCTCAGCAGGTGCAGGGACACACAAGGCAGAGGACAGAGCCTGCAGTGCTCTCTGCCCACCACAAGCAAACAGCACTAGAGCAGCCCCACAGGCTGCCCTTTACAAGCACCCCAAGGCCTCCTTGGGAAGCCATTTTTGTTTGAGTTTCCTTTGAATGTACCATTTATCAAGCTTCCATTTAGCCCCGTTAATCACAGCCTATCAAGCTCTTTCAAATGCAAACACGGAAATGTACCCAGCAACTGCACTTCTCCCGTTTATCCTTCCCCTGCTGGAATTATGGAGGGCTACAAAGCAGGAATGCCAACCCACCTGTCTCATGCTTTTCAAGCACTTCCCATGGGATGAAATCAGCTGACTATTCTGGAAAAAAACAGACCGATCTCTTTCCCTGCCAGCTAAACATTCAAGGAGAGCAAACAATGTGTTGTGCAGGAGAAAGAGCATCCCTGTGAAAGTCAAGGGGAGAGGCAGATGGGCGGCTCCAGCAGCTCAGCACCTGCATCAGCACATGGATGCTGTCTCTGGAAGCAGGGACAGCCAAGCCAGCTTTGTCAAAGGCTGTGTATTTGTGTATTTCCTAGCTGGGCCTCTAGAGCCAGCGATCTCACAGCTCACTTAATCCCCGTCAAACGATACACCATTTTTTTTGCTTTGTTTGGGTATTAAGGCTTAGCCTTCCTCAAGCTATTCATTCTTGTTCCTCAGTGCCTACGTGGCTGTTAACCCCAGTGCTGACATGCTTCTGAGAGCTGCAAGGAGAAGCTCTGTCAGGAAGAGCCACATCACTCTGCAGGTGTCGTTTGTCCCAGACAGCAGTGCCAGGCCTGACTCAGTCCCGTGCCAGCAGCTCACTGACAAAACCTTGCCCACTGCCGTGAGACCAGGGCTGTTGCATTCACTCCTCTCACCTCCCCAAGTCTGACAGCTTTTCTGCTCCTTGCTCAGGCCAAGCCCAGCACTGCCCAGCAAAGTGGGAACTGTGCTGAATTCAGGGGCGAGGTGCAGGCGATCCCCACCCAGCCATACCTGCCCCTGGTGCTCCACGCTGAGCCTGCAGCTGAGCAGGACCTGACCTAGGCGTGGGCTTTGCCCTAATCAGAGCTGGACTCAGCTTGCTGCTGGTACCACCCTGCACCTCCACCCAGCCAGCAAAGCAGCCGGGCTCCGCTGTCCTTTCAGGAGCATCACCTTCAGAGAAAACCTGTAAAAATATAGTATCTCTCTATAGATAAAGGAAAAAACATGTTTGACAGTAAAAAGTGACAGTCCACAACTGTGCATGCCCTAAACAAGGCTCTGGCAAGCAGCAGAGCTGGTGTGGGGCAGCAGCAGAGCAGGGCTGTGGAGGCGAATGTGCAAGGGAGCGCTCAAGAAGACGACAAGGAGAGACAAGCAGATTAATAGAAGACGACAGATTTCTAGTAAGATTGTGATAAGCCTCTTGAAACTTCCCTAAAGGATGAGCCAGCTGGCAAGACCATCCTAGGAGGTGGTGTAAGTCGACTAACAGCCTTGCAAAAGCCACCAGCTGACCCCTTTCACACATCCCAGCTCACGCCTGCAGCTGCTTAAGCAAGGAAAGCTGAACAGGCCACACCTGGATGCCTCTACCCTGGCAGTCACTCACAATTCCAGCTCTCCTTGCAGAGAAGCCACTGGCCCTGAACAGTTTAGAGCAAGCAGTGAGGTCGGGCTGACCGCAGCACCGGCACAGCTCACTGCCCTGCTCTCCTCTCCCCAGCTGGCCACCAGCACGTTTCACTGCCCACGAGGGGTTAACCCCCACCCGTGTGCCCAGCACCGGGCCAGGAAGCTGCCAGGCATCTTTGGGAAGTGGCACATGGCTCCTGGAAAGGGCTTTGCCAGAGCAGGGATGGGAATGGCAGGGTGATGAGCATTATGCTTTGCTTTTCTTCCTAAATTCAGCTCTGCTGGGATCCCCCCAGAGCCAAGTCCTCCAAAAACATCACACCCCAGTGAGCAGGCTTGCCCTCCGAGGAGGAAGAGGAGAGGGCTATCCACAAGCCTGAAGAGTTAAGATTTTTATCCTTCAAAGGACAATACCCTCAAAATCTGCTGGAGGTGGAGTGGACACCACACCCAGGTATGGCCAAAAGGAGCTCACTGTGTCCCCTTGACAGTGCCACAACAATACCCTGTCACCATTCAAAACTAGAGCTTTCACCTGGAGCATCTTCCTCAGGATAATGAACAGTAGCAGCCAGTTTATTTGGTATCAGGCAAGTTTTTCTTCTTAGGCCAATTAGCTGCTGATATAATTTGCCCACCGAGGTCACTGAATCATCATTTAGCAGTTTCAAAGGAGATGAGATGAACTGCAGGCCAATTTCCCCCCTCCAGCTCAATGAGTGATTCAAAATGCAGTTAATGATAGTGGCTCATAAGTATCTGGCAGAGGATTTGAGAGAGCAATTTATTGCCCAAGAAGAGGTTGATCTCTTTCAGCCAAAGCAGCTCAGCTGGTGAAGATGTAGGACCTGATTTTGCCACCTTATTTGACAGTTGTTAAATACTTAAGAGCTGCTAAACTCAAGTCAGGCACAAGTAAAAGGAAAAGGGAGAAGAACTAAATTTAAGGTAAGGAAGGTCACAGTTAAAACTCACTTTGTCACCAGTGAGCAAGAGACCTTTTAAGGATGGGGAAAGGAACCAAGTAATAACCAACAAGACTTTCAGCACAAATCCTGCATTTTTGTGAGTTTATATAAGATAAAAATGAGACACCCCCTCATCCACAAAAGCTTCATTATTTGTCAACCTCAGGCTCCGTAACCAGTAAACACTGGTTGATGTTTTTCTTCTTGCTGGATGAAATGTGCCTAGAGGCAACAGGCATTTTATAAATTATTAAACCAAGGAAAAATAAGGTTCCAACAAAGTGACTGCAGAAGCAATGCAGAAGCACCGAGGAGCTGGTACAATTGGTACCAGCACATTTACACAGAGGCATTTTTCCTGCAACAACTGACTCAACAACAAGACATTGTTAGAAATGCACATCCTGGACACGTGGTCTTGATGGCAAAAAGAAGATGTGATATCTCAGCATTTCATCACATCCATCACGCATATCTGAAGTTCAACACTTTAAACCTTATTTTTCTTCTGAAATAGTCACTTATGTTTTCCAGTCAGAGGGAAAATTAGCTTTTTTATTTTTTCCAACTCCAACCTCATGAGAGATCTCAGGACATAAAGCAAAAGCCATGAAAATACTGTAATAAGAGTATTTTAATATCATCTGCCGTTTTTTATCCAACCCTTAGCATTGAGAAGGAAGAAAAACACATGAATGAAAAAAGTATTCTTCACTATCAGGGTTTTTAATACATTACATCTTTCACAACAAACACAATCCAGACTAAGTTCTGTTCCAGCCAGCAAAAACCCTTCTGCTTTCTGCCATAAGAGCACTTGGCCCTTCCATCTGTGAAAAACCACTTACCAGTAATGGCAGGGCTCAGGACAGCAGGTCAGGGGAGCCTGGGTCAAGGTGACAGCGAGGGCAGCCCCGGCAGCCGCTGCTCCCGAGGTTCCCGGAGGGTTTGTTAGGGAACAGGAGGGCTCACAAGTGGGTTTGCGTTTGGTTTTGGGTTTTTTCCCAGGTTTGTGAACCCTCTCCTTTCTCTGACAATTTGTGAAAAGCCACTTTTCCAGCTACTACTCTACTGCAGCTTGAAGCATCTTCCTCCTCCTCCTCCTCGAGCGGTTTTCACCGTGCAGAACAGATCTTTTCACGATAAGCAAGTAGAGAGATAAACCAGAATTTGGTGGCTTGTCTGTCCACCAAAAGCATCTCTACCACCACTGCCACCTCAAGCCCTGGAGCTGGAGAAGGGGCAGAAGTTCAGCCTGAAGTTCCCCGGGTCTGCCAGAGCCTGAAGGAGACTGTCCCCAAAAACCGGCACTTGCAACCCCGATGCCAATTTCAGCAATTACTGTTGCTTGTATTTATGCTACCTCGAGTAAATTTCTTCCACACCCCTTTCGTGCCAGAAGGGAGAGGAATTCCACACGCACCGAGCAAAACCCAGCCGCGAACAGCGCGGAACCTCCCCACGCACAGCGCCCGGTGACCGCGGCACAAACAGCGCCTCGACAAAAGCTCCGCGGAGCCAGAGCTGCCCCGGGAGGCGGAACCGCGTCCTCATCCATGTGCCACGGAAGGCGGCCGGGCTGAGCCGTGCCGGGCTGAGCCGTGCCGGGCTGAGCCGTGCCGGGCTGAGCCGTGCCGGGCTGCCCGAGGAAGGCAGAGTCTGCCCAGCCCGCTCCGAGCTGGAGTTACCCAAACTCCGCCGTGACTGCGGCGGGGACCGCACCCGCCCGCGGCACCCCCGCAGCATCCCCCGGGCCGGACCGAGCCGAGCCGGGCCGGGCCAGCCCCAACCCCGCTGCTCGCCCCCCGCACGGCCCCGGCCCCGCACTCACCGCGGAGCTCCGCGCAGCGGGCCCGGCTCCCGCAGCGCAGCAGGCGGAGGGAAGCGCAGGGAGGCAGCGGCGCCGCGCAGACCCGCTCCCCGCCCGCCTCCGGCCCCGGTTGCGGCCGCAGCTCCGCCCCGAGGCGGGGCCGGGGCCGGAGGCGGGCGGGGAGCGGCGCCCGCCCCGCAGGTGAAGCGCGGAGCATCCCCGGGGATGCTGCGGGAGCGGCCGCTGCGGGGCCGGGCAGCGAGGGCTCGCCCGCATGGGGCGGTTTCTGTCGCCGGGAGGAGTAATTAGGATAAATAAATAGATTTTTTTTTAAAATCTCATTGAATTTCGGTGGAAGGTCGCGCCCCTGCCTGCCTGCCCAGCTGCCTATGGATAAGATTTACCCCGACTTTTGGTTTAGCACAAGGTGAGGGATGCTGCTGTCCCCACTGAGGCTGGAAGGTGGATATGTGGTTTAGAAACTGTTTTGCCAGGGTTTTTGGCATAAGTATCTGAGCCCGGCAGCAGGTTCCTGTTTGCCACAGAGTGATTTGGTGTAAGGGATGGAGTCCCAGGAAATTTCCCAAAATCGCCCCAATGCAGTGTAACATCGCTTTAAAAACAGTGACTGATACCAAAACTAAATGCCATTCCTGAAGTGTGCCTTATGCCAATTTTATAGGCAGATAAGGGCCATTGCCAGGAGTCAAACCAGTCACTGGAACTGGGAGAGAAGCCAAGAAGCCTCCTGGGCAAGGGAGTGGCAATGGGGAGCCCACACTCACCCACTGGGAACAGAGCGGAGCAGATTCCTCATGCAGCTGTCAGATATTGTGTCTGGGATCAGTTGCATTTTCCAGGGTGAAATGGGTTTCAGAAGGTTTTGAGAATTAATCACCATGGACTCTATTTCTCCTTGGGAAAGAGCCTCCTCCCAGGCTGAACAGATCCACAGGGAGCAGGTCTGACACTGAGCTGTGAGGTTTCATCGAAACCCTTCTAGCCCAAGAGAGGCCTTTAGGTTCAAAATGTGAGTCAGTCCCTGAAACAGGACAAGGTGTAGGTAAGTGTTCACAGGTAATAAACCTGAATCTTTGCAATCGTACAGGAGTGTGAGACACCATCCACAGGGTGAAGGTCTAGCTAAGGTGGGAGCTTTCTCTGACATGTGACTGAGAGCTCTGTCCAGAATCCACTTATTACTACTGCAACGTGGCAGAACCCAGTTTAGGAGTCAGCAAGCGACCCACAGAGCCATGGCTTAACTGTAAAACTTGTCTTAGTGCTGCCTCTGTGTGTGCAAAAATCTGAAAACAAAGCTGATAAGAAGAAAGTGCATCTGTGTTCTCCTCCTCGCTGGATCCACAGAGATATAGGTGCAGGATGGATGGAATGGGAAAAGCTTTAGCCACGTTAGAGGTTAATTACAGCTCTGGGACTAGACTTAGATCAGCAGCCAGGACCTTGGCAGCCCTGGGCTGTGCAGGGTGGAGGCGGCTTTCCAAAGCCCGAGTCTGGCAGCAGGAGCCTTAGCCCAGGGCACTGGAGACCTCAGCAACTTTGCATCAGTCTCTGAAGTCCATAATTCAGTTGTCTGTTTATTGAAATTGTGTTGTAAGCACAGCTGCTTTCTGAGGCACGTATGGAAATGAAGGGGGAGTCTCATAAATGCCCTGGCTCTGCGCCAGACCAGTGAGTCAGCGTAAAGAGCTGAAACGCAGCTTAACAGCTACAAGATTAAAAAACCCTAAAATATCCTCAAAATTGTTCTCCCAATACACCCCCCCCCCTTTTCTGTTCAGTTTTGGGTATCAGCATTGTTATTGGGAAGATAAGGACAGCTACAGCCCAGCAGGATCTTGCAGTGCCCAGGGCCTGGGACTGGAGAAGGTGGAGACCTTCAGGGCTGAGCTCATCTGAGAGCCCGCAGGCATCTGCATCATCCTCCTTTCTGCTGGCAAATCAAAGCCTTTGCTTCAGTTGCCAATGCAAAGATTTGGAGCTAGAAAAGAAATACAATGTTTGTTTACTAATATAGTCAAAATTCACAGCATCAAGTTTTCTTTTTTTTTTTTCCCAGTACAAATAAAATTTTGCAGAGATCTAAGAAAAAAAAAGACATTTCAAAGGTGAACTTGCGCAAAAAGCACCACTATAACTTCCAGCAGTTCCAAAGACCCAGTTCCTAGATTCCTCTTCCTCATCCAGCTTTCAATCCAATTTTACAGGTAGCTTTGGTCACTCAAACTCCTTTCTTCAGGAAGCTCACTATTTGCTGGAAAGATTTCTCCCAGGCCTAAGAAGGGGATTTTTCTCTTGTGCTTCTATAGTATATGAGTTGCTCAGTGGCCAGAGGAGCCTCCTGGATTAAACAACCAGGTGGAAAGCTGCAGTGGCTGAAGGACACTGAGCAGCTCCTGATGCACAGAAGGAGCTGCTGTGGGCCGTGCTGGGAGTTTAAAGTGCAGAAGTGAGGTGACAGCAGAACGCCTGCCCTGCTCTGCAGGCATGCAGGGCACGTGTGGCTGGTCTCTGCTCCAGCGTGCAGGGCTGCTGTCAGCCTGTCAAACACACAGCTGGGCACAGCTGGGCTGCAGCCCCACACAGGGCTGAGGGTGCTGCTGTGTTTTCCTCTCCCCTCTTCAATTTGTGCTTCCGATCTCTGCAGTTTTAATGCTCTGGCAAAGTTCTCCTTTTGTGGTGTTTCAAGGTCTCCTGGTGTGACTCCAGCTCAGAGCTGCTGTCTGACAGTGAGCGAGCAGACCATGTCCTCACTTCAACCTGCTGCGAAGGAGCAAGAGCCTCTGCAGAGCAGAGCAACGTGTCCTCCCCTGCCTGCACATCCAAACACCTCCGGGAGTGCCCATGGGCACTCTGGCAGTGCAGTGACGGCTGGGGAGGAGGAACAAGTCATGAGACAACAAATGAAGGCAGAAGTTGGCCAGGGCTGTGGGCGCGGGCTGCGCCGAGCACTGCGGCTCACCCAGTGCAGGGGTGAAGCCAAGGGAGGCACAGAAAGCACTGGGAGGGTGCTGGGAAGGAAGGTGGGTAAAACAGAGATGGGGAACAAAAGGAAACGGGCAAACTTGCAGGTGAGGGCAGGATTTGAATGGAGATAGTGGGAGGAAATCAGTGGTGCAGCACAAGGGGAACTGCGGGGTGGTGGGAGGGGAGAGAGATCCAGCTGTGGGGTGTGGGTTCTCTAGAAAGCAACAGCAAGGGACAAGATAAGGAACTGATGTTCAGGCCAGACAGTTGCCAGTGGTGGAACAATATCATAGAGAAAGATTCATGAGTAAGAACACTGGCATTGATTATTTTCTGTTAAACAAACAAACAAACAACAAATTCAAGGGCTTGAAAAGTGCTGATGTCATGGGAAAGCTCTCAAAGGTCTCACACATGGAATAACCAGAGTCTGACTTAAAAAGGAAAATTAGATGAAGGAAATCAGTAAAAGAAGAGAGGACACAGGAGGGCACCAATGGAAAGGTGAAAGTAACAGCAGAATTGAGGGACTAAAAGAGATAGAGGAGTAGATCTGGGATATTCATGCTGATTTTAATAGAAGGTCAGGAGAGGATATCAGAGATTAACTGAGGAATAAATCAGGATGCAAAACCAAGGTGCATTATTCTGGTACAGCTGAATTAAAAACTGCTGTAGCAAGAAAAGTCAAAAATAACTGATATTTCATGTTCCAGCTTCAGATCAGTAAAAAACTCTGCAAACATTGGTGGGAGGGGCTGTGACCTTGAGGACATCACTCCACCTGCACCAGGAAAGTCCACATCAAACTGGGCAGTGAACTGGAACAAGGAATTCCCAACGCACCAACAAGCTCTCCAAGTGTATCCTCACCACTGCAGGAAAATTAAGACATGGGATGGTGCCAGTGGCAGTTTTTACCTTGTAAATAGACCAAAAGAAGAAAAAGGATTAATTGATCAATCCGCAGTATTTGTACAACACACCCTTATCACAGGCTGCCACTCGCTCCTCCTCTTCTGCAGGCACAAAGGCAGAACATTGAGCACCAGCCCCAGCACTCACCCAAGGCAGTGAAAGCTGCACTGTAACACCCAGGACTTTCCCAGCATGGTCACCTGCACACATAAGAGCCAGGAGCAGGTCTGGAGAGGAAAACCTCTGTAAACCCACAAAGAGCCAGGACCAGGCTGACCTATGAAGGATTTCAAGCCTTGGCAGGAGGGAAATATTACAGGCTGGTGGGCAAAGATCCACTTTGCAAGGTCACAAGTCAAAATCCCTGTGGTTAGGAGCTGCCTGCTTGCCCAGGGTGAAGCAGTGTCCCAGTTATTATCAGCCTGCTCCTCCTCATCCTCGGGCTGAAGGAATGGGCACTGCCTGCCCCACCTTGCCAGGGGTGCCAGAGCAGTCCCCTATTGTCAGGTGAGCACATCTGTGGGGTCACCAGAGTGCCTGGCATAAAATCCTCTGGGGTTTGCTTTGAGGGATTTGCTCTGGAGGTGGTTTCCTCCCCCCACTGTGCACAGGAGCTGCAGTGACAAGCAGGAATTGCACTGCAGCACAGCACAGCCCTGCAGCAGCCCTGGATTAATCTCACAGCTAACCCCAGCCTCTTCTCCAGTGCCTCCAATCCCTGCTGGGGCCTCCCTCCTGCTGCAGCAGAGCAGATGTTTGGTGAGTGCCATCTCCAGAAGTTTCTGGGAAGACCACACAGGCAGCTCCAGGCATTTCTCTCTGTCCATAGCTTGGGAGATGAAAACCTTTTACACAGCTATAACTTGTTTCCTTCCTCTCACCCTCCCACGACACTTTAATACCTGTTACTTACCTTCTTCACTGCATTTTGGGGAGATTAATCACAAATATCATCTCAAGGTGCAAACTTTGCACCTGGCTGGAAACTTTGAAGGTCAGCAGTAAGCTGGTTTATGTTTATTACAGACCAGAACAGGAAAGAACAACTCTGCTGGTGCTGCACAGGCTCACTGCACTGACACGTTGGCAATAGACTCATATCAGGGACTTTAAAGGTCACAGCTACTCATGAGGAGGGGAATCTCAAAATACAGTCCCCAAAAAGAGTGAATCAGAACACGACCCTCTGGCTACCTAAAGCCAGGCCATTCTGGACAGCTCTGATGTCAGTGATGAAGGCTTTTAGGAAGAAAATGTCACACCAGGCAGAGCAGGGTGCTTCTAAAATATCTCAGCAAAGGGCTACTGAAAGATGCTTTCGCATTTAGATGAGACAATGTTATTTTATTTGCAACTATCTTTCCTGATAGCATCCTTGGATTTCTCAGTTCCTGGCCTTGAGGAAATCTCCCAGCCCATAATTCACTTGTGGAACAGGGTGGGCCTTCACCTGTAGTTCACAAAGCTGATGGAAACT
The DNA here is from genome assembly GCF_036417665.1 of Passer domesticus. Lineage (NCBI taxonomy): Eukaryota > Metazoa > Chordata > Aves > Passeriformes > Passeridae > Passer > Passer domesticus. Next base: position 4,815,935 of record NC_087489.1, on the reverse strand, counting down.
TGGAAAATAATTGCCATGTTCCTGTTCTCCAGCCTGGGAACTATGCCCAGAGAAAGCAGAGACTTACACAGAGCAGAGCTGTGCTACCAGGTTTGTACCCCTGCAAAATGGGGACTGCGCCAACCTCAAACACCTGCAGCACCACTCATTTCTCTAAATTCTGGTTTCTTTAATCTGTTTAAAAAGTCTGAGAATAAAGCCCTTGACCACAGGAACACAACCGTGTTAAGTGTAATGGCAAATACAAAGAGCAACACCGGTTTTGAAAGCAAATGTCACTTTTGCAGAGGGCTGTGGTTTAGAGGGAAAGTCAGGGCACTACCAGAGGAAAACCATGACATTTTCTACACAACTCTCACACACTGGTCCCATTAAAGGCCCTTCCACCTTCTATTAGGCAGCCATTGATTGGAATTAATTAAAATATCTCCTGTGCACTGGACTTGAAACTCATCAGTGCTTTGTCATTATCTGTGAGCTTTCTTCCTAGTTAAAGCAAATATTGTTCAATAATCTGGTTTGCAGTAAGTGTACAGAACATTTAGCCACAAAATACCCTGTGGCATTCAGGTATTTGACAAGCTGGAGGGTTTAAGGGTGTGCCTGGCATTTCTGTTTAGATATACAACTGTGCAATGTATTTTTTAATCCAAGCTCACATAGAAACTTGGCCTCAGAACCCTCTGGAACAGAAAAACAGCAAACACGTTTCTGGAATTGTAACCTCAAGCCCTCAGCTTATTCTGGCACTTAACCCTTGAGATGAACCAGCCATGCTGTCCTTGCAGCCTGCTCAGTCACCTGGTTCTGCTGCTGAGGAGCTTCATCTTCCAGTTTCCAGGTGGGTTTATTCTCAGGAATGTGGGAAAATTAGGGTACTGAGAATATTTCTCTGTCTGCTGTGGGGTGCCCTGACCCCCAGGGGAGCACTGACTTTGACCCTCATCCATGGAGAAAGTTTCCTAGGCTAGAATCCACAAAAGTGTGAAACAGATTATAGAGAGCAGTGTGGGTGTATCATTTGGTGAGAAATTTAGGGCTTGGGATTCTTAATGTGTTGTGGATGGAAGCAAGATGGAGGCACGGGGTGTCATCCTGGGTTTCTTCTTCATGCTCCTTCTTCTTCATGGGTTAGGGTGGCTTTTTGTAATTGGACAGAAAAATCTGCATTGTGGGTTCTTTGGGATCAGTTATTGGGTTAAAAGGGAAAATAATCTAGGTGTCAGTTCTTAATTGGATAGTTTAGTCTTAAAAGACCTTGTAACAAGAGGTTGTTGGCCATTTTGTGCCTTACTAATGAAAGGCTGCTGAACTCATTGTTGTGAGACTGTTTTACTGATAAGAAATAATAAACACTATATTCCAACATGAACTACCATCTCAAGTGCCTTCAGTCCAAACCCAGGGAAACCAACACAGGAACTTCTCTCCAGCCATTCCCATGGCTCTGGTGCCTTTGCCCAGGTCCTGCTCCTCTCCAGGAGTGAGCACACCCTCTGTGCCCTGGAGCAGCACCCACAGCGAGCCTGTGAGAGGCTGGCAGTGCCACCCCTGACTCTGAGCAAGCCCCCAGCAGGCAGCTGGGCCAGCTTCAGAGGGCCCTGAACTCAGCAGGGCTTGGCCATCTGGGAAGGGAAGGAGCACAGAGAATGCTGGAGCTGCTGCTGGCAGCCCGGGCAGGCTGCCCCAGGGAAATGATCCTGACAGGCCATGCATCTTTAATGGTGCTCCCTGCACAGACACATTTGATAGCTGAAGGCATAAAAGCCTCAGCAGGAGTGTCAGGAGCCTTTGTCCATCTTTCAGGGCCAGATCCAGTTTCTACAGCTGATGAAAGTCCCCCTGTTAGTTTTAGCAGGGCCTGAGGAAGGAAAGCTGCAGCTTGGGCTTAGAGCTGTGAGAGTCAGGGGCTGGTTTATAGGGATTTAAACACAGATATTCCATGCTTGGGACTTTCTCCTCTGTAGGAAGGATGGCTTCACTGGTCAGCTGCCCTGACAGTGATGATGCTGTGCAAACACAAGACTGCAGCAGCACTCAAACAACCTGGGTTATGCTCTCAGAGTTCCCCTGTCAGTCATGCCCACTCTTTCTAAAAGGGAGCATAATGCCTTTGCTCTTTAAATCCACAAATTCACATTTAAATAATTAGCAATTAAGAACAGTGAGAATGAGAACAAAGCAACACCAAAAGGCACATCAGGAAACAGAAGAAACTCAGCCCTTTATCAAAGTTCCCTGACATTCAAAATACAGACTCAAGGTTAAGGTATCCAGCCTCAATTGAATATTCAGTATCACACAATGCACACAGCACTAAAAGCAACATCAGGATTCTTTTTTTCCTCCTGAGGCCACTGAGACCTGGTTTAATGTTGTATCAAGACACCCTAACAGAGCAGAACACACAGAGCAAACCCCATTCCCTGGTTATGGGAACACACAGGTCATTCCTGCCCCAAACTTGGGTTTTATTTTGCAAATCTCCAAATTTCCCCACTTTTATCAAGCTTTTAGCAAAGCAAATGAATGGTTTTTTTCCTCTCCCAGTGCATTCAGCAGTTCATTTGGGCATGGCTCTGCATCTATTGCATCTATTGCAGGTCAAGATGTTCCTAATTGCTTTCACATGTATTCCAATGAACCAGCCCTGGTCATGTTACACACCAAATGAAAGACAATTTTTTCATTGAAATCCTAACGAGTAGGAAAAAAAAATCAATGTAACAACTGCAACAGGAAAAGTGATGACGACAACATACACTGTCCTACAGTATGTAAGATAAGGGGGAAAAATTGATTCTAATCAATATTAATTGGAAGTTTCCTGCTCTGATACTTGGAGTGCTTGTTGAAAGTCTGGCTCTCAGTTGTACCACCTAGTCTGATCATGGGCATTACTGTCCCACAGAGTCTGGCTGATATTTTTTTTGACACAGAGATGAACTTCTAGGAAAAGATAAATACTAAGAAAAAAAAGGAACAAAGAGCAAGATGATGGTTGTTTCACAGATGAGCTCTCCTCACATACTTCTCCATTTTATGAGACATAAAACTGTTAATGTCTACTGCCCATTAGAAGATTTGGTGGCTGACCAGACAGAGTGCAGAGGGCTTTCTTTCAAGTTCTTATCTATGCCCAACATCCCCTCTTCAGCTGCTGCTGCTTGTTTAACAATAACCACATTTAACCATGCAGTTTTCCAGCTCTAAAGGTGACTGCATGGATAAAAACTCACAGCACTGGGGGTGAAGTTATCCAAAAGGAGCCTTGGCCACTTACATTACATAAACACACTTATTTCAGTCTGAAAGCATTCCAGGTGTTGGACAAGCACAGAGCTACCACACTGCTCAAGCTCCCAGGAAAACACAAGTGCAGAAACGAAGATGGCATTGAAAAATGTAAGAGGACCCTGCATGAAGTTATTCCAAAGCACACAAGACACTGCTAGAAGTTGATAACTGCTTAGCATTAATTAATTTTCTTTAATTCCACCCACAGGTGAAGGAATAAAGCCCTGATGTTTGAAATGAGCACTTTTGAAGGTTCAGCAGAATTAATGCTGTAATGACTCAGTGCTGGTTACCAGCAGAACTTAAACTGGGGGCACTAAACAGACCCCAAAGGGACAGGGCCAGCTCACAGCAGTACCTGGCTGTCCCAGTGCTCTGCAAGCCTAACCCCACTCATTTCCCAAAGGTTTTGAGAAGGATTACTCTGGAGAAGAAGGAAAGAAGGGAGGGTTTGTGATGGTTAATCTGAGTATTTCTTAAGGAGATACAGTATTGTTATACTCATAAGAGAAATCCAGCTCTGCAGATAGGAGTGTGGGGAGAATTAGGGATGGCTGTTTCCATGGCTGGCTTACAACAGGCTGGAGATGGACAAGCTGCTCCTTGCTTTGAGGAGATCCTTTGGCTCCCATGCTAAGTCATTCCCCAGGGGCAGTGCTTGAAGTGAGAGACTTCTGGTGTGCCTTGTGCCAGCAGACAGCAGCCAGGTCTGTCAGCTGGGATGGAGCCCTCTCCAGACAGCCACCTCAGGTGTGGGTTTAAAGCACCCCTCCCTTCCTCAGAAACCCCTGCTCAGCACTTTGGGACACTAAATAACACATGACACAGAATGCTGTGGCTAAGCTTCTTTGGTAAGGTCTTAAATTTTCTTGGTAATAATATTTTAGAGGCATAGAGGGGGATGAGGCATCAGTGAAGTCACCAGAAACACAGATTTATATCTATTAAATCTGTTAAAGCTGCAGTGAGTATTCACAGTAAAATTATTTTCTTGACTGTGCCTTAAATCACATTCTTAACAAATAATTTTAATACCTGGACTACAGCAGCCTGGTGTTAAAATATCACTGCCTTCTATCAAAGAGATATTCCTATCCCTGACCATGAAACAGTGGGGGGGAAATATAATCTGAAATATAGTAAGAAAAAGAAAGGTTTCCAAAAACAATGAATGCTGGTTTAAGTCTGTTCTCGAATATCAACAGAAGCTTTGTTTTGTTATCAGACTGGGCACTTAAAAATCACCTTATAATGCCTGAAATACAAATTCTGCTGAGCAAGGGACAAAATCTTGCCTTTTCCCCTGGTGGTGGGTTCAAACCTCACTCAGGTTTGTATACCTAAATAAAATACATACACCCAAGGAGAGTAACTGAAGTTCCAGGCCTGACTTATTTTAAAAAAAGTCAGTTTGCAGCTCTCATGGACCCTGAGGCTCACTTTGGAGGCCAGGCCTTTGGAGGCACACCTGGCCTGGCAGCTCCATCCCCCAGTCCATGGGAAAGCCCTGGGAGCTGCCTGGCAGAGCCTGGCTGCAGGTGGGAGGTGTTGCAGTGCTCCCCTGGGAGCACAGGGACTGCAGGCTGGAGGTGCCCCACTCCCAATCCACACGTGTGGGAGGAATAGAGAAAAATCCTCTCCTGCTTCCTTTTACTGATTCATGCAGGCAGCTCCTTGCATTTCTTAAGACAAAATTAACAGAGTTAATGGGTTGCTATAAATTCCTTATTTCTGGAAAGCTGATGCTTTCACTGCCTCTGCCCAGCAAGGGCACACAGCAGCACTGGAAGGGAAAAGTCCATGTGGCTTCTTGGGCTCTCACATGGCCTGGGGGACACCCAATTTAGAGATCACCAAGAACCCTTAAATGACCTCTGGACAGGCATGAGCCCTTCCCCTGCCCAAGGGGGCTGCAGAACAGCCAGAAATGCCAGGAGGAGGCACGCTGCAGATCTGTGCCTGGCTGGCCCCAGGCCTCCCGGGTCGCAGCCTCATTTGTCCTCTGACCACCTCACCCAGTGCCACTGGACACCTCCATTTGCTGGAGTTTGAAAAGAACCCAAACCACTCCTGTTCAGGTTCTCAGGGCTCCAGCACACAACAGAATGAGCCCCCAGCAGCATGAACCTCTTGAGAAGTCAGCCAACACCCCTCCAGCTGCTCTGCCCTGAGGGAATCACCCACTTCCCTGATGCCTTCCACAGTGTGCCAAGGCAGCCCCCAAACAGGAGCGTCACCAAAACCACCTGGGATCAGACACAGCAACAGAGATCACAAGCAGAACTCAAATAGTTAATGTGTGATCTCCACAGCATCCCCCTTTCACCACAGAGGTGACAGTCCCAGCCCCTCAGCAGTGGCACAGCCCTGCCAGGCTGCAGCTCAGCGTGTCCCCAGCAAAGCTGGCAGGAGCACCAAGTGCTGCTGGCACAGCTGGCTGAACTTGCTCAGCCTGAATCCTTCAGTTCAGCCCCAGCCTGAGCACACCCTCAGCTGCAGACAGGCCCCTGACTCCTGGCACTGAGCTGTGAGACACAGGCACTGCCCTCAGCACTGCTGCCAAGGGTGCTGCAATGGATTGTCCTTCCCTGCAGCTCCACCAGGCTGCTGCCCACACTGTGACAATTGGCTTTTTCCCTTCCTTTTTCCTGCCCAGCCTGGCTTGCACAGGTATGGCACAAATGGGGAGGGGCTTGGAAAAGAGTCCACAACCTCAGGGGCAGGAGAAGCAAAGCATAATTCATCTACAGATTATTTTCAGCCAGCAGAGAGATGAGTCCTGGTGCTGGTGATCCCTGGAGAGATGCTTCTCCCAGCAGCTGCAGTAGGAAACACTCTCAGAGCCATCAATAAGCCTACTCTTAATTCAAGACTAAGGAGAATATTATCTTAGATAGATCTACTGATTTCTTCCCTGTCTGCTGCGGGAAACCTAGTCTCTTCTACCTTGAGTAAGCCTCCTTTAAGCAAAGCAAAAGGGAGCCTGAGACCACTGTAGGGTTTCTGCAAGGCGCTCTGCTCACCAGGAGACAGAGACAGCTGTCCTGCAGAAACACCATTCCAACCCCAGCCTCAGCACCCACCCATCCCACAAAGATTAAGCCAAGCAGGGAGTTGGGCCAGGGGTCTAACAGGAGTTACAGAACTCCTTGGGAGCACCTGAGGTGGGATTTCACTGTGGTTACTCCACTACAGAAGGAAAAACAAGTCACAGAGACCTGTTTGCATTCCCTCTAACAGCAGCCATCAATGCAAACCAACAGACCCAAAATTTCTGACATGACACAGCTGAGAGTCAAACCCCTGTGAGACAAAGCTGATTCCCAGCTGGACAACCTCCACACTCATTATCCCCATCCCTCTGAGCTCATCTCCTGCCTACACTGGCTGAGCCCACCACCAGGCACTCCAATGCACCCACCAACACAGCACAGGCACAGCTGGGCAGGATCCCTTTTATTCTGCAGGATTAGAAATGCTCCAACCAAATGTGCCATGTAATTACTGCAGTAATGTATAAAGCAGAGTGGAGGTGGTGAGTAGTTCATGGTGCCTTATTTAGTGGCAGGTAATTAGTTAAGTTACAGGGTTGGGGATTTTTTTTCTTTCTTTCTTAATCTTTTGCTCTTCTGTGAAAAATTCAATTTGCCTTAAGGCAGTGTTGAGAGCTGATACTGACCTAATCCCTGAGCAGCCAGACCTGACCTGCTGCAAATTCCCACCTCTATCACAAAACCACATTCCTCTCCCTGACAATACAATGCCCCTGGTTCCTTTTACCTTCAGACCCTGCTTAATATGTGTGCTTCAAAGCACATTATATAACAGTGAATCAAGTGTCAAATCTGAGCCAGAAGGTGAAAATGTATTTGTCTTGTTCTGCCAGCCTGAAAAAGCAGCATTAAATATTTTCTGTAGTTCTTTCTTTGAAGGCTTCCAGATTTTCCTTCTTCTCCCTTCCGTGTTAGGATCTTAATCTTTCTGCTCAGCAAACATTAATTCTCTTCTGTCCTGCTAGTGTTAAAATTGGCATCTCTGTTAATCACTCTTCCCCCTTTCTCTGTGCACCTAATTGACCATTACCACTACTAATGTCACCAGGAATCTGGGAGGAATACTTAATATCAAGGTTCTCCTGGGGAACAGCTCAGGGAGGAGCTGCAGGCTGAAATAAGCATTTATTTCTTCTTCCAGCCCTGCAGTAACAGAGAGCTTGACATACACTCTCCTCCCTCTGCATTCAGAAGTTTAAGCAAATAATTTGAAGGTTGTATTCTCGAGCACAAGGGTGTTCCAACACCCTCCCAGTGACACCCAGCTGTATTCCTGAAACACAAGGGTAATAGTGGCCTTGGACATGTGGGTGTCAGCATGTGGAAGGAAAAAGCACAAATGTATTTACATCACACAAAAAATGTGGGCTGGTGGCTCAGAGGTGAGCAGTGATGTGTGAGCAAAGCTGTGGCACATTGCACCAGGGTGTGCATAGAGCATATTCCAGCTGCATCATCCTGCTCCTGCTAAGCCATTAGTGCTGCATTCCACCGGGAGAAGATAAATGCTCCCAGGCTCCAGGAACTGGTGGCAGAATGTGCTGTACTGAGAATAAAGGGATGAGGCGTCAGTGCTGGCACTGTGACCCCTGTGGGATGCAGCAGGGACAGCCAGCAGTGCCAGCTGCAGGTGCTGCTTCACTCACAGCAGGACAAGCGTGCAGCCATCAGACCCTGGAGTACAAGAGCAAAGCATAAAGTTACACCAGGGCACCTTTCCAGACCATGCCCACACCAGTGTGCTCAACACTGAGTGCAGGAACTTAGAGCTGAATGAAAATCATCCACTCATGGAATGGTTGGGTTGGAAGGGACCTTAGAGACCACCCAGTTACACCCCCTGCCATGGGCAGGGACACCTTCCACTGCCCCAGCCTGCTCCAAGCCCTGTCCAACCTGGCCAGGGATGGGGCAGCCACAGCTTCTCTGGGCATCCTGTGCCAGGGCCTCACCACCCTCAAAGGGAGGACTTTATTCCTTACATTTAATCCAAATGTACCCTTTTCAGTATGCAATGTCTCTGTGTGCACAGGCTCACAGGTTTACAAACCTTCATGAGCCTCTCTGGAAAGAGTCACTGGAGGGCTGGGCATGACAGCAGGGTCATTGCTGCTGCTCTACACATGTTCTGCTTCCCAAATGGCCAGGGAATGCAGTTTTGACAAAAAATGGAGAGAGTAGTGGAAAACAGAGCATGTCTTGTGGAGCTCTGATAACCAAAGGCTTTTCATTCTGCTTTCCATGGAACCGTGCTAAGAGGAAGAGGGACAGCTCTGGAAAATCCCACTGCTCCACCTGCACCTGGGTGTATTGTTTGGGCTGGAGTTAATTTTCTTCCCAGTAGCTGCCATGGGCCTGTTTGGGGTTTGTGCTGAGCACAGTGCTGATAACACAGGGGTGTTTCAGTTCCTGCTGAGCGGGGCTTGCACCGTGCCAAGGACTGTTCTATTCCAGCAGCCAGAGCCCGGGGTGCTGCAGATGTGGCTGGGGACACAGGGGGGACAGCTGACCCCAGCTGGCCCCAGGGACACACAGCCCGTGGGGCCTCATGCTCAGCACTCAGAGCTGGGGGAGGAGAGGAAAAGGGGACATTTGGAGTGTTTGTCTTCCCCAGCCACTCGTGATGGGGCTCTGCTAAGGAGGGCTGAACACCTGCTGCCCGTGGGGAGTGGGAATGAATTCCTTCTTTGGTTTTGCTTGTATGAGTGACTTTTGCTTCCCATATGAAACTGCCTTTATCTCAACCCATGAGTTTTCTCACTTTTATCTCACCCCTCACACTGGGGCAGTGAAAAAATGGCTCCATGGGGCTGAGATGTTGGCTGGAGTCAAACCACAACACCAGGGAGGGAGGATGCTGTGGGCATGAAATGGGATTCTCTCTCCACATCTCAAGCAGGGCATTCTGCATTTTATATCCTACATCCATCCTAGCTAATACCTTAAATTTCTTTTTCCAATAGCTAAATTATTTTTAAAATCTTGTCATTTACTCATTTGAGGAAACTGTCTTTTCTCTGGAGAAATTATTCCATCGTTCTGTTGAGTAAGGAAGAAATTAAACATGATCATATTAATTATGGTTCCTCATTTAACATAAAGCTGTAATCAAATGGCTTTTATGTCTAAACAGTTGTGGCAGTAGTACTAAAAATTGTGCCATTAAAGGCTTGCACTTAACTTAAAAATATTTGAATTATACCTCTCAGAAGAAACCGATGCCACATTGAGAGAGGTACAACCTTTTTATTTTCAAGCACAAACATGAAGGTGCAAAACACTTTAAAAAGAAACTTACTTTTGTTTTAATTTCCAGGAAGATCTGAAATAATATATATATTTATAGTAATATAAAATACCAGGGTGTTTTTTGCTTAGATTTAAGCCATAGTGCCTTCTTTTGAAAGGAAGGGGCAGCTTGGTTGGGCATCTTCTGACAAAGTCCATGAAACAAAAATATGTCAAGGACAAGAAGTCTGCAAAGCAGGAGAAGTGGAATCTGTCACTTCTGGCAGGGCTGGGCTCACTGGGTTCCTACCAGCCTGATGGGGACTGCTGCTGTCTGTGGCTCCAAAGTCAGCCTCAGATTTGAGGACTAATTTCCTGAGCCAGAAAACCCAGGAGCATTTCTGTCTGCATTTCAGGAAAACACTTCCTTCAATTCAGGAGCTGGAGCTGCTCAAACAGCCGCCTACGAGGAAGAAAAATAGGAAATGGTCAGAGAGACCGCTCAGAACGAGGGTTCCTTCTACGGGAAACACCAAATTGCTATTTTGGGTCCAAAATCACAACAGTGGTGTTTGGAGGGGTGATTTTTGTCTTGTTTTCTTAATATCTACTTCTTCCAGAGCAGGCACATTCCCATGTGAACCAGCTCTGCTTCCCACGTGCTCCGTAGCTCAGTCCCTGCTGCCAGCCCCTGCACAGGGGCGTTGGAGAGCACTTGAAAGTAAAAGTTCTCCTGAAACAGTGACCATCTACTTAACCCCTCCCCATAAAACTCAGAGCTTGAGATAAACCCCTCTCCGAGCCCTGCTTCCCAGAGTGTAAGGGTGCACTTTCATACCTGATAAAATCAATTGTTGGTTGCTGCTGGCTCCTGTGGCTGAAGTGACACTGCTTGTAAAACTCCCATGCACAGCTCCTAAATTCATAATTAAATACACATTTCCAAGCTCTCAATAAGACACAGAGTACAACCAGTGCTTGTACCTCTTTCAAATCCCAGCATGTAAAATTGCAGAGTGGGTTGAAGGTGATATAATGTTATAAAGTGCATTTTGAGTTGGGTAAACACACTCAAGGCATTTATGGTTCCTGGGAATTGTCATCTCTGCTGCCTGGGGATTCTGTTGTGTGGTGAAAAACAATATTAACTAAGATTCCTAGCATGTATCCAAGAGACTGGGCTCACGGGGAGTTTAGATATGAGTTATTCCCTCCATTTTTGCATCATTATAAAAGCTGTTCTCACCCAGTACCCGAACTAATGGATCTGGGCAGCAAGGGGCAGAAACAGCCTCCTGCGACCAGGAGCTGTGGTAAAAGGCACGGGTGTGGCAGTTTTACAGCACAGGGGCAAGCCAAGCCCTCGGGAGCTGGGGAATCATCCCTGGCAGCCCGGATTCAGGGCAGCCCTGTGGGAGGGGGCCCGGGGAAAGCTCTCCTGGACCACACGCTGGGTATTCCCACCTCTCCCAGCATGAACCTGAAGCATGAACCCAGCACAAAAAGCTCTGTATCCTCCTAGTTCTTCTCTCCCAAGAAAAACTCCACAAATTCCCAGGAGTGCCCAGTCGCATCTTCTCCCCCTGCCGGCGCTGCAGCACCACCAGCTGCTCTCGGGCACCTTTGCTGCTGGCGAGGGACATTGCTGCGGCACAGGAGGGCACGGCTGGGCACAAATCACCGAGGGGGATACATTGGTAAAGAATACTTAAAACCCGATAGACAGTTTACACTATTTTGCTACACTGTGTAGCAAATTTCGCTACATGGTCTAGCAAAAGTTAATAGGCAAAAACACATTTATAAGGTGTTATGACCAAGAGACAGGTTCGTTCTGATAGAATAGCGTTAGGTTTTAATCTCTTTTGTCTTACCATTCACCGAGACTGATAAGAGAATAAAATATTCTATTTTGACTGATAATAAATATTTTGCTCTATTTCCTCTGAAAAACTAAGAGTAATGCAACCCGGCAGGCTGGGCAGAGCCCCCAAAGGGTGATGCCCTGTGCCCCCGGGCGATGGCAGTGCCAGGGCAGCGGGACAGCAGCCCCGGCCCCGGCTGGATGAGCCCGGCTCAGCTCTTCCCGTTCCCAGGCCAGGGGACACTCCCGGGGCAGAATATCAAAGGCCTCCTGCGAACCACGTCAGGCAAAAAGCATAAATAAAACCTCCAGAGGAGTCACAGCAGTTCCCACAACAAGAAGCTAGCAGCGGTTAACAAAGGATAAAAGCAAATAACCGAGCCCCCAGTTCCTTCCATCGGCACCACCCTGGAGCGGGAGGGTGTCCATCGCTGCTGGAATCAAAGCCTTCCTCTCCATTGTTTCCAAGGCGGCCAGGACAGCCCGTGGCCGTCTGCCACAGCAGGAATGCATGGAGGGAGCCCGGAGCTCCTCCTGCTGCTGTCCGGGCCCCTCTGGCAGGGCAGGAGCAGAGCCGGGCTCGCTGTGCCCCTCCCAGCCCTGCCCTGCTGGGCACAGCCTGGGGCTGGCACAGCCTGGGGGATGGCACAGCCTGGGGCTGGCACAGCCTGGGGATGGCACAGCCTGGGGATGGCACAGCCTGGGGCTGGCACAGCCTGGGGATGGCACAGCCTGGGGCTGGCACAGCCTGGGGATGGCACAGCCTGGGGCTGGCACAGCCTGGGGATGGCACAGCCTGGGGCTGGCACAGCCTGGGTGATGGCACAGCCTGGGGATGGCACAGCTGGGGGATGGCACAGCCTGGGGATGGCACAGCCTGGGGATGGCACAGCCTGGGGCTGGCACAGCTGGGGGATGGCACAGCCTGGGGCTGGCACAGCCTGGGGATGGCACAGCCTGGGGATGGCACAGCCGGGGGATGGCACAGCTGGGGGATGGCACAGCCTGGGGATGGCACAGCCGGGGGATGGCACAGCTGGGGGATGGCACAGCCTGGGGATGGCACAGCTGCTCGGCTGCAGCTCTGCAGCATCCCCAGCCCGGCACTCCAACGTGATGCTCAGTGCAGCGTGGTGTTGCTGCTCCAAGCTCATAATCCTTGCTGTAGTTTGGATGCTTTCACCTGTCCTGTCAACAGGGCTCTGGGTGGATCCCACATGAGCACTCCAGGAGCACTGTGCTCCCGTGGTCCTGGCTGTGTAGCAGTGAGCAGCTGGGATGATTTCCCATCCTCTCCCTGTTTTACACACACAGCACATTGCTCCTATTCCTGAACTTCCCCCCAAACATCTCCTGGAGGTCACTTCCAGGACCAGGCTGGAGGAACCTTTGATCCAACAAATCTGTGTGTTTATTAAGGGAAGTTCATGACTGAGTCTGGATGAAACTATTTTGACTTAACCCCCTTTATGGTGTCTATATGGAGAGTTTGGCCACATTGCAGCCTGAGTTCTGCTGGTCTCCCTATCTACCTTTGCAAAGATGCAAATTTCTGTTTCACCCACAGAGAACTTGCTCCAACAGGGTCTCCATCAATGGCAATACTTGAAAAACCCAAGCAGAAAGTAGTTATTGAATAGGGAGGCAAAAACTCTGCTCACCATTACTGCAAAAGCACAGTTTGCTGTCATGGACTATCTTTCAGGGAGATTGTATCCTAAATGGGGCTTTTCATGAGAAATCCACTTAGTATTCCTCTAAAATTCCAGGAGGGTGAAATCCCCCACTCCTTCATCTCATTAAGGATGAAAGAATGCCAGGTATGTGGCAGGAATCTGGGGTGAGAGGAGGAGTGGGGTATATTTTAACTAAGTTGTAGAATGGGAAAAATAAACTGATCTAAGGATGAGGACATGAAATATATTTCCCAAAGCTGAGAAGCAGTGTTAGCCAGGAGAAATGTGCTAATGCACAAGGAACACAAAACTGTGTTTAAAGGTTACATGTCATTGTGGATGTGCTCGAGAAAGCACTTTGGGACCCTCTCAAGGCATTTTGCCTCTGGAGCAACTGAGATTTTATCAGTTGATGGCTTCTAGATCAGGTGGATTTATCTAAGTGTAGCAGACAAAAGGCAGCTGGTGCTCAAGGTGAGGGGGTGACAGGGACTTCTGTGTACCACAGGGGACTTTTTTGCATTCTAGCAGGGACTGAGTTATTTCTAAAGTGTTGTGGGGAAGCCCTGTAGACCCCTCAAAGCAGAGCAGGAAGATCAGACCAACAGGACTGCTCCTCATCTGGGGCTGCTGTTCAGGTGCAGAACAAGTGTCAGTGAGGCAGGACAGTTTTACCCATTAGTGTTCTCCTTTGAAGGGGATGAAAACACCCCGAAGAACAAAACATCCACATCAAAATGTTTAGTGGAAAGATAAGACTACCCAAAAACTGTTTGCACAGACTGGAACTTGTTACCAAGCAAGCTCAGACAAGGCAGTGAGTGCCCAGCCTCCCAGGATGTACAGGACATTTTTTGCACTTGGCATGAGGAGCCATTTAGGAGCAGGGAGTGTGCTCCAGGAGAGCTGCAGAAACGGGGTGATTGTTTAGAGAGGAGGAAAATCAGCCTCTGCTGCAGCCAACAGCCTCCCAACCCTCCTGGGCACTGTGTCACCACAGTCCTTTGGGGGCTGCAAGTTGCCATCATCCCTCAATCCTTCTCCCACCCAGAGGTCCACGATGCATCCTTGCCCTTCCCCTAAATGAGGAAGGCACCCAATGCCCTGTGCTCTCCCTGCTATCCAATACTCTATCACCCACTATATTCCCAAAAAGCTCAAACAAGAGGAGCTTTCCAAAGGTCTCTCTCCTCTGGAATTCATTTGACATAGGTTTGAACAAAGCCACACTTTTCCCTTGCAAGTTCTGATGCTCATTTATCCAGGCAGACCTGCCACAAGATTCCCTGGGGACAAGCTTCCTCCTGATGTAACAGCCTGACTACTGGAAGTGCAGGAACTTGGATGCCTTCACAGAACATCACTGACAACATAGAAATGCTTTCCCCATCAACACTGCATATTCACCTCCTGTCAGAAGAAGGAAGAAGCTGTTTCGTACTTCTCGGTTCTGAAATAATTTAAAAGCTAAAAAAAATACTGTCCTGACTAAACCCAGGAATTTTAAGAGCACAAAAGTTTCTCAGTCAGACCATAAATCCAGCTTGATTCATACTCTGATAGTGGGGAACAGCAATTGCTTAAAAATAAAAGTATACCTGCACAGAGTGATTCTCACTGTACCTGAGACTTTTGCTGGCTTCAGGAAATGAGTGGCTTGAAGATTTTTCCACTTGGCACACTGTGCATTCAGCACAGATGGACCAAGTCTCCATGATTTTACTTGACCTCCCTCCTTCCCCAGAGGAGTTGTGCACTCTGTGAAAGCCTCAGCCAGCACCACTCTCAGGCTGGCTCTGCTGAGACAGAACTGAGGGCAGAGCAGCGGCTGTGAATTGTCACCAGCAAACACTGCTATGAGCTGGATGCATGAAAATGATTCTTTCATCATGGCCTCTGCTGCATTAGGAAATAGGAACCAAGTCCGCTGCTCAGAAAGAGAGAAAATACCCCAAAGGGTGTAAAAAAAGAAATATGACTTAAAAATAAACAACAACAAAAAATCCCTTGAAACTATGACATCTTGCTAACATGAGGGCTGAAATCGTGTGAACAAGGAGGGGAAAAAGGTGTTTGTCAACTACACACAGGAAGCTGAGTGCCTGAAAAGGAATGAAAGAAGCCTGAAAATCTCTTGGCAAACCATGCTCAGGGTCTGAGCCATTTACACCCAAATTCTGCTGCAGCTGATGCTCAGGGAGCAGCTCTCTCCCAGCACAGAGCAGTGGGAGTGAGCAGTGGGGAGCAGCACAGCTGCTTGTGCCTGGCATTCCCAACCATCGGCTGGAAATCCCACCATATGACTTTGGGGATAATGTTAAATCCATTACAGCATTCTCCTCCATCCCACACAAGCTTCAAAACTTGTGGTTTATGACTGACTGCCAGAGGATCACTGTGGGCTTTCTCTGGAGGGATAATCCTAAATTTTAAGTGACACTCCACGGGCATCTTCTCTTTCTTCCGAGATGCTGTCTTACACAGCACATTAAGTATTCCAGAGATTAATAACTGGAGCAGAGAGTTCTAATCTTGGTGTCCTAGCAGAGATTTAGCAAAGAACATGTTTGAAGTTGCTGTGGCACAGGAAGCATAAGAAGCCCTGAAGCCCCAAAGCGAGGCTCGTCGGCAGCTCCAAAGGAAATCTGGGACATGGGACACGTGATGGATGTTCGGTCTCCAGGGCTGCTCACTGACGTGGTGTTTCCACCCAGAGCAGATCTTAGGGACCCTGTGAAAGGTGGGACCCAGTTTGAGCTCTCTTTTAAATAGACCAAACTCAGGACTGCTGTGAAATTGTACTGTCGTACTCTTTGACCTGAATTAGGGCATAACTGAATTGCATAACCAGGTTACAGGTTGCTTTGAACTTAATTTACCAAGGACCAAATGGGAACCATTTGACCATCTGAGACCTGGCAATTGCCCTGGGCCAGCTTGGAGGACACTGCCAGGATAAGCACAGCAATGATTCTGAGACTGCTGGCACAGAGGTTCTCTCAACAGCAGCCCTGCCATCGCTTGCCAAAGGCTCTCACAGCAGCACTTTGAGATTCCACTCCACAGCAGGATTATTTTTCCTCCTACTGCTCCTCACACAACCAAAAGTCCCATTAAAAAGAGGCCTAGCAGGTGTCTTTTGGCCTGTTCCATTCTCAGGGGCATAAACCAATGACAGGAGACAGCCCAAGCCCCTTGTGGGTTTGGAGAGCCCTGTGCCACTCACATGGAAAACAACCAAATTCTCCTGCATAGGGGGATGAGAAAACCTTGCCACAAATGTCACAATGGTGAAGCTCCACAAGGACTCCAACACTACTGTTTGAAATTACACTGTTGTGTCCTCCTGCCCTCACACTCCTTCCATTTCTCTCCAATGCTCAGGTAGCACCACAGCAAGTCACTACCAGGGAACTGAACTGAAATGGCTAAAATTCATCCCATTCTGCAATTCATGATTTTCATGGTGCTGCTCCAAGCACCTGAGTGGCCACCAGCACACTCAGAGCAGCCTGTGACAGTGATCACCTAGTCCAAGTTCATCAGTTACTCAGCTTACTGTGGCACAAAGTAACAAATCAACAGCTAATATTCAGAGGATTATAAAATTATGCTTCCTTAAAGCTTTTTAAGCAGCTGCTCTGGCACCTCTTGGCAGAATTAGACAGCTCTGCTTTGAATTAATGAAAGAGAAGTGGCTGGCACGATTTGGCCACAGATTTAGAAGTCATATAATCATGATACCCTTTCAGGCCCTCATTCTATTACTGTTTTGTGCACAACACACTTATCTATTTAGCAGGCAACACCAAGTATCAGAACTATTTCCATACCTTGGGTAGTCCCTCTGCCTAAAGTAAAGCTAAAGATGGGTCAGAGAGGGGTCAAACAGCAATGGGACATCATTGACTCCAGGTCACTGAGATCAGAAAAGTCATCTTCAGGTGTAACTTGGCTGGTTTCAGCACAGCATGTTTTTCCACATTCTTTACCACCCACAGAATTCCCTTAATTGTCCTAAAAACTGCCTCCAGGCAGCCAGGGGTAGGATCAATAATCCAAACTTGAGGTCACCTGGAGGCAGCCAGCTCCCTCCTCCTGCCCTGCCCGACAGCCTGTGAGGAGCAGGCAGAGGCCACCAAGAGCAGCATCCCACCTGGGACTGGCCAGTGCTGGGTGCCAAGGAGCTGTGTGAGAGCAGGTCTGCAACAGCCCTTCCTCACAGGCTCTCTGAAGGACACTCAGTGCACAGCTGAGACCTCAACATTTGCCCACAAATTTATCTTTTATTAAAAAAATGTAAATCTTGGTAATACTTTTGAATTCAAAAATCTCACCCTATGGCAACCAACTTCAGCACAAGCAAGTTCCTCATGTTCTTTGCTTTGAATCTGCCAGATGACAACTTACCTTGATGCTCTGCAGCCCTTGGGGACACCAAACACCACCTCTACACCTTCTTCATATCAGTTACAGTCTGGATATTTTCCCCACTACCCTGCCTTTTCCAGCTTTTGCCAAAGTGGTGCAGTTTCCTTAGATTTGAGTTCAGCATTCTGTATGGATTATTCTTTTGGGAAAGAATGGAACAGCTGAATCCCCAAATTTAAGCTGGAACACTGTACTGCAGGACAGGGGCCTGGCTGCAAACCTGTTTTGAAGCAAGGTACAACCAATCAAATCCATCCTCATAGCTCTAAAGAGGTGAAATCACTGAAACACGTAAGTAAGTGGTAAAGCAAAAAACTTTGCTTTATTGCTACAACAACTTTTGATCAAGAAGTCCCATCAAAGAGCTGCCCTGCTCAGCCTGCAGAACCACTCAAGGGCAGCAGCAGGCTGGGCAGTGCCTCTGGACTGTGCTTTGTGGAGGGTTGTGTCTGTCTGTGCCCAGCTCTCCAGTTTCAGCCACAACATGGCTATCTCTGACATCGACGGAGACAAGAAGTGCCCCTGGTTATTTGGGGCTGGTTTAGCAGGAAGGAGATGGAACACAGCCCTCGGGAGGCAGGGCTGAGCTCAGCCCCGCTGGTGTCCTGCAGCACGGCCTGCCCGACATGTCCCGACACACGATTGTGACACGGGCAAGGGGGACACCTGCTGGGCTGCCTGCCTTGCTACAGCCCAGCTGCAACAAAAACCACATAAAACCAGGACATTTCATTACACCTTAAAAAGTGTAAAACACACACTCTCCAAAACCCCTGAGCCTTACTATGACAGTCTCTAAGAGGGAGTTTTCCTCTCCACGAGCTGCTGTGTGTGAGCAGCACTGAACTATGCCAGCGTGTCCCGTCCTCCTGGGCCAAGGACCTGATGGGACCTCAGCAGGCAGCGAGGCTCTGCCCTGCTGCACAGGAACTCTTCCCTGCAGTGCCAAGGACAGGGCTATGCCTGCTCACCAGGATTCCCTGTGCCCGAGGCTCTGCTGGGAGCCTCTGCTGCCCGTGGGGCCTGCTTGGGAAGGCGGATGGGAACGTAGACGTTGGAGGCACAGTGTTCCTTGAGGTACTCCCCCCCTTTCTCCTCATAGTCCTTCCTGCTGATCCAGCCTTCCTCACTGTTCATGTGCTCCACTGCCCAGTCCCTAGCCCCATACCAGGCATCCAGGACAGGGCTGGAAGCAAGGCTAACCTGGATGGAAGGAAAACAGAACAACAATGTCAATTCAGCACAGGAAAGGGAAGCCCTTTTTAGCCTGGTTACAATGGTATATGACACATAACTGAATTTCAGAAATTTGAGCTGATTACTCAGTGTCGCTCAGAAAGAGTCATGTTAACAATGGGTTCAAGTGTGTTTTCACCTTGTTATCAATTCCTAAGCAATCAATTTGCAAATTTCCAGCCAAACATGCTTTTGTGTGCATGCAGACTTTCCTTTTCCCTGCTCACTATGCTGTCTTCACAAAGAGCAACTGAATCTTTGCTTAACCTGCACCTTCTCAGGTCAAAAAGCTGTTGGCAGAGCCCTGCCCTAAAATCCCCTCTATGCCCATACTCTAAGTACCTCTGCTCTCACCTCACCCAATTCCATGTGAACACAGCAGAACAGGCTGCTCACATAAACACCCTGGCAATACACACACCTGAAAGGATGACTGGAATGGCCTCATTTCCAGGAGTTCCTTCTGGATTCTGGCTTTCAGTCCAGGGTACATCGTATTTCCACCCGTGAGGAAAACATTCTGGACAAGGATAGCCTGTTGTTCCTTTGAATACCTGTGAAGAATAAGAACAGCTTCAGCTTTTCTCAAGGACCTCTGCCCTACAAACTGGAACAGTTGTGGGGAATACTGGTACCTTGTCCCAGGATTCACTTTGAGAAACTTCATTTTCCCAGCACCAAAAACTTTCTTTGTTTGCTGGAAATTAAGGGGGTGGCAGAAAAAATCTGAAAGCACTCAGTACCCCATAAATCATCAACTGGATTTCCTTCTGGGGCTGGAATTCTTACCTCTCAGAAAATGTGATCTCCTATGTTCATACAGTTCAGGGGGGACATTTCATCAATGCTAATTTGTCTGGAAATGTCCAGCAGGCATGCCTGTACCTTAACTTTAAATTGCTACCCCTGATTTTGGTCTCCCAAAACCAGAGACTGCCAGCTCACTGTTGCAAGTGTTTGTTGTTTCCCTCAATAATGAGTTGGACCAGGGATCTCTAAAGTGAGGTCTGTGCAAAACAACTCAGTGGGGTGCGGGAAGAAAAATTGATAAATACATTTAAATAGTGTTTATTTCCCCTTGATCTCATTCTTTTTTAATTTCTGGTTTTTTGTGTATGTTTTAAAATGTTCACAATAGTTTAGTAGTAGCTGTAACTTACAAATACACATATATTGGAGGTGTGTGCTCAAAAATTTATCATTGATGGGGTTATAGATGAAAAAACTTTGTAGACTCACTGACTTAAAACAAGCAGAGTTACATGTGGCTTTCAGGAAGACATGTCTAACCTGCAATGCTTGACCCCACCAAAAAGAACTATTCAACATATTTTCACAAATTATTGCTAAACCCCCAGCATTTCAAAAGCTGGTATCAAATGAAGAATAGCTAGTTTGAAGTAAACAGTTCTGTAAACTCACCTCTCAAGGACGTACTGCATGGTTTCTGCTATCCCAGCCTGGTCCTCTCCTATCAGGGAGGGCTGGAAGACAATCTCTGGAGCCCTGATTCTTTCAGTGCCAAGGAAAAGCTGGTGGTACTCTGCCAGGTTAAACACGGGCTTTAAAAACATTGAGAAGTAGTGGGGAATTATGTTAAAGAACAATAATATTCTATAATATTCTTCAATAAGCAATGTTTCCTAACCATTCTGTACAAAAACCTAAATAGTAATGCTCCCACAGAGAAACAGCACTATGCTAAAGGTTCCAAAAGTTCAGAGAAGCTGGACTTTTCCTATAATTTATTCTGCTTGGAGCCACTTAATCCTAAGGCTCAACCTCACAAGTGGAAAGCTGTGTCCACTGGGATATCAGGCTATGGATCACAGACAAAAACACTTGAGCTGAACTTTTTTCCCTTAATAACACAGCACTGTTACACCAGGCACTGCCTGCAGAGTGAGCCAAGAGGGAATTCTCATCCTAAACCACCAGCTAAGATTGCCAGGATTTCTCTCTTCATGTCCTGTTCAGGTAGTTTAGGCATCTCTTAGAGCAGGCAAACCATGTTTGCATGAGGAGAAATGTCAGCAGACTGGCTGGACAGCTGGGATGCAAAGCCCTGGCACAAGGTGTAAATACAGAAACCAAACCTGCACTGCAGCAACTGGCTTCTCAACTTCAGGCTGCTCCTCAGCAAATAAAGGCTCAAACTCATTAATACTTTCCACATCCTCCAGGGACTGTTCACTGCCCAGTGGATCCAAGTCAGGAGTCTGGAAACAGAAGAAGTTATGGTAGCTTAGCTCAGGTGTGATTTCAGTTCTGGTGACATGGCTGGAAAACTCAGGCTCCTCAAATCTCAACTCTTTAACATGCCTGAAAGCAAATACGCCCAGGAAATAGAAATACAGACATTCACACAAAGCACAAAAATCAAACACTTCCAATAAATTTATCCCAATGCCAGCTCAGAAATGCAGGCCTCAGTCACCAGGCTGAGTGCCAGGATCCCAGGCAGCCATGTCCCTAAGCATAACAGCATGTTAAAACTTAGTAAAATAGCTTTTTATATTGGTTAAAACCTGGTACCCTTCCAACACCTCTAAACTGCTCTATAATTACCATTAAATTCCCTATTTTGCTTGTGTGGGACTGGAAAACAAATATTTGCTAGCTACAAAGGCACCACACAATTTTTGAAAAGTTTCAACTGTCTAGTATTTGCTCACAGGATGCACCAAATCCCCTTTTATTTCACACAGAAATGAAGCTCTGCCCTAATGAAAAGCATCGCTCAAAATCCTACAAGACTCCTGTTGTGAGGAAGGCACTGTTTTTAATTATCTTCATTTTTTTGTGTTACAATGTTACCTCTGGGATTTTGTAGCTAAATATTTGTCTTGGTTATTTTAAACTTGAAACATTTGTTGCAATGCCAGGATAAGATAAAATTAAGTCCGTCAAACATTCTTAAGCATCCATTTTATATCTACTTAACCAATTCAATCAATCAAACTGAAGTTTAGAAGTGTTCATTGTTACAGCAAAAAATGTAGTCTCATCAAGTCCTGTTAAATCAATTTCATTTTTTATCTTCTAAAAAAAGGAAAAGGACAAAACCAGAAAGATACAGAGAACTCAGCTGAATATCTGGTCTTACAAAAGGATTTTGTGATAATTCTAAGTGCTCTCTCAATGCACAGACCAAGTAACAAAGCTTCTGGATTCATTCTGAGGTCTGAGATTGCACCCAGCAAACAGCAGGGGTGTGGGAGATGTTGGAATTTAGGTACAGTCACTGAGAAAAATCACAGGTAACTGCTAATCTTTCAATTCTCTTTTTTCTAGAGTATCTTCTTTATACAGAAGGCAGAAAGATTCTTCACCACAATGATAAGCCCATCATCTCCCTGAATTTTGTTGAAGCAGAATCATTCTGATTCTTGCACTGATAACCATAGAATTATGGAATGGTTTGGGTTGGAAAGGACCTGAAAAGCTCATCCAGTTCCACCCCCTGCCATGGGCAGGGACACCTTCCACGAGACCAGGCTGCTCCAAGCTGCCCTTGAACACTTCCAGGGATGGGCCAGCCACAGCTTCTCTGGGAAACCTAAATTAGGATCTCCCCTCTATGCTTCATTTTCTGTTTTTCCCTCTACCTTCTCCCTGAACAGAGGCTGAAAAAGCTAAAAAAGTTGTATCTTATGTGACTTGAAAGGCAATTAAAAGCACATGCACAAGCAGCCTTAGAGCACCTCCTGGCAGCAGCTGCTGTGTGCTGGGCCTGTGTTAGTCTGGCAAAGCAGACAAGGAGCTCCTCATCTTCAAGACAACTCCAGTAACCAAGTGTAGCAATTAATCTTTCATTAAGGAACCAAAACAGAACATGCTGCTTAAATGCACCAAAAATAGACGGCTACAATGAAGGCAGGGTTGGTTCTTTACCATTTAACTTCTTTGCACCTGAAGGGGAAGAATAAAAAGGAAAACAAATACTTTTTTAAACAAAAAGATGGATGGGTTCTATCTTTATCTCCTCTGTATATTTAATAGAAAACTACTGAAGATTAAGGATGGTTGTCCCAGGACACTCTCTGAAAAGAGAGAAGCAGTTGCCAACTTAATAATGACTTGCAATGTGTTAAAGAAAAAACTTAGCTCACCAATAGAAGTCTAAAGGGACACATTTTCAAGCACAGAAGTTTAATTCATTCAGAGATAAAATAAGCATTATCTTGGTGAAAACATCCTACCTCTGGCTTGCTGTCCACAACATCCACTTCAATATTGACTTCTGACTGTAGGATTTTTTGCTTTGTTTGTTCAACAGACAGACTCAATTTGTTGATGTAAGACTGAAGCTCTTCTGCAGAGTCCATGTTCAGCTCCACCAGAGCTTTGTGGAACTGATCCATCTGACCATCTTCTAAAAGTTCCTGTGGACAGATCAGAGTAAGCTGTGATGAACACGACAGGGCAACAGCAGTCAGCAGCGATGTACAGATACTCTGCTTGCATGACTAGAGACGATGATGTGCACACTCTGACAGCATTTGAAGTAGTTCCCAGAAGTGCTGTTCAGAAACTGAGAACATCCCCTGCATCAATAATCTCTATTAACTCACAACTAACCTTGGCAAGCTCCTATCAGGGAACACCCACGACAGTCACAGCTTCTTTACCATGGTGTGTGACCTTCTGCTAGAGCCCTGAGGGCAGCCTGCCCTCCTCCCAAGACAGCACACTGCAACTCTGCCTGCATTACCTGCACATACAGCAACCTGTCCAGCCTCTCCTGGTCCAGCTGCAGCTTTTCCTCCCGGCGCCGCGCGTTCAGCTCCTGCAGCCGCCGCAGCTGCTGCTGCCTCTTCTCCTGCTTCTCCTCAGAGGCCACCGTGCTGCCCAGCAGCTTGTTGGAGAAAGGCAGCTGCATCTTGTGCACGTTGTTCTCGTAGTACTCTGGGCACCGCCACTTCTGCAGCTCTGGCCATTTGGAAAGCAAAATAACTTTTTGTTCTGGCAGCTCAAAACGATGGTTTGTGTGTTGTGCGCACCTTGTGTGAAGGATGAAAGGTGAGGAAAGAAGGCAAAAAAAGTGCAAGCACAGCATTTTGTCGCCTCTTGGCAGCTGCTCCCAAGCTTGGCTGTCCCCTCTGAGTGCTGCCTCCAGGTCACACACGCAGTGCAGGCAGCTCTGAGTGCTCTGACCTCCAGGAAACACCAAGTACTACAAAGTGCAAGTGCACACTGAAGTCCCTCTGCCCAAGGGGAGGGAGAGCACTCACACATTTCTAAGGAAGGCTCATTTACAAGTGACAAATGTAAAAAAACCACTCTCTTCAGGCACTACTTCAGATTACATTTGCCATGGAAGTTTTAAAACTTCCTTAATTCAAACAAAGTTATGAGAAATGTCCTGTGCAACTTAGGAAACCTTAAAGCAGATACTAAACACAGAAATCCTAACCCACTTAGAGGTTTTGTTGACGTATAAAGGAAACAAAAAGCTCATTTTAAATTCTTTTAAATTTAAAATGAAACATCACAATTTTCATTCACAGAGAAATCTGAACCAATACAGATTTTTTCTTTGTAGTAGTAGTTAAATTTTATTTCTGGCTTAATTTTAAATATTAAACTGCTGTTAAATGTAAGGCAGATTACCACAAAGAAAGCAAAACAGAAGTTGAATATTTGTGGAAGAATTCGAGCCGAGCTCAAAACAAGGGGCAGAGAGGACAAACCAAAAACATTGCTAGTGGGGAATTATGTTAAAGAACAACAACATGGGTGGGTGAACACCACCACCAAAGTGGGTGAGCACCAGCTGGCAGTGACTAGAGGTGGTGTTACCTTCCAGGTAGTCCTGGGCGATGTAGCTGTGCTCGTGCAGGATCTCCTCCATGCGGCTCAGCGTGATGGCTGCAAAGTGCCCGGGGTACTTGAGCTGCAGCAGCCGCTGCAGGTACACGGCAGCCTGGCACCCGCCCAGGTTAATGCGCTTGCAGTTCTTGGCATCCAGCCTCAAAATGCAAACAGACACAGCTCACGCTGGGGGAACTCACAGCAAATCAAACACAGCGCCTGCTTCCCACAGAGTGTTTGATTTCTGCTGATGAACGTGCACAGATAGATATTTCAATATTTCAGCTATCAGAGAATCTAACACACCTGCTTTTCTCAGGCAACAGTGAAATCACTGCTGTGTTCACTATTTTATTGTGAAAGGCTCTGCTCTGCTTTTAAAAAAAAACCCAAATGTTAAATAATTTTGGCTACAGCAAAATTATTTAACATTTGTTAAATAATGTTAAATAGAGATGTTCTGCTCTAACAACAGAAGTGATGGGTAGTGGTGCTAAAAGGGGTTTTTTAACCTTTGTGACATTTAGTGGTTGGACAAGCGTAAACCTTGAAAATTTATTACCAGGTATAATAAAGCCATCTCCTGCAGTAAGGATTAAAAAAGAGGAAAAAAAAAGGCAAAAAAATGAATAATCAAAATGATAAAAGCCTCCAGCACTGCAGAACTCTCACACACAGAGCACTTCCCTTTGTCCCAAAGCTGCTTTAAACCCTAAATTATGTTTGTTAATGCCCAGTTTCACCTGAGACACATATCCCCTCTCCCTCTGAAAGTACACATCAGGGCACAACTAAAAACCAAAACACAACATCTACAAGAGCTGCACTGCTTCTTCAATTCAAAACTCAACTTAGCAAAGTGTGCAGACCTGGTTTTAACTCGTCATAAATTACTCCAAGAGTTCATAGTGCAGGGCTGGAGGAACAGGCATTTCCATCACTTGAAAAGCCAGTGGCTGCACCAGACTTCAGACACTCAGAACTCACCTGCCTTCTAAGACTGGCAAAATGTGTGTGCACTGGTACCCTGAGGATATCACCAAGCCACTGCAGGGCCAGCTCTGCCTCCTGTTGTGGTAAAAGCTGTACAGGCTGTCCACGCCATAGGACACCTTTGGCACTTGGTAGCATTCGAAGAGGAGCTCAGACATCATTTGCCTTGAGTACAGAGGGTTGCAAACTGCTTCTGTCAGAACAATTGGGTGATCCACACAGCCCTGGGAGAGACAAGGGGAAAGAACAGTCATAAAGGTATGAAGGGAAAAGCCAGGGTTAGTTATCTCTGCTTCTTCTTTTAAGTACCAGCAAAAAATCCTCCAAAATGGGCACAAGAAAGCAGTTTATGTGCAGGGCATTAATCATGGAAGTTAAATAATATCTAGTGTTTAAGAGGGTAAAAAAGATGTAAATGTTAATTCAACCAAAGAATAAACTCATAATGGTGGAAGAGAATGGGGTTTTAAAGGCACATATAAATTATTAAAAATGTAAATAGCCAAAATCCATGCAATGAGGAGAGTGAAAAGCAGTGGAAGTTTAATGTCACTCAGGGTAAAGCTTTCAAACTGGTGTTGTCATGCAGGTAAAGGGCTCCATGGTCTGAGAAGCAACTCTCAAGACAGCTGGGCATGCAGTGGTCAGCAAACACTACTAATAAGAGCATTACCCAGCAGTAAGTTTAGGGGAGTAGATGAGGAATTAAGAAAAGATTCCTCCCTGCGAGGCTGGTGAGGCACTGGCCCAGGCTGCCCAGGGAAGCTGCAGCTGCCCCATCCCTGGAAGTGCCCAAGGCCAGGCTGCACGGCAGTGGAAGCTGTCCATGCCCAGGGCAGCGGGTGGAGCGCGGTCCCTCCCGACCCAAACCACCTGGGGACGCGCCGGGCCCGGCCGTACCTGCGAGGGCACGCCGAGGCGCTGGAAGACGTGGTCGAGGAGCAGCTCCTGCAGCTCCAGCTGCACGGGCACGTTGCGGTCGAAGGGCGAGCGCAGCAG
Source organism: Passer domesticus (assembly GCF_036417665.1). Taxonomy (NCBI): domain Eukaryota; kingdom Metazoa; phylum Chordata; class Aves; order Passeriformes; family Passeridae; genus Passer; species Passer domesticus. The sequence goes on along the minus strand of NC_087489.1, from coordinate 4,789,344 downwards.
CCAGCGCAGGGGCTCGGGGCTGCCCAGGTCGTTCCCCACCTGGGTCTCTGCGCCGGCCCCGCCGCGGGCCCCGCGGCTCCGCGCCGCCAGCGAGCGGAACCGCAGCAGCGGCTCGGCGGGCACGGCGGGGTCGGGGCAGGCCCATCCCGCCCGCGTCTGGAAGGAGCCGTTGTCGATGACGAGCGGCACCGGCTGCGGGCTCCGCACGGCCGCGCTCGGCTCCAGCACCGGGTCCGGGGCCCAGCGCGCGTCCCGGAACGCGAACACCCGCGCGGGCGCCGCCATGGCGGGCGCGCCTCCCGCCCGCGTCCGGCCGGCAACGCGGGCCCGCACCGGGGTTCCGGGGCGCCGCCGCTGTGAGGCGCGGGGTCTCGAATAATGGAGATAATGTTAAATGGGTGTGCTCCGTAATGTGAGACCTTTGTGTGCTGCCAAGAAGAGGAGATCTGACCTGTGGGACAGGGAGCAGCCACCACAGCACAGAATCATGGAATGGACCTTAAAAGATCTCGTTCCAGTCGCTGCCATGGCACCTTCCACATCCCAGGGTGCTCCAAGCCCTGTCCAGCCTGGCCTTGGGCACTGCCAGGGATCCAGGGGCAGCCACAGCCTCTCTGGGCACCCTGTGCCAGGGCCTCACACTAAAAAAAATCTCTTCCTAATATTGAACCTAAATTTCCCCTCTTTCAATTTGTACCATTCCCCCTTGTCCTGTCCTGCAGCTCCTGAGGAGGAGTCACTGCCCAGCTCCCCTGGAGCTCCTTCCCCCACTGGAGATGTGCCATGAGTCTGCACACAGCCTTCTCCTCTCCAGGCTGAGCAGCCCCGGCTCTCCGGCTGTCTGAGGTGCTCCAGTGCCCTCAGCAGCTTCGTGACCTGCTCCAGCAGCTCCGTGTCCCTGTGGTGCTGCTGACACCACTGCTGGTTTGAGGTGGCCCTCACCAGAGCAGAGCAGAGCAGAGGGGGACAGTCGTCTGCTCCGACCTGCTGTCATCCCTTACAAGATCATTTGGGTTGGAAAATGCTTCCAAGATCATCGAGTCCAACCTACGACTTAAGGCAACCATGTCAACTGACCAGAGCCTCACCCAGCCCTGGATATTGTCCTGCCTGGGCTGAGGGGCCCAGAACTGGGCACAGGAGCCAAGGTGACCCTCTGCAGAGCCCAGCACGGGGCAGGAATCACTCTCCTGGTCCTGCTGGCCACAGTGTTCCTGACACGGGCCAGGGTGCCATGGACTTTGTTGGGCCCTGGGCACAGCTGGATCATGTTCAGCCACTGTCCACCAGCACCCCCAGGGTGGAACCTGCCAAGGTTATCTTAAATTGGGATGTTCTTCGAGGCAAGACCTTTGTGTGTTTTCAAGCCTAATGAGCAAGAAAGGAGACCTGGTCAGTGGAACAGGCAGCAGGATCATCCCTTAGTCAAGGGCATCCTGAAGCTAACGAGCTTTAAGGATGTAGCAAATGAAGATGTTGATGTATCTCTATCTATATATTGCTAACTTGGCAAAATACTCAAGGTCCAGGTGTCCTAGAGCTGAACATGTTCATTATAATGCTACAAAAGACCCTTCCCCCGAGAATGCCCAGAAACTGCTCGGCTGATGTAACTTGCATGGAATTTACTAAGCAGTCCTAACCAGGGCTGTGCTTGGAAAGTCACTAACTCTGAATTTTTGTACAAATAATGGCAGGGAAAGTCCACGGGGGTGTGCTGGATTTCTGGAGTACCACTGAGCACCCAGGCTGGGGCAGCTCTGGAATAAACAGTGTCCCTCTCAAGTGTGTGGTTATTGGCTTGCTGCACACCAGCTAACAAATCCGATTTTGTGGGTACCACCGTCATCCTGGGGCTGGGCTGTACCCCTGCTCCCCTTCACACAGGGCCCCCAAGCCCTTTAAATTTTGCTGGGACACCTCCCCAGTGGTTGTGGCTTGTGGGGAGATGAAAGCCCCCAGCCCTGGGCTGTGCCACTTGCCCAGGAGGTCACTGACACAGCCAGGCATCTGCCACTCCTGTGCCACCAGGCAGGGAATGGGGAGGGCCTTTCCCCCTTATTTCACCCCCCTTTCCCAGGGGAGATGGGGTTCCAGGGTGGGATCCATCCTGCCATGGCAACAAGGATGTCCCAGGCTGGCTCAGCTCAGTGACAGCCAGCGTGGACTCCAAGGGCTTCCCATGATATAACTGAGACACAATTCATCATTAAAATTAAACAGATCACAGCTTCAGCTCCTTTCCATCCCTCTCAGCACTGCAGACAAACTGTCAACAGCCTGATTTCCAGAGGTGCCCCCAGCCTGCCACCCCCACTGTGTGAAATGGGGACTCAAATATTGAGCATACTTGAAGCTCAGGGCTTTAATGGCTTTTCTCACTTGTTTACCCAATTCACAAAGCAGGGCTAATAGCTTTCTTTTATCGTGCTAAGGTGTTATTAATGTGAATTAATAAGAATTTGCAGAGTTCATTTAGATCTTGGGATTAAAAGGCTCATTTCAAGGGGCTGTTACTACATAAAAACAAACACGCTCACGAGCAAGAACATTAAATGCAGGCAATCATTTGTAACGTGCATTTACATTACTGCTTTCTTCTCCTGAGAGCTACACAAACAATCTAGTCAAACAACTCTCTGTGAGGTAAGCAATAGATTATGGCTTTATTTTATTGAAGGAGAAATCCACAGTGTGATGAATATCAAGTTATCAAATCACATATCAGGTTCCTCCTTTGATCACTGCTGAATTCCTTTACTCCTAAGCAATGCTTTTATAGACACACATCCTATGAAATGTGCTAGTTGCCTTTCTTGGAGGGAAGGGGGGCAGAAGGGCAATTAAAATGTAAAGGTTTATTTCCCTAAAGGATTAACTAATAGATGAGGATATACAGAATAGGCTAAAAATAGAGTCTATATGGGACATACTTGTGCTCTACATTGAATAAAAGCCCAGGAGAAAAATCTTGTAGCTGCTCATCCTCTACACCTCTCTGGAGGCTTGAATCTGTTCTGTTCTCAGGAGCAATCTTGGCTACTCAGTCTCAAAGTGGCCAAAGCACTTGGTTACCTCCCCTGTATCCAAAGACAAGAACCATAACTACAGTTTTAACATAAGCCTGGAAAGCTTCCTAACCTGTATTTATCCTCTAAATAGCAGCTGAAGAAAACGTCTGACTGGCTTGGCCTTTCTCAGTTGTTCTGATCCCCTATTAATCCCTGCTGCTCCCTCCCCAGCACGGGGCTGTCCCCTTTGCTGATTTACCACTCCTTTCTTGTGACCACCAGCGCTGCAATGAGAGTTATTAAAAGGTGGTTAGAAAGGGGAGCAGTCGGGCTGTTCTAAACTTAGAGTAACCTGAAGCAAGCCATGAGGTATCCCCTGGTTCCTCTGGTGAACGAGCTGACCTTTCCTCTGCTTTTCTTCTGGTTCTGCTTGCCTTTTGTAATGCTGCTGATCGTCGCCATTATCTGGCTACAGCTGCTGCTTAATGAAGGTAAGGTGGGCAGTTGATCAGGTAAAATGCTGCTGCATAAAGTTATCTTCCTCTTTAGAGCTCTCTGCTGGCTATTTTTAGGTTAATGCCACTTGTCACTGCAGGCAGCTAAAGGTTTGTTGGTACTGGTGGTAGCATACAGAAAAACCAAACAAATTATTAGGCTTTTCTGCTAAAAATGCTTATAAGACAACCAAGCTGCTCCTTACCCTTCCTACACTCTCTCTTTTTCTCAGTGGTAATTTGATTTAAGAAGGACAAAGGACAAGTAATTTTTGTAGGTTTCTATTTCAAAAATCTCCCAGAAAGCAAGCCTAATCCTCTAAATCTGTACACTTTAAATTCTGGCCTCACAGTTCTCTTGCACCTCTCCTTTTTGGAAAGGCATGGAGGGTTTTACTGGGGGAGCTCATAAGGAATTCTTTTATGCTGAGGCTGATAGAAAGTTTTGAAGGGAGTAAGACATACACTTTCATTTATTTATGTGTTTTCCCAGGTTTTTTTCCAATCCATCCTGAATTTTTTCTTTTAACGTGTCAGCAACCAATAACAGGCTTTGGTTTAGGCTAATAATAAGTTTGTTGTTGCACTTGTGAGGATAAAGCCTTGCTACTGTGCTCTAATGCTGGAGAAAAAATCTAATCCCAGCTGAGGAAGTTCAAAATCAGTGACAAAATATATATTTTACATAGCTGTGCCACATCCTTACACTTCAGTTGAGTGCTCAGGTTTTTGTCTGGACAGAGCGATTCTCTTGATGTTTTGAAGGAGATTTTTCAGGTTATTCTTGCTACATTTACATTGACAATTTCTGGCCTGTAATGACTGCTCTTAGCACCAGGCCTCCAAGTGTTTCCAAAAATGCTCTAAATTACATTTTAACCAGTAAGACTAGACACATCACTAAATTTTTACATACCAGCATATTTACAGAAGAGGAACATTAAAGCTTTTCTCAGTTATAAAAATACAAGTACTCTTTTTAATAACTTCCTGACTAATTCCGTCATATCCACTTCCTCTAAGCTAGTTTATAACAAGCACAAGTGAAAAGGTAGTGCTTCAGCTTCTCCTTTAATAAAATTGCTGATTAAGAGATAATTAGTTAAAATTAAACACTTGTAAAGGCCTTTTATTGTCTGGTTTGGTTTGAAAGTCCTTTATTTCAGCTGGAAAAAGTTCAGAGGAACCTTGTCCAGCTCCTTGTCCAGTTGGAATGTGCAAGTCTTGCAGCCATGGGGAAAAAAGTCACATACAGGTGTTTTACATGTTCTTTTTTAACCTTCTTCTAGCACAGATGCCCAGCACAGAAAAGATTGAGAAAGAATCTCCTGATGAACCTGAATCTGACTCCGAAGATGAACTAACAGAGGAAGAAAACCGGAGTGATGCATCCAGTACAGAGATACAAGAGGAGTCAGAGTCCAGGGGAGCTGTGGGAAGACTGAGGCCCAAGCCCACTTATCTGAGCTCAAATCCTAAAAGCCAAAAGCAAAGTCTTCTTGCTGTGATCTCAAGCAGCTGGTCCCAGAGGCAGAAGATAAGATATTCCCGTGCTGAAAAGAGCATTTTCTGTAACACCCTGATGGTGAGTAGTGGGACCAGGCTGCCTCCTTGCATATCTACTGCTTTTGTGCCTCAGCTCTGACTTTTTTCACCTCTGCCTGACTCAGAGGCCTCTTGGGCAAGACAAAGCTCCAAGATTTCAACCAGGTTTCTGCCTGGTTAATAACTAACTGGAGGTTTTATTTTCTGCCTTCCCTATTTGTGATGACTCCTGTTGTAGACGAGGTAAAGGTAACACAAAATTGAGCAGAATAACTATCATGAATATGTGTGTGTGTGTATATTTAAAGGTACATATGCATATTTTAAAAGTCCTTGAGAACTGCATTTAAAATGGCAAAATTTGCTACTTATTCCTCTGAGATAAGAAGTTTAACTCAACCGTGCGTAAAAACTCTCCTGGTATTTATGGCTGGTACTATGTACTTTTAAAAAGTTGCTTCAGATTTCTTACAGTGGAGCATGTGACTGAAAATAAGATGTATTTCACTTGCTCAATAAGAGCTGAGGCCAGAAGTCTCTTTGCAAGCACAGCAGCCCTAATCCTTTTAGGCTTTACACAAATCCCAAAAGATAAATTTCAAGCAGTGGAAGAGCTTCGTGTCTTGTGTGTCTTCTCTTTCCCTGTGCCTTGACTGTCTGTTCCTTTGCAGAAGGGGCTCACAAGGGAAAGCTGCTCTGTGCCTCCAGTGTCACTATTCCCAGTCCTGTCTGCTCAGTTACATTGCTGGGAGTTTTGAATTGCAGCAACTGAGGTACTCACTCATGTTTCCTTCCACCAGTTCTGCTGGAGTGCAAACCTTGCTTAGGCTGGAGTAGCCAAGCCCTGGAATCATCTTAACCACTGCAGTTATTTGACTAACACACCCTGAAGCTGAGCTTTAGCATGGCATCAGCAACACCTCAGTTGAAAGCATTTTTAAGACCATTAACACCACCAAGGTGGTACCAAGTCAGTGTAGTAACAACTTATTTAACATTCATTAATTTCCTAGTTTTTCAAAAGGTAACAGTGCTAACAATGAGCTTGGTCTTGTCTAGGGTACCTTTTAGTGCTCCTAGAATTCCTCATATGTACAACTATTGACTTGGACACAGCAGCTTGAACTTGTGTTTTGTAGGACATAACATTTGTTGGGTGGGTGAGGGAAGGGAACAAGCACTGGTGTTTGCAAAATCCTGCTGAAAATGGAACCTCTTCCCAAGACATCATTGCGGTGACAATTGAGTTCTTCCTTTTCTTCCCCAGCTGCTGTGCTCCTTGCTTTCTTCTCTCACCCAGAATTTTGTCTGCCTGTTGCTCCAGACCTTTAACACCCTGAGGACTCTGCTGCTGCCATCCTATCTGGTTACCTACATGGCTCAGCTGTTTGCTTTGCTGAGTGAAAGAGCTGGGAAAATCCTGGGCTCCCTGAGTCTGGAGAGCAGAGGACTGCTGCTTTCAGTCCTGGGGAGGAAACTGCAGCTGAGCCAGGCTCAGAGAACCACCTCAGGGTGAAAACAAAGCAGGGAGTCCCATGGCAGTCCAGGTCAGCATTGGTGACAGCTGCTGCAGGATGGCAGAGGGAGGGGAATTCCTGAGAAAGAAACCCACTCCAGACTAAGCACTTTCTCAGCACAGCTCAGCTGCTTTCAGAGTGTTGTCTGCCTAAATGTGAAATGGATGACAGCTGCCAATTTCTTGAGGGATAAGCTCCTTTATTGCAAGGACCAAGCACTCGACCAGTGATAGTTTCTGCTCATCAACACTAATCTTTGATTTCAAATAAATAAGATCAAGACAATCTCTCTCTGTAGTAGTTCTTACTGGATTTTAAATGCAATACAGCCATAGAATTATTATACTCATAGTTCAATTAACACTTTTCTCATCTGCAGCTTGTCAGTTCTCAAAGTAGGAAACGACTTTTCAACGCTCAGGTCTAAGAAATGAAGCAGCCCTACCTCCAATTAACAAGAAATAATTAAGCCCTCAGCAGAAGCTGAGCATGCATGTACCCGATTTCCGTTCGGGCTTTGTTTTTCAGCACAGCTGGCAGGCTGATGGAAGGTAGATTACAGCCTAGAGAGGCACTCGCAAACAGCTCGATTTAACCAGTTATTGGAGCCACAGGGAGGGGTTTTGTAGCCTAAGGGTTTATCGAGGTGCTGGGTTTGAACAGAACAGCTGTGTGCTCTTGTGTTGATGCACACGTCCAACACACTCTTTTGTTTTCAAGAGGACCTGAATCACAAAGTAATTCAATGAGCGCGCTGCCGCTTGTGACGATCATTGTTCCTGCTGCCCGTGTGCGGTGCCTGTCTCTCCAGAGCCTTACAGGGCACACTGTGCAACACCAGCCCGCAAAAATGATGAAACCTGCCCTGGTTGTGTTTGCTTTTCCCACCCCATGCCCTGAGCCCCGCGTGGCCAAATATTTGGCCATGCTCTTAAATAAAACTTGTTTCCCCCATCTTTATTTTCGCGGCTCCTTTCTTTGGAAAGGAAAACACAAAAGAAAAAGAAAAGCTGTTTGCCCAGGACATCCCCCTCTGCCGGGAGGGAGCTTCGGGGTTCTTCTCCAGCGGGGATCCCCGTTTCTTTCCCCGCCTGCCAGCGGCGAACGGGAAGGGCTGGATGCTCCGGGCAGATGCGGAGGGAGCGGGCGGGGAGCGGGGCGAGCTCTGGAGGGGCGGGACGGGGGCGGAGGGAAGAAGGGTCTGCTCTGCTGCTCTCGCCTCCGCCGAGCTCCGCGCCCGGCCCTGGGCGGCTCCGGCCAGCTGAGATGCGGGTCGGGAGAGCCCCCCGCTTTCCTCTCCTCCTCCTCCTTCTCCTCTCCGGCCGTGCTCTGCAGCGCTGACCGCCCCAGGTGGGCACTGACCTCTCCAGGTGGGTACCGACGGCCCCAGGTGGCTGCTGACCGCCCCAGGTGGGCACTGATCTCTCCAGGGAGGCTCGGACCGCCCCAGGGGCACTGACAGTCCCAGGTAGGCACTGACCGCCCCAGGGATGCTCTGACCGCCCCAGGGGCACTGACAGCCCCAGGTAAGGTTGATGCTCGGCGCTGTTCAGGGGCTCCGGCCGTGCCCCGCAGCCCCAGGGGTCTGGATGTCGAGGTTGTGCACCCCTGAATTGTCGTTTTTCCCGCAGAATTTGGCTTCTGCCCCGGTGAGGAATGGGGGTATTGTCTCGGCTGTACTGACATCTTAAAGCTGTCTTCTCTGAGCTAGCGAGAAGGATGTTTGCTGGTGGGGATCAAGGTTTTTCTCTTCACCTTTTCCACCATGCACCCTTAAAATGTGTTGGCAGAAAGGCTTCATCTGGCAGCTGCATTGTTGGGGATGCCTCTATTGCAGCCGAAGCCCTGGGGATGACATCTCCTCTCTCTATGGGATTTCACTTGTTTAGGCTGCTTGAGTCTTTTAGACTGTGTTAACCTCTGCTCAAAAAGAAACCCTGTTATCTTGAGGTAGTTGCCAGAATGCCACAGTTTAACTTATAAATGTTATACTGGGACCATCACTGCAAAGAAGTGAACGAACTGAGGTGGGTAAATAAACAATCTAAAGGTCTAGGAGAATATTGCCTCTTGTACTACATGACGATGTTCTAAAGCCTGGTGCTACCAAAGTGTATGCTTTGTGTAGTTTTTAGTCTGTGTAAATACACTCGGAATAGCTTCAGCTTGGCTGGGCTGGCTGTCCCTGGCAGTGTCACTGTTATAGCAGGGAGGTTGGTGCCAGCTTGCAAAAACCTGCTTGAGAAAGCTACTTTGAGGACTCCTAGTTCCTGCAGAGTTCCCCAGTACCACAGCTATGCTGATGGCACTAGTGGTTTAAACCTGGTTTTCCTGTCTTTGAGCTATGAAAAATAATGCACAAATAAATATTTGGCTGCTAAGAATAGGACTTTTGTGTGTGAATTTAGCTAAAAGTAGTATAGAAAGGGCATTTTGGTTCTCCTGGGGGTCAGTGCCTCTTACAAGAGGTTGGTGGTGTGTGAGCCTGGCCTGGGGAATGGACACAGATCTACAGATGAGGGGTCTCAGTTTGAAACCCCTGTAGACTTTTTATTGTGAAAACATTTATTAAAATATTTCTTTTCCTGAATCTGGCTGTAATGCCTGCCCCTGTGCCTGTCTTTGATGGGCATTTGGAGCTCTCAGCATGAATTTTGCATGACCTTGAAGCTGCCTTGTAGTCTGCAAGTGCTTCAATAGCATCCATGACTTTGTGCTTTAATTTCCTTTTGCTGCTGTGTGCAAAAGTTGCTTCCTGGGCATCATCAAGAATGTTTGCAACTTTGGATGCTGTAGTGGAGCTCCTGCCAGTGTGTTTTTTTTTACACTGACCATGAATAGTTTTGGATTTAATTCACCTGAAGGTCTCTTGTTCACCTGGTGCATCATTTCTCATCTGCATCCAGCAGCTTCTGTCCCAGAGCTCTTCCATGCTGCAGCAAGCAGGTATTTTTCTCAGCTTTAAAGATAGCAAAACCTGGATTGAACACTTTGGAGCACAGCATTAGTAAGAGTTGTAATTTGGTAGTTCCTTTTGGCTGAAGTAAGCCTCCTGGGAGGTGGAGGATGCACTTCTCTGTGCCAAAGTGTACTGCATGTCTTTTGTGACCTTTTGCACATCATTTAATCTCCCTGTTTTCTCCCCTTCTTGTTTGTAAAGCTCTTTTTTACAGGGGTGGGGTCTGTTAAACATTAAGACTCTGTTGGGAAGCACTGTATGTATAAAAACATAGATAACAATTTCTTTCTCCTCTGGGCTCAAAACTCTGGAAGATGTTGGTAAAAAAGACCCAAACTCTAATCTAGTGTAAACTGAAGTGACCTAATGTGTTTTGGTGGATTTAAGTGATAAACATATCTCAAATCACTATGTCAAAGCATTTTTAAGGTCCTGCAGCATGTGGGGATCCCTAACTTGTCAGCAGGACCTCTCTGAGTAACAGCTGGGTGAGCTGTGGCTGTTTACATCCTTCTCCTGCAGGAGTCATGGGATGATTTAACTTGGTTGACATCTGTTTCCAGTAAAGAGGAATTTGGGTTCTTGGGTCCAAGTGTATAAAGAAAAATAACACTGAATGTTTGGCTCAAGATCCCAAGAGGGCGCAGCAGCAACAGCAGCTGAGCTCTTGGGTTAATCAAAACACATTTTTGAAGTAATTTTTTAAGATATGGGAAGGAAAAAACCATAACTTTGTTTCCCACTTCACAACATCTTTGATTAGTTGGATAGAGAGTTGTGTTACTTGTCAAAGCTTTATAAACTTCAATGGGTGAGTGTCCAGCTTGCCTTAAGGAAAATATCACACACTGGAGTGCTGAAATGGGAGCCCAAAGAGATGCTGGCACCTCGGTTCTTTACAAGACCCAGCTGGCCAAAGCTTTCAGAACCCTGCTCTGGCTGTGTTTGACCCTGCTTTAAACTGGAGGTTGGCTGAGGTGGTGACCTGAGGACACTTGAGATGGTGCAAACTGCTCCAGGAGCAGTGTCCTTCCCTGTCTGCCCAGCAAAGGAGCCTCCACCCCTCCAGGGCCTCCTTAAAAATCACTCTATGATTTGCACTGGGATCTTCTCTTCTGGGTAGGGAGGTCACTAGGGCATACATGCAATACACTCTTTTTACATCCTTTAAACACTAAAAACTACCATACCTGAGCAACAATATTGTATATTTTAGCTTCATATGCCTTTTAGGCTCTCAGTTCAGCAAAATATTTTTTAATTGGGGATGTTATGGCCCATATGCTTCTATTCCAAGCAGTTTAAATGCTTTCAGTTGGAGACATAAAAATATCTTAGTTGTGACATGATGTTTGAGCCTTCCTGCTGCGGATGCAAAATCCATATGGCAACAAGGCTTAATTGAAACCTGCTGGAGTTACTTTTCTCCTTCAACATATTATATTAAATATTCCTTATGCAGCTGACTTGAAAGGACTAAGCCTTAATTAGATATTTCTAATCAATTAGTGCTTTTGGAAATTCTGTTCCTTTCCACGACTCATGACTTTGGTTTATGTAAAGCACTTCAGTTTGGTGAACTACATATCAAGTACAGCCTGTGTGATTTATTCATTATTCATTCCACAGACTTTAGGTGTAAGTCATCCACTAGAGAGTTATGGATGGGGTGGGTAAGTCCTTCCAGGTGTGTTGTGTAGTGGAAAGCTTGTCTGAAATCAGAACTTGTTGCTTGAAGAGTTGGGTCTCTAAATTGCTTTGAGCTTCAGATGTTTGCAATATCTCCTGGTATTTGTTGCTGCTTGGTCAGACCATTGGGTCAGTTTGCAGGGGAGTATGTTTTGTGATTGCAATTAAGATTGGAGAAAGAAATACAAAAGCTGATGTAGCTTAAAGCATACTCCCCAAAGCAAATTACTCCAAGAGTCTGGAATGTGTTGGTGGGAGGCTTCAGTTTTAGTGAGATGTTGCTCCGTGCATGCAGGAGTCCTTCCCTTCCTAAATAATTGTTTCCATCTGCAAGACTTATTCCATCAGCCCCCAGGGCTGCCAGTGCCTGGACTGCTGAGCTATTAAAATCTGTGTCTCTTGTAAGAATGACGATCTTTCCCACTAAATATTCTGTGCCAGCTGTGTGCAAAGGGAACTTTGCTCTCATCATACAGAAAAATAATAGGGCAGCCCCCGCTGGGGATCTTTTAGAACAAATAATATTCTGGTATTTCTTTCCCGTACTTTCAAATTTTTAGAGGGAAAAGTTTCAGAACCCTTGAATCTTCCTGCATAACATCTGGCAAGCCCCCTGTGAATTCACTAGTTCTCTGAAAGTTTAGTTCTTCTATAATACGGAGTTTTGGCCATCTGTGATAACTTCAGTTCTGGTCTGTGAGGTGTGCTCATGGACATGCACACTCCCATCACACAGTGAAGTGACAATAGCCTGCTTGGCCACTGCACACTGGTGGGTCAGCAGTAGCAAACTGGGCAGCCTGGGTATGAATGAAGCACTGACAGGAGGCTGCTGGCCAAGAGTTATTTTATATTCCTCAGTTATCCTTGGATCACCTAGGGAAGCATGAGAGATGTGTCATTATAACTGAGAAACATTGGAAAGGCGCAAATCTGGAGTATTGCTCACTCCCTTGCCTCTGCACTTTTCTCTTTGAAGGCTCTCATTTCTGAATTAGATTTCAAGTGGTGAACACTGGAAATAAAGGTGGGATTTCTTGTATGTAAGCCCTTGAGTGAACATGAGCCTGGAACTCTCGCGAAGCCCATAGCAGGTGGCCAATGTATAATGGAACTGGAAGGATATCCTCTTTAGGCAACAAATAAATACAGCTTTGCTGATGAAAGTTGTTTTTCTCGGTCAAGGTAAAGCTGGGACAATGTTCCTGTTTGAAAGCAGCGGGGCTGACACAGTGGAAGGAAATCCCTGTGTGTCCCCCAGCGGAAGGTGAGGCATGCAGGGCAGTGTATACATCCCTGCAGCTGATCTCCCAGCCCCTTGTTTGGGGCAAACATTCCCCAGCCCTGGCCTCCCTCCAGCCTGTGCACAAGCAGGGTAAAACGAGATAAAGGTAACAGCTGTATTTAGCTGCAGTGTTTCCTTTGAGTAACGGGAGAGGAAGGATCCCTCCTGGGAGCAGCCATATCCCTCATCCAAGGGTTTTGGAGTTCATTCACTCCGTGCTTCCTACGCTGCCTTGGCAGCACTGCAGGCACGAGGCTGCCGGATGTTTGCAGGCCAGGAAGGGTTTGGAGCAAGCACAGAGCTGCCAGCTCCCCTGGGAGAATCCAAGGCTTGGTGAAATACCAGCACTCACCCTGGAAAAAGCTTTTTTTGAGAACGGTTTTTTGCAAGGCTCGTTTTAGCTGTAATAATGTGTTAGATGGAAGGAAACTTAACTCTGGAGTGGAATTGGTAAATAAGATCAAGAAATTGCTGCTTTAAGGCATTCCTGTGAATTCTGCTAATGTGGTCTGTGCAGTTTTGTAGAGGATTAGCATCACCTCATTGTTCCCAAAGCAGATGGCAAAGGAAAAACAGTCTTTGTAAAGGTCAAGAAGCTGCTAGCTGGGGGTCTATGAATATCATTTAACCCCATAAAAGTTCTTTTTCTGACACTGGCTCTAGGTCAGGCATCACAGCTCATTTGGATCTGTCAGAGTTCCAGGAGGATGTACACTGTGAAGCCAGCTTTATTACGTGAGCTCATCAGGTAAAAAATTCAAACAAGGGCTCAGACCCCTCTCAGTGGGATGGTAACTTATTAATTCTATAATTAATTGGTTAATTAACAAAGTCCCTAACTCCCATGCTTATGAGGAAGCCAGTTTCCCATCTGATGGTGAGAATGCTCCTCCTTGAGCATGGTACAAGTATCTCAGCAGGCAGCCTGGGAGCCTCAGCAGTGCAGATTGAAAACATTTTGGTAAGGTGATGTATTTACAGCTTCCACCATGGAAGTTTGATTTCTACCATTCCTAAGGGTTCTTCCAGTTATTTCTGAAGAGTTTGTCCCATCAGAAACTGCCCAAGAGCTGCTTTTGCAGAGCTGCAAGAGCAGCAGTTGTCATCACCTCCTCTCCTTTGTCTCTGCTATATGTGTAGCTCTTGTTTTAGCCCAGTGGCTGCTCCCAGCGCAGATCAGGCTGAGCTGTATCAGCAGTTTTGGGGCCAAAACATGAGTAGGAGTCAGGTCAGCAAACACAGCCAGGTGATGCCTGTGTCAGAAAATGTACAAAAGTTTGGTTGCTTACACCGGGGTTAAAATGTGTGTTTCTGAATGTTAGTTGGGTTAAAGTGTTTATTCTTCAAAATTACTAGAGCTGTGAGGTAAAACAATGGCTTCGATTTCTTTATTGTGTGTTTTTAGGTTTATTTTTATGAAATCTTCATAGTTTTCAATTCACCTGTGAGTCCATCTTGAATTTCTGCTTCTTTAACTTGTTGGTTTTGACTGTGGCTTTTCAGTGGCTGATCTATGTAAAATCTTCTTTTGGCCTTGGCACTGAGCACTGCATCAGTCTGACCTTGCACACCAGGTGTAAACTGAACAATAAAAATCTGTCTTGCATCACTTGACACTGATGCCTGAGACTCTGTGTCCCATCTCCTCTCTGGCCCTCCAGTCAGAGGAGAGGGTTTTACACAGCAAACAGCACGTGGGGATTTAGAGACACTGCTCTAATCCCTGACTGACCTTTGAGATGATCTTACACCACCAACCTCAGCTGCCCTCAGTTCTTCCTGTAAATCCTGCACTACCAAGCTGCTTGGGAAGTCTGTAGCAAGCTCTTCCATCCCCTCCTCGGCCCCCAAGCCACATCATGTCTGACATCTTCCAGTCCTGGTTTTCATAAAGACTCGCGTAATTAAACTTCGTCATTAAAATTTCGGAAAAACAAGCCCTCTTCTAATGAGTTAACTGGCTCTTGACTACAAATAGCTCTGTGAGAGCTGTGAGCTGAATTGTGCAATCAGATCCAGCATCTCAACCAGTTTTGTTCCAGCTGTTGCATCGTTTATAGACTAAACCAGTACAGACAAGCTCTGAGTGGTGACTTCAGAGCCAGGCGCCAGCAGAGCAAAAATAGTGGATGCTGACATCTTTTTTCACTTCTGAGCCTTTAAACAGCAGTCCAGCTCTCTTCTCGAGGACAAATGAGGAGAATGCCCACAAATATAAATTATAGGCCATTTGTAATCTCTCTCCACACAGAGAAGTTTGGATTCTTCCTGGCAGACCTGTTGCAGCTGAAGAGATGACAAAGTGGAACAGAAGCCTGTTAGGATAAGTGATGGCACTTTGGAGTACCACAAAACTGTTGTTCCACTATGAGTGGAATAATTGGCACTTAAAATTGCCTGGCTGCTAAATAAGAGCTTCTGCTACTTGACTGTATTAAATCTTCTTTTTATTTTGGAAATAGCTGATGGAGCAATCAGGATCTGGGAAAATGGAGCTCCCCTGCTCGGAGTCTGGTGGATCTACCCAGATGGGCACAGGGGCATTTCATTCCCAAATAAACTCCCTATAACAATGTATGTGGGGACTTATTTGGCAATTATTTTTCTCTGAATCCTGGAGTATTTAGGTGAGTGGATTTAGGTTTTAATGTAATCATTCAACAAGATAAGCTTCAATAACGGGGGGAGGTAGGGGTTCTGCAGCTGAATTTCTGAAGTAATTTCAGCTAGTCTGGCCCAATATAAAAATTTATGAGGTGATTATAAAAGCCATAATAGGCTAAAATCTGTCAAAACAAACAAACAAGGAAACCTCCTAAATGAAACATTGTTTTGAAAACTCTATTTGTACTTAGTCCATGCTCAGGTGTTTCACTTTTAATCTTAACAAATAGCTTAGTTGTGGAATTATGATCAGGTCACTCCTCCTTTTCTCCTCCCCTCATCTTACCATCCTTACTAAAACCCAGCTTATCAGTTGCCATTGTTGAGCTGTCTCATAACCCTGGTAGCTGCACGATTGTGGGGCCGTGCCATGGGCATGACTTCTCCCAGGAGTGGATGTTTGGCATTCTTTGGGCAGCAGCTCCTGCGGGATGCCCGCAAACTGACTCATGGTGAGCTCAGCCCAGAGAGCCCATCCCCTGCAGTGATTATGCTGCAGGAAATAAACAAGATGACAACCTAATCGATCACATCTTTGGGCTGAGAACTGGGGCACCCCAGGAAGAAAGTCCATTCCTGCCATTCTTTCTATTTGTTGCTCCATTGCCCCATCCCTTTCCCAGAAGGGAACAGAAAATCCAACGTGCAAAAATCAAAATGAGGTTTGTGAAACCAGCTGGGGCGTGAGATTTTGCATATTCTCCTTCTGTGAAAATGAAGGGTGTTCAAAGTGCTCTGTGGAGGTGGTGCTGGGGATGAGCTGTGCAGAGCAGAGTCAGAGAACTCCTGTGTGCTGGGCTGGCACGAGGTGCTGGCCACTCCCTGCAGCTGGAGAGGGGACTGGCTGCTGCTCGCTGGTCCCACCTGCCTCTCCTCCAGAGGGACGTGTGGCCCTTGTCACCTGGCTGCAGGGATAATAGGTCCCCCTGCTTGGAGGAAGTGAACAAGCAGCTTGCTGGTCATTACTCTGGTGCCTGTGACTGCTTTCTGCATTCAGTGTCCAGAGGGAGAGATTTTCCTGCGAGGCACAGCCCCCTGTAGGTACCAGACACGTGTTTGAGCAGGGAGGTAAACGAGGTCATCCTCTGAAACCCGCTAAGGCTTCTAATTTTACACAGCCTTCAGTGCCCAGGAGGCAGAGGCATATTCAATTTAAATTAATAAGTAAGTCTTGGTTATTCATCAGAATAAATGTTTTTGAGTGTTAAGAATAGCTCCTGCCTTAGTGCTTCCTCCTATTGTTGCAGCTCTTCCTTGAGCAGTGGAAATGTTTGGGGTGATTTAAATTACATTTACAGTAGTAATTAGGTGTAAGCAACTTTACAGTTGACTTATCTGAATATACATCTGTGTCTAAAGAGACTTTTTTTTTCCCCTACCCCACCTCCTTCATTCTCCCAAGGCAGGACATTTTCAAACAGGGTAGGCAGCTGGAGATACTGATTTTTATTAATATTGATTATTGATCCTCCAGCTCCCTGGGCATCCTCCCAGCAGGATGACAGATTAGCTCTTGTCTCATGCAGTAAAGTCATGAGTGGAAACACTTTGTAGGGCCTGAGTGTTGCTGGGGCTGTTTCTTGGCAGCTCTTTTCCTGTGAGGTGCTGGTTTTCCCTCCCAGCTCAGGCAGAGCAGAACCAGATGTGTGGCAGGCCCAGCTGCTGGGAGCTGCTGCCTTGCCCAGACCTGGCTGCAGCTCACTCTGTGCCCCAGGACACAGCCCGGCTGCTGCTCCCTGCCAGACTGGGAGCAAGCTGGGCTTGGATAATCTCACTGATTTAGTGACTCCAGAAACTGGAATAATCCCTTAATCTCACTGAGTCTGTGTGATGGATGGGTAGCAGCACTTGAGGATTTCCTTATGTGATGGATTGAATGGGGATAAATGATTTTCAGATTTTCCTAAAGTTATATATCCTCAAAATAAACCTGAGAAAAAAGGAATTGAATAAGTTTTCCAACTCCACATTGCACTGTGTGACTTGCATTCATTTTTCAGGGTAACAAACTGATTTTGGGATGCTTGAAAAATGTAAAGCTGCCATAAGATCTTGCAATGCAGCCCATGGATGTTTTATTCCAGCTGACCTGAAGGCTCTGGTGCCCAGCTCTGCCAGGCACCATGCAGAAGCAGCTCTCCCAGACTGCAGGGAGCTCCTCCAGTCTTTAGGTCTGCTGAAATTCCTGACTATCCAAAAGCATGTCGGATGTTTTCCCAGCTCCTTTTGATCCTGAAAAAGTCAGGCCAAGTCATGTCAGCTTGGCAGGATGTGTGGATACCTTCAGAAATAACTTGTGCACTAAAGTGGTGACGGTAACAGCGCTGGGTCTGTTCCCGTGATTCATTTGAACTAATTGGCTGCTGAGAGCATCATGTGTCTCTTTGTCTCCATATTTGAGTAAGATTCAGCTCCTGTGATCCAGATAATCTTATCCTAGCGAGCTTGTCTCATCTCTGATGATGCCAGGAAGACTGTCCTGGAGCATGAAACATGCTAGAGAGCTCAAAACCAGAGCTGGAATATTTATCCTGATTCACTCTGAAAAAGCAGACTCAGCTGGCCTCTATTCCTCCACCTTTTTTCTCACAAGCACAATCTAGGAGATAAACTTACTGATTACTCCTCTCAAATGCCATGAATAACTGAAGGCCAGACAGGAGGGGAGATGTGAAAGGCTGTAGTGCAGCTGTTATTATCCAGAGATCAGAAACTTTCAGCAGTGCTTGTGTACTCTTTGTGTGAGTAATCAAAGCTGAATGTACTCTTAAAGAATTCTGTCTTCATCTGGATGCTTTAAATTTGCCCAGTTGTGCAACAAGCCTGGCTGAGTTATTACTACTGTATGAGAAACCTGAGGATGAAACTGCCTGGTACGAGTGTCTGGCAGGCTCTGTCTGCAAATTGACCCATTAAAAAGGATGATCAGCTGGCTGCTGGAGTTATTAAAAGGCATTTAATGACAAGGGACACCACTGAGGGACAAAAGAAATAAAGTTATGGGCTGTGGTGCCCATCTATTTGCCGTGCTGGCAGGTTAGAGGTGATTTTATGTCCAGGAGAAGGAATGGCCTGAAACCCAACCCCTTGTTTCAGGGCAAGGTGTGCTCGGCGGGGAGCGGTTTGGAAAAGCTGAGTGTTCCCTGGGGAGAACAAAATGCTTTTGAAATTTTGTAAAAACAGAAAGCAAAGAGCAGCCACATTTCTCTTGCAGGTGTTTTTGTTGTCATCCCTCCTTGCTCTCCCGTCCCATGTCTCACATCCTGAGCAGTGTGTGTGGTCACACATGATGGTGACACTTCTGCAGCAACTGTAGTCGGTATAGCTGAAAAAAAGGATGAAAAATATTTAATTTGCTTTCTGTGTGTTCCTACCATTTTCATTAGTGGGTGAATTTTTATGACGGATAGTTGGAAGGAATTCTTCCGTGTGAGGGTGGGCAGGCCCTGGCACAGGGTGCCCAGAGCAGCTGGGGCTGCCCCTGGATCCCTGGCAGTGCCCAAGGCCAGGTTGGACATTGGGGCTTGGAGCAGCCTGGGACAGTGGCAGGTGTCCCTGCCATGGCAGGGGTGGCACTAGGTGGTCCTGAAGGACCCTCCTGTGCTACCTGCCTGTGTGTGATTCTGTGCTGCTGTAAAACCTGTGCTCTCTGGGTTTTGGTTAGAACTGAGCTTTACAAGCTGGCACTTTCTGTGGTTGATCTGGTGCTGGTGTAGGAGGAGCTAAATGTGGATAAACCTGAGTTTTGAATTATGGGTGGAGGAATAAATTTTACAGGAATTGTGGATAAGGAGGAAAAGAGAGGAGATTCTCACGAATACTTTTGCATAGTTAGTGTGGGGAGTGCCAATGTCCCAGAGCCAGCACCTTCCCAGTGCCAGCCCCGGCTCTGAAGCTGGAGAGTGAGGCAGTGTTCCTTCAGCAGCAGGGTGAGCTCCAGCAGTGGTTGGGAAGAAAACCTGTGTTAGTGGAAAGAAGACCAAGAAGGGCTCTTTTATGATGAGGGATTGTCTCTAAATTTGCTGCTGCTGCCCTTTGAGCTGTAGGAGGCAAAGCTGCTGAGCTGATGACCCAGCCTGACTGGGAATATGGGGAGCACAGAGTGGGATTTTTACTTGTGCTGGATGAGCTCTGTGTGCCTTCACTAAAAAACTTAAATAAGTTACTCCTCCCTTTAACTTCGAGATTCTGAATAAAAATGCCAGAAGAGAGGAGAGTTACTGAAACACTGAAGAGAGAATAACAAGGAAAGAGCAAAAACTGTCAGGAACAGCTACAGGGCATCCGATTGCTTTAACCCTTTGCTCACTTGTGCATTGATTGTCAATGAGATTTTCAAAGAATAATCTGGATCTTGCAAAATATTCTCTGTGGGTGTTAGGAGTTTACACTGCTCTTTCAACACCAGTGTCTTACATCCAGCTGGGATTTACTCACTGCTCAACTATGGCAAGAAACGCTGAATTGCTTTTTTAATAGGCACTTGGGGTTTTTTTCCCCTGCCCTCCCCACGTCCCCGGGCAGATATTTTGTTCTGTTCTTGATGTTCTCTTCAAGTACAAATGCTAATGAGCGAATGGGCTGCTTGACTCCTCCTCCCTGGGCTGCTTTGGGAGTTCCTTGTTGGCGTGGGCTGAGGCTCACGTTAATGTTTAGCCCTCCCGAGCTGCAGCCCAGCCTCGGGAGGAGCTCGGTGCTATTTTCTGCTCTCGGAGCTGCCTGTGGGCTGTCCCCCGTGTCCCCCGCGTGGGCGGCTCCGCCTCGGGCAGCGCTGCTCGAGGGCTCGCCTGGATTTAGTGTCACTGCTGCCGGGCGGGGGGACACGGGCAGGGAGCAGAGGATGCTCCTTTGTCACCTCGTGGGTGACGGGGAGCAGCTCTTCGTGGCCAGCAGCGTGTGCTCGGCACGGATGGACTGACTGCCGCGCTCCTCTCGGCTGGACATGGACAAGTGTGGCTCCAGGATGGGCAGCGGGGGCATGGCCCGGCCCCGGGGGGTGCTGGCCCCGGTGCGGGCAGCCAGCTGTGCCCAGCTGCTCAGCAGGTACGGAGCGATCCCTGGGATGGGGTGGTCCCGCTGCTCTGCCCCCTGCGCCGGGCAGCGCCTGGGATGGGGCAGGGGGGAGCAAGGTGAATTTCTGGAGGTGGGCAGGCTATTGTGTGCTCTTAAAATAGTGCTTTGAGTGCCCTGATCCTGAAATGAAACCTGTGGAAATTCCCTTTTTTTTCTTTCCTCATGCTAAGCCTACGGAAATCCCTGTTCTTTTCTCTGTGCTCACTCTGGGCTGAGTGCAGCAAGCTGGGGAAGTGGGACCTGAGGGGCTGAAACGCTTCCTTGTGACCCAGTGTAACCTGCCTTGGGGTCTGCGGGCTCTTCAGGGGTTTGTGGATGTAAGAACTGCTGATTTATCATGCAATTAGTGGAGGATAGAACTGAAATTTGAACTGCTTTGCTTGACAAACATTGTTCTGCCTTTTTGTTTACTAGGTATTATAGGAGTTAAGAATTCATCTAAGGTGTACTTGCATCAGTTGAGAAGTTTGAATTGAATTTTAGAATGTTTCCTTGCTGTAGTGGTCAGAATCTGTTGATTTTAGGTGAATGTGCTGACAGTGCTTTTACTTCTAATCACAGCTTACATTTTCATGTGTCTGAGTTCTCATTTTTTTCCAGTCCAATTTGATGACACTGTGCATTCAAAGCGAGACAGAAACTCTTTAGAAGACCCCAGGCAAAATTTGAGTTGTGAAAAAAAAGTAATAATAATTACAGGGGGACTGACACAGAAATGATATGGTCAATTACTTTAAAATTACCCACGTGTAAGAGAACGAGATTAAAACCTTCAGTGTTGCATGCTTTCTTTGATAAAAATCAAAATATTTGTTAACAACTTAAGGCTTTTGCCAAACGAGTTAGTTGAGTTCCAGTGTCTGTGCTGGTGCCAGAACACCTCTGTGGTCAGCTCTGAGGAGGTGCTACAGCACAAACCTCAGACTTGCTCACAGCTTTGCCCAAAACATTGAACCCCAGCCAAGTGGCACTTGCCAGCTGCTCACTCAGGACTCACCACAGGTGAGGTGTCTGTGTGTTTATGTGTAGCTAAGCCTCTTGCCTAGGATTGACCTAAAACTTACCTGTCCAATAGGGCAAGGATATGCCAGCCTGCTTCTAATTAGTTAACCACAATCAGTGCTTATTTTTGATCAGCAACTCTGGCTTGCTTTGTTGAGTTCCCAGTCAGATTCCTGCTGGATTGCAAGGGGCTGGTGGTGCTGTCCTGGCTTCAAAACAACACTGAGAAAAAGCCACTGTTGAGCCATGTCTGCCTCCCTCCTCCTCTTCCTCTCAGTGCTGTAAAGCTCGTGGGACCTGGGGTGAGTCACAGGCAGAGCTGGTGGCCCTGGGCTGGCTGGTGACACTCCAGTAACAGAATTGGTTATAAATCCCAGCCAAGAGCTTTTCATGGCAGCATTACAGCCAAGCACTTTGTGTTATGTGTAATAACTCTGGCCTGAGAAATCCAAGCGAGGAGCTGATGACTCCTCCCTGTCTTCCTGCATCCCTGAAGCTCTCGTGAGTGAAGCATAGCTGGATTCCAGCACACCTCTCCACCCCTCCTTCCCCTGTGCTGGTCAGCTCATCACTCTTGTGACCTCTCCAACATCTCTGGGCTGTTCTCATGCAGCTGAGCAACAACTTGCAGTTACTCATTCTGTGCTCTACGGCAGGTACAGCTGGTAGAATGGGCTAGAAGGAGAAATAAGGATGAGTTCTGTCACCCTGATTTACTCCAAGTTCAACATTTGGGAAGCTGTAGGACAATGTGTGAACCTGCTTCAGTAAAAGGCAAAGGCATTAATGAATGATCACACAAGAAATAAGTTCACAGCCTTCCAGAGTGGATTCAAACATGCTGGCAGCCTTTCCTCTGGAAGCCAAGTGGTCCCTCAGCCCTTGGTCCCTCAGCTGAGTGTCTGAGGTGTGCACAGGCTGAGCATCTCTCTGAAGTGCCAGCAGTGATGGCAATGAAGTAAAGGTGCCTCAGCTGGGGTAACGGTGGTGTGTTTTGAGGATGTGTGAGTGACTGGGAGGTATTGACTCATTGGCCTCAGCAGAATCCCTGGCAGTGTGTGCTCGGGGCTGTGACAGCAAAGTCACCAAAGGGCAGTGATTCCCTGGCTGCTGCTTTCCTCGTGGCACTCCTGTGCACAGGCTCAGCCCGGGGCTGCTTCTGTACGGGAGGGGGGAGTGGGTGAGGACAAGGTGTGGGAGCTGCTGGGCTGTGGGGTTTGTAGCCCCATGCCAGCTGGGCTGAGGGGTTTGGGATCCTGCTGCCATGCTGGTAGGTGGAATTGGAAAGGCAGAACAGTCCTTGTGGACAAGGACATGGACAAACCTGCTGATGTGTTTGAATGGACATGGATTCAGTGGAGATGGAAATAACGTTAGGAATGCCACCTTTTAATTAATGGCTGACATCTAATCATGCTGTAGATCAGCTTCATCAACTCACAATCACATTAAAGATCCCAGTACTACTAAAGATTTGTTTTGGCCAGGTACCCCTTTCTCCCAGCAGGATTTCCCTTTGGATGAAAGCCCTTTCCTGTTTGGCTTACCCTGCTAATGCAGGGAAAGTGAACAACAGGCTCGTCCACTGTGACCTTACAGTCAAACACAAAGCCATGC
Source organism: Passer domesticus (assembly GCF_036417665.1). Lineage (NCBI taxonomy): Eukaryota > Metazoa > Chordata > Aves > Passeriformes > Passeridae > Passer > Passer domesticus. The sequence continues at coordinate 4,766,488 of NC_087489.1, read as the reverse complement.
ACAGAGAGGATGGCTGGTGTCTTCTGAGGCCAAAACAAGCCCTAGCATGGTGGGACAGACACACACCTAATAGTCTGAGCTAAACATGCTTTGAATATTTTTAATTTGGCTGTATCTGCATGGGGTTATCAATCCTGTTCTTGTTCTGCTCTGAGTTTCAGTCAGAGATGCCTCTAGGCAGATCTGTAATTAAAGGCAACTTTCCCTATTCCTTAGCTTGTTTATTTAGCCCCTTACTAGATGGAGGAGAGACAAATCAATTCCAGATGAAGACCTGAGACAAGGAAGTAGAGATGGAGTTTCTTAAATGCTTTGATAGAGACACTTATTGTCAGGAAAGTTACAGCCTCTGCTTTAGTTGAGATCCAAAGCTGTGTGGAGGTTACAGAATAATAGAATGGTTTGGGTTGGAAGAGACCTTAAAGATGTCAAAGTTCTAAAGTGACCCATGGGAAGGGATGCCCATGATCAGGTCAGGTTGTTCCAAACACTTCCAGGGATGGGATATCCACAGCTTCTCTTTGCCAGTGATCCACCACCCTCTGGAGTTTGCCCAGCACAGAAACCACGGGAGGTGCCAGGCTGGAGCAGCGGGATACACACAAACCTCAGGATTGACATCTTCCACTCCACACAGCCCTGAGCAAAGGACTGCTGTTTGCTTTTTCTGCTCTCTCTCTCTGGGAATGCCAGGGCAGGAGGTGAGGCTGTGCCTTCTTGCTGCTGCTCTGGGGCAGAGCTGCAGCTGGTGGGAATTGCTGCACGCACAGAGCACGATCTGGCATGTCCTCTTTATCACTGGCAGAACAGGCTTCTTCAAAACAACCTGAAATGACGCTGCTCCCAGAGCTGCTTGCATAATGGAAGATCTTGATGAGCTGATTGCTGTGTTACTGAAAACAAGCTGTAATCTTATTAGTAAATTGTGGCACTGACATCTTAGCTATTCTCGCTGGTGCTGTAGAGACAGACCTTCAACTGTGCCATCCCACGTGTGCAAAGGCCTTGATAAAATGCCTTAATGGGGACATAAGTGGGGGTTGGCAGCAGCGCTGGACAAAACAGCCTGGGCTAAAGGCACTGTGACTTCTCACAGGGGATACTCTCTGTGAAACTACTAAATATGTGAGCAAAAGTCTGGTCAGAGATATGCAGATGAACATCAGCAGTGGCAGACTACTGCTAAAATTGCTTTAATTCTGGCTCTAGCTGCTTAGGTTGAGTTAAGCCAGGGAAAGGGAAGCATGGTAAGAGTCTGTTGGGTAAGTTACTGTTCATTGCCACTGTAGTAATTTGATAATTAGCCTCTCTTTGCTTTTATGGCCTGGTCTGAGGCATCTGAACCAGCCATGTGCTTTCCATTTTCTCCTAAGAGTAAGCCTTAGTAGTTCTTTTCTGCACATTCGTGTGAGGAGAAGGGAGGAATTTGTAGTGGTGTTCATGTACAAAATTTGGGGTATTTTGAGGGTAATTAAGCCAAGCATTAAAGTGTTGTAGTAGGGCTTTCTTCTGGTTTAGACCTTTAGTAGAAAAGTTGTGGAATTTTTGTTCATGAGGCTTCTCCTGCATAAAATTGCTCTCTGTGGTAGGAATAGAGTTTTGTGTAGTTCTGTGTGTCTGAATGAAATAGTGATCATATGTATTTCTTGTAAGGTTTTGATAATGAGTAGACTGACTTCCTTCATACAGCAACCTGCTTTTATATTTGCATTGATAATTTTGATAGAGTGAGGTTTAAGCCTCAAATAAGCAAAATAGCTACAGCTATATCTATGTTAAAAAAAAAAAAAGTATATGAGTTACAGCTTCAGGATTTTCTCAGTTTTTCAAATACTCCTGTCTGTTATTCCTGGTGCCTTTATCCCACTACATGACTTTAAACAAGAAAACCTAGTATGTTATAAACTTTGATGTGCTGACCTTTAGGTGATTTTTTTCTCTTCAGAATTAACTACACATTCTATCATTTAGGTTTAAGCTGCTTGCTTAGGGTAAGAACCTGGAAGCAGTGTGAGGAGAGCCTGCATGGATTTTTTGGTTATTTCTTCAATTTTTGCTTATGTGCTCATGAGTTGTTTTTGACTTTGAAGTAAATTGAAAGCAGGTAGGATGTGTGTGTGTGACATTAATGCAGTTCTGTTCTCTGACTGAGGGTCTTTATCTGTCAAAATACTGAAACCAGTTTATAGACTAATCTCTTTTTTTTTTTTTTTCCTTACAAGATGCTTGAGTTCCATGCTCATGGTCAGGGTTGTTGTGAATGATGGTTGTTGGTGTGCTGCTCCCAACCTGCTCCCGAGGCCCATTCAGACTTTCTGTCTGTTTCTTTGTTCCATGGCTTTGTGCTTGCTCCAGATCTTTGGAAATGTCTTTAAAGACTGGGTGCTGCTTGTGTGGCAGGACTGCCTTGTCTGCCTGAATTCTTCTGTTCCTGTTGCCTTTTTCTCATCTGAGTTTTCTGGAAGCAGAAACCTTAAAGGAATTCCATTTTCTTGGCTTGCACTTCTTGCCTCCTGGTCTGTTTGAAATGCTTGAGAAGGAACCTTTTTATTTATTCATCTGCTAGAGAGGTATTTCAATGAGGGAGGGATGTTGAGCAAGCAGAAAAGAAGCCCAAGCAGCTCCAGGTCCTTTGAGAAACTCTCTCATGGGAGTGATTCAAGCCTGGACTGAACATAGCAACAGTGTTTATTGTATTTTGGTATTCAAGAGGGCGAAGAATTACATGAGTGTTTGCAACATATTTGCAGTGTGTTGACAGTATCTAGGAACAGATCAGAAACTCCTCTGGGGCTGCGTTTTGCAGCCCAGGGTCAGTGAGCCCCCAGCACTGAGCCAGGCGTGCAGAGCTTCCAGGGATCCTCGTGGAGGGGACATGGAGAGGGAAAAAAATGAACTGTAAGGTCTGTGCCAGCCTAATTTCTCACAGCTGTGTTATTCATGCTGCGAAGTCAGGCTTAGGCTGAAGGTGCCAGGTGAGTCTTGAGCCTTGTTAAACTGGATGTGCTCCTAAACAAGAGGAGAAGGCTGGATAAAGATGTTCAGTCTTTCCACAGAGCCCTTCCTGTATGGCTGTCCTTAACAAGATCTTTCTGCCGGTCTCCTTTCTGTTGGGTTAATTTTTAAAGCTTCATAATCTGATGCTTTTTGCTAGGTTGACAGTGCAATGGAGTGAACTTGATTATTCCACCTCCTCTTTGCCCAGTTGCACTGAGCCATTAACATTTTAAACCAACAATCTCTGCTTTCAATCTCAGCTGTTGCTGTGCTTGCACGTCACAGGCTGCCCTCCAGTTGACTTGGGTATGCAATGAGGAAGAACAATCTTTTAGGTGCACTGAATCTAAAATTAGCCTTCCACCTGGGCAGCTGGATCTGCAAAACACTGTGCACTGAACTCAAGGGGAAAAAAAGGAATTTAGACCAGAAAGTAAAACCTTTTCTAAATGTGAAGACCTGATTTTTGTTTTCCTGTGAGACAGGAGCAACAGCTCCAGTTTAACACTAGTAGAGCTGGGCTTTGGGTCCTGCTGCCTCTCTGTAGAGCTGCTGTGTGATATCAGCATCCTGCAGCTCGCTGAAACCAAGTTTGGTGCATCAGTAAATGGGCCAGCTGAGGGGAAAAAAGTTAGGATGGCTTTGTTTGACACACAGGTAGCTCAGCTGTGACTTTCCTAGAGTAGGTTTATTGTGTGACTGGTGGGCTTTTGGTGCAAGCAGTCCAGGAACATTTGTATTTCCAGCTGTGGAAGGAAGCCAGGTAACTGTGGATGGTGAGAAGCGCAGTCAGGGTGGGATGAGGTGCAGCAGTTCCCTGTTTGGCTCCATCCTTGCAGCAGAACTCTGTGATATGTACTGAAGGCAGACCAAAACCAGCTGCTGGCATAGCCTGAAACCTGGGCTGTGAGGACTTTACTGTGACCCTTCTCAGGTGTGCTCCAGGAATATGCCTTGCATAAATAATGCTCCACTTGGAATAGCATCTCCTGGGCTGAAACTGGCATTCAGAGCCTGGTGTCTGGGTAAGCCATGCAGAAGATTAAGTCAAGAACCACCTTTGGAAAGAGCTGAATATTTTATTTATGTTGGCTTAAAATGGTGTTGTTTTTTCCAGGCAGGCATGGGGAAGGGATTGTCAGAGCCGTGGGTGACACAGGCTTGTCACAGAGCACATCTGCTGGGTGCAAGCTGCTGGTCAGGTCTGGGGCAGGTTCTGCTGGAGCTGCAAACCTCAATTCTGTTTTGGTGTTGATCCCTGGAGATTTCTGGGGCGTTGTGAGCCAGCTCCAAACCAAGATGAACACAAAGGAAAGGTGCATTTTGGAGCTGCTTTAATCTGTATAACCTAGATCCCACAGGAATATAGGGCAGCAACTTAAGGCAAGAAGAGTTGTTTTGTGCCTGCTGAAAGCCTGCAGTAGAGCAATATGGAGAGCTTGTAAGATGGTTCCTGAGTGTTGTGCACTGGGAGATTTCAGTGCAAGTTTGTCTTCCAGTGTTCCTCATATGGCCAAAACCAGCTCCCTCAAAATAAACTGAGTTCCTCCTTCCACTTAGTTTCATGTTTCAAGTGATGAGTTCTGTTGACTGGTTCATAATAGAATCCTAGCAAGGTGTTGAACAATCTTTTTTGATGCTAGCAAGGAGTCTTGGTTTAAATTTTATGAGACAATTATCAGCAAATGTGAGAAAATGGAGCGGAGTACTAAAGAGGAAGAGTTAAGGTGAGGGATGCAATCTAACTTTCTAACTCTTAATGGGTAAAGATTGGAGTAAAAAGATGAAAAGTGAAAAAAATTAATTGAGTTAGTAGCTGCAATGGAATGGAGAGAGTTGGACATGAAATGTGGAGGTAAAAAATAAGTCTTGAATTTACTATTTAAGTGCTCCACCAGGCTATAAATTGGTATCTTGAGTGTTATTTGGATATCCAGAAATAGGAAAGCAGATTGCCTCTGTTCTTGCCTGCTGGGTGGCAGAATAGCTCAAGTCAGTATTTCACTTTTGTTTTCCTGTAAAACAAACAAGCAAACCTCTTAAATTCTTGTTCTAAATGCTGTGGCTGTCTCCAGATGTTCCTGGGGTGATGCTTTTGCTGTGGTTCTGACCTCCAGAAGAGAGAGGCTGCCCGTGTGTTAGAGTGAGGTGTGAGCGTGATGTGCATGCACGTGTGTAAACACAAGTGCAGAATGGCTTACAACGTTTGTCTCTTAGTTATTAGACCTTCAAATTAGCTTTTTAAAATTCAAAGTGCTCCACAACTAAGGCAGGTTAGTGCCAGAACTGCTAATAATGGCTTTCTGGAATGAAAGGGGCTAAAACTTTCCAGATATTTTGCCATCTATAACTTTTGGCTCCTAGAGCTAGGAGGCTAAATAGCATTTCATGGGTGTTTTGTTGTAATGGTTTTCAAGGTGTAAGACTTAGACTTGATTTTTTTTTTTAAATGAAACTAGAAAGGAATTTTGGTCTGTGTTTGGTGGTGGTGGCTGTTCATGGCTGTTTCTTGAACCACCCACAGTTAGAGTAATGTTCCATCTCTTTAATTTTTGTATTCATCGGTGGAACCACTGAGGTGATCTCATAAGTATGTTCCACTTACCCCATTTTTTGGTAAGTCTTTGAAAAATAGCAGGGTTTAAATAGCTTGGAACTCTTTGAAGACAATTATAGCTCATTTTAGGAGAGGCGCTGTTTTATGAAGTGATGAGAAGCTCAGAGCATCCGGACTGAAAGCTGAATGAGGCCAGTCTGGGACTTCAGCTGCACATGAATGAATCAGCAGGGTGGTAAGAAAATTCCATATGCTTGGGTTTCCCAGGACACCTTGTGTTGTTTCACAGCTGAAAAATCTGGTCTAGGCAGGAAAAGGGGGCCTCAGCCCTGTGAGTTGTTTGTTGTGTGAGCTGAAGTGCCGAGGATGGAGCTGTGCTGGTTTTTGCATAGGAAGCACAAACCTGCTGGGTTTGGGCTGTGTGGTGGGAGCTGCCAGGCTCCTCTCTGTGCCAGGTCCTGGAGCACACGTGCACTGAGCTTGGAACATCCTGGGTGGCTCTGAATGCAGAGGGCATCTGTGCAAACTTGCAGGGAGGTCTTGGAGTGAGTGTGAGGTGTGTTGGAGGTCACAGGAGGGACAGCACTGAAAAGACTCTGTTGATCTGTGTCCTCTTGCATGTTTGGACAGCAGTTTTCCCCATTCTCTGGGGGATTTAGTCCCAGCCTTGTCTGTATTGCTAAACACTAGGCAGAGGAAGTTCAGCACTTACCTCTGTTTGGCTTTGCTGCAGTCATTAATCAGTGGAGGCTGGACACGAATGCCGTGTGTCATACGTGGAGCTTAATCTCTCTCTCCTTATCTCTTCCTCTCTCAGCAGCAGACATTGCCCTTGGAAAATGAACCAGCTTCCTCCAAAGAGTGCTGTGGCATCCCCGGTGTCAGAGAGCACGAATTCCAGGGTAGAGGCTTTGGACAACTTGTCAATGGACAGTTTTTGGCTGGAAGTGGAGAACATTAAACAGAGCGCTGAAGCGGAGCAGGAGGAATGCAGCCTTGCAGATGTCAAAACACAGGAGGGTAGGTTGCCAAAAATGTTGGGAGTGAGGAGAGGAATGTGAACATCTGAAACAGAAGATTTGCCTATGCACCTGAACGACTCAGAAGCATGTTGGAGTATGGTTAGAATATTATCAGTCAATCAGGGATAGAGATATTATTTTAATTGGGTGGTGGATAATGCCCTGCAGAAGGGGAGGGTTGGCCTGGCCTGGTTTCGGCTTCTGGAGCAAAGCTGACTCCAGAGGTCTGTCCCAGGAGCATGTTCAAGGCTCCAGGTTTTTCAAGCAGCCCCACCAAGGGTGGGGGCTCTCAGTGCCAGTTCAGGTGGTGCATGGTAAGCACTCTGTGAGAGCTGGGGCTGTTTTGGAAGCCTTGTTTGTGTGCGTGGTTCTGAGATTCATCATAGTGGCTTTTGTAGGAGCTTCTTCTGTGGCAGGCAGACTGTTCCCTCTCTAATTCCCTGTTCCAGAAACCACAATAAACATCCAAAAAGCCTTGAGTCCATCCACACAAGGTTTTTCCTGCATATACATTTTTTCTTTCTTTGGAAGAAATGTGTATGGGTTGTTTCCAATGCACTTTCTGGAGCACTGTTATCCAGTGCTTTGGAATAATTGGAACCTGGGCCAGTTATTCCAAAACTTTTGGGGTATGTTTTCCTTCTATAGAATCACAGAATGGTTTGGGTTGGAAAGGACATTAAAGCTCATCCAGTGTCACCCATGCTGTGGCCAGGGACACCTTCCACTGTCCCAGGTTGCTCCAAGCCCTGTCCAACCTGGCCTTGGACACTTCCAGAGATCCAGGGGCAGCCACAGCTGCTTTGGGCAGCTTGTGCCAGAGCCTCCCCACCCTCACAGAGAAAGGTTTCTTCCTAATATCCAACACAATGTTCCCCTCTTTCAGTGTGAACCCATTACTCCTCATCCTGTCACTGCAGCTCCTGATGAGCAGTCCCATGGGAAGTACAACACCCTGGGCTGCTGGAGGGCTGATAAGTGCTGATAAACACCCAGACATCCCACAGATGGGGATCACACCTTTCTGGGCCAATTTTGAAGAAATGTACACCCCTTTGAACACAGGTTTGCAGCCTGCACAGCTGCTGTGCTCCCTGGTATTGAGAATTATCTGTGTCCTGGGGAAATGTTTGTGTGACAGTCCCAGTGTGCTGCTGGGCTTGGGAAGGGCCAATTTCTCTCATGGGGACATAGAGAGGCTCTGGGGAGCAGGGTGGGAATATCATCGTCCCTGTCTGCCATCGTTGGCAGGACATGGTAAACATGAAGGTTTGCTGTAATGTCCCTTTATAAAGGACAAAAGTTTGATTTTTAGAAGTGGAAGAGATGCAAAGTGATTTGGAAAATGAGTGCACCAGGAAGGAGACTGGGAAAGAGACCATCCCATGAGATGAAAGACTGTCTGGGATATCCTAAAGACTGATATGCTGGAGGCAATTTGATTACTGTGTATAAGCAGGGATATGAGGAAAAGTCTTTTAAAGCTGTAGATTAATCTAGCAGGTAAGAGCTGAGTGCTTAATTGGCCATTGAAACCAGACAGGCTTGAAATGATGCTCCAAGTAGCAAAGCCTTCCCAGCAGCCTGAGGAAGGAGGTGGGGCAGGCTCAGGCTCCTGATGCCTTCTCTGAAGGAGCTTAGGCAAATAAACATTGTGCTGGGAGTGGGGAAGCTCTGGATGGTGTGCAGGGTGCAGGGTTTGACATCTCTGCAGCTCCTGCTTAGGGCACGGAGGCTGTGGGGCTTCTCAGAGCCAGAGGCACCATCACTTTTTGCATAAATCTGGGGAACTGAGAGCTGGGCAGCTCTGTCTGGAGACAGCATGGCTCAGCTGGGAGATGGTGGTGATAACCACGGCACAGGGTCGGGGGAGGCTGTGCAGATAAGGCACTGCAAACATGCTGAGCCAGCTGGGAACGCTCCTGTGCCAGCCCTGGGTGAGGAGGGGTGTCCTGGGCAGCTGCTGCTGCCCTGGTGGCACTGGGGGGCCAGTGTGGAACTGCAGGTCTGGGGCAGCTGGAAGGTGCTGAGGGTACTCATGGCCTTGCTAACAGCTGGTGGGAGCAGGAAGCAGCTTTTCCTTTGTGCTGTCCTTGCTGTCACTGTCTGCCCAGCTCTGGCCAGGCCCTGACAGCACAGCCAGCTGAGGACACAAGCACTCTGCCACTGGAATATCTGTTTGTGACCTTACAGCACATAACTGTGGCTGAGAACTGCCTGCAAAGGGGGATTCTTCACTTTCAAAAATTGGATAGGAAGTTGTGCCTAATGTTTAGTCTGAAAATGTAGGATGCTCTAGCTGTCCTTTAAATATTTGGAAAGTGAGTACTTTATTATGAATGCTATTTTTGACTAGGTTATGTTTCAAGTAAATTTGTGGAATTTATGTTCTTTAGTTTTGCAAAATTATTCCTAACTTTGCCCTCCTGAAATGCTGCTTGCCTGGAACTCACAAGGCAAATCTTAGCAGCTCTCCAGGCTTAAACCTGCAGCTCATCTTCTGTGGATCTCTGCTCTGACCTGTTTCTCTCAATTTTTTCCCTTTTCCCCAGAAATAACCCATTTTGCTGGTTTCCTTTTGTGTTACTGGCAAACATAACTGGGCCAAAATAGTAACTAGAGGAATTACAATCTGGTGCTTGGCACCAGATGGGGCAGCAGGCTCACACGGATGTCCGATGGAGGGGCTGCTGTGTGGGATTGTGTGTAAGATAAGTTTCCTGTTATGACTGGAATTGGCTATTTTCAATATTTGCAAGCAATACACTTCACTTCCTCTAGTTCCCAAAGGCAAAATAAACCAGAGACATTTTGTGTGGTGTTCTGCTGTTGAACCATGGATGTAGAACAAGAAGGTGTTTGGTGAGGAGCTGTGAGTGGGACCACAGCTGGCTGTGCCCAGGGGATGCTGTTACCTGCTAAATTCTGGTTAAACCAGACATGGGAAAAGACCAGAACTTAGGGCCATGGAGGAAAACCAGACAACTTGCTAGAAGATTCACTCAGGGAAATACTTAACTTCAGCTCTATTTATTGTGGTGTGATGATGAAAAAATTCTGTTCCTTATGACACCAAAAATCACAAAGACCACACTCCTAAGACTGAGTTTTAATTGCGTCACAACATGTGTTTGCAAGCTGCATCAACATGAGGTTTCTCCAGAAAAATGAAATTATTTAATCTCTCAAGGAGAGCTTCATGGCTGCTTTTTACTGATGCAGCAATAATAAAACTTGGCCTGAGCTGCTGTGGTAACTGAGGAGGCAGGAGTTTGCATGGGACAGGAAGAGTGGGAATGAGCTGCTCTGTGCCAGTTAGTTCAGTTGTGATTTTTCTTTTTCCCAGTATAACCTTTGGTAGGGCTGTACTGGAGCTGCCTGCAGTGAATGAATGTGCTAGATGGAATTGAAAAGATAAAGGCTTTGTGGTGTTTGCTGTGTTAAAGTTGAAGTCACCTGCTAAATTGTTTCTTTCATCTTTGAATTTCAAGTAGCTGCCTTGCTCAGGGCACTTTCTCACTTACACTTCCTTATGAGTGTATCCCATAAGGAAAAAAAAGTCTTCTGTGTTTGAAGTGCAACTTTATATGTATTGAAGGATGAAGTGGAATTGAGCTTGAGTAATGCTGCTGTACTGTCTCCAGGCTTCTCACACTTCCTTCTGGAACTGGAATGGTCTTTAATTTTAGAGATATTTTGAATAGCCCAGGCATAAAATGAATACACAGAGTGAAAATAACGTTTTTGCTTTAGTTGAGTGTATGGATACGAATCCACTTAAAAAAATTAAAGTAGGGATGATGGACACAAATAGTTCAGCAAGTATATTAAGTAAAATACATTTGAACCTACCAGATCAGGATCTGGATATAGTTTTTTTAAAAATTGTGAATACCTAGGCATATAGATTAAAAACCAAAAAAGTAAAAGAAGCAACCAAGCCATGTGGAAAAGTACAAAAGCCAAATATGCAGTTTTGTGTGCTGTGGCTTCTCACAGACCTTTTGTCCAGTCTCAGCTGTTGAAAGATCAGGTGAGATCCAGGGAAGCCCTGCCATTCCTCCTGGGCTGGCTGTGTGCTGCTGCCAGAGCTCGCTTTGCACAGGCAGTCTATGGAAAGGCAAATTTGTCAAGTCCACCTGCCTTCACTCCCATATCCTGTCACAATCCTTGCCTCAATACCACCCAGAGTCACGCCTGTGCCCTCTCCTGCCCAGCTCCTCTGGGAGCTGTGCTCCTGGGCGTATCTCTACCACCACAGTTCTTTCTTCTCCTTTTTCCTCACCTGCAGTGAGCAATAAGAGCTGTGTGAACAGCCACACGTGCTGTGTGAAACCTGGTGTCACCCCAGAGTGTGAAAGAGCTGTGTGAGCTCCAGTGTCACCCCATACCCAGCTGGGCACTTACGATGAGGGCTGAGATTTTGAGAACAGTATTCAGAACAGAGCTGTGGCTCCCTGCTGCCGGGGTCGGCTGTCAGTGGTCTCTGCCCCAGCACGGGAAAAGGTGGTTCTGGGCAGGCCGCGCTTTGAAGAAGGAGTCTGGACTCTTGCTTTTGGTCTTCAGTTGAGTTTATTGTTCCTTATCTACAAAGATTTTCTGTCTGTCCAGCCGAGGTCTGATCAGCAAGACAGCCAAGGGCACTCTCTCCTGCCCACGGGGCGGTTGTCTCATTTATAGTGAAAACTACGTATTAGATATTTACCTTTAATTTCCAATACTTTTCGCCCTTGTTGGCAAGTGCACTTCCCCTATGAACCAATCCACACATGCCAACATCATCCTGAACATGGATGCCAAGGAGAAGAAAGAAGAAGGACAGGGCACGCCCAAATCCCTCCATCTTAGGACTCCTGACCCATGCACAGAATTCTAGACCCCCCTGTACAACATATAAAACCCCCCTGTACAGTGCTCTAAAACTTTTTCCTTCACCCTGTGATTTCTACTACTGTGCTACTTAAACTTTTGTGGCCTGTAATTCTTCATATAAGGCTGGCAATTTGCTCCATGAATTAAGGTCGAATTTCCAGGTGTCTTTGGCTTCCTGCCAGGGTCTCCGAGCCCCTGCCAGGGCTTTGAGACATCCAGGGCATCCAGAGATGTCCTGGGTCCCGACACCCTCCCATGCTGTCCCATTGGGAACAGAGGGACAATCCCAGCCAGGGAACGGCCCAGGCTCCTGCTCTGTGCCAGCACCCAGACCTCTGCTCCCTGCTCACTCTGCCTTCTCCCGCCCCGCTTGGCAGAGGGAGAAGCCGAGGCCGAGTGGCTGCAGGACGCGGGGCTGTCCGAGCTGCTCGGGGACCCTGCGGTGGACAAGGACAACCTGGTGCTGCTGTCCACGCTGACCAGGACGCAGGCGGCGGCCGTGCAGCGCCGGCTGGACACCTACTCCCGCTCGCGCCGCAGGAGGAACAAGCCCCCCGTGCGCGACGTGCGCGACGTCTTCGCCGTGGGCAGCTCCCAGGTGCGTTGGTTTTTGGGGTCTCCTAAAAGAGCTTCTTGCCTCGTGGGGCTTGGCTTGGCTTTCTGGGTCTAGGGCTCGTGGTGTGGCTTGGCTTCCTTTCAGTTCAAGAGGTTGAGACTGGAGAAGTGCTGGTGGCAGCGTTGAGGAGTCACTGGAAGCCTGCAGAGGCAAAGCCTTCCCAGGCCGGGGTAACATTCCTGCTGTATAGTGCCTCGTGGAGCACTGGCATCGTTTGGAGCCCTCTTGTGTTGTCTTTGTTCCAGTGACGTGTTAAATCACCATGAAACAAAACAAGAGCACTTCCCAAGTTCAGTTCTGATAAGCTGACCTTGTAGAGGTGGAAATCCTGGAGAAAGACTAACGCTGCCTTTTTTTGGGGGTGGGTTGGTTGGTTTATTTAGATTTTTTTTTTACTTGATAAAGAATTCATAACCACCAGCTTTTCCTGGAGAAAGACTAACGCTTTTTGGGGGTGGGTTGGTTGGTTTATTTAGATTTTTTTTTTACTTGATAAAGAATTCATAACCACCAGCTTTTCCTGGAGAAAGACTAACGCTGCCTTTTTGGGGGGGATGGGTTTGTTGGTTTATTTAGATTTTTTATCTTTTTTTTAAGTTGAAAAAGAATTCATAACCACCATCTTTTTGCCTGTTTTCCTGCAGTTCTGCCTTTTGGTTGTGGCTAAAACAACTTCTTTCTTTATTTCTCAGGACACAGCAGCAGAGAAAGAGGAGTCCAGCCCAGATCCACTGTGGCACAATCTACGGACTTCAAACACCCAGAGAAGTAAGGGGGAAGTTTTTAAATGCAGAGTAGGATCTGAAGCAGGGCTGGAACTGGAAGGAAAGCCACACACATATTTAAGTATATACAGCATCTGAAACTTGTTTGTGTTGGGCTGTGTGTTTCTTTATGTGATTATTCACACCTGTGGATTAATAAACTTTTCCAGGCCCCAGTGTTGTTAAAATTGTCACTCAAACTGATCATTGTAAGTTCAAGAACTTGATAAAGCAACTGAACTTGATAAAGCAACCGAAAGATGAAAATAAAACCAGTCTAGTAAAGTCAGTGAAACCTTATAAATGCCATGAGCAGTTTTGTAAAGACATATTAGCCATAGGTGTGTCCTTTAATTTAAGGTCTTGGCTTACCAATGACCTGGTAATTTTAGCCATAATGTTGTGACTTCACACTGATCATAGACTCATTAAACTTGGAAAATATGTCTAAAATCACAAGTCCAACCACCAACTCAGCACCAGTGTGTTCACCACTAAACCATGTCCCCAGGTGCCACATCTGCATGATTTTTGAACCCTTCCAGGGATGGTGACTTCACCAGTTCCCTTGACAGCCTGCTCCAATGTTCCAATGCTTGACCACCCTTTCAGGGAAGACTCTTACCCTACTGATCACTCTGTGCTGTGGGGACACTCTTTTCATGTGTTACTGCAGGATTTTTAAAAGCAAGGGCACCAAACCTAACTCAAACTGCATTTTTAGCAACTTTGCTTTCTAAGCTTCACCCTCTTAGCTTGCAGAAATTGAAGACAGTTTCTCCTCTGCAGCAGAAACCCAGGATTATTCCTGCACAGTTCGAAACCCTGGGAAGGAGGAGGTGTTCAACATGGATGTTGCATACTCAGAGCAAGCAGCTGTTCTGCTCAAGGGATCCTTCCTGTCTGAATCCAGGAAGTTAAAGGATGGAAATGCTCTAACAGTAAGCACTGGAGGAATTTTTCTTGTTAGAATTTATTGGTCTTGGCTTGTCACGGTGGTATAAGGCAATGGGTCTGTGTTTGGTGGTGCTTTGGGGTGTGTTGTGCTGTTATCTTTGCAACATTGGGCAAGGATAGACACTGTGTACAGGAGGATCAAAAGAAATGACACTTTTATCTGAAACTCCCTATTTTGACACATCCTTGTTGTTTCCTCTGAAAAGAGGAGAGTAACTAACTGCACTTTCTTACTCATAATTCTAAAGTTTTCTCCTCTCTGCAAATGAACTGGGCTGCCTCCAAAGTTCAGCTAGATTGGGATGTGGGTATCAGGCTGCTTTTAACTTAGAAAAACTGGCATCTCTAGTATGATTAAAGAGCAATATTGACAAGGGAAAATATTTATTCAGTTATTCAGTTGGTGGTTGAGTAGGAGTAGTTTTGGGCATATGTCTGGTCTTGAATGCAACAGGAAGAACAGATGCCTGGTTAGGATAAAAAAAAAAAAAAGACTACAGCAAAAGTTGTTCACTTGTGGGATTAATAGAGATAACCTGAGCTGAACCTCTTGTGTGTGTTTCCCTTAGAGATTTAAGATCCCCAAGGGCAGACTAGGAGTGACCAGGATTGGAGATCTGTCAGCTCAGGACATGAAGAAGATCCCCACACTGGCCCTCATTGAGCTTACAGCTCTCTGTGATATCCTGGGCTTTGAGCTGAAGAGAAACAAAGCAGCAAAACTGAAAACAACAGGTTAGTTGTACTCTTTTTTGTGACTTTTTTTTCCACTCATCTTCTCATAATACACTAATCATTTGTGTTTTAAATGTTAGAACAGAGGGTCTTTGATAAGAAACCTTGTGACAGGTGTGTTTTCCTTGGATTTCTCCTGGAAGTCAGTGGATCATGACATCAAGACCTACTACCACATTTATGTCTGGCTGCAATTGTCCTGTTTAACTCTCTTTCTCCAGTATCTATGTTTACAAAAGTACCACCTTAGTCTGCAGTGGGGGATTTATCCCTTACACCTCTATCAGAGCTGATACAGACTTGGAAATATTGTTTCTGTTGTAGAGAAAAGACTCTTTGGAGTTCCACTCAACACCCTGTTGGAAAACGACCAAAAGCTGCTGCCCAACACCAAGGTCCCTCTGCTACTCCAGGCTGTAAGTTCTCTGCTGGTTTCATTCACACCTCTGGTCCTCAGAGTCAGGAGTCTGTGATGAGGGCAGGCTGACTCCTCTTCCTCCGTGCCTGAGAGCTTTCTGTCTCCCCCTGTAACAGCTGCTGTCCTGCCTGGAGAAGAGAGGACTCGAAACAGAGGGCATCCTGAGAGTTTCTGGGTCCCAGACCAGAATTAAGGTATGAGCCCTTTAGCATTGTATGGAAGTGTAGGGAGTGATCAGGAAGCATTTGCTGAAGCAAGTGTTTGATTGACCTGAATTATCTCATCCCCTTCCCAGTACAACCAGAAACACCCACTGCTGCGAAATACTGGAGCGTGTGCTGAGGCTCTCTGCACCATTTTGCCTCGATGCCTCACCCTCCCAGTGCTCAGCTATAACATTTCTCTTACATTTGCTCATTAAAACATGTGATAAATTCCACCTTTCTGATAGAGCCTGGAACAGAAGCTGGAAAGGGACTTCTACAGTGGCCTGTTCCGCTGGGACGACGTCCACCAGAACGACGTGTCGGGGCTGCTGAAGAGATTCATCCGCGAGCTGCCGGCCCCGCTGCTGACAGCAGAGTACCTGCCTGCCTTTGCTGCTGTTCAGAGTGAGTGCCTGCTCTGCCTGCCAGCACCAGTCTGGTCTGTGCAAAGCTCTCCTGTCAGCTGTTGGGAGCCTGTGGAGATGGGAGCACAGCACAGCTGAGGGTTGCAGTCGCTGGCGCCTTTCTGTAGCAGCGCTGTCCTGGGGTCTTCAGTTTCGTGTCACTTGAGCCTGCAAGGTTGCTGCATCTGTCAGGACAAATTGATCAATAGTGACACACAGACTGAGCTGTGGGAGCTGGCCAGGGCACACAGGCAATGCAGGTAATGTGCTGTTCTGCACGTGGGATTAATAGAGATAACTTGAGCTGAACCTCTTGTGTGTGTTTCCCTTAGAGATTTAAGACCCTGAAGGGCAGACTAGGAGTTTGGGTATGTTCATCTTGAGTGCCAAGTTCTTTGTTCAAAAAATGGGGAATTATGGGTTTTTTTGCTGCCCTTCAAGGGTGTGAGGGTTGCTGGTTGATTGTGTACTCTAAAGGAAATGAGTCAGTCTTCAAAAACATGGGTAGTTCCCTTCTTAAGGACAGTATGAGTTTGAGTTACTTCAGTGAAACAAGGTCTCAAATTCTGGATGACCAACCATTCAATAAGTAATTGTCTCATTCCTTGGAGGATTCTTGTGCTCAAAAAGAAAGGTCAGAAACCTGAATCTTTTGTCCTGTTGTTATTCTCCTTCTAGATATTCCAGACCTGAAGCAAAGATTGCAAGCTCTAAACCTCCTGATCCTGATTCTGCCAGAGTCCAACAGAAACACTCTGAAGGTAACTGCTTGCTTTTGATTTAGCTGATAAAACATAGAATCACAGAATTGTTTAAACTGAAAAAAACCTTCTTAACATCATTGAGTGTAACCATTCCCCCAGCAGTTCCAAGGCCACCACTAAGCCATATTCCCAAGTGCCACAGCTACATGGCTTTTAAATAGTCACCACCTCTGCCTTTCTGTGCTTTTTAAGAGCTCTGGTGGTTGTTGCTGCCTGTTTTTTTGGTTTTTTTTCCCCCTCCTGAATAGTTCAGCTCCCAAGTATTAAAGATAAGGCTGACTTAGCATCCTGCACACCTCATTTAGAGCACTGGAATATTCAGTCAAATATAATAATTCAGTCAAAGATGATCTGTCATGGCTCTGGTGGACGTGTGAGGAGAAAGAGATAATCCAAAAAGGTTTGTTTTCCACATCTGGGAATGGCTTTGAAGGGACACAGAGGGAAAGGGGGGATTCATCTTTGGATTCAGAGAGTTTTACATCTAGAATTTGTAAATTATCACCTGCTAAGGAGTAAAAACTCATCTGTTTCCCACACAGGCTGTTTTTCCTGATTCATATATACTGGATAAACCTCTCTTGGTGTGGTTATTTGTTGCTGTCCTAGTATTAGAAATTGATCACTGCACTTCCTGACTGGAGAAATGGGATTTGCTGATCTATATCAAGAAAAGGTGTTAATTAATGATCTCTCCAGCAATTACCATGGTAGTTTTTTGAGCATTACTAGTAATGGATGGCTTACATCTCTTTCCCTCTTCTCAGGCCCTTCTTGAGTTTCTCAGCAAGGTGGTTGCCAGGGAAAAAAACAACAAAATGAATCTCTGGAACGTTTCCACAGTCATGGCCCCAAACCTCTTCATGCACAAGGGGCTGCCCAACAAGATCCCCGAGGGGAAGGAGAAGCAGCTGGCGGAGGGGGCGGCTGACGTGGTGCGGATGATGATCCATTACCAGGATCTGCTCTGGACAGTGAGTTCCATGGAATTGGGTGCTGTGGTGCAGCAGTGTCTTGGTCTTGTTAGAATTGGGATAGGGAAGAGATAGCCTTGGAAATTTCAGAGGAATTACACAGCTGTGAGGAAAACATCTGGCTGAATTCTAAGGCCACCTGTCCTCAAAGGTACACAGATTTTTTTTTTTTTGTCTATTTAAGGAGTTAAAGTGATGGTGAGGTTCCTAAATGACATCCTTATCTCTGCTTGATTTAATCCCTGTTTTCACCTTTCTCCCCTGCCCAGGTCTCCTCTTTTCTGGTGGCTCAGGTGAGAAAGCTGAATGAGAGCAACAGCAAAAGGTACCAGTTCTGTGACAGGCGGATTAAAAATCTGCTGCGGAAGATTCACACTGATAAAGACAAGGTGGAGAAGAACCAGGGAGAGGTGAGTTAGGGCTTGGGAAAAAAACCCAAACCCCTTTGTGGCAGCATCAAATATTTTCCTGAGGACTCAGAAAGATGAAAGGGGTGATACCCTTGAAAAGAGCAAGAGGGACAAAAAAAGCAGAATTATGAGGAACAGTTTCCCAGATGCTTTTGGCCAGGTTGTGGCAAAAACTGATGTCAACAGCAAGAGCACTAAACACATTTCAGGCTACAAAACACTTGGTTAAGAACAGGGAAGAGATCAGGAGCAGAAATTATGTTTTTCTCCATGTTAAGAGCAGAATTCTTATGGCTCTGAGTGTCCCATGTGCTGGCAGAGATATGTCTGCTGTGATAAAGGCAGGCTTATTTTCATCTTTTAAAGCATAAATTCAGGCTATTGCCTAATTTTCTTTTTGCTCTGCAGTGTCTGTTAAGATGGCACATCACTTGGTGCTTCCTTTCTTTGGAAAGGACCTTTCTGAAATTCAGTAGCGTGCAACCCAGATCTCTAAAGTCCTTTCCAAGTAATTTAAATGAATTTCAGAAGAGTCATTCACATTTGTGCAAAACAATTTGTCAGAATTTCTTCTGACAAATCCTATTTTCATCCGAGCTAGTCTCAGTGCTGTGTTTGAACAGCAGAGAGCAGCAGCACACGCTGATGGAGAGCACAGGGCTCCTCTCGTGGCCTCAGCACAAAACATTGATGATTTATTCACAATGCTCGCCTTGGTGCTCCCCTAAGCTTTCAACCTGTACTATAAGAAACAAGCCTAAATTCTCTGAACAGCTGTCTGAACAGGTTTAATTCTTCACCCTCTCCAATCTATTTTGAAAATTAATGTTTTGACTGATAAGAGTCTTTCTTTAAGCACTTTTTTCTTTTTTCCTGCCTTATTCAGCCTTCTAAGGTTGTGAAAGTCCACGCATCACTCCTCCTGAAGGACTCTCTGGAGGTGCACTTGAACAATGCCACCAGGGTTGCTGATGTCTTGAAGCAGTTTCAGAAGAACCTGGGCCAGAATGGCTGGAATATTGTCAACACTGTCAACCTCCTCAAGTGGTAAATGGCCTTTTCTCTGCTTAAAAAAGAAAAAAACAAAAAAAACAACCTAAGTGGTCTAGCTGCTGTTTTCTCTCTTGAGGTAGGGGTGAGGTGGAAGAACAGTGAGTGATGAGGAGAGATTGTTCTCTGTTCTAAGCTTAGGAAACGGTGCTGGATGAGGAAGGCAAATTTTATTCTGAATGATTCCACCCAGTGCTGAGGCTGGCAGGAGGTCAGTGGTGCCTTCTGGGCTGCTGGACACCAAGTCAATCCTTGCTGAAGGGAAGGGAAAAGGCAGCAACATTGACCCTGAGAAACAAACCCCCTCCAACTCTCCTGCAGAAAAACATCACCTGTATCATTGCCTGCAGTAGTAATTCCAGTGTGCTTATGGTAATGTAGGGATTTCCTAAAATAAACTCTGCAATTCCCTCCTGTGCTCCTGTGGTGAATTGCTGAACGAGCCCAGAGAAGGAGCAGAGGAGCTCCTGCCCCCTCTGTCCCAGCCCTGCAGGCTGTCTTTAGCAGGTGACGTGGCAGTGCCTCTCCTGTGTCCCAGGAGGGTCCAGGCAAGGAGAGTGAGGGGAAGCTGGCTGGATATGGCTCAGCTGCTCTCTCACCAACAGCTTGCCTTTTTTCTTTTTTGCCAGTTTTGGGTGTCCTGCACTGTGCAGGAAGATCAGCAAGGCCTCTGTACCACGGCCTCTGATCATTGCTGGTCTCTGAACCACAAACAATCCTTTTGGAGGAATATTCCTAAACTACCCAACCTGTCTTTGTAGAGTTTTGACCTTCAGTGTGTTTTTGTTTCTGCAGTAACAACTCCACAGAGTGCACAAACTTGCTCCTGTATGAAGTAGGAGGCAATATTGGTGAGTACAAATGGTACCTGAAATAAGGACTCTGATATCCAGTTTTTATGCTTAGCTTCTTTTAGGAGGTAGTTAAAAAACTTCTCTGGGCAGCTGTGCCATGGCCTCACCACCCTAAGACTGAAGAATTTCTTCCCAATAGCTAATGTACATCTTCCCTCTTTCCTCTCAAAGCCATCGCCTCAGAATCGTCGAAATGCTTCTGAAAGGTTGTAATATGGAAATGAACAAATCCTAGTTTTTAGGTGGGGGGAAAAGCAAACAAAAAACAAATCTAGCAGCTAAAGGACTAAGGATATTTAAAAATGTGGGGTTTTTTCCTGAATGTCTTGTTTTAACAGGTGAACATTGCCTGGACCCAGACACTTACCTCTTGGACTTGTACCACATCAACCCCCATGCTGAGTGGATAATTAAGCAAAACCCATCTTGCCCTCGGATGTTCTAAGGAAAACACGAGCAAAACAAAGCACTTGGTTGCAGTTTTTGGAAGGTGTGGAAATAGAGACTTTCCTGTTGTAGTGCAGGAGCAGACACTGCTTGTTTCTTGGAAGGAAAAGCACCTTTATTAACTGCTTCCATGGCAGCTGGCAGTGAGAGCACAGCAGCCTCTGTGCTGACAGGGGTGCTGGGAACAAACAGCAATTATCATTGTAGCAGAGTTTGCAGGGGGAATGGCTGTTCCTGAACAAAACATTCCCCAAAACAAACCCTGCAGGCAAAGCTGCAGTGGTTGTGCAGCAAAGATGGAACAGAAGAAAAATATTATCTTCAATATGCTAGAAGGCATTTGTGTATCCTGGATTTGTTCTTCTTTTGGAGGAGAGACAGACAAGTGCTGCAGTGGTACTAAGGACATCCCTTGGGTAAGGTCCATGGTTGCCTGTGGCATGTCACCAGAAGAGTTTGTGATCCTGGGCTTCACTATTTATCTCCTGTTCTGTTCTTTGAACAATGAAAAAGGATGTTTCCAAAAAGGCCAGATGGGATGTGACACCAACACATCGTGTATTTCATGACTGCAGTTAAATACATACATGCAACACAAGACAATAACTTTCCTTGAAAAAAGGTATGGAAAATACAGCAGCCTTTCAGATGTGCAGTGTGACAGGAAGGTGCCTGTCCTGTGCTGGTCGTGCACACCCAAATTGCCACTGATGAGTGACAATTAAAACAAACATGCATTTATTTTGATGGACAAGCTAAATATCAAGAGACAACACAGGAAATATCCTGAAGCTAACGTGAGGTTGGTAATCTGACCTGGCCACGTGAACTGAACTTCTTTGTGGAAGATTCTGTGTGAATGTGTTTGTTCAAAATCAACAAACCTCCCCTGAGATGTGAGGTGGCTGAGCTGAGCTGAGCCCTCACTGCTCTGCTGCACATTTCCGCTGCACTCAGCACAGCGTGGTCACTGTGGGCTGGACAGGTGAGGGTAGAGCACAACACTCACACCTTGCTGCTGCATCCTCATCATCATCATCATCATCATCCAAGCTCCAAGAGCACTGTGCCTGTGAGGAGGGGTGCAGAAGTGTTGCTTTCCTTCGTGGTGATGCTGAAATACCTCAAGTGAGGGACCCCACAGTGCAGTGTGAGGGGTGAAACACCCAGACTGTCTGGAAACGTGGACTCCTTTCTCTAAATACTGTTTTTAAACATGGTTGGATATTTATTCATGTGGCAGAAGCAGGGCTGCCCTGCAAGTGTATACTCAAAGTATTTCATTTGCCAAATCCCAGCTGCACTAGTGACAATCTCCAGTATTATTTCTTCTGTTAGAGGAGTTTGTTTCCATTGCAATCTGAATTTCCCCTCGTCTCCTTTTTTTTTTTCCCAAGGATGAAGTGTAGGTTTTTTCCTTATTCATTATGTCAAACTCCTAGATTCTGTTCTTCACTCTGTGATTATTCTGTCTGTGTGGTTAAATCCTCTTGGTGGTTAAGATCCTTGAGGAACAGGTGAGCCACAGTCCATATTCTTTCCAGCTTTTTGTGAATTCTGTGTGAGTGGTGCAGATATCTTAAAATTATCCATCTATTAGAGAGTGTGTCTATTCTTTTTGGTTGAGATGATGCAGATGCATTGACTGGCTGGATCACCTTCATTGATGTCTTCTCAAGAACCTGCAATAGAACCTCCCAGCCCTCACCCCGGTGTCAACAATTCTTGAGATGCCTCTTTTATAGGGCTAAAATTGTGCCTGAAAGAGCCTGATTATTTTCCTTGAGAATGGCTAGTTTATCTCTCTGGAAAGATCAAGCTGCTTTAAACTGGGGCTTTAAAAACCAAAGGTACCTATTCAGCATCCCTTCTGGAGTTCTTTGTGGCAGTGATGGAGTAAAGATGGCAAAGAGGAAATGCCAGAGATGTGATATCTTTATGAGCTGGGTACTTCTCAGGGTATCACCATGAGCTCAAAGTTCCTTTGCAAGCTGAATTGCACCCTGCAAATCACACAATGCTGCATTTTTCCACCCCTCATATGCTGGTTTACTAAATTTTCTGTCCATGTGTATTGAGGGGTCATGACTGCATCACTGCTGCTCTGAACTACAAATGAGTGGGGTTTTTTGAACACCAAACAATGTGAATCAGTGCTGTGAAAAACAAGGTTAATGGGAGATTCTCATGAGACAAATATCAGGTTTAAATATAAAAGGAAATGTAAAAAAAAAAAAAATATAAAACAAACCAGCTCTTTCCAGATGGTGGATTTGCTTTTAATTTTTTTTTCCTATATTTGTATCAAAAAGTGTAAAATTTTCAGTCAATGATGTGCAACACACTCCTGAAGGATGGCTTTTAATACCTTTTGTTTTTTATGATTTTTTAAATTCTGTATTTAAATGTCATTTATTCAGTGAAACAATAAAAATACAGTAAAATCCCTTGGCTGCATTTCCATTAGTGCTTGAGAACAAGTTAAATGGCACCACATCTGTGAATGCAGCAGGATTTGTCTCATGCCTGAAGAGGGATGAAGAGGATGAGTTTTGTGTTACAGCTGCAGGAGCAGCTCCTCTCTGGCTGGTCCTGTGGCATTGCTGCAGAAGGATGCTCCAGGAGGAGGAAGAGGAGGCTGGTGTTGGGTTTAAAAACCCTAAGGAAAGGTGGATGGGAGCAGAAGGTGAGCACCAAGGATTAGTGACTTCTGAAGGAAGAGGAGCGGTGGTTCAAGATTTCAGCTTGAGGAAATGTGTCCATATCCCGTGAGAAATCCCCTTCCCACCCCTCAGCCCTGCTCAGCTGAGCTCTGCCCAGCCAAGAACAGCAGGAATCCAGCCTGGATCTTTGGTTAAATCACAACTAAAAGTGTTCAATAGTGATGAAATGTGGCATGAACCTCTGTGAACTGTTTAAAAGCAGTGCAGCAGCCTGTCCAGCAGTGCTGCTGGAAAAGCAGGGCTTGCTCTCCTACCCAGACACAAAAAGAAAGGGGGAGGAGGATCCCAGCAGCTTCAAAAAGCTTCCAGAGCAATTATCTGAGGAAAACACCAGTTTATCAAACTCATTCCACCCATTCATCTTCAGTAGTATCAAAGTGCTAATCTCTCCCATCCCCAAGGGCTTTTGTGATTGATCATTACACAGCTCTCCCCTGCTCAGAACAGAAGCCCGGGATTTATTCTGAATGCAACTGTATGTTGTGCTGAGATAAGGGACAGAGCATAAAAGAATCTTGCAAATGCTGGTTAAACGTAGTTGTGGTTGAAGTGGAACTGAAATATCAAAATAATAATAATGATTTTTAAAAAGTAGATTGCCTTAAGTATTTGCAAAAATATCATCCTCAGAGGAATAAGTGAAGCTTCAGCTCTTGGAGGGAAGTGTCACAAGTAAACACATTTCCTGGAGCAAAGTAAGTGACAGCAACTATTGTAAATAAAATACAACTGCATTTGATTAAATCTATTTCTTTACCCCTGTGCACTCCCCAGTGCTGAAAACAAGACAAATGACATCAGTGGTTTTTCATGCTGGGAGGATGGAACCCTAAAGTTCTCTCCAAATGCTGTTTGCACATGAGGGCTGCACAGGTCTTCATTGTGGGGGGAAAGAGAGGCTGAAGTTCAATGTTTTAAGTCACTGGAAAAGAAAATGCACTGCCTTACCAGCTGGGAAAAGGCCTGGGCAGTCTCTAGTCCCTCCAGTCTCAGGTTTGTATGGGTTTTTTGCTGTTTGTGGTGGCAGACACCCTTTGCCAGAGCAGCTTTGTGCTGTTGTCCTTCCCCAGGACAGCGAGGAGTGGTGACCTCCCCTGCCAAAGTCCCTCCCCAGCACCTGGACCTGGCAGAAGTCACTGGGCTCAGGGGGTTGAAGCCTTTCCCTCCACTCTAAGCTCTCTTCTGTAGCTCTGGCCAGAGCTGATCCAAAGAATGGGAGTGGAGGAAGGTATTCCTTTTCTCCTTAGTCCTTGGAAGGGAATTGGAAGTGGTGGTGTTTGCATCTCTGTGACCATCTTTGTCCTCTGCTCTTTTCTGGTTGGTGGAGTTGCAGGGGTAATTACCAGGGGATAAAGCAGGAAAAGAGGAAGAAACCCAACAGAAATGCAGGGTGTGGGTGTACCTCTGTGGGTTGTGTGTAATTTTGTTTGTTTTTTAGGCTTTGGAAGAGACACAGATGCACACAAGTTCTGCTGCCCTCTCCTCACTCATCCCAAACCTTGCTCTTGGCAGGCTGTAGTAGAAACCTGCTTCAGAAATTCCCTATCCTGTGCAGGATGAGGAGGAAAGGTTGGTTTTTCCCTTGCTTCCAGCTTTTGCCAGTGTGTCCTTTCTGTGCTGGAAGGGTGAGGTGAGCCCTCCGTGCTGGATATATTTCTTGTTTGCCAATGTGTGTGGATGGAAGCTCCAAGCTGAGGATGGACTGCTCATGCTTTGTATTGAAACTTAATCTTTAAAGCCTTACCCAGGGTTTTAGAACTCCCAAAGACTGTGGTTGTCCATAACCCACTGGTGTCACCTCCCACCTCAACTTTCTGCACATTCCCAGCCAGTGCAGGAGGAAAGGGCCACCCTCACCTGCCCTGGTGACTCTGGTTAAACCTTGCCTGGACACAAGCACAGCCACAAACTGGAATAATTGCCTTTTACTTACAACAAACTGGCAGAGCTGTCTCAGGGTTTCAAGAGAGACAATTAAAGATTTTACATTGTTTTCTTCAAAAGGAGAAATAGACCTGGGGGTTCCCTAATAGTCCTCCTGATTCTGCATCCCCCTCTCAGAGCATGTTGTTGTGGGTTGCATTTATTATGAGCCACTTATTATCCCTAATTATTGAGCAGGGGGTAGGGCTCTCGGTAACAGGCAGAGTTGTGACTTGATGAACACTCAGCTGTCTCTATTTAAGATAAAATTACTGTAATTAACAAATCGATCAACCCTACTTTCGCTTTGCCTGCCTGGGACAGAACAAATGGGCTAAATGAGACCTACTTAGCACAAAAAGTAAAGAAAGGGGTTTGCAGACCTCAGGATACACAGGCTCAGAGCTTTTTTTGTCACACACTGCTTTTAATGGTAATGTCACATAATTGTCTCTTGTTAGGCAATTTTGTCTCCGAAAAAGAGGCACCCACGCTGCACTTTGTTCAGCTCAGCCCAGCAAGGCAGAGTCAGCGGGTGAGCAGCCAGGTGGGTTGTTTGGTTAAAACCTCCCCCTCCAGCAGGGCTGGGTTGGATTCCCTGGGTGCTGTGCTCACTTGTGACTCATACCAGGCTGTTTGCAGAATTTATGTCTTTGAGAGTAAGGTTGATTCCTTAGGTTGTCTTTAGTCGAGCAGATGTCACCTCCTCCAGCTCCCCAGCTGCTGCTCCTCACGTTGCTTTGGTGTCTGAGGGTATCTGTGCTTTTAGCTCCAGGAATCCTCTCAGCTCCCTGGTGTAGGAGACACTCATCCCCAGCCCTTCTTCCAGAGCCATGAGCTGTCTGAGAAGCATTTGGTGACAGGAATTTGTCCCTCTTTATCAGTTCCTCGAGGTTGGGATTGAAGGCACTTGAGATGGGAGTTCATGTTCAGACTCAGGTATTTATTATTTCTTGTCAGTGAAACAGTCTCACTACCATGAGTTCTTCAGCCTTTCATTAGCAAGGCACAAAATGGCCAACTATCTTTTGTTACAAGGTCTTTTAAGACTAAACAATCCAATTAAGAAAGGACACCTAGATTATTTTCCCTTTTAACCCAATAAGTGATCTCTGGAAGCATGAAATGCAGACTTTCTGTCCAATTACAGGACATCACCCAAACCCATGAAGAAGAAGGAAGAAGAAGGTAAAGAAGAATAACCTGCCTCCACCCTAAAACCTCCATCTTGCTTCATATCTATTTCTATATTCTAAAACCCCCAAACTCTTACGTTTTCTACCCTGTGATATCACACACTTCTAACCAACTACACACCCATAATCCCACTGCTATCAATCAATTTTTGAAGTCTTCTCCACAGCCTCAGGTCAAATGTAGTGCTCTCTTTTGAGTCTGTGCCTTTCAGCACAGAAAGTTAAAAATTCTCAGCATCCAGGATTCCAACACCTCTTGAGGCTTTTGTGGTGTGTCTGTCTCTCTGGTAAGCTGACACTCCACGTGCTGTCACCTATCCGCCCTGCCTGGCCACGCCAGGATGGTGTCACATCCACACCTCTGCTGAGGGTGATCCCATTAAGGAGGTGAGATGCTCCAAGGAAATGCTCTGTTTCACTGTGTTCTGCCCTGAGGGAAATGAGCTGGGAAAGAATAGGTCTTGCTGCATCTGGAGAGGGTCTGGAGCACAATATGGGGAGCAGCTGAGGGAGCTGGGGGTGTTCAGCCTGGAGAAAAGCAGGTTCAGGGGGGACCTTATCCCTCTTTACAACTACTGGGTATGATGTAGCCAGGTGGGGGTTGGTCTATCTTCCCAGGTAACAAGTGACAAATAAGAGGAAATGGCCTCAAGTTGTGTTAGAGGAAGTTTAAATTAGAGAGCAGGAAAAATTTCTTCACTGAAAGAATGGAACAGGCTGCCCAGGAAAGTGGTGGAGTCACCATCCCTGGCAGTGCTCGTGAGATGTGTGGAGGCAGCACTACAAAAGGGGTCTGTGTCAGCCTCGGGTCTCTCTGGAGGATGAAGCTGCTGCTCCTGCCAGCTGTGGTTGTTCTTGCTGTGCCAACTCACCTAGGTTTGCCTGCACGTGATATGTGGGGCCATCACAGAAACATTTATTTCAACAGATTGTTAAAAAAATAATCTGTAAGTGCTTCAAGGAACTGAACTGCTTAACCCGGAGAATTGTTTTCATTCTGGCCCTCTTTGTAGGGCAGAGGGAGTTCATCCTCCCTGTCCCCACACCTGCAGGCAGCAGTGAGGTGTGATGGGGTATTAGGGCAGATATGGATAAATGGCAACCGGAGTGTGTCTGCCTTGACCTGTAACACTGGTGGCTCAGCATTTCAGAGGGCCTGCTCACCACTGCCTGGTTCTGTGGCTCTCTCCACTGTGGGGCTGCTCTGCTCTGCCCCGGGCATCTCCATCCTGCTCCGGAGCAGCCCTGGCCGGGAGGGACAGCGAGTGGCTGCTGTGGCTGTCACATAGGAGCAGGGAAAACCCGTGTTGAACCGTCAGAGGCAGAGCCGGGAGCATCTGAAAGCTTCATTAGCCGGGCTTTGTTCTGACGGCGCAGTCAGGCGGGGAAATAACGCCGGGAGTGTTATCAGCCCTGTGCAGGAGGCGGTTGCATAGCAACCCCGATGGGGGGACCGGGCCACCAAAAGAAACACTCATTTTCTTCAATTTGGAGGCATTTCAAACCGGAGTTCATTGCTGATGGAGGATTCGCTTAGGTTTGACATCTCTTAAAGAGATGGCAGCTAGTGTTGGCCTTGTTTTAGCATCATGTGGGTGCACACTCACCAGGTAAATGAACGAGAAAACCCAGGTTTTGTTTGGGTTTTCACATGCTGGTTTCTATCCCTTTGTCCTGCTGGGGCTTGAAATGGGATGAGGATGGGAAATTTCATTGCTCCTTTCAGGCCTGATGTGAAGGCACCTCCAGGGAGCCCTTCCTGGTGCCACACTGGTTACTGCAGGTCAGGAGGGTGACCATGGTCCCTCTTCCCTCTGAGCCCTGTCCAGAGTAAAGTGCAGGAAGGGCAGGGTTCTGCTGCTGCGTCTCCCTGCCAGGCTGAAGAATTGGTCAGACTTCACAGAAACCACAAACGTGCCATACCCGTGGGGCTGTTAAGGAGAACTGGATGTAAGGAGAGGAAAGAGATTCATCAATCTGCTTTTGTCTGCACCCAAAGATGTTGAGATTGAGGCAAACAGAGGCTGCACAGGCCTGTTTTGAAGGGCAGAATAATTATATGGTGCAAGTAAGAAAGAAATCCCAGCTCTGAGGGGGATTGCCAGGCGTGCAGGGTGTGCAGGTAGGGCAGGGCATCCTGTGGTCTCCCTGTCCTGCTGCAGCTCTGGCTGTTTCACACAGAAGGGGCTCAAAGAGCTTTTTCAAACTTTAGCTTTAGTGTGAGCTGTGCAGTAAAAGCAGTGGTGTCGAGTCAGTCTGCCCTGGAAGAGAAACTGGGATGCCCAAACGTCATGTCCCTAATGGGTTTGTCTAGATTTTGGTAGAGGCATTCACATGCTCCATGTGCCACTGGGTGATGAACCTGGCTGTCCAAAAATCTGTGTGGATTTGCACCCCTCACCTTGTCCACTCCTCTCTGGTGCCTAGAACACACAGGGTGTGCCTGAGTACCCCCAGCTGGAAAGATTAATTGGGAATTAACAACTACAAGATATTTATTGTGCTTCTGTGGCCCCAAACAGTAATGTGGAAATCCCTGGTTTATTCTTTGTTCACCTGTTGCTGCCTGAATTGCCAGGATGGGCAGGTACCAGCAGGAGGGTGCTGGCACTGGCACTGGGATCCTGGTGGAGGAGAGATTAAATGAACATCTTCTGTGTGGCCTCACCTGCTGAGAGTGTGGAGGCATTTTCTGCCACTGAGCAGCTTGTGCATCGAGTGACAGCAAGCCCAAAGAATATTATTTGTACATGGAAAACTCCTTTCTTTGGTCTGTCCTCTGACTTCAGCCTTTCAATATTGAAGAATAATACATCTTCCCTTCTTATTAAAAATTCAGTTTGAAGACTGATTCAGATTAACTTGGGTTCTCATTGTATTAAGCACTTTAGGAAAAAAAAAGCCATAGAAGCTCAGGATGTTTATGAAAAGCAATTTCCTCAATGCTAGGCAGTTTAATAACTCCACAGCCATGGCATTCAGGCTCTCATTTATTTTAAACTGTGTTTCCAAACTGTGACGGGTCAATAATAAATAAGGCAGGGTGACAGATTTTGTGTGGAAGGGAGCTAAAAGGAAAAAGACACATTCAGACAGGAGTGCAGAGAATAGTGTGGCTCTTGGGTCTGACAAATTAAAGGCTCATTTGGAAAACAAATACTTCTTATAATCAATATTTCCCCATCGAACTATTGAGAGCAAGTGAAATTTTGGAGCTATATACAACAAAAGAGAGAAAATTCTGATCCTCTCTCATCCAGAGTGTTTCCTTGTAACAGTGAAATTATTCTTCTTCATACTGGTCTGGATCTTGCCTTTAATCAAGTCCCTGGTGGAAGGAGACACGTAGCCCCAGGCAGGCTTTTGCACCTGAGACCTCCAATCTACTCAAGCAATAAATACAAACATCACAGAGTGTTTCAAATGACTTGTTAAAATATTGGAAATCAGTACCATGTAGGAAACAAAGGGAGTTAATAGTATTTGTTGAAAACACCTTTTACAAACCACGTGGGACACCGAGCAGGTCAAGTGGAATGTGTAGCAACATTCACCCATCTCCTGCTTCCCTCTGTGGATATTCAGGCAGAGGTTTTGGTGGGTTCAGATTTTGTTATCTCCCCTTGAAGCCTGGAAGATGCAGAAGAACTGAGCTGAATTCCTCTGTGCTGTGTCCTACTCTGCTTATGTGAACTTTGGGCTCTCCAGCTCAGGAAGGGCTTTTCCTCTGCATATCCCATGTGCAGGGCAGCAGGTTCAAAATGTAAATAAGCTTCAAAAAGCTGGAATACTCAGATTGTTGTTAGTGTACAGGGACTGGAAAATTGATTTCTGTTGGTCACATACCCTTTCAGATTCCTCCTGGTACAAAGATACCCCCTTCTCTGTGTGAGGCATGAAGTGCTGTGGATTTTTCCTGGATTATCCAAATATTGAACTTGATTAAACTCAACAGATGTATCTGTTGGATAACTTCTGTGAGTAATTGGGCAGGGAGGTTATCTCTGCCATTCCCACCCAGCTGGAAGTTGGACTGTGGCTGGTCAGGGAGCTGAGCTGCTTCTGCTTTTATTTTGGTTAAATGGAATATTTATAAATCAGGTGCTCAGTCTGAGTGTTTATTTAAAAGTCCTAACATTTTCCTTAATGTTCCTGAGTGCTCACTCATTAGAAGCTCACACTGTGAGCCCTTAGGAATTCATGAGATGTTTTCTGTGTCAGGGTACTTTAAATAAATCTCACAAGTGCAGGCTGCAGGGCCTGGGTAGATGAACTGCTCTGAACAGGCTTCCCACACTAACCTTCCCCTTCTCCAGCTTGGCAGGAGGAGCTGCACCAAAATATTTTGCCTGTTGGTAATTTTGCCTGTGGAATTTCATATTTGAAACTGAGGCTTTGGTGGTGGTCAGGATGACACTGGAGCTGCAGGTGATGCTGTCCCCAGAGGTGAATAATGGAGTGAGCTGGGGTGGGTTGGGTCTGGCTGGGTGTCAGATGTTCCCTCAAGCTGCTCCATCACTCTCCTCCTGCTGGGCACGGGAGAGAAGATTCAGCAAAAGGCTTGTGGTTGAGATCAGGGCAGGGAGAGATCTCTCTCCTTTACCACTACAGGAAAAACAGACTCGACTCAGGGAAATTAGTCCAGTTTATTACCAACAAAATCAGAGCGGAGTAATGGAAAACACAAACAAATCCTAAAAATACCTTCCCTCCACTCCCTCTTTTTCCTGGGCTCAGCTTCACTCCTGGATTCTTTCCCTCCTCCCCACAGTGGGGCAGGGAATGGGGCTGTGGTCAGTTCATCACACACTGACCCTGCTGCTCCCTCCTGCTCTGGGGGGACTCCTCACAGTCCTCCCCTGCCCCATCACGGCTCCCTCCCATGCAGACAGCTCTCCCTGAGCTTCTGCAGGACTTGCCTTTCCCACAGGCTGCAGCTCTCCATGAACTGCTCCAGGGTGGGTCTCCCAGGGGCTGCAGCCCTTCAGGGACCCCCCCAGCATCACAAGGGCTGCCCCAGCACGGGCTCCCCTCTCCATGGGGGCACAGGTCCTGCAGCAGCTCTCTCTCAGTGCTGCAGCACTTCAGTGAGGCTGTGTGTGAGACCGACACCTGGATCCTCAGAGAAACAAACCCCAGCTCCTGAATGTCTCAGGAAGGTCAGGCATAAAAATATCTCCACCCCTGCCTGCTTCCTCCCTCCTGCCCTGAAGCCCACGATCTCTCTGACCCAATGAGTCAGGACTGTGGGCAAGGATCTCTTCCATGAGAGTGCTGCAGCTGGCAGGGTAATGAGACAGAAACGTGATGGACCCTGAGCTGCCATCCCCTCCTCTGCCCCTGCTCAGTGCCCACACACTGCCCTGGCCCTGTGGGCACCTGCAGCAGGAGGCAGTGATGCACAGGGACACACTTCCCTCCTCTGCTGCTCCAAGGACTTGATTTTGTAAAGCTTCCGTAAGAAAAGTGCTTACACTGGCAAGGATTAAGTGGGAAGAATGTGTTATGCCTCATCCTCCTGCAGTCCTGTCCTCAAGCATGTCTCTGCTCTCAAAGCCATTTCTGAGTCATCTCTTGATGGTTTGGCTGCAGGGGCTGACCAGGGGCTGCCAGGGTGTCCCAGTGTGGGGAGGAGGGATGCCTGCATTGCTGCATCAGTGACCACAGCCTGCATTGCTGCCTGCTGCTTGGCTGCTTTTGTGTTCCCTTGATTTAAAGCCATCCTGCAGCATCTGGGGATTCATTTTGCTCAGATGTGCTATTACATTTTGTAAGATTTGTAGAGAGTGAGAATTATCATCTAAATTCATCATAATATTTCCAGGCAAAGATTGTGGGTGGGTTTTTTTCCTTGTCTGTTCATGTTTTGGCTCACAGAGGATTTGCTTTCTATCTGGGTTTGGAGGGACATGATTTCTTTGTTTGATTTTCCTTCCCAAATATCCTGTCAGCTGCATATTGAAGAAAAACTTCTGTCTGAAAAATAGAGTCATACCTTATTTTAGGCTTCCCTGCCCTAATCTCCGGTCAGGTAGCTGGAATTGTATGTAAAAATGATGGAGACAGGAGATAATCCACCAGTCTCGACAGTCTTCAGCCCTGGTGGTGATGTCCCAGCTGTTTCCAATCTTCACCTTGCTGGAGAACCCATTTCCATGATGATAATC
Organism: Passer domesticus; assembly: GCF_036417665.1. Taxonomy (NCBI): domain Eukaryota; kingdom Metazoa; phylum Chordata; class Aves; order Passeriformes; family Passeridae; genus Passer; species Passer domesticus. Next base: position 4,734,432 of record NC_087489.1, on the reverse strand, counting down.
ATTTGTCAGCTTTTAATCTCCCAGTGCAGATGTGACAAAATAGTTTCATAATCCGCTTGCGTGCATCAGGCTGCTCACTTCTATTTTGGGAGAGCAGGGCTGACTAATGTACAGCTCTGGCTGATGGTGTGTGACACTGCTGTGCCAAAGGCTGTCACGGTGCAGCAAACGCCTCCAGAAAGGGGGTAAGTGCAGGGAGATTTTAGTATCAGTTGGAAATTCAAAGCAAAACCATCACACAAACCCGGAATTGTGACTCACAGAAGTCGCTGTGGCTGTGCAGTCACCGGGGCAGGGCAGGGCAGTGACATCCCCTGCTGTCCCTCTGCAGCCTGGCCCATCGCAGGGCTGGAGGGAAACGTGGGCCAGGAGCAGGGGCTGGGACTCTGCTGCTCCACAGGGGAGCAGAGCAGGCTGGGGCTGTCCCCTGCCACCAGGAATGCCAGCAACCCCCAGCACCCACAGGGACAATTCTGTGAGTCACTTGTGGGATGAGAAAGTGGAGGGATAATGGGGAGCAATTTGAGCATCTGAAGTGTGCTTTGCTTGTGGGAAGGGGACAAAGCACTAAAATCTAATGTAGCTGCATTGAGTGTGGGGGAATGTTGGATTATATGGCTGAATATTCCATCATCACTTGCACACGTGGCCGTTTGACTGTGTGTGCTTATCTGATTTGCTCTCATTAAAGCTGAAAGACTTGTCCCAAGTAAGAGTCTAGACATTCAATTGTTCCTAAATAACCCAGTGTGTTTAATTTAAAAAATAATTAAAACTTCAATAAGTCTCAATGTGTCGACAGTTTAATATGAAGATGAAATGTGGCTGAAACATAATCAATATCTTGATCAATCAAGGAATTTAGTTTTGGAAAGTAGCAGTGAGCTGTACAGGGGGAAAATGGCAAAGCCCTCATTGTCTTGAGAACATATATGGTTAAATCAGAAAGTTGGTAGGAAGAAAATTCATTTTCCAATTGTGCCTCGTGAACCCACTAACAAGCTTGTGAAATGTGTGCATGGAAGGTCCTGACAACATTGTTTTCCTAACACTAATAATACTTAAATATAAGTAAAGATGAGAACTAGTCCAAAGCAGAGTCCAGGCATAAATCCTACCATTTATCATCTGTGTTCTTCTGGAAACAAGAAGTGACTGGCACACATGCTTAATTCAAACTAAATAGCCTATAAAACAAGTTCCCTAAGGCTAATAATAATAATAATATCAGGAGAAATGAATATAAGGATGATGGAATACAGGATATGCTGAGAAGTGAATATGGGATATAGATACATATCATGGACAGGCTGCTGTTTATGGTATGCTGGGAACTCCAATCCATCATCTGACCAGAGAATATAATGCAGTTAGAATCAAAAAAGATGCCTCTGTCTGAAGCAATGCATGGATGTTATAAACCAGCAAATGCAAATAATTTATCAAAAGCAGCGAGCAGGCCAAAGTAGAATATCATCAAGCAATAATTCAAATCACAGCTGTGATTATGAGAAATAACCTTAAATCTGCTATTTAATTAATATTAAGCTCCTGACACCCTCTAGGATGGAGCACACAAGCCTTCTCAGGCTAATATGATAATAGTCAGAGAAAATATTATGTCCCTTAGAAATTTCAGGAAGGGCATTAACCATGGGAGGCTCTCAGAGCTGTGTGTATAAACCATATTCTCTGCACCCAAACACTGCCAGCTTTCCTGAGATCAAACATTCCTTGTGAGAGACCCCAGCTCAGGCTGGGGCAGGCTCTTCCTCTCCTTAGGGGTCCCTCCTTGGTGTTGCCCCATGGCTGCTGTGCATCCTGATCCTTTTTGCCTGCCAGGGAAAAAGAGAGCTCCCCTGTGAGACCTTGCTGAGCAAGGCTGGCTGCAGCAGCTCCTGCTGGCTGAGGCTTGGTTGCCTCAGTGTGGGATGAGGGTGCCCAAGCGAAGCACTGAGAAGAGATCCCAGAATGGTTTGGGTTGGAAGGGCCCCTAAAAGCTCATCTCCACCCAACCCCTGCCATGGGCAGGGACACCTTCCCCTGGAGCAGACTGCTCCAAGCCCTGCTGATGGTCTGACACCCTCAGAGCCCAAGGAATGTGCAGAGAGGTGGCTTGCACTTGCTCCCAGAGCCTGGGTGTCAGACACAAGCTGATCCACATGAAGCTTCTCCAGCCAGGTGCAGATAGAAATATCTTGTAGTAGGATTGTGGGTTTGCTTCATTAATGGAGTGACTGACTCCTGTGCCTGGGAATTGAGCAGCTTCCTTCACCTTCCCCAGCTTTGTGAGAGTGTGTGTGTGTGTGTGGTAAATGACCTTTGGAATGAAAATATTAACAGAAAAGGAAAACATGGTTGTAATTTATGAAATGTTAGCCCAGCTGCCTCTGGGGGGGAGCAGACCTTTCAGCCCTGCACGCTGATACATTGCTGGGTGCCTGCATTGACACAGGTGCATTTAAAGAGTCAATTAGGGGGAAGCTGTGTATTTACACAGCCTGGATTCATTTCACTTTTTGGCAACTTTCTTTTTAAACAGTTGAGACTACTGATGCTGCTCAAAGAGGTTGCTTGTTGAGAAGGGACTGGAGGAGGTTCCAGAGCAAGGAGATGAAGCCCAGACCTCTGGTAACAAAACATTTGGATGATCACTGCACCTTGAGAGAACATCAGATTGGACAGCCCCTGCCTGTGCTGGTGCAACTCTTGATGGTGGGATTTGGGTCTTGAATGTTGGCAAATGGCTGCAAATACCTGTCAAAGTTCCAGGGCTGTTTTCTGCAGGAGAACAACCGAAGTGGGTGCTCTCTTGGCAGTTGTTTTGTGCAATTTGATTTCCTAGGTAAAAACCCCGAGTTTCTGTCTTCATTACTGGCCAGGTGCTTCCACATAGGGCTATTAAAACCTTAAAAGACTCTCTTTGAGGCTGATCAATACAAAATGAAATGGAGGAAAATTGCTTATTGCTGAGGAAAATGCAGCACTGTGAATAACAAGGAAGAAAATGCAGCTGAAGGCTCAAATTGAATCTCTATTATGCCTGTGATTAAAGATAATGTGCTACGAAAGGGGACTACTGCAGGGTTTCTGTGCTAGGTTGGATGGCTGAAAACGTGGTGATTGTGGTTGCTGGGCCCTCATTGGCCTGGGTTTGATATCTAAATTACAGGGCTATTACCCAGAAATGGGTTTGATGCTCTGTCTGAAAGGCAGAGCCCCTCCACAGCCCAGCTGGCTGGGGGCACTCGTCCTGCCTGGGGCTTGGAAACTCTGTCTTTCTATTTTCCTTGGCAACTCAGGGTTTGTATCTCTTTGCATAACAGTTTTGGGGCTCTTTTAAGAGGCTTAAGAAATTAAATGTGGATAGGTCCTTCCAGTCACCTACATTCCCATGGAAACTTCCAGAGAGTTCATGAGGGACTGCTTTGTTTTAAAGCTGAGAATTTTTCTTGTTTATTTTAATGAAGTTGATGTGCTTTATTGATGAGGGTGATATATGGAGCGACAGCACAAGATTTGTGGTGTTTTCCAGAATAAACTTTCATGTTTATAAGTAGCTGATGATGTAAGCGATGGTTGAAGATTTGTATTTGGCAAACTTAATTACATTTGAAATCAGTTTGGGTTTGAACTTGGGAGAAACTGCTTTCTGTTTAAAACAAAACTATTCTCTAGGATGAGAAGAAGATTTCAGTGACATGTTTGTATTTAGTAAGCTCAAGGCACTTTTCACAAACTTCAGAACCATTCAGCATCACAAGTTGTTTTCTGCAGGAAATCTTTGCTGCTCTGCATCCTCAGCCCCCACAAGCCTGATCTGGGAATTGCTGCTATCAGCTGCCTGCAGCGTCTGCTCCTGGCTTATCTGCTCCTGGCACAGAAAGGACACTGACAACTGCTAATCAACCTCGAGCACACAGATCTCCCTGAAACATCAACAGCATCTGCACTGCTCCCTCTTCTTTATTTCCTTCTCTTCTGACTGGAGGGGGGAACATCCTTTGCTGTCTGCAATCTCCTAAGCTTAAAAATTGGAGCTCAGTTAATTATGCTTATTGAGCTGCTGCATCTGCATTTAGCTGAACCTTAATTTGAAGAACATAGCAATTTGAATTTGGAGGTTTATGTTGCCCACCTAGCTTTTAACACTAAGGCCAAGTCTCCCTCTGGCACCAGTAACACCAGTGTTTGTACTGGTGCTGGGTGGTGTAGCCCTGCTTCCAGCCCCTTTAATTTTGGGGACCTGCTGCAAATATTCTTTCCTTGGAGCTCCAACCTGGTTGCTGGCTGGTTGGTGTCACCTCTGGGCCAGTCTCTCTGTTAGTGCCAAGGGGTTTTTTGGTGACCCACAGAACCCAGTCAGGACCACTGTAGGTGCCAAGGGGCTTGTGTGACAAACTGCTCCTCAGCAAAGGGCAAGAGGTAAGATGCTCTGGTGACATCTACATCCTCTGCAGGAGGACAGGCCAAGCTGGGATTTGGTCTGTCACCCACACAGGTATCTTGGAGCTGACCAGCTCTCTGACCTTGGTGTTTCTTGGATTATTCAGTAAAAAAACCCACACAAACAAAACTCAGATTTTCTTTCAGTATTCCTGTCACCACTCCTATTTCTCCTGCTGCTCTGGCTGTCATTGTCTGTGACATTAATATCCCGGTTGTCATCAGTGCACCAAAACATGGTGGGAACAGCAAGTGTTTCTGCAGCAGTGTGGAGGCAGGAGAGGACTCAGGGTCCTGGGGACTGGAGGCATCTAGGGAGGGTTTGGCTGAAGAACTTAAACATGTGTTTGGTGTTTCTGTGACTTTACTGAAAAATCACATAATGTGTGCAAGGCAAACCTCCAGCTCTAAGTTCTGTGCAATCTTTACTGCCCTTAAAGGAGGAAAAGAGATCTGAAGAGGAAGGTGCAGCTGGTGGCTCCAGGGCGGAAAGGCTCCAGTCCCTGGTAGTGCAGCACTCTCCAGCATGGCTTGGGTGATGTTCAGCTCCGTGGTGAGGACAAGGCAATGACTCCTGCCTTGTTCTGTGGCTCTTGTATGGCTGGTCCATGTGCATTTCCCAACAGCTCTCTGTGGCTGATGGAAAAGCCAGTGTGTGTCCACAGAGAGGTTCAGCCTGCCGTGTTTGGTTATTTAATGTGAGCAAACAAGGTCAAAGATAAAATAACTCCCCCTCCCCCTTTCACAATCCTTCTACTGTAATTTTTTAAGAGCCAGCCATGTGTGAGATCAGGCAAAGGTTAAATTGTCAGGCTCCCTTAGCAAAGGAGAGGTTTGACTCCTAGCCTGAGGCAGGGTTATCTACCCTGAGCTGTTACATTGCTTGTTAGATCCTGCTTTTTCATAGCCAAAACACATCCACAGCACAGCCCCACTGGGTGCTGGGTTTAGTCAGGCTGTGTTAACCTGGTCTAACCCACCCTGGTAACCTGTAACCCAGAACTCATCCCCCTGCAGGCTGCTGGGGGCTGGCATTGCACTTTTATTGGCTCGTGCCAGGAAGAAGTGTTTTGTTTCTCTGCCTCCAGTGTCTGGTGAGTGGGGACTGGGGATTGTTAGAGGTATTTTCAGATTTATGCTGCTACAGATGGACAAAGCTTGTGCTTCTTGTGTTGTGCACAGGGCACAGAGTAGACTCGTGGCATGGCTGTGAGTGCTGGCTGATTGCCTCTGCTTCATCAGGGAATTGAGAAAATTTAACTCCCATTGCATAAGTTCACCTTCATTGAAATTTATACAGATACAACCTGGAGGTGTATTGCTGTGAGGGGCTGCTGAGGGGGAACCTGTAACAGCAGATTTTGCTGGTCCTGGCAAGCCTTGAGGTGGCTTTTCTTACACAGAAAATGAAGTTGCAGTGCAGTAAAAACTGCATTGCAGCTGCAGTGGGGACCCATCCATCTGGACCATCTGGCAGAGCCAAGAGTGGCTGAGCCTGCAGGCTCAGGGTCCTGTGACACACAGAGGGCAGCCATGCATGAACAAAAGCACTGCTCATTTCATCAGCAGGAACAGCCCCTAAACACAAGGAGGATTCTGCAGTGACAGTCATTTCTGTGAAATCTATTGCAGTTAATTCTGCCCGGTGAGGAAGGCAGATCTCACCTTTACCACAGGCTGGATTTCTCTTGACCCAGCATAGGTGTTGCCATGCTCCATTTTCAGGTCCCTCATCTTGTGATGAAGGGTTTCTTTAGCCCATCCTTCCAGATTTCCTGAATATGGAGTAGAATCAAGCAGGAAAAATTGCAAGAAGTCCAGAAATGTTGCATCAGTCTCGAGTATCCAACAGACATTGGGTGGTTTAATTTCTACCTGGTTCTTCTAGGCATTCCTCTCTAACTAATATACTCATAAAATCAATATTTTGGTAATCAGCTCCCAACTGCTGTTACAGAATAGCTCCAAACTTCTTTAAAAAGCCAGCAGACCCATTTTTATGTGTGTTATGAGTGGAAATGTGTTATGAGAGTTGCAGTGGAAATGTGGACAGTGGTACAGCCACAGCAGGTCAGGGTGAAAGCCCATCCCTGTTTCAGCTGACGTTGAGACATTGATAGGGACCTCATGGGTGATTTTCTGCATTCTGGGTGCCAAATTAAAATATCTACCAGCCCAAAAGAGTCAGTATTTAAGGTATTTAAGGCATGTCAGTGTTTAAAGTGGATTTTGGAATAAAGTGTAGCTGATCTATACTGGCTGGATGGGTCTATAGGTTGGATGGCACTTTGAGCAAGCTCTTCTAGTGGAAGTTGTCCTTGCCCATGTCAAGGGGGTTGGAGCTAGATGGTTTTTAAAGATCCTTTCCAACCCCAACCAGCCTGTGATTCTCTGACCTTTCTTTCCCTGACGTGGGCTGTTTGTTTCTCCAGTGTCTCTATGTCCCTGCAGACAAAAAACAATCTTTGCTTTCACGTTGGGACTCAGATAAACAAAGGCAGCAGCAGCAGCCCCCGAGAGGCTGGGCTGTAATTGAGGTTATTAGCTTTGCTATTTTTCAGAGCACAGAGCAGGCTGGCAAGAAGCCAAGCCTTCCCTGAGCAGGCAGCATCTCTGCTGCTCCTGCAGCCACTGCATTCCACACCTCCTGCTTCCTCCCCAGCCCCTGCTGCCTCTGCTCTCTCTTCCCCACACTGCCAATCCCCTGCTCACCAGGGGGCTTTTCAAATGGTAGCGTGTCTGGCTAAAAATAAAATGAAATTTTAATGACTGCAAAATATGCCCCTTTTCAGCCAATTGCTCTCTGGAGGAAAGGGGAGGGCTGGGAAGTGGGGGAATGCCCAGGGGTTGGTGCAGGGGTTGATGCCTCTCACCTGCTTTACTGGGGTGGTAGGGAGGAGTGAAGAAATAGATCAAATTCTTTAATTAATCATTTAAAAATTCATTTTATTACCTTGTGGTGTTGTGGGTGAAGAAAATTTGCTGGGAATAATGTTTTTGACTCAGAAGTGGCACATGCAAGCTCATGGTTCTGTGCATACAGCTGCAATGTAACTGATACTGATCACAGAACGTGTTCTGGGCTCTGACCAGCACCTCCAAATCTGCCCAGGCTGGGGCACTCTGGGAGAGCCAGACTGGCAGAAACTCCTGAGCACCAAGCCAGACCCTCGTGGTGGAGTCCCATTGGCACCCCTGGACCTTGTGGGTGGTTTCCAGAGGGAGCTCAGTGCTGCAGAGCCTGCTCAGTCTAGGGAGAATCTGTCACTGTCCCCCAATTTTTCCCACGGGACAAGACAGTGTTATAACACTTGTGGTTTTGTTCACTTATCCACATTGCTGAGCCACTGCGTGGCTTCCTCACCTCCCTGAGACCAACACCTCCCCTTCTCTCCTGGCAGTACTTGTAACCTATTTAAGAAATTATATGGAGACACTGGATTAACCTGTAAATCAATAGTAAGGCAATATATTTTACCAGGATGGGGCTGGGAGGGAAAACAGCCACGGGTGCTATGATCCTCACAGTGTCTCCTGCAGGAAAAAGCCTTCCCTGTGGCACTATTGTAGCATTATGATGACTTTCCTCATGTGAAATCCTCCTCTGGGGATTTGCAAAGCCCAGAACTTTCTGCTCAGAGTTGATAAAAACCTTTCCCTGCCTGTACATCCCTGCTCAGAGGGGCACAGAAAGCCTCAAGGCTGGAGCATCAGAGCTGCTGCAGTCCTGGAGCAGGATGGGGCACCCCAGGAGCTGAATCAGCCCCACAGCACCTCACTGTGCTGGCTGCTGGGAAAGTCAGAGGGAATCCCGGGGGTTATCCAGCCTCCCTGGCTGCTCCTCTGCCAGGTACACGCTGGCAAAATCCCAAGGGTGCAGCTCAGCACAAGCAGCAGCCCTGTAGGGGACTACAATCACATCACCCTGCTGGGATTCCCCTCTTTCCTCAAGAAAAACCCCATCATCACAGTCACTTTTTCATCCTGTGTTTGCTCAGTCAGAAAAGATAAAGGCACTCATTATTTTTATGTGCTGTGACTTTATAGATGAATGTGACATTTCTGACTGCCATAGTTTGATGAGGAAAAGAAGGTATTGACATCTAAAAATTAATGATGGGTGCTTTACAAATGTCTGGATGCCCAAAAATAGCTGCAGAAGGCAGTGCTGCTTGTACATTTTAAAAACAAGAATGAGCAATGAAAGCACTCCCAGAACTGCTCGAGGGAATAGCAGACTTTTCATTTAAGGCTGTATTATTTAATTGGATAATCTGATTAAATATATAGGTTATGTGAGGACCTGATGCTATCCCCTTTAGGAAGTGCTGTATATAGACAGAAATAAAATAACAACCAATTGCATGGGAGGGAGAGCTGCAATAAATGCTATTTTTGTTCCAATTGCTCTGGAGAAATTGGTGGAAGATGCCTCATGCTGCTATGTTGTTAAAAGAGCTGCTTTCTCCCAGATGAATCAGTTTATGAACTGTAGTGAATTGTTGTAGTGAATTATTTTGGCCTTTGCCAAAATAATTGATTAAGTCAGAGCCATTGATAGGGGGTATTTTGTTGGTATTTCCATGTTTTATTTATCCTGTGCTTGATTTAGATACGCATGTATAAAAATGCCAAATGTACGTGCCTTGCCACGGCTGTGCTGCATGAATGGGTGTCAGTGAGAGGTGCTGGAGCTGCCCTTAGATCCCTGTGGTTCTGGGTTTGGAAGCTGTCACACTGGTCCTGGCAGCTGAGTAAGCTGCATGTATTTCACTCAGCTTTTCCTGTGTCTGAGCAGGGGATTTGCCATAGCCTGTGGCTGGCTGTTTATTAGCATAACTTAATGGCTGGCTATAAATAGAAATGAAGGGAGGTGCAGACAGAGACTTGCTTTACTAACCTGTCTCTTGGGCCCTTGCCTGTGATCTTCCTTTTTTTCTAGATTTTCCCCCCACTTTTTCCACAGCGATAAATAGTTAAAACGCAATTACAATGTTAATTTGTTGTGCTAATGTGCTGCAGCAGGAAGCCAAAGGGAGCTGCTGACAAACTGGAGAGCCAGTCAGCTCCCATTAACCACCCAGGCTGCCGGGGGACTCCTCTGCCGCTGAAAACCGGGAAACACAATCAGCATCTTATCGAGGCTGACACCGAAAGTGATGCAATCAGCTTCAAGTGTCCCACAAGGACCACGGCACTGAATAAAGATAAAGCCACTCAGCCCTTTCTTGCTTCACCAGGGTCATTGGGAAGGGAAGGATGTCATTAACCAAGCAATAAATCTCATTCCTGAGGCTTCCAGTTTTGGTTTTCTCCCCTGCAGCTCTGGGCTGCAAGGCAGGGGATGGCACCCAGCTCCCCTTGTCCCTGCTTGGAGGCACCTCTGCCTGTCCAGAGGGAATCCTGCTGGGGGCAGGTCAGGGCTCCATGGGCTCCAGCACAGGCTGCTGTCCTTCCCTAAAGTCCATCCTTCTTTCTGCTTCTGCTGCTGTGTTATCCAGGGCTTCAGTCCCCCTCCCACAGGGCTTTTCATGGCTCTCCTCTGCCCCACCAGCAGCTGGAAGCTGTCCAGACCTCCCAACTGGATTCCAGTGCTCCTTAACACCTGGTTCTCTAAGGGACAGCAGGTTTTTCATCTCATCCCTGTTTATCTGACACTCCAGGTTCTCTCTTCGCATCTTGTGAAGATGGCAAGAGGCAGAAGTGTTGTCTTTTCTGTTCTTGAAACTGGAAGGGTTTCTCCTGCCATGGGCAGAGCCCAATTTGTGAATTAAGATCTGAAATGCTTTTCTTGTCTTGAGAATGATCTGGCTGCTGCTGTTCTTCCTATGGGGCCTAAACCACTCTATGTGTGTTTCAGTGCTCTCAGCACATGGAAATTATATATATACCAGAGTGCTGGTAGGAATGCTCAGATTTTTCCCTTTGGCTAATATGCCTATTCCATTCCACCTCTCCTTCCTTATGAATGCTTACAAAGTACAGCCTGCTTCAGCAGCACCCCTTAGAATTTATTGGAAGACCAAACACAGACTTAATCAAATACCTTTTTGGTCAGGTCTTACATAAATAAGTAAACCAGTCTCCAAAGCAAATGATTTGCTGGTAATAGAAAACTATATTTTTATTGCAGTAGCTGGCTTTTCAGGGAATTAAAACTCATTAGCCTCTACCATTTAGGGGGGAAAAAAGCTTTTAAACATCAATTTAGAATCCATTTACAGGCTCTCTCAAGGCCCTGTGTTACCACGTGGATCCAGGGTTATGTCTTCTTAATAAAATACTGGGGAAAAGTGGAAAAGCAGTTGGTGAACTGGAATTTCTGAAACATTTCCTTCTTTTTTTAAATGAAAATATATGTTCAGATGCTAAATTACCATTAAAACAAAACAAAGACAAACCAAAACAAAACCACAAAAAATCAAAAACAAAAAACCCCACCAAAACTCAAACCCCAAGCCTAACAAAAAACCACCCTCACAAACTGTTGTAAACAGGAGAGAAATAGAAATTCACTGCTAAAATATGCAAATGATGTAAAGTTCAAAGAGGCCAAATGCCATATTCCTGTTTGTCATAGCCCTGGCCTGGCACAGTGCTCAGTGCTTGCAGAGAGGGTTCATGAAAGATATTAGCATTAAAATTAATGTTATCAAGATAAAGAATATTTGCTTTTCAAAAACTGCTCACTAAATGTTAAAGATCTACATTGGCATTTCACAGCCTGATACTCTGAGACCTGATTTTTGAGTAGTCCAACTCCTCCAGTCTGCAATTAAAGCCAAGTGGTTTGGATTTTGAAGACACCAGAGGTGGGAGAACATGAAAGTCCTTTGAAAAACCAGGAGCTGCTGAGTGCTTTGAGCTGATTACACAGCCAAGCACTCTGCTGCCAAGGTGAGGTGGGACTGATGCTGCTGTGTCCTACTGAATCATGGGCAGATGTATTTATCAGTGCTTGACAAATCTGGTTGCTCTATTGGCCATGAAAAAACAGCCTGTGGGGAAACATGAACTCATCATTGAGAACAGTGTCTACCTCAGTGCAATGAATGGAGCTTGAGGCCACAGAGTGAACAGCAGAAATGGATGCTGCTGCTGCTGTACTCCTCCTGGAGCAGAGTCCTTCCCATGTGAAGCAGGACTTGTGTGCTGCCATGGGAGAATACAGGGCATGGGGAAACTTTCCAGGGTAGAGATGAAATGAAGTTAAAATTTAGATTGGATATTTAAATGTGGCAGGAAGTGTTTAAAAAATATTAGTGAAGACCATCTACCAAAGTAGCATTTGCTCCTCCTAAAGGAGCCTGGAGAGAAGGGCACTGTAAATAAGTCAATATATTCCAGATTTACAGAGATCATGCCTTGAGGGAGCTCCATGTGCCTGTGCTTTCCCCTTGTTACACCTCATTGTGAAGCCTTGGGTCCTTTTCCCTCTATTATCCTCACACTGATGAGCTCATGCTGCTCCTGTAGGTTCTTTTACAGTGTCAAAGGCACCTCACACATCAGGGCTGAAGACCAGGATCCAACAGCAACCCTTCCCCCTGGTGAACTTCATGAAATCAGTGATTGCTGACACAGTGTTGGTGTTTTCCTACAAACTGAGGGGTTCACAGCCTGAGCCATTCCAGTGCTCTCCCCCCTCAGTATAAAGTTTTTCTTCATGTTGAGGTGAAATTTCTTGTATTTTGGCCATTGCTCCTCATCCTGTCACTGGGCACCATCTTCTGACATCCCTTGGAGATGTTTATATGGATTGATGAGATCTCCTCTCAGTCTTCTCAGACTAAACAGCCCCAGTTTATTTCCCCTCATAAGGGAGATGCTCCAGACCCCAAATCACCTTTGTGACTTCCACTGCACATCTCCAGTAGCCCTTTCATGTTCTGAGGAGCCCAGAACTGGACACAACAATCCAAAGGTATCTTTTCATGTGATTCTTTGCTGTAAAATCCTGTTCAATGGTAGTATATCACCACTGCCAACAATTTTTAAAGAGTATTTCTCATTATATATAGATTTAAATACTTTGCCATATTTGCCAAAGGAGACAGATTGTTAAAGGCCAGAAAAACCCTCTCCCTCTCTTGGCACTCCACAGGGCCACACAGCTGGAGTGAATTTGAATATTATTGTCTCCAATAAAAAAAAAATTAAACTAATTTTAGGAAAAAAATTAAGGATCAGGATTTTCCAGTAAGCCTAACTCATGCCTGCCCTTTAAAATGTTATAAATAGAAAAACATCATCAACAAACTCCTTCACTGTGCAAGAGCCTAATTTCTTCCTCTCCGCTGGGATCTGGTGTGTTTTTCAGTCTGTCATTAATTGTGCTGTATTGTGAGCATTTTCTGCTTCACTAGTTAGTCAGATAGGCAGCAAATGGAGTCAGCTCTAGGTCAGAAAACACAAAAAGCCAACTCCTGCTGCCTCCCAATCAGGTAGGGATATTGAATTGGCCTCCACATAATTGAAAACATTAGCAGGCTGGACAATAAGCCAATTCTTAAACACACGAGCATGAAACACAACAAAGAGGCAAGGTCTGAAATTGCCAATGAGCCTGATCCATCTGCCCATGAAAGCATTAGAATTTCCCCCACCTCTGGCAATGGGATCAGAGTAGGGTGCCTGGAAAGAAACACCAAGGGCCCAGTGATCTAAAGGTAGAGATCAAAATATTTAACTTCCCCAAAACTGTGAACAAAAGTAGGCTTAGCACTGCCAGTTTTTGAACAGGAAGGCTGAGACATAGAGAAAGATTTGGGGTATTTTGCCATGTTTTTAAAAGTGGATGCATAAAACCTTTTTCTATGTATGAATAAACAGGCACATCTTGCCCAGAGCATCTCCTTCCCTAATTTCTTGTCTAGAAGTTGCCTTTAGCCTCTTTCCAACAAAGAGAGGAGTTCTGAAAGGCAGAAAAGACCCCTCTGTTCCGTGGTGTGCCTTTCCCAGATGCCACCTCTTATTTAAACGAGACCTGGACCTCCAGCTTTCCTGGATATTGTGGTGTTTTCACCTTGGCTAAAAGCACAAAAGCTCAGGGATATCGCCTGGTGCTGCAGACATGATACACACAATATTTGCTGGCTGGGGCTTCATCCTAAAAAGAGCCACACCTGAGAATCAGACATTGGCCACTGAATGAGTGATGGACACGTCTTAGCCAGCCTCCCTCTTTTCCAGCTGAGGAGATAGCACAGGCTGACCCTTCTTCCCCTGGACAGTCTGAATGCTAACCAGGGGCTCTGCAACAGGGACTGCAGAACCCAGTCCGTGTCTCTGCTGGGCACAGGCACAATTTGCAGTAGCTGAGTGTGTCCCTGCATGGGGCACAGAAGTCCCCTGGACCAGGGACTATTTGGATGCCTGTAGGCAAGAAATATCCCTGGGTAAGCACACAAATATTCTGTGCAGGATGTGTAGAGGAAAAACTTCCCACGTGGATAGCTATGACCTGCCTTTTCTTAGCTTGCTTTTTTTTGGTTTCATTGTGTGAGTCAGTGGCAATGGAGATCACTCGGCCACAGGAATGTGCAGGAAGAGAGGTGACAGTGCCTTAAAATGCTCTGCTGTTTATTTACAGTGTAATGAAACTGGAGGAGAAAGAAGAGGCTCCAGCTCACCTGGGATGTGCAGGGAAATGGTGCCCTTGGGGATGGGCTGCTCTCTATGGAGTATTTCAAACTCCCACTGAGGCTCACCTCTGCTGCTAAATGTGGGGAAGGGAGAGACAGAGAGGTGAGTGCTCACCACATCTTCTTACGCAGACAATATTTTTTTTCTGAGGCAATTATCATACTGCTTCCCCTCAAACATCAATTTGCATGTTATGCTGTAATATCAGGCCTGCAGGCCTGGTCCCCACTGTGGATGCTGTGACAGCAGCAGCCTACACATGCATTTTAATCAGAGCCCATTGCATGTGCTGCCTTCCATGTGTCTTCTTGTATAAGAAATGCAGAATAACAGTCGTGGCTATGCAAAATATATAAGGAAAGGAACTGTACAAGCTCATGTGACACAGCTTCCCTTATCAGGTGAGCAGCACTGGCAGCCACGTCCTCTGGGACCTGTGAGATCAGGGATGGTGACATGCACTGAGCAGAGGAGATAAGGCAAGGAATGATTCCCTGTTGCCTCCCACTGTTTCACTGTCTCCTATCTACACAATCACAGCCCCTCGCTCTGTGTTTGCCCAGCGTTTGGCACTCGGCCCAACAATACCCACCCAGCGTATCAGCAGCACAACAGAATGTTCCAAATCCAGAGCTCCCAGTCGGCCCCGCTCGACCCCTCTGAGAGCTGTGAGCCAGTGCTGGCTGCTCCTCTGTGACTGACCCAAAGGGCAAAGGGACCTCCTGAGCAAAGGGCAGCTGGAACTAGCGTGGATGGATGGATGGATGGATGGATGGATGGATGGATGGATGGATGGATGGATGGATGGATGGATGATGGATGGATGGATGGATGGATGGATGGATGGATGGATGATGGATGGATGGATGGATGGATGGATGGATGGATGGATGGATGATGGATGGATGGATGGATGGATGGATGGATGGATGGATGGATGGATGATGGATGGATGGATGGATGATGGATGGATGATGGATGGATGGATGGATGGATGGATGGATGGATGGATGGATGGATGATGGATGGATGGATGGATGATGGATGGATGATGGATGGATGGATGGATGGATGGATGGATGGATGGATGGATGGATGGATGATGGATGGATGGATGATGGATGGATGGATGGATGGATGGGTGTTGGTGAGTGGCTGTACCTCCAGTATCTGCCCAGGAACCTACAGAAACTGCCCTAGAGAGAGTCTGAGGACCTAAAACCTGAACCAAATCACACTCTGCTGTAACTCCACAGGGAGGAAAAATTAATCTCCTGTAGCCACTGTATTCTGTATATAATAGATGAATCTGTGTCAGCACTAAGGCTGCCAGGGCTCAAGGAGGGCTTGGACACTGCTCTCAGGCACAGGGTGGGATTCCTGGGGGTGCCCTGTGCAGGGACAGCACTTGGACTCAATCCTCATGGGCCCCTTCCAGCTCAGGAGATTCTTGATTCTACGTGCAGGACATATGCGTACATTTCTCCACCTCCACGTTTGAAGACAATTCATTTTATTACATCTCAGGAAATAAACTTGCTTCTTTCATAATGCCGTACTCTGCTGAGGGGGGTGTGCCCATTCAGAAATTGCTCTTTACAACCTCAGGCATTGTTTTTTGCTGATGTAAATCCCGCGTCAGAGGCACGGTGCAGCAGCTCTGCAGCCTCACCGTGGGCACAGAGAAGTGCTCCAGCTGTACAAAGCACAGCTCAGGGAATGCCTCATCAGGCACGGGAGAAGCACAGCGGGTTGTAAACGCCAAGCTGACGAAATCTGAGCGAGGTGTTAAATGTTCAAACAGTAAAACACATTTTAGCTCTTGATTTTCTTCAGATTCACTCTGCACGTCAGAGGTGTGTCCCAGTTCCTGAGAGCAGACGGCTGGGGAGGAGGAGGGGGAAGCACGGCTCTTATGTAGGTGAGGGCTTGAATGCCACCGGTGACGGCAGCAGAAATCCCTGGGATGCAGCAATGGGAATGGGGGATGGGAACTTCTGGAATCAGCTCCTTGGGATGCTGCTGCTGCTGTGCTACTGCTCATACAGCCACAGGGGTTGTGAGGATCACAGAACAGCTGTGAGCAAGCAGCACAGGAACAGGGGTCACCTGCATCGAGCTTCAGAGCAAACACCTCACAGGGATGAAGGAGGCAGTTCACACCGCTCGAAGAATCGTGAAAGAAAATTACTTTCAGGCTTTGCAACAGTTTCAGAAAGGTGAAAATGAATCTGTGCCTCTCCCCAGCTCTGTGCTGTAAACTGACACCTTTAACAATGTGCTTTTACTCCTGGTGCTGTCACAGCTGAGGCCCCTCCACCTCTCCCTGCGTGTCATGCCTGTGCTCAGGTCCATGTGGGAGAGCATTTGCCGCCTCAGCAAACGAGACAGCTCTGCTGGCAGGGGAGGGAGCTTTGTGCTTTTACAGGTGCTGTAAATTTGATGATGACCCTGGCCAGGAGTGAGAAGAGGACCCTGCCTTGTTTCCAGTGACAGGTTTCACTTTGTGGGCAGTGACCCTCCATCCTCAGCACATCCCCATGTGTGCTCCTCATGCAGTGCTTGGGGTCTGACCAAAGCCAGCCCTCAGCCCCATGGTGAGTCTGTCCTGGGACACGATGAGTGGAAAAGGCTGAACTTCCACTGCTGATGGAGGACGAGGCACAGCAGCAGAAAAATCCCCTCTGTTGTTACAGGTGTGTCGAGCTGGCCCCACATCAGGGCACTCCTGCAGAGCCCCCCATCCCTGGAAGTGCCCAGGGCCAGGTTGGACAGGGCTTGGAGCAAACTGGAATAGTGGAATGTGTCCCTGCCCATGGCAGGGGGTTAGACTGAGATGGTTTTCAGGTTCCTTCACACCCAAACCATTCTGTAATTCCATGAAAACAATATTTTCTGTACTATCACTAAGACTTGGGTCCTGGCAAGGTTCTGTGTGTGTGCTGGCAAAATAGCATTGGTACTACCTGAAATTCAAAGGAAACAATCTCAGAGTGATAAGAAACCTGGAAAAAAACAGAGAGAAAGATACAGAGTTTGATCATAAAATAAAACTTTAATTCTTATAAAGCCCTAAATGAGACACAGGAATGGCAAATATTTGTTCTGCTGCTGACCTTCTCAGGCAAATAGCACACCAGGCCCTGTGGGGCTGGAGGCATCGTGCTGCTGGGGAAGTGAGAAATCACCAAAAGCCAGAGAGGGCTGTAGAGAACCAGCTGATTACTCAGGGGAGTCAAATTCCAGCGCAGTAAGAAGTCCTTACCTGGATGAATGTGTCCAAATAACAGACATATTTTTGCCATTAATTTTTGCTGTTGGAGAGAGAAGAATTAATTTCCAGTGTATGTCTGGAGTTGAAATTCAAACATATTTTCAGCATATGTATAATTTCCTGCATATGATTGGTCCTGCTGTCTCAGCTAGAGAATAGATTTTAGTATTTTAAACAGAAAAATTATCTTAAAATTTTTGGTAGGGTTTTCCATTCCATCACACTAAGATTTGGTGAACTCTGTGTCTTCAAGGGCACAGTACTGCTGTCACGATAGGGAAAGGTGCTCAGTGGCACAGTCACAGAACCACAGAGCGGTTTGGGTTGGGAAGGACCCCGGGACCATCTCATTCCCCCTCCTCCATGGGCAGGGACATCTTCCATGAGACCAGACTGCTCCAAGCCCAGCCCAGCCCGTCCTTGGACACTGCCAGGGACAGGATATCCACATATTTGTTTTCAGCCCCAAAAGTGATTTTTTTTTGCTCCTACCTGGAGTGTGTGCCTGGGGGGCTGGCACCAGCCAGCCAAGCAGTGCTGGCTCTGCTCTGCCCAGCCTGGAGGTTAGGACAGGCTTAAGATACAAAGGGAAATACTACCCAGGAGATGAGCTACAAAATTAACCCCTGGCTGATGGGTTAACAGGGAGAGGGGTGGGTGTGCTGCTCCTGGCTTCAAGACTCTTCCTCACATCCCTCCTCCTCCTCCCGAGAACACCCCTTCCCCGAGCCTGTCTCTGCTGGGGCAGCCGATCACCTCGGTAATGATGCCGTTTGTGACTAATCTTCCCGGATTAAAAATGAACTGTAGCTGCTGCAGCTTCCACCTTTGCCGCATAGCAACGAGAGCAGAAAGTCAATTAATTACCTTCTCGCTGGAATCCAGGGGCCCTTTCGTCCTGGGCTCAGCCGAGTGTGTAATGGAAAAGAGATGGAGGCAGGCTGCAGCTGGCCAGCTGGGAATTGCATGACAAAGTGAAAGATGAGCTCTGGCAAAAAGAGGAGAGGAAGGGTGCCGGGGGAAACCCTCATCCCATAGGTTCATTAAAAAAAAGTAAGATGCTACTGATTACACAATTATTGACTTATTTCCCTGCTTTCAGCCCTGGTGATGGTTCTGCAGACAGCCTGTGTTGTTGCAGGGCACCACCTGAGCTCCTGGAGACACGGAATTTTCTTCTCTGACACCTCCCTGCTTCAGAACTGGGCTTTCAAGGAGTTTATTTGGGTAATAGTCCCTTTTTGGCTGCTGTTTCTTTGGGGAATGGTCCCTTTTGGGCTCTTGTAGCCTCTCACATTGCCCCAGAGTTTCCAGCCAGCAGCTGTTTAGAGCTGGTTTTGAATGTGAGTGTTTCACTGCTGCTCCTGGTGGCTTTCTGTGGTGAAGGTTAATGGGAAAATCATTCTAAAGATTGAACTTCCTTGAAAAGATGGAACTGATGGGTACAAAGTGAGAAGCCATGGGTGGGGATCTGAACAGATACTGGGTTTGACTCAGCAGGAGGACATGCTGCTTTTAGCAGCTGCTCTGGAGACAGGGGCTTGTAAGGTCACCCTCGGTCCTCCCAGACAGGACTCTGTGACCACTGCTCTGTTCTGAGGGAAACTGGAAAAGTGAAGGAAGATAAGGACTATTTTAATGTCCCTTTATCAGATCTGACAGCTTGAGAGCCCTGGGTAATTGCCTGTTAATGAGAGCAAATAAATGTTACCTCTGGCCCCTGTAGTTCTGCTGTGTCACCCAGGTCACCTCGCAGGGGCTGGGAGAGGGGACATCAGGATTGAGACTTCCTGGGGAAGGAAAGAAGGGACAGAGCGAGGGAGGAGCCTGAACTGGGACGTGCAGGAGCCTCCAGCATGGCTAGTGGTTGGGCCATGGGGTGAGGAGGGGTCTGTGTGCAGGGCTCTGCTGCAGTGACAGCCAGCGAGGTGACAGAGGGAACGTCAGGGAGAAATTTGACATCAGGCGCCAGGAAGGAATCCTGGTTTGTAGGAAGGATCAAACCTAGAGAAACCAAGGAATGTGAGACCCTCTAGTTTAACTTTCCCTCTGGGCACGTCTGTCCCGTTGTCAGCTGGGATGTGAGCTGAACCAGGCTCTGGTGATTTATCTACAGTGACAGAGCTACAGCGACGGAACTGGAACAAGGAAGTTTAATCTCTGCCCTCCTGCACAAGTGGGAAATTTGGAATCCCAGGCTGCCCTTTCCCCACCAGGGGTTTGTGCTGTGTACAGAAGTTTTTGGCAAAAGTGTCCAGCTTGAATGGCCAAAGACCCTTGCTGTGGCAGGAAGGATGTCAGCTCTTCCTGGGAAAACTGAGGCTGCTGTGCCCAGCCTGGTGAGTTCAATGACATTTGCAAGCCTTAGGAAACAAATCTTGAGGATCTTCTCCCTGATGCACCACCAAATGTTTATTTAATAGCCAGTCCTCAGGTGAGGTGTTTCAGTATGGGCAGAGAGTTGTGAATCACAGTCCTGCTGTGGGACAGCAGTGCCCTCTCCTTTCCCAGCCTTGAGTCTCCTCTCACTCAATGTTCTCACGTGGAGAAGGAGTAACTTTAAGTCTCATTATTAACCTCATCTGCAGTTTACATGCGTGCAGGGGGAGGTAATCACAGAGCTGCCTTCCCTGCTGTTCTCTTCCTGAGGTTTTATACTCTCCAAATTTCTTTTTGTCATAAATCAAATTAACTAAATTGCTTAAGAAGTACTGTTCTATTAAAAGCAAATAGTGCTGTGATGCCAAAAGTTTATTATGAGAATGATGTTTTTAATAGCAATACTTTGGGATTACAGGCTGCTAAGTTCAGAGTTTCAGAGTTTGAAAGTTTAAAGTCTGCTTAACACTCCCCTGTGAAATAAATATTCTGGTATGTATTTACAGAGGCCTGCAACATGGTACAAATGGATTAAAAGCTATAAATGTGGTTCAAATATTAATTATTTTACTTGCTGAAGACCCTTGGATCCCCACAGAAAGCTGTAGAGATGTCTGAAGTCTTGGTGGTCCTGAGTGGGTTTGGGAAGCTCCTGAGCCACAGAGTGAGCCCAGCTTGCACACTCATGCCCTCTTTCATGGGATGCAGTGATGCACTTCAACAGCTTGCCCCTTTTCTTAGGAGCTGTGCCAGGAGGAAAGAGGTGTGGGGGAGCAGCAAACCAGCACAGCGAGGCTCCCCAAGGTTTCAGCTTCCTTCCTGCTGGAAAAGCAGCAGCAGGGGAGGGTCAAGCCCCTCCATAACCTGCAGGGTGTCCCACAGGGATGCTCCACACTGGGCTGGGCTCCTGGAGTGCTCAGTGCAGGGTGCTGCTGGTACCACGAGCATCTCCGAGCCCTGGGCAACCACCCTGAGCTGCTGCCCTCAGCTCTCTGCGAGGATGGAGGCAGTGGGCAGAAATGCTGCTTTAGTGCCCAGAAAGTTCTTATTTGCAAGTAATTTTTAATCTCATTTCCCTTCCTCTCTTAATTCACAGGCTTAAATTAATGGAAAGGCAGAGAATCTGTCCCTGTAATACACATGAAAGAGACCCTCAGGCTCCTGACAGAGCAGAGACTGGGTGAGAACCACCCTGCCTGCACCTTGCCTAGTCCTGGGCCCATTTCTGCCTCTTATGGAGCCCAGCATCCCACCAGGGAGTGACCAAAATCCCCACAGGATGTTTGCTGCAGTGGTAACCGGTGAAATTTCCATTTTGCTGAAATATTTGCTGTGTGTCAGTGTGAGCTGCACAGCTGGGCACTGTGCTGCTGTGTCACCAAAAATACATCCTCTGCTGTTTCCAGCTTATGGTCTGTTCCCTCCTTATTGTCTCCTGGCAAGGGGTAATTTCAGTCCTGCCCTAATATCTGTTCTCTTTCTGTACATTATCCTAGATGAAAGAAGAAAGACTCCTCTGCAAAGGTCTGGTCTTCTGCCTGTGGGGTTGCTGCTGAGACCCCCGAGGCTGGCTGGACTCCTCTGGTGCCTCTGGACAAAAAACTCACTGCTGGCTTGGTCATGAGGACAATAAATATTATCCTGCCCCAGCTTTGCTAGTCTGAAGTGCTGACAGGAAATCTTTTCAGGCCAGAGTATTTGAGAATCTCTGTAGAAATGCTACATTTAGGCTGTAATTACTGAGTGCTGTCCCCGTGAGTGGCTCTGGGGTCAGCACTGCCTGCAGTGTGAGCTATCCAGGGTTATGATGGGCACCCCTGCAGCAGCAGCAGATAAAGACTCTGTGATGAGCTGACCTCTCTGAGCCATGTAAGACAGAGGCAGGTTCTGCATTGCTTGTGTTGGGCACAGGTAACTGCATTTCCCTGTCAGGGCTGGCTCTGCCCCGTGCCAGGTGCCCCTGTGGCTGCAGACAGCCGGGCACTCACACCCTGCCTGTGCTCCAGTGAGTTTCCCAGCACTGTGCACTGCACTGCTCACACAGGCACAGTGGGATGATGAAGGGGAATGATGTGTGTGGAGCTTTCTAGCAAAAAGAGGTTTTTTTCTTTTTTCTCTTCTTCTTCTTCTTTTTTTTTTTTTTTTGTTTTGTTTCTTTGCTAGAAGCAGGACTCTGCCTGCAGTGCAGAGCACAGGCAGTCGAGGGGAGTGCAGCATCCAGTCCTTGCCCACAAGCAGCAGTGTCCCCTCAGCTGGCAGTGGGCATGCAGGGGACACAGGCAGCAGCACGAGGTGAGGCTTTGGGTCTCCTCCTCTCCAGCAGCACAGAAAGTGTTGCTGTGGGCTGAGCTCCCCTTTGGATCAAGCTGTGATGTACCTTCCTTTCCCTGTGGCTTTCCTTGGGACCTACAGCAGCTTCACGTGGTGCTTTTCTGGGCTCAGGTTTTGACTGTATCCTTTACATGGAGTTTATTTTTGGTCTCTAGGAAAAAAAAAAACAACAACAGATAAATGGACGATATCTGGGTGCAGAGGCTGCACATCCAAATCCTGCTGCTGGAAACAGCAGCCTCCATGTGTGAGGCTCCACAAATTGGTGTGGGAGTCATGTTCAGGGAGCCAGCTGCAATTTTGCCAGTAACTCCAGTCCCTGGCTTAGGTGAACCTGGCTTCTGTCACTCCAAAACACTGAGAGGGGTCCTGTTAAAGGAAGATACACAAACCTGTGCCTGCTGCCTTGCCTTGTTAGCTTGGCTGAGCTGTTGGGAATATCTCAAAGCAGGATTTGGGATTCCCCAAATTGCTCCTCTTGGCTTTTGGATAGAGCTGGAAGATGTTTGCAGGAGATGCGAGTGACTGTGTGTTGCTGACCTGCTTTTGTCAGAAATAGACACAAAAAGGAGAAGGCAAATGGACAGATGGGGGATGGAGCAGGCTGAGATTGAGCCCTCCTGACAAGAAACACCCCAAGGCAAGCTGGCTGCTGGCCGGGCCTCTGCATGAGGAGCCCTTCCCACAGCACACACAGATTAAACAAAATTAAGAAAAAACAGCATTAGAAGAATAAAAAAAAAATATATAGATTATATAAAAAGTCTCCAGTACTGGGGCATCATCTGACCACAGGGAGAACTTTTCTGTACAGACCATTCACCATTTATTACAGCCTCTACAGCTGCAGCAGAAGAGATTTTTATTTGAAAGTTGACATTAAAAATCTTGGCACCTATGAAGTGTGCACCTTCCTTTCCTAGTCCATGGTCATTTCCTGTGAAATACAAGAGCATGTACATATATGAATATTTAATTTGACAGTGATGAAGCTTTATATATTAAGTCAATGAAAATGCTGTTAGGCTCGTGGGAACAATACTACGGAGTAGTGAGTTGGGAATTTGTTACCCAGTGGCTACCACTTAATTTTGATATGAAGCATAAAGACAAACAATGGGTTAAATTTATTTCCGACTTATGGAAAGTGTTTTTGGGAATGTGTTGTGCTCAAATTGCAAATTAATTTTTAGTTTATAGGTGGTAATGGTTTATCAAGACTCTTCCCTCTGGGAAATGGAAATCACAGCAATTAATGCACAAATTTTATCCCAAATTACAGATCAGAAGTTATTTATTTTGCAAATAGTGAGGTTAAAGCAAGAAAGCATTTTTTAGCATTTTTTTTTACATACCATAACATTTTCTTATCATAATACACATTAATCTAAAAATTTTATATTCCCAATCCTTGATATGTGTGGTCTTTTTTTTTTTTTTTTTTTTTTTTTTTTTTTTTTTTTTTAATGAGTCTGTAATTTAGGCAGCCATTTTGTGTGTTTGGTAAAAAAAATGAAATAAAGAGGGGACATCCACTGCGGGCTTTCTCCTGGAGACTGCCTTTGGATTTCACTCTGTTGTGGTTATTTTACTGCAGAGTCTCTGCCAGCGTGGCTGCTGCTGTCTTTGTCTGGAACACCGGACTGTGGATCAGCCACACAGCCAGAGCACAAACCCAGCAGCAGCTTGTGTGATCCTACATCCAGAGTTTTCACTGCGTGCTTTTTGCTGCTGGTGAGCTCCAAACACACTCGAGAGGGAGAACCCAAGACTTGGGACGTTCAGGGCTTGGGACATTCCAGCAGCCTCCCCTCCCTTCCCCTCCCCTCCAAAGCCCTCTCTCCGTGCACCACGTCCCCACACCGACGCCTTCTCCTTCCCTACCCGAAATTCCCAGAGCTATTAACTAGGTCACGGGAGCTGGTCCCACTCCAGCAGTTTATCTAATTGCCTTTTTATAGAATATCGTGCAACTCTTCATTACCCTGTCAGAGCTGCCGGGCGCGGTGGCGGCGGGGGATGAGGAGGCAGAGGAGGGATGAAGGGCGCTGCTGTGCAGCCTCTCCTGTGCATCTTGTGCCATCGGCCCGGCCACAAACCCAGGAGCTGCTTTTGGCGACGGCTGCAGGAAGGTGGAACGACTTCCACGTCCTGGGATCCCCTCCCTAGGTGCTCATGTGCCTGTGCAGAGGGGTGGCTGCTGCTCCAGGAGCGCCTGGGCTCACCTGAAAGGGTTCTGTTCTTCGGGCAGGTGTGACCGCGGAATTTTCTTGGTGCCCCTCAGCCCCACAGCTGGCAGCTGTGCTGGAGGTGCCCTGCACAGGTTACAGGGGTGTGGGAAAAGATCGTGGCATAGGCCAGGAGTCTGAGCAGGAATCAGGGGTTACACACCTGCATTTGGACAGCCACTCTTTTCCTGAGTGTTACAGGGGAGGATGGAGGTGAACGTTCAAGATTTGCACACCCCCTTTTTCTTACGGTCACAACTTACAGTCTAGTGTGTTTACAGCAGCTCACAGCCCCCCAAAGCCCATGAGAACCAAATTCTTTGCAGCTGGGAGCCTGACTGAGCAGCGAACTTTGAGTGATGGCCATCCTGCTCCCAAATATCTGCACCTTCATTCAACTGGCACCGCTCTGTGCTGCCCAGCAGCCCGGAGAGGGGCAGGTGGTGAGGGATTTAGAAAGACAAAACACCCAGGACTGGCCTTCCTGGCTTGCTTTAAATGATTTTTGAGCACAAATTGCTCTTTTCCCTCAGTTTAACAATCAGAAGACCCAGCCACAAGCCTCACGAGCCTGGTCTGCAGAGATAAGGCAGAGTTGCTCCTCGGGCTTGGATGTGCCTGGGGAGCACGGTGGGGTCTGGACGAGCTGCTCCCCGCAGGAGCGGGGCTGCACACCCCTGGGGCTGCTCGGGGGGGTTCGGGAGACCCTCAGCCCGCCCCGGGGAGCGGCTCAGGGAAGGCAGAGAGTGCCAGAGCCCCCGGCTCCTGCGCTGGCTGCGGCTCGATCGCGGGCTCGCTCTCGCCTTTCAGCTTCGGCTGAAACGATTCGCAGCTCAAACGCCCCCCTGAGAGCCGCTAACCTTTGGATAAGGTTTGGCACCATTATCCTGCTTGGGTTAATTGAGAGTTAGGGAGAGCGCAGGAGTGACGCGGCTGCCTCCATCCGTCCGTCCGTCCGTCCGTCTGTCTGTCCGTCCACCCGCTCCTCCAGCCTTCCCCGGCGCGCTGCGGGCAGCGATGGGGAGAGAAGCAGAGGTAAATGCCCCGACCCTTCTCTCCATCTCTCCGGGTTTTCCTCTCTTCCTCTCCCTCTTTCTGTGTCCCGTAGCCCTTCCCCCCCGCGCCCCCGCTCCTGTTTTTGTGCTTTCTACCCGATTTCAGCCGCCGGTAGTAATTCGGGGGAAGAAGGGAGAAAGTCTTTTTATTTTTCCAGCTGCTGCTACAGAAAATCTTTTTCTCCCTCTCCTGGAAAGGGGCAGGAGCGAGCCGGCGTCCCGGAGGCAGAGGGACCCCGGGTGGGTGTTCCCAGCCGGGCAGGGGCTCCGAGGTTCTCTCGGAGAGGGGAGGGGGTGCGGGCACAGCGGCACCCCGCTCCTGTGCCCCTCCGAGCCCCCTGACCCCCTCAGCATCCCCCGCAGTTCCTCACTGAGCTCGGGGTCCGGCGGGGCTCAGCTCTGCGGGCTCTCAGCTCCAGGGTCCCCCGGGCAAGGAGGGAAAAGGGACCCCCGACCCCGGGCATCCCCGGCCGGAGGAGCTGCCGAGCAGGAGGGTCCCACGGCCCCCGCGGGGCAGCCCTGCCCCGGGGCGTTCTCTCCGCAGCGACCCCGAGCTCCTGAACTTATTTTCAAGCTCCCCGTGGCTCTTTTTTTTTTATTATTTTTTCCTTTCCTTGGTTGGAGTTTTTGTTTTATTGGTTTTTTTTGGGTTTTTTTTTTTTTTTTTTTTTTTTTTTTTTTTTTGGTTTTTTTTGGGGGGGGCGGGGGTTACTGGGTTTTGGTTGGGGTTTTTTTTGGTTTGGGGTTTTTAATGTTTTTTTTGCTTGGGTTTTTTTTTGGTTTTGTTTTGTTTGTTTTGTTTTTTGAGCGGTTTTTTTTTGGGTTTTTTCGTTGTTTGGTGTTTTTTTGCTTTGGTAGGCTTTTTTTCTTTTTCTTGTTTAGCTGGTTTTCTGTCAGTTTGGGTTTTTTGTTCCCTTTTTGTTTGTTGCTCATATTTTTTAAAATATTATTATTTATTTTGGTTAGGATTTTTTTTTTCCTCTAAGAGGTATCTCCCGAGCCCGACACATCCATGACATTCTGGATGCTCAACGAAGAGCCAAAAGCCCATTTCCTCCACTCCTGGCGTGATCATGGGAAGGCTTGGGTTGGAGGGACCTTAGAGGTCAGCTGGGTGGCTCCCAGAGGAACCCCCTGCACTCCCTGGCATCCAGGGCTGCGGGCCGGGGGTGCGGCGTGATGCCCGCTGGGACCATTTTGGGTCTCCCAGCCGAAGTTCGGGGGTGCCGGGGCAGGGGCACGGATGCGCCAGGGCTCTTTGAGGAGATAATCACGCACCAGACAGAGATTTGGATGCATTTTCGTTCCTTCTTCCCTGATGCCCCCTGCAGCCTCCAGAAACAGAGCTCCTTCACGCCTTCTTTCATAACGAACTCGTCTTAGGATGAATTTTTAAAAATGATGTTAATAAAAAAGAAAAATAAATCGTTGGATTAATCCCTCGCCGTGTCGGTCATAGCACTGGTTTTCCCGAGCTGTGAAGAGGCGAAACGGCGGCCGAGGGCAGCGGTGACGGCCCGAGAGTTTCGATTTCGCCCCTTAAATCCCGGCCCGTCAAGACGCTGCTAAACCCGGGGCGCAGCCGTGCCCCGCTCGGCTTTCGCGACCTATCTGTGCACTCACATGTAATAATTGCCACGCAAAGCCAAGGATGCGCCACGCTCAGTCGCCCTCCTCCTCCGCTGCCATAAAAAACCCACATTTTTGGGGGGCTGGCTGCAGAAACAGCTCGTTCATCCCCGCACCGGCAGCAGAGACCCCTTAGGGGTACAGCCCTCACCGCGGATATTTTAGTTTTGTTCTGTTTTTTTGCGCCCTTCAGCCTCTTTGCATCCCATTTGCTTTTGGATTGTGGCTGGGGAAAAAAATAAAAAGGTTTTTAAGAAGGTGATTTAAGGGTTTTTTCCTAGGAATTGGGGTTTTTTCCCCCATCTCTGCTCAGTACCGCATCCCACCTGCAACCGCAGCCTGGGCGCTCCCTGCCTACTCCCTCAACAACGATATTAGGAAATAATGAAGTGGGCTCTTTTCCTCCCATCGGTAGTAAAATAATGTTCTTTTTTTGCCTTCCAAAACCGCAAAGGAAAGAGAAATTCCTCCCTTCCCCCACCTTTTAAAGAGCGTACATACATGTACATATATATATATCTATATATATAAATATAATTTTTTTTAAACAACGATTCAAAGGCTCTCCCGCCGCAGAGGGGACGTGCTTTCCCACACACCGCCCCCGAATGCCATCGCTCCCCCTGCCACTCTCCACTTGTCTGTGCCACAACACAGCACCGGGATTTCCCGTTGCCGTTGTCGGCTGTGTTAGCCGCTCACCTCGGAAAAAATTAAAATAAATTGAAAAACGTAAGGCTTTTAACTTACAAACTAACATAAGCGCTTGGAAGCAAACCGAAAATATCGGTATTTTGTTTAAAGAAAGGAGCACCTCAGTAGTGGCTGGAGGGGACGGAGAGCTCTGCACGGAGCATCCCCGGGTGGGTGCGGTGCCCCCCGAGGCCGGGCGGTACCGCTGCGGTGCCACCCGGCTGCGGGCCCCAAACGAGACCTGCGCCCCTTGTCCCGCCGGTTTTGGAGCTCTCTGATCCCAGGAATCGTTAGGGAGAGCTGAGCCCTCGCTCCCCGTGCGCGGGCGGGCACGCACAGCTGTGTCCCCTGGGCAGGGGCCGCTGTCCAGGCCGCCCCCGCCTCCGAAGGGGCCGCGCGTTTTGGGGGACAGAGAAAAGAAAAAGAAGGGGGTACGAGGAGGAAAATCCCGTTAAGAACCTGTCGAAAGCCGCCTGTCCGCCTCTCCAGCGGAGCTCTTTTGTTTCTCAGTGGGGAAGGGGCCGGCGGCCGGGGCCTGCGGGCGGGTGCGGGGCAGGTGCGGGGCCGGGCGGGCAGCGCAAGGGATGCGGAGCCGGGAAGGGGGGTGGGGTGGGGGGGTCCCGGGCTGCGGCGCTGCTGGCGGGGCCCGGCGGGCGTGGGTGGGGCGGGGGGAGTGCGGGGGGCTGGGCTTGGCCGGGGAGGCTGGTACCTCCCCCAGAAATGCAGCAATTCTCTCCCCTCTCCTCTTCTCTCCGCGAGGTGGGCGCACTGCGATGGAGACGCGGCGCGCTCTGCCAGGGGCTTGCTCTGCCCGTCTGGTGACATCCGCCGGCTGCTGACAGCCCCCATCCCGCCCGACTCGCCCCCCGATCCCGCCGCGGGGCTCGGCGGAGCGGCGCGGAGCAGCGCGGAGCGGGCGGCGGGGCGTGCGGGCCCGCTCCCCCCGCAGCGGTGTCATGCCCCTGGGCACCCCGGCCGGGAGCCGCCCGCTCTGCGCCGGGACACGGAGGTAGCGGCTCGGAGCAGCTCCCCGCAGCCGCCCCTCGCCGGGCGACCAAATCCCGTCCGCCGCCCCGCCGTCCGCCCGCCCCGTCGGGTCTCCGCATCCCCGAGGGTCCGCGAGCAGCGGAGTCACCAGAGCCGCCGCCATGGCCACCCTCCTCCGCAGCAAGCTCTCCAACGTGGCCACCTCGGTGTCGCACAAGTCCCAGGCGAAGATGAGCGGCATGTTCGCCAGGATGGGCTTCCAGGCGGCCACCGACGAGGAGGCGGTGGGCTTCGCCCACTGCGACGACCTGGACATGGAGCATCGGCAAGGGCTGCAGATGGACATCCTCAAGTCCGAGGGCAGCGAGGAGGGCGGGGAGCCGCCCCTGGAGGGGGACATCCACTACCAGAGGGACGGCACAGGGCCCCTGCCGCCCTCCGCCTCCAAGGAGGCCTGCTCCGAGCTCTCCGGGCAGGGCAAGCCCAAGATCACGGCATGGGAGGCGGGATGGAACGTCACCAACGCCATCCAGGTACGGCCGCCGGCACCGGGCAGCGCTCCCTGATCCCGGCCCTGTTACGTGCTCTGCATCTCGGGCAGGAGCAGTGGGCTCATTGCAAACCGGCTTCGAGGAAAAGGGGGAAAGGGGAAAAAAGGGGGAAAATCCAGAAATAAAAACAGGTGAAAGATAGAGGAGAGTAACAGAATGGGAGGAAGGAATTAAAAGGAAAAACAGATTTTAAAAAAAAGGAAACTAAAACCCCTTAGCCTGGCTTTCTGCTTTGCCCCCCCCTCAACCCACCCCCGAACCAGGCACAGCGCCAGGGAGGGGCCCAGGCCTCAGCCCAGTCCCGCTGCAGATTCTGACCCCATCAGGCTGCCCCAGAAGGGGTCACAGGCAAGAAGGAACAGGAGGCCCGGGGGTGACTGGGCTGGTGGTGGGGCTGCACGGGAGTGGGCCCAGTTGGGCACCACAGAATATCCCCAGCTATGGAGGTCTTGGTGCACTGAGGGGCTGGGGACAGTGAGGGTAGAGACTGGAGCAAAGCCCAGGCACCCAAACCTTGCTCGCCTCTTGTGGGTGCTCGGGGGCGCAATGACGCGGGGGTGACAGTGGGGGTGGCAGTGGGGGTGGCACGTCACAGGGACACGGGTGCGTCACCGCGCGTGGCCGCGGCTGCGTGGCGTGACTGTGTGACCGCCTGCGTGGGTGCCGTGGTGCGTGGGCAGACAGGGAGCACACACGTGACCGCCGTGGTGCGGCTGCGCGTGCTCGGCGTGGGCCCGGGCCCCTCAGAGATCCAGCAACATGGTTTCCATTTTGTCTCTTTCTAGGGGATGTTTGTTCTGGGCCTGCCCTATGCCATCCTCCACGGTGGATACCTAGGACTCTTTTTAATAATTTTTGCTGCAGTGGTTTGCTGCTACACTGGGAAAATCCTTATTGCCTGTCTTTATGAAGAGAATGAGGATGGGGAGATAGTCAGGGTGAGAGACTCCTACGTGGACATCGCGAACGCGTGCTGCGCGCCCCGCTTCCCCACCCTCGGGGGCAGAATTGTGAACGTGGCTCAGATCATTGAACTGGTCATGACCTGCATCCTCTATGTGGTTGTCAGTGGGAACCTGATGTACAACAGCTTCCCCAACCTGCCCGTCTCCCAGAAGTCGTGGTCCATCATTGCCACGGCAGTGCTCCTGCCTTGTGCGTTCTTGAAGAACCTCAAGGCAGTCTCCAAGTTCAGCTTGCTCTGCACATTAGCCCACTTTGTCATCAACATCCTGGTGATCGCCTACTGCCTCTCCAGGGCACGCGACTGGGCCTGGGACAAAGTCAAGTTTTACATTGATGTCAAGAAGTTTCCCATTTCCATTGGCATCATTGTCTTCAGCTACACCTCCCAGATCTTTCTGCCTTCCTTGGAGGGGAACATGCAGAACCCCAAGGAGTTTCATTGCATGATGAACTGGACTCACATCGCAGCTTGCATCCTTAAGGGACTCTTTGCCTTGGTCGCCTACCTGACCTGGGCTGATGAGACCAAGGAGGTTATTACAGACAACTTGCCATCCACCATTAGGGCAGTAGTCAACATTTTCTTGGTGGCCAAAGCCTTGCTCTCGTACCCCTTGCCGTTCTTTGCAGCTGTAGAAGTCCTGGAGAGGTCCCTTTTCCAAGATGGAAACAGGGCTTTCTTCCCCAACTGCTATGGGGGTGACGGGCGGCTCAAATCCTGGGGACTCACCCTCAGATGCGCCCTGGTAGTTTTCACCCTGCTCATGGCTATTTATGTCCCCCATTTCGCCCTCTTGATGGGTCTTACTGGGAGCCTCACAGGCGCAGGGCTCTGTTTCCTGCTCCCCAGTCTCTTCCACCTCAAACTCTTGTGGAGGAAGCTCTTGTGGCATCATGTCTTCTTCGATGTTGCTATTTTCGTTATAGGTGGTATCTGCAGCATCTCTGGGTTCATCCACTCTTTAGAAGGCCTCATAGAGGCTTTCAGAACCAATGCTGAAGATTAAGGAGGGGCCAGAGTCGGGTGCAGGAAGAGAATTGCATCGAACATCCACATAGCCAAATAATTCTGCATCCCTTTAATGGAAAGAGTCATTATTTTCGTTACGTGCATCCAACAAATTCTATGTCATAGAATCTGCAAACTAAGGAAAATAAGAAGAGATGAAAGTGCTCGCCCTGATGTCTTTTTAAATAAGCTCAGATTTAAATATATTTTTTTGTTCTTTAGATTTTTTGGAAGGAAATTATCTGGTGCCCCACCCCTATCTCCTCACTCGTTGCCTGAAGCTTGGCCCCCCACAAACGGCCTGTTGGGAGACAGTGGCAGTTTTCAACACTCCTCACAGATATGCAATTCAGTGTTTCAGGAGCTGAAACACAGGTGCCGATCCCACGGGATTGGGAAGCAAACCCAACACAGGGACCTTTGTTTGAACACTTTGAGAGATGGATGTAGACGAGACCCCGATTGTACGACCAGCCCAACAAGCCCAAGCAGCGTCTGACGATGGTGATGCCGCTTACCTGCAATGTTTACACCGTAGTCACATAGATGTCAGGACTGCTCGATTCTTCCATCCGAATCCACACCGAGGAACGGCGCTTCCCATCAAACACAAATGTGTTGCCTCTGGTTGAAATCGCAGCCCTGGAGTCCACTTCTCGGTGACTTATGTTTCGTTTTGTTTTAACAATTGTTATTTTTAAATTATGAAAAGCTAAAAATAATAATAATTAATAATAATAATAATATATGGTTGGATTTGATGTCGTTCAGGATTACAGGAACAAAACTACGACACAATTCATTCTGTGCAATCTACCAGATCCGTGGAGCTGTTTCCAATGTACGTGTGGTGTCATTGTGGTAAATAAGATGAAAAATGTATATCAGAAAAAAAAAATCTATCTTTAACATATAATGTGGTACATAAATATATGGAACAATAAAGAGAAAACATAGATGACGAGGCTGGCCTGGTTCGTGGGGGGCTTGGAGGAGCAGGGCAGGGGCAGAGGGAGGTTCATCCTCCCCGTGTCGGGGCTACAACACATCCTCAGGCTAAGGAGAGGCAGCGATGATTTTCCAAAGGTGGCATTCAGCTGTTTGCAAGACGTAGGAGACATTTCTGGGGAAGAGGCTGTCTTCCAGCTGGGGGTGGCAGGGCTGCTTCCACCCCCTCCTCGCAGTTTTGCTTTCCCTCGTAGTGCTCAGACTCCAGGGATGGGAGTTTGCAGATGCACCCCTAGATTTTATTTTTTTTCTTGTTAAAGAGGGGGGGAAAAAATCCTCTCACAAACAAACAAAGGGGGAGAAATAAACGAAATAAAAGGCTGGGTGTACCCCTGGCTTGATCCAAACTCACCAAACCCTGCCCACGGGTGCGGAGCGTCGGGCTGATCCCCTCTGCGGGCAAAGCCGCTACCGCGGGGGAGGTCAGCCCCACACTCCAATCCTGTGACCGAAAACAGCGCGATTTACACCATTTTAAAACCCACGACAACTCAGTGTCCATCCGCTGCCGCTACACAGCGAGGATGAGGATGGGGGGACGCACCGGCAGCGCTCCCGCAGCACAGGCACAGCTGGGGTTCCCGTGGGATTCCTATTATTGCCCCCAAAACACGTCGAGCCCCGGTAGGGCCGGGATGTCCCCCCATCTCCCCCGCCGGTCCGGTCCGGTCCGGGGTTAGCGGGCAGCTCCGCAATGCGGTACCGGGGGCGGGACGGGGGTGTTGGCACAAGCTGGGAA
This sequence comes from Passer domesticus, assembly GCF_036417665.1. Classification (NCBI taxonomy): domain Eukaryota; kingdom Metazoa; phylum Chordata; class Aves; order Passeriformes; family Passeridae; genus Passer; species Passer domesticus. The sequence goes on along the minus strand of NC_087489.1, from coordinate 4,701,492 downwards.
AGGGGATGCGGGCGGGAGAGAGGGATGTCCCTGCCCGGGGAAAAACGCATTTCGGGCGATTTTCTGGGCAGCTTCCGAAAGAAAAGAGCAGGGGAGCTGTGGGGTCCGTGCCGAGTGGGGAGAGGGTGGTGTGGTGCCGGGCGTGGGTGAGAGTGGGGGGCATCGTGGTGAGGCTCCTGCCCCCGGATTAGCCACATTTCCCTCCCTGCCGGCGCCCTTGCCTGGGATATCCAGCAGCGTCCTACCCCATTCTCAAACTCATCCCCATCATCTTCATGCTCACCCCTGCCTCCATCCTCACCACTTTCATCCTCATCACCCCTGCTCCCACCCCGGTGCAGGTGACCCGTGATTGCCGCCCTGCCGCAGGCACGGACAGCCCGATCCGCGCCCCCGCGCCGTGCGCTCCCCGCCCGCAGCCCGCCCGGAGCCGCCACGGCGGCCGAGCGCCCTCGCCCGACGGCGAGCCCGGCCCGGAGCACCGCATCCATCCCAGCCGGGAGACGGGATGAGCCCGGCCCGGAGCACCGCATCCATCCCAGCCGGGAGACGAGACGGGCCCGGCCCGGAGCACCGCATGCACGCGTCCGAGATGAGGGGAGCCAGCCCGGACAGGGGGCTTCTCTTCAGGGGGGCTCGCTGCTCTTCTGCCCTGAGCGCTCTGTTCCAGCTCTGCTTTCTCCCCAGGGCAGTGATAAAGGGCCAGAGCGGGAGGAGATCCAGCCCGTCCCCCTGCCCTGAGATAACCCCCTCGGATCCCGGAATAAGTGGAGAGCTGAGGTTGCCTGGCAGGTTAATACAGTGCTCTGCACATCTGGTTTGTACACAGGGCTTTCAGGGTGTTTCTGTCTCTGTGTTCCCCACCAGGGGAGCAAAGGGACTCATGCCATGCCATGCCATGCCATGCCATGCCATGCCATGCCATGCCATGCAGCAGCGTGGCAGCTGGCTCTCCTCTCCTGCAGGCAGCTGCTTGAATCTGGACGCAGGATGCTCACAGACTAACGTGTCCTGGTCCTTGTGCTTTACAGGGGACAAAAGTTCATTGTTTCAGAGTATGTGATGATGGAAACTGTTTTACAAAGATTTAATTTTGCAGAGGTTTTAAAGCTAATTCAGCACTTTTCTCCCTCTTCCCCTTGAGAGCAGAAGTGGCCCCTGCTGTACGTGGGGCTGTAAGATTTGTGCCCTTTTTGTGACAGTGAGGGGAAGGTCGGGGATCCTCACTCCTATCTCCTAGGACAAAGAATAGGGAAGCTTAACCAGAGGGTTCCCTCAGCCCCCGCCAGGGCACCTCAAATCCCTGAGCTCCCCAAGCTGCTGTTGCAGGGAGATGCCCCGGCCAGAGGAGCTCGGTGCCCCGCTGCCGCCGGGCAGCAGGCGGTGCGGCTCCCGGGGGTCACAGGGCAGCGTCTGCCCCGCTGCACTTTTCAGCTGTGGCGAGGCCAGCGATTTCCCAGCGAGCCCCAAAGCGCTTTGTCTCGCTGTCAGCTCTGCTCGGCGCTTCCCTCCGCGCTCCTGCCGGGAGCCGGCGCTCCTGGTGGCTGCGCTTGGGAACGAGCCGGCCATAAGCAGAGGCTGTGTCCTCTAAACTTGTCCGTGGCTGGAGCGGACGTGGCTGTTGGTGCGACACTTGTGCCTTGGGCTGGGAGCACGGGCAGCCCCTCCAGCCCGTCGCACAGACATTTTGATGCTGTGGTGCCTGTGGCAGCCTTCGTGTGCCCAATGCTGCTGGACATGTGCAGCCCCGACAGCAAGGGACGCAGCAGAGTGAGGAAAATAATCCCAAAATAGCAGCAGGTTTAACTTGAACAAAGCAGAAATCTTCTGTAAACCCAGTGCGATGTCAGAGTCTGATCTGTGCCCCAAATGGTTTTTGTCTGTGCTTTGTAGCTTCTGGTCATATGCTGCAACAATCCTCTAAACCTTCTCACTCTGAAAACCAGAAAAACAAAGGCCCTCTCTGCACTACCAGGGAACGGATTTAGTTCTCTCTGTGTCTTTATAGTTCCTCAGACACAATGGGGACCTCTATTTGGGCTCGTTTCCTGAGACATGAGGGTAATACCAAATCTTTGCTGAGTGACACATCCACACAGTTGTTCCTCCCAAAGGGACCATCGGTGGGAGCTGGGGTGAGGTGAGGGCTGAGCCCACTCCTCCCTGTGTGCAGAGGGCAGGTATGGCTCTGCCTCCTCCCCACACATGGAGCCAGAAACCTTGCCTGTGGTGGCAGCTGGATATCTCGGCCTCATGCACTTTGGATACTCCATATCACATATTCCAGGCTATTGAAAATGCTTGTTTTGATGGTGGCAGCAATGTTCTCCATCAACTGGTTTTGTACATTTTTGGAGTTTGTTTTTCAGGTGAGGAGCTGGAGGCTTCACCAGTGACTCCACCAACACACTCGCCTGTCAGGCTCTTGTTTGGGCCCCCACACAGGGATGTGTGACCCCTGGTGCTGCGCTCCTGCAGGGGGGAAGCAAGAGGAATGGAGCAAACTGGGGAGAGCATGGAGGGCAGTAGATTTTGGCTCTAAGAGTGCTCCTCTGGGCTCAGTTCAGATGTGCCCATGGGTCCTCCTTGGATTCTCAGGTGGTTCTTCCTCTCTATGAGTGGCCCAGGATCCACAGAGCAGGTGACACACAGGGGGCAGAAGGGAGGTTGTAGGACTGTCACACCTGCACAGATCAGGCATGTAAAAATCCCTGGATTTCTTGCCCCTCAGTGCTGCCAGAAGGCAAGGCTCCCTCTCACCCAGCTCCTTCCTGTCTGCCAAGGTCTGTGGGTTGCTGGGGGATTGGCAACAGGTCCTGTCCACAGCCAGGAGGTCTTGCTGGAGTTTGGGAGGTGACCCATGCCTCATTACCTCTGCTGGGACCCAGCATGTGACCCAGCACAGCCTCCGGCAAACAGAGCACTTTGTTCTGACCCTTTGCACTTCCCTGCCAGCGAGCTGCCCTCTAATCCCCCCAAGGAGGGATTTTCCTCTCCCACCCCAGCTCCCTGTGCCTTGGTCCCCTCAGAGAGCGGTCCAGGGTAATAATTTACTGCCTGCCACAAGCCACTCCTTCGGACTTTTCCTTCGACCTTCAGACTGCATTGCCAAAATAAAAACAACGGGAGGGAGAGAGGCACAAGCTGCTTCCCACGGCGAGAGTGCGGCAGTGCCCGCCAGCCCTGCTGCTGGATCCCAGGAGCCCTGTCTGCAGGTAATGCCCCTTTGCTTTCTCTGGGAAGATTGAGACTTTCCCTTCTTTTAATGACTTCCTGAAGCCCTTCAGGAGCAGCAGAGGGTTTTGTGAAGGACTCGTTCCTTGCTGCAGGAACCTGGCTGGCCTGTGGAAGAGCTGCTCCCCAGGGCCAGCAGCTGGAAGTGGAGGGGGGTTGAGTCCCAGCAGTGGGGTTGTTTCCCAGATGTGGAGGAGTCCAGAGAGGAGATGAGCAGCCTCCTTGCTGCCCCCAAAACGAGCTGGGAAAATGTCTGGCATTAGCTGTGCCTCCCCCAGGAAACTTCCATCAAAGGAACTTCCATCACTCTGCTTATCCCTGCAGCCCCACATCAGCTGGGTGGGCTCCTGTGCACAGCACCCATGGCACTCCTGCTCTGGGTACTTTCAGGAGCTGGCAGATCAGCAGAGACCAGCTGTGTGTCCCCATGCTCCTGGGCCACCTGCACATGGAAAGGAGCCTTGGGCTCCACTGGGATTTGCAGGCAGCACCAGAAGGGTGAAGTTTACACCACAATTTTCAGGTTGTGTTGTTTCCTGTGTGGTCTCCTGGGCTCTGAGAATCTCTGAGGCTGGGCCTGGTGAAGCTCAGGGATGTCCAGCAGACTTCTAATGCCAGAGCATTCCCAAACCCCTCTCTGGCAGGACAGGGAGGGCTGTTCCTGCTCAGTTCCAGAGCCGGGGAACAGAGCTGGGCTTGGCAGATTTTAGGACAGCTCTGCAGCTCTGCTGCTCTTGCACAAGGGCTCACAGGTCTTTGCAGTGCCTTGAGCCCAGCTTGGACTGGGCTGCTCACTGGGGACAGTAGGTAGAACTCTGCTGGAGACAATCTCTGGCTGTGCCAGCTCCAGTTCTTCCCAGCATTTGCAAGTGGATGAAAAGGGTTGAAAACATGGATCCCACGCAGTGGAGCTGGAGCTGGCAGCCCTCAGGGGAGCCATTCCCAGGGACACTGCACCACAGCTGCTCCTGGTGAAGGCAGGGCTGTGCCAGCAGCCAGGGGCCTGGCTTTGGGCAGGGCAGCTCTCAGAGCCACTTCTGAGCTGCTGAGCCCTGCTCAGCCCAGCCAGGAACCAGCCTCTCTGCCCGTGTCCCCACCAGGGGAGCACATCTGGGGCTTGAGCTCGGGGTGGTGGCCCTGTGTCACACTGACCTGTGCTACAGGGGAAAAGAGAGATTCACCCCAAAAACCAGGGTTTGGGGTTTGGGGTTTTTTGGGTTTGTGGTTGTTTGTTGTAGTTTTCTTTTGTTTTTTTTTGTTTTGTTTTGTTTTGGTTTGGTTTGGTTTTTTTTTTTTTTTTTTTTTTTTTTTTTTTTTTTTTTTTTTTTTTTTTTTTTTTTAAGGCCTTCAAGCACAGGCTGTAATGTGTCCTGAAGTGCTGCTGGGAAGGAGAAGAGGGGACAGCAAGCAGCAAGGACAGTTGAGCCTTTTGCAAGGACAAGGTTGGGCAGGAAGGGTCACTTACAGTCAGACTGCTTCCAATGGTGTGTTATTTATTCACTGAGAGTGTGCCTACACTTGAAAAGCACTTGGGAGCAAAAAAAGTCCTAGCCACCTAATTTTAATGGCAATAACAACCTCAGGAATTGATTCTGCAGAAAAAGGAAAGTCTTTAGCAGATTTCAGTAAGATTCTGCCACACTCATATTTACATAAACAGAGACACAAAAAGTGGCAAAAATTGTTCAAACTCGCCTTAGCTGTCCTTTGGAATAAAAACTTGATACCCAGTGGCCTCTGCTTATCTCCTTTTTTCAAAACATGGAAAATATCCCAGCACTTATGTGAGATTCCTTGGCAAAATCAAAGGCCAAGCCTCAGGCAGAGTCCTGATTTTTGAAGCTGAAAGAAAAATGTTGAGGGAAAAAAAAAGAGAAATAATTTAAAGAGCTGCAATGGTCACCAATAATCTATTTATTCTTTCATGAATCTTCCTAAAAAGAACAAATAGCCTCTGAGCTTTTAAAAGAACATCCTATCCTATCCTATCCTATCCTATCCTATCCTATCCTATCCTATCCTATCCTATCCTATCCTATCCATCTTAGCTCTTACCCAGCAGAGATAACTGAGTAGCCAAATATTTTAGGTCGCCTTCCACTGCAGATCCATGGTCTCTTGCTTTGTGCTTTCTAAAGAAGTATTTGTTTTTAGCCTTATCTGGACTTTCCCTGCAATTCCAGTTGCTCAGGACTGTGTGGTTCCACTTCAGTGACACTTTTATGATTATGGTTATGGATATTGCTAGACAGGGAGATTAGGAATATCTTCCCCTGTAAAATAGCATATGGAATGTTGTAAAAGAGAGAGAGAGAGTACTTCTCTGTGTGTAGAGACAATGGGCTGGACCTGTTGTCCCCGCTGGATGTGTCCTGTCCTGGAGAAGCTGCAAACATGGCTTTGCTGGGATGGTCCTTCCTGGAGGGATCCAACCCAGCCACAGAAAGACCACACAGCCCTTGACCCTTTATAGGGCTTGGGGAGGAGAAAGGAAGGTTCCCTCCCTCGGGAGGAAAGAAGATGTTCCCAAGAATAGGTAATGTCTGGAGGCTCTGAGCTGTGCAAGTCCAGCTGAAAAAAATCCCTCTTAGTGGCCAGAGTTTGCTCCCCATGGTCTGGCCAGGTCCAGGCAGGAGGTGTGCACAGAAGGGGTTAAATTGCCTGAGATCTGCTCCTCACCTTTGAACTCAGGTCCAGCCAGAGGCTGTCCTGGCACAGATGTGTTCTCTGGAGGGCAGGGAAACAGCAGCCAGGCACAGAGGAGCAGCAGTGCTGGCAAAACCCAGCCCTGACATCAGCAGCTGCCCAGCTCCACCAGAATTGTTTAATTTTGTCCAGGAGTGTGTGAGTTCCGGGCAGGGGAATGGGCCAAGGTCAGTGCTGCTGTAAGGGGGCATGGTCACCCTGCTGGCACCTGCAGGGACACGTGCCTGTGTGATGTGTGTGCCCTAAGTGCTCCCACAGTCAGAAATCTCTTCAGGGTGGCACTGATGTGTCCTGCCATGGGCACTGGCCATGATGGGTGAGGGACAAGAGATGCCAGGGGCGGACTGGCTGTGGGCACACAGGACAGGGCAAGGGCAAAGCCTCACCTCTTACACATGGGGAGGGCAGGAGGCCCTGCTCATACCTACCAGTCCCATTCCTGTCATCATAGTGACAACTGCTCACCCTGGTCCCCTCTCCAGGGAGAGTCACAGGGCTCCCCACAGCCCTTTGCAGCTGCCCCAGGTGTCTGATGTTGAATTTCCAGGGAGGACCTGCCCTGCACTGGGGATTCACTGGCGGGCCATGTGTCCCTGTGCTTCCAGGGAATGTTTGCTCCCGTGCCAGGAGCCACCAGTGTCAGGGCAGTCACCCTGGGTACAGGTGGGGTGAACTGGTTTCAGCTCCTCAAAAGCCTCTAAACTCCATATCCTTTTCTGACAGCAGAAATACATGGTTTTACCAGGTTTTGGGTAAATTTCTTCTGTGTTACAAGAGCCAAACCTCTCAGATCTCTTGCATACCCTCTGTCTACCAGTCCCAAAGTGCTTTGTCACTGGGGTGATGGCAGAGACCCCCAGTGATCTCCATCTCCACCAGACTGGGTGGGTGCTGCCCAGACGAGGGTCAGGAGCTGTCCCAGTGTCCCAGAGCTGTGGCTGGCTGGCAGCAGCTAGTGCTGCACCCAAGGACTTGTTTCTACTCTCACTCCTGTGCCCTTCACCTTTGCAGACAGAGGAATATCTGTGTGCTCTGCTTCCCAAGGACGCCTGGAGCCAGCAGCTGAATTCCTGCCCCAGCTGCAAGGAGAGGAGATTATTTTGGCTGGCTTATGTTCTTATGGCCTGGATGGAGCCCTCTTCCACTGCCCTGGGCAAGACAAAAGGTAATGCTGCTGGGTGGCACGGTGCCACTGAGCCCTGGGCATGGTGAGGGCCTGGAGAAGGCTTCCCCGTGGTCTCCCACAAGTGCTGGGCTGCAGAGCCCTCCTGGTGGGCTCCAGCCAGGCTCAGTCTGCCCAGCAAGGGCTGCAGGGAGCCTGGTTCCCATGGAACACTCACAGAGGTGGCAGCTTTGCCTCGCACACCTGGCCCTGTGTGACACCCAGCACTGGAGGGTCAGTGATCCTCACCGAGGGGGTGGGGTGGACAAAACTTGACCCAACATCACTTTGTCCATCACTAGCTGTCATCAGATTAGGTGTTTTATGCATTTGAGCTGTTAAAATTTTCCCTACAGGATCCTCCTGCTTTGTCTTCTTTAGATAGAAAGTGGGTTTTAATTAAAGATAACTTTTTAAATGGAAATTAAAATCAAGTAGATTTTGTTGATAACACAGAGATTTTCATTAAAGAAACAAAAGCAGAAGGCACTGACTAGAAAATGTAAGTTAACTCATGAAATTATTCTGAAATTTGACCATTTCAGTGCAAGTGGAGGCAAAGCTGGAGAAAATAAAAACAATGGATATTCTTAAAAGATGTCAATGTTGATAGCTTGAGAATATTTGTTGAGCAAAAAATCAGGTTTTGACCTGAAAGAAGGTAATATTTCCAGCAAAATGCTGCTCCCCTCTCTCTTTACACACCAAACACATCAGATGTTCCTGATGATCTCCCCTGGTAGCTGCAGTCTGGGTGAGGGGCCCATCCCACAGTGGCCTGCCCTTCTGCTTCCCACAGGGAATGCTGCCACAGTCTGGCTTTTATCTCCTTGCACCCACCACTGAAATTGCTCCAGAAGCTGCTTTCCTGCTGCTGCAGCTGCATGCAGGGAGATTTTAATAGGAAACTACAATGGAAGCAAAAAGGGACTGTTTTATATTTAATGAAGAGAGAGAAGACATCAGCCCTTCTCCCAGGTCTCCTTTTGCTCAGAGCTCAGTCTCTGGTCTCTCAAATCTCCAGGCTCCCCATGTGTTTATGTTTGCAGTTAGTAGTGCTGCAAAGCACCAGCCTGGCTGCAGCCCTCCAGGGTCCCCAGGCCATTGTAAAAAGCAGTTTCTTCAGGGTTTGACCTGAACCAAATGCCAGTTTTGACCTTCCTCCAAACCACTGGACAGAGGAAGAATTTCCAGCTGACTTGTAAAAAATTATTCAGAACACCTGAGCTGCCTGCCAGGCTCTAATTTGCTTCTACACACCACCTGCATCTCTTCCTCCCCACCCAAAACTCTCCCTCCCACCTAAATTCTCACTCCTTGCATACAGCTAGCAGGTGTTTCTTCATCTTTTGCAGCTGGTCAGCTTTTCCTGCTCTTTTTAAAGTGCTGCAGTGAGGCACGAGCAGTAGCATTATCACTCTGAGGAGTTGGGGGTGGTTGTGTTTAAGGGCTAAATGAACTGCTGCAGGAAAAAAAGCTCTTCCCCTCTGGGTTTTAGGAGGGAGCTTTGGGCTCCTGGCCTGACAGGGCAGGCAGAGAGGGGTGGCACAGGGATGGGGAGTGTGGGGAATGAGAGGTCTCTGTGCTCAGTGGTTGTGGATTGCTTCCCATGCTTCAGGCCTCAGCCTCTGGGGGATGTGCTCCCGGGTATGTTTGATGACTTGTTTTCATTGAATTATTTTTCTGCGAAGTGCTTCAAGCTATAGCCACCTGCTGTTGTCTTTAAGTTCTGCATGTAGCTTTTCTCTAAAATTTTGAGGGTTTGAGCCAGGGCTGCTTGGCTGGACTCCTGCTCTGTTTTGCAGTGTCCCTGGGGTGTAGGGAACAGGATCTGCAGGAGAAAATTGGACAAGCCAAGAGGTCTCCAGAGACTCTCTAAGAAAGCTTTCTGAAATGCAGAAGTTCTTCAAAGTCTTTCCTAACCTCTTCCTGGACTTGCTGTAGTGTCTCAATGGGGATGAAAGTGGAGTTCAGTACTAGCTTGCAGCTATCTCTTAGATCTGTAGCAGGGGAAAACTCGAGCCTCTTTTTCTCTCCTCAGTAGAAGCACGTGTTTGCAGGAATCCTCCCTCCCTGCTCCTCTCTGAGCTGAAACTGGGGCATCTCCCCCTGAAGCTGAGAGCAGCCCCTGTGCTGGGTGAAACCTGTGGGCTGCTTTTGATGTCCTTTCCTCACCCCTGCCCCTCCAAACCCTGAGCTTCCTCCACCACATCACCTGCTGTCCCAGCTCTCCGGGCCTCTCCAGGCTGGCAGGCAGCCCTTCCCAGAGCAGGAGGGGACGAGGGACTGGCTCGGAGGGGTTTGCAATGTAGGTTAGGCAGGGAAGGCTGCCGAGAGCGGTGACATCAGGGAGGAGTTGGGAGCAGCCCGCAGATGACGAGTCTGTGAGGTTGTGTCTCCGTGCGAGGTACGCCTTGCATTAGTAATGTGTTTGTAGCAAATAACGCTGGGCTGGCATGGGAATGTGGGTCACCACTGCCAGAGCCGTGCGAGGAACAGGGAGCTGCTCGTGCTGTGCTGGGAAGCAAACGTATGTTACTGAGGGGTGTGTGCTGGGGGGAGATTTAGCTGCAGGAACTGCTCCAACTTGGAAGTAGCAGCTTTCTGTTGTGTGAGCGGGTGCTTCCTGCCTGGGGGTGCCTGTGGCTGGGAGTTGGGGTGAAATGGTGTTTGAGGAGGGGGGAGTGGGGTGCAGGGGTCTGTGTTCGTGCTGTGTGATAGTCCTGTGATATTGGGACACTCCTGGACTTGCTTGTCAATGCTCTCTGTGGCCCTGGCTGTGCCTGGAGCATCCGAGCAGGCATGAGGAGGGATGCAGCCGGGCATGGATAACCAAGGATTCCAGCGTATCTTCGTGACCTATTTCTGGTTCTGTTGTTCAGTGTGTGTGCTCAGGAAATCTTTCTGCTTTAGGGGGGTAGGGTTTGTTAGTGATAAGGAAAAGCCTGCTTGACTGCTTGTGAGATTTAAACCACAAACTAACCTGGTTTGGAAGGTGGATTTGGGCTGGGGAAGGTGGCTCTGAACCTGAATAGGAAGTGGTGGTGTGGGGATATACACATCCTACAAATGGGTACGGTACTTCAGTGCCAGAGACTTTAACCTTGGAGCAAGTCCCTTTAAAGAAAAAGCTGTGTTGGAAAAGGCTGCCCTTGGTCAGCAGGGACTTGTTGAGTGGCTTCACTTCCAGCAAAGAGGCACTGGAGCAGAACAGGGCTGGTGGAGGGAGGCATGAATGGGCTGCCAGGCTGGAAGGAGCTCCTGCCTAGCTGCAAGTTGCTGAAACAGGCTTGTCCAAGCCCCTTGGAGTGAGTCAGGAACTTGTCCCGCATCCTGTAAATACCTCCAAGACACATGGATGTGTTTCCATGGCTTGCCCATGTGCTCTCCAAGATGCCCAAGCTGTGATATCTCCGTCTGTGCCTGAGTCATTATTTCCCCAGAGTCTGGGACCAGAACAGTGGCAGCAAGGTGGCCCTGAGGCCAAACCCAAGCTTGTGGGGCATCAGATTTGGAGGAAATGGGCTGTACCACCTGATGGAGCTGCAGGCAGCGAGCAGGAGTGAGGTGTTAGGTTGGGTTGCTCTGGCCAGAGGCTCCTGAGCAGGGGTGGGAACCTTCACTCCTCTCCCTACTGCTGCCATGTGCAGCTTGGGGCATGCCCACACCCACCTGTGTGCCCTGTGGCAGCCTCCTGCCAGGCCTGGATCCTTCAGGGAGTGTTGTCTGCTCAGAGACAGCAGCAGTGGTGTCCCTCTGCTGTGGCCATGGATCTGCCCAGCCTGTCCAGCAGCCTGTGAGCAGACACAGCCCTGAGGCAGGTGTTGGGTGACCTTCAGCAGACCTGGGAGAGCCAGGCTGTCAGGGAAAGGACTATGCCCAGAGGGAGGAGATGGGGCTTGATCTGTCTGGGTGCTGCCTGCATGCTGTCCCTGCTGGTGGCTGCCAGCTGGGACAGGATCTTGGACTTGCAGGGCAAAGTATGGACAAGGTCAGGGGCTCAGACCAGCCTGATGTTGTAAGTTCTGTCTCTGCATGGTTTGTGGGCTTTGCTTTAAATTCCCTTTGCTTTTCTTATTCATTCAGAAACTCTAACCTCATAGCTTAGTTTTTTGGCTGTTCATCAGAGCTGCCCCCAAATCCCAGATCTGCTGGTGGGGCCAGCTCAGGGGCTCTCAGGAGTTCCAGGATTCCCTGCCTGGCAAATCCAAAGATCCATGCAGGAAGGGCACTGTTATGGGCTTGTTTGCCTCAAAACTCATTGTCCTACAAAACCCTTGCCCAGGGAGATGGGCTCTGGCAGTTGGTGCTGCACATTCTGTGGTCTGTAGAAGAGCTATTCCAGGATGACAGCTTGCTTGTGTCTACAAAGCCCCTTCTTTTTAGATGGAAAAGGAAAGACAAATTTCTGTGAATGTTTTGATTCTGGCTTTCCCTTCAGTGGCAGAACTGAGGAGTAAAACTGAGTCTTGAAATAATTTTGCTATTTACTCCTAAGCAAAACAAGGAACTCCTCTGTACAGGCTGCACTCCTTGGACTTCCCTCTGCCTCAGCCTGTGCAGCAGGGAGCAGGCTCAGGGCTTCCTCTCTGTGAAGGGAGAGGTGATGATGATGATGAGTGGTGGCAACAGCCTGCACAGCTGAGCAGCAGAGATGCTCCATGGTGGGAATCCCAGCTTCTGGCACTGGCTATGTGTCCTTGGGCGAGTCACTGCTGTGATGTGTGTGTGCTGGCTTACCTCCTGCAGGGCCTGAAAGGTTTCATTCACGTCCCTAATTACTCGCAGAGCCCTGAATGGAAGGGACAGGGGATGTGCCAAGTGTGTGACGTATCCCAGTACAACCTCATCCTTGTAAGCACTCTCCTTGTCCCCACTGGGGACACAGGGGTGGCTCAGAAAGGCTTGACAGTGGTGCTTTACCCTGAGTCCCCTTGGCCACCAGAGAGCCAGTGTTTTGTGGCACTCATCCCTGTCCTGTGAGCTATTGAGGGCTCCTGGTGAGGCTGGGAGGGAAGATGTCCTGGTTCCTATAATTTCCTGGTTATTTTGGTATGTGAGTGGAAGGGGGAGGAGGGCGGCTGTGGAGAGAAGAGCAAGGTCAGTGAAGAACAAATGTGCCTCTGTGCACTTGTGATCACGCTGCCAGCTAATCGGCTTCGGTGCTCCAACTTTGCTCACAGAACTCATCAAGCACGGCCGGGAGAGGATAGAACAAACCATCAAGGCCTCTGGCTCCAGGCTCTGCTCATAGTGAGTATGAACCCTCCCAGTGGGATGGGAGCCCTTTAACAGCTCGGCTGATAACCCCTGTGCTGGCTGGCTGGTGGATGGAGCTGGCTGGCACCGGGCAGATGTGGGCAGTCCCTGACACAGCTGCCAGCATCCACTGCTGCCCGGCAGCTCCTGCCATGCCCAGCCTGGCTGTGCAGGAGGGGTTTCTTTGGGATGGCTGGGGGTCTGTTCCTGGTGGTGTGTGGGGGCAGAGAGTGGCAGCACCCACAGGTGAGATGTGGGGAGGCTGGTGGGGTCTTTGAGCCCCCTTTTTGGGAGGGGTGGGGCAGAGGGTGGCTGTGGGGATGAGAACCTTCAGAGCCTGAATGTAGTGTGGTGGGGCTGAGGGGGGGGTCTAAGCTCTCTGGGGCAGGGGAGAAGGGAGCAGAGTTGTTTTGTTCATGTTATCCTCTTAATTCTGGTTTTGCAAAGAGCATAAATGTACCCTTAAAACCAAAGGGAGGAATCCCTGAGGCAAGGCTCCCCCATCCCCAGTGATGCCCAGGCAGGATGGATCTGAACCAATGAGTGTTAAAGTCTGGCTTCTCCAGCCCCAGCAAAAGCTGCACCAGGCAGACAAGGGATCTTTAATGCCTCTGCTCACCAAGCCTTCCTGGCTGCCATGGCAGCTCCTCTTCCTTGCAATGTCAACATCCCTGGGCTGCCCTGGTCTGACCTGGCCTGGGGAGTGGCCTCTGGCTGCTGCCAGCCCCCTGGACCGTGGTGCCTGGACCTAGCTGGACTCTCCTGGCTGCCCTGTGGGGATACTCACTGGGCTGCAGCATCCCTGTGCACTGGGGAGGGGGCTGCATCTCTGCCAGGAGAGCTGTGACTTCACCTGGCCTGGTGCTGTGCTGCTGCTGATCCTCATGTGCTTGTGCAGCTTCTGTTATTGTGAGTCAGGGGCCAATATTAGATAAGCTTGTGCAGCCAGGAGCCCTGATTCCCTATTCTCCTGACAGCACACACCATTCCCTGCCTCCCCAGAGTGCTGCCCATCCTTTGGGGGCAGCAGTGCTGGGGAGCTCAGCTGAGCCCTCCTATGATGGAAGGGGTGCACACACTGGGGCTTGCACTACTCCCCAGCAAGTTAATGGTGTGAAGCTGTTTCTCTCTCGGATTTTGTACTCAACACTGACTTCCTCTTCTTTTCCCAAGTGCTGAGCGAGTTGTTTTTTTAATGGATCGTTCCCGGAGCCCAGACAAAAGCACCCAGGTGAGATCATGGCTCTGATCAAGCAAATCCTCACCTTTGGGACAAAGGGGGCTGGTGCCTTTAGATGAGAAACAAGAAGAGATCCTGTGTTAGCCAGATGGGAGTCTTGCTGCTGCCCTGTCCTGGGCGTGATGCTGGGTGGGGAAAAACAGCAGGGAGGCCCTTTTGGACAAGGCATGATGTTCCCAGAGTCGGGACAGTAAGGTTCCTAGGGAACAGGAAGACCACGTGTGTGTGTACGTATCCCCTTGTCTTTGGGAAGAGAGAGGCTGCAGCTTTATGGTGCTGGATGTGCATAATGCCATCTAAAGAGACCTTAAATGTTTGCTGAAGTATCCACTGCTTGTTTATCAATGGCTCTGTGTGAGGGTTGCTGTGTTGAGGAAGGGAAAACCCAGCCTGCAGCATAGTCCTTGTGACTAAAATTCTTGTTACCTTCTCTAGGCTTCAACTCCAACTGAAAACATCAACCTTGGACCTTCTGCTAACCCCAAGTAAGCTCCCTGCAAAGCCAGGTAGGGAGTGGAGTGTGAAGAGACTTGGTAGGGGGATGCAGATGGTCCCTATGTGTCACAGGGTGGTGTCTGCAGGAGTCTGGACAATTACATTTCTTTAACATCATATGTGCCACCAATGCACCAGCTTCCAAGACTAAGCTGGAGCTGGTACTCACTAAAATCATCCTTTCCTGGCCACATCTGTAGCCCCTTGTCCCTTTTCTTTTGAGAGGTAGTAAGGGAAGGTCTTCCTTGTCGCTGCTGGCTTCCTGGCTATTTCTCTAGAAACAGGGATAAACTGTATCCCCTGTGAGGGCATCACTCAGTCCTTACAGGAGCTGTCACAGCTGCTGCCTTCAGCCCCTGGCTGCTGAGGGGTTCTTGTGCCCTGCAGGGTGCACTGACACACACAGTGTGAATCCTGAGCAGGACGAGGGTCACCCACCAGCGCCCTTTAATCCCTTCCACAAACACTCGTTTTTCCAAGCAGGAACTCTGCTTTGATGGTGGTGTTACTGTTGCGTGTTTCTCTCCCAGAAACATTAACTTGTTTCATTCTTGCCCAACAGTGCCAAGCCAACAGACTTTGACTTCCTGAAGGTTATTGGCAAAGGAAGCTTTGGCAAAGTAAGTGGGCTTGTGCAGGTGGGCTGTAGCTGTTTGGAGGCAGCTTGGCAGGAAAATGTGTTGCTGAAGGAGTTTCTGGCTGTGTCCTTTGCTTGCACCTCTCCTGAGGTGTTTGGCCTGACTGGGACTGAGATTAAATAAAACCTGAGACACTGTTATTAATAGTCCATTCTAACTTTAAGGTACTTCACCCTCTCTAAGGACTGAAGAGTGAGGAGTTTTATGCTCAGGGTGGTGGTGGTAAAGAGCACTGCTTGAATCAAAATAAGTTTCAGACTTGTTCAGCAAAAATCTCCAGAGAAACCTGGAGACAGGCAGGATTCACTGTAAATGGGACTGGCCCCAAATGCCCCAAAACTATTTCCTATTGGATGTCTAGGGGATATATGTGGAGATATTGAGTGCTTTTCTTCTGGCAATGAAAAAGTGCCGGGAATTGAGAGGGCTGGAGTTTGGTCTTTAAAACCCTGCAGCTGGCCCTCTGAAGGAGTTTTCTGTGTATAATCACTCACGAGAGTGTTGAGCTAATGAGGACACACTGACCAAGGTGAGACAGACAGCTGTGACCAGCACCTTCTGTTGCAGGTTCTCCTGGCCAAACGCAAGTGTGACGGGACTTTCTATGCAGTGAAAGTCTTGCACAAGAAAACCATCCTAAAGAAAAAGGAGGTATGTCTGCTCTCCTGGGCTCTTCTGGAAATTGTGGTTGGTGTATGGGCTCTCTGGGTAATGCAATTGGGGTACCTGGCATTCAGGCAGGCAGTTCACATGTTAAACATGGATTTGTTGTGCCATGAGAACAAAGAACAGAGATTAATTAGGTCAGATAGGAGGGAGTGGTTCTCTTTTTGGGGCTGGAAATGACCCTCGAGGGCTCCCAGCTTCCACCTGCTTTGAAAACAGCAGTGAGCCCTTAGGGCAGGCTGGGCTGGATCCTTGCCTGAATCATTAATGCTTTGTCTACTTTTTGATAGCAAAACCACATCATGGCAGAACGCAACGTGCTCTTGAAAAATGTCAAGCACCCCTTCCTTGTGGGACTCCACTACTCCTTCCAGACCTCAGAGAAGCTTTACTTTGTGCTGGACTATGTAAATGGAGGAGAGGTGAGTGCACTTCCAGGCTTTGTTTTAGTCCTTTTTGGTCCTCCACAAGCATGCTGCCTTATTTAAAATTATTTCTTGTCAGAAGATAATGATGTTGAGGGATAATGTTGTTTTGACTGCTGGCAAGGAGCTGCCAGGAATACCTGGCAGGATACCTCACCTGTAAATTGAGTCAGGGTCTTGCTGGCTATGACCTGAGTCAGATAATTTCCAAAGTAAAGATTCTGAGAAAAGCGGGGGCATTTTAAAATTCTGTGGAGAATGTGGGAAATACTGGCATTGGTGAGGTTCAGGGAAACCCCCTTGTTGGCCAGCTCTGGATCCATGTCTAGTGCTTAGGGGTGATGCCATTGCAACTTTCTAGACTCTTTCTGTCCTGTAGAAGTGTACTTTACTCAGATGTCTTTCTGTGCCATCTGAAAGTGGCTGGGAGATGCTGTTAAGGTGGATATCTTGCCCAATTGAGTTAATGCTGGGGACCTTTTCATGTTCAGCTCTCTGCATGTATCACTTCTCATGGCCATACTACTACCACTGTAATCAGCCTGTGGGTTGTAGTAAGCTAGGAGCTTAACCAGGTCAGCAGATGATTGGTGGGGGGGAGGTGAGAATTCTCCCCAATTAATTTTTGTGAATGATGAGGAGAAATGAAACAATTTTAAGAAAGATGTTTGGATTGTTTAAATTCACTTGGCTTGGGCTTTTTCCATGCTATTAATGTGCTACCTGCTGCAAATCACTTTTCAATTATGTAGCTTGCTTTCAGCCTTGCTCCAGATTAGCCTTCATTTATCTGGAGACATGATCAACCCTCTCACCCTCCCGTAGCTCTTCTTCCACTTGCAAAGGGAGCGCTGTTTCCGTGAGCCCCGGGCCCGTTTCTACGCTGCAGAAGTGGCCAGTGCCATTGGGTACCTGCATTCCCTAAACATCATCTACAGGTAAGGCAGGGGCACCAGGCCTGCCCAGGCAGGGGCTGCAGTGTTGGGGGGGAAAGGGATTCACTGGGGAAGTGAAATGCAGGACTGGAGTAGCTGAAGAATTTCCTACCCTAGACAAGGCTGTGCTGCTGGCACTTCACCCTGCAAGACCTGATGGGTAATAAACCATTCTTTCCCCTTCCCAGAATCAGTCTGAGGGTATTAAGTTAAAAGACATAAAATAAACCTGGCTCAATAAGTAAGAAATCATCTCTCAGTAACAATTTATGCATGGAAAAGCAGGCTAACACCTGATCCTGTGTGAAATGAGCCTATTTATGTTTGCATGTATTTGTACTGATGGGAGTCTGCAATTTGGGAAGATCTTGGTGATCTGCATTGGGAGGCATTGTTAGCTCTTGTTCTTAACTGAAGCAGTTTCAGATCCATGTTTTCTAAATATCTGGCCAAATCTGCTCAAACAGCACTTTGTCTTGCAGGGATTTAAAGCCTGAGAACATCCTCCTGGATTGCCAGGTATATTCACAGCTTGGGCTGTTTTCCTGCTGGCTTTAAAAACATCAGGACCACAAGCAGAGGGCAGTGGCTTTGCAAGCTGGACTATAGCTGATGGCATGGCATGGATTTTGTCTGTCTGCCCCACTGCACTGCTGTGCAGATCCTGGAGGCATCAGTGGGCTTGCCCTCTGAAGAACTGCATGGTTTTGGGGCTCATTCCCAGAAGCTGGGACCTGACCTGTGGGTGGGGGTGAAGAGCAGTTCACTGCTTCAGCTCTGGTGGTGACTGTTACATAAACTGGGATAAAGCAGCAGAAAATCACAGCAGTGCTGGAGCTCCTAATGGCTATCTAGCTGTAGAAAAATAAAAAATAAGAAACTGAGACTGTATATTTTTTCTACAAGCTCCAATACCTGTACTATAGGATGATCATAATGGGAGGGAGGTGAGGAAGATGAGCAGTGGGAACCAACCCCCACATGAGATGTAATGTATAGGCAAATACTTGGAAGTCCTGTCTCCTCTCCACAAAGCGTGGGACAAGCTAAAGTTTCTCTTTTCTTTAGGGACACATAGTATTGACAGACTTTGGACTCTGCAAAGAAGGAATGGAGCAAGAGGAGACAACTTCTACCTTTTGTGGCACTCCTGAGGTACTGCATGTTCTGGGGCTTTGCTGAGACCTGGGGGCTGGAAACCTTCAGGCACTTGATGCTCTTGCTCTTGGGCTTATGTGACACCTCAAAAAATTATGGGCTCTCTGAAGTTGTCAGCCTGAAGCTGGAGTTCAGATAAGGCCTTCCCTACCCAGCAGACAGCTACCTGTAACAACACAGCAATTTTGGAGTATGAACGAGCTATTGGGGCAGGAGTTCCTGCACTTGGAAATGGCCAGGCTTGTGAAAATAGCTGGGGAGGTGGAGAAAACCTTGTCCTTGGGAGCAGGATGTTTACCTGCTCTGGGACCCCAGCAGTGCAGAACAAGGAGCCTGCTGGTACTGGCATGCACAGGACCTTGCTGTGCTCTCTTGTGTGTCCTTGGTGCACGCAGGAGCTGCACAATGCCCTGTGCAGAGGAGGGGACCAGGCTCCCCCTTGGAATGCAAACACTGCTCAGAGGGGAGGAAATGCCTTTCCTCCAGTGCACTCCAACTGGTTTTCGTGAAAACCTATTTCGTCTGACTTCTTGGAGGCTTTTTTGCCTGCTTCTTACTGAGCCTGGGGATTTTGGTAGCACTTCAGCCTAGGTAATTTACCTGTACTGCTGCTTTCCCCAGGCAGCTTGGCAAAGGGTCTGTAAGCATGACACCTTTCAGCATTCAAACTCAACAGAAGTGGGCAAAAATTTCTCCCCTTTTTCAGTGTGGTTTCAGTTATGCAATAGCACAGCATGAACCAAGCAGGAATGTTCGAGCTTTGTTTTCTAGTTTTGGTGTGTGTTGGTCTTTTCCTGTTCTAGACAGAGCCGGATAGTACACAGAGGTAATTCTGTGGGAAACTGTTCTGCAGACTGCTCAGTTTCTTGCCTGCTGCGCCTCGATGGTGGCTCTTGGTAGTTTTGCTGGTTTGGACAGACTTACTGGAGCTGAAAACTGCAGCTTTTTCAAAAATACAGGAGTTTTTTAGAGGTGTGATGTCTCATAGTGGGACAGGATTGCTGGCTGAATTGTGGCAGGTACACAAATGGAGAAGTCCTCTCAAGGAAAAGAATGTCCTGTAGCCTGCAAGAACACTTTGAGGGCTTTGGAAGGTGTCTCTCATCCCCATTGCTCCAAAGCAGGTGGAGAATTTATTAGATAATACTAGGAAAAGCATCTGTTTATTCTTAATGCATTTTCTCAACTTGAGCTGCAGCCAGGTTTGGGCAAAGCCTTTCCTTTACAATTTGACTCCAATATTTCCTTCTGACTTCCCAGTATCTGGCTCCTGAGGTGCTGAAGAAGCAGCCCTATGACAGGACAGTGGACTGGTGGTGCCTAGGAGCTGTCCTCTATGAAATGCTCTTTGGACTGGTAAGTTTGGAAATGGGCTGGTTCACTTCACATAGCGGAATTTGATTTGCAAAAGCTGTGGTGTGAGCCTGGTCTGGTATTCATGAGGTACTTGATAGACAACTAAATCCTGAATTAACGATCTGGTCCAGTCCTACCACTGCCCTTTTGAGCAGAAGTGTGGCAGGTTTCCCTCATCTAGCCACTGCAGGACTCATTTTGACCTGCAGTGTGTGGCTCCTTCTGGTAGCTCGTGTTTTACCTGGCTGCTTCTCCTCTCTTTCAAATTAGCCTCCTTTTTACAGCCGGGATGTGTCTCAGATGTATGACAACATTCTGCACAAGCCACTGCAGATCCAAGGAACCAAGACTGTGGCAGCTTGTGACATCCTTCAAGGACTTCTCCACAAGGACCAGAAGAGGAGGCTGGGTGCCAAAACAGACTTTGTAGGTGGCCTTCACTATGAGCAGGAGGGAGACGGATGGGGAAATCTTTATTCTGAGCATTTCTTTCATAACAGCTCTGCCTTGGAAAAACACTCCCACACAGTCTGTCCCTTCAGCCTCCTACAAGGGACACATGGGGTTGACTTGGATTTCCAAAGGGAGAGGGGAGTGGCCAGCTAAGGACACCAGTGTGTGATGGGTCATTTCCCTTCGGGGGATTCCTGAACCAGGACCCTCCTGCATTAAGGATTTGTGGATTTGAGTATGAGGGAACTTCCAATCAACCACTTAAAGCTGTGAGATCAGGTGCTGGAAAATGAGTGTGGCAGAAAATTGATTTTTCCTTCCTGCTTTCTGTACAGCTTGAGATAAAGAGCCACGTATTCTTCAGCCCAATAAACTGGGATGATTTATATCACAAGAGGATTACCCCACCATTCAACCCCAATGTGGTAAGTGGGTAATCCTGCCTGTTTTACAGACAGGATCCACTCCAAATATCTCCTGCTGATGCTGAGGGTTCTGAGGTGTGGGTTGGGACCTGCAGATGCAGTAGTGACTGCCTCTTTGGAAGAGCAGCTGTGTTGGGCTGTGTGAACACAAGGGTCTGGTTTGGGTCTGCTCCCTCGATGATTGCGTGTCTCTGCTCCTTGGCTTAGGCTGGCCCAGCTGATCTGCGACACTTTGATCCCGAGTTCACCCAGGAAGCCATCTCTGCCTCCATCACCCGCACGCCTGACCTCGCAGCCAGCAGCTCCAGTGCCTCGGACGCATTTTTAGGATTTTCATATGCACCAACTGAAGAGGACATTTAAGTTTTACAAAGGCTTGGTCAAGCCATATTTTAAATGAATGGGGTTTATAGGTTTTTTGGGTTTTTTGGTTTTGGTATTTTTTTTTCCCTTTTGAGAGGTTTGGTACTGTCCTTTGCTCATGGTTTAAGGAAATTGGCACTAACACACTAACTGGCTGGGATTGAACAGAGCTCTTAATTTTTGCTGTTTGGTGGATTTTCTCCCTAAATGAATGTTTGCCTCCCAGGGAAAGTGGGACACGGACTATGGTTCTCCCAGAGTGTCTTGTTCTCCTTGGCAGAGTTGTATTCACTCTGTGGCTATATTTATGGTTGAGGTATCTATCATCATTCACATCAACAGCCATGTCCCTGGAACTGGACACGTTTATTTTACTTTTTTTTTTTTGTGGACCTATGCTCAGCTATGTCCAATATCCTTCTCAAAGCCCTCAACAGAAAAGGAAACTCCTCACACCACCATGAACAGTGACTTCCTTCCTTTACATGAACTTTGTCACTCAAGCTGCTCATCCTGGGCTGAGTGAAAAACTGTTCATCACTTATTGCTGCAAAGGCAGCTGCAGATATGTAAGTCCTGAACTGCACTGTGGCCTTTCACACCGGTCTGATCCTCCTCAAAGTGAGTGGATTATCTTTCTGGCCCAGGATTGGGATGCTACTGAAGCAACAACGAGGCTGTGATGGAGAAGACAATGTGTGGGAGGAAAATCCCAGATCAAGGGGGGGGTGGGAAGAGAGGCTGAATTGCTTGGAAAAATAAAAATAACTTTATAGCTGAACTCTGGCTGGGGGTGAGGGCTGCTTTCACAGCATGTGCTTGACTTGCCCCAGGCACACCAACACTACTGTGATGAGCACAGGGCAGTGAACAACGAGTGGTGGCCATGCTCCAGCACTCACCTGAAAATGCCCATCACTCATGTGGAACAGTTATTTATTCTGCCTTAATTTAAAAGCTGGTGTATTAATTGAATGTCACTTCCCTTTTTTTTTTTTTTAAGCTGTTCTGTGCTGTTGCTGTGGGGAGGAGAGGGGGCTCAGAGCAACACAGGGATAAGCAAGGGGCTTTCTAAAAGTTGTGTGATGCTCGTGCTGTGGGGAACCTTGTGCTGGTACCATTGTGTGTTTTGATTTTTTTTTTTTTTTTTTATCAGGCTCTATCTTGTATATGCTGAAGTCATTGGAAATATGACATGGTTTATATTAAAGTTGCAAACACTCATGTGCATCTCTGGGTGTTCTGGACAAGAGGGAAGGAGGCTGTTTGCCTTGTGCTGGGCCCGAGAGCACAGGGCTGCAGGTGGAAAGTCACCAATGCTGCTGGGTTTAAATTAAAGAGGAATTCCATAATTTAAGCACATACAGAATCATGTAAGGGTTGAGGATCTTAAAGGCCAGAGGCAGGGATACCTTCTACTCTCCCAGGCTGCTCCAAACCTCATCCAGCCTGGCCTTGGGCACTTGCAGGGATGTGGCAGCCACAGCTTCTCTGGGTAACCTGCGCCAGGGCCTCCCCACCCTCACAGGGAAAAACCTGCAGCTGTCAGGATTGGGGTTTTTGATTTTGCTTGTGTCTAAGGCCCGGGAACGTCAAGAGGGGTTCAGGAGCCCTGACAGGCGCGGACCGGGGCCAAGCGCCCGGGCTGAGGGCGGGCGGGAGCGCGCCGCCCTGTCCCCGCCCCGTCAACCCCCCGCCCTCCGCAGTGGTACCGCCCCGCCCCTTTCCCTGGCGGGGAGTGGAGCGAACCACTGCGGCGACCTCTGCACTCAAGGGGGGGGGGGGAAACACCACCCGCGCATGCGTCCGGTCGGCGCGTTGCTAGGGCGCGCGTGGTGACGGCGGCGCGGCGGGGGCTCGGCGGGGACCCGCGGGCGGCCGGAGCGCTGGCGCTGGCCCGCTGCTCCCCAGAGCCCTCCGGCAGCCCCGGGGGAGCCTATGGAGAGCGGCCCGCGCAATGCCATAGTGTTCAACGCCTCCAAGGGCGAGAGCTTCACGCCGGCCGGCGGCTACAAGGCCCTGCGGAAGAGGCTGCGCGGCAGCTGGAAGGTGCAGAGGTGAGGGGCGGCTCTCGGGGCACGGCGAGCCGTGTGGGCCGCGCTGGGCACCCGAGTGGCCTTTGGGGGGTGTGTCGTGAGCTGAGGCCGCTCTCTCGCCTTGGTTGCGCCCTGTTGCATCTTCTGCCGCTGTGGGATGCTGTGCGTGGCTCTCGGGAGCTACAGCTCACCTGTAGGAGATGGGGTGTAAGCTGGAAGGATGAAGCTCCTCGTACAGGTTTGTGAGTCTGTCCCGATTTGGAGTTTGGGACAAAAAGACAGCAGGAGTTTTGTAAATGGTGCTGTTTATCTGATCGCTGAAAAACGGCATGGCATGGAGCTGATTGGGAGAGGATATCAGGGAAAGGTTCTTCCCCAGAGGGGCTGGCACTGCCCAGGCTCCCCAGGGAATGGGCACGGCCCCGAGGCTGCCAGAGCTCCAGGAGCGTTGGGACAGCGCTGCCAGGGGTGCCCAGGGTGGGGCTGTTGGGGGGTCTGTGCAGGGCTGGGGCTGGGCTCCATGGTCCCTTCCACCTCATCTAATTCCATGAAATGTGGCCAGGCCAAAAAGAAGAAAATGAAAAATAGTAGGAAGCTCCTCAGGTGCAAAGTTTAATAGCAGCTGTGACAGCTTGCAGCAGTTCTGGATCTGCCACAGTGCCTTGTCAGAGGAGCTTTACTGTTTAGCTGGTTGGCATTTGTAAGGATTATTTTTGCTCAAGTTGTCAACTTTAAACCCAGATAAAAGGATGCAAAGTGACTGAAGTGATTTGCTTTGTGTTCATTTGCAAGTCCTTTATAAAAAAAAAAAAAGGAAAAAGTTGTGGTTCAGGATTATATGCAAGAATAATGTGTGTCTTTATTAATTTATTCATAGCTTAAAAGATGAGATCACTTCTGAGAGACTCTTTGGGGTGAAATTATGGATTACAGCAGGACCAAGAGAGAAGTTCAGTGCTGATGAGGTAAGAAGTCAATAATTGTTTAAAAGCATATTTTAAAATGTGCTTAAGTAGAAAAGAGCAAGACAGAAGACTTTGCTGTAATGCTGCTTTAAATGACTTCATATACATTGGAATTTGAATGTTTTTCTTATAGGACAAAGTTAAATGCAGGCAGTCAAAATAATTTCTCTCCCCTCATCTCAATATAACTTCAAGCAGTTTTGTGGGTAGCTTCTCATGTTTGTTTTTTTCCTGGCTCTTTGTTGATTTCTAGTTTTCCGTTCTGAAGAAATTCCTGGAGGATGGTGGGGCCATCCTGGTGATGCTGAGAGAAGGTGGAGAGTCCCGGAATGGCACAAATATTAACTTTTTGTTAGAAGAATATGGGATCATTTTCAATAATGGTAATGGGGCTCACTGCTACCTTTAGTCATCAGTTTGAAAATTGAAAGAGCAGGTTTAGCCTTTGTGGATACAAGCCAAGCAGCTCTTTCTCACAAAGTATCTTTTGGTCTAAAAGATTTTTTTTCTTTAAATCTGCATGCACATGACAAAGTAATATTGGAGCACAGCAAAGGCTTTCCTTGGACAGAGTACATGGGCAACTTGGCCATTTCCATTCCTTTGCTGTAGTTGTTAGTTTTAATTTACTAAAAAAAAAAATTATTGGGAAATTTCTTGATTAAAAAGCCATTAATTTAAAACATTTTTCCACACATTTTGAAGGATTGCATCACTTAATGCTCACACTGAATAAGAAGTGGCACTTTTCTTTAGCAGACCAATAAAATGTCACTCATTAGTTTTGTGCTGCCAGTGTGGAGAAAAACCCCAACAACCCAAGGCAAGTGTGTGTCAGTGTACATAAAATATTTGGGGTCTTTGGTGGCTTTTCTAGACCATGCATCATTTTTGCATCAGTAGGACTCAATTCATCAGGTGTTTGGAAGATGTATAAAAAAATAGAGTTGTAAAAGTCGGTACAGGCTGCTTTAACTGGATCATCTGTTTGTCTCTTTTGCTTTGCAGAAGATGGTGATGTGTTTAACTTTTTGTGTTTTTATTTGAATTTGCAAACGGATTCCTATCCTAAATCTATTCTGTCCAAAACGAAACAATAGTGAAGGCTGATTTCAGTTCTTTTGGTAGCCAAATGGCAGCTTTGTGGTGTTAGGAGCAAACACCCAGGGAATCCAAGAGCTAAACTAATTTTTCTTTGCTAAATCTAACACATTGATCAGCTGAGATGTCAATTTCTGTATTTTTTCTTTTTGCAAGATGCTGTAGTACGAAATGTGTATTACAAGTACCACCACCCAAAAGAAGCACTAATCTCTGATGGAGTTTTGAACAGGTAAATATTTGGGGTATGTGAATCTTCACAGTAAACTCTTGTAAACTTGGATTGTTTTCAGTAAGGTTTCTTTTTCAATATCTCGTAGGGGAATCAGTGAAGCTGCAAAGAAAACAGTGCTTGAGGCAACAGATGAAGATGGAAGGGGCCATGACTCTCAGTAAGTGTTTTCTCTGAGGAAACTGATGTCAAAATGTGTAGAACACCTCAGAACTGGCAGGTTTGTGATTAGCAGCAGTACACAGTGCTTATGGTGAGGTTTTCTAATGCATTTCTTATGTTCTTGTGCTTCTTAGGTTATATCTGGAAAGGAGAATCTGTTTAGTAGAGCTTGGTAACCTCTGAAGGAGCAGGAGGGATAGGTTTCAAAAGGAATTACTGTTCTCATGACCAGATCTTGTTTGTCTCTAGTCTATGGGTTTGAGTTTGAATCTGTGAATCTGTCCAGCCTGCCTGGTGCATGCAGGTGCTTATGGAATTCCTGTATTTCCTGCAGAGCTCTCACCTTTGTTTATCCTTTTGGAGCCACACTGAATGTGATGAAGCCAGCAGTGGCAATTCTGTCCACAGGGTCTGTCTGCTTCCCTCTCAACAGGCCTATCCTGGCTTTCTATCAGCATGAGGTAGGAGCTGCCTGGGGCCCTCCCTGCATTCCCCTGCCCCACACAAACATTGTGAGTGGATCTTTTGGGGGTGCTTACAAACCCACCTCAGTTTTTGGTACATCTTCAAACTCCAGATGAGCCCAGTGACTCCTGACTCTTTTTATGGTAAACTCCTTTGCATGGGGCTCAGAGGAGAATTAATGAGATGGTCAGCAAAGATTACATATTTTTGGTTGACTTGTGGATATCTTTAGTTCTTTAAAGTTTTGGGTTTTTTTTTTCTGCTGTTTTAATAATAATCTTGCTTTGTAAGTATAGCATATTGAATTCCAAGGTTCTCACTTTGGAACCAGTAGATTTTTCATGTCTTGTTTTACTCATCCACCCCTGTTAATTTATAAAAATAAATTCAGAAAATTAGTAGTAAAGAGTTACAAGCACAGGATTGATATTGTTAATGAATATAAACAAGTTAACACTGTTTATTACTATGTGGAGAAGTAATGCAATGCAATAACAATTGACTCTAAAACTATGATTTGGAAGGAATTTTTGCTATATTGTATTCTTTGTTGGTAGAGTAAAGGTGGAAAGATGGCAGCCCTGGGATCTTCCCACATGTTCAATGACCAGTATTTAGATAAAGAAGAAAATGGTAAGATCATGGTAAGTTTGAGTTTTTTGGGAAAAAACACCCTGTTGTATCTCCACAACATTTGCAAAGTACTCCAGGCTCAGCTTCATTTTAGAGCAAGACAGTTATGAAATGGATTCAGTATAGGAATTCTCAGCCAATACTAAGAGATATTCTGTGGTTTATTATCTTATTTTAAATTTTTTTCATGGTATGTTATTTAATAGATTTAATAGAATATTTAAGCATAGTATGAGATTACTTGGATCCTCCTGAAAGTAATTGAGTTTTGCCCTTCCTTAGGATGTGCTTTTCCAGTGGCTCACAACATCAGATATTCACTTAAACCAGATGGATATGGAGGACCCTGAGGTAAGAGAGATCCATCCCAAGGAGGTGAAGAACAGTGGGATCAGCCTGGTCTTGGCACACTCTGTTTAGCACAGAGTGGCTAACAGCAAGATGGGTGCTGCTGTTGTTGCAGAACCTTTATTCGTGGTCTAGGATTGAGTAGACAGATGGCTCAGTGTAAAAATTAATGGTACCACTCAGCCTTAGATTGCTTTTCATCATCAGATATAATTTGTGAAAGTGTCTTTCCAATTTGCCCATGTTTATGAGATGGACTGAGACAAGAGGAATGTACAAGAAGGAAAAGCAAATTTTCTGTATGTGAGTGGGGATCAACCTGTGTGTCAGTTTTAGTTGTATACAAATGCTGTTTTTATTTGGAAATATCTTTATGTGATTAAGTTGCATACTCTGTGTGCATAAAAACCAGCAGTTTTGCACAGTTGATTAGTGAGCTGTCTGTTTTAAAGAATTATCAGAAATCCAAATAAAGCACTCATGCGTTGCGCAGCTTTACAGCTGAGAGTTACTGATCTAGTGAGCTGCACTGCAAAGGGCCATACCTGGTACAGAGTGAAATAATTCTGGGTTGGCCATTTCAGATGACAGGGGTGTGTGTCTGTGTGTCCAGATTTCAGACTACACCGTGCTCCCAGACACAGCCGCGCTCTCCGAGCAGCTGCGAGTGTGCCTGCAGGAAGGAGATGAGAACCCCAGAGACTTCACAAAGCTGTTTGATACATCCCTTTATCAGCTGGACACAACTGCCCTCCCTTCAGTTATCAAGTCAGCAGCTGTAATTTTCTTATTACTTATTTATTTATTCATTCTAGTTGGTGTTCTGCATTTTCTGTTTGTGCTGAACTGTGTCTCCTCAAGAGCAGGAAGGACTGAACATTTTGAATATGAATATACCAGAAGATAGATTTGTACAGTGTGGCAATGATGTTTTCTCTTGCTTCTTGTTTTAGCTGTAGTTTCTGGCCCTCTTTTCTCTTTTTTTTTCCTGACTACATGAGATTTATTGATCTGATATTTTGGGAACTGTCTGCAGTGAAGCTGGGCATCTTCTGGAGTGATAACTGGGAACTGCTCATTTTTCCACTTTTGAATTATTTGGCACTTACTGAAAGCTACATTTCAGTCACCTTTGCATTTCCCAAAAATTATGTTTTGAGGTTTACCAGTTGCTCAGTTTTACCACCTTGTGTCACTATCAGTTTTGTCCATCATTACTCCCCTGTTGCCCAGATCATGTCGGAGCACTTGGAGTAGTGGCAGCTTAACACAGATTCCATGAAACTCCACTCTTCTAGGAACACTTTTTCTTCTTACTCTGTATTTCTTGTATTTTCACTAGTTGTGAATTCACAGGAGGATCTCCCTTCTGACCCCATAGCAAACACTTTTTTAAAAAAGTAACTATTTCTATTGACTTCCTTATAAACTTTTTTGAAATCCCAGTTCTGCTTGTTTTGTGCTGGATTGCTTTTCCTTCATCCGTGTTCATCCTTCTAAAAGTTGATTGTAGAATTGAGCTGTGATTTTTTTAGTCACCTTATATATCCACCTATCATTGTCTTCCCCTCTCAGAACTTTAATTTTCTCACTGTAGAAGTTATTTATTACTGATCTGTAGTTCTATGAGGTCCTTATAAAATGGACATCCCATTTTTTTGTGCTGTTACGGTGCAAAACTTTGATGCTGGTGTGTTCATCAAATCCATCGCTATAGCCTGCTAGTGGAAATAGTTGTGGTATCACTTTTTCCCTCATACTTTGAATTTTTCTGTGCTACAGAGCTTATGAAGAGCTGAATATGAAACATGAACCCCTCCAACTCATTCAGCCTGAATTTGAGACTCCACTACCTGTCCTTCAGCCAGCTGTGAGTAATTTTCTTGCTTGTACAGTACAGGGAGAACCCTTCTCCAAGAAGGTTGGACTTGATAATCTTGGATGTCTATTCAAAACTTAATAAGTCTCTATATAATTTGTTTCATGCAAAAACTCTGTGTGTCATTTCCATGGCTCTGTAGAAGTAGTGAGAAATGCTGTAGTAATAATTAATCACTTGGGAGTTGACTACACTGCAGGGACCATCTTTTAGGAAAGAGCACGCATTTACACTTCTAATTTATTAAAAGAGCTTCAAAATGTAGTGTGTGGTACCAAAAGAGAGTCCTTGTGTAGTGAGCCTTTGACTGAGTAGCTGCTCCAGTCCTGTGAGGTTCTGGCTCAGCCTTCCCAGTGAAAACAGGATGTGGTATTTGAGAAAGCTGTGGTGGTGAAGGTGCTGCACTGTCTGCTGCCAGGGAGGAGCCAGTCTGTCCTGCTCTGCCTCCATCTCCCACATCCTCAGGGGAAGCAGAAAGTGGAGCATTGGTCTTTTACAGTAGGAGCTGATCAAACTTTAACCAGCAATGTTTGGGCTGACAGCACCAACACGAGCTATGGGGGTGTCAAACTCATTTCAGAAGGCAGGAATCTCTGAGTATCTGAATTTTGCCATCATTGTTCCATCCTGCTTTGCCCTGGCCACTGAGAAAGCATCACTGGGATCCTTTAGAGCTTCAGGAGTGCAACTGAAAGTGGTGTCTCATTCACTGCTTTTTAAAAACCCAAGTCCAGCTTGTGACATAAATGGTACCTGCATGAAACAGAAAGTATTCTGACCAGAATTGATGTCAGTATGTTTTCAGGGTGAGCTGTTAGGGCCAGTTTAGTTCCTCAGCTCTCAGCCATCACCTGGGTCTCATGGAGCAAAACTGAAACTGCAAATGAGAATGTCTACTTGTGATGCTGGGTGATAATTCTGGCATACGTGTGACTAAATTATTTTGGAATGTTCACTTATTTTTACAACATAGAAATGAAATTTTCAAGTGGTGGCCCTTGGTTCAGTGGCTTTGGAGTTGCTTTTGACTTTTTAAAGGATTTCTTCAAGTCCAATATAAGTTTAAAACTGTTGTCTTAGAGATCTATAAAGTGTAAGAAGAATATGTGGCAATCAACTGTGCTGCTTTTTCTCTGCAAGGTTTTTCCACCTGCTTTCAAAGAATTGCCTCCTCCTGCTCTGGAACTGTTTGACTTGGATGAAACTTTTTCCTCAGAGAAAGCACGTCTTGCAGAGATCACGAACAAATGTAAGTGGAGCAGATTGCACATTTAAAATAAAACTCCAGTTTTTTATAGAGGAAAATTGTTATATTTAATTTTAAAGCATGGACCTCATTTGGGAAAATCTACTGCTCTTATCCCGGTCTAAGAAATTGAAAGGCTTTGGAATTTAATAGTGCGAACCTTATGTACCATGACGTTATATTTTGTCTGCTACATAACATTTTATCCTGCATCTGCCTGCTGTTTCCTAAACTGTGCATAAATTGCTTTGTGCCATCTTGCTGATAAATTTCACATCCTTTTTATGCTTTGAAGTTAAAATGTTAAGATTATTCTCAACATACAAAGATGAGCAGGTACTCAATGCAGGAATACATCATGGCTAGGCCACTGAGCTTAGTGATGGAACTGAACCTCCCAGGATGCCAACAGCAAATGGAGATTCAGAGCAGGTTTTTGGCCAGCTGCTCCAGATGTGTGACACTCACGTGCCTTCTTCCCTGGATGCTCGTTTAGGCACCGACGATGACCTGGAGTTCTACGTGCGGAAATGCGGCGATATCCTGGGAGTGACCAGTGAACTCCCAAAGGACAAGCAAGATGCCAAATATATCCTGGAGCACATCTTCTTCCAAGTGGTTGAGTTTAAGAAACTGAATCAGGTATTTTTAATAAAATTACAAGTGAGAAGTTGGTAGTAGCATCAGTGAGGGTGGTGTGTCATTGTAGCAGCTACACTCGTCACAGGCAAGAGGTGATGTAAGACATTAGCTGTGCAATAAATGAGACCAGTGAAGTGTGAGCCACAGTACTTATGGCTCTTAATCTCCATAAAACATGTACTGCTCAATTTATTAAGTCTCTCATTTATTTTAATTGGGGGATTAGTACATGCAAGTGTAGTTTGTAATTGCAGCTAAATCCAGTTCGTTACTGGTGCCTGAGTGAGAGCAGGGAGTCCTCAGGAGTGTTCAGGGCTCTGGCCAGTGCTGCAGTGCAGAGGTGACCAGCATTGTTCCTCAGGAGCTGCACTGAAATGCAGCTGTGCTGAAAGAATTCTTCATAGCAAATTTCATACTTCAAAGCATGTTTGGAGCATATTGGCAGAGCAGCAGTTTGTACTAACATGAATTGCCCATTTCACATGTAATCTATTTAAGCCAAAAATCTTACAGTTCTACCCTGTTGTTAAAACTCTTTTTTCTTCTTTTTTTTTTCCCCTCCTCTTCCCTTACTTAAGGAACACGATACTGACCCAAGTGAAGCTGGATTCCAGAACAGTACCTGAGACCTGGCTTTCCCCAGTTTGAGATAGACCTTTTAGGGAAAGTATATTTTTCCATTTTTGAAGTCTCTCTTCTCAATGTATTGATTGGGACTGTCTCAGTAGTTCACTGGATGCTTGGATCATTTATGTGTGGTAGTTCAGATAATTAATGCCTTCTGGGGAACTGCTTGTATTTCACAAGCAATTTCCAAAGAATTTCTTATTTTTCTACTTCTTTATTGAAACTGTAATTTTTTAATATATTAAAAATATACCATGAAAATGTGTTTTGGGTCCTTCTTTCTGGCTCCAGCATTTATTTTCTTGTAGTTAAGTCTTACTCTTGGTTTTCCTGGTGTACATGAAATCCTTAATTGCACTGTGAGAAGGGTTGTTATTTTGGTTTGTGAACTGAGGACAAAAAAATAGAGCCATAATTTTAACAGGAGCTGCTGAAAATACATTTATCACCCTGAGGCAGCCTCCTTTTGTCTCTCTGCCAAAGAGAACTAAGGAGAGGTGAGTTTGTTACTCTAGAAAGAAGACATTTCTTCCAAGGGAGGGGAGGATTGAAATTAAGCAATAATGACATTATTGTAGATTACTGCCTCACAGCAGACTGGAACTACAGAATTTTAAAAAGAGAGGACAGCACATGGATGAAAACCTTAAGATTTAATGGATCATTATTAAGAAACTGTGATACTGCACAGAAACTCATGAATATTTTTATTTCCATTTATTTGATATCTAGCCCACTCCCTGAGGTAGTGAGTTCAGTAATGCACAGGAGTGGAAATCCAGGTTAAATTCATTGACCGTAAAATGTTGAAGATCAGTGCACAGCAAAAACAGAGTCAAGGAGATCAGTGGTGAGAAGAAAAGATTTGTCAACATCATCAACACCACACCTCTATTGTGAGGACATTTTTTTATGTATTAACCTGGTGAAATTGCATTATAAAGCTTTTTTTGACTGTCAGTCTGACATTCAAATTGTTAAATTCTTCTCCCACTCAGGCCTTCATGACTTCTGTGTTTTTACCTTGCTCTGCCATGGTTTTTAAAATCAGAGCTGCTTTTTGCAAATAATCTGTTTGTCTTTTTATCTCCCCAAAACATCTTTTTATTTTACATTTCTTCATGCTTCACGTAGCATCTTGGCACAGGTTTTTCTAAAGGAGGTGCCCCAAAGCTCCTGCCCAGTTGAGATGTGCTAATATAATGTCAGCAGAAGTGGTTGTATCTCTTCCTCCTGCAGCCATTCCTTTTTCACACAGCACGTTGGAAATTTTTCATTTATTCCTCTGTTTTCCTTTAAGGCCGTGGTTGTGTTTGTCACCCAGAGCACTTTGTACATTCCAGCTCCAGATTTACACAACAAGCTTAATCTCTTCTCCTGTGCAGTATCAATAGCAATCAGTCAACCAGCACAGACTGCAGCTGAACCAACCCCCCGAGTGCTCCTCTTGCTAATTTTAGCTCGGGTTTGTATTCTTCTGGGGTGTTTTTACTTCAAACTGTAAATAACTTTCTGTTTCCCAGCCCTCTTTCAAGATATTTTGTCGCCTGTTCCTGATGTTGTAACATGGTTTAAAAAAAGCCATGTGAGCAGCCGGGGGATACGAGCAGCTCCCCTTTTTCTGAGTGCCTCTGAGCCCTCTCTGACAGCTGAAGAACAAATGGATATTTTTTTTACTAGTGTGAAATACATGTAGCTCACATCTCTCTTTCAAAGCTGTCCCTTTGGCCCTCTGGAAGTATTTAAACTTACTTTGTAACTAGAAACACTTTAGTCACGGGAGTGTGATACATGTAAAATTTATGGCTGACTGACAGAATTTCAAAGCAGTGCAAGTGGGTGAGTGCTTTTAAGAGGTGAGATGAGGTCAGGGGGAAGCCAGGTTGGGCACATAGCTCCTGAGGGAGTTTATATATTAATGAAATTATTGCTGTGATTCATAAAAGTTGGTTACAAGCAACTCTTGATGCTTTCCCTTTTTGTCTCTGTCCTGTCATGCAGCATAACTCATTACCCCTTAATCTTCTCCTAAAAGAAGAGGGGGACAGTACATTGGTTATTCAGCAAACCA
Organism: Passer domesticus; assembly: GCF_036417665.1. Lineage (NCBI taxonomy): Eukaryota > Metazoa > Chordata > Aves > Passeriformes > Passeridae > Passer > Passer domesticus. The sequence continues at coordinate 4,668,570 of NC_087489.1, read as the reverse complement.
TAAATGTCCTGAAAAGTGGCTTTAACAAGTTCCTCCTCCCTTTCTTTGCTGTAAGCAGAGACAGGAGAGGAACATCAGGATTGTGTGAGCGGGGTGCGATCTAACTGGGGAGCGTGAAAATCTCTAGTGTGTGGGTGCGGTGGCCTGGGCTCCTTTCCTGCCCTCGGAGCAGGGGTTGGATGCGACAGAGGAAATGGTCCCTGCGCGGGGGCCGGTGCTGGATTCCCGCGGCCACTTCGAGCAGTGACACCCTGCATGAGCAGGCCGGGGGTGCCCGGAAGCCGCTCCCCGCTGCCAGGCTGTGCTTTCCCGGTGCGCCAGGAGAGGGATCCGCGTCCCCGGCCGCGCTCCCGGCGGGCAGCGCCGGCCCCGCAGCCATGGCCCCGGGGCTGCAGCCGCGTCCCGCTGCCCCTTCTCCGCCGGGAGCCGCCCCGACCCCTCTGCCAGGTAACGGGGGCGGGCGGGCGGGGGCTCGGGCACGGCCAGCTCGGAGCATCCTGCCCCGGGCGGTGCCGAGGGGCTGCGCCCTCTGGGGCTGGACCGGAGGCCGGCCCGGGGTGTTTAGGGGGCTCAGCTTCAGGCCGGGAGGGCAGCGGGAGTCAGAGACCACCAGCAGAGGGACATTTGTACCTTTATTGTGCTAATACAAAACAGAGGGATCGGGAGGAGGAGGAGCCAGCAAGGCTGCGGCTCTCGGGGGTGCCATCACCAGCCCAAACATCCCCCAGCACCAGTGCCGACTCGGCCACCCCAGGTGGGCAGACTGAGCTTGTCACCAGCTGCTGCCATCGTCTTCTGTGCCGCAGCGTGGATGAGGGGGCAGGCACCCAGCAGCTCCAGCTGGAGCCGGGGCAGCAGCATCACAGAGCCTGGTGCAGAAACACAGGGACAGCGTCAGGGTCACCCGGCTGGGTCTCCTGGATGGCAGACCTGTGGATGAGCGTGGGGTGCTTCTTGAAGGCACCAGGCCAAGCCAGAGGAATCACCACAGGGGTCTCCAGGGATGATGTGTCTGGTTTGGAGCATCCCAGTAGGTGTAATTCCTCAGTGCTGACATCGAGGGACGTGCTGGTGTCCACAAAGGATTTTATGGCCGAGATGTCCCACCTGGGTGCTGGCACTTTCCCGAGGGCTGACATGTCTCCAGTCAGCTCAGAGCTCTTGAAGAGCAGGCTCTCCAGCGGTTTGGAGTGCTTGTCTTTCTTGCAAGGTGTCGAGGTGTTCTGTGATGCCACGTTCATCAGACAGCCACCTCTGCTGGGGTGCTCACAGGACAAACCAGACAGCTCAAAGGTGGCCTGGCCGTGGTGGGCCTTGCAGAAGCAGACAAGACTGGGGTCAGAGATGCCCTGGGTCAGGCTGTGCAGCTCAGTCTTCACACAGCTGCTCAGAGACTCCACCTGCTTGACAACACACAGAGAGCTGCCACTTGCTGTGTTGTCCACATCCACAGGAAGCTCCCAGGTGTCATGTTTGGAAGCACTGCTAGAGTCCATGTAATAGCTCACCACAGGAGAAGAATAGCTATGGCTGGAGGAGCTGGCCAAGAAGCCATTTTCCAGGATTTCCTTTCTGGTCAGAATGCTGGTACTGTGCCTCTGGGTAGACAGCATGGTGCAGAATCCAGCAGCTCTCTGGCTTGTGGAGAGAGATCAGGATGACCCTGTCAGGATAAACCTGTTACTGCTCACTACTATTCACCAATGGATTACAGGCTTACAGTAGCAGGACTACTCTTGGCAAAATCCTGTCTCAGTCTTGCAAGGAGCCGAGCAGGATCCAGGACACATAGGAGGGCATCCAGCCTATCACTCTCTTTTAGGGTAAAAGAGTTCCACCACAGCCTGCAAGCTGCTCAGAGGTCATAGTGGAATCTCCCTGAAGTTGTATTTTTTTCACCTCAGCCTGTATATCACTACTCTTAGCTTTGCACAGGGGATGGAGGCATTTTATCCTCACTCCTGCAGCCAGAGGGCCACTCACCCCAGCTAGAATTGAGTTCCTTTGAGAAGGAGGCACCAAAAGCAGGCTCTGGCTAGGATGGGAGAGGTTGAGGGGCAGCTCTCATCTTACTTTAAGTCCTGTGCATGATAATCCTCACCTCCAGCTCACCCAGGACTTCCAGCTCCTTCCTGAGGAACTGGGTAGGCCAGGGAAGGGGATGGTCATACTCCAAACCCAGCTTTACTCTGACTGCATGCTAAACAGTGAGAAATAGCACCTGAATTTACTGTAAAGGGGCTATATAGTCAGTCTAGAAGGAAAGTCTTCTTTAAGAGACTAAAATCTGCTTTTCTTAGTATAAATGAAGGAAGGAAGAAAAGAAAATAATTAGTACCTTCAGCTCCTGTAGAGACCCTTTGCTGTTCTTGACCCTTTTCTACTAGTGTTACTTGCAGCAGTTTTATAGTTCTGGTAATCAATTAACAGGCTGATTTCCTAATTAAGCTAGTTTGGGAGAGGGAGGAGCTCCTATTACCAGGCTGATTTCCTAATTAAGCTAGTTTGGGAGAAGGAGGAGCTCCTGTTTGCTGTTTGTTAAGCACAGGGGCAGTGAAGGTGGGCCATGGCTGACTGAGGGAGGTACTCTGTGGGCTGGCTTGTGGTTGTCCTGTCAGTGGGTCCTCAGTGAGGTAACACTTTCCTTTAACTCTTGCTTTGTGTTGATTAGGAATATCTACATGTACAGACCTTGTATTGATAGACAGCATATGTTGGAATATTTGGGCAATGTTCTCAGGCATGGGGTTGGATTGTTGTGGCTGTTCTGGGTAGGGCCAGGAGTTGGACTTTGGTGATCTTTGGGGTGTCTTCCAGCCTAGAATATTCTGTCATTCTGTAACATTTGTGGTGTTCCTGCCCTGTATCTGGGGCTGCTGTAACTGGGGGGGGGGGATTCAGGTCAGTTTGGGGGTGGAAATTTGGGGTCCCATGGGGGGACTCAGGTCAGTGTGGGGGTGGAAATTTGGGGTCTGATGTTGGGAGGGTGTGAATGGAGGGCATTCTGCATTGGCATGGGGGCTTTCCAGTGGTTTCAGGTGGATGTGGGGGTCCTGGGAGTCGGGTCCATGGGGAGGTGGATGCAGATGTGTGGAGGATGGAAAGGAGTAGTCATGGGTCAGTGCAGGGGTGGGTGAGGGAGTGTCCTGGGTCAGTGTGGGGGATCCCAGTGGTTTGGGGTCAGTACAGGGGCAGATGCAAAGGCATCCCGGGGCCAGTGCTGGGCTGGATGGGGAGGGTTCTGGGGGTCCCAGTTGGTGTGGGGGTGGACGAGGATGTTCCCGGTGGGGCTCGCATCGATGCGGGATGGATGCGGTGGGTCTCGGATCGGTGCGGGGTCGGTGTAGGGGTGGATGTGGGGGGGTCCAGGATCAGGTGGTGTGTTGGATGTGGGGACTCTCGGCAGTCCCGGTTCGCTGCTGAGGTCCTGGGGCTGGATGCGGGGATCCCGCAGGATGTGCCGAGGTATGTGGGAGGCTGGATGGGGGGTGTCCCGGGTGGATGCGGGGTGTCCCGGGTGGATGCGGGGATGGATGCGGGGTGTCCCGGCTCGCTGTGGGCTCCCTGAGGGTGCCGGGGGCGGGGCGGGCGGGCGCCCTCCCGCGCGCGCCTCTTTGTGCGGGCGGGAGTGGCGGCGCGCATGCGCGGCCCGGCCCCGCGCGGGGGGGGGCGCCGTTGGCGCGAGATAGGAAAGCGCCGCCAGCGCCGCCGCTCCGGACCCGCGCCCTCAGCCCGGCCCTCAGCCCGGCCCGGCACAGCCCGGCCCGGCACGGCACGGCATGGCTCGCCGCGCCCGCGGGTGAGTGCCGGCCCCGCCGTGCCGGGGCTCCCCGTGCCCCGCGCTCCCAGCCGCGGGAGGCTCCTCCCGGCCGCCCCGTTCCCGCTCGCCGGCCGGACAGCGGGATGCGGGCGGCGGCCCCGCGGTACCCGCGCTGGGACATCCCCGCTCTGCCCGCTCGGGAGCGGGGGGCCAGCGGGCGCTCCCCGCAGCGCTCCCCGCGCCCCTTTGCGGCAGCGATCCGGCCGCTGCTGAGCTGTGCCTGGGTGCCCCGATGCAAAGTCCACCCCGAGGGACAGAAGTGGAGAGAAATGGAAAGAAGCGCTCTGTCCTCTGCTCTGGGCGGAATAAAACTTGCCAGCTGGCGCCTAAAGCGGAGGATCTCCTTTCAGTCTGGGGTGGGTGGGTGTCAGTGAGGTGGGGCTCGGTGCTGGAAGGGGGAGATCTGGGGTTCTGCTCTGTATGGTGGAGGTTGCTCCCTCTCCTGCTTTTTTACCAGGTAGAAATGATAATTTTCCTTTATTCCCCCCAGTGAGGACCAGGACGAGCCGCATTACCAGGATACCGATTTGGATGTGCCGGAGCAGCGGGATGGCAGGTGCAAAGTCAAGTGGACGCCGGAAGAGGTGGGTGAGAGCCTGACATTTGCCGAGAGAGGTGCTTTGGGGTGGTGCCTCTGGCATGGCACCCTGGGCTTCGGTGACTCCACCCCAGCCCTCACCTGCTGGCCACGATCTCACCTCCTCCTGCTGGAGAGGACCTTGTGTCTTTTGTACTGAGCTCAGGCCTGAATGAGGCTCAGAGGTTCAGGGGAGTTTGAAGTGTAGCCTGAAGAGCAAGAGCTCAAACATTTTTAACTAAGCCTGTGAGCACTGAGCAAAACGTCACTGCCTGCAGCACTCCTGTGAGCACAGAGGAGTCCAGATGATGGCTGAGACCTCTAACAAGCTGAAATGTGCAGTGGAAATGTACTCCTTTTTCTGGAGAAAAACCAGGGAGTATTGAGACTTAGGATCATGGCTTAGTCATCCTGGCTAAGAACCTGAATTTAACTGGGATATCCTCTTCCTCCCAGCTTCACTATCAGTTTTGTGCCTTGTGAAAACTATAGTTGGGGTCAGAACACCAAGAAAGGTGGTATTGTGGAGGGATCAAAGCCTTGGGGTTCATGTTGGGCTGGGAATAATTTCATTATAGACCTATCCAGAGCCCACAGACAAGGATGTCTCTAGTAGGCTTTCTGTGAGCTGTAGGAGTTTTCATACCCAGGCTATAGCAGGGATCACAAAAGAGATGCTCTAGAGCCCTGTAGCACTGAAAGACAGAAGAGCACTGGGCAGGTGGTGATACACTTTAACCAGTGAGCTTTCCAGGCCAGACAAAACCAGTGGCTGGGCTGGGAGATGGGCTGTCTGGTCAGGAGTGTTCTGGGGCTGGATAAACAGGCCCTTGGCCACAGGGTTTGACCAGACTGTAGAGGAACAAAGCTGAATTCTTATTTTGTACTTAATGTATGAGCTTGTCCTGGTACAGAGTTCAGAACCAGTCTGTTCCAGTTGGGCTCCATGTACTGGAGGGCTGCTAAACACTGGTGTGAGCTGCCTTCCTCCCGTGAGCACACAATGCCAACAAAACCTTGACAGTTCAAAACATCTAACTCGTTCTTTGAACGTCATCAGCCCTGTGGTGTGTGTTGCCTCAGTGTTTCTAAAAGTGGATGTTTTGTACTTTGCAGGATGAGCAGCTGAAGATGTTAGTGAGCCATTATGGGCAGAATGACTGGAAGTTCCTGGCCAGCCACTTTCCTGTGAGTGACCCCATGCTCAGCTGGGAATCCCAGTGTTTGCATGTTGCTCATTCCTCTGTCTGTGCAGTGGGAGTCTTTTCTCACTCTGTTCTGACTTCATAGCTCCAAGCTGTGAAATGGGGCTGCTTCAGGGCAGGGAGACCTTCTTGCACAGAAGGCTTCCCAGGGTGAGTCTGTTGGAGCTGGAGTGAGAAATTGAGGTTCCTGTCCCTGTGCCCTGGGCCCAGGACCTCCATATGTGTTTTCTGTGTGATTCTGCAGGTGTTCTGTGGGACAGGCTCTGTGTTACGGGGACTGCTGTCAGTTTGGGGGGTTTTTGGGCCTCTGGAGCCCCTGGTCTAACACAAGGCTGTTCCCATCCTGTTCCCAGAACCGCAGTGACCAGCAGTGTCAGTACCGCTGGCTGAGAGTGTTGAATCCAGACCTGGTTAAGGGCCCCTGGACCAAAGAGGAGGATCAAAAGGTAAGTCAGGGCTGAGAGGATCAGAGTTGGACTGTCTCTGTCTGCAGAGAGGGTGGAGATGTCAGACCCATCCTTAGGTGTTGTACACTGCATTTGACTGTTCCCTGTGGTGGTACCTGTGAGAGCAGCTCTGTCTGCCCTGCCCTGAGCAGCCCAGGCAGCCATGGTTGGGATGTGATGTGATGTGATCTAGGCCTCTCCAGGTAAACACCTTCTCCCTTTCACACAGTGCTGCTACAGTAGGCTGCCAAAGGAGAGAGCTGAAAAGGGAATTAATTCATCTGCCTGCTGGCAGGTCTCCACCTGGCCTGGCCAGGTTGGATCTAAGAGAAAATAAAACTGGCATTTCCTGTGCCACTGTAGGCAGGCTGGAGTGGATGTCTGAGGTTGGCTGGGTGAATCATGACTTCTGTCAGCCTGTTTCTCTGCTGAATCCAGAGTCAGATGAGAGAGGCCAGCTCAGGCAGACTCATCATCTTGATGTACTTAAGAAAAGTTGGAGTGAAACCCAGATTTTACCAAGGTTTTCTGGTACAGAACATCCTGGTTTGGCAGATTCTCTGTAACACTCCTGCTCCCCGACTTCTTTCCCTTTTGGTCCCATTATGTTTTGTCAAGCCCTAAGGAAGCTTCTCCTGATGTTGTTCCCTGTTCTTACAGCAGAGTAGTTGTTCCCTGCTTTCCCCTTCCCTTTGCCTTGTCCTGACTCTGCCAGCCTACCCATCCTGGCCAGGCTAGGCTCCAGCTCTCTCCTCGTTGCTTTGGCCCTGCTCCTTGGCCTTAGTTTTGCATCTTTGGTCCATTTTTCTGTGCTTGAAAGGCAAGAGTCTGCAGCAGGGACATTTGTTACATGAGCATCACTTCTACCTGCACCTTTCAGCTCAGCACAGCTGACCAGGGTAGAAATGTTCTTTCAGAACTCTTCAGCCAGGATTTTGGTGGCTGAACATCACAGATTGTTTCATCCTGACTGTGCCCTGGATATTTTAGGAGCCCAGAATGGATTCAGTGCCCAGAAGCATCTGTGCTGGGGCTCTGGCAGAAATGACAAAGCCCTGGGTGTAGGGTAAGGCAAAGTGGATGGTTCTGAAGTGAATTTGGATCTCTCCCTGTGTGTCCTGGTGCTGTCAGGGCATGAAGCTGCAGCCCTGTCTGTCCTGGGTGTACCACACTGTTAAAGGAAGCAGCAGGCCAGTGCAGAACTTGATGTCACACAGCCAGGTCCTTGGAAGTAGGGAGGGCAGAGGAGCCTTGGAGCAGGTGGGACTTGGCCTTTGTTCAGAAATGGGAATGTGTTTCTACATCTGGGCACCTGCCAGTCTCCACCCCATCTTCTGTCAGGGGTCATCTGCATTCGCAGGTGCCCTGTGGCAAAATGTCTGCATGGAAACAGCCTCGTACAGAAAATTGGGAGAATCATTGCTCTCATGAGGGGTGGAACACCTGATAGCCCTGCTGGTTCCTTCCAGCTTGTCCTCCAAAGGGGCCTTCCTTTGTCTGCCCTTACCTGGTCCCAGGAGAGGTGAAGAGCAAAGCCTGAAGATGACTGTACTGACTTTCCCCTCCTTTATTCCATTTCCTTATTTCCCTCCCACTCTCTCCAAAGGTAATTGAACTGGTTAAAAAATATGGCACCAAACAGTGGACCCTGATAGCCAAGCACCTGAAAGGGCGGTTAGGGAAGCAGTGCCGGGAACGCTGGCACAACCACCTGAACCCTGAGGTGAAGAAGTCCTCGTGGACAGAGGAGGAGGATCGCATCATTTTTGAGGCCCACAAGGTCCTGGGGAACCGTTGGGCAGAGATTGCCAAGCTGCTGCCTGGGAGGTAGGACCCCTTTGCTACTGCTGCCTTCCCTGCGGGGTGGCCTGTGGAGATCTGTGTGTTAGGCTCTTGGAATGGGGCTGGGGAGTGTGTTGGAGCTGCTAGCTGTGCTTTAAAGCTGCTGTAAGTGATGGTTTGTTCCCTTCTGCTCTCTCTGCAGGACTGACAATGCTGTGAAGAATCACTGGAACTCCACCATCAAGAGGAAAGTGGACACGGGGGGTTTCCTCAATGAAACCAAGGAGTCCAAGTCTCTGTACCTCCTTGTGGAGGTGGATAACAAGGAAAGGAAAAGTCAGACGACAGCTGAGAGCCAGGTACTGCACCTGCAGCAGGCAGCTGGGTCAGTCCCTGCCCTGCTAATGCATTCCTGAGATCTTCATCCACCCTTCTGCTGCCTCTCACTGCCTTTTCCACAGCCTGGTGTCTGCACAGGCAGTCTGTGCCTTCCCCAGCCTCCCAGATCTCTCTCTCCAGGAGCTAGAGGTGTTATGGGAGCCTGAGTGTGTTATCCAGGCAGAGGACAGCAGTCTGCTAGAGCTGTTACCTTGCAACCCCAGAATCAAGTCTGTCTTAGACACTGAATATTCTTTTGGCTTCATTGTGCTCTTGCTGGTGGGAGGAGGAGGCTGCTCCAGACAGTGTGTGTGTGGGAGCAGGGTGAAGAGATACTGTGTTCCTTTCCTCTAAAAAAGGAAGCAGGGAAGTGCACCCAGTGATTGTTTTCATGAAGACAAGACATGTAGTTTTTGAAAGCAGGGTCCTGGTAAATAGAAAACATGGAACTAGTGCTACAAGTTCAGTTTAAGTACAATTTTCTCCTGGGACACTGTTAAGTGAAATCTCGAATTAAAGACTCCTGTGCTTGTTATGTTGCATGAACTCCTTAGGCAGTGTATGGAACAGAGCAGTGAGAGAGAATGGGGATGTGAAACAAACCCAGTGGCAGGTAGGAGAGTGGACAAAGCTGAATGTGTCCGGGTGCTCTTTGTCCCCAAGGCTTGACACTGTTCCCTTGCTTTCTGCTGATATCTGGCCTTTCTTTATTGTATGTGCCAAGAATGTCCTGCCGAGCTGGCCAGTGGATATCTCTGAAATAAAGGAAGAAGATGTCAGTGATGAGGAAGTGACAGGTGTGCAGGAGCTGCCCTTGGAGCTGCCAGCTGCAGGAGTGGCAGAGCAGAACGTGGAGGGGACCCCAGATGATGCAGTGCCCGAGGATGGCACTTCGTTGGTTGAGTCACCGTACAAATGGGTTGTTGAAGCTGCCAACTATTTGTACCCAACTTGTGCCCCAGCCCTCAGTGAAGCTCTGGACATGATTGAATCTGTAAGTAACAGACCCTTGTTCCTCCAGTTACTGTTAGGGTGTTATCCTCACCCTTTTTATTTGAGTGAACTTACTGGATCCCCTTGATATCACCCTGAGGAGGACTGGGTTTGTCATTGCCTTGCAGCCTCCCCCTGTCTCTCTCTTCCAGGGCTGGATTAGACCTTTCCAGCACTGCCCCAGTATTGCTGTGGGCTTGTAGCTTTGGCTAGCTGGATGTCCTTGTGCATGGGCTCTGCCTGTGTGGGAGGCTGTAAGTGCTGGCAAACTTGATTTCAAGCCCTTCTTTATCAGCCAGAGTGTGCCCAGCTCTCCTTTTAGTAATGGTTCAGGCCCATGGCTGCCCTTTCTGTCCTGTCCTGGGGTGGGATAGGACAGGACAGACTGGGAGTAAGCCAAGCCCCTTATACTATTCAGGACAGACCCCTTCAAGGTGGCATAATTGCCACCATTTGCTTTCAGTGGCGGTAGCTTCACTGAAATTAGTTATTTTCAGCCAGTCAAGCAGTGCTGAGGTCCCCTGGGTGACAGAGGCACTCCAGGGTGGGAGGCTGGCTAAAATCAGCAGGGCACTTTGCTGCCATCAGAGGGAAGTTGCTTTTGCAGCCCCCAGCCTGCCTGAGGCATGAAGGAGTCACTTTGCCTCTGTATAGCAAGATGGTGTGCCTGAGGCTGAGCAGCACATCTGTGGGCCCTTGGGGCCTGTTTGTGTGGTGCTGGGTGTTGCTGGGGTGGAGCTGTGAAGCAGCTCATTTCTGAACTGGTCTGGTTAGTTTTAATCTGCTTTCAGCTGTGCAGCTTACACCACAGCCCCTTGCCCAGCTGTACAGGTGTGCCCAAGACTGTGGGTTGCTTTTGGGTGGTAGTTGCTCCCTTCAGTCCCTGTCTGCAGCCCTCTGCCCTGCTGGTTTTTTTGTCCCCTCTCTGAGGGGGTGCAGCTGTTTGTGCAGCTGTGCTGTGAACCAAGCAGGGAAACCAGCCTTGCATAAATAGAAAAACCTGCCCCGTGCACAAGCAGCAGCTCTCAGCTGGGTCAGATCCCTGCTCTGGCTCCAGCTGTGCCTGTGGCAGAGGAGAGCAGGGCTTGATCTGTCCCTGGCCAGGCTCCCAAAGCTTGGTGCCATCTCACATCCCCATTTATTTCACCTCCCAGTTCACAGTCTGCTCAGCTGCCACCCTGGGCTGTTGCTGACGCTCTCCCTTGTGTGCAGGACCCAGATGGGTGGTGTGACCTGTCCCAGTTTGACCTGCCCGAGGAGCCCTTGGCTGGCAGCAGCAGTGGCAGTGCCAGCCTGGCCAGACCAGCGCCCGGCGAGGCGGCCCCGGCGCTGCCCAGCGTCACCGAGTACCGCCTGGACGGCCACACCATCTCTGACCTGAGCAGGAGCAGCAAGGGAGAGCTCATCCCCATCTCCCCCCACGCCGAGGGCAGCTTTGGCACCCCGCCCTCGGTGCTGAAGAGGCAGAAGAAGAGGAAGATGTCCCTCTCGCCCGTCACGGAGAATGGCACCAGCACCAGCATGTCCTTCCTGGACTCCTGCAACAGCATGACGCCCAAGGGCACCCCTGTAAAGACACTCCCCTTCTCTCCATCTCAGGTATCTTCTTGCCCTAATGTCATGTATGCCCATCACCTCTGCCAGCTTTGTGCTCCTCCTGTGCCAGTGTGCAAAGCATGTTCCTGCGCCAAAAGAAGGCTCAGAGCTGCTTTCTGGTGCTGCTTCTCTTCAGTGCTGCCCTTCCTGTGGGAGCAGCAGCCTGTGTCTCCATCTGGGAGTGACTGCAGTTTTAAGAAAGCCCAGGTCCCATTGTGAGGAAGGAGCCCCATCTGCATACCAGGGTGTGATAGAGTGTGCACTGCTGCTGTCCCCAGGGCATTGCTGTCCCCAGGGCATTGCTGCCCGAGCTGTGGGCAGCAGAGTGGCAACAGTGAAAACTTGTTTTCCCTGTCTGTTTGCAGTTCAGTCACACAGGCTGGGCAGCAAACACCTTGTCCAGGGTGTGCCTATGAAAATGCTCCTGGCCTTGTCTTTGTTGCAAAAGGGACTCGGGATCTTTCAGCCTGTGCTGTGACTCCCACAGTGTCCACACATCTGGTCTCCAACACATCACCTTGGAGCACTGTGGTGGTCAGGCCCATGAGTGTCTCATGTGGAAGTGGTGGAGTTGTCTATAAATCAAAAGAAGTCCTGCTGTATTCTCCAGTACAGTTCCCACTGCAGCTCTCTTGTCCAGACCCTCCCCAGTTGTGCCTTCCAGGCTTTTATTTCTGCATTTCTGCAGCAGAAAACATCGGAGAGGTGCTACAGGAGAGTCCAAAATGGAGGTTCAGATGGATTTGAATGAAAGCTCAGCACGAAGAAGAAATCAGAGCAGGACCCATAATGTACAGCTCTGCAAAGTGTAAAAGGCAGGAATGTGTGGAGTGAGTCTGAGAAGACAAAAGTGCATGCCCTGCCTCAAACTGAGCTTCTGCCATCAGTGAATGTCACAAACAGTTTTTCTCTTCCAAGAGGCTCTTGGGTACAAACACTGTTCCTTATGGGAGTAGAGCTGTCCCTTGCTGGCTGCTGGGAAGTCAAACCCTAGAAAAACTAACACAGCTTGTTGTTTTCTCATAGTTTAAGCTGAAAACAGCTTAGTGCAAGACCTGTTAACTTGTACACTTTGTGTGGCATGGACTTCCCTCATGTTTGGCAGCCTGAGTTAGAATAGCTGGGTGAGCTGGGATTACCAGTGCAAGGAGAGACTTCTCTTCCACTCTGTAGTTGGTAGCTCTGATAGTTGTATCAGCTTGTCCCTTATGGGAAATGATTGATCTTTAAAAGTGTGAGACACCTTCTGGCAACTTTTGTGCGTGCCCATGTACAGAACTGTGGGTCTGTAACCCACCCTGGTTTGGGAGGGTTGTTTCTACTTCAGGGTTTCCTTCAGAAACTTTTTTTTAGGAAAAAGTAATAGCTTGTGATGCAATGCTGGGCTGCTTGAGACTGAGTGTCTTCAGTTTTTCTTTCCTGTACTGTGCAGTTCTTGAACTTCTGGAGCAAACAGGATACACTGGAACTGGAGAACCCTTCCCTGACCTCCACGCCTGTGTGCAGCCAGAAGGTGATTGTCACCACCCCACTGCACAGGGACAAGACCCCTCTGCTCCAGAAGAACTTAACGTAAGTCCTCCCTTTTCCCCATTCAGACACAGCTCTCAGTACTTGTCATGGTATTACTGAGAGAGGGGCAGGGCAGGCTGGGGATTTCCTTAAATCACTGTTTTCTCCCCCAAACCAGCTCTTCTCTGAGCTGCAGGGAGCCAGTGTCCAGGCTCACTGGGGGCACACCAAGTGACCTATGTTGTGCTCAGCTGCTGGGTGGGTTGTGGCCTTGTGTGGGTTACAGCCTGTCTGATCCCTTGTGTTCCCCACTCTGCTCCCAGGTTTGTCACACCCGATCAGACATATGTGGTGGACAACACACCTCACACTCCCACGCCTTTCAAAAATGCCCTGGAGAAATATGGATCAATTAGACCTCTGGTAATTATTGGGCAGGGCTGTGCCTTGTGGGGCTGATGAATGCAAATGAGACACGGGGTTGGGAGAGGTTGGGCAGGGCTGAGAGCAAACTCTTATCTGTGCCAGAACAAAGGGGAGTTTGGTAGTGCCAGGCTGAGAAGGGAGGGGTGAAGGGGACATTGTCACAGTGATCATTTCATTGTAAGGAGCTGCAGGATTTTAGATCCTCTTGTAAACCAGCTGAAAATACCAAAAGCTGCCCATGAATTAGGCTGCAATGCTTGCCTACTGAGGACCTTGAGGAGCAGGGAAATGATCTGCCTAGGCTTCCCTGAGGAGCTGGGTCTCCCAGGCCTTGTGTGCACACAGGTCTCCTGATGGCACACTGGGGTTCAGCTAAGTCCCTGCACCTGGAGATCCTGTAAATCCATCAGGCTAGCAGAAAACTTGTAATATCTTTTCCAGCTGGGAAGTAAATAGGTTTTTGTGCTTGTCCTCCCACTTGTGGGCTCTCCTGACCCCATTGTCCCTTGAGGGAAATGCTTGTAAGCTTGCCCAGCATAGAGATTTTGACTGCCTTGTGCTCTCTCTGCCTTTCTACCCCAGCCCCAGACTCCTCACCTGGAAGAAGACTTGAAGGAGGTGCTGCGAAGTGAAGCTGGCATTGAACTCATCATAGAGGATGATGTGAAACCTGAGAAACAGAAGAGAAAACAAGGGGTGAGCTGGCTGTGCATCCAGTACCAGCTGCTAAGCTGCCCTGTGCTCTTAAGGAGTGTTTTGGCTGCTTTTATTCATCCTGCTATAGGTGCCAAAATGTTTTTAGCCCTGTGGCTGCTCTCTTTTAATCAGCAAGAAGTGCCTGAGGTTAAGGCCTGCTTAAAGCACCTCCAGGAATGTCCTGGTTTATGCTGAGCTCAGAGCTTCTTGGCACACTTGGAGCACCTGGGGCAAGTTGGGCTCTCAGAAGGCTGTGGGATGGCATGAAAAGTCTCAGTTTCCTGGTGGCCTTCCCTTCCTACTAAAAGCTCCTCCTCTAAACTGGTGGCTCGAGGTGCCAGGAGGGGGGCACTGGAAGCTGCTGTGCCCTGTGGTGGGGAAGGCTGCACACATCTTCCCCCTGAGGTGCTGGTGCCATGCAGAACTGGGGTGCTGTGGCCTTGGTGTGGCCCTGGGCCCTCAGGGTGGCACTTTGCAGGGTGTGTTTGTGCTGACACTGCTGTCCCTACCTTCCCCAGCTGCGCAGGAGCCCCATCAAGAAGGTCCGGAAGTCTCTGGCCCTGGATATTGTGGATGAAGACATGACACAAAACCTGCCTGCCCTCCCCAAGACTGTGTGTTTCAAAAGAGCCCAGGTGAGGGGTTGTGTGCTCACAGCAGGGGCAGAGCTGGCTCTGCTCTGAAAAAACTCTGCAAAGCAGCAGTAGCAGCCTGGAGCTGCCTTTGAACAGCCCATGTGGATGAAGGGCTGGATTTCTTCTTTCCTTACACTTTTTCTCCTGGTGCAGCCTGTGAATTTCCTGTCAAGGTCCCTGAACCTGTCCTCCTCAAGCAGGAAGAATGACAGTGGTTTGCTCAACAGAGCCTTTGTGCAAGTGCAGCCAGAGAAAATGTCCTACAGGAAAATGCCAAGCCATTTCAGGCCACCAGCACCGGTAAGCTCTGCAGCAGCCACTGCTCTCCCAGGCAGGAGTTTGTGTGGCAGTGCAGCCCTTGTCCCTTGAGGAGTGAGGGATGGAGCTGTGAACTGCTGCACAGGAATCCCTGCACTGTCAGGTCTGCCTTTACACCAAGGCTGGGAGGTGCTGAGCCAGAGGTGTCATTTTATGTTCCTCAAAGCCACAGCTGTGGCCTGCTCAGCATGTTTGGCCCTGGATTTCCTCATGGGAATTCTCGCCCACCAAGGAATTTGGATGACTGCTCTGGCAGTAAAGTAAACCTTCCTTTTTCCAGTGGGCACTCCTTGAGTGGACAGCAGCAAGCTGATCTTTTTTTGCTTTTCAGGGCAGAGCAACTGTGAAGTGCTGTATAAAGGTTAGACAGGAAGGTATTTCCCACCCCTGTGCTTTTAGGGTGTTTTTGGGTAGTGGGGAAGGCTGTGTGCCTTAGGCAGCACAGACTGGCTTTATCCTGCTTTACCCTGACTCTGTGGCAGTGCAGAGCTCCAGTGGCAGTGTGGCACCTTGTACCTCGTGCTGAGGCTGGTGCTGTTACAGCAGCTCTGTTCCTCAGCTCTGCACAGCTGGAACTGGGTTGTGCTGGAGTCACAGCAGCCTACACACACCCTCTGGGGCATAAACAGATCTCTCTACAAACTCCACCACTCTCAGGCAGGATGCCTTCATGGAGGGGTACCCCTATTTGCTGGGCTTAGAGCTTAGATAAAGTCTAAATGTAGCTTAGGTAAGGGGATTTGGACCATAATTTTGTAGGTGTTTACTTGGGTTGAGTCACTTGAGGTCTCTGGTAGCTCCAGTGGGGATGGAAAAACGTGCTGTCCTTGTTGGGGGGTTAAACTGCAGCTGGGGGCTCCTGTGATGGTGTTTTCCCATCCCAGGAAGGTGCAGGGTTGTCCTCAGGAACTGCAGTCATGGGGGATCTGTCCCTGCATTAGAGCTGCCTTGTGAAACCTCTTTCTTCTGACAAATAAATACCCTTCAGCCAGAGTGATTCCTTCTCCTTCCCAAAATAAACCCTTCTTAAACACTTCCATTTCTCCTCCTGTCCTCGCCAGGGCTGTGTTGCTGTGAGAGCTAATGGCTCTGTATAAATAAACTTTGGGGGTGACAGGGAGGCAGCTGCTGTGGAGACAGAGTACAGGTGTGCAGTGACATCCCACAGGCAGCAGGGCAGTCTGTGCTGCTGCTGGCCTCTGGGGTTTATTGTGCTGCTCTGGTGCTGCTGGCAGGCTGTTCATGATTAAGGAAGCTGATCCAGCTCTGGGCTGAGCCTCAGTGGGCCCAAAGCTGTGGCTGTGGCCATCCCAGAGCCCTGGTTCCCTGCAGTGCATGTGGACGGGTATTTCCAGTTCAGGGCACTGCCTGGCTCCTGGCATTCCCCACAGGATCCTCAGGGGCTTCCTGGAGTGCAGAAACACCTCATGGGTGACCTCTGTGCATGCAGAGACTGAGGCACCCCTGGGTTTTGGCTCCTCCCTTGTGCTGTAGGACCCTGCTGCAACTGAAGGCACCAGATTGCTGTTGAGGATGGCATTTGGTCAGAATAGACCTGGGCTCCTGTAGGAGTTGAACTGGTTGGCAATAAAGTCCAAAGCTGTACTTGAATTCCTTCTATCATTCTGGAATCTCTTCCAGAATGTGTGAGTTTTAATAATTTCCAGTGAGTTTTAATAGGTTTGTGCTTTTTTTTTGTCATGAGGCACATAATGGAAAGCCCTGAAAGGGATTGCCTTGAAATGGGGCACCCACCTGGGAAACTGCTGACCCTAAACCCCAGAAATGACCACCTCAGCTGTGAAGAGTAACTGGTGGTGGGCAAGTTTCTCCTGGTTGTGAGACAGGTTCTGAAGTTTTCCCTTGTTAGTTTTGTTTATTTTTGCAGTCTTGTAGAACAGGATGTCACAAGATGTTTGTCCTTGCCCTTGACTGTGTTGTACACATTCTTTCTCTTCCTCTGCAGATGACCAGGGCTTGGAAAGCAGTGGCCTGTGGTGGAACTCAGGACCAGCTCTTCATGCAGGAGAAAGCTCGACAGTTTTTGGGCACATTGAAACAGAGTCACACATCAAGGACCTTAATCTTATCATGAAGGATTGTTCTGCTTTTTAATCTTATTTTTTAAACCTTTTTAATCAGTGGAGGGGGAACCACAGGAAAAAATATCTTCTGCCAAGCCTTAGTATATGGGAGTGGATTTTTTTTCCCTTCAGTTCCCAGGTAGATCTACATTATAATAAATTGGGCTAACTGCTGGCTAGTGTGTGGAATGCAAGCTTTGGGATCATTATGGAAAGGCAGACAAGGGAGGCTTGAAAAGCTGACAGCAAGACCTCTCTCTGCAAGACCTGAATTCTGGACAAGTGAAAGCAGCAGCCGTGTTGCACCTTGGAGCAGCAGGTGCTGGAGACTGGCCTCACAGCATCCCTGGATTCCTGCTGCTGCTCTGGTACCTCAGCAATGCCTTTGTGCAAGTTCCTGCATGCCTTGAGTCTCCTTCCTGGCTTTCTCCAGGGGGATGGAGTGTCTCCCTGGGCTGGAGAAGGAGGAGGGAGGGTGTGGTGCTGGGGAGTGCCCTGTGCCTGGAGCCCCTTGCTCCCTGTGGGGCTGCTTTGTGCTGCCATGGCTCCAGCAGGGGCCTCTCCCCACAGCTGTGCTCCCTCTTCCAATAAATGATGGTGCTCACATCCCTTGGGCTCTGCCTCTGTCTCACAGCACTGGGGGAAGGCAGCAAAGAGCTGGTTTTTGTGTGGGCCCTTTGCTCTCCTGGCAAGTTGCTGAATTCCTGTTGGCTTCTCAGCAGGGAGGAGAAGGGAGGTTCCCCACACACACACTCTTATCAGCTGTTCCAAAGTTTTGGCTTCTTTATGGGCAGGTGCCACCCCGTGTTTGAGTCAGGGTGGTTGGGATCCCTGCAGGGGTGGATGGAGGCTGGACGAGGGCAGCAGGAGTGTGTGATGGAGCTGAGCCTTTGTGTTGCCCTTCCTTTGGAGGCTAAAGTTGCACCATGTAGCCACTCCAGTGTGGGAACAGTAGCACTGCCCTGGTTTGAGGTACAAAGGATGGAACGTGGGGATCTTAGCAACATATTAACTTTGCAATTGGAAAGGTGTTGGGAAAGCTGCAGAGCAGCTCCACAGAACAGGAAGAGCTTTTTGAGTGAGCTGTGCTGTGCTTTCCGTGGCCAAAGCCAGCCTGGCAGCTCTGCCTCTGGCTGGGGCTGTGCTCACAGCAAAGGTGTGCCCACCCCAGAGTGGGAAACCAGAGCTGGGCTGTACAAATCTCATTTCAGGTTGTGGATTATGCTGGAAATAGAGTAAAAAAATCCTTACTGACAAACCTGTTAATAAAACCTTGGATCCTGGGAAATGAGGGAGGTTTAGAAACCCAGCTGATTTTTCATTTTTACAAGCTCGGGGCCAGAGCAAATCCATGAAGTAATTTTTATTTCTGTTTCTCGGTGCTGCAGTGTTTGCTTTGGAAAGACAGCTGGGACCACTTGTCTGAAAGCCTGGCTTTAGCTGCTCCCATTCTGGTGTTATTTTAAGAAAAATCGTCATAAACCCATCCCTCTCTGCTGGGGCTTTGGTGGGCTGGGCTCTTCCTGCACTGGTGACAGTACAAACCCAAGCCTGGAACTGCAGTTCCTTCCTGGAGCTGACACGAGCTGGGAGCTCTGAGCAGGCAGGGTGTGCAGGAGGATAAATCAGGCTGTGAGCCTGGCACCTCTGTTTGAGAGCTGCCCCCAAATTAAAGGAGGATGAGGCAGAATAAGCTGCTTCTCTGAGGCTGTAAATCCAGGCAGTGCAGGCTGTCCTGCATTGCAGAACATTTATGGAGAAAGCTCAAGGGGCAGAAAAATACCAAGGTCTGGCATAGATGATGAGTAAAAAACAGAATTAGCTTTTAATTGGAAAAGGGAGCTTTTTCTAGTGTGGAGGTTGCCAGTGTGGTTTGATTGTCCTGGGGCCCAGGAATAGACATTAGTGAGGTAAAAATTGTTCCACTTGTTTTGTTTTGTTTTCCCTGAGAGTTAGGATGCTCTGCTTTCTTTCCAGTAAAAGTCTCATGGAAGTTGAGCTTCATGCTGGCTGTGGAGTTTCTGGGCTGGAGCTGGAGACCTCTCTCAGTCTGAGGCTCCCTGTCCCTGGCTGATGTCCCTTGAGGCCTCTGCAGTGACACAGAGTGGCACAACCTTCATCCACAAAGGGAAATCTGGATGTTTTATTTAGTTTTAAATGAAATACCAGGATGAAAGTGTTCCAGGAGTGTTGGCTGTGTGTGGGAGGAATCCCCTCCCATGGCCCAGCTTGTTGCACAAACCCCATGTTGCTTCTTGACTTTAAAGTTTGTCTTTCTGTAGTTTGCATTCCACAACAGATCAGATGACTCCTTCGTTGAGTCCAGACATGGAAAAAGGTTTTAAAAAGGATTTTAAAAGGATTTTTGAAAGGATTTTTACCAGGAGTTGGAAGGGAATATCACAGCTAGAGCTCCAGGGTTGTGTCAATGTCTTGACTGCTAGCAGGACATTGTTTCCAGCTGGGACAAGCCTTAGAGAAGCTGGGAAGGGTAAAAATAATGGAGTGAGAGAGTAAAAAAGGGCATCCATGTTTTTTTATTGGCAATCTTACTTTGGATGGAGCCTGGTGGGGCTGAGGGGCACTGGGCTCACACAGCTCCATGGTCAGCAGTGTGGGAGCTGCTGTGTGTCCCTCCAAGGGCTCTCAGCTGCCGGGCTCCTTCCTGCTGCTTGGAGGGAATTCACAGCCTTTTTATCTCGTTTTCACAGCTAATTCTGCTAAAGCCTGTGCAAACAGCAGGTTGCTTACAGGGGACTCTGGTTCCACACCCACGGGGAGAGACATCTGGCCATGGAGGAATGCAAGCGGTGAACACAGAAATTCCTTATATTTTGGGCATTTCTTGCATCTGAATAAAATACAATAAAAAGACAAATAATGAGGCTCAGCTATGTAACAGGGTATAAAACCAGCCCTGGAAAAGCAAGGGCTTTGTGAGCATGGGCTCCATGTTTGTATTCCAAGGCTTTGGAGCTCCCCAGGTGTTGGCAGCTGTGGCAGGAGATGCTGCTGACCTGGCTGCAATTCCTGCAGGGCCAGCCTGGCCCTGCTGACCTTTGATGGCTCCTTAGTAACAGAGGAGAGGAAATTCTCCATTACAGGATCATTAATAGCTCAGTATTAGCTCCTCAGTGATGTTCCCTGGGCTTTATCACTGCTCAGTGCTGGAAAGGACCCTGCGATGAGTGCAAGGGGCTGCTGAGGTTGGGCTGGGGAGTCCAGGGCTTCTGCTTTGCCCAAAAAATGCTTTGATCCTGGGGATTACTGACAGCAGCAAAGTGCTTCCTCTCCTGCCTTTGCTCATGGCTTTTATTGAGTAGTTGCTCAGCAATAACCATGTAAAATTTCCCATGTGCTTTTTTTGACACCCTAACCTGTGGGTTTAGAGGTTTGGGAAATTAAAAGGATGATTCTAGCTGGGCAGGCACATGCTGAGGATTAGATGAGGAGCTCCTGGGTCTTGCAAGAGATGGAGACCACTTGTGCTAAGAGCTGGCTGCAGCTGGACAGGAAAATAACTGTGCTTTGGAAAGTTAAAGTCCTGCCTGCCCCTGTTTCTGGAGTGAGAAAACTGCAGTTCTTCATCTCTGCCTGAGCAGAATAATCAAATATGAAAAGATGGTACTAGGTCAGGGGAAAATATTTTCCTGTGGAAACCAAAGGGTCCAGGATGAGGAAATAAATGTTTTCACTGAGAAGGTGTTAGGAATCAGAAATTTCAAGGAGTTAAAACCCCTGCTGTGAAAAGACTCAGCAAAACTACCCAGGGGACAAGCACAGGGTCACCTCCCCTGGCCATGGGCAGCCTCTGGCCTGTACCAGTGTGGCTGGCAGTGGCCAGAATAGCTTGTGAAAGGCAAATCTAATGCTTTATAGCAGGTTTGTGTTTGTAAATGCTTTATGTTTGGTTTTGTTTTCCCAAAATAATAAATAGGTGCTGTAGGAAAATAAATAGATGCTGCATTCCTAATCCCCTTACAATTTTTCAAAATTTGTTCAGTTTTGGAAAGCTCACTCAAAGCTTTGACTTTGAGCAAGGCAGCCAGTCCAGGGAATGGGATGCCTTGTACAACAGTGATGTCTTTAAAGATGGGGTTTGGGGGTTTTTTTGGGGGTTTTTGGTACCAATGTGCTGTGCCCAGTTCTGAGTTCAGCCAGGGGCACTGGGCTGCTGAAAGTGCTTAATTCAGTCCACTGGGAAAGGGAGAGCCCAGAGCCTGGCTGTGAAAATAAAGTGAGTTATCTGTAATTGTACAGGAGGTAACAGGTGCCAAAATTGCTGTCAGATCTGCAGAAAAGGACCAGATAAGAGGAAAAAATTAATAATTTTAAATTCAATTCTGCTGATGTACTGGTCTATTCCCAGGGTCAGTGTAAATCGAGGTTTGAATTAAGCCAAAACAGCCCAGTTAATGTCTAAATCTGCCATTTCTCAGGCCCTGTGCAAGCAGACAAACACAAAATCAATATTTGCTCTAACTGTTGCTAAGTTTTCTTTACAGATTAATTTCTGCCTAATAATCCCTGCAGCTGCAGCTCTCTGGAGCCCTCCCTGCCATGTCTCCTGTCCTGCCCTGTGGCTCCCTCCAGCCCATGGGGATGTATGGGGACTCTGCCTGACCCCCTCCTGCAAAACCCACCCTGCTCTGCCTTCGGGGCTGCACCCAGCGTCCTTCCTTTGCAAGGGATGGATGAGGGATTGAGGCTTTCCTCAGTGAATTTGTGGATGACACTGAGCTGGGAGAGTGTGTTGGAGGGTAGGAGGGCTCTGCAGAGAGACCTGGAATGATTGAATGAAGTTTAATAAGTCCAAGTGCCCAGACCTGCATTTTGGTCACAATAACCCCCTGCAATGCTCTAGGCTGGGGATGGTGTGGCTGGACAGTGCCCAGGCAGGAAGGGACCTGGGGGCACTGATGGACAGCAGCTGGACACGAGCCAGCAGAGTGCCCTGGTGGCCCAGAAGGCCAGTGGCTCCTGGCCTGTGTCAGCAATGATGTGGCAGCAGGAGCAGAGAGCTCATTCTGCCCCTGCACTGGGCACTGCTGAGGGCACACCTCCAGTGCTGTGCCCAGCTCTGGCCCCTCAGCTTGGGAAGGACATTGGGACACTGGAGCACATCCAGAGGGGCAGCGAGGCTGGAGAGGGGCTGGGAACACAAACCCTGAGAGGAACCCCTGAGGGAGCTGGGGGTGCTCACCTGGAGAAAAGGAGACTCAGGGGTGCCCTCATCACTCTGCACAGCTCCTGAAAGGGGCCTGTGCTCAGCTGGGGCTGGGCTCTGTCTGCAGCAGCACTGACACAGCCAGAGCACACAGCCTCCAGCTGTGCCAAGGGAAATACAGGTTGGATATTGGGAAGAAGTTTTTCATGGAAAGAGTGATAAAGTTGTGGCATGGCTGCCCGGGGAGGTGGTGCAGTCCCCATCCCTGGGTGTGTTTAACAAAGCCTGGATGTGGCACTGGGGGCCAGGGTTTAGTTGGGGTGTTTTGGCTGGGTTGGACCTGATGATCTTGGAGGTCTCTCCTAACCCAGTGATTCTGTGAATTCTGTGTGAATTCTGTGAAGTCTGTGGAAGGAAATCTTTTCCCCCTCTCTGTATGTCAGGCATCTTTTTCCAATCCCACGCCGTGGCAATGCAGCTGGATTAACACCAGGCAGAGCCGTGTTGAGCCAGGAGATGGTTTTGTCCCTTCTTTAGAGTATTTCTGTTTTGAAGGTTTATTCTCTGCTCCTGCCGCTAAGGGGGAGTGTTGCCACGCCGAGCAGCAGCTGCATGAGGCCGAAGCAGCGCATCCTTTCCCTCCTGGCAGCTGCTTTTCCCTCCCGGAGTGGTGGGAGAGGCAGGAGGGAAGCAGGGATGGCCGCAGCATCACCCAGGGGAGGGCAAACACCCTCCTGCTCGGTGTCAAAGCGGGGAGTGACCCGAATTTCAGGCCCAGCTTGGACAATAAACAAGCTCCATCCTTTGTAGCCACATGGCTTTGACATGGGCTCAGGCACTGGGTGATCCAGGAGGCCCCAGGAGGATGGACACTGCTGAAGAGTGAGCAGGGCATGTGGAGGATGCAGGTGGGTGGAAGGACCCCCGGCTCATGAAATGACCTTTCCTGCTACAGGAAGGAGTGGATGGAGAAGAAGAGAAATGCCCCAAACTGCCTGTGGAAAGGGTCCCTCCCTGCCTGAAGAAAAGAGTTAAAAATGGGGCTTAGAGGCTCTCTGGGGTAGGGCAGGTCAGGATCTCTGTTCTGGCAGCTTTGCTGTGCTCTGATGCTTGTGTCATCACTGCTGTGCTCAAGATGACCTCAAGGTCATTCCCCTGCCCTGTGAGAGACACAAAATGTATGTGCAGTTCAGACTTTCCCTCCTTAGACCCCCAGTCCCTCTGCCCATGAACTGCAGATAACCCCCCCTTCATCTCTTTTTTACCTCTCCCTGCACAGGGTGTTGGGATCTGCAGATGCCAAACACGCTTGTTTATGGCTTGCTGGTGTTAGAATTCTGAATTTTCCTTAAAAATATGTTCTCTTTTTAGTTTCTTACTTCACTTCAAATGTCATCCTTTTTCTCTTCTTCTTTCAGGGCCACCCAGGGATTTTATTCACAGAATTGGAATGAGCTGCAGAAGGGATAAAGATCATTCATGGGAACCTTGAAAGAATTGTCTGAGCTCTATGAAACGGAGATTAAAAATAAAACAGGGAGGTGAAGCACAGGCTCCAGCACGAGCTTCTTATAAATACTTGTCCATGAAATCAAGAGCTCTTCCCACCGTGCTGATGACCTGCACAGGGAGGAGCTGCTCTATCCCCCTCAGGAGTGGGTAAATAGGAGCAGAGCCCAAAGGCAGGGAGACAGCAGGCTGGAAAACCTGAAAAACGTTTGTGCTGCTTCCTCCCTGGGGAAAGGCACAGGTGAGCTCTGCTGGGTGTGGTTTCAGGGCTGTGGCACTGGCAGGGAACTCCTGGGGAGGGGAAGGGGAGAAGGAGCAGGAGGAGAAGGAGCTGGAATCCCTCGCTGCCTGCAGGCACAGCTCGTGATGCTTCTGGTGCTGGTGTAAAAGGAAAGGTTCTCTACTGCCTGGGAACCTCCTGGCCAAAGCCCTGGGGCTGTAAACTCCCAGCCCTCAGCCTCTGTCCAGGCTGCTGTTTCTGACTCTTGCATCCTCCCATCACAATATTCCCACAAAGCACTTTCCTCCAGACTGGTGCTCTGGGTATTTCCCAGCTCCAGCCCAGCCAGACCCCAGCTTGTGCACCCAAAGCTGGGAAATTCCAAGGAGAAAGGCCTGATCTGGTGTTGTGCTGGCTCCCTGTGCCCAGGCAGAGGCTGAGGCCGGCGAGGATGGCTCGTTGAGCTGTAAATGCTGGGAGATGCTCTTTGGTGCTCTCTGTCAGCTGGCCCCATGCAGCTGGCCCTGGTTTTGGGTCAGGGAGGGATTCACACGAGGTGTTTATGTCAGAAAAGCCACTCTGAAGCACAACATGTTTGTGTAGCTCCTCCTGTTGCCTTTTCTGGGTAAGTGACCTCGAGAGGTGTCTTTAAGATAAAGTGAAGGGAGGTGAGCATTTTTTCAGTTTGATAAAAGGCCATGCTGTGTCTGTCGTGGGTGTTTTGAGCATTCTGTGGCTGGCTGGAGACATGCTGAGTCTCCTCTGTTATCAGGACAAGCCACATTGAAACACAAAACCTTCCCCATCTCCCTCACAGTTTTTTTTAAGATTCCAGTTAGATGTTTTACTGGTGCCCAGCAGGCTGTTCTCCTGTCCTGCTCCTGTGGCCACAGCGCTGGGCCAGGGATGATTCCAGGGCATCAGAGATGGAGCAGGAGCCAGGTCAGGGTGGGAAGCTGGTGAGAGCACAGTGGGATGATGCAGTAAGGACAAAGGGCTTCAGCTCTCCTTTGGACAGGAAGGCAAAGCTCCTGTTTCTAAGCATAAGTCCTCTTCCTAGGAAGAAGAAAAAAAAAAAAAAAGGAAAAAAAAGCCATTTTAGGTATTGTTGATAAGGAATCAACTAAACTCCTCTTTTCTGGGTCCCCATCTCTGCAAGAGATCACTCAGCTATTCAGCTGAGGCTTAGCACACGGGGCTTTTGAAAACATCTTGCTGCAAGTGCTTGGAAAATGCTATCATTTAAATCCATAATAGCTCTGTTAGAAAACCTGCCCCAGGCATTCACATCAGCTCCTGGTGGGCTGTGCGTGTGTCTGGTACCGCTTCCCATCACCCCAGCCATGAATAATGTGAATCCAGCACAACACCAGCCTGCCTGGGCTTGTAAACAGCTCAGGCCACGGGCAAAAAGTGATCCAGCCTGCCCAGGTGGGCTCCCAGCCAAGGCTGGGGCTGTGTGACACAGCCTGGTGCCCTCCAGATGAGCTGGGTGTGCTCCCATCTGCTGCTGCCCGTGGTCATCCTGCACCCCCCGGGGTCTCTGCTGGGTGGTGGGAGAGGCAAAGCAAAGTGGGAAGGCACCAGGGTGTCCTTTCCTCAGGAGAAAGTCAATTTCTGGAACAAACCTGGGAGCAAACAGCTGGGTGCCATCAGCTCTGTGACACCCAGCCACGTCCATGGCAGGAGGTGTCAGCAAACCCTGACTGTGCTGAGCTTTTGGTGGCAGCACTGAGGTTAAAGAGGGAGCTCTGTTGGACCCTCTGCTGATGCCTCTGTCTGCTCTTCTCATAAAATATGGATCTGGGAGATCTGGAGCGCTCTGCTGCAGTTACTGAAATGCTTTTACATCATGTATTGCTTGCTGCTGCCCACACACTCTTCTGAATAATCATCAGTTTCTTCTATAATTACGTTTATTGCACGCTTGCTATGGTGACATATCCTGCACTGAGGAGTTCCAAGCTGGAATTCTGCTCTGGGGACACAGCCAGTTCCTGGGGTGCTGAGGGGGGCATGGGAGGGAAATCCTTCCGTAGCCTCTCTGTCAGGCTCTCCTGCCCAAGATGGCATCACAGCAGGTAGCCCAGAAATTAATAACATCATCATCTTTCTTGTGTGCTTTGGTAAGCAAGCTAATTAATAATGATGGGTCAACAGTTTTTAGGATTTTAGGATTAGCACCAGGTTTAGAGGAGGATCATGTGCATGTCTGAGCTGCAGTGTGCA
The DNA here is from genome assembly GCF_036417665.1 of Passer domesticus. Taxonomy (NCBI): domain Eukaryota; kingdom Metazoa; phylum Chordata; class Aves; order Passeriformes; family Passeridae; genus Passer; species Passer domesticus. The sequence goes on along the minus strand of NC_087489.1, from coordinate 4,642,977 downwards.
GATGTAGGCAGGTGTGTGGCAGTAAATGATGTGTGACCCACATATTAAAGTAGTTTTATTGTCTTTAAAAAAAAAAAGTTTATGGACTTAATCCCCTTCATCCACCACCTGCCCTAGTTTATCCAATCCCTCTTATTTAGGATAAAAATAAGACTTTGGTGTTATCAGGTGACTGATGGCTTTGGGGTGAGATGAGCCAGCCCCCAAAGCCCCATGGTATTTTATTAATTGCTTGCCTTATGTGCTGCAGGGGTGATGACTATTCCTAGGGAAGCTTCTCTCCACCTTTTCTGGGCAGGGGCTGCCCTGCAGAATTACAGTTGAGGAGCTGGGGACATCTCCCATCCCGACAGACTCACAGAGGGCCTGTCCTGCTTCTCCCACCTCGGTTTTCCTCCACCTCCAAGGAAGCAGCCCCAGGGCAATGAGCAGTGCACGATGAGGGGTGCATTTAGCAGCACGCTGTGAGTGTGGGCTCCCTGCCTGCCCTCCTGGAGCCCACCTTCCTGCAGGGAACCCCTTCCTGCTGGGAGCCCCTTCCTGCTGGCAGCCCACCAGCCCTGCACACAGTGTGCTGTTTAACAACAGGGTAATCAGCCCATAAGCTTCTAATTAAAATATAAGTATACTGCAGTGAGAAGGGGCTTGTGTGATGGACCTTGAAATGCTCTGTTTGCAGAGCTGATGAGACACTCAGTGCCCTGCAGCTACTCTGTGCTGCACAGATAGGAGCCTGAGGGCTCCCCACTTCTGCAGGCTCCCTGTCCTGGTGGCCCTTGTGTGTTCTGCTTCTCCCTGGGGCCATCCCAGGGGCTGCAGCAGCGCTAGGGGTGAGGTCTTGGTTTAGTTTATGCTGAAATGTTGTCTGAAGGTGTGTATGGTCAGTTTGGGGTGAGTGGGATGATCCATCTGCTGTGGGGAGCAGTGGTGGGGTGTGACCCAGTGGGGACAAGGGGGTGGCCAGGGAGCTGCAGCCCCTGGTGGCCCTGGGTGACTCCTCCCTGCTGCCCCTGCTGTGAGCTGAGGATTTGCCCACAATCCCTGCACGTGGAGGTGTGGGGGGCTTTGGGGTAATGGCTGCCTGCCCAGGGGCTTTGAGATAATCAGAGAAATGCAGTCTCAGGGGATTTGTGTAATGGGCCAGACCCTGCAGCCCCTGCCCTCCCTCCTGCCTGCCCACGGGGCCTGGGCAGGTCAGCATTTACCCAGGTGGCCAAGCCAAACACGGGCAGTGCCTGCTGCACACTGCACACGAATCAGGGCTGAGCTACAGCAGTTAACTCCTCCTAAAATGAGCATGGAAAGAGAGGACAGGAATGAGGTCTTTGGCCTGCCCTGCAGACCATGGCTGTTGCCTTGACTCCAGGTTTAAAAACATCCAGCCATTTTCCCCTAGTTTTTCCCATCTCCAGACAGTTGCACCTGTTCCGAGTGCCTCCTTCCCTCCAGCCTTGATCCTGAAGCAAAGTCTGAGCTGTAGAAGTTGTTGGTGCTGGGGTGGATGTGGTGACAGGAGCCCAGGGTGCTGCTGAAGCTTGGTGTGAGTTTTGGGTCAGGAGCTGGTGCAGGGCTGTTCTGTGTGAGGCTTAGTGCAGTTCTCACAACAGCCTTACAGGGCAGAGAAATAAAGTGAAATGGGGGGAGATGATTGTGGGGATCTGTGCTGGGGATGCTGGACCCCCCTCTTGAGCTCTAATGGAGCAACACATCCATTCCTCTGTGACAGGATAGAAATTAAGGCAGAGAAACCCCTGGGGAGGCAAACTTGCTTTCCTGGGAATCATTTCCACACCTGGGCACTGAGATGCACAAGGTTCCTGGGCTTGAAAGGGGCAGCAATTGCTTTTCTCATCCTTGTCTTCTGAGACAAGCAGCACTGGCATGTGGGAAGAGGTGCTCCAGCTTTGTTTTTATTTGCTGAAGAAGGGATCTTCCTGCAGCTGCATACTTAATGGCTTTCTAGGGCCATTCATTAACCTGACAGGTCGACCAGCAAACCCAGAGCAATGATTCCACCTGCTTGCCATGACGTCTCTTTTTGCCCCAATAAACCTTCCCACTCCTTGCAGCTCAGCTGATGAATCTGCCCTGAGATGCAGGGAAAGGTATCTCCACAACAATGAATCCATGTCAAAAGATTTGTGAGCAGCCAGCCGAACAATTCCAGACAGAGAGACAGGAGAAAGAACATCATTCCCGAAAGCACTGCATTATTGATTAAGCATTTGTGATCCATAAAACATAGTAAAACCATGGGGCTGGCTGCAGAATGAATCCTACCAAAAAAAAGGTTGCCTTTTACTGTCTCTGGTCCTCAAGGACGAGGGTAAAGTAAGTTTAGTACCAAGCAGGAATTCGTTTGTATAATAATGGTTTTTGATGACTTGCAAAGGTTATTTTATGATTAGCCATCTAATTATAGAATGGCCAACAATTTCATCTTATCCAAATCTGCATCAGCTAAATTATGAAATGCCCTTGTTTTATGCAAATTCTGGAAATATTGCTTCCTTAACCTCCCAACCCTGCTGTCTGTCACTGCTTGTGTGGAGCATAAATCTCAGGGCAGTGCAGAGCTGGATTCAGTGGCACACAGAAGAGGGTGCATTGATTCCAGGGGAGCAGGGGCAGTGCTGAGCGATGGTGGAGCTGCAGCACGGGGCAGATGTGGGCAGATGTGGCTGTGTAACCCCATGGCATTGCCCCAGCTGGGCTGCCCTGCCTGGGGGGCTGCTGGAGCTGGCACAGGGAGGTGGGAGAGTGTTCCTAGGGAATCACTCAATCACTTGATGGCCTGGAGATGTGAGATGTCCTTGCTCTCAGGATCTGCACACTCCATGCTTCCTGGCCCTGTGAACCATAGAGTGGTTTGGGTTGGAAGGGGCCCTAAAGACCCTCTTGTTCCAGTCCCACTGATATGGGGACACTGCTCTCAGCTCAGGTTGGTCAGGGCCCCATCCAGCCTGACCCTGAGCCTTTGCAGGGATGGGGCAGCTTCTCACAGCTTCTCTGCCAAGAACAACCCCTGGTTTCTCTCTGCTTTAATTTCTTCTGGTCAGTTGGGGTCAAGAACACCTTTCTCTTGGGTCTGAGGAGCATTGCTGAAAGGTCCTACATTAATGGGCCATGAAGCACAAATTCCTCCTGCTCTTGTTCTCTCACAGCACTACAGGAAGTGAGGGCAGGGGAAACTGAGGCACAGGTTTGCTGTTCTTCAAGGTGGGCACGTCTGAGACTCAGATGTGGGTGGGCAGGGGACTGGTCAGAGCTGCTCTAGAAACATTGTGTGTGTTTACTTTGTGGCTTCTTTGCTTGGAAGAGATGCTGACTCCTCATGCCTGAAATTTGAGAAGCAGGGATGATAGGAACACCTTTTATATATTTTTTTCCAGTTTTATAAATGATGAAGAAAAGGAATTTGTTATTTCAGACAATCACAATTCTCGAAACCAGAACATTTTGGCTACTCCTGGAGAGGACTCTTCTTCCAAAGGATGCAGCTTTAACCAGAGCACCAGAGAGGGCAATACTGAAATAAAACAGTCTGAGACTGGTGATTGTGTAGAGAAGAACAGAAACTCCCTATGTGTTTTTCATTCCCCAGATCAGGTGTCTGGGAGCTTTTTTGGCCAGTATTCACCTTCCTGTTACAGCAAGCCTTTAATGATGGGCTTGTGCCCTGGGACAAGCCAGGCCTGGGTGAACTCCTGAGGGGGAGATGGTGAGAGAAGAGGAACTGCAGCAGGAATTAAGAGCTTGTCTGGGAAACCCTGGAGAGTTTTGTAAGACTTTGGTATGATCCTTGTAGATCAGCTCATGATCCTGGAAGGGCTCACAGAAGAAGTGGGGATCTGCCATGGTGAAGATGGAGAATCTCTGTGCTGGAGGCAGGGAGCGCAGAAAAAGAAGGGGAAAAACATCAGGAGAGGGAGAGGAAAGGAGGATTGTGAAGATTAGGTCCAATTAGTTACATGCACTTTAAACATCAGATCCTATTAAACACTCCTGGTTTAAAACCAGGCCCTATTATTTGGCTGCAGCTTCCAGACAAAGTCCCGTTAAGTGGAGCTGCTTTGAAATCCAGGGCCTCAGACACAGCCATTACGGAGATCAGGCCCATTAAATATATTCAGTTTGAAGATTAGGTCTGGTTATACTCAGGCAGTTCAAAGCTGGCCTCTAATTAAGCAGAGGCGGATGGGGAGCTGGAGCTTGAGGGGAGAGGGGGACCTGTGGAGCATCTCCTGTTCCTGCAGCTCCTCCCTGGTGGGAAGGAGACCCTGGCCAGCCTTGGAGTTCCTTCCCACCCAAGAGGGTGCTCTTGGTCCTGTCTGCCTGTGCTGAATTACCCCAAATGCATTTTCCAGCAGGAAGGGAGGGAGGGTGGTCTCCAGGATGGTGGAGATGGAGACTTGAGGCATCAGAGGTGAACAACAGGGGGCTGAGGGAATATTGCTGGCTGGGCTGGGAGCTTGAGAGATCAGGGGAACTAAAAGGTGCCCTGTGCTCCCCTCAGTTTTTATTCTGATTGAGAAATATGTCAGCCTGCAGCACCTGAACTCTTTGTGCCTGGAGAGGACCAGGGCTGTGCCCCAGGTGTTGTTAGGGGCATGGGGAGGTAATCCCTGGAGAGCCCCAAAGGATTTGGGTGCTCAGCTGTGGATTGCATGGAAATGTGGGCACTCACCTAGGGGCACTCACCTGGGGGCACTCACCTCTCTGCTGGGACCAAAGGAGCTGTGCACGGCTGGGGTTTGTGCTTTGGGTGCTTGAGGACCCCTCTCCCAGCAGGATCCTCCCTGTTCTGCTGGCCGTGATGGCAGCCCGGGGACTCAGTGGAGCTTTTCCTGTAGGATTGCACAGCTCCAGAGATTCCTTGTGTGGGTGCTTGCCTCATTAACGGGAATGGCTCAGGAGCAGATCCCAGCTGTGGGGTGAAGGGGACAGAGATGGCATCCAGCCCAAACCCTCTGCCCAAGGCAGCACTCCCTGCCCTGGGGTTCTGACCCCACCAGTGCCAGCCCAGCCCTGCTGAGCCCTGGCTGCAGTGGCTCATTCTGCAGCTGGTGGCTGTCCTGCAAGATGCCATCGACCATCCCTCCTCAGCCCTTTCTCCACACGTTCACTGCTCTGCTCTGCACTCACAAGGTGTGATGGGCAGAGGTGTGACAGCACCAGGGGTCGTTTTCTGCCTGGTCCCCACATCAGTGCAGGGCAGTGAGGAGCCCCTGCGTGCTCTTACACACATTACTGGCATCATTGTTATTTGTTTCCAGGGGATTTATTTGGTGCTGCTCTTGGTCCTGAGCCTCAGATCACTTTTAATTAGTGCTGGGTGCTTTTATCTTTGATGGAGAGAAAGGATTTTGCCATTTGGACTTTGGCATATGAAGTATTAACTTAAATATATATATTTAATTTTTGTATTAAATATTATGTAGCAGCACAGTATTAATATTAAAACTTTAATACAATGTAAATGTCAGACTTGCAGTGATAAAACTTAAATGAAATATATTTATAATGTATTTATCTCTGTTTCACTTGCAATAGCAAAAGATTTTTAAGTCAAACCAGATTCTTTTTCACTTTTCAATAGAAAAAAAATCTACAAGAAACCATTCCATTAGAGGCTGTTTTGATTTTTTGTTATCACTTCTGATCTCATGACTCGAGGACTCAGGGCTGGAATGAGTGCTGAGGCTGCAACCTGAGGTGATGGATGGAACGCTGTCAGCTCCCATCCTTGCTTGCCCTTATCTCTCCTCTCCCCTCTGTTCCTGTGGTTCCCAGGAAGGAGATCCGTGCTCCTGGCCCTGCCTGGTGCTCTTGTGGCCCAGCTGGGGCCCCACAAGGGCCAGTGGGAGGAGAGGCTGCTCTGCAGCTCGGCCAGGCCAGAGCAATCCAGCAGCTCCCTGGGACCCGAGCTGGGCTCAGCTGCCACGGGCACATCCCAGGGAGCTGTCCAAAAGCTGTGGCAAGGAGGGATGTCCGGGATCCTGCCTGGTGCCCGTGGTGGCAAGGGGAGGGAAATGTCCCCAGGAGTGCAGGGAGGGACAAGGGGAAGCTCAGAGCCCTTCACAAACAGCAAAAAAGAGACAAAAGAGAAAAAAGGGGTAGAGGAGCTGCCCTGCCCCAGCCTGGCCCATCTCCTGATGCTGCTTTTCCCTGGTCACTCAGCCCTCAGCAGCAGAGGAGTGGAAGAGACTCCTTCCAGCTCCCAGCTCTCCTTCTGCTGGGAAGGGTGAACCTTCAACCCTCCAGGACAGCGCTGGGGAAAAACTGTGAGGGAATCCCTGGGAGGCTGAGGGGCAAGGCTGAGGAAATGAGGGTCTGGGGTCCCTGCCCTGCCCTGCCAGCTGTGCTGGCCCTGTCTGGGTGAGCTGAGCTGCTGAAGGGCTGTAGAAATGTGGCTCAGAGTGGGGTTGTGGTGGCCCAAACCCTCTGGATCCCTCTGCCACAGCAACAAAAAGTGCTTGGGAACTGGTCCCAGCAAGACAAACTGGCTGGCCCTGTCCCCATCCTCCTGTGCTTTCACTTCCAGGTTTGCCTCAGGTGTGCATTCTATCATATTCTATCACATACTCTACCCATTCTTAACAGGCTGTGCATTCTGTCCCCATCTGTCAGAGCTGGGGCAGTTCTCTGCTGTTCATGGGGCAGTTTTCTTCATCTCCCCCACAGCCAATCCTCCCTCCAGCAGATCTCTGCTGTCCATGGCCAGGGAGTGTCCCTGCAGGGCTGATCAAATTCCAGCATCCCATGGGGAGATGCTGTGCCCAGGGCAGGAGCCAAGCATTCCTACCTGGATCCAATCTGAGCCTGGAACAGCACAGCAGCCTTTGCCCCCTGCATTCCCAGAGGAGCAGCTTTCTCCTGCCCTGCATTCCCAGAGGGAGAGCAGGCCCATCTCCAGCAGCCCTGGAGCTGCAGAGGAAAACTGCAGCCTTGTGCAGGATCCCTGCTCCAGCAGAAGCACAGCTGGCACTGCAGGAGGGCTGAGCCCCCATGGGATGGGACTGTGCCACCACCCTGACCCACAGGGGGACAGCGCCTCTGCTGACTCTGGCAGTGGTTTTTGTTTTTTTTTTTTCTATTTGTACTATTGCATTTGTATTTTTAATTTTCCTAATAAAGAGCTGTTATTCCTATTCCCATATCTTTGCCTGAGAGCTTTTTAATTCCAAAATTACAATAATTCAGAGGGAGGAGGTTTACATTTCCCATTTCAAGGGAGGCTCCTGCCTTCCTTAAGCAGACACCTGTCCTTTCAAACCAAGACAAGGTGGCTGTGACAGAGCACCCCAGTCCCACAGCCAAGGCCACCAGGACAGGCCTGGAGCTGGAGCTGTGACGTGGGAGCACGTGGCTGTGCTGACAGAGCGAGCGCCGAGCCAGCGAGTCTCCGGGAGCAATAGGAACGTGCAGGAGGATCCCTTCTCCTCTCATCCTTTTATCTCCATCCCTTTTTGAAGAAGCAGCAGATGAAAGAGCCCACTACTCACATCAAACCCCCATCAAGTGCATTAAAGGAAATGGCTTTGGCTTTATGGTTTGCTTTGAAAGAAACAGTGGCAAAATGAGATGGGAAGGCATGAAAGACACCCCAGCTGGGTGAGCTGCATTTCCAGCATCAGAAGTAATTAAGATGCAGGTATTTGAAAGGATGCACAAGGGCACATCATTAAGGTGCACTTTAGCTCAGCTTCCCAGCTTCTGCTGTGCCCCAGGGATAGCTGCAAACAGTCCCAAATTGCCTCTTCCACTCCAAAAGAATTCCAGTCTTGTGGGAAGAAAGGCAGAGGTGCAGAAACATTCCAGAACTTGCCTCTGGATAAACTTTCTGTTTTAAATTCCTTCTGATTGAATGCAATAAATGAGATGTGATGGCTTCCTGTAGCAGGAATGGGATCCTGTCCCAGACAGGAGAGAGAGAAGCAGGGTGAGCCCTGGAGGGGGTGGGAGCAGCCCAGGGTGGTGTGGTGGAGGCAGGAGTGGAGGGTTAGCTGGGCTCTCCCACCTCCTAGGAAATTGCTTCCCCTGTATCAGGGGTTTGGGACCATTGTTTAATAAGGGGCAGATGGCACACTGTGATTGCCAATATCTTAAACAGCGAGAGGTGGCGATTTCATCTTTTCCTCTGTGTCAGCTGCAAAGCACAGGCCTCGGGTCTAGATGTGTGAAGGTTAATAAAACCAAATAAAAAATTAATTCCCTTCAGCAGAGATGGCAGTTGATGATGTGCCAACGATGCCCTCAGAGCAGAGCTGTGCTGCTCAGGCTCTGTGGAGTCCCTGCTCTCGTGGCCATGAGCTGCATTTGCAGGTGCAGCAAATACCAGCATCTGTCCACCTGCCAGGAAGGAACCAGAGCTTTTTGGAGCTGTTCCTGTTGGTCCCTTCCAGTGGGCACATTCCCCGAGCAGGGAGAATGAGCTGGCAGGTTTGGGATGAAGCAGTGGAAGGGCCTTTTGCTGCAGGGTGGCGTTATGCCAGCTTTCCCATCCTGCTGAGGGAAAGCAGAGCACCAAGAATACATCCTTTGTATCAGTTCTGGAGTACTTTGACATCCAATGAACAGCTTTTCCAGATGTTATGTGCTCAGCTCTCAAAGTTGAAAACTTGTCCGTGGAAGAGGGACTCTGTGGTCATGCACAGCCTCCAGGGTGCTTTGAAGCACCTACTGCTGGTCACTTCTGATCTTCCAAATTGGTTTTCCTTACTACTCAAAATCTCAAGCCCTGTATGTCCCATTGGGAGCTCCTGACCCTGGTGCAGGGCAGTGGAAAGGACACTGTAGGATGTGCTGTGGGACATGGAAGAAGACCAGGGATCTGGGACCTGGGGACAGGAGCAGGACAGAGGCACTCAGCACTTTGTTTCTGTAGCATCTCCTTGCTGTAAAAGCAGAGTAGCAAGTGCAAGGCTGAAATGTGGTGCTGTGTCTGAGGAGATTTTGTTTATTGCCGTGGCTCCCTGTAGGGTGGAAGAAAATACTGCTTGTGGGCAGAGGAATGGTGTGGCACCCACAGCTGTGGGGATTGGCTCACAGTGATTTTCTGAAATACAGAGGAATACAAGAATCCAAGGGACCGCTGGAGCCTGATTTTTGCAGGTGGAAAGGGAGCACTGTACTTTTTACCATAGCTGCAGAGGGCTGGAAGTAAATTGAACCCAAGAGCTTAATCTGGTTTTAACAAGCTGGGAAGAACTGGCAAGGAAAGTGGGGGATGGGATGGGATAGGGTGGGATGGGATGGGATGGGATGGGATGGGATGGGATGGGATGGGATGGGATGGGATGGGATGGGATGGGATGGGATGGGATGGGGATTGTCCCAGGAGTTGAAAAGCATTCTCTGGGAGCAGGGACTGACCCCAGCTCACCTTGCCATGCACACAGGGGGTTTATGTTCAGCCCCAGAGTTGATCCTCCTCCATGGGGTGCTGTGCCACTCGGTGGTCTTTCATCCAGCTCCAAACCGAGCTGGGGGCTGGCTGCTGGGCAGTCTCCTAGTCTGGGATAACCCAGCCTGGTCAGCCACAGCCTGGCTGACACACCCAGATAGAAAAACTGCCAATTCCTCTGTGGGTACTCTATTTTTTCTTCCTTAGAGCTGATGCAGGTGGTCTCTAGATGTCCCTGTGTGATATGGGAGGAGGGCCAAGCACTGAAACACAGATGGGCAGGAGCATCAGGGTTGTCTCCAGCTCTGTACTGGGTATTTTCAAGGACCCTGACACTCCACCTCTGTGGCTGCAGCTGCGATTCCCCCAGCCCAGGCAGGCAGAGGCCATTCAGAGCAGGCCTGTGCCTGAGGAGTGGTGCTGTGCTGAGCTGATGAGAAATCTGCTGTTGAACTGGAGGTGTTTGTAAGCATGCCTGCCTGGATTTGTAGGGGAACTCTGCAGAGCTGCTGTGCTATTGATTTACACATTACCTGGGCTTTGCAGGCTGGCTCCTCTTCCTTCCCTTTTGCTGCAGGGCTCTGCTGGCACGTTGGCAGTGCTGATCCCTCCCTGCCTGGAGGGGAGCTGGGCTGTGGCTGCAGATGATCCCCCAGGTGAAGCTCAGGCCTTCAAAGCTCCTTTGTGGACCTCTGGGCGGCACAGCTCTGTCCCAGCAAGGACATTTATTTTCCTTCCTTTCAGGCTCAGTTTTCCTCTGTGCTGGTCCATAGGAGAGAGGGTACAGCCTCTGGAACCTCTCTGAACTATCACCTTGCAGTTGTACACGGGCACAGCATCTTTTAAAGAAACTTCCAAGTTTCACCTTTTTGCTGGGAGGTAGCATGTCTCAGGACATCACTAACAGGAGGTGTCATGAATGCTGATGGCCCAAAAGAGACCACCAAGAAGAAATTCCTTCCTCCAGAAGCTGTTTCAGCATCTCTTTCCGGGCAGCATTCCCTCCAGCCCTGCAGGAGGAGCTGGCAAAGCTGCTGAGAAGCTCAGGGCACTAAGCTGAATGGAGAGACTTAATTCTGCTGCTGGAAACCTCCCAGCAGCTGGGACAGAGTGTGACCACTGCCTGCAGCAGGTGCCCAGAGCTGTCACTGTCCTGCCCCGAGCCTTGGGGTTGGGTGTTTCTCCCAGTGCCACAGCTGCAGGGGTGACCCAGCCCCACAGACCCATCCAGGGGTGCTCTGTGCCTCCATCAACAAGGTCAGACTCTGTTGGGAAGCAGTTAAACACGTGGATGGTGGCTACAAAATCCCCTCCTGTTTTTCTGGCTGTGTTTCCCATCCCACTGGGTTGAGTGTGACACCACAGGACATGGATTGCTGTTCTCTTCCCACTCAGCTTTGGGCACTCTGTGGCACTCTCAGAGGGCCCACGTGGGGCTTGTTCAGGTGAAAAAGGAACATTTGGAGCACAGAGTGGAGAAACTTATTTTTCACTTCAGTGAGGGAAAAAGTAAATCCTCAGTGCTGGCGTGAAATGGCAGAGAAAAGGAGGTTCCTGGATTACAGGGAGAGAAATACCAATTATATTAAAACGGGGGGAAAATCAGGAAGGCTTTATCGGGACTATTCACTGACAAAATTTGCAGCTACAGGCTGTGTAGGAAAAGCCTCAGATTTGAATCCACAGAAATATTCTGGCTATAATAATCCTGCGGTATTCAGGCAAAACTCCTGTGGGGTCCAGTGGGAGCCTTGCTTGGGGCCTGGAGGATTTACCTTATCAGTCTTTTGAAAACGTTAAAGAATTTAAACCCCCCAGCTGCCTTGTCCTGAGGAAAATCCCGTGCATGGCAATGCTGAGCCTGTGTCCACAGTGAGAGGCCGCACTGCAGTCCCCGCAGAGGTGCTGGCCTTTTCCCTTTGTCCTTCCCCCCTCGCTGTGCACAGGGATGAAAGGCAGAGCCTGTAAAGTTTCTCACACTGCTGCCTCTCAGCTCTTTTTTCCTCCCTGGTGTCCTTTGTGCCTGGCTGGGCTGTGAGCCCTCTGCTCCTGGCTGTCCCTGCCTCGCTGCTTGGCCAGGGTGACAAGTGCCCAGTGCAGGGGCACTGAGGAGGGGTCCTGGGACATGCCACACTCTGTGAGCAGTGGCCCTGCCGTGTGTGGCCCCCCATGGGCTGCGGTGCCCACTGTGAGCTGCGCAGGTACTGTGTGGTGTGGGGGGGTGAAGCTTTTTGGACAGCACTGGGGACCAAAGTGTCCCCCCAGGACTGTGCCCTACTGCACCATGAGCACCTGCTCTCCCAGCTCTTTGCACAGGGATTTTAAATACATTAATGCTGCAAAATGTGGTCCCTAGTGACAGCACTCGGTGTCACTCTCCATGTCCTGGGCCAGTGGGAGTCAGTTTTCTCTGTGCTGCTCCATGCCAGGGCTGTTTGTCCCTCACAGCTGTGGTGTGGGAGGTACTCCAGGCACCACAAAGGGCACAGATGTAAAACAAATTATTAATAACCTCTATCTGTTTTCTGGTTGCTGCAGTTATTTTTGGGTCCCATCTCTTTCCTGCATCACCTGAGTTTTACCACTGAGGCAACCAGATTGATAAAAGCCCCTCTGCAAAGTTGTTTAAACCCAGAATTAAGTGGAATAAGGAGAAGTGTTGGGAAGCAGCAGTCATTGATTTCAGGACCTGCACTTTGCAATCCATGATGAGGAGAGGAGCTGGCCCTGGTGTGCTGTGACCCTGCAGTGCATGGGTGCAGCTCCTCAGCAGAGCACGTTCCTGCCTAGAAAACAGCACCCTCTGGGAAGCTGGAGACCAAAGGGCACCCTCATCTACAAGGAGCTCAGGTAAGGAGCCCCTGGGGACTTGCTGGAAAATCAGAGATGAGAAGTACACAGCAGGCTGCTCAAAGCACTGGGACAGGACCAGCTGCTGCAGAGGATGCTCCTGCTTCAAGAAAAGGATGGGGGGGAAATGGTGGTGGTGGAGAAAAGGGAAATTCTTTATGTGCTCAGACAACCCTGGGACTGTGTCCTGAAGGATAAGCCCCTGCAACCCACACAACATTTTTTCTCTTGTTCTTCAGGTGTCTCTGGCTCCCCTCACCATCAATCTGAGCCTCTGATCAGCCTGAGCCCTGCACCACTGAGGCCTTGGACATAATTTGTGGCAGCATCTTCTGGAGGTTAATGACATGTTGTGGGAAGTGGTCACTTTGAAATTCACTGCTCTCTGATTTCACTTCATATCCTCGTGGCTTTGTGCTGCTGCAAAAAACCCGCCCCCAATTGCTCACTGCAACAGCATCTGGCCTTCCCCTCATTATTAACTTCTTTTTTTTTTTCTATTTTGGGGTTCTTTTCCCTTCCTAGTAATTGTTGCTGGGTTGCTGGGGGGAAACCATCTGCGTGACTGGGGAGATTTAGAGAGTCAGTAACAGAAGGGATGTTATCAGAGTCTGGTACTTTAGGAGACTGTGGTAATCCAAAGCTGATTACAGCTGGGCTGGTGCAGCAGGAAATTCGGGACATATTGGACACTGGCACTTCCCTGGAGCATCAAGCAGTGCAGAGCTGTCTGGGCACATGGGGGAGGGAGGGCTCCACTCCCTGTTTGCATGGGGGGTGACAAACAGCGACCCTTTCCCTCTGAGATGGTGGCTGGGGAGAAAGGAGATAAAAAGGAACAAAGGGAGGTAGAAAGCACAAAAGCTCTGCTCTCTCTGGGCACATGGCTGTGAGGGTGAACACATTCACAGCCAGCTCACATTCCCCTGCTGTGACAAAATCCCCGTCCAGGGCTGCTCCCTGTGGGCACGGGTCAGTCACAAACAACACTGCCAAGCCAGTAAATAAATCCATGTCCCCAGGCTAGGCTGTGCTGGCCCTGGTGAGTGATGCAGCCTGAGCACCCCCAGCACACAGATCACTGCTGCCTTTGGGATTTATCCCTGCCAGGGCACCCGGCCTCCTCTCACTTCTGCTGGGCTCTAGTAGCAAACACCCAGGGTCTGACCACCTCCAGTCCCACAAACACACACCCAGGGGAGTTGCACTGGTGCTGTGCACGGCAGAGGGGTTTGGGGAGCCCTGAGGCTGCTGGGGCTGTGCTGGGGCTGGGGGATGCTCTGTGCTGCTGGGGCAGCCCCTCAGGGAGCCTGTGCCCCAGCCCAGGCCAGCCTGGCCACCAAGGATGCTGCCCTCCAGCCTGGCATGGCAAACAGGCTCAGAGTGGGGATGGAGAGCTCTGCCCTGGGTGCTTGGGAGGCTTCCCAAGTGCTCCGTGCCGGCTCCTGCATCTGCACAGAGGGGAAAGTGCAGCACAGGAGCTTTCACAGGAGATTTGGGACTCCCAGCGAGGCTCCTTCCCTCTCTGCTGGGGGGACAGCCCTGTGCTGAAGGGGCTGCAACAGATCACAGCTAATGGGGGCTGCTGGTGCTTTTGGGAGCAGAAAAAGGGCAATAAAGGGGGCATGAGCTGCTCTGTGCTGCTGCCTCCCCACGGGGGATATCTCATGGGAAAGGCTGCAGTGGAGCCAGCGTGCAAGCGGGGTGTGAAAAGGTGTGGAGACCCCTGAGGCACTCCTGTCCCAGCCTCTGCCTAGCTCTTTTTTGGGGGTTTGTTTTATTAATTCCCACTTGGCTGCCCCTCAAGCACTGTGTCCCCTCTTGGTGCTGGCTGTGGGACCAGCCTTGGAGCTCTGTGGGGTCTGCACAAGGCCCTGCCCAGGCTGCCCTGGACCACACCATCCTATCGATTGCCACTTTGATTCCTGCTGCTTTATTTACTTGCTCAGTAATAATTTGCTTAATAAAACCCTGCTATAGCGATTAGAGAGTGCCCAACCCTTTTGATTTCCAATTTCTTTCCCGGCCCCAAAGACACTGGTGTTCCTACACTTCCCCTGAGAGCCTGGGGTGTAAAATTCATAATTTGGGGTTGCATGGGCTGGCCCATTGCTTCTCATCAATAGGTACCAGTAGATGGGTACCATCTTGGGATGTTTAGGTGATTTGGGGAGATTCTGTCCTGGGAAACCTTCACTGCAAAGCTCAGGGGAAAAAAGGAACAATTCCTGAGACCCCAACAGGGCGCATGGGAATGAAAACTCAGCAAAAGCCATGATGCCCTCATGATGGGTCTTAATAGCCCATTTCTCATGTGAGCACCACTTGATTTATGCAGCAATGTTCCATGGTGAGGAAAGCATCATCCCTCTCATTAGTGCAGCACCCAGCATGGCAGGGCCCTGGCTGTGGGCAAGCCAGCAGCGGAAATATGAAATAATATCAATAAAAGGGAGCAAAAGTGGAGCTTGCCAGATGCAGCCACGCTGGGGGTTGTCAGGAAATGACAACACTGCGTGCAGGCTCCGTGAGAGATTAAAAAGTGTTTGGAAACTGTCCCCCTGAGTCTTTAGCCAGGAATGGGCAGTATGCAAATACAGCCAGTTAATCATTGCAAAATAGGACAGCGTTTCCAGGCACAGGAGGCAATTTTACTCTTGCATTATGCAGGCTCCTTGCTCTTAAATATGTTGAGAAGAATTTTTTTTTTTTGGGGGGGGGGAAAGAAGTGAACAGAAGTGAATGGAAGTGTTTGTACAGGGAGATGCCTTTGGAGACCTTCGCTGCTCCTGGGGGGATGGCAGCAGGGACCACCTGGGTTGTGCCAAAGGCTTCTTTGGGCTGGATGAAGGCAGGGATTTAGCCCCAGGTAGGGAGCTGGTACAAGCTTTATCCTGGCCTCATCTGCAGACCAGCTACAAACCCCGGGGGTGTCTGCAGCCATTTTTGGGGATGCCAGGCTGGGGGGCCCAGCTGGGTCCTTGTCACACTTCAGTAAGGTGCCCTAAAAGTGTGTGAGCACGAGGCAGCACAGCACAGGCAGCTGCACCCCCAGCCTGTGTCCCACCGACGGCAGTGATGTGGCACTTGCTCATCCCTCATTTTCTCATTTGGTATTTTTTTCCTGAACTTTCCATCGGTGAAAGAAAAAAAAAAATCCTGTATGGCTGTTCCAGTCTAATTCGGGATGAAAACGAAGCGCTGAACTGTTCCTGTGGCCCGCGGCGGTGTTTAGCAGCTCTATTAATACAGCTCCACGCATATTAATAGCGGCTGCCTGCCAGCAGAGAGCACCTTCGGCTGTGCCTCCATCCCGGGGGTGGGGCTGCCCCCGCTGCCATTCCGGGGTGTGGGATGTGGTGTTGGGGTGTGGGATGTGGAGTTAGGGTGTGGGATGTGGTATTTAGGGAGTGGGATGTCCTGTTGGGCTGTGCTGGGCTGTGGAATGTGGGATGCTGGATGCAGTGCTGGGCTGTGGGATGCTGGATGCAGTGTTGGGGTGTGAGATGTTGGATGTGGGATGCTGTGCTGGGCTGTGGGATGCAGGAGGCAGTGCTGGGCTCTGGGATGCAGTGCTGGGCTGTGGGCTGTGGGATGCAGAGCTGTGCTGTGGAATGTGGGATGCTGGATGCAGAGCTGGGCTGTGGGATGCAGAGCTGGGCTGTGGAATATGAGATTCAGTGCTGGGCTGTGGAATGTGCGATGCAGTGCTGGGCTGTGGGATGTTGGATGCTGGATGCAGTGCTGGGCTGTGAGATGTTGGATGCTGGATGCAGTGCTGGGCTGTGAGATGTTGGATGCTGGATGCAGTGCTGGGCTGTGGGATGCTGGATGCAGAGCTGGGCTGTGGGATGCAGTGCTGGGCTGTGGAATATGAGATTCAGTGCTGGGCTGTGGAATGTGCGATGCAGTGCTGGGCTGTGGGATGCTGGATGTTGGATGCAGTGCTGGGCTGTGGGATGTGGGATGCTGGATGCAGTGCTGGGCTGTGGGATGTGGGATTCAGAGCTGGGATGTGGAATATTGGATGCTGGATGCAGTGCTGCTCTCTCGCCAGGGCTGCCCGCTCTGTGGCTCCCATCTCGGTGCCCACGGCACAGCAGGCAGGACCTGTGGCTCTGTACCACCGGGACACAGCATCCCCTCCGAGCTCCCTTCCCAACATTCCGGGGCCACAAGGTCTCCAAACACCGGGAGAACCCTAGGATGTGGTTGTTTTGGGGTTTTTGGGTCGTTTTGGGCGTTTTGGACTGTTTGCTGCCTCTAGATGGCACTGACCCAACGCGCACGGTTCAGGAGCGGTGTCTGACTTACAGCTTTTTCCCTCCCTTGGGTTATTTTTGTTTTAGAATCCTGTAATAATGGATGTTCGGTTTCGGCAACGAGGCGCTGATTACAGAAATAATCGATGCCATTGAGAGAAAAGAGCCTGTCCGTGCCAGGTCCTTCCCTGCTCTGAGCCGGCGCTCAGGTCCCCGCGGCCCCGGGAGAGGGACACGGGAGCAGAAGGGATGCTCGCCCCACGGGCAAGGAGAATTCCTTTCCTGGACGCCTCCTCCTTCCCTGAATGCTCGTCACACGGCTGTGGGAAGGCGGCAGGGTCCTCGGCTCCGGCAGACATCCCTGTTCTGCTCGCGGTTATCCCTGGTAACAGCTTTGCTCTCTAAATCCCATTTTATGCTGATTTCCACATCCCTTGATTCAGGCAGCGAGAATCTGCCTTAAACCCCGGAGCAACATGAGATCTGCGGAGCTCTAGGATGCTCCGTGGACCAAAGGCATGACAAGAGCAGAGGGAAAATTCCCAGCCCTGTTTGGCGTGCTGTGGAGGATGAAAAGCTCCAGCTTGGGTGGGAATGGGGTGCAAAGAGCGCTTGGTCCCTGAGCAGCCCCATCCTGTCTCCTCCTGGGACATCTGTGTCTCCAGCACCCTCCTCCCCTGCAGGGATGGGAATGTGCATTACCCACCACGGGGCTGAACACTGGGGATGATTTTAAAAAGAGAGCCAGATTATGGGATGCTCCAGGGACCTTTAGCAGTGGGTGGCTACAAAAAGGAGGGTCATGGCTGCAATGACCAGAGCCTGGTGGCATTGGTTGGGTCTGTCCATGCAGCAGGAGGGTCTCAGCCTCTCTCTGCCTCCCTTCCCTGTGGGACTGACCATGGCTCCAGCCGGGGTTCATTCCTTGTCTGATGGAAGACAAAGCTCCCAGCATCACCCAGCCTGAAAGGCTCCTTTTGCTGCCTCCCAGGAAATAATCACATTTTCCATTGTGCTTTGCCCGGGCCCTTGAGGAATAATGAGAGAGGGAGAGCAGGGATGGGGCTGCTCAGGGCCAGTGCCTTGCAATGGAGCTGCTCTCCAAAGTGTCTGTCAGGGATCCCGTGGGGATAAGGAAGGGTTAATGGGCTGACCCACAATATTCATCTGTAAATATTTGAAAGTTGGTGTGTTTTCTTGCTGTACTTGCTGGACAGCTTGAAAGAGGGTATTGTGCATATATTCCTATGTATATTTATATATATTTGTATTTCTTAATATATCTGACCTAAGCTGCCTAAGGGACAGTATGGCATTATTTAAGCTTTATTTAAAGGACAAGGCAGGGGAGATTTCTGGAAAATTTGGGCTATTCCCCACGCAGCAAGGGAGGGGAATATTGAATTCCCTCCTTTCCAGCACAAATTAGCAAATGCATATTGCTTGAGCAGGAGGGAATACAATGTGATCAGGAAACTTGTCCAAGGCAGGAGGCAGCTCTGCTCCCAGGGACTGCCACACTGGCTGCCCTGATTTCTCAGAGATGTCTGTGTCACTGTGCCCAGGTCCCAGCTTTCCCAACACACCTGGCAAAAAAAAGCAAATTCAGACTCTGGTCATGCCCATAGTTGTGTGTGGTGTTGTGTGGGGAGGACTTCCCAGAGGGAGAAGCAGTGGTGGGTGATTAAATATCAGTAGAGGAGAGTTAAAAACTGCACATGGCTTGTGAGATGTCTGTGTTCCTTCCTCTAGGAGAAGGATGGGGACCAGCACATTCCCATCTCTCAGCCAGAATTGCCCTGGAAAATAAATCCTCCCTTGGGAATGGGTTGCTGCCAATCTCATGTGTCCTGAAGTGAAAGATCTGTGCAGGTTACATGAGCACCTCCTGATTTCTAACCTCATCTCATGCACTTTGAGGAGGTCTGATTTTTTTTTTTTTTTGGCTCTTAGAACTGGCATTATTGCTTCCAGCAAGAAAGAATCATTGAAATGGACATTTTCAAGCAGATTTTGGAAAGGGTCATAATGTCTTTGAAAGAAAGATGGATGTTTGGTTTGGATGAAGGCTCATAAATTGTCTGGGGGAAGGGTGCATCTACTGGGAAATATGAATGTGGGTAAAACATTTGCACAATCTTCTGTTTGCAGAGTTATCAAAGCTTCCAGAAATGTTGCTTTTAGGACTTGCAGTGTATATTCAACTCTTCCTTCAGCAAATAATTTTGTCTTTTATTCTTATTTGCTAAGTAGTTGGCTTGTTTGGGAAACTCAGGGGGGAAGGGGTGGGTTTGGTGTTGCAAGGAATATAGAACTCAAGTCCCTCTTGAGTAAGGTCCTGGTAAGATATTATTTGCCCTCCTGACTTCCAGCTCTGATTTTTCTTCCCCCTGAAGAAAAACTCATGGACATGATGAGCAAAACCCTCACATTTTCTTCTTTTCTTCCCCTCAGGTTGTGCAGGTTTTGGGGCAGGATGGCAATGGGGTTTGCTACACATCTCTGGGAAGGAGTGAGTGAGGTCCAGTGCCCTGAGCTCACACAGAGAACACAAATCCTCGAGCCACAGGGAGATTAGGATGAGGCAAAGCAATGTGGAGCATTCATAATGAATAGTAAATAAACTAATGGGGGCTGGCTGTGTGCACAGGTATAGAGCTTCATCAGGAGGCAACAGTGACATCCTGATAATGGCTTGCATTTAATAACAGGATTTAACATCCCCGTAAAGGGAGCAGGCAGGCAGCTCCTGTCAGGACCACGAGACAGAGTTCCCTTGCATTACACTTCCACAAATCACTTGTGAAATTGGGGCAGGCAGTGGCAGAAAGAGATGTTCTCTCTTCCCTCTTCCTGGCCAGAGCAGGAGCCACTGCCATGGGAGGGTGAGGACAAGAGGTGACTGTGGTGGGCTTTGTGGGGTGAGTCCCTCTGGGGGATTGCCCTGACCCACACACAGATGGTGGCCACAGGGACTGGGGCTGGGGCTCCCTGAGGCAGAGCCTCACTGGGTTTGGGTTGTGCATCCTTGCACGGGGATGCTCTCTGGGGATTCTCTTGGACCCATTCCCAAGCTGCACGACTGAAAGCCCCCATGCAGCCAAAGCCAGAGCTCCGCGCTTCGCTCCGCCGTGATTCCAGACTGCACCACCCCATTCCAGCCCACCCACACCCCGGGATGCTCTCCCAGCCCTGCTTCCCTGGAAGCTTGGCATGCTCTGGATGTGCAGATATCCTTGGGGAGCCTGGAGGTGGGTGGGCTGTGTGCCATCTTCCCAAATCCCCACTCAGACCTGCCGGCTCCCGGGGAGCCGCGCGCTGGGCGGGCACGAGCTGCAAGGCCGTTTGTGGGCTCTATCAAAGGGGGCTTGAGACCATGGTAACCACAGGGATGGAACTTGATTAGCTGGGGCTGTGATCAATAATTAATGCTGGTTATTTATTATTTGTTAAGTGCCGACACTGTGCTCGCTTCCCAGTCCCCCCAGTGGATCTCCAGCCTTGCTCGGCGTCCCCCGGTTGCATTTTTATGCTGCTCAAGGGTCACAAAAGATTTCAAAGAAAGAATATTTTAAAAAATGTAATCCTTTGTGTGGAGAGAACAGAAGCATCCAGCCACTGTAGAATTTGCTGTAACTGGGGAGAAAATTTTATCTTCCTTTTCCTCACAGTTTGATTTCAGGGCAGCTCTCAGGCAGCTCGGGATGCAATAATCTGCAGGTCAGAAGTTGGTGTGGGGGTAGTGCAGGTTCACATGAAGCCAGAGCTGTGCCAAGTGCACCAGAGCAAAGAGAAGTGAGAGGCAATGCAGCCGGATTTGAAGAGATTTGAATTATTCAGTTGGCTGGGTCATGGGCAGATCATGCCACTTGTGGCATCTCTGGAGCCTGAGAGCTGCCATTCATGCCAGGGCAGAGGGTGGGGAGGGTCCTGGGCTTTCCTGGAGCTCTGTGGTCTTCACTGCCAGCTTGAGAGGGCTGTGGGCTGGGGGAGAGGTGGTTTAATCTCTCAGGAGAGAGGGGCTGTGCCTTGAATTTGTACAACAGCAAGGAATTAAACAAGGAGAGGGAAACACGATGGGATGGAAAGAGAGGTGGTGGGGCAGCAGGGTTCAGGAGATGCAGGGTATGCAATAGCTTGGAGCCTCTGAAAAGCAGCTGTGGGTGGGCAGGGAGGGGCTGCACTGCCTGCCCAGCTCTGCCCTCCCCAGGCAAGGTGCTGCTCCCTGCACCCCTCACAGGGTGACTTCACTGTGCTGGGCACCATCACCTTCCTCCTCAACCATCGGGGGAAACAGCACTGGGTGTGATCAAGGGGAAAAGGGAAAAAAGCTGGGATTTGAGAAAACACCACAAGTGGGTTTTAGGAGTTTACAGACCACTTCCTAGAGGTTCCTTTAGGGATCTAGAGGGCTTAGGACTGTAGACCACATTTATAGACCCCTCCCACAGATCCTTCAGTGCCCTGGGGGCAGCAATTTGTTGTAGGTGAGAAAGACAGGGAAATGCCTGTGGGGAATGTGGGCTGGTGGATCCTGTCCTACTTGAAGGTAGTGACTCTGTTTTATTTTAATGAACTTACCAGCCTTTTAAAGCTAATTGTATTTCTTGCTCTAGTGCTCCAAGAGATTAGAGAACCTCTTCTAATTTCTGACCCAGGTGTAATTCCAGTTGAATCCCCCCAGGAATGCAACCCTGGGGCCCCACAGAACCCACAGGAGCTCTGTGCATGATCTGCAGGGCAGGGTCACCCCACAGAGCCCCCAGCCCTCCCTGCTGGGCTCTACAGGGGTTATGTGGGTCAGACTGTTCTCCCTGGAGCCTCCATCCCTTTGCTGTGGCCTGGCTGCTCTGTGCCTGTCCCAAAAATCCCTCTCTGCCCCAATGCCTCACAAATTCAGCCATGAATTCACCCTGGGCTTGGGTGTGATGGGTGTGACCACGCGGCTCAGAACAAATGCACATCAGCTCCCACTGTTATTTGTTGCTGTCTGATGGCAGCAAATCAAAATTTTAAGCAAACTCCAGATACTCAATGGCCCTGTTGTTATCTTGCTGGTCCTGGTGACTTGGACAAATCACTTAAGCTTTGTGCTTTGGTTTATTAATTTATTTTTTTTTTAGAATCCTTTATTAGCATCCTGTCCCAGCCTTGTGTCACACAAAGCACAATGTGATTGCTGTTCTCTCGCTAGAGACAGAGACTTTGGGATGTACAGAGCTTTATGGAAACACTATCTAGTTAATTCCTGTTTTGATGCAAAAAGGAAGGCAATGAAGGGTTAATAAACTATCCCAAGAGAGATTAGTCTGGAATATTTAAGGCTTCTTTAGTCCTAATATCTATTAAAGGCTCTTTTTTGTTGTTGTTTTACTGTTGTAATGCTCCATTCAAAGGAATCCCTCCTGGAAAATTCTTTCAATTTGGTCTCCAGCACAGAAATAAACTGGTTTATCTTAGATCTTTTAATATCATACTCAGGGCTTTTAATAAATGTGAGTTTCATCAGTGCTTTTTTTAATTTTTTTTTTAAACTGGTGAGATAATTTAATATTAACACATCACACCTTATCACCCAATAACACTTAGTCCCTGTAATCTTATGACAGACTAATTTCTGTAGCAACATCCCCTGTGTCAAATCCGCTCCATTCCATTACTACCCCGGCTGCTCGTGGAGCCCGGGTTGGTAATGAATATTCTGGCTTCTAAGCTTTTATCTAAGGATTATGAAATGAATTTGGAGTTTAGCTTGAGGGAGTTACAGCTTCATTTTGCCTAGTGGAACCTCCTTCATATCGTTGGAATAAATCGTGGAGGTTTCCACGCTAAAAATGTAAAATGGAGAATCAAAAATATATATGCTCAAAATCCCCTGATTGGGCTGGGGTGGTACGTGTGGGATTTGAGAAAAAGGGTTAATTGAAAAGAGAGTTGGGGAGATGGAGAAGCTGTGGGGAAGGGGAGAGTGGTGCTGTCTGTCTGTCTGTCCCAGGGCAGTGCTGGGAGCTGGGAGGAGGCAGAGGAAGACCCTCACTCTCCCAGGTGGATCCTCTGCTCACCCCTGAGCCCCATCCCGCTGCACAGTGGGGTGTTGGTGCCTCTCCCCTCCTGCCTTCCTGTCTGTGGCACTAACAGCTTTCACTTAATTTAATCTGTGCAGCTCACAAGGCTGAAGATGAGGTGAGCTCATTTGGCATAATTATCGGATGTGTCAGGAATGTGAAATCCCAGGCAGTGCAACTGTCCTGGAGCCATCACACCTCTGACAGCCTGTCTGCTGCTGATGCTGTGAGGATGGCAAATGCACCTGCTTCCTCAAGCAGAAAATAGACTGTTAAAAAAAGTGGTGAAGGCTAAACTGCTATGGTGGGGTTTTTTATGTTTAGCATATGCTCTCCATCCCGGCTCTGTTCCCCCTCCGTGCTGCCAGCCTGGCTCTGGGGTGGTGCTGGGTGATCAATGCCACCCGTGCAGGCTGTGGTGGTGGCAGGCAGGGGAATGGGGGCTCGGGGCCAAGGGGCTGCTCTGGGCCCCTCTGTGTCCCTCTGATCCCAGCTCTGATCACACGCTCGTGGCTGAGGTGTGGGTGCTCTTCCCGATGTGCAAAACTCTTCCTGGGATGAGGCAGGGTGGGATAATTGCTGTAGGTGCACTCAGCTCAGGGACTGGGCACCCCTGACTGTCCCCATTCCCCCCTGCCTGCCCCAAGCAGCCCAGACCTGCCTGTGGGAAACTGCAGGCACTGCTCCACTTTCACTGTACACAGCAGGATGGGGCACAACCCATGGAGCAGGATGGAAGAATGCAGCTGCTGTGAGCAGAGGTGGGTGCCTGTTCCATCCTTCTCTGATTTCTGCCTGATCAATCCATTACTCATTTGAAAATCCCATTTTTTTTCCCCCAGTAATGCCCTATGCCTGCTTTCCTGGCACACTCTCTAGAGCACCTGGACAAACCCAAGACCTGAGTGGAGCAGCTCTGGTGGTTGGAGAGGAGCCGTTCACAGCTTTGGAGAACATTTTCCCAGCCTCCCTGCCAGAGGTGCCACCAGCAAGGAAACCTCTGGAGGGCCCTGGGGTGGCTGGGTCAGCCCGGGGCGGGTTCCAGGGATGTGCCCAGGGGATCACAGAGAGGAATGGGACGGACCTGGCTCAGCCCTGCCCACCCGCTGCCACCCCTCCCTTCCTCAATGAGCACGGAGTAATAAATTGGACAAAAAATAATTAACTTGCCATAAATTGGGTATTAGCATATGAATTAGAGTTTAACATATGAAAGGGCTTTTGATGGCGCATAAAATTAATATAGAAAATGACCGTAACAGAATAACAAATTACACTTCAGGAGCTGGCTCCCCTGAGCCTGGCTGACAGTGTGATGGTGACACAGAGGTGCTGGGGAGGGGGAAAGGCTGGCACTGGGGGCATTGTCTCTGACCCTCCAGTATCTGGTGCAGCCCCAAGCCTCAGGGATGCCTCTGCCCTGTTATGCTGGGGCTGAGGAAATTTGTGCAGGTAAATTTCCCATCTGTGTTCTATTTATTTGGGCAAGTATATTGTTATTTTACTAGTGGTTAACCTGGGTGTTTTTTTCCATATGAGTTTTAAATATTCTGACCATTCTGGCTGGCTGGCTCTCAGTTGTTTTGTTAATATATCAGGGACAGAGGTTGAGGCATATTGTGATATTGTTTAAAATTATCTGAAAAGAAATTACTATTCAAAAGCAAAAAGTTTTCTGGGACAGAGATCAACTGGTAAAGACTGGCCATTAATTTTGTGAGGAGGAAAAAGAAAACCAAGCTTTAAATAGAATATGGGATTTATTAACAAAATTAGCTGTAGTTGGGGAAACAGATCTCCATGAGCTGCCATGACCTCTGTGCATGCTACTGGATCAACCCAGCTACAAAGCCAAGGTCTTGGCTGAAATTGCTTTTAAGTGTAAAGTCAACACATTTAACCTTTTGTTTGGAGCAAGAGAACTCAGCTTGTGAAGAGTGGCTCACTGAAATGCCATAGTGTGTCTCCATGCCTTCATGCATCACCCAGTGCAGGAGGTCTAGAAAATACCAGTTAGAAAGATTGAAGATTTGGCAGAGAATAGGCTTAGATGAGAGGTTAGAAAGAAATTGTTCCCTGTGAGGGTGGGCAGGCCCTGGCACAGGGTGGCCAGAGCAGCTGTGGCTGCCCCTGGATCCCTGGCAGTGCCCAAGGCCAGGTTGGACAGGGCTTGGAGCCACCTGGGACAGTGGAAGGTGTCCCTGCCCATGGCAGGGGTTAAAAACAAAGTGGTCTTTAAGGTCTTTAAGGTCCCTTCCCACCCATGCTATTTTATGGTTATATGATACTTTATATCTCCAGGGAAACTCTTGGATTTCATAACCCTGCAAGGTTCTCTGCCACGTTTCCCTTGCAGGGCACTGCCCTCGAAATCCCCGCACACATCAGCCTCTGTCCAGCACTGCCTGCGCTGGCTGGGGGATGTTAAAAGCCTTCCATGCTGGCCTGGGTCTGCTCCAGATCATGAGTAGTCACAGAATTACAGAATGCTTTGGGTTCAAAGGGTTTAAATTCTGAAGAACAGCCTCATTCCAGCCCCTTGCTGTGGGCAGGGACACCTTCCACCAAGCAAGTTGCTCAGGGCCTGGCTTTGAGCACTTTCAGGGATGAGGAGTGCACAGCCTCTCTGGACAACCTGTTCCATGGCTTCATGGCTGTCCCCTTTCTTTGGTTTTGGGTTTGGTTTTTTTTTTTTTTTTTTTGCCTTTTTATTCTGTGAGCAGATTCCCTGTTGGCTGTGCATATGCCTGAGACAGTAACATAATTACACCTTCTCAGCTGCTGCCTGTAAATGCTCTTGCCATGAGTGCCAATTAAAATAAATGCAGATTATTGGGAATTTAGAGGATAAACAAATCTCTTTTTGTCTAAATATCAGCCTGGGTTCTGGGGCCATTAGGGTGTTTTGCACTAGTGTCTGCATTTGCTCTGGCAGGGAAAGGGCCTTAGCCTTGTTACTGGAGCAGGGAGCTGTCATGGCCCAGGATTTTTTTTTGGGATGGATTCTGCACCCAAGGGAAATTGAGGGAGCACATTGCTGCCCTGAGCACTGAGCTTTTTTTTTGGGTGGAGGAGCAGAGGGCTGCCTGCTCGGATGGGTCAGCAAACAAACAGGAATCTGAAGAGCTTGCTCTGAATTCATGGCCAGGCAGAGCAAGCCAGATAGAGACATCCAGCTCTGCCCCGAGGGTTAACTACCTGCTGCTGAAATACTAATTGCAGGGAATTGTGTCCATCAATTATGGCAAACAGGGTTTGCTTCCTGGGAGGGTGACAGGAGAGAGAGAGGGAGGGAGATGCCCTGATCATCTAAACGAGCTTTTTGCTCATTGTCTCACATGAGAGGGCTCCAGGGAATGGTAATGAGTGGGACATGAGCTTCTCCCACCAGCCTGTAGCTAGCAGGTCCTCAGGAATCCAGAGCACCCCTTTGCTCATGCTGTTTCATATCCATGGTCCCTAGCTGGCCCCGAAGGCTCGAGGTACCCATGGCCATCATGAGCTGCTTTTCCTGGGAATGCCTGGGATCACTGTGCAAATCACCACCACTGTGTCCCTCAATGACTTTTTGAGGGTCTGTATTAGCAGGGGAACCATGTCCTGCCAGCACTGAGGTGGGATCATCCAACAGGCTGGGTTAAATCTTCCCTTTCCTTCCTCCAGGCAACAATTTTAATTGCAGTACTGTGATAGTACTAATAGAAAGAGGGATTTCACACTCTCTCCGGCTTTAGAAATCTATTGTTCAGCCTGTTTACCTCCCTTTTTGTTCTGAGAAATGCTTAATTGTCTCCTTGGACAAGGCTGTCCTTTAAATTATACTAAATTGGTGGTAATTTATGTAGCAGTTTTTTGCTTCACACAATAGCAATTTTCTCTTTACAGACATTGCTTTTGGGGCTGTTCAGCTCTGTGCCTCAGCAGTCCTGGAGGGAGCAGGGTAACCCCAGAGCCACAACTCTGTACCCCGAGGTGGCTCTTGGGACCTGATCCCTTTGTTGTTCCCTAGTGCCTTCAGATTTCTGGGAAAACTGGCATCTCTGCTTTATTTGCAAGGAAAAGGAGCAGGCTTCTCTCCCAGGTTATCTTTTTGCTACCTGCTTCTTCTGTTTTTCTAATCTCATAAATTGCCCATGATGGATCTATCAAAGCTCTGAGACCATCCTGGTGCCACTCGGTTCAAATGCTGCAGCAAAGATTTCTCCCAGACTTTCAAACCATTCCTCTGCTTGACCTGTTTCAAGGATGTGCTGGGTAAAAAGTAAAAAAAAAATGTTAAAGACAACTAAAATTTTGTTCAATGAAAAGTTACACAACTGGGGAAGGTTCTAGAGCACTCATCACATGAGGAGTGACTGAGGGAATTGGGGGGCTCAGCCTGGAGAAAAGGAGGCTCAGGGGGGACCTCACTGCTCTCTTCAATTCCCTGCCAGGAGGGTGGAGCCAGGCCAGGCTCAGTCTCTCCTCTCAGGTAGCAAGCAGTAGGATGAGAGGAAACAGCCTCAGGTTGTGCCAGGTGTGATTTAGATGGGAGATTAGTTAAAATCCCTTCACCAAAAGGCTTGTCAGGAACAGGCTGCCAGGGAAGTGGTGGAGTGGCCATCCCTGGAGGGATTGAAAAGTACAAGTGTGTACAAGTGACACTCTCCATGTGCTGTAGGCACCTGCTCATCTTCCATGAGGTGATGCTGGTTAAGGGGGGAGTCCCACTCCTGCAGATGCAGCCACTCCCCTGCTTAGACTCCAGGATGAAGCTGCTCTTGCTTTTATTTATTTTTTTTTCCTTTTATTTCCTTTTCTGCCTGACAGTGGAGTAAATTTGAGCAGTGTCACGGGCCTTGTGGCTCTGTCTCTTCCAAACCTGTCACCCACAACGGCATTTCTCTCCAGCCCTGCTCTCCCATGGCTGTGTGGCCCTCCCCTCCCTGCTGCCCCTGCCCTTCTGGGTAGGCAGAAGCTGGCTGGGGCACAGGGCTGCTTTGATCAAAGGCAGCCTTACCCATCCCGAGACAGGCATCCCGGGAGCTGCAGGGATGAGGGCAGCATCGGGGCTGCCTCCCGCCCTCCCTCCTCCTGCCTTTGGGGACCAGGGGCTGTGCTTGGAGGCACCTGGAGTGGCCCAGCCCTCCTGCCAGGTGAGCAGCCTGTCCCCAGCTCGCCAGCCTCCCCTTGCTGTCCCTGCACGAACCTGGTTGGCAGCTCTGTCCCTTTTTGTCTCAGGGTGCCCCAGGATGTCTCAGGACAAATGTCCAGGGTGGCGCTGGCCTCTGCAGAGCTGTCAGCATGGGGCTGATCAGGCTGGCAGCCAGGAGCACGCTGGGCTGGAGGAGGCTTGTGACAAATTCAGTTAATCCTCCTGTCCCCGGTGCCAGCAGAGCCCAAGCGCCTGTGCCAGCTGTGCCACTCTAACACATCTACACGAGGGACAAAACCTCACTGGGAATGGGATGCAAAACTCATTGCTGCTGGGACAGGCAGAATTCTGGCATCGCTGAGGTGACTGATTGTTTTTTTTGGGTGGCCGGTACCCTGGGTGGCCAGCGGGGAGTGTGGCAGGGAAAGGAGGGCAGGATCACACCTCTGCCCGCAGCAGCATTCGCTCAGCCCCTGACCTTTTGTACAGCTCATTAACAACACGCTGAAGAGAAGGAGGGCAGAGCCATTACAGAGCAATTTATATGTAAATGCCCAAAGTACCAAAAAAGAGCAACCCCACCGGCATTCATTAGGAAAAAAAAAAAAAAATTGAATTTTCTTTTGTATGTGTCTGGGTTTGTTGGGAATTTTTTTGGTTTTCATTTCGGCAAGATAGAGTACACTGTCAAACCTCCCGTTTGGCTTCTTGATTCTCCATTGCATCCTTGCTGCATCCAGGCAGAGATTAGGGCTGGGTTTTCTCCTGTTTGGGGAATGAGACAGGGAGGCTTTGGTCTCTGGGACCCCAATAACCTTTGGAGACTGTCATTCCTTCTCTGCTGCCCACCTGGGACACCCAGACAAGTCCCCAGTGAGTGGCTGTGTTGTCCCCACCAGAATGTAGGTGACAAAGGTCTTCCCATAGCCTGCAGCAAAGGCCTCACTTCTCCTTGGAAATCCAGAAACTTTGTCCTAGAGACATTTCCAAGAGAAGCGAGTTTACCTTTAGCTAAACCCTGCATTGTCTCTGCTGTGAGGTTTTAGCTCTCAGCCGAGGGCTGCTGCTGCCAGCAGCAATAGAGACAAGGTAAAACACATGTATAAATTCTTAATCAAACCATGGTCTGTAATGGCCCCGAGTAGTACAGCTGGTGCTGCTGGAAAGCGCGTGCAGCTGTCTCTGCACATCTGAAGAACGAGCTGATGCTCCCCTCCTGGAGCTGTGCTGGCTCCTGTCAAGCTGAGAACATACACAGGTGAGTTTGGGGTGTCCCTGGATCCAGCTGAAGGGCTGGGAAAGGCCTTGTTTGTCTTGTGAGCCTGGATTTTGATTTGAGCCAGAAAATACTCAGCAAAGAGCGTTTCTAGGCTTGAATACAAAGTGGAAGACCTGCCTGCAGTGAAAGTGCCCCCAGTGATCATGTCAGAATTCCAGACCCTTCTCCCAGCATCCCCCCATCCTGGCTCCTTCACAAAGCTGCCTGAGCCTGTGAAACCTTCCCTGCCTCGGCTCTGCACCCTCAGCAGCCACCAGAGAGGGTGTCACAATGTGTGACTGCAGTGGAAACACAGGGGGGTGTTTTGGCCTTGCTCATGCCCTTCCCAGCCCATCCCCAGTGCAATACCTGGATTTTGGGGGCTTCCAGCTGGCTGCTGCTGTGTTTGTGGGGTTACCACAACACTACCCCAAGCTCAGCATTATGCAAATGAATGTAAATACAAGACCCACCTCAATGACATAATGCTGGTGTTGGTGGCTTTGCTGGATGTGACCTCAAACACATTTCTGTCCTGCCTCTTGACACACAGTGTCTGGAGATTTCCAAGGCACAAAAAATTTCCAGGGTTTCTTTCTGCAGCTGTGCAAGGGAAAGCTATTGAAATGGGAGAGAGGGAAAAATGGAGAATAAGCAATGTTACAGCATCATTATCAAATATGTAGGAGTCCATGTCCTGGCAGAGATGTGTTCATTACCTCACAAACCATTACCAATGGATCAAACACAAGAGCTCGCTCTGGGGTGCTTGTGCCCATGGCCAGACACCCAAAGCAGGTGCAGTGACAAAATCCATCCTTGGCCTTACCCCTTCCTCTGCACTAGATGTCGATTTGCAGGTTTTTTACATCAGTGTTAGGATTAATCCTCGGCCTTGCAGTGAGGCAAAGAAATAGAATCCCTTTCTCCTGGTCACCCACAAGGGGCTGAGCTGTTGGCAGCTGCTGCAGAGCCTGGGTTTGCAGTGAGGATCTCTCACCACTCTGGGGTTTGTTTGCTGCAGCTGCCTGGCCAGCCTGGGCCAAGCTTTTGGCTGTGTGTGCTGATGTGGTGTTTTGGTGACCTGCAGCATCCCTGCCAGCAAACCATCACCACGGCCCTGGGGCTCTGCTTCAGAGCTCCTTCTCTGACCCCAGTGTGCTGAGAGCTACAGCAAAGTAGAACCACGGGCAGGAGCTTCAAAAAACAACTCCATCTGCTGGGAAAAGTGATGATGAGCAGGCTAAAAAAGGTTCAGAGCTGCTGTCCAGGTGTGCAGAGATGGGAGCAGGACCAGGGGCTGCCACAGCCCCAGAGTGAGCAGTGCCCAGATCTGGTGTGTTAATGAGTGATTTAATGAGGAACCACCTCCCCTGGCAGCTGTTGGTTGCCTGAAGGGACAGAAGACCTCACCCTGGTGCTTGCATCAGACATTTTGCTGCTTCCTCATGTGCTTTGGTACTTCCATTTGGGAGTGGAGGGATGCCTGCCAGCTCCAGCAGGAATTGCTTTAGATTCTTGCCCACCCCTTTGCTTACCCAAAGGGAGTAACTGGGTGGGCTGGGGACTAAATCAGTGAGTTAATAATTGCACTAAAGGAGTAAAAGACCCAGCTTCCCAGAGACATGGGCAGCCTATTCTTTGTGTGCCTGTGTTTACCCTCAGTAACTGGCTGAAAAAAAATCACCAGAGCTTAAAGAATCCATGCTAGCAAGGAGGCTCAGGGTAAAAGACTAAAATAAGGGTAAAAGACTAAAATAATGCTATTTAATCATGTCATACAAGAAGCTGATAAAGGATAACGTAACAGAGATCTGACATGGTGAATTCATATCTGAATGTCAGACGCCACCTTTATGATATTCCTAATACATCTCCATTGAAGCAATATAAATATGATTACAAAGTTTCATCTTAATCTTGAGGAGATAAAAATAACGCCTGCAGGCACAGGCTGTTGCTGTTTCTCCTGGCTGTTACTCCATGGGAAGCACTGTCTCATCCCTGCTGGGCACGTGCTCCCTGTCCCTGTGACTTGCACTGTGCTCAGGCAGAGTTCAGTTCAGCCCAGCTGCGTGGAGCATTCATTTAATCCCAGTTCCTGCTCTTATCCTGCTTGGTGTCCCTGCTCCTGTTGGCTCTGGGGGTGTGTGGTGATCTCCTGCAGCACTGTCCCCTCCTTCATCCCTGCTGGGAGAGCTGAGCAGGATCCCAGGGCCCACCCAGTCCCAGAAGGGAGAGGAGAAGCCCCCAGGGTGAACTTTTGTTTGCTCATTTGCTGAAGATCCGAAGTAGGACGTGTCCCCTGCTTGGTATCTCCTGGGGCATAACAATTAATCAGTCCTGGCTGTTATCTACCTGGGAATTAGCTAATTTCCTGAGGATTAACCTAATTGTCTAATTATTCATTATATTGTCTCTCCTCTGCTCCTCGTTCATTGTTTGGTTGTTTTATTTGTAAAATATCATTAGCCTCTTATTTGAAGGCATTAAAGAGATTTACTTTGCAGTTTTATTTTTTAATGTATTTTTCTCTGAAAAGTCCTTCCTGATCCAAGCCTTTCCTGACAGACTGGGAACTTTGGCACTTCTGGTGGGTCATCTCCCCTGTGCCTCCATGAGAGACCTCTAATCCAATTTTGTCCCTGTGTTCACCTTGCCTGACTTCTGAGACAAGGCCACACCACAGAAAGGATGTGACTCTAGAGAAGCTGCTCTATGAGAGAACTCCTTGAGAGGAGTTTTAGGGCTAGGACATAAGTGTGATTTTCTCCATCAATGGGTATTTAGCTATTTAAGTTTGTCCCTACCTCTAAAAAAACATCTGCTCCTGACTCTGGAAGTGGTTGTGTCAACACCTGGGTCTTTGTTCACAGGGCACACACTTGCCACCCCCACAAAAGCCCTAAACCAAAAAGAAATCACCTCTGGAGCAGTCTTTTGTGACTTTTGGTGAAGTTTGCAAATGCAAAAATGGATTCTCCTTCCCCTTTTCCATCTACCTTTGCAGAAGGACTTAGATGATCTTTTAAAGAAGGGGACAATTGCTGAGGCTTCCCAGCTAGTGTAAGCTTCAACCATCAGCTCCAGTTAGATCTTACTAGCTGGTGCAAGCTCCACTTGGTTTTCCATCCTGCAGAAGTGTGCAGGGAGCCAGTCTAAAGTTTGGATTGGAGCTGAAACACCCTTGGATGTGTCCAAAGTAAAAATAAGTTAAAATACGCCTTCCTTGGTGAAAAGGGGTGCTTGCTCTTTCCTTTCCACTTTGGTACTGGAGCAGAAGCCAGTGTCAGGGGGACAGTCTGGCAAAGCTCTGCTGTCACTCAGGCAGAAAGCAGCTGAATCCCTGCAGATAATAATCCTCTATTGATTTTTGCCTTGTTTTTACAATCATTAGAGAATTTTCGCTAAGCAGAACGAGAAAAATCTTCTGATCCCCCAGAGGGTTCTCATGTTCTCTCGAGGAAATAACAACAAATGAACAAAAAAACAAAGCAGAAAAATCAAACCCATGTGTAAACCATAAATAATGGGGGAGAGCTGGCTGAGAGCACTTTGATGTTCAAATGCATCAGTTACATGATTGGTTCTTTTCCTCACAATTTTCCTGTACTTTCCTAACTTCTCATAGGCAGATTTTCAGTACCAGGCATTGTTCCTCCACAGTCCATCAGCATTTCCAGCTCTGCCCAGAAGAGCATGAGCTGAGCTGGGCACAGGTGGGTTTGTTGTCAGAGGCTTTTGAGGATCATTCCTCTGGGAAAAGTCTGTCTGATAAGGTGTTATCTGTGCATGAAGGAATTCCCAAAATGCATGAGTGTGTTTGTGTGTTGGCTCACCATGTGTGACCGTGCCTGGCTTGGGGCTCAGGGTTGGTGGAGGCCGAGTTTGTGCCCATGCTGTGGTTGTCCCTGAGGCTTTTTGTGGCCTGGAGGTGACTGTGAAGAGTTCCCTGTGGCACAGGGAAGGGCTGTGTGTGTACATAGAATCAGAGAACAGTTTGGCTTGGAAGGGACTTCAGAATCCATCTTGTTCTATCCCCTGCTATAAGCAGGGATCCCAGTGTTCCAAGCCCTGTCCACCCTGACCTTCAACATTTCCAGGGATTCAGGGGCATCCACAGCTTCTCTGGGCACCCTGTGCTAGGGTCTCACAGCCTTCTGCATGTGGGGAGGGGGTCTGCACACCTCATCCCACACAGCCTTTGGAAGAGGTGCCAATTCCAAGAGCTGGCAGCACTCTTCTGCTGCTCAGAGGTGCCTGCTGCCTCACACAACTGAAAAGATTATGACATTCAAAAGAAATAATTTATAAACAGCAGATGTTTCATAAACTGTGATTAAAACCCCCAACAACACAGCAGCCAGAACACCAGCCTGCCCCTGAGGGCCTTGGCTTAGGAACAGTATCTGGACAGAGCAGCTGCTGGGAATGCCAGGGAGGTCAGCTCCAGAGCAGACCTGAGGCACCCAGGATGCTGAATGCCTGATAAGAAATGTTGGAGTTATAGAAAGCGGGCATCTGAGGGAAATCAGACTCCTGTATTTTTATAAAAAACAGGGAAAAGAATGATATAGTGTGATTTATATTATATTATACTAGGAGATATAAGATGGGGAAGAAGGGGGAAGGAGGAGGGGAAAACAAAAATAAAGATGCAGCAGAGTTGATCCATCCTGTGAAGAGTTTTGACAGTGAGCTCTGAGCAAAGCTGGAGCCCTGTGCAGCAGCAGCACTGTGACCCTGTCCCCTGGCTTCCTGAGCTGGCAGGGATGAGAGCAGGGCTGCTGCTGGGACATGGGTCCTGACCAGGGAAGGGCCAGCAGAGACTGACACTGCCATATAGCCCTTTCCCAAAAGCCTTGTTGTTACAACTGTAAAAAATCCATTTCAACATCAAAGTTGGTTTTAATTTAAGCTTTCAGTCTCTTTGATTTCATTTCTTCTGCATCTGCTAAATAATGACAAGAGCACTTTCAGAAAATGCCCTTCAGTGCACTCTAATTTGTTTTTGGACTGTAATCATCCCCCCCTTCTCTTCAAGACCTTTGGTCCCTGCAAACCCTGCCCAGGCAGCAGCCAGGAGGAGAAAGTGAACATCTCCCTCCTTGTGCTGCAGCAGATCCAGGCAGCTGGGGCACAGCTGGGGCACCGCCACGGACTCCATGGACCTGCTGCAGCTCAGCATCTCCCCCCAGTCCCACTCCTCTCCCAGAGCATCTGTCAGGGACAGCTCCTTCCCTGCAGCCTTCCCTCCATCACCCCACAGACCTGCTGCTCTTCCCCAGTTCTTGTCCCTGTCACACACAACCAGAAGACACCTCCTGCAGCCCCAGCCTTGGCGGCCTTCAGCCTCCCTGGTAGGATGACACAGGTCTCCCTCAGGCACTGCAGGGATGTAACTCTGTGGAGGACTTGGCCAATCCTTTCCCAGTTGGAAATCGTTGTGGTTGCCCCAGAAACTCTTTGGCAGAGATCCATGTCTCCTGACAAGCTTTCAGCAGCCTGCAGATTGTCCTCTGGGGTAGCAGTGCTGTGGTTTCTCAGAAGTGTCTGCTCACCTTCTGGGTGAATGTCTGGATCAAACAGCTGAATATCTGCTATTGCCACCTGAAAACTGCTAGGAAAGGTAAAGAAACATGGAGTGAAGGAGGTCTCAGGAAGGATCCAGACATTTCCTCCTCAGGGAAGCTGGATCAGGCAGCCCTGGCTGGCAGGAATCTGTCCCCACTGTGAAAGGGAGCTGATAATTGGGTGCGTGCCAGCCAGAACCCTTAACTGGGCTCTCCATCTCTCATTGTCTAAAGGTGAATCTTCCATGGCTCCCAGTTTTGTGTTTGCCATGCCCTCAACACTGCACTGACTGCCAGCACACTGTGTACACAGCACATTAAATCCAGGAAACACAACACTCTGCAGCCCTAAGTTATTTGTTAGAGGCTGCTGAGGGCTGTTATTCTAGTTTGTGTCTCTTTTTAGGGTTTCTCTGTTTGTCCCTGTCCAGGATCTGGGGGCACTGGGGGCTCAGGTTCCCTGCTGGGTGTGTGCTGGTACCCACATCCATGCAGCACTACAAAACCAGCTGGAACCACCGTGGGCATCCTGAAAGAAGGGGGCCACACTCTGGTTTAATAATAACTTGGTCTCCCTGGAGATCACCACATGCAGACAAGATTCAGAAAAGGCTCATAAAGGACCTTAGAAATCCTCCTAATGTTCCACCTTGGCTTACCCCAGGTCCCAGGCAGAGCAGGCTGTGCATTTATAGGTGGTTCCTTCTTTCCTAGAAAAGCAGAGGCTTTATCCAGACCTCATCCTGTCTCATTTCCTGGGTCAGAGCTGAGGGCTCACATTCATATTCATCACCTCTCATTTGTTCCCATTTCCATGGATGAAGTGCTCTTTGGAGAGGTGCTGTGCCTTAGAGAGGGCTCACTCAGACAGGATCAGTGCTGTCACCATCACCTGCATCATCCCAGAGCTTCCAGCTCACCCCTCTCCCAAGTGCTGTGTCCTTGTGGATGTGAGTTTCTTTGGGATCAAGGAGGAGGCTCAGTGTGAGGGTGTCTGTCCCAGCTGAGCACACATGATGCCCATGTGAGGCTGTGCTTCACTGAGCTGCTGCAGGAGCTGCACCAGCCACCCCATAAGACCCTCCCTGACAAGCCTCACTCTCCCCAGGAGCTGTCTTGTGGCCAAATTAAAACTTGAATATTTTCTGTAGAGGGTGAGGGCTCTAAAAGGTCGGCCATCCTTGGGGTTTGCTATCAATAAACCTTAATTTGGGGACAGTGATTATCTGTCAGAGCAAAGGTCTGGCTGCCCCAGCACCCTCATCTGCAAAAGTAGCCAAGGGAAGGGGTAGAATTCAGGGTAAGCAGCAGCTGCACCTCCCCAGCCCACAGCAGCTCTCCCTGCCTGCAGCTCAGGCACTTTCTTGAGGGGCTGTGGTTAATAATGTTGATAGACATTTTTCCCCATTAATTTGTCTAATTGCTTTTTGCATTTCTGGATATCCATTAGCTGGTCTCAGCCAAAGAAAGGTTAATGAATTAGAGCCCTTAAAAGCACCCAAAGGGTTTTAACAGAAACAATTTTCCAAGCACAAATCTTCATGTTCTCACATTGTTAAGAGCTGCAGAATCATTGTGAGGGTGCTTGGTATCAGTATGGGAACCCCAGCCCTATCTTACCCATTTCCCAGCCCAGAGAAATTGGGGTAGTTTGTCTGGCTCTGCCTGAAACCTGCCATTCACATTCCTGTTGTGTTCTCGGAGGATTTTTTAAAATTTTTTAAAATTATTTTTTATGTTTTAATATTATTTTTATATTTATTCATTATTTATTTATCCATTCATTCTCTGCTAGAGGAGGAGGAAGAGTTTGGATTTTTTTTTTGTTGCAAATGTACAGCCTGAAAAACAGCAGCTGCTTAATATGGATTAGTCTCATGAGACCCAGAAAGTGAAGGAGAGAAAAAATATAAAGGAATGAAATTTGGCACATGTGGAAATAACCAGCATGAGGACAAACTGGCTGGAGGAGATGGGTCCAGAGGAGAGATGTTTCAGCAATATGTGGTTTCAGTTGAAAGAGAGGTTTCAATCAGGATTTATGGCCATGGGGAAGGGTGGATAGGGTTCTTCACTCTTCTCCCCCCATGCTGGACCAACGGCACTGGTCACACTGGGACACATTGGTGGCTCTGGGCTGACAGCAGTGGCTGAGGAGCAGCAGAATGATGTGCTCCCACCCAGGCAGGACTCTGGGGACAGCTATTTCAGGGAATGCACTGATAATTACCCAGCCTGGGGTTTTGTGGTGTAATTAGTGAGAGTAGGGTGCAATTAACCACAGGGATCAAGCACAGGGGATCTCAAAGTGTAAGAGGAGCTTAGTGTTGTCCTGGAGCCTCCCATGGTGGTGGCTCTGGCAGCCTGACCAAGCCCCAGGACTTTCCTAGAGGTCTGCACTCCTTTTCAAGCTCTAACACCCTGAGCGGCCTTACCTGGACCAGGTGAACCACCCACCTTCAGCCCTTAGTCAGGTGTATTTAAGCTCAGTTTTCTCCTTTCTTTTGGTTAGGCTATGTGGGTGCCTTACCTGGCCTTGCTCCTTGGCTCTGACTTCAGGGCTGCCCCCCAAAATTGGCTCTCCCTGCCCTGGGACTGAGGTCCTGACTCATTTTCCTCGGCAGAGCAACCTCTTCTTGCTGATTCTTCACACTTGATCTGCAGGTAGGTCAGCTTTTGTACAATTCTATTTGTACTTAATGCTTTTCATTAATGAAGAGCTGATCTCATTTTTCCCTGAAATGGTCCTATTTGCAGCATGGACAGATGAGCAGTGAAATGTCAGTGCAGAACTTGAGGAGGGGGAATGTGTTGGGAGTTTATGCAGGAGGAAGGGGCTGTTGCAAGGTCCAAGAGTTAATGCCACAACTCGGGGAGCTGCCAGTGCCCTCAGGACATTTCCAGGAGTGCAAAACTTGGTGTTGCTGTGCAGACCACACCCAGTGGGAGCTGGAAATTGTCTAGAGTAAAGAAATGCTTTCCCTCAGTTTCCCCCCCTACCCTTTCTGCAGTTCCCAGCCCCTGAAAACTGAGTGGTTGGTTGTGCCAGGCTGCTGCAAGATTTAGGACCTGATTTTCACATCTCAGAGCAAGACCTCATTGTGCTCCCAGCTGCTGGCAGGGTTTTAAGCAGGAGAGGCTGCCTGTGAGATGTTCTGCTTCACAGCTACTGATGGGGCATGGAGGGAGGGGTGCAAGAAGCATGGAGTGCAAAAATAAGGCTGAAAGGAGGGGAGGGCAGAAGTGCTGGGAGCAGCTGGCAGTGGATTGTAATAAAATGACAAGAAGCTCCAAGACTTCAGCAGCTGCTTGGTACAACCACTAACCCAACACATTTAATGAGATGCTGCCTGCTGGGAAGTGAAAGGGTTGGTTTCCGTAAATAATCAGAATAATATGCAGAAGACTGATCTACAGGGGGTTCCAGTCCTGTACAGTTCTCACCTGGAACCTGACAGGACCTTATGTGAACTGCAGGGTGAGAGCAAGAGGCTCAGGATGAGGGGCAATGGCTGTGGGCATTGGGAGCATTGGGTCACAGGCCCCTGAGCATCAACACCAGCACTTTTCCCTGGAAAACAAAACTCACCAGACCAGGTTTATGACGTTCAGTTTGCAGGAGGAACTTGAGACAGTCAGGAGAGCCTGATTTGGACATGGTGGAAGGTTGGGTGAAGGAGATATCCTGCACCATTCGGAATTTCAGGAGGTGGCCTCCCACTCAGGGCCACAGGCCTGTGAAGAACAACATGGGCCCTTTTCCCTGGGAAAAAAACTCACCACCCCAGGTTCCTGGTGCCAGTTTGCAGGGGGCCCTTGGGACAGTAAAAGCCACCAAGTTGGTGGTGATGGCGTCATGGGGCTGAGAAGCATCCTGTTTTCGTTTCCCTCGGGATGACTTTTGCAGCAGCAGTGTGCCTGGAGCTCTGGGCTTTGTGGTTTGCAAAACCCTAACCCCAGGTGTAACCCTAACACTAACCCCAGGCAGTAAAAGCGGTCTGACTTTGTGGTGGTGGCAGCATGGGTCTGAGAGGCATCCTGCACCGTGCAGAACTTTATCACTCTTTCCATGAAAAACTTTTTCCCAATATCCAACCTGAATTTCCCTTGGCACAGCTGGAGGCTGTGTGCTCTGGTTGTGTCAGTGCTGCTGCAGACAGAGCCCAGCCCCAGCTGAGCACAGGCACCTTTCAGGAGCTGTGCACAGTGAGGAGGGCACCCCTGAGTCTCCTTTTCTCCAGGCTGAGCACCCCCAGCTCCCTCAGTCTGGGGATCTCTCTGAGCTGCAGGAGCATCTGTGGTCCCACTGATGGGATGGCAATGTTCCCTTCCACCCACCACGTCCCCCTCATTTGTTGTATTTTGAAAAGTGCTAGAGCAGCCTTAAAATAGATGGTAAAAGAAAGAAAGTGCAAAAAACAGTTTAAAACATTTCTGCATAGTTTGTGCTATTTTTAGCCGCAATTTGATAAATGAATGTAGGTCAAAGAATGGGGGAGAGAGTTCGCACTTTTTTTTCGTATGAAATTTAAGAGAATTTTGTGAATACTGGAGCAGCTCAGGAAGGGACTAAATAGGTGCTGAGCACAAAGTGTTTCTGCCTGAAGAGCAGATGCCTTGCATAGTGGGTAGGGCAAAGGAAATTTTTATTTCCTCCAAAATATTCCCCACTTTGGAACATTTACACAAAATACCTCAACCCCAAGTTTCCACCCCACTTCTGGAGCTGGTGCAGTGGTGCAAAGGGCATTTCCTGAGGTCCAAAACTCCAGTTTTGTTGATTCTCTGGACGTGGTGAGAGCAGAGACTCCTTCTTGAATTTTTTTTTTTTTTAAATGCACCAGGCCTGTGAGATGACTGCTTCAGGTGTTGGGGGGAAAAACACCTGGGTGATACAGATACAAAATCTAGTTCATTCTCCTGTCAAATGTCTCTGCTCCAAAACAAGTGTTTGAGGGCTGGGAGTATGCGGGAAGGGTTGGGGGAGATGGATAAATGTGAGTGGTGAAGGTGAAGTGCTTTGAAATGGGACACAGACATGACCTAGACCCAGTTTTATCCTCTTCTAGCTTTGATAAAGTTTTCCACCAGAATTTCTTTATGTCAGAATCCTTTGAAGGAGAAGAGGAAGCAGGAATAAGGGGATAAAGAGAGCAGTTGTATGAGGGATGTGTGTTTGGACAGAGATCTGAGCCCCAAGAACAACATTCATGTACTTAAATGCTTTGGATATGCTCAGCTCCCTCCTGTCAGCCCTTCAGGAGGCAGAGCACTGCTGTGGGCTGGATGTGTCCCTGCTGAGCAGCTGAACCCCGTGGTGCTGAGCTGCCAATGCTGCAGTGTCCAGGAGGGATGCTCTGTGCTCTGCCCCTTTCCCCTCTCCTGCTTTGCCCCACTCTGCAGAGAAAATCCTGCCAAAATAACTTTCTTGTTGCAGTGCTCAGTTACCTCCAGGACTCTTCCTCAGTGCTCTGCTGGCTTTCAGGCACATCCAAATGTAATTAATGTGTTCTAAATTAATCTTCAGCACACAGGGGAGCGAAAAGACACAACCTTCCCTGACTTTCTCCCAGTGCCCCATTCGTCCTAATGATGGTGTGGAACAGTAGGAGTGCAAGACAGAGCATTTAATATCCACCTGTGCATTCTGAAGGTGTGCCTGCAGCTCTCTGC
This sequence comes from Passer domesticus, assembly GCF_036417665.1. NCBI lineage: Eukaryota > Metazoa > Chordata > Aves > Passeriformes > Passeridae > Passer > Passer domesticus. The sequence goes on along the minus strand of NC_087489.1, from coordinate 4,602,756 downwards.
AGGGCAGGGTAATCACTGCACCCACTGCTGTGGACTTGGCAGTGTGGGCAGGGATGGTTGGCACCTGCAGCTCCCTGATTTCCTCAGGCTGGAATGTCACTGCTGGGGCATTGAGGGAGCTCAGGTGTCTCCTCAGTCCCTGCTCCCCTCCCTGCTGGGCTTGCTCAGGTGGGACTTGGTGAGGGACCATTACAGGGCTCAATGCAAGCATCACCTGGTGCAGCACCTTGCACACCAGGAAACCAAAAGGCAGAAAAATTGTAACTTAAAAAGAAAAAAAGGAAAAGTGTGTGGTGGCTGATGCAGTTCTTTTTCAGCCTCACTCACTATTAAATCACTGTTGTGATCAAACCCCAGTCAAAAGCTCAGCTCCTCCTCAGCTCTTCTCCCACTTCTCTCTGTTGGGATGGGGAGAGAAGAATTGGGAGGGCAAAAGTGAAAAAAAACAACAACTTGTGGGCCGAGATAAAGACAGCATAACAAGGAAGGCAAAAGCTGTGCACACAAATAAAGAATGAATCAAAGAATTCATTCCAACAAGGAATGAATTCCCCACCCCACTTTCCATGGACTGGCAGGTGTTCAGCCACACCCAGGGCAGCACAGCTCATCCCACATTTGACTTGGCAAGACAAATACCATTGCTCCAGGTGTTCCCCTTTCCTTCTCCTCCCCAGCTTTACATGCTGAGCATGGTGCCCATGACACGGGATATCCCTTTGGTCCCAAGGGATCCCTTTTTGTGCACCCTGATTGTCCTCACTGCCGGGGTGGGATGAGGGACAGCAAGGCCTTGACTGTACAAGTCCTGCTCAGCAGTGACCAAAACATCCCTGAGTTACCCAAACCAGACCCACAGCAGCTGCTGTGAAGAAGACAATCCCTATCCAGGCCAGACAAGCCCAGCACACTGCCTGGCTGGCTCATGCAGGGCTTGGGAGGTCACTGGGAGCCTGACCCAGCCTCTGGTGCTGTGTTATGTCCCCAGGTCATTGCATCTCCTGTCTCTAGTGCCACAGCTGTGTCCCAGGCTGTCTGATGGCACTGGGGATGAAGCAGAGAACTTTGGGAAGCTTCAAGAGCAGCAGGTTTTTGTGTTGTCTCAGTCACATTTTAAAATATGGTCTCTGGCCATTTAAAAATATTTGGGTATTAGTGCCAGATGCGCTGAGTTGCTGGTGTGTGCAAATCATGAGTTTAATTATACATTAACCTTCATTAACTGCTTTTTATCTGGAAACTTCCAAGTAGTTGGTGAGGGGAAGAGATGCTTTATTGTGATGGTATGGGAGGTGCAGAGCATCTCTGTGGGGCTGTGGAAGCCTGTCCCCCACCAGGGGTGGTCACAGCCTCTTCCCATGGGGCTGGATGAAGCCATTGTCCCCTGTGTGTGTGTGACAGCCATGCTCTGCATTGCAAAAACTGCCCAAGGGAGGGCCAGGCTCCTCCTTGAAATTCCTGCTTTGAATTCTTCCTTTTACTCCCCACCCAAAATGTTGTTCTCCCTTGAAAGGGTGTACAGACATGACAGTGCTTGTGTGTCTGCATTTGAGAAATCTGGTTTGTAATGTGCATTTCCAGGGTTTTCCGTGGATGCAGGCACATATCATAGAATGGTTTGGGTTTGAAGGGACCTTAAATATCATCTTGTTCCAACCCCTTTGCTGTGAGCAGGGATCTGTTCATGAGATGAGGTTGCTCAGGGCCCCATCCAACCTGGCCTTGTTGGATAGCAAATATTTAAACTTCTTTTGCTATAGGTTTTATAGGGAGCCAGTGGTGGCCAGCAAGTGTGCTACAAAGAGCTCAGTTGTACTGCACATGATTGCATATGCTTGACTTGTGACAGAAAAAAACCAGTTTGACTTTTTTCAGACTCAGCTAAAGCAAGATTAATGTAAAATCAATGTGTGTGCTGTAAATTCTGTTTAGTTAATATATATAACACTTTAAAAGTACAAGATAATATACAAGTAGGTAGGGTAAAAAGACAGTAATTGATGGATCACATCTGATTTTTTTCGTAGAGAGTATTATTGTGTGTGTAACTCTGGCATGAGGTTCTTAGCAGGCTGACATCATGTTCTGCAACTCTTCCATCCATTTAGCCATGAAAACCAGTGTTTTCAGTGTACCTGGAAAGCTGCACCAGAGGAGAGCATGGCACATTTGTTATCAAGCCTCGGAGGTGTTTTGTGCATGAGGAGCAACCAGGAAGGTGCAGATGTGGAATGTTAACCCTGAGTTTTGTTGGATGAGGACATTTTTGTGTGCCTCCTGTGCTGGGTCCTTCCCCTCCCCACTGGTGAGAGCCCCTGGGGCAGCAGGACTTGGTAGGGAATGGTGTCAGTGGGGAAAGGTGCTGAGCAATGCTTCCCTGGCTGCTCACTGCACCCCCAGCCATCCAATCCAGGGGAGTGAACATCCCTCTGCCCAATACCTCTGTGCCCTCCGGAGGGGCTGCTGGCACAGCTCAGCTCAGCAAAGCCTGCCCTGAGGAGAAAATGAGATGGGTCCCTGGTGTCAGGCTGCCTGCAAGGAGAGGGAACACCCGGGATCTGAGTGAGTGACTGGAAAAAGTGCAGCAAACAGGGATGTTGGGTTTTTTTGTGTGTGTGGTCTCAGGATTAGAGTCAGGGACTAAAGCAGACACTCCCCAATTGCAGCCCTGTCTTCTCCCTGGGGAGAGGAGAGCTCCATCAGGTCAGGATCCATCAAGGCAGGAGCCATCCTAGGATGGACAGCCAAGCTCCCTTGGGTGGAATGTTGCCATCCTCTGCTGCTGCACACATTGATACCCTGTGCTGGCTGCTGGAGGCACTCCAGTGTTGACTTTTCACAGATATCCTAGTAATAAAATAGGGGTTCTCCTCACAGAGCAGGAAGTCTGAGTCAGCCACAGCACCAGGCTAGCCCAGGGCAGCATAGGTGCAGGTTTGCTATGTAATGAATATTTAAATTTGGGGATGAAGTTTCCTCTGGAGGTCCAGATTTTATTTCTGAGTTAGTGTACAAAATATCATATTCCATGATGGATGGGGTATAAAGCCATGACAGCCTGCAGAGCAGGGAATTCTATCAGGGAAAGAAGTAATATATAATTTTCAGGACTGAATTGGGTTCCCAGACCTTCTGGGCAATAGCCTCTCTAACAGAGGATACACAGGCACCTCTCAAAGAGCAGTGCATGTCCTGCTGGTTGCTGAGGTGTTCATTGGATGAGGTCTGGACCAAAACCTTCCCCACAGGAAGAGGAGGGTTGGGCTGATGGCAGAATACAAGTGAGGTTCATCCATGCTGCTCTTTCACCTGGGACAGCCTCTGTGGGGGCTACTTGGATCCATTACAGTATCCAACACACTGAGCCTCTGATGTGGCTCTTGGGAACACTTCTCAAAGGCACAAATGGCAGGTCAGGGCCTGCATCCTGTAGCAGGAGTCCTAGGAAACTCTGTTGGGGTGGGAAGATTTTTTTCTGGACAACTGAGTGGCCCATCCTGATTTCTGACCCTGCTGTGCTCTCAAATCCAGATGCTGGGTCCCACCTTTATTCCCCTGCAGGTTGTAGATAGGCTGCACCCATGGAGCAGGAACATAGGATGAAACCCAGCTGAAAATTGTACCTACAGAGACACTTAAAAAAAAATTGAAGATACTCTGAAATTTTCAGGCCTGAGAGCAGGTATTGTGTAGCCACAGCTACACCGGGGAAGGCTGATCTTGAGATGGATTGCTCTGCCTTAGCCTGTGTTATTAAACATAAAAAATACTGTACTCAGGTATAAAACCCCAAAGATTTATGTTTGAGCTTTCCCACCCAGCTCCTGGGGGTTTTTTACTGCTTCCTTAAGGGGCTCAATTATGCCTTGGAGGAGGGAGGGTGGGGAAGAAGCCTGTCACCTCAATGCCAAGTGCTTCAGGCAGGGGTAATGCCTCCTGGCTGCTGCTGGGAAGGGGAGGGACTGCTTTGGGTGACACTAATTGGGTGATGCCACCCCAGCAGCAGCCTTCTCAGTGCTTTTGTGGTAGGTGGAGGTCCAGCTGTGAGGATGGCTGGGATAAAAATGCTCCTTGGATGTGCTGCTGTTCCAGAAAAACCTCAACCTCTCTGGCCTGCCTCCCTGCCAAGCCTCAGAGAAAAAAACATTAGCACTTCTTAGTGGAAAGGAAAGAAGAATAATACTCTCCTGGGGAGGATTTGGGTTTTTTTAAGTGGAAAAGTTGAACTTTACCAGAATTCCATATACACGCAGATCTGAGTTACATCTCCTGGATTCCTGTTCCTCAATGCCTTCAAAACGTTTTCCCAACATCCTGCAAGGGAGAATGCTCATCTTCCATCACAAAAAATTCCACATGGAGTAGAAATTTCCCTGCAACACCTCAGGTTGTGTCTGAGAGGTGCCAGCAAGGAGCAGGGATGGGGCAAGTGGCAGTGGCTGGTTGTGATGGGCAGATTTTGGATGGAGCAGGGAAGCTGTGGGGCTGCAGGAGGCATTTGCTGCTGTGGTGATGCTGGTTGCTCTGCTGACACCTCAAAAAGAAGCTTTGCCATAAAAATGGCATTTTCTAGAGGTGTAATTGCAGTGGCTTGATGGTGTTGGGAGCAGAAGATTAATTCTGTCCCCATCCTACTCCCTTGCAGAGATTGCTGATGGCCCCAGCACCCCTGCAGCAGCCAGCTCACGCCCTCCTGCACCTGAGTCTTGCCTTCCCCACCACCAAAATCCAAAATAGGACTGGGGCCATTCTCTTCCTCAGGGCTCAGGCAGGTGCCACGGATGTGAGAGGTGAAGTCTCTTTTTGGTGGTCTGAGAACTTAAATAAAAGAAATGCTATAATCAGCGTGACCAAAAAAAATTAGGAAAAAAACCCCAAATGGTCAAGCTAAGAAATGTTGGTCTCATTATTCTGAACAGCAGCTGGGTTTTGTTCCATATCCTCCCAATTTTCATCTCCTTCATCCAGCAGTAATTTTCCAGGGGTTATAAAGGTGGTTGTTCTGCCTCTATGCAAACACACTCCTGTCTTTCAAACTTTCACTTTTAAAAATATATTTAATGGAAAAAAAAAAAAAGAAAAAGCACACACTGAGTAATTTATTGCAGCTGTTTCTGTCCTGTCACCAGGGAGATACCAAAAGAACAAGCCTGGCATTACAAGAAGGTGGGAAGGCTGGGGTAGAATTGAGCAAGGAGATGGAAAAGAACAGGCAGAGGGGGAAGCAGAACCCCCCTGTGTCTGTGTACATCTGTGTCCATAATGTCTGTGTACATTTACTCACCATATCTGTGTACATTTAAATACATACCTGCCTTTACGTGTGACAAACCAGCCCAGAGAGAGTTTATTCATTATTGCTGTTATTGGCAGGAACTTTTTCTTCCTGTGCCTAAATAGAAAGGAAACAAATCTATATTATTGTTTCACACCAAGTTGTACAAGATGCCAGTACACAGGTTAATGAAAAAAATGCATGAATTTGGATAGATATATAAAGGTCCCTTGGGTGTTCAGTCATAAATCTTTGTAGCTGGAAGGCAGAGCAGACATAAATAGGCCTGATATAACCAACTGTTTTACATACAAATGAATGCTTGCCTTTTATTTAGTTGACAATATTATTATTTTGAATCCAAGGAGAATATTAAATGAATTTTGTCATGCTGTCTCCATTAGGAGTGATCCCTGATCTGTGAATTGACTGTAGTGCAGGCTTTGGGCTCCATGCAGGGCTGTAGGAAGTGAGGGGGTGTGCTTTATTTCATGTAATGGGGCAAGTGTCACTGAATGCACTGGGTTCTTTAGAGAAATATGCCCTCCCTTAAAGCTCCACTGGGAAGGAGGAAAATGGAAATAAATTGACTTATGATGGCCCCATACTTGTAATTATGGGTTCTGTACAATGGATTTCTACTGAACTGACAGCAGTTGAGAACTTATTTCTTTTTAAATATAAATTATTTCTTTCCCATGCCAGGCGCAACGTGCTGGTGTAAGCTGCCAAGTTGTCAGTGCTAGCATCCACATTTGCTTATTTATTATTGGCTTATTTATTATCTGTGGGACAAGCACAGCTAATAAATGCCTTCCCCTTTCTCTGCCTGGCTGCAGGAGGGTGTGCACAAGGTGTGGGAACCCCCAAATCCCCCTCTGGTGCTTATCCTACTGGAAATGGGGCCAGAAATCCCCAATGCATTGGCACTGCTGCTGGGCCAGGCTCACACTGCAGCCTGCTCCGTGTCAGGGTTGCAGGGGGTTCTTGAGAGGAAAAGGCTCCATCAGTCCCTGGAGTAAAAAGAGATGTTCTGTGGGATTTCCCTGCAGTACTACCAGAGCTACTGATCAGTATTAAAACCATAAATAAAATGGTGCTTGTTTATTCTGGGTGTCCACTGACTGCAAACCCAGTAAAAAAGGACGTGCTGCACTTTACTGGGCAGTAAAATATATCTGGAAGGATTGTGCCAAGAACAAGCAGAGATAAGGCATTTTGAGTTAATTTTGTGAAGAGCAGCAAGAAAAGGGCAGAAATGTGGCTTATGGGTCTTGTACAGCTTGTTCTTTCTTTGTGTGTCTTTGAGTAAGCAACACTAAAACAACTCCAAACACTCTGAGGTTTTTTGGAAGCTCACTAACTAAAGCTCTCAGCATTTCTTAAACACAAACCAGTGTCCCTGTGTGTTTGTCTGGGAGCTGGGGTTGGTCATTGCAGAGCCCAGACTTTTTGCTGATGAGAGGTCTCAGCACAGCTTGGCTTTTTAAAAACTGTTTAGTAGAATCTGTGCCTCTGGTATCTCTGAATGCCTGAACATGATTCCTCACTGCTTTTGTGTCATCAAGCTCACAAAAACCATGGTAGGTAAATGTGATTATTTACCCCTTACAGACAGTGGATGGGACAAAGAAGAATTAAATTATTTGGTGAAGGTTGCACTCACACACAACCTGCAGTAAAGCTGAGCCCACAGCTGGGACTCGGCTCCCACCCATGGACCACCCTCCCTGTAGAGCAGCTGATGCAATTTTAGTTTCCCACCATCTTCCTTTGGGTAGAGCAAATGTTATCCCAGAACCTCCAGGGGCCTCTGCATGGGCTTAAACAGCCTGAGGGAAAAATTAAACCTGAGAATATTCCTGGATGTGTGAATTGTGTGCTGGGAGAGCTGCCATGTAGAAAGGACCTTGGTCACCCTTCCAAATTATCCCTTTGTTATTGGGTAAAACGGGAAAATATGTTGGGATACTTGAGTCTACTCCAATACTTTCTTTTTTTTTGCTCAACCCGCTCTTGTTTGGCTGCTCAGTGAGCTGGCTTCTCTTCTGGCCCCAGCTCTGTGCAGCTCCTCTTGCTGAGCTGCTGCTGGAAGGCAGATGAGTTATGCAGCAGGTGCCCTCCTGGTGCCTTTGCATTTTTTACCACTGCCAGACACAACCATCCTGCTTTCCATTCCCTGAGTTTGGTTCCAGGCTATTTCTTGCCTCTTTGGGCCCAAAAAGCAAAGGCCAGCTTAGCTGGGTTGCTACAGGTCCTTGAGGTTGGGTTTGCTCTTGGCTCACCTAAGCCATGGAAATATTGTAGCTATTGAAATTTCTATGAAGGGAAGTTTAATTTTAAAACAAAGCCTTCAAACAGTGAGAGCCAGCTAGCTCAGAGGATTGTGCTTTCAGAAAAATAAAGGATAAAAAATTAGCATTTGAAAGCAAGTCTTCCTGATTCCATAATAATCTGGGAAATTAATATTAAAAAAAAATATGGAGCACCACAGTATTCTTATTTCCTCAGAGTTGAGAAGCCTAAACCTAACAGTGCAGGGTGCTCTTGAATCTAAAAATCTGGATAGTTAAAATTTTAGTCTGAATTCTCTCTTTGGTCTCAGGCAGAGCCCATGAGAGGCAAACAGGAGCCTTGGCCCCTGTGTCCCTGGCAGGGCAGCTTTGTTCCAGGGCTGGGCTCTCTGCTAGCAAACCGTGGGAGGCTCTCCTTCCCTACTGCATGGGGAGGTGGTGGGCTCTCCTCTGCAGTGTGGGGAGGTGCCATCTGCCAGGGTGGCTCTGAGCCCCAGCACTGCTGCAGCCTTGGGGAGCCCACCTTGGGTCAGCACCAGGGGTTATGGGTATGATCAGGGAGCTGGCAGGAGAAGAGGGCAGGGGAAAGGCTTCTCACAAACATGCAGATCCTTGAGCCACAAATGAAATAATGAGGAATAACGTGCACCCTTTGCCTCTGCTGCTGGATCCTCTCGCTGCCTCTGTGCCTCAGTGAGGTTTGCTGCAAAGCCAGAGTTTCCTTTGAGCAATTGTGTTTGAAAGAAGCCTGGCCAGCACAGGGGTGGGTGGTGGGTGTGTGGCCCTGCAGAGAGCCAGGCAGGGCTGCTCCAGGACCAGCTGCTGCTGCTCCCCAGCAAGACACAGGCTGGGGAACTGGGACAGTGCACAGCAGACAAGCTTCTTGGAAATTATTTTTTGACCGAGTTATAGTTAAAAATAAATGCTGGATAGAACAAGCACTGGCTGCAGAGGAAAGATGCAGAAGCACTTGGAAGATTTTCTGTTCTGCTTTCAAGTCCTGCTGGACATGCTGGCCTTGGGACACTGCCAGGGATCCAGGGACAGCCACAGCTTCTCTGGGCACCCTCTGCCAGGGTCTCCACACCCTCCCAGGGATCAATTCCTTCCCGATATCCCATGCAACGCTCGTCTGTCAGTCTGGAGCCATTGATGCAGGATGTCCTCCTGAAGGAGCAGCAACACTCTATAGCTGTCACCTTAGGAACACCTTCAGTGTCCAGCTTCCACCTCCATCCTTATCAGCCCAAAATACTCCCCAGCCTTGGTAAGAAAAGCAGCAAAGGCTGGAAGTATTCCAGACTGCCCAGATTTTTTGCCTTGCTGTTAAAGGTGCTGAGAACCACTGTGTTCACAGTCACTGTAGATGCCCCAACACCACTTTATAATTTTTTTTGCCATTGTGGCAGAGATTCATCCTGTCTCAGACTCTCTTCCTCCAGGTCTGCTGCACCACAGCTCCCACCTCTGGGCATCACTTTGCTGCCTTTCAGGTAATGGTTCTTAAAAAAATGGTTCTCGTTTTCCTCTGCTGCTGGAAATGTTGCAAAATAGCTTTGTTCAGCATGTTGTAAAGGGCTACTGCTAATAGCTAATGTTCTTGTTTAATTTTTCAGCTGTAAATAAAAACAAACAACAGTGGACAGCACTGGCTCTGTGGTGTGTTTGCTAATGTGGCAAGTAGTTATTCACATGCCTTTTGTTCACAGCTCCAAAAACAAAGGGAAAGGAGGCAAAGCCCTGCGAGCCTTGCAGAAGCAGTTAGCAATTTGCACGGAGGGCTGTCAGGGAGCTCTGGCTGCCTTCCTGGGAAATGCCTCTGTGAGCCCCTCAGCAGCACAGGCTTCTTACAATGTGTGGCTAAATGCAGCTTAACTCCTTCTCTTTTATTTGCATTTAATGTGCCACGGCTGAACAGAGATGCAAGCCTGGGTAATGAACACAACTGCAGTCTGTTTGTACAGCAAATAAGAGTCATATTTTCCCTGTATAATGCCCTGTAGCCTGGTGAAGGCTTCACTGAGCTCAGGGACTTGGAATTCTGGCTCTGGCTGCAATTCCTGTGTCTGTCCCGACCCTGGTATGGTTTCTTGCAGATTTTTCCCAGTAAATTTCCTTTGGTGTTTCAATGCTGGCTCCTGGGCATGGCTGAGAGGAAGTTTGAATGCTGCTGGCACTGAGCAGCTGCAATTAAGACATCAGGATCTGTGAAAGGGCTGCTGTCACTCAGCATATTGGCTGATATGAGCATTTGTTGGTGTTACTGATTCAAGCTTTTCTGTATCACCTACTCCTTGTCACTCAATTGGTTTTTGTGGTTTACAAAAGAAAAACACCTGCAAAGGAACAGGAATCCCACCTGCCTGACAGCTTCTGCTGGTGTCCAGCCCGGAGGGAGGGGGCAGCTGTGCCTGCCCTGGGAAGCAGGAGGGAAACTGGGATAAGCCGTGCCCGGGCTGTGCCCACCCGTGCATTGTGATGAAATCAGAACTTAATGTTAGCCCGGATCTTCACACAAAAGCATCTTCAGCATCAAATTTGAGGCTTTCACCCCAGACATGGCAGCGCTGTGCTTTAACCCCCAGCTGGCAGCCAGGCATGCAGCACTATCCTTTGCCCTTTGATATCAAGCTGATGTGAGGAAAATTTCTTCCTCCGTGTGCTGGAGAGGCCCCAGGAGAGCTGCCTTACACTGTCATTGCCATTGCTGCGTGAATAGGGCCGGGAGCAGAGAACAAAACACTCCTGCAGCTCTCCTGGGCACGTGCAGGGGATATTGCACTCCTCCAGATGGAGGAGGCAAACATAAATACCTGTTTGTGCCAAAGGAGTTACGTGCTGCTCATGCACATCATCGGGGGGGGGGGGGGGGTGTGTGGGAGTGGGGAAATGGATCTGTGAGTGAGAGCTCTCGGAAGGAATGCTGAAACGATTCTGCATGGAGAACCTCGTGTTCAGGTGCCTGGGGGCTGCTCTGCTGGAATTCAAATGCTGTTAAAATAAGGTTTGTAAATGGGAGGTGTCTCTTTAGAGGGCAGTGATCACAGCTTGTATTTGGCACTCAGACACAGAGGAGCTCTCCCTGTCCTGCCCAGAAATGGGCAGTTATCCTGCAAGTTATCCTGCAAACTTCAGAAACCTCAGTGCTCCCTTAAAGAAATATTTTGCACTCAAATTTGCCCTCAGTTGCAGGGGGACTCTTAACTGCACTTCCCCAGGATGAATCCTTTGCTCCAGAAGAGCCCAAAAATCATGATTTGGCACAATTTGTGTGAGACAGACTCGATATCAGTGTGGGACTTCTCCTCAATGGGGCTCGTGCTGGGACTTGTGGGTGGTGCTGTGGCACAGAGCAGGGTCTGGATGTGTTGTTGTGGCACAGAGCTGGGTCTGGATGTTTTTGTGGCACAGAGCAGGGTCTGGTGGTGTTGCTGTGGTGGGAGCTCAGGTGCAGCTCATCCTCTGCTGAGGGGTCACAGCTTGTGCTGCTGGTGTGGGACACCTGGGGATGCTGCCCTTGTTCTGAAGGCAGTGGATGTAGGCAAGTTCAGAAGACAGAAAGTGCTTCACCATCCATTATTTAGTCTTTGGAGGGGAGAAGAAACCCCATGTGCTTATGTGCTTTTTATGAGCTGCTCTTTTGCTTTGAAGATGGGAACCTGAGTGAACTCCCTGGTGAAAGCCCCTTGGGGAGAGCTCTTTCCTCAGGCACTCACCTCGCTTTGGGGAGGAGGAGGAGGAGGAGGAGACCTGGAGCTGCCCCGGGCTGGGCAGCCAGCAGCACCAGCCACTGGTGACAGTGGGCATCGCTGGCTTCCAGCTGCAGGAGGGGACTGCAGCAGCCCCAGCGGTGCTCTCTGGGACTGAGCAGTGATGTGAGTGTGAAACAGCAGCTCCGGGAGGTGTCAGCAGCTGTGAAACACAGCGAGCAGAGATGGGAGTGTGCGTGACCTGACTCTTCCCCTGATTAGCTCACAGGCTGTTGTTGGCTTCCTCCTCTGGTGTAATCCTCATGAAAAAATAAACTTGGCTGTTTTCCACCAGGACTGGGGGGGTTCCTTTTTTTTAATTTCTTTATCCTGGGGCTTCCTACATCTCCCTTCTCTTCTGCACAGAAGGGGGTGGTGAATACAGAGATGAAACACAAGCAGCCAGGAACACCCACTTATTGATGTTTCCTGCATTGTCTGCCCAAGACAGGTGGGCTCTGAGGCTGGGGCAGGAGGTGAGTTTCCTTTTTGATGGATTCAAATAAGAAAGCATCTTTTAAGATAAATTCCTCCTCTTGTTGCTCACTTGTTCATTTCTAAACTGTGTTTTATTACTTCATGGGGTGTATTATTTCTGTTTTTCCACTTCAAGGAGGGCTCAGATTCTTCCTGCTTTTTTTCCTAGGATCAAGCTGGGCTTTAAGAGAGTGAGGGACTCCTTGGTGACTCCTTTCCTTCTCCACCCACTGAGAGCTGATCCTGTCTACAGCAGGGCCAAGCTGCAGCTGGTGGGAGGAGAGGAGGGGAAACTCCTCTTTACTTATGTTTGAAGGTTGGAAATATCAAGGTTGGGGATGGTCATGAAAAATGCATGCCCCTCATGTGGGAGCTGGCCTACATTTCCCACCAAATGCCTCCTGGCCAATGTTTTGAAGATGTACCCCATGTTTTGAGTTGTTTTTCTGTTGTTTCTCTGCTGTCTGCATGGATGCATTTGGATGATCTCATTCTCCCTGCACCACGTAATATTCCTTTGAGGTGGAGCTGGGGATGGATGCTCTGTGCTGTCAGCGATGTGTTTGGAGTGTGGCCACCTCAGCAGCACCTCAGTGTCCCCAAATTCAGTGGAACCTCCTCTGCAGGAGCGAGTTCAGCACTGCTGAGCTCTGATGAGAGCACAAGGTGCAGGCTGTGCTGGTGGAGGATTCCTCTTGCTGCCACAGGGCTGGATAAACGTGGGGAGGGGACACAAAACTCACCATCAATCAATTTCTATGTCTAGGAAACACTGGTTCCCAAGCTGTGTGGCATTAGCAGTGGTGCAGCCCCACAGGGGGCTGCCCAAACTGCAGAACAGTGGGGTTTTGGTGTGTGTGGGCTTTCTATAGAGAGAATCACACAAAAAGAGGCTGGGAAGCTGCTCCCCTGCACCTGTTCATCTTGTACCTATTGCCTCCCTGCTCACACTGTGACTCTCAGAGTCTGTCCCCTCCATTCTGCATCTCACATCCTTCCCATTGCTTTTCCCAATATATTCCATTTCCTTTTGCAAGGAATTGCTGCTCCACACAGCTCAGGTGCTGGGTTGCCCTTGCCAGGAGGGATGTGCACAAACAGGATCACGAATTTAAGTTGGAGGGGTCCTTTGGCAGTCAAGTGGTGCCAGGATGTGCATGCTCTGGCTGTGCTGCTCAGGCTCCTCCTGAGCTCGCTGTCATCTCTGCTTTAGGTGGTGGTGCAGACAAGGACACTAATAACTTAAGTAATTACTCATGTCCAAATCAATTTGCTGCCCTGTCGGCTCCATTTTCTCTTTGGAGCCAATATCAGCATTGATTCCTAAGTCACCCTTCACATCTCCAGTACTGAATGCAGACTTCCAGTGACTTCTCTAACACAGTCTGAAGGAAGGCTCTAGCTTCAATGGAACTTGGTTCCTAATTTTTGTAGCAGTTAAATACCTTTATGTGGGTGAAAATTATTTTTCTGGTAGATCAGAGTGATCTGGTAAAAAGACAATCTGAATTCAACACCTTTGCTTAAAGCAACAACACACTGAAGTTTCTCCAACCTCCACCCACAGCTTGGAAATAGATGAGAATTTTTGTCACCTTTAAAGTGCAAAAAGCCGGATCACCATCCAAACCGGCTGCTGGATGAGGAGTAAGGGGCTGCCTGGTCCTCAGTATCCATCCAGCTCCATGGAATCAGAAAGGTTTGGGTGGAAAGAAACCTTAAAGCTCATGGGCAGGGACACCTTCCACTGTCCCAGGCTGCTCCAAGCCCTGTCCAGCCTGGCCTTGGACACTTCCAGGGATCCAGGGGCAGCCACAATCCTCTCATCCTGTGGGATGCAGGAGAACCAAGGTGTGCAGAGATCAGGGCAGTGCTGAATCTTTAGTTCCCATATGTTCAGTTTTCAGGAGCATTTGAACCTGTGTGCCCGCCCTGGCTGATGTGGTGGATGAACACTCCCTGTGCCACCTGTGGGTGTTAATTTTCTTGTGCTGGGAGCTGATTTAATGTTCTGCCTGCAAAGAATTCTTTATTGGACGTGTGACCAATAAAAATAGATGACTTGAAAGTAATCAGATATTTTAAACTAGAAAATTAAGTGTGAAATTCTCACCATCTATATTAAGATCTTAATTTAATGTATTTAAAAGAGTTACAATGAATGAAAATGCTAAAGCAAGACTTTTACTGCTGAAGTTTTCTGATTTTTTAACCCACTGAAAGGATGGATGAAACCTGCCTAAACACTTGCACTGACCTTGCTGAAGGGCTGCCTCCACTTTAAAAGCTGGTGTTTTCAGGAATTACAGAAATAAAACTTTGTTTAAAGCAGTTTCATTCAGTAATAAAGCTCAAAAATTAATTAATTCAAATTTGATGAGAACAAAACCCAAAAGTTCAGGAAAGTGGTTTTCATTCCTTTGCCTCAGATATTATCTCTTGCACCTGATTTTCATTCAATTAGCTGTAACATCTCCAAGGTTTTGGCCCCAGTTATTGGAAACAAAAAAAATTCAATTTTATTGATCACATGTAGTTCTTCTTTTGTGTTGTAAATCAGATTGAAATGCAAAGCATGTTTTAATAAAAATATTTTTGTTGCCTAGTGCACACAAAGAACTTGTAATTGGTAGAAAGCTGTTTGAAATGCTGATTTGTGCATTTTTATTCAGTTCCAGTTGTCCAAGTACAGTTTGACACAAGTGGAAAATAAAGTACCATTTAGTAAATAGTGAAGGGATCACTTAACATTGTTTAACATGGCAAAAAATTGGAAAAACCAGACTATGAATGAATTCAGGTATCTGTATTTGCCTAAATGCATACAGATGAGGTAGTGAATTGAAAGTTAAGGCTAAATTTAATTGCAGTTCCTGTTTTAATGGTTTCCCACTGCTAAGAATAAAACTTTCTGCTCAGCAGCCACTTGAAAGTACAAACAGAAATGGGACTGAGACCAGTGATTTTTGCTGATTTGAAGCATTTCTATGTAAATCAACCCAACCCTGATAGGGAAGGAATTGAAAGACTTCCCCAATATTGGTACAAACTGCAGCAGCCCTGGTGCAGGATGGAGCTGCTGTGGTCCCTGGTATCCAGAGCTGGAACTGTGGAAAAGAAAAGAAAAGAAAAGAAAAGAAAAGAAAAGAAAAGAAAAGAAAAGAAAAGAAAAGAAAAGAAAAGAAAAGAAAAGAAAAGAAAAGAAAAGAAAAGAAAAGAAAAGAAAAGAAAAGAGAAAAGTTTCCAGCCTTTCTGAGGACAAACAGTGAGAAATAGCAACTAATCAAATGGGGCGTGATAGATGGCTGTTAAAGGAATAAAAACCTGCCCACACTGATAATAAACATTGCAGCTGCTTCCAAAATCACTCCCCAGGGCAGCTTCGTCAAACTTTAGTTGTGGAGGAAAAATAACTGTGGCCAGCAGAGCCAGTCTATTCAGTGATAAAAAACAACAACAGGGAAAAGCCAGTGTGGAAGAGCAGCCTTGGTGCCTCTTGTGGCTTTTGGCAAGGATGTTGTGCCCAGGTGACCCCGAGCCACTGAGACAGACTGGGGTTTGAGCCTCACTGACTCTGCCTGGCTTTGGTTCTTCTCCTTTGTGTCCTTCCTGTCCGTGACCTTCAGGTGACGTTTGGCCAGAAGGTTCTGTGTAGGTACAGAACTGGAGGGAGGAGGAGCTGAGAGCTGGTCTAGCACTCTTTGTGTGTTTCCTTTGGGGTACTCCACTGATTCTTCTGCTGTTTCTGGATCTTTGCCTCATCTGAGGCTCCCCATGTGTAAATTTGGTGCAGCAGTGATCAGTCCTGCTGCAGGGCTCGAGGCCAAAGGGTGACAGGGGATGTGTCAGCCTTGGCAATGGAGCTCTGCCTGCTCCAGGTGTAGTCACGGAGCTCTTAAAGCTGGGAACTCCCTCCCTCAATGCCTTTCTCAATCAGAGAAGCACTGACAGCCCTTTTGGAGGCATCCCTTCAGTAGCAAGGTAATAACCAGAATGACATCTGCCTTCCCATCTCCTTTTCTTCCCACAGAAAAGGAGCTGGGATACTTTGGTCTTCATTCCCCAAAACATCAAGAGAAGTGTGGAACTGATCCTGCTCTCACCCTCCTCCCTCCCTCCCTCTTCAGGAATTGCTTCTGGAGGCTCCTCCCTCTGCCTTAACAATTTAACTCCAGTAGAATTCTATCCCTAAACTATTGTTCTCATGAAATGTTATGCTTAATAAAATGTGTGGCACATCAATAATTTAGATACTTGTGACAAAACATAAAGCTCTGTTAAATATATCATAAACTTTGCCTGGTGTTCTTGATAATTAAAAATGGATGTAATGGCAAAGTATTGTAGGTATTAACTCTGTTTCAGAGTCCTTGCATTTAAACCAGAGGCCATCAATTTTAAAATACCGTAAAAAATATGGCAAGATTTTTCAATATGTCTGATATACTGTCCTATCTATTTAAATTATTAATATGCAATGCAGCCAACAGGAATCTAAATTCTTCCCAGCATAAGCTCTAGGCAGTCACCCCAAGAGGAGCTCAGTGAGCTGTGGGGGAGTGGAGATAAACCCCAGCAGGGGCATAATCCCTTCCTCTGGGCTGCCCACAGAGCCCTTCTCACCTGTGCCAATCCCAATCCCTGCCTGCCTTGCCCTCCACGCTGCATTTCACACCTGGATTGCATTCCCAGAGCCAGACTGCAGCCTGATCTCTGCAGTGGGATCCTGGCATCCCAGCAGGGAGCTCAGGGCAGGGCTTTGGGGTTGCTGACAGGGCAGAGAGTAGAAACCAGAGTGGTTTTAGCACAGGAGGAGAAAATCAATCTGCAGGCGCCTGGAATTAGTGATTCACTGAGAGCAAAGCTGGGGGAGCTCTGATGGATGGACAGGTTGGGAAGAGAAGTATAAAATAAAGAGGAGAAAGTGGAGATTAGGGGCCAAAACCATGGACCTGCTATCAGACCTTGGGTCAGAAAGAGCACTCTGCTGGTGGAAATCTGGAGCCGCCCAAGTTCTCACTCTGTATGAGCAGCTGCTCAGCTAAAATTTTGTTTTCAGGGCAATATCTGTCCCAAGGTGGTGAATGGAGTTCTGCTGATGCAGATCAGAAATTTGGGGTCCTTGGGCAGTGTGATACAAAGGCATGACCCATGTTTTTCAGAGAATGCAGCTCCCTGGGGGATAGCAGCAGAAGGTAAAGGCTGGACAAAGCCCTAATATTTTTCACACCCATACACAGGGCTGAAATAAATAGATCAATTCTTTTTTGTGTTTGCTCCAGACTCTGCCTTACTGCTGTGGTTGTGTCTTTGTTTTGGGACAAAAGGAGTGAAATGAATAGGTAGCATTGTCTCTTCCTCACCAGCATCTCTCCAGGAGTCCTGGCTGTGGAAAAAGCTTATTTTAAGGAAATGGAGTTGATGTGGGGTGAGGAAGAGATGCATCACGAAGTCCCAGAATGCAGGAAAATGTTCCATGCTGGGAATTGCACTTTGTTTGTAAAAGTGAACAGATTGAGAGGTGGGGAAAAAAACCAAAATCAAACCAACCAAACAAAGAAAACAACAACCCCCCCCCCAATTCACTGTAGTTTGGTGTGCTGTTCCTGGAGCTGCTGTTTTTGGAGGCTGTGTCTCAGGACAGCACTCAGGGTACCTGGCCAGCTGATAAATATTTTCTCAGGGGGTGAATTTATTCCTGGCCTGGCACAAGTGGATGATGGGTTCATGTTTTTGATCCTGAGATTTACAGCACTGTGCCATTAAGGAAACTGCAGAGTTTTGTGGGTTTGGGTCTGGATTGATGCTGCTGCTGTTCAGTGGAGCAGGGGGATCCCAATTCCCTTACCTTTCTCTGCTCCTTTAATTTTCTACTCCTGCCCTGATCCTGTCTAACCCAGCTGTGTGAGTGCTCCTGGCTCCTGTGCTGTATCAACACCCCTTCTAATCCTCTGCAGGCAAGAGCTGCAGGTGATATTTCAGAGAAATCACTGCAAAGGGAAAACTGGCAGCTTTCACTCTGCATGAAATGACAAATGGCCCAAAGATTTTTTTGGGGGGGAAGGCTGTTGTTGTTGGAAAACACCAGTGTGCTGTTTTTCTTTGTAAATGGACCCATTGTTGTGGCTGCTATGGGAGTGTATTTTACTTTCTGTTCAGTACCATCGTCATTGTACACCAGGATGGATCTCTCTACACAGCAGAGCACATAACAAAGAATTAAACATCCTGCTCACAGGGTCACTAATAGTGATGAGTGTGGGGCTTCTCTCCAAGATGGTTCTTTTTCCTTGAAGAATAATAAAAACTGATAAAGAATAATAGAAAAACAGGACAAACAGCATCCTCCTGACTTGTAGTGTATGGGGAACACTTTTCTGGGCAGGCATTGCTGGGTGCAGGGGAGACAAACTCAGGAGGGGGGGTATTTTCATAGGATCATAGGACATCCTGAGTTAGAAGTGACCTACAGGATCACCCAGGGAAGATCCTGGCCCTGCCCAGACCCCCTAACAGCCCCACCCTGGGCACCCCTGGCAGCGCTGTCCCAACGCTCCTGGAGCTCTGGCAGCCTCGGGGCCGTGCCCATTCCCTGGGGAGCCTGGGCAGTGCCAGCACCTCTGGGGAAGAACCTTTCCCTGATCTCCAGCCTGACCCTCCCTGGCACAGCTCCATGCCCTTCCTGGGGTCCTATCACTGGTAACCAGAGTGCAGAGGTCAGTGCCTGGCCCTCAGTGTGGAAGTATTTTACCTGGTATCACCCCTCTGTCTGTGTGCCTGACCTTTCCCCAGAACCTCAGTGCTGGATGTTTGTTGTGCTTTCTGGACAGAGCACTTCTGGTGCTCTGCTACCCCTCAAATTCAACAGTTTCTTTTGGCTCTGGCCCTCAGTGTGCATTTCTGCAACTCAAACATCTTCATCCTCACTTTCCCCTCAGCAGGAGTGGAGGATGACCTGTCCATCTCCGTGTCTGAGGCTGCAGTGCTCCCAACACAAGGATTTACCCTAATTTACCTCTACAACTTCTCTTTAAACTGAATCCCAGCTCCTTTGTCTTTGCTCACAGTCTCCCTGTCCATCCTTATTTTCCCCAGCATTTTCCCAGCTCAGGTGGTGCTCGCAGTGGCCCAGGATGGATTCTCAGTGCATACAGATGTGTTCCTGCAGCGAGAGCTGCTCTCTGAGCGCGTTTTCCACCTCATGCACCTTGACACTGTCACCTAATCACAATTCTGTGCCTTGTTTAAAGCAGTGTCATGTAAAATGATGCCAAAGGCCTTGCTGTGGCCCTTGTATACAACAGTGACTGCCTCTCCCTGAGTCCTGCTGCCCTGCCATGGAAAAATATGAGACTGGCTTGATATTTGTTCTTGACAAATCCGTGTTGGCTGTCCCTCACTGCCTTTTTATCTTTTTTGTGCTTAGAAAGTGTTTGTTTGAAGATTTGTTGCAATATTTTTTCTGGGAATTGAAGTTAAGCTGCCTGGCCTGTAATTCCCTGCTATGTTTGCTGTTCTCTGCTCTTCTGGGACTCGTCACAGTCCCTGAGTTTTCAAAAATAAGTGCTAACAGCCCTCAGATTGTCTCCACCACTTCCAAGTACCTGGCAGTGAATCTCAGCAGCCCCAGCTGATTTGAAAATATGTGATTTATATAAATATCTTCTGGACTATTGCTTTCTCCTTGTAGTCTGAATTCCTACCTCTTTGTAAGAAGTAACCATTGAAATATCTCTACAAATGAATCCATCATTTTTATTGGGAAGCATTACCCTCTGCAGTGACAGCTGGGAACAGCTCTGCTGAATGATGGAGGAGCTCTTCTCCTGGTATAAAATTATTATTAATTTGACATAATTTTTGGGGTTTCAGTGTTTTACAAGCTCTACAGCAATATGCAACCTAATCTATTTTTAATTTTATTTCCCAGGTGTATTTCCTACATATTTACACAGTCCTTAGCCTTTTGAATCAGTTTCTACAACTGGCCTGTCTGTGGTCCAGCATCACGAGATGATTTTCCATAGTTTCTTTAGTATATGGAAATATACTTTTAATGTTGTATATGGAAATATATATGGATTTTTTTTTTAATATTCAAAGTCAGGTAGGTCTGAAGGTGAGAAGATTTTGTGCTGGAGTGGGTAGAAATTCCCTGATGTGCCTCAACAGCTCTGCTATGCCCTGTCAGGCTCCAGCCCCTGGGATGGGTATCCTGGGTTATCCCACCATCCACAATGCCCGGGGGGCAGAGCCAGGGCAGCAAATGTTGTTGTTCTTAATTATCCTAACTTTCCTTGCCTTTAAAAGGAAAGAGACCAGGAGAATTTTCACTTTGGAACGAGGACACTTTAAATTTACTTTTATCTTTGTCTTGTTTTGCCATCTTTTGTGACACTGTGTTAATAGGGATGATCAGATTTAACTGATAATGGCTCTATGACAACCTGCTAAGCAAATCACGCTGATGTTTTTCTTCCCTGCCTTAGGGATGGCTGGGATTTGGCCTGCTGAGTGAAACATCAGGATTTTTTTCTGTGTTTCAAAGTACTTCCCATCTAGTTTACAATGAAATGGTTTGACAGTTTTCAAGTAGGCAACACTTTGATCTGCGTGTCAACTTGCTTTAACTCACTTCATTGGAACAAACAGGAGATGTTTTGTTCTACAGAACAAGTATTTGGTGTCTGTTGTCCCTGATATTTTTTAAATAAAAAGTCAGGAGTGTTTTGATTCATTCATTCCATCATGGTAGAACTTGTCAGTCACAGTAATGTGTTAGAAGTTACAATAGAATTGTCATAAACTGGAGGAAAAAAAAAAACAAAAACAAAAAAACCTCCAAAGATGAGCAACAGAACTGAAACAAAAATTTATCAATTCTGAAAATAAATCCTTAACGGAAAGTTTGAGAGAAGAACATGTAATTTCATAATTTCTTACTGGTGATTGGCAAAAAGGAGCATTTTAAACTAACTTCAGTTTCAAAGAAACTGAATTGGTTGAACTGAAAGACATTTGGAAACAAAAACTAACCAAACAATATGTTCCTGTCCCTACTCTGAGATGCATAAGCAACCCCTCTATGGGTGCTAAACACTGGCTCATGTTGGAAAAGATTTCTTCCCATTAATCATTCCTTCTTCTTGCAGCAAGGGCCTTTTCCTTATGTAGGAGCTCTTCTGCTACTCTGAAAAACCTGGTCTAGTGGGAGGGGCCCCTGCCCATGGCAGGGAGTTGGAACTGGATGAGTTTTAGGGTTTCTTCCTACCCAAAAACATTCCAAACCATCCAAGGATGATGATCACATAACCTATTAGTACCACATCAGCGAATTCCTATAAGACTGGCTAAAAAGAGAAGCCAAAAAGACAACCTAAGCTAAAAAGAGAACCACAAACCAATTATTTTAATAATTTGCAACTTTTCACTTTGTAGAAAGCCGCTGGACCCCATCCTGTCCCTGCTTCAGCCTGGCCCCTGTCTCTGGATCTCATCTGAGTGTTTCTTTCCAAAAGATTTACGTTGGAAAATAGTTATTTGAAGATATTGTGTTTTTGCAGGTGCAGCATACAGAACTGGTATTGATTTGACAGTTTAAGTTTTCAGGGAGAAAAAAAAGGCAGCATTTTAGAAATTGATGGGATTCAAATGACAGGTTTTGATATTTTTAGTTTGAAATAACGTTTTAATTCAAAATACAGAAAAGGCAGAGGGAGGAGAAATCAGAAGCCAAAACTGGAGATAAACAGCAGTTGATGAGATTATTTTTCTTCTCTATGGAAAGACATCTAATAATTTAGCAAAGGAAAAAAAATACTAATAAAAAAATTTTGTATTTCTATGCAGGGCAAAGAAAAGGTCAAGATTCTGTGGCCAGTCCTTCACTAAGAGTGAAAGAGCTTCAGCTGGGAAGAAAAGGCCCATTTCTGCAGTATAAAACCTCCCATCCATCCTGTTCCCTCCAGCCTGGCTTCCATCACAGGGAATGTTTATTCTGAAAAGTCCTCATGGCACAGTCAGAGTCTGCTCTGACCCCTGGCTGCAGCTGAGAGCTCAGGCAGCCACCCTGGGTCTGGATCCTGCCAGGGCTGCTGTGCTGCTCCTGGGGGCACAGCCAGGGCCAAAATCTGCAGCTTTTAAAGCTGGGCGTGCAGGGAGCTGTGGAGAGACACCGTGAGGACTGTGTGCATGAGCTCCTGAGCCACTGCTAAAACCAGCATCATCTGCCAGACATGTGCCCCGCTCAAGCTGTGCAGGGTTTGAAAGGTTTGGGTCTCAGCACTGGTAGGTCTCTGCAGGGCCCAGTCTAAGCTGACAGATTAGCTGGCTCTGTAAGCAAAATAATAATGAATGTAATTCTGTGTAATTTCCAACTTGCCCGTACTCAGAAGCCAATTGGAATAACCAAAGAATCCTAATTTCCTTGGCACAAGGATGTCCTGTTTGGAATTGGGTGAATAGCACAGAATTTTCCATTCATTTACCCCATAAAACTCTTCCTCTCCTGCTCTCTGCTCTCACCTTTGATGGACAGACCCCTCCAATTTATATGGATGAACTTGGTGGCACAAGGCTATCCCTTATAAGCACACAGGACACTGAGAGATGTCACCCTCAGCCATATTGATGCCTCAGGTTTAGCTTTTATATTTTTCAGATTCTGTGCTGCTTTAGTGTGTAATTCTGAGCTTCATATGAAGGGATGGTGAGCTCTCTGCACAGAGCAGGGAGACAAAACAATTCCTGCTCTAGCTGGGGACCAAGGACAGCCAAGCCAGATCTCAGCCCAAGAGCACAAACAACGTGGGCTGAAGAGAGAAAAACAAGAAGGAGGGGACTGCATGGGCTGGAGCTGTAATTGGACAATTAACTCCAATATGCAAATGGAGCAGAACTTATAAAAGTGAGAGACCCCGTGACTGGCCATGCATTTTGAGACCAATTTGGATTGTGCTGCCCAAGGTGGATCCATTGAGACCTCTTAACAAATCCCTACTTTATTCTTTATCTCTGCCTAGTCTCTGTCCCAGGTCAGCCTTCACAAGGCATCAATGTCACCCTCATCCTGACGGTGTGCTCCTTCAGCCCAGCTTTTGGTGAGATTTGCCCACAGGACAATGCCCAGTCCCCAGTGCACTGTGCTTTGGATGGGGCTCAGGAACAGAGAGCTGGTGATGTCCTGCACTTAGGAGCAAACCAGGGCAGATCCTTGCATCAGAGGGTACAGGGGCTCAGATAGGTGCTGTGTGGCAGCACCATTGGAATTTACAGATTTATTTATCTCTGCTTTGCCAGGGCAGAGGAGAAGCCCTGAGAGCCCTGCACAGCACCAGGAGGTCAGGGCCCATCAGCTCCTGCAGTGGGGGCTGCAGGGCAGGACTGCAATTAGCTGAACAAACCATGCTTGGGCACGTTTGAGATGTGGCTGGGGGATACTGAAATGCTGGGAGGCAGATTTGCACTTTATACCTTTCTTTCTCCGTTGCCATTCCGTCACATAAAGACATTAAATAATTTTGGCCTTGAGAAAATTACTGCAGGGTCTTTGGTGACTGCTACTTGTCAGGAGAGCATCCTGTATCTAAAGGGTTTGGTTATTTTTGCTATAAATCTCCAAAGATATTCAAGATCTGTGACTCTTACCTTTCAAAGCCTACTCTAAAGTCCTGGAATATGAAATACATGCACATAGAGAGAGCTTGGCACACAAGAGGACTCACCTCCAGCTTGAAAATTACTCAGATCTGCGAAATTCATCCCAAAAACCTTGCTCTAAATAAAGCTCAGGGAAGGAAAAGGCTTTGCTGGGGTGGCCTCTGCTGGGAGGTGGAGGGATGCAGGGGCTGCAGCAGGGCATGGGGTGATGTGCTGCTGAGATTCCCTGGGCAGCTCCCACCCCAAGGCTTCTGGCTTGGTGAAAGGAACTCGACCCACAGCAGAGAGAGAGGAATGGATACCCACAAAAATTAAAGAAAATCTACCTTGCCTATTTTGACTTAATTTTGACTTATAGTTTTACTGCTGCAACTATTTTTAAAAATTATTTCTAAGCCCAAAAATATAAAAAGGGAAGAGTTAAAGTCTGAAATCCATTGA
The DNA here is from genome assembly GCF_036417665.1 of Passer domesticus. Lineage (NCBI taxonomy): Eukaryota > Metazoa > Chordata > Aves > Passeriformes > Passeridae > Passer > Passer domesticus. The sequence goes on along the minus strand of NC_087489.1, from coordinate 4,578,862 downwards.
AAGCTTTTTAATCTGTGGACATTTAAAATACCGCCTCACCTTGATTTTGTTTGATTTCTTGGTGCTGAAGCTGAATTCTAATTATGCTCCAGTAGCTTTGCTTTCCAACTTGATCTTCCAGGCTTGTATCACATGGAAGCTTAAAAACAAAATAATCCAGACTTCACTTTTAATCTGTCTCACTTTAAACAATTTATCCTTTTTGAGATACCTGATTGCACAGGCTCTCTTAGATAACAACATGATGTGTGTGTGTGTGTGTTCCATCTCTGATGGCAAACGGCATATCTGATCCCTGTGGAATGATCCACTGGGGAATGATGGCAATTAATCTCTAACAAATACAAATTTGGAAACATCTGTGTAGATTTAAGCTTAGGGAACAGGACAGGGGAACAGGTTTCAGCAATGGGAACAGAGTGAGAAAGCAGAACTCAAGGTACCAGGCAAATATTGCAATTGAATTAGTCAGCTTGAGGAAATTAAATCAAGGGAAATTGGAAAGTGTCATATTTTTTGATCTGGATTTCTGGCTGTTATGAGATTTTGAAGAGAGCCAGTGAAGAATATAGAAGATAATAAGTTTTAATTATTTTTCCTGGTGACTCAGAGGAGAGGTGGATGAAGCCCTTTCTGATTTTGTGATAATTAATGTGACTCCCATGGCAAAGTGAAATGCAGTGATTAGTTTTAAGTCAGCTGAGCTCTCACAGCAGATTTTCAGAGAATTTCTCATTGTTTCAGTCCTGCTAACAGCCCAAGCTGCTACTCTGGCCTGGGCCTGTCCTATCTGTGGGGTGAAGCTTTGCTGAAGAAATCTGGTTGCAAAGTCCCAGTGAAACCCATGGTTAATTTAAAGTGCACAGTTGTGTATTTTAAATCAATAGTTATGAACAGACACCTAAATGTGTTCATGGCAAACAACACTTCTGACCTGTAAAAGTGCAGATTTAGTAATTCCTTTAAAAAGAAATGTGTAAGATGCTGTGAGTGCATTTACAGCAGTGCCCAGCAAGAGGGAAATAGGGCACGTGGTCAGAGATGGTGAGAAAACAGCCAGGGACCTTCTTAAAGATTTCTGCTCTCACTTTCTAATTTACACCAGCCTGTAAATACTGTAGGTAGAGTTTTGGTAACCATTTGCAATCCAGGGGGATCACAGCTGCCACAACCCAGAGCTCCTGGGCTCTGGAGCACCAGAGGTGTCCCAGCAGGTCCCAGCAGGCTGAAGTTCAGCAGGGAGACCCAGGGAGGCCAAAGGCCCTGGCACACAGCAGAGGAGCTTCTGCTTCATTTCTCATGGTGACTCAGGCACACAGCACCGTGCTGGCAGCCAGGCCAGAAGACGGGATGTGTCCTCCTCCATGGACACTGGCAAAGGGGAGCCCATGGAGAGAGAGGCAAACCCTGAGGGGCAGCAGATCTTCCTGTGGCTCTGCTCTGCAGGAGGGACAAAGGCACCAGGGAGAATTTGCAATGGCTATCCAAGGAGGTGCAAGTTACCTGCTCCTTTCTGGAAAGTGCTGCCACCACCTCCTTCCAGAGCCTGGTTCTTCCTTGCTCAGGATGCTGTGTGAGAGGAAACCCGGGGATTCATGGGTTCAGGTATGACCACCATGCTCCCAGTGTCCCATGAGGAGCATGCTGTGGAATTAGAACCATAAAATCACAAACAGTTTGGGTTGGAAGGTAAAGCTCATCTCATTCCATGGGTAGGGACACCTTCCACTATCTCAGGTTGCTCCAAGCCCTGTCCAGCCTGGCCTTGGACACTGCCAGGGCTGGGGCAGCCACAGCTGCTCTGGGCACCCTGAGAACCTCCCTCACAGGGAAGAATTCCTTCCCAATATCCCATCTAACCCTGCCCTCTGCCAATTTGAAGCCATTTCCCCTTGTCCTGTCACTCCAGGCCCTTGTAAGTAGTTTCTCTCCATCTCACATCTCCTTCAGATACTGGAAGGCCACACTGAGGTCACCCCAAAGCCTTTTCTTGTCCAGGCTGAGCAATCCCAACTTTCCCAGCCTTTCCTCCCAGCAGAGCTGCTCCATCCTCTGATCCCCTGGTGCCTCCCCTGGACTCACTGTAAGAGTTAGAAATTTTTTGGCACCCTCAATGACCTCAATGACATCCTCAATGAGGAGAGTGGGTGAATGGAAAGATTTTTTGTCTCCCTCTCCCAAGAACCCAAAAACTCCTTCCAAGGCCTGCAGAAGAAATGCACTGGAGGCTTGATAAACATGTAATTCCTTTCCAAGAGGGGAAGCAATGAATGAATGCACTGAGGGGTCTGGTGGGCAGCGAAGCAGCTGTCCTCCTGTAAGTGTGGTTTTTTTAAACTTATTTTTCTTCAAAGTGTAGCAATGCTTTGAGTAGAAAGGCTTTCAGGACTGCATGGCCACAAAAGGAGTCCTTCACATGTGCCAATGCTGAAGTCATTGAGTATTTTTGCATTACATTGGAATTTTCCTTTTGGAAAATATAGGGCAGAAGAAGCTGGAATTATTATTTTTCAGAACTTCCAACTCAATCTCTCAGACATTGTCATAGAAAAGGCTGATGCTCCAAAAAATTTGTGCAAAATCTTTCCAAAACAAGCCATCATTTCTGCTTGCAGACAAAGAATATAAATGTTTATGGGCTCTCTATGGAGCAAATGAAGGTGCTTGGTTTATACACATGCTGCCCTAACAATTCTATGTTAATATATGCCATGAAATTCCTTCTTTTTTTCTTTTTTTTTTTTTCCCTTCCCTTTCTATTTGCACTTTATTGCACCTCAGGTATTTATTTCAGCTCCCTGACAGGCTCTGAGAGGCACCTCTAGTTATTTTAAACAAATAAATCATATCTTGTCTGTAGGATCACCCCGGGGTGAGGAGGCAGCAAGGCACCATTTCCAAATGCTGCAGTGATGGATTCCTGCAGCCCTGGGGGACAGCACGGTCCCCATGCCACGAGCCAGGGCAAATGACCTGTCAAACCTGATGCACTCACCTGCTGGGTAGGAGAAGGGAAGACTGGGATGCTGGAGTTGGCTGGGAAGGACAAATTTGGGTTTGGATACATTTTCTCTGGGTTTTCCCTCTAGGTGGGAAGTTTTTTGCTAAAAGTTCCAAAGTTCTCTGAGTGATTTGTTAATCTGCGTCTTGTTTCTATTGCTTCTTGGTCATGAAATGTGGAATTCAGCTTAAATCCTGGAGCCCAGCAGGAATGATGCAGGATATGCCCCATCTCCCCATTTACAACCTAATTTCTTTGTGAATGTTTTCAAGTAAAAATAGAAAAATAAATAGATGTTGAAGCGAATCCTAGATACAATCTCTAATTAGATTAGGACCCAGCTTTATGGAATAATAAATTATCTAACTACCATGGTTCAGCTTCTCAGTGCTTTTAAAACTGATTTTTGCCTAAGGCCTTGGGAAAGTGACTGCAACAAAACTTAAAGAGATTAAGCCTGATTATTAAGGGAAGTCAGTTTTTTTGATGCCCCTTCCAGTCTCACAAGCAATGGTGTTGTAATGAACATATTAAAAACCAAAGAGCCCCTGTGCAGCTCTGGCAGCTGCATGGAGCATGGCTTAGTTCCTTTACCTGTGCCCAAACCTGAAGTTAATAAGTCAAATGCTGACCTGGAGATTGTGACAGTGAGATGATTTTTTACTTTCAGTCCTTCTAAATTAAAACACATGCCCTGGTGTTTCGAGTTTGAGGACTCTATTAATTTCTGTCATTGTGGTACATTTGCAGCTCAGAAGTGATTCCCAGCATCATCCATCTCCAGCCTGCTGATTTTATCCAGCTGAGCCATGCAGGGTCCATTGCTAAAAAAGAAACTTTATTTCCTCTCAGCCATTTGCTGTGTGAATCAGCAATGCTTTTTTGGCTCAAACTGGTTGGTCACCCAGTGCTCCCAGTAACACACACAGGGACAGCCACATCCCTTTCCTCAGAACAGGAAACAGCAGTGCAAGGTTTGACAGTGTTGAGTTCAAACCCTCAGGAAATCACTCTGTGCACCACTCACCCAGCTGGGAATGCTGGCTGTGCTTTTGGCCATGCAGGCATGGGCTGGATGCTGCACATAAGAAAAGGTAAGTGACTACCTGGATTTTAGGCCAAGCCTTGACCTAACTTCATGAACCCTGGTATGCAGGTTTTTTTTTTTTTTTTTTTTTTTTTTTTTTTTTTTTGCTTTGGGCATTAAAAGTACATGCTGGGCTCACAAGACTGTTACTAAGGAGTAATTAGACAGTGGCTTTGAGAGCTGGCAGCTATTATTTCTCACCTGCAGTGGAGTTAGCAATTCACATACTTTGTTTTCCTTGCTTCACAGCACACTGCAAGTTGTATATGGAAAAGAGTTTCTCTCTGCCACACAGGAGCATTTGGAAACCATTATTATTAATCCTTGTGGCTCAACAGTGGCACGGTGCAGGGCACTGGCCTCTTACCTTAGGACGTGCAAGAACACTCTGTCTCATAAAAGCACACATTAGCCACCATCCACCTTCATTCTCAAGTTCTTGGCCTTGCTCTGTCCAAGGAAATCCTGGCTTGGGAGAACCAAGGGAGTCAGTAGGCACCAAGGTGTGTGGAGAATCAGTTCCACAGAGGACCTTTTAGCAAAGCTCCAGCTATGTGTGGAGCAAGGATGTGTGTCACTGCAAGTGAGCTCCTGGGTCCTGCCCTGAGCTCCTGGCAGAATTCACAGAATTCACAGAACTCACAGAATGACCGAGTTGGGAGAGACCTTCAAGATCATCGAGTCCAACCCAGCCCCAACCCCTCAACTAAACCCTGGCACCCAGTGCCACATCCAGGCTTTGTTAAACACACCCAGGGATGGGGACTGCACCACCTCCCTGGGCAGCCATGCCAGAACTTCATCACTCTTTCCATAAAAAACTTCTTCCCAATATCCAACCTGTATTTCCCTTGGCACAGCTGCAGGCTGTGTGCTCTGGGTGTGTCAGTGCTGCTGCAGACATAGCCCAGCCCCAGCTGAGCACAGGCACCTTTCAGGAGCTGTGCAGAGTGATGAGGGCAGCCCTGAGTCTCCTTTTCTCCAGGCTGAGCACCCCCAGCTCTCTCAGGGGTTCCTCACAGGGTTTGTGTTCCCAGCCCCTCTCCAGCCTCGCTGCCCCTCTGGATGTGCTCCAGTGTCCCAATGTCCTTCCCAAGCTGAGGGGCCAGAGCTGGGCACAGCACTGGAGGTGTGCCCTCAGCAGTGCCCAGTGCAGGGCAGAGTGACCTCCCTGCTCCTGCTGCCACACCATTGCTGATCCAGGCCAGGAGCCACTGGCCTTCTGGCCCACCAGGGCAACAGCTCAACCCAGCTTGTCAGCTCCTGGTGTGCCATCAGTGCTCAGAGGAGGTGAGCAGTGAGCTACATTTGGAATAGTTTCTTCATGGAAAATCACCCTTTCAGCAGGGTTTTACACATGCAGGCAGGGTTTTACACATGCAGTCCCTCTGGGGGCTGCAGAGGCTGCTTCAGTTTTGCTGTCATGGTGCTCCCTGCAGAACTGGAGTGGTGCTTGGGGCTGGAGTGGCACAGGCTGAGCACCCATCCAGCAGAGGGGATGTGATCCCCTGATGAACAGGAGAATGTTTTCCAGCCTGTAATACTGAAGTCACAGCCCAGGAGTGAGTGTAACCTGTGGAAAATGAACCTCTTGGTATCCATTATTTGATATTGGCAAAAGTGAGCCTTACCCCCTCATTCCCACCTTAGTTTTTAAAATCTTTGGCCTTTTCTGGTCTCTCCCTCGTGGTCTCTGCAGAGCAGCCTTTGCAGAGAGCTGCCACCAGGACCCTCTGCCTCTGTGCTGCTGCTGCATGCAGAGGAGAGGATGAATTGTTCTTTCCATCAGTATTAAATATTTTATTTCGTGACCTTCCTCTAATCAGATGCTTTATCTCAACCATCTATTAAAAGCAAAGCAATAAAAAATGAATTTAATAAAGTTAACCTCCTTAAATTGTGTAATTGTCACTTTCCCAGGATATTAGGGAAGCTGTAAGGGGGAAAAAATATGTACGGAGCAGTTTTTGGTGTATTGATAATTTATTATCTAATAATCTCTTCTCCTCCACACTATTCCCAGTTTTCTCATTACTTGTGTGCAGCACAACACCCTGTTGCTGCTAGCAGGCTGCTGTGCTCTGCAGAGCCAGATCTGCTCTGTGTCACTGCTGAGCACTCTGGTGGCAGGAGGGACTGCCCAGGCACAGGCAAGGCCTGAGGGTATTTAAGTTGTTGAGTGAGTTGGTTTCTCTCCTAATGCTTCAGAAGTGCAGTGAGACACAACTCTCCTGCCCCAGCAGGCTGTGGCAGGTGATTCTCAGAGGGGAAAACCACGGCAGGAGGCTCAGCACAGCCCCAAAGAAAGGCATCCCTCAGAATCCCAGAATCCTACCATGGTTGGGTTGGAAGGGACCTTAAAGCCCATCTCATCCCGCCCCCGGCCATGGGCAGGGACACCTTCCACTGTCCCAGGCTGCTCCAAGCCCTGTCCAGCCTGGCCTTGGGCACTGCCAGGGATCCAGGGGCAGCCACAGCTGCTCTGGGCACCTGTGCCAGGGCCTGCCCACCCTCACAGGTCAGAATCTCTTAATATCCAACTAAATCTGCCCTCAGGAGCCCAGTGTGGTGGGCACGTGTATCCCCAGGTGTTTGCTGGGTGAAGGTGGCTGCCATGAAGTTGAGACTTGGATATGAACCAGACCCTCTGGATCCCCTGTTTCTCCCAGGGAACTGTCCAAGCTGATACTTCTGGTCTGACTCAACAACACTGATCACTTTTCTTACTGTCTTGAACATTGAACAAGTGTGGAGAGCACGAAGTTGCTCTTTGGAGAGACTGCAGAGGGTTTGTATTTAGGTCAAAACAGAAGACCTGAGATAGCTGAGGACTTCAGGATCTTGGAGACTTGCAGCTGGTAACTGCAGCATCTTGGAGAAGGCAAAGCAGAAGTTTTCCTAACCCCTAGCTGATATCTGGAACTACCTGAAGCAGGCTGGGGTAGAAGTGACCTGCCTTGGTCTTCACAGGGATGTGGATCTGCTGCCTTGCCTGTCAAAATGTGGTTCTAGCAAAATGTTTGTGGCTCAGGGGTGAAGAGGCAGCACCAGGCCAGTTATGCACTGGGGAATCAGGGCTGCAACTGGAGAGGACTTCTCCTCTTGGCAGCTGCCTGCATTTAAAAATGGAGAATTCTCTCCTTTTACAGTTTACCTTCATATGAGGATTCATGTGACAGCTTTACCTGCCAGAGGAGAGCTCCCAGAGATAAATTCCCACAGCAAGCCAGGTCTGGATGGGGAGGTTATCAAGGAAGAGGGAGCATGGGTCAGGTGAGTGATGCCTGCTGCAATTTGCAATTACAGACCACGTTTGGGAACACACAGGACAGTGTTACTGTCGTGCTTTGGGCTGGGCAGATGATGGATGTGATGGCATTGAGAGGGTGCAGAGGGTGATTACAAAGAGCAGGGAAATTAAATGGAAAAGCTACTGGTTAGGAGCCAAGTGTAAATTTGTTTCTCTTCTTCAGAGCTGGATCTGTGTTGGTTTGCATCCGCATTGCCCAGGAAGGGCTCAGTGCACAGGAAACAGAAGCTGGCACCTGCTGAAGGCACAAAAATGTGATGTGGCTGTGACTTACTGAGCAGAACCTCAGCTTTGACTGCTGGGCAGGAAAATATTGCCTTCAGAGAGCACAGCCAGGCGGTCTTGATTATCAAGGAGAAAAATAGGATGATGCTGGGGCTGGTGGTCATGGTTGAGGACGCCTGAGTTCACATCTTGCCCCTGAATACTTTTTTATATTTTACAGAATGGCTGCACCCTTTGGCATGGGGTCAGTCAGTCACTGGTGCTGGGGACAGTCTGGGAGTGCAAATTCCTGGGGTTTGTGGGCTTTTAAAAGGATTGTTATGAATTTGAATGCAGGGAAAACTCTGCAAAATCAGGAATCAGGAAAACAGTGTGCAATAGCCAAGAAAAATATTTTAACTAGGATTTCTTTCATATTCTGAAGGCACAATGGGGTGGTTGGAGGCTGTGGTGGGAGAGGAGAGTTGTTATCAGAACCTGAGTTCTCTCTATTAGTGGTGAATTTCAAATTCAGACTCAAACTCGGGAGCAGGGGAAAGGGCTTGGACCCTTCTGCTGCCCAATCTAGTGATAGAAATTGCTGCCACTGCCCCTGCTCTGCTCTCCCCTCAATTCTTGTGATTTTAAAGTGTAATCAGTCTCACTATTCAGGAAAGTCTGGTATGTGTCTCTCCAGCACCAACAGGGATTCTGATAAAAGAAGTCAACAAGGCTAATGTTGTTTTCAGTCACTAAATCTGACTTCAAGCTAGCCTAGGAAAAAGGGAATTCATCTCTGAATACATTGGTTGATGACTGACAGGAAAATATTGCACATGATGTAGCTGGTGTGTATTTTCAATCACCTGTACAGCTGGCTGAATATTGGAAAAACGTTTTTGCAAATGTATTGCAGTAATTGGCAGAAAAGAAAGAAATTAATATTATGCAACCCACAAATCACTCCATTATGTGCCTACAGCAACAAGGGCTTCCTAAAGCAGAATTGGATTCAACATCAAAATCCCCATTTTGGGCTTCCCAAGAGCTCTGTGAGGAAGGGAAGTGTGCTGATAGGGGAGAGTGCTGATGAAACCCAGGGTGAGGTCACCTGTCCTGTGCCCAGACACTGGCACTGGCTGGGCCCTTCTGGCCACCTCACTGTGACCAACAGCAGTGGCTCTGTGGGCACACAGGGGAAATTGCCCCTGGAAAAGCCGACTCTTACAGGCTGACAGCAAGGCTGGAACAGGGGGAGAAGCCTGGCAAAATCAATGGGAATGACAGCTAGGAAAGATAATTGATAATATTGGCAGGTGGGAGAGCAGTGGAGTAGAAGAGGAGGAATAACCACTGGGGGAGTTCAGAATGGAGGCAGTGGGTCTCCTGAGGGTGCCCAGTGCATGCCCAGCCTCTGTGCTGCTCCAGCTCCTTGCCAGACAGGCCCTGACTGAGCTTAATATAGGCAAAAAAAAAGAAGAAAAAAGGTTTCATAGACCAGTGGCCCAGTAGGATTCAGAAGAGACTTAGAGTCTTTAGGTCAGATTTCCTTTGGCTCCAGACAGGATTTGATGTGCTGACTCAGTTTTCTGAACAAATGATGCTTCTCCCCCCCTTTGACCTGCCCACTCTGTGAGCACCTCCCTGGACTATCAAAAGCCTCAAGATTTCTCCAAGGAGCCCAAAAGGATCTGAGGCAGACAGAGCAGACTTTGTGTGCTGTCCTATGGAACAGGGCACAGACAAACTCTCATTCCTGCTGGCTGGCTCCCTGCCTCACACGTGTTTATTGCAGACGTGGGGCTTCTCCTCTGGGCTGTGTCCCTGGATCTGAAATGAAGGCAGTGTAATTGGGTGCACCACCACAGCGGCCAATGACAAACAGCATTTCTCTGCAAGCATTTTTCCTCCTGTTGCTGAGAGATTACATCTGATGTTATAAACCAGCATCACTCCCTGTTGGTACCACCACTAATTTGCCCTTCTAGAAAAGCTTCTTGTTATTGCAGTGTGTTCACTGCAGCCATCTAGGTGAAATTATTTCTTTCAGGCTAGAAAGATTTTTAAAAAAGACAGAATTTTTGTCTTGTGTTGTCCAATATTTGAAAACCCCTGGAGAAAAATGAGAGTGATCGATCCAGACCAAGATGGGGAGAAAACTCATTATCATTTTTAAGGTAAGAGAGAAGCAAGAGGAGCAGGGTGTTGGTGGGGAGCTGAGGGGTGCAGACAGCCTGTTCAGGAAAGGAACCTTGAATTATGCAGTGGGATTTGTGTAGGGATTTCCTCTGACCACAGATGGAGCTTTTGGAGGGAAGGAATCAAAAGTCATCAAAAACATCTCAGTGAGTTTGTGAATCTATTCTGGGATGTTTTAAGAGAGGGGAGGTGTGATTTAACTACATTTGATTGCCCTTAATGTCACATTTCTTTATCCAAAAAGAAACTTTCTAACTGTAACCCTAATCCTGGACATTTCCCCATAGTCCAGGGCATCCTGGCTTGGGGGCTGTTAATCCCACAGGCATCATCCTCATCAGGCTGGCTGGCAGGAGGGAGGCTGTTTGTTGGGTTTTGTGAACTTCTTTTCTGGAGAGAACGAGGGCTGTGGGAATATCAGATGCCTGGAGCCCATCTGTCAGACTGCTCTTGTTAAAGTTTGAAGAATTGGCCAATTTCAATGCAATTTAACTGACAAGAACTTTAAAAGGTAATAGGTTTATGAAAAGCTCTGTAAAAATAGCTGGCCAGGTAAAAGAGAGACTTTTCCATGGGTTTAGTTGAGGGGAAACTACAGCATGGACTCACATCTTGGGGATGGAAAAAAAAAATCTGCTCATGTGTTTTCCATTAGGACCTGGTAATTCTCCTGGCTACACAGGAACTTGAGTGAGCCTCTCTTTTCCAGGTAAAAGAAAGGAGAGGAGCTGCAGGGTTTGATGTCCCCCATGTTTGAGGCCTTGGAGACCACTGGAGGCAACCTAAATTAAAGTGGACATTTGTGGGAAGAAGGATCAAAAAGGAACAAGACCATGCTGAAGGAAATAACAGGAGCACCCAGTTCCAGGAGAAAATTAACTATTCACAGCTCTGTAATTCAAGGGCTCTGTGGTACCTTTGTAGGAAGCTGGTGGGTGTCTCCATCACTTTGTTTACAAGTGCAGAAGTAGGGACACAAGAGCATGGGAAGTCTGTGGTCTCTGAGCCTCCTGGTTCACCTCTCAGCCTCTGTCACAGGACACTTTATTTTCTTGTAGTCAAGGAGTAGCCAGGGGGAAAGGAAATGGAGAATCTGTTTGTAGCTGCCATTTGTAATGGAAAACTTGAGTGGTATTGCCTAATTTTATTTAAGATTTTTAGAAAGTCTGGCAGAATTTATTTTAAAACTGTAGAATTAGAGAATCTCTGACATCTATAAGTCAGTTGTTCTAAAGGTTAATAATTTCTAATAAAAACAACTTTTGCTTCTTACAGAGAGTTTCAAGGTGAGGAATGAAGGCACAGCTCTGCCTTCCTTGCTGCATTTTGCTTTGCTGGCTGCTACAGCCAGAATTTCTTCTGGGGCCTGTGCACGCTGACAGTGTGGCTGCTATATTTAATGTTGTTCCCAAATGTCTGGGCAGGCAGTGGCTGACCTTCACACCTGGCTAAATAAATCTGCTCTGCACTCCCTGCACTGCCAGGAGACCACGTGCAGAAGCCACATGGTGGGGCTGGCAGGAGCCTGCCCTCCTGGGGGAGTGTTTTGAAAGCTAAAAAAGAAAGTTTAAACCCATCAGGATGTCTCTCTGAGTGGGGGAGAAAATCTGTCAGAGATTATGCTGTGCCTCACTCCCAATCAGCCGGAGGTGGTGGCAGAATTGTATCCTCCTGTGATTTAATCAAGGCAGACACAGCGTGGTCCAGACATTCCTTGGAGGCTGGGATGAGGCTGGGATGGGGCTGGGATGGGGCTGGGATGGGGGCTGGGATGAGGCTGGGATGAGACTGGGATAAGGCTGAGATGGATGCTGGGATGAGGCTGGGATGAAGCTGGGATGAAGCTGGGATGGGGCTAGGATGGAGGCTGGGATGGGGCTGGGATAAGGCTGGGATGGGACTAGGATGGAGGCTGGGATGGAGAATGGGATGAAGCTGGGATGAGGCTGGGATGAAGCTGGGATGGGGGCTGGAATGGGGCTGGGATGGAGAATGGGATAAGGCTGGTTTGGAGGATGGGATGAGGCTAGGATAAGGCTGGGATCAAGCTGGGATGGGGGCTGGGACGAGACTGGGATGAGGTTGGGATGGGGGCTGGGATGAAGCTGGGATGGAGGATGGGATGAGGCTGGGATGAAGCTGGGATGAGACTGGGATAAGGCTGAGATGGATGCTGGGATGAGGCTGGGATGGGGCTGGGATGAAGCTGGGATGCAGGCTGGGATGGGCTGGGATGAAGCTGGCATGGAGGCTGGGATGAGGATGGGATGCTGCTCCAGTGCAGGGTATGGCAGCAGGAGCAGGGCTAGCACATCCCCCAGAGGCAGCAAAGCGGGTCCTGGATAGATAAACCACCTGAAAAATGGTCACACTCCATTCCCTGCTCAGCCTCCCCGTCCGTGGCAGGGCTGGCTAATAACAGACAGATCCTCAAATGGCTATTGAAGCTGCTGTGAGGGAGCTGCTGCACTCTGCTAACTTTCAATAATCGGTGAAGCAATGGCAATAGAGTTTGTGCACTGCGGTGGAAGAGATCTATTAAAAGTCCCTTCCAAGCCTCTGCTGCTGGGGAGAGCAGTTAATTGAAACCATGGTGCTTGTTTTAATTGTGTCTGTCCGTAAGTCTTTGCTGGAATTGCTCTGTCAGGGCTGCTTCCCCTCTGCCAGCCCTCTCCTCAGCTGGGTGATGCTACAGCATCCCTGCCTTTCACAACAGGCTTGGATTTACTGCTGGGAAGGGCAGCAGGACTCTAGGGCAGCACAGCCCCCCAGAGAGGCAGAGAGGCAGGGATCCATCCCTGGCAGTGCTCAAGGCCAGGCTGGATGGGGCTCTGTGCAACTTGGCCTAGTGGAAGGTGTGGGGTGGGGAGGATGCATTGGTTTTGGTGTCACTAAGCCAGATTGGTGTCACTAAGCCAGATTTGGAGTTTTGCTGGGGCCATTCTGTCATTGTCTTGTCAGGAACGGGAGTGAGGTGGCACAAGACTCTAGGTCTTTTCATGAGGTTACTAATTTGAGTTTATTAGAAACTTATTCTTTTATACACTCTTCTGACACAGGTGGACTTGATTGGTCATTTAATCAACACACTGTCACACTATTGGTTAATTAAGACACTCTTTGGTAAGCATCTTATGAGAAAACAATGGTTCAAAACACTAGTTGTAAGATTGTTTTAATTATTTTTCTCAGCTTTCTCGAAACTCTCCAGAACAACTCCTGGGAAAGTTTTTCTGGCTTTCTCCCTCTGACCAGACTGTTCCATCCCCACCATTCATCCCTGAGTGCAGAGGTGGCATTTCACCACAAAAGGATGGTGAAAACCACAAATGCAGAATGCAATGCCAAGTCAGGAGAATACAGAAACACAAAATCAGCACCAAGATGCTCCAGCTCAGACCAGTCTGGGGACAGGCACAGGGTGCTGTGTGGCAGGTTTGGACTCAGCTCATGGCAGTGGCGTGTGATGGAGTGGGAGAAGTGCCACGATGGAGAAGGGGGTGGTGTGGTGACAGCTCCAATGCTCCCAGGAACTGCTGGGAGTGCTGTCACTGCCAGCCCGAGCAGAGGAGACCAGGAAAGATGGGATATTCCTGCTGAAAGGGACTGGGCAGAGCAGGGTGATGAGGAGCAGAGCCAGCAGAGATACCCGAGCGTGTGGCGAGCCCAGGGCCAGCTGTGGCAGGGCTGGCTGTGGGAAGGGATAATCCTGCTGGTGGGAGGGAGCCAGGGCTCAGCACCACAGGCTTAACCCAGCCTCGTGCCAGAGCTGTGCTGTTTGCCAGCACAAAAGCAGAGAAAGCCCAAAGAGCAGCTTGTGTTGTGCATTTCTGCCAGGGAGGTCAGAACCCAGCAGTGCTGGGCTCCCTCAATGGGTGCTGCTTTCCCAGGGCTGAGATAAATGCTGAAATTTAATAACTGCAGAGGCGAGCTTAATCAGTGAAGTTTATCTGTGTTCTGTGTCAGCCTAAATCTCCTTGTTTGGCCATTCCTCCTTCAGCCAAACCATTATTTTGCCTTTGGGGAGGGCCTGGCTGCTGGTGTGCTGAGCAGGGCTGGCTCTGCAGGACACATCACCTCTGCCCTGCTCCTGGCACCTGCTGGAGATGATGGCACAGGGAGGGCTTTGAGAGAGAAAATCCAAAGTGAGAGTGGTTATTGCACAGCTGGGAGGGAGATGGGTGAAGCCAAGGGAGGATCCAGCCGGATGGGTCAGGAATTATCTCCCCTGAGGAAACCAGCCCGGGTTGGGGCTTGGCTTGCTCCCTGGTTTTGGAGCCATCCCTCCCTTCAAAATGAGCATTCAGCACACTCACTACCCCTGATAAAGGCCAGCCCCAGCCTGTTTGTGCTGTGCTGGCACGAGAAAGGGACTTGGTGTAAATTAAATTGAGTGCAAATTACCCTCATTTCAAAACCGCTTTGCAGTGCCAAGAAAGTATAAACTGGTTTTAAGGCTACATGGGAACCAAGCTTGTTGTTTTATAAATCTGATCACCTTGAGCTTGAGACCCCCTGGGAGGTTTCAGAAGTCTCCAGCAGAGTCTTGCTTTGTTTGCATGGATTAAAACTGTAAATATATTTAGGCTATGAACACAGAATGGGAAGAAAGGAAAAGATTAAAAAATATTATGTATTTCTGATTTTTAGATTTATGTTCTTCCACATGAAAGTGTGAATGACATTTATTTGGCTGGCTGCATAATCCATGTTAACAAGACAATTAGTATGTGCTGAAAGTTATTATTTTCCTCGGCACGTCAAAGTCAGGACTGCTGCTAGATTTGGAATGGAGCCTTGATTAATTTCTTCTTTGCAGTAAAAGATAATATTGAATTTTTCCCCAAAGATCTTGGCAGCATGTAATTAATATTTTTTTCTGCCTTAAATAAAATGGAACAAAACACAACAACCTAACTGAGGAAAAATTCAGTAAAAAATGGATATTTCCTCTTTGATTCCATATTGAGTGAATTCCGTGTTTCTGGAAGGCACAGACAGAACCAGGGACAGCTGCAGCTCCCTCCTCATTCACAGACCAGGTACAGGACTAACAGAGGCTCTGTATTTTTTTCAGGCACTCTGAGGTGTCCCTAAAGAGGAACTTTGCTGGAGTTTCTCACCTCCCTTGGAACAGACTCAAAAGCCTTTGGGTGGCAGAATCTGGTGTTTGAAGAAGCCCCAGTGCTGCTACATGAAGTGACTGTGTGTGACTTAAACCAGAGCCTAAGTCCTGTGGTCACTGCCCAGCTCTGCTCAGGGGCAGCAGCCTGGGCCAGGGCTTCGTGTCAGGTGCTGCAGGTTTTTCCTGCAGCAAGGCTCCAGGTAGTCTTTACCAAGGTGGTTTATCAATGTTCTTATAAAAGCACATTTCATAGCAGCCTTTTCCACTTTTCTATTAACTCTTCCTGCCCTTCTCCCTGTTCCCCACCCTGTGGCTGTGTGAGCAGGGCTGCTGCTTCCCTTGCCCTGGCAGGGTCTGCTCAGCTTCAGAAAGTTTTGCAGCCATGGCTGAATTTGAATCATCTCAAAGACCCAGACTATTGAATTTCAGATGTCTTCTGGTGTCTGCATTCAGCTTGGAGGAGAACAGCCCCTCTCTCCCATGGCTGGGAGGTATCAGGGGTGCAAGAAGGGGCTGGGGCAATTATTTGAGAGGAGCCGAGAGCAGAAAGATGTGGGGTTGTTGGGAGCATGTGGGTGACTCAATGTCTCAGAATTCACATTCATTTCTGGTACAGGACTTTGGTTCCTAAGGGGAAATGGAGCCTGTCTTGGCTGAGGAGTGGGGGCAGCTGAGTCTGGGAGGAGGCAAACACAGGAAAGCCAGAACTGCTCCATTTTAGCATGTCCATTTTATCCTGTAGTCCCCGACTCTGTGCTGATCCTTCCCATGACACCACCCCAGCAAGAGCAGGGTGATGCCAAGGAAGGGAATAAAGACTGAACAGCAAAGGAGCTACTTTATGAGCAGTTTATATCAAAAGGGAGACAGAGCACAGAAAAACAGGTGAAGTCTGCTGGTTCAGAGCTGTGTGCCCCTCTCTGGTACCAAAAGTGGTGATCACCCCTCTGGGGAATGAGGCTGCCATGGCTGGGGTACACCAGGGAGGTGGCAGCATCCTTGTGGGTTTGATTTCCTGCTGGTCTCCTCCTGGCATGGTGGGTGTCCCACTGCCCTGGCTTCCTCACAGGCCACAAGGGCAAGAACAGTTTTCTGCAGGGAGCAAGTGGTTAATGCTTGAGGCAGAATGATGAACACCCCTGGAAAGGTGAGGAATAATCCAGCACGAGGGCCAGAGGGGTGCAGTAAATAAGGCAGAGGTTCCCCATAGAATGAGAATGAGTTTAAGCACTCAATAACTCTCCAAGCAGTGTCTGAGCTGCCAAAGAGGCAGGGGGCCTGTGGGTGAAAAAGTGTGGCTAAATCCCAAAATACACTTCATCCAGGGGGAGAGGGGCAGTGCCTCCTCCCTGGCAGGAGGAGTGGAGAGGGCAGGTCTGCACATCTGAGCTGACCCCAGCAGCCCAGGAAATGCCCCAGCCCCCAGGAGAGTGTGATGGGTGAGCTGGGGC
Organism: Passer domesticus; assembly: GCF_036417665.1. Lineage (NCBI taxonomy): Eukaryota > Metazoa > Chordata > Aves > Passeriformes > Passeridae > Passer > Passer domesticus. The sequence continues at coordinate 4,562,485 of NC_087489.1, read as the reverse complement.
CAACTGGCTTTGACCAATAGCAAATATGGCAGGGAAATTGAAGCAAAACTTCAGAGAGGTGAAAAGAGTTAGTGTTAAGTATGAAAAATGTAAGTGTTCCTGGCAGCATGACAGTCTTCAGAGTCATATTTCGATTTCCTAGTTGAGAATGTTTTATTCAGGAAGGTCAGAGGTTTCCTGGCTGGCCACCATGGATACGTGGCCAGGTTTGCCCCTCCTGAAACGTGGAAGCATAAACAGAATTGCTGTATGTGTTTTCCTTTTATTCGAAACCAACTTCTTTATCAGTTTTTTCCCATCTCCCTGCAAATTGTTTGTTGATGAGGGACTTTAATTGCTCCAGAGCTGGTCCTGTGGGTACATCTTAATTCCTCTTATCTGACACCCTGGTGGCTCCAAGCTCTGCTGCTCCAGACCACAGTGAACTCATTTAAACCATTAACTGTGATGGCAGCAACATGAGCCTTTTCAGAAATGCTATTGGGTGATATGTGCCCAACATCAGCCCCAAATAAAGGTTAATTTCATTCATCAGGAGATGCAATTAAACCCCTTTAGCTGTGAGCTGTTTTTCTGGGCTATACCACCTGTTATGAGCATTTCAGGGGTTGTGATTTCTGCATTTCCTCTTGCTATTCAACACTAGAATAAATTAGGCTTCAAAAACTCTGAACGTAAATAATTCCTACAACATGGTTTCTTTGGTTGTAATTCGGCCAATCACTGTTATTATTTTTATAATTATGCCATTCTCCATCTGCTTGATGGAGTTAATGTCTCACTTTGTCGATCTCTGGCCCATCTTCCTTCCATGTCTCAGCAACAACCAGCCAGAGGATGCAGAAATTCGGCTGTTTTCCAGGCATTGAAATGACACTTTTAGTGCTTGTGTTTGTCTCTGTGTGTGTTCACTGACTGGCACTCAGTTCTGCCTCACCAGGGAGGATGAGGAGGGGCTGAATCCTGTGTGTTTTGTGGTGCTTTTGGGCAGAGCTGGGATGCAGCAGAGTGGGACTGATCTCTCTGGCTCCTCTTCTCCTCCCCAGAAATGCAAACCAAGGAAAGCCCTGCATGGCTACAGGCAGACAGGAGGGTGTGTGAGAGAGAAAGTGCTCTGTGCACAGCCACATGAGCTGTACCTTGCAGAAACCAACCCTGTTTTCCCATCTATGTGATAATATTGATAATTATCAATAATCATTGATAAGCCTGTGGCTGTTGGTAATTCCAGCAAGAAATGGCATTGGGGTAAAGTGTGGTCAGGTGTTTAAGGGCTCCCAGAAAGGCCCAGTTCTTGCTGCCCCACCTTTTCTAGGGGAAAACCACTCTTTGTGTTCTTCTTCTCCTCCATTTTATATGGTCCAACCTTGCCAAAAAGGAGTGAGACAAAACTTAAGGTAATGGGCTGGGTGGGTGAGCAGGATTTAATGTGCTGCTAATCCCAGAGCAGCTCAGCACTGGCTGCAAAACATGTTGGAAATCTGGGAAGAAGCCACCAGGCAGCCCCCCCTGACCTGGCAGCCTCCTGCACCCCACCAGTGGGGTGGGGCAGGCTGGATATGCTCCTCTGCCCCACAGCAGGGTCTAGGGGATATTAAAAACATCTCTGGGCTTACCCATGTGGGGGCTGAGCACAAGGGGGTTCAGATGGACTCAAACTGGTTTAGATACTAGAAAAAAATTTATTCACTAGAAGGGTGGTTTGGTTCTAGAACAGCTGCTTAGAGAGATGATGGATTTACCTTCTCTGGAAGTGTTCAAAAAAACGTGGGGACATGGTTTAGTGGTGACCACAGTGCTGCTGGGTTACTGCTTGGATTCAATGATCTCACAGGGCTTTTCCAAACAAGATAATTCCATGATTCTGTGAATAAAACCAAGGGAAACTGCACTGTGGTTCAGCCTGGTTGTGCCAGCACAGCTCAAAATGGAGCTGTACAAGACCCCAGGATATTTTATGTCTCCCCAAACTCATTATTGTGGCTGAAATACAGAACCAGTGCAGCACCCAAGCTGGCTCAATCACAGCCAGTTTGAGCAGTTCTGCTCAGCCATTCCCTAAGGAAGGAAGCAGTGATTATTTGTGTTGCACAGCAGTTTGGATACCTGTAAGCAAGTGTGCATCCTGCTAAATGCATCCTTGGTAACAAGCTGAGGCCGTTCCCTAATTAATATTTCAAATATTCCCAGGCTAGATTGATATACTGTAAATGAACAGTGTCAGATGACAACAGAAATTAGATAAGGAGCATCTGGAAGTGATCTGCTTGTATTTAAGATCTAGCACTATGAAACTGTTTTTATTACCAGCAGCTCGAAAAAACTTCAGGGATTTTCGGAGAGATGTTGTTGATGGTGGGTGAGAAGGGGGAGCTCATCTTCAGCCTCCCCAGTACCCACAGTGAGGAGCAGACCCTTCATTAGCACCAGCCAGCATCCCTGTACCCTGTAGTGCCAGCCATGTTCATTAGCTGCCTGCAATTAGCCAGGGGTCTGGAAATGGCATGGAGGGTTAAAGGTCAAAGGAATTCTTTCTGAAATTCTTTATAAAATGAGGAGCTGGGTAGCTGAGCACAGGGGTTTGAATTTCAAGTGAGGATGCTCTCCTTAATGGAATGTGGGATTTCTTCAGTGATTACTAAGGGCTATAATTTGAAGGTTCCCCAAACAAAAAATACAGCTGCACCACCTGCATCCTGGGGACAAATTTGCCCATTTCTCTTAGTTATTATTTGTCTTGGTGCAGGGTTTGCAGTTCATTTTTGGCATGTTTTTTGTAGAGTGTGGATTTGGCACCAGATCTATGGTTGTTAATAGATTATCCAGTTTAACACCATGGTTGTTGTCACACTTGCCTGGACTCATGTTATTAACTTCAGGGGAGATGCTATATGCCCTTCAACCTGAGTGGTTAACAAAAGTTTGAAGGCTGGCTGGTTTGCTTGTCAGGAAGAGAAAGCAGTGATATGTGGCAGCTGCATTTTCTGTGTAGCCCTTTTTTAATCATTCACACGCACACAAAAAGGAAAATGTACATCTGTCTTGTTTCTTTAAGCACAATAGAGAGAATTCAAGCACATCCTTAAACCAGAAATCAACACATCTGTTACACCAGTGAGTGCTGTGACCAGAAAACTACAGGAAAACGGAATCTCTCAGGTCCCACGGATGTGATTTCTCCTGGTTTCTGTCCCTGGCCCACACGGCAAGTGAGCGGGAGAGCAGTGCTCTGCCCTTTCCTGCCTCCTGCTGTCCCTCACCCTTCCTGATGAAGGTCCTGACTGGCAGAAGAGCTCCCTGACAGATTGGCCAGATTGCCTGGCAGAGAGAGCCTGAGTCTCTGAGTCTTGGAGAACTCCTTTAGGATGCTCATTGTGTTCCAGAGCTTGGAAAAGGCAGCTGGGAGAGGTTGTCCCATTGACCCCATCTCGAGGGCAACATTCAGTGTCTCTCTTAATGCCTCCTTCATTGCCAGCCCTAAAATATACTGGATATCATTATAAGATACTGAGGAGTGCTCTTCTTCCAGTAAAATGTATTCTGTTCAATAATAAACACCTATCAACTCTATTTAGTATGTGTTTGACACTCATGAATTTCAGGGGTCTGTTCCTGAGTCCTAGTACCAGCCACGTGGATTACAAATCCTGCTGGGAAACCAAACAACTCTAGTCATTTACAAGGCATCAAAAAGATAAAATGTGTTTTTAGTTTGGGTGAAGAACACTTGCAAAAGGGAACCTCTGTGATAGCAAAAGTAATTGCAAAAAAGGAAGAGGAAAATATTCCTTTTATGAAATGTAAACTCCCTGCTGTGGAAAACTATTGAGGCAAGTAGATGAGTAAGATTATAAAAAGGATTAGATATGGATTATCCAGGATTAAGGTAATGAACTCTCTTGGATAAAATTCACAAGTGGTTTTCATCCTGGTGTGTTTGGGGTCCTAGATAAAACTGTTATTTCTAGATAGATAAAAGCTGCCCTCTCCTGCATTGCAAGGACCAACAGCTATTTGTGTTTGCTTCATTTCATTCTTAAAAAACCCTTCCAGCTCCCAAAGTGAACAAGGGCTGAGTGTGAAGACCTCATTATAGTGAGTGGTAACTTAGCACAGGTGAGGTGGGATGTAGCTGGATATAAACTATGCACATGATGGGGAAAAACCACATTGTTACACACACATATAAATGTCCTTACCTATTTATGTGTGTACATACACTGATGGTCCTTGACTTCCACAGAGACCTGAGGAATGAGATGCTGGACTTAAAACAGAGAGTCCCTGTCAAAGTGTGAGCTTGCTGAATCAAACATTAAAGTGTAAGGATTTAGCAAGAAATAAACAGAGAACAAAGCAACTCCTGTTGCAGCACTGTGCGAACAGTGCTGCTCTCTGAGCCCAGCTGCCAGGCCTGGCTCCCTGCTGCAGGATGCCCTGCAGGGCTGGACAAGGGGCACAGAGCAGCTCTTCCCTCAGGACCAGCAGCAAAGGGGCCAAGGAGTCCAACCTGGAAAAGAAAAACTGGATGGGAGGGTGTGACACGACTGAGAAAGCCAGGAATGGGAATAGAGGTTCACTGCAGCTTCTAAGCACGTGCAGACCCAGAGCTTTCATCCACAGCAATATCTTCCACAAGGGTTTGGCCTTGAAGGCAGTTTGGAGCTGCAACAGTCCAGGCTATCAGCTCCACCCCTGTTTCTAATAAAAGAGCTATTGCTTGGTTGTAGACAGCAAAAAATAATTTTCAGATGTTGCCGCTACTCACAGCGGGGTGTAATAGAGACTCATTATCATTCACAAGTCTAACTTAATTACATTTTTCTTGAAGGATTTTATGCTGTCTCAGTGGGAAGGGGGGCTCATCTGCATACATCCAGGGCCTGTCTTTTCAAACCTTGGTAATATCGATGGTAAATGTTGAAGAAATTTGGGGAATTACTTTAGGACCTTCATTTGATCAATGCAAGCTGCAGCATGGACTCACCAGACCCACAGGAAATATTATCATGCCCAAAACCTGAACTGTTAGACAACAAGATATTACCTTGCTCCTTCTGTGTGTGTTGCTTTCATCACATGATCTGAAAATGAGTAATTTCTTCATTGGTCAAATCTTGAAGGCTTTTCTGGCTTTATTCTTATATTTCTTGTGCAGAAAGAAATTTTCCTCCATAGAAGCCTCAAGGCATTACTTAAAATTGAAAAAGCAAAATAAAAGAGACTGGAATTCAGTCTGGGATGATCAAAGCATTCCTTTTTTAGCTATAGATGATGTCTGTGGGCACCCTGGTGCTCTCTGGGTGGGGTGGGGGTCCTTCTCTCTGTTGTGTGCACCCGAGGGGTGCAGCTCTGCAGGCTGCAGCAGTTGGGTGTGGGGAGCCCTTCTCCGAGCCCAGCTCCTCCAGAGGCTGCTCTGCATCCCTGCCCTCGAATCTAACACACCACGACCTGCAGGGTCCATCAGGGAACCAAAAATACCCAAACACAAAATGCCTTTGGGCGTTTTATTCACGGCTCAGCTGCCACGAGGGTCAGCAGAGCTTCACAGAGCCTGGGAGGACCCTGCAGCCTGACCCCAGCCCAGCAATTACTGCTGCAGGGTGAGCCTGGGGGTGGGTGGTCCTAACCTGCAGAGCAGCGGGTCAGGGAGGGTGACCTTTGCAGGCAGGAACAAAAAAGAGGTGAAATCAGCCCTATAATTAGCTGTGTAATTAAACTTTCTCCAGGGCAAGGAACTCGAGGCCAGTTCTGCCTCCTGTGAAGTGCAGCAGCACCTCCAACCCCTGTGACTAGAGGAATAAAAGCAGTGCCAGGGAGTGCTTCACTGATGGAGAGCACAGATCCAAGAGCAGTTCTGGTTGCAGGTTTAGCAAATGTCTTTGGGGTTAAAATGGAAGGATTTAGCCATTGTTATTGCCTGGTAATGCAGAAGGCCCCAGTGGGACAGAGAAAGGCTGAAACAAAGCAAAAGTAATTAAACAGAAGCAAAGCAGGCAGCACTTCTCTGCTGATAATCTATGCAAACGACAAGGTTTCTTGTTTGGACAATCAATAAACTAGCCCATTTCATTTTATTTTTGTGTGGTTGCATGTAGTGGCTGTATTGTGATAGAAACATTGTGAAGCATTGATTCACGGATAGAAATATATCTGGGTTGCTTGTGGTTTATTAAGAAGATCAAGATAACAAGTGCTGCATTATTGATCTAACCCAGAGGGACACTTCCTTTTTTTGCGCCTGTCAATGAAATCCCATTGTAATTATTTTTTCCCTTTTCTCACTCTTCCTTTCCTCTCACCTCTCCCTATTTCTCTGGGGATGCAGTAATGAAGGAAGCACAAAAAGTGTCAGTCAGGACTGGCAGTGGGCAGGGGAAGGGTAGAAGGGACACGAGCATAGGAACTGCAAGGAAGGAGCATCTGCCAGCTTGTATGGGAGTGCTAATTCTCTTCATCAAGGCTTAACAGGGTCAGAAGCTTAGCAGGAGCTGAAGTGGCCTTTTTTGTTTGCACTTTAGATATCTTGAACTGTGAGTTTAAATCTCTGTTTATTTATATATGATTATTTATCAGGCCTGCCTACAGGCTCCCGTGCAGAGCTGGATTTACCAAGCACTGGGATTGCAGTGGGAAAGGGAAGGGGAGAGCTGGTGATTTATGAGCAGAAGTCCTGCAAGTAGACAGGCTGAAGTGTGCATATCAGTTATGACCATAATGCAACTGTTTTTGGGACAAGCACAGAAAAAATACATTTCTTGGCTCTTGGCTGGAGAGACAATCTTTGAAACAAGACCAACACTTAGTGGGGCAGGGCTTGGTGAGTCCCACTGCCTCGAGTCCCAGATGAAGCTTTGGTCTCCTGTGTCCCTCTTTGGGTTCTCTGAGTGGATGTTTTCTCACCTGTCAGTGCTCAGGTCACACAGAACTGGGCAGGTTTCAAGGGCACCTTGTCCTCTCTTCCCTCCCAAAGGTGTTGCTCCTCCTGTGAGTTGGAGATCTTATTTCAGGCAGACATTGATGTTTTTCTATCTCTGATTTTTCATGTAGCCATGGGTACCTTGGGTGTGCTCTCTTTATGATCAGCCTGGAAAATTCCAGCTGTGCAATAAAACCATTAAAGCTTGGGACAGGCCACTTGTTCTGTCCTTTGCTATGGTGTCACCCTGAAGCTTCTCAAGGTGTCCTTAGAGCAAACTAGTGAAGAGTCTGACACCTCATCTTTACCTGGGGTCTAATGCTGGCCTGGAGGTGGAGGAGCATGGATGCCATTGCTTTGCTGGTGGAAAAGTGATGCTGCAGCTTTTTGAAAATCTCCATTCCCCTTCCCATGGACATGCTTAAGCACAATTCAAATGGCTTGTCCACTCAGAGGATCTGGGGCATAGTCCTGTCCTTTATAATTTTTCTATTTTTGTAGCTTTGCATTTTTGTGGTTTTATATTTTTATACTTTTTACATCTTTGTATTTTAAAATTTTAATACTTATTTGTATATTTTTAACACTAGGAGTCACCAATCTTAAAGCACTTTTCCAACCCAAACAATTCTATGTCCCTGTAGTTCTACATTCACCAGAAGAACCTGTGTACTCAGCACATTGCTTTCTCTTCACACCCCTGGGGCTGCAGCCCAGGGCTCAGTGAGACCTCAGTGCTCCCAGTGCAGCCCTGCCAAGAGCTGCCTCTACCCAAGCATTTGCTGTTCTTCCTGCTGCCTCTTTTTGCTGTTCAATTTGTACAGGCTGAATTTTCCCACTCCATGCATCCCACAGCCCTATAAAATTGAAAAGACTTGCCTGGGTGTAATTGGGTTGTGTTTTGTTTATATAACCACAGGAACAACACATTTTAGAGAGCAGCAGAGCAAAAAGTTGAGCACAGCAGAGTTAGGGAGAGGCCAGAATGAAACTGGTTTGTACTTTTGCCTTGTGCACTCACCTCCTCTGCCCATCTTTATTTGCAGGGCCAGACTGAAAAGCTGCCTGCCAGCACTTCGTGTCCTTGCCAGGAAGATGAGGTGCTCTGACACTCCCAGTAGAACATCACTCACTGGTTTGGTTTTCCTTTCAACATAGGAATAATTTTGTTTGTTTTGTCCTGTTTTCGGAAGCATTTCTGAAACTCATTTGGGCTGAGCTGTTTCAAACCTCTTTAGCCTGATGTAGGCACTCTAGATATAAAATTCTAACCTTGTAGAAAATGTGTCATTACAAACCTAACCTGATAAGGTCTGATAAGGGTCACTTGCTGGGCAATGCTTCTTGTTCTGATGGTAATGCATGTGGCTGACAAATACAATTTATTTATTTATAAAAGAAAAATACAGGCAATCTGAAGAAACCTGAACTTCCCTTCTTATTTGAGAAGTGACAGACAAGTGCTGGAGTGAACCAAGGTTCAGGAATCATAACATGACAGAGATGAATGGTGCTGCCATCAGCCTTCTCACTGGCCTTGGACTGGGTGCTGAAATTTGAAAGGTTTCTGAGAGTTGTTCAAACTCAATGGTCACTTTGTGTTTGTGCCACTGTCAAGGAAGAATAAGGCAAGTCCCAAAAACAGTTCAGGCTTTCTGCAATTCATAACTACACTCCTGGTTTAGGTGGATGTGACAGGCAGGTAAACTCACTTTTGCCCAGGCAAAATAACATTTCCTGCAGCAGCACCAGCTTTACTTGCAGAGGTGGGAGAGGCCATGAATCAGAGAAGATAAATTTTACATTCAGAGGTAGTCTGGCAAGTTCTTATGGCACTTAATAGCTGGCATACTCCCACTGCAAGGGAAAGAGAAAGCAAATTCAATCATTTATGTTACAAAAGTCCCACCGCTCTTTATTATGAGCACAGATGGTGTCTCAGGAGCTTTGCTGGCTGGCAGTGCTCTGCATGCCAAATGCCAGGCAGGGAGCAGTGCTTTTCCAGCCCAGGTGACAGTGGGAAAACTCTTTTCTTTCCATTTCATAGAACCGTGTGTGTTTCCAACCTCTCCCATTTTAACATTTTATTTAAACTGACCTTCCAGCAAAAAGTTAAAATATTATTGCAGAGAGAACAGGAGGTGCACCAAAGAGAAGAGATGATGCACCATGGAAGTGAAAATCTATTGCAAACAGAACAACAAATATAGAGGTATTGCAGGACATCTAATGGGATAGGAAATGGAGTTGCTTTGTCTTAAATCCTTTCACATAATGGAGACTTTTAAAGGGCAAAGTGTGAAATCAGCTAAACCTGTGGAAATCTGTCAATGCTGGGAATGGAATGACCTCACCCAATGGCTTCTTGTTATTTATGAAGGTTTTTTAAAACAGCAACACCTCCCAAAAGAGCTGCATTTCTGCAGCTATTTACACCCGGCCCTAGACTGGCCTTTTCAAATCAGTGCCATCCTTCTTGAGCTTTCTGCTGCAGCAGTGTATCAATCAATTGTTCTTCTTCCCTGTTGCCTGGCTTTGGGAGAGTGCTCTCAGTAAAAGTTACAGGGCTGTGGAAAGGTCAGATGTGCTCAGCCTCTCTTTACAAGTGCTGCTCTAAGACTACCATTTACTTTAAGCAATAAAACACTGTGGGTTTATGTTTTCCCCCTCCAGCCTAAAGGTTTTGCAGCACTTAACAGCTATTGTGTTATGATATACAGCACCAGTAGGACACAGCAGAGCACCATCCCACCTTCAGAGGCAGGAGAAAAAAAATAACACAGAAGACTTGGCTGGCTTTTGAAAAATCACAGATATTATCTCAAAAATGCTTTGGGCCAGTAGAATTGAATTCCAAGGTTCTAAGGCCTGATTGAATTTGGCATGGATCCATCTGATTTCATGCTGAAAGAAGAATTAGTGTCAGCTGAGACATTTGAGGGCTAAAAAAAACCCCAAAACCCAAACAACCCAGAAGATATAAATACCATCATGTTGTAGTAGTTACTGGCTTTTGTCCCTATTTTTGCTTGTTGTGTGCTGTTGGATGGATGTGAGCTTCAAAGGAGCATCTGCACATGGTCAGAAGGCCAAAGATTTGTGGAATAAGAACAAATATTTCACTTTCAATGCATGTCTGGGCTGCCTGTATATTGAATATGCTGGAGGATGTGGATTCAATGTGTGTGATATCTATCAGGCCAACTCAGATAGTGACTGCAAAGGATTTCAGGTAGAATTTCTTCTGTTGCACCCCACTCTAAGTAAACCTGAATGATTTCACCAAACCACAGCCTCTGAGCTGCCTCTGGCTCCTCCAGCTGAGAGGTAAAAGTGAGTTCCACAGGAGAATATCTCAAGAGTCCTTGATTCTGGGCTTGTGCCTCTACTTCCCCTGGACTTCAGCAAGTTTGAACACTCAGGTTGCTCTGATAATCTAGACCTAACTTTCTCAGAGCAGAACACTCACAGATGGACACACAGCTTACTGAGAGTTTTGCCCTGGATTCCTTCATTTTTCCACTTTCTCCTTAAGGGGCCTTTGCTACAAAACTTTCCAGATTTCCTTGATGACTTTAATTAATGAGGCAAGAGTGCAGGGTAAAGTGCAGAGCTCTTTATGGGCCTGTCCTCTTTCTCTGTTGAGGCATTGCTGCTATAATCAGTGCTTTTCTCTTGGTCTTCCTTGTTGCTTTATTGTTTGGGAATTAAAAGGCCAAAGAAAAGAGCAACACGTGCTGGCCATGCTCAGATTGCCCTGATGCCCAGGGAGAACTGGAGGCCATGCTCAGGGTTCTGAGGGGTGGTAATTTGTCGTAGGTTGTAATTCTGCTGACTTTTGGAAGAAATTTCCCATTTCCAGCCTTTCACCTTCACCAGTGCTCGCAGAGCTGACCCCAGGGGCTGGCCCAAGGGAGCTAATGAGATAACTTGCACTGGGAAGCTGGAGGAGTTGATAACAATGAATATTTAAGTGGTAAAATTTTCCACTGCCACCACTGAAGGGGTTTGGGTTTTTTTTCCCCTACTAATTACTGCCATTAATAAAGTCCTGCCAACACCTGACTAATGAGGACTCAGCACCAACTTTACTTAAACTATGGCCTTTTGTTTTCTTGGTTGTGTAATCTGTGTGACACTTGCCAGGCTGCTGAGCACGAAGGTTTTAGAGAGGTTAATAGAATATGGAAACAGCCTTACAAGAAATCCATGCTGATGAAAATAGAAATTATTATTGAAAATAAGCTGAAAAATTCAGATTCATGCTAGATCTTCTTGTTTCCTATGAGATGTTGAGAGAAGTGGCTGGTGGTGTCATCTGCTTTCTAGGCTGTCACTCTGAAGAACCAAATCTGAAGATGTTGCAGCTCATTACAATTAGGAGCACTGGAGTAGAAAGGCTTTAAAGATCACTTAACCCTCCGACTATTCTAGGTTTTGTTTTCTGCTGCTGGAAGCCAGGGTATTGTCTGATCTCTCGAGTTTCAGTTTGACTTACACGCACCAGTTTATGAAAAGAAGTGCTCAGAGAAAGGAAAATAAAAATCTCCATTTTCTTCATTCAGAGCTCTTTGTTGAAGCTGTGAACTCACCTCCATCTGCATGACTCTTTTTATGGAGGTGACATTCCCAGAGTGTGTGCAAGAAGTTAACCAGCCCCTTAAGGCACCTTGCTACAAAGAGTGCTTTACAGCTTAAAATTAACTTATTTGCAGCTTATCCATAAATCTTATTGAAGAGGAAGCTTTGACTATTTTTAACTCTTTTTGAGTCAAGTGCCTCAGTAGTTGACCCTGGTGAGCACAATGTGGTTTCATTTTGAGTTCTTGGGGAGGGGGGATGTGGTGGGAATGCCTCCCATCTGAGCTTTGTGGGCTTTAGGGGAATCTGTGCAGGGCAAGCTGTGATGTGGAAGTCAAACCCTTCCCTCAGGAGCAGATCTGAACCCTCTGAGAGTGTGGAATCACTGCTGAGGAAGGTGGGGATGTAACTGCAGAGCCACAAAGTCCCATGGAGGACATCTGGGGCTGTGAATGGCAGTTGACACCAATCTCTGGCTCCATTTTAGAGTTGCTTCATGTTTATACAGTGTAATTGCCATTAAATGCAAGCTCTCTGAGCTTTATTAAAAATAGCACCACATTAACCTAACGAGTTTTTACAGGCAGGATTGATAACATTTATTAAAGGGTGTATATAATGTGTTTTTCTGCAATAAGAGATTGACCCAAGAGGTCTTTCTGATCCCAGTTGCTCCTGTTCCAGGCAAACCATCCACGAGAGGACAACAGAGCCTCGTGTGCCACTGGTGGGGCTGTGAAAGGAGCGTAATTAAAAAATGTTTTAATGCATAATTAATCTGTCAGCTGTGGGAAAAATATTTGCTCCCGGTCCTTCCTGGAAGCTGTTGTGACAGCCTCCTTTGGCAGTGCCACCTCGTGGAGCTGGTGCCTGTGGAGAAGGTGGTTGGATGCCATGGGACATCAGGAATTACAGGGGGATCTTTGCGGGAATGTTCATTTGTGAACACGCGTAAATGAACATTCCTCCCCATGCCCTGTCTGCTCCTTCTCTGTGGGTGATCCAAGAGGTGGCAGCTCCCAGGCAGCAGCAAATCCCTCAGTGTGGTGTGTGGGAAGGGCTGGCCCCGTGCTCCTGTCCCGTTCCTGGAGAGGTCCCGGTGCCTGCAGTGGTTCATGGCCCTTCCTGCCATTCCTCAGGGAGCCAGCACAGCCCAGCTCCCGAGCCACGGCCACAAAAGCAGCAGAATAACGGGGGTGTGGCTGTGCTGCCTCTGTGGTACACTTCAGCCCTGCTGTTCCCTAAAAATAAAAGGTTGAAAAGGAGTTGTAATTGAAATGAGCCAGGTGAGGGTGGAGAATTTCCCTGGATGGGGTGGAGCAGGGGTCAGAGCTGAGTGTGCAGGGTGGCTCTGGCCAGATCCTCAGTGCTGCCTGCCCACAACACTGAGGAAGTCAAGCCAGGCTCTTCTGAGCATCTGTATTCCTATTTTTTCATCCCTGCTTGGAATCCTTAGGGCTTATAGTCAAAATTGCCCTCAGCAAACTCTGGTGCTAGAAACTGAAATTTCTTTAACTGCTGGATTCAGCTCATCAGATTGGCTTCCGCGGAACTTCTGGGCTTTCTGGACAGAGGGATCCTGAAAAGAGGCAACAGAGACCTCCCTTAGGATGACTTCAGCTGTGGGGTGAATGAATGCAGCATCCCATTAACAAGGAATGCCCTGGAAAGTGCTGGTGCAGATTTGGCAGTGGCAGGAACCCCCTTGCCATTGCTTATTTCAGGGTGTGTGCTTAACTGTTGGCATTTATTCTGTTGCTGGTTTTATTTTGAACTTAAACCCAAAGTTTAAGAAAATAAATGAACAAAATTTAAAAAAATTAACAAAATAAAATAAAAATAATGAAAAAAAGGTGGTAGAGTGGGAGGTGGAAAGGCTGAATGGCAGGATTGATGCAGGAGATTCTGAGGAGAAAACTTCAAGAAGCCCAGGGAAATAGAGGAATAGGAAAAGGGGTACAAAGGGAGGAGTGACTGCTTCTCAGAAGAAGGAGAAAAAGTAGCTGGAAAAGCGGTGGTGGAAAGTTGGAATCACCTGATGGGGAGTTTCCAGCCCTTGGTGGTCCAATCAGGAAGGGAGATACCTGTAAATATTTAACAGGGGGGGTGCTGAGGGGAAATCGCCTGCAGCCTGTTTGCCTGGGGTGAGGATTCAGCTGCTCTCCCGCGTGGGGGGAATGCAGGCAGAGCCCTGTCAGTCACCCCGCGGCCAGCAGGGACAGGACGTGACCCGGGTTAGAAAAGCCATGAAAAACTGCTGCTCCCACACACTTGGAAATAAAAGCTTCACATGGCATTTTTTATTTCCCTGTGTTGCACCTGTGTTTTTAAAAGGAGAGGAAAGAACAAGGTTATTTGTTGAGATGTTAAGCAACAGAAAAATCCCTGGCTTCAAGTTGCTGCTGGTTTCTCTCTTTTTTTTTATTTTATTTTTTTCTGTTATCCTGCATGCATCACTCTGCAGCATCTTCATAGGCTGAGGGATAAAACATGACATAACTAAGATGTACAGTGTGCTTTTTGGCTAAATGGTGGGACTGGTGAAACATTACAATCATTTTTCTGCCTTTTATTTGAAACCATAAAGAGTTAAGTGCATCAGATTGCTGGGCTTATTTTTTTCTTCCCTTCTGTGAATGAAAAATTGAAGGAGCAGTGTGGTTGTTAATTTAGGAGTTTGTTGGGAGAGTATACTGCCTATGACACCATTAATTGAAATAAAGAGCAGGAAACATCCTGAGCCACAGGGAAAAAAATGTAAGGGAATGTTTGGCAAATGACATAAAAGATGAGATCTCAGGGTTCAAATTTACTGCTCATGCAGTTTCCAGTTAGCACTCAGTGGTGAATGTTGAAGAGCAGGGAATAGAGCAGCAAGGTGGGCTTTGGGAGAGGATCTGCTGTGAAAGGGTTTTCCCAATGTCTTGTAAATTAATAGCTATTTTTCAAAGTATATTCACTGAATCCCTACAAATGAGCTACCTTTCAACCTCTCTGTTTTAAGGAGTACAGTAATAGTGGAACAAGTTTCCAAATGTATGGGTTTATTAAGGTAGGCACTAAATCCATATGTAGATATCCAATATTTGTTTTTGGCATTTTGCTGTCAGAAAGTGTCAGCAAATTAATGATAAAAGGTGTCTCTGGGTGCCTGGATGATTATTTAGGTACATTTGTAGATGTCTCAGAGTACCCTAGATGTAGGAAAGACTGACCAGCATAGGATCATTTATTGTAAACAACACCCAACTAATAGCCCTGTAAACCCAAAGTGCTGCTGTTGAAAATGGTTTCTTTGTCTTTAATTATTTTGATTATCCTTCATGGTTAAATAGGATTAAATAAAAAGAGTACATGAAACCCTAGAAATGCTCTTCTTTTCCTGAGGAATGTTGGTGGATTAGTGGAGGGAGGTTGCCCAGAGAAGCTGTGGCTGCCCCATCCCTGGAATTGTTCAAAGATGAGTCTTTGGAGCAGCCTGGGTTAGAGGAAGGTGACCTTAAACCCCATCCAGTGCCACCTCCTCTGTGGCAGGAGGTGGCACTGGATGGGGTTTAAGGTCCTTTCCAACCCAAACCCTTCTGTGGTTCTGTAACATTTACCACTAAAACTTGATGCCTCTGTTACAGAAGACCTTTCCAAATTCATAGGAAGGGGGGGAATGTCCTTCATGGTGTGAAGCCTCTCCTTGTGGGGCAGCATCTGTGGCTCTTCTGCCTGTGGCCTCAGTGATGGGAACAGAGGAGCTGCTTGGAGGAACCAGGTTCCTCTGGGTGTGTTCCTGACCCTTCCAACTTCCCTGGCTCCATCCTCCCGTTTCAGTGGCTTCTGAGGATGCTGCACAGCTCAGAGCCTGAGCAGACCCGGAGGAGAACAGTCCCCTGAATAAAAATAAATTGATTTGTAAACACTGGCAGAGATAAGAATGGAATCTGTGGTGGGAATAAGCACGTCAGGAATGCTGCAGTGACAAGATCAATTTGCTTCGATCAGTGGCTCAGACTGCAGCAGCAGCTCCTGTCTGAAGGTACGTGTGCCCAGGGAATGTGTAGGATGGGCTCTCGTGGGCTGCTCTGCTCCCAGTGGGCAGATTAAGTGTCCCAGCAGAGCAGACAGAGACAGAAGTCTAGGAAACATAATTGTACACCTGTGTATCTTCTCTCAGAAGATGCTCTGCTTTGAAGTTTGAAACTTTAGGGGTGGGATATTAGCACAGAAATTAATTTTTAGTCAGCAGTGCTATCTGGTTAGAGTAATTGCTTATTATCTGCTTCCCTGGGGTTTTAAGCTCTTGGAAACGACTATTTACATCTCTGTGTGTGCTTAGAGGCAGGAGAAAATTGCACTCCATCGTTTCAAACTCTGTTCTGGCTCTCTGAAGTGCCAGAGGAAAAGAGTTTAGAGAAAACTTTCTCCTGACCAGTCTGCTCTAGGAAGTTCCTGGGTAGGAAAGGACCATAGAGACATCTCATTCCATGGGCAGGGACACCTCCCACCATCCCAGGCTGCTCCAAGCCCCATCCAACCTGGCCTGGGACACTTCCAGGGATCCAGGGGCAGCCACAGCCTCTCTGGGCACCTTTGCCAGGGCCTGCCCACCCCCACAGGGAACAATTTCTTCCTAATATCCAATCTAAATCTGCTTTCAGACAGTTTGAATACATGTCCCCTTATTCTGTCACTCTGGGCCCTTGTAAATTGCCTTTCTCCATCTTTCTTGTAGGTTCCCTACAGGTGATGGAAATGATCATATGATCTCTCTGATTTTAATATCATTTAAGCCCTGAGTGACCTCAGTGCTGGCGATTGGCCGTGCTGGGGTGTGACAGATAGAGAAGTTTTATTCTTTCTCTTTGTCTTTTTTATTTATTTATTTGTTTGTTCCAAAGTCTACAGTAAACACTGCCATAAACTATGCTGATGTAAAACAACTGCAAATTGAGGCATTATTTCATGTTATTTGTACCACAATTTTATTGCATTCACAGTTATTTACAGTATGTAAATAAGCTTCATAGTGTAGAAAAATGTTCTGCTATAACTCAGTTGTTTGAGCATTAAAAAGAAGGGGAGGGAATCAACCAAACCCCATAGATGCAGGCAGCAATAAGAGATTATGGATAATACTATGGATATTTTTTTTTTTGTTATAGGATTAGCTCTGTTTGAAAATAGCACCCACATCCTGAAACACTGAAATCTGTGTACTTCAGCTACCTGCATTGTGTTATAAATCCATAATGACTATTTTCCATCAAATGTTGTGTTACAATTTGAATTATTAAATGCTAAATTGCTGTGTATGGATTGTAAAGCAATGAGAATTTCCTGCTAGTTGAAAGGGAGCGCTACTGTAGGTAAGAATTCAGCCTTTGATGAGCATTGCAGCGTCTGTAGACAAAAGCAATTATATGCAGATGGAGCCCAGGCAGCACAAAGATAAATGGAAGGTCCTTTTAAATTCTGCTTGCAGCATTCCCTACATGAACATGGACTGCAGTGTGATTGTCTGGCTTTTTCTGGGCTTAATTTTCATCCCACTGAATGTAAAGGTAAAAACATCTATTAATTTCAGCAGCAGCAGGGTGAGGTGCTTTGGGAGTAGATTAAAGCAGGATAAAAATTTTTGGAGAGAGAAAGGTAGCAAACTTGGTCAGAAAAATATTACTTGGGTGCAGGTAGTTTGAAGAGCCTCTTCAGTGGGGAAGAGGCTTCTGTTTTTACCTTTCTGCTTTGTATTGGTGTGCTGGGTGTATTTCCAGGACCCTGGCCAAGGGTAGTGTCACGTTTCTCCCTGGAGGAACTACAGTGTTTGGCAAATACAGCATGAAAATGAGCCATTGCAATAAAAGCCAGTAGAAAGGAGAGATCCATCCTGGCCAGAGAAAGGGATTTTTGAGAGCCAGGTGAAGTTTGTGTTGGGTGTGTCACCAATTGGGGTACCTGCAGGTGGTGCGTTCCACAGGGTTAGAGGAGCCAGTGGCCTCCCGGGATGAATGGACACTGTCAGCTCCACACTGATGGAGATGATGGGAGAGGTGCTGTACAGGATTCATAGGGAGTCAAGAGAACATGTTTCTAGGAAATGAAGTCCCATGTCCAGCTGTCACGGGTGATGCCGGTGTGGCTGTGTGTCACCCTGCTTGTCTCCTGCTGCCTGTAGTTTCTGACAGCACATGATTGCTGCTGAATGTGAGCACAAAGCTCTTCATCCTGCTTGGAATTCATATCCTGGTTCACACAGAGATGAACTCTCAGCTTCCCTGCAAAATGTTTAGAAAAGTAGACAAATCCCTTCTGTCAACTTTCATCATGGATTGCGGTGTGGAGATGGCTCTTTCCCTTCTTGTTAGGACAGGCAGTGCCTTCCTGGCAGCCTGCAGGGCTGCCCCTGCCTGCTGAGAGTGTGCTGGAAGCTGTGCTGCCTTGGAGGGGCTTTCTTTCAGGAGCAATAAATCTCCTTTTTGGGCAGCAGGATTTCCCAGCAGCCAGATGAATGCATCTGCATGCAGTGTGCTGTCTAGCTGGGAGCTTGGCACCTGCAGGAAAACAGAAAGTCCTGAAGGCCTAAAAGGTAACAAAAGCAAATGTGGTTAAAATCCAGCTGCTGGGTGACACCAGAGTGGGGAGGGTCTGCCCTGCCATGTGTGGTTTAGTCCTCACTCTGTCCTGCCTTAGCTTCTGCTTTAAAGCCCTCTCAAAGGGCAGGGGAAGGTGCTGCAGTGGCTGTGCCATGCCCAGGACAGAGCAAAACGTGCTGCACCTTGTCCAGTGCTGAGCTGCTCTTCCAGCATGGGGAGATGTGTGGTTGTCATGTATCCACCTGGGTGTTTTGAAAGCACATCAATGTCAGCTCTTCACAAAGCTCCTTTGGATAAAAGCCATGGAAAACACATTCCTAGCCCCTCTTTAAGCCTGATGGCACTGCAGTGATGCACAGAGAATTTGGAGTGGTTTGAAGAGCAGAAAGAAGCACAGCTATTCCTTTGTTATTATTTTTTCAAGCAGCACACGCCTGATTTCTCAACTTTCATTGAGACTGATGTTGTCAGGTAGGAACCTGCATTTCCTTTCACCCCCAAATGCATCCCCCAGACACTTTTATCCTTGCTTCCTTTTCCCTGTTTTTAGGAGTCAGGGCCTATATCACTCTCCCAAGCTCAGTGTTCAGGGATTTAAGTGGTACCAGGTAAAACCCCAACCAGCAGAGCAGGATGAGCTGTGGCCAGGGCTTTTCTCTGTGTGCTTTCAATAGCTGTCATGGTCAGACCCCCAGTAATGTTCTGCAATGAATCAGCCCCTTGCAGACATGGAATAAATTAGTCTTGGGAAAAGAACTTTACCATAGAAGCAACATAAACTTTGTTGTATTACCCTAAGGTGCCCAGTAATTGCTTTTGATTGGAAGGGAAAAGCCATCCAGAGGAGAAATGCAATTTGTTGCTGTGGCTACTAGCTCCCAGATTTATTATCTCTCCTCATTCTCCCTGAGTGTTGTAAAATACACCACACATTCAGCTTGCTTTCTTTTTTTGCTGTTGTTTTTGTTTTGTGGTGGTTTTTTTATTTATTTCAGAGTAAACCCTGTCTGCAGGTTTATAGCACTGGCAGGTGCAGCATCACTGTGGACTTGCACTGTAACTGCTCAGTGCTGGAATTTGTTCAGAGGCTGCCACTGAAACATAAAACACCTTTTGTCCTTGGTCTCTCATCCTGAGGTGGAGCCAACCTTGGCTTTGTGTTAAGGGAAAAGTGCAGAAAACATCTGGGATAGTGGGTGGCCACAGTAAGAGTTTTCACAGTTTCAGGGAAACGTGGTTCTAATGCATGTACACATATTGTGGGTGAAAAAGAAATACATTAATTTCAAAGATGAATTGAATCCACAATGTACTTCAAAAGTATATTGAAGTATATTGGAAGTTTTATACTTCTAAAATTGGGAAGGCAGCGTGAGGCACAGAGAATAATTTCAGAGTGTGAGAGAGCACCTTGCAGTCCCAAGGAGGAAGGGGGGCCTCTCCCTAAAGGAAGAGGCAGAGTTGATTCCCCTGTTCCTCTCTAGGATTTTTGGGTGAGCTTGGAAAAGTCCTTCCAGCCCCTGAGTGCAGTAGCAGCACTGCTCCCCTTGGTGCTGAGGAGTGGGCAGGTATTGCTGTGAGGTGCCTTACACTACCAGGGGTGCAATTGCTCTTCACACTGATAAAACTCACTGCAGTGTGAGCATTTCTCCTCTGCTTTCATTTGCCTCTGCCTTCCACTGGTGGGATTTTGCTTTTCATGGGATGAGTCCCAACAATTCCACTAACATATCTTAAAGACATGCCTGCTGAACAAAGCCATGCGTTAGACATGGCACAGGAAATTGTTATACCAGAAATGAAAGCTAATGCACCGAGAGAGCACAGTGTCTTCTTCAGAAGCTGCTTTTTAGCACAGTAAATGTGCCAAAAAACAACAAAAGATGTTGTCAGCTCTTACATGGTCTGGGAGTTAAGAAGTCTTAGTGGTATTTCCTTGGCAGGAGCCTGGAAAACTGGCTCTTGATAGAGGAGTCTCTTGGGCCAGCTGCAGCTTTCTGAGATCTCCTAATTTCCTCTGAAAAGATGCTTAGAGCTTTATTTGGACTGCCAAATTAATATTTTGATTAAACACCCTGATTTACCATTTGGAAAAAGAAAAAAAAATAGTATTTTTTTCCTCACTCTAGAAGAGGGTTATTTAGTTAGGTTGGCAGTAGAAGAGAAATTCAGTAGGACACAGGAGGCTTGTGAAGCAACCACTGTGCTCTCCTGGGTAGTATTCCTCACTTTTCCCTCCCTCATGTGATCTGACTACTGGGATCTTGTCTAAAGGTCCTTCCTCTATCCAAATAGAGGTTAAAATCCACCTCCTTACCACCACCTCATACTCTTTACCTGTAGTTGCCTCATGGTTTCCTACTGTTTGCTGCCCTGGGGTTCCCAGCCTGGGCATGCCTCTGTTTTCAGCAGGTCCTGGGTTTCTGTATCCTGTCAGCCACTCTGGGACTTGGTCTCCCAGCCTGATGTTCTTGCTCTCAGCCCTTTCTGTGCAGCTCCTTGCTGGGTCAGGCTGGGCCATTTCAAGCACCGCAGGTGATGGAGCTTCTGTTTTGCAGCTCCTCAGGGCTGTGGGGTGAGGGCTCCTTCTGGAGAGCTGAGACTTTATCTCACTAAACACAGCGCTGCATTTTCCAAGTAACTCAGATTTTGAGCTGATCTGGCAGCAAAAGAACTCCAGGTTTTTGAACATGCCTCACCTATTAACTCTCTAATGACAGACTTCCCAGCCAAACCCGGGGAGCACGGGGCAAGCTCAGGTGTGTTGGTGTTTGTTAATAAAATGGGATTTGCTCAGGGATCTTGATGGCAGCCTGAGCTTTTCTGCAGACATAAACTGCAGCTCCTGGGTGCTGGGAACTTGCAGAAACACAAGTGTTGACATGAGGCAGAGAAGGACTGTGCAGCCCAAAGGCAGCATGGCCCATGAGGTGTCCACGAGAGCCAGCACACTCATCACCACAGTTCACTAATTACCTCAATTACTGTGACAGCTTCCTGATCCCATGCCAGCTTTTGAGCTTGTTCCTTGATCCCTGTTTAATGACAGAGTGCTCCCTTTGTTAATTTTTATATTTATGGCCGCTGCTCTCATGTTCTTTGGGTCTGTTAAATTTTATGCTCTGTGAAACTGTTCAGGATTCATGGTGACCCTTGTGCTACCCCAGCTGATGTGCACCAGAGCCAGCCAAAGTTCCCAAAAGCTTACAGCAAAAGAACAGGAAACTTGAAAATTCTGATGTAACAAGTTCAAAGTGGGCAAATATGGGAAGTTTTCTTGGAATTCTTCAGCCTCTAGAACTGGTTTTGTGTCAGGAAACTTTTTTCTCTAATTTAAATAGGCATTAATTTTTTTAACAGAAATTAATTGTAAAATATATATGTGTTGTCTCTGAAATTTGGAGAATTTCAGATTCTTGTTTGGCTCATATTCTCTATCAGATAAAAATAGTGGATTTTTAAATGGTGTTACAGCATTCCACAGTTTATTTATAGTTGCAATCAAATACTATTTAAACTTCAATTGTTGTATATTCTTATTTAATGTATAAGAGTTTTTCACTATATTCATAGGCTGAATTTCTGTTATAATTTAAATGAAGGTTTTTTTCCTGTTCCAGATGGAGTTATCAGTTCAGCCATAGGTTTTTAAGAGAAGCAGGGAGATTAATGTAATAACCCAGGCTAACTTCTTCACTAACACAAGTCATAGGATTTCAGTCACTGCCGTATCCACCCCAAAAACTTCTGGTTGACCTGGAATTAAAATATGTGTGTGTGTAATCTTCTTTGAAAGATAGGAAATGATGGAAAAGCTACTGCATCCCTTGGCAATCTGTTCCAATTTGTTAGAATAAGCTCTCCTAACTCTTCCTCAGACCTTCATTCAGATAAGGTTGGAATCATTTAAACTGCCTGTCTCACCACTCCTTTGCCTGCAAATGTTTTGTGTTGTCAGTGCTTCCAGCTGCTGTTAGGTCATTCCCACACTTCATTTCAAGAGTTCTTTGGAACCTTTTGTTCTCTGTACAGCCCCTGGTGTCCTGTTGTAATTGAAAAATCATGTATTTGATTGGCTCCCATAACAAAATGGTACAGGAACACCTCACACAGGGAAACAGGACAAGTCAGCCTGATTGTAGGAAGGTGTCAGCTAACCCCAAATGCTGCTGGGTGGGTAAATAAAGGAATTTGTGCTTGTGGTCCTGATTTTCCATGTGTAGATAACACAGTCGCTTTTGGAGGCCAATCCTGGTTGGATCCCAGAATCCCAAACTCCCATCTGGAGCAGACTCCTCAGTTCCAGCAGGGTCACTGCCTGGGAGCCCACAGGGCAGCCCAGGCTCTGAGTGCTCTTTGCACTCTTTTTTGCCCTGGAGGCAGCAAGTGAAGCTGCTGGGGTTTACCTGGGGCATTACTTGAGGAGCATTGCACTGCTGTCACAGAACCACAGAGTTATTTAGGCTGGAAAAGACCTCCAGGATCACCAAGTCCAACCTGTGACCGATCCCCACCTTGTCAGCTGAACCAGAGCACTGAGTGCCACATCCAGCTTTTCCTTGGACACCTCCAGGGATGGGGACTCCCCACCTCCCTGGCAGCCTGTCCCAGTGCCTGACCACCCTTTATGAGCAGTGTTGAAGGTGTGAATCCAGGGGGGCTGGTGCCCTGCTGGATCCTGGATTTTCCCCTCACCATCAGGGCCATGCTTTCAATCTGGGCTCACTCTGGCTGGTGCAGCTCACTTGGAGCCTGTGGAGAGAACAGCTGGCTCATTTAATCTCCTTGCTCTGGACATTCTGCTTTGTTTCATTTCCTTCTGATTCTCTGCACTTTCCTACCTCTCTTTGCTCCCAGGCCATTCCCCTGGAGCCCTGCATTGCCCTTCCACTTGGCCTCATGTTCATGGTCACTGTCCTCTGCCTTATTCCCTCACAATCCAGTGTTTCCTTGTAAATCCACCTCAGCTGCTCCATACCTGCCCTGTGCCTCCAGGCACTTCTGCCAGCACAATTTCTGAACATTTTGTCAATGTTTCCATCCTAGTTACCCACCAAATCTGCTCACTACTTGAATTCCCTGGCTTTTTAGCTGATCACATCTCTGGGCATGAAGGGGAAAGAAATAATTGCTGCAGGGCACAGGGGTCAGGGTGTTTGGCTGCCCTTCTACTCTTTAACAACCTGAGTGCTGGCCATTAACCATGGTAAAAACCACTGCCTATTTCCAAGTATATTGGAGTATATTTATGAGTGTATTGTGAGAAGATATGGAAATATGGGTATTCTGTTTAATAGCTAGAATTTAAAATGTTAGGGTTCTTTTTATTCTGATCAATCAACATATTTGTTTTCCTTGAGCCACTGCCATTCTAGAACCACAATATCCCTCAATTAAAGGAATATTTTAACTTGTAAATTGCAGTGAACAAAAGTGACCAGAATTGGTACCCACTGCTGAATTGCAGAGCAGGGATACTCATGTCAGCAGATGAGAACCTGCCCAGCACCACACCTGCCAAATCACCGGCTGAGCAATGCTTAATTAGCAAACTGGAGCTGCCAAGGGATGCTCTAATGGTGTGTGCAGGCACTGTGGGGCGTTTGCATCCCCAGAGCAGCCAGGGAGGGTCTGCAGCCCTCAGCTGATGGCTCCTGGAGGAAGGGCTGCCTGCACCTGCAGTGTGGGGATGCTGGAGTCATCCAGGGGGTTGCAGACAGTTCTGGAGAGGAGCCTGGTGTTGGTTTCCAGGCTCCACCACCAAAGCTGATGGCATCCCCTGAGCTTCAGTCGTTAAATGGCTGCTAAAATATTTTATAATACTTTGCAACTTTCGGTAAAATAGACCTGAGACTGTCAGTGTCCTGAAGATCCCAGCTTTTGGCTTTCAGGACCACCTGAAGCTCTCTCCTGGTTGTGGAAGCCAACAGCAGTGATGGCAGGGAATTCAGTGGAGATGCAGGTGCTGTAGAAGAGCAAGGGAAGCTGGTGTGGGATAATGAGTTAAGGAGAATTTTCTCATTTCAGAAGAAGTGATAGACTGCTGCATCTCTGGGGCCCAGCAATCCCAGGGTATGAGAGGAAGGGATGCTGCAAGAGTACATGATGGATGATAATAAATTCTTCTTTGCATTAGATTTACATTTTCTAGAGGGAAACATTTATTAGTGGTGAGTGATGGTGTGGTCTTTGGGCTTTTTTTCATCTGCTGTTTCCTGATCCACTGATAAATCTTAACTCTTCACATTCTAGCTATTGCTAATGATCTGAATGACCCTTTTCAGAGCTGACTGGCATCTGGGCAGTCTGGCCCAACAAATCAGCTGGAAGTCTGGTGCAAGTGGAAAAACAAAAGCAAAAAGAGTGGGAGGCAGAGCTGGCACAGCCTGCCAGCTCTTGGAAAGAATATTCCAGCTTCAGGGGGACTTGGAGAGTTGCTTCCTTTGGATCTTCCCCCAAATGCCACCTTGGCCTTTCCTATCCCAGGCCCCAGTCTGGCTGGGCTGGACCAGTTTGAATCCCACAGGATGCAGGGTGGAGCCAGGGTAGATTCCTGGATGTTTGAGGGAGGAAACCTGGCCCTG
This sequence comes from Passer domesticus, assembly GCF_036417665.1. Taxonomy (NCBI): domain Eukaryota; kingdom Metazoa; phylum Chordata; class Aves; order Passeriformes; family Passeridae; genus Passer; species Passer domesticus. The sequence goes on along the minus strand of NC_087489.1, from coordinate 4,537,820 downwards.
GCCAAGTCCAAAGATAATCTTTTCCAAAGGGGTTTTGGTTGCTGCTCCAAAGTTGCAGTGCTGCCAGCTCAGGAAATAAAGTAGGAAACAAAAAATAGAAATCAACCTTCCCCACAACCCACTGAATCATAATCTTTAAATAATGAGATTTGGAAAACAAACAAAATGTCATTAAAATTTTTATTGTGGTTTCTTTGACTTTTAATCTTTTTATTCTCATGGGTGATATTGTTCTTCATTTAAAATTCCCCACAACCACAGACTCCTCTGATGGAAGCTGGGATAGTCCTTTCTGAGGAGAGTTACCATGCATTAATTGCTTGTCTTGACTCCTTTCCTTCCCTTTTTGCTTACTTCACCCTTCCTTTTTGTTATGCAGACACCTGCACTGGAGCTACAAAATGTGTCTGGGGAAAATGATAGAAAAAATTAATATAACTACTTCACACATATTATGTCTTCTGAATATTTTTTAATAAAAAATTATATTGCTTGCAAAAAAGTTATACATGCAAGTGTAATTGCATCACCAACTGCTGTCTAATTGCTAGGAAAAATATTAGCCCTGACAGAGCTTAAGGTAACTTAGTGTTATAATTAAATTTAGTATCTTTCAATGTATCTTACAAAATGCTTCTCAGACATTCCAAGCACTTAAAATAATTTTAAATAATTCTCATTTCTTTATACAGTTTCTGTCACCTCCATGGTGATATAAATTATTCAGTAATTACAGTAAATATAAGCTTAATTAACTGTAATTAATTGTCCAAATCACTACCAGTAATATATATTTTATTTTAATTCTCTTTTGGTTTCATGGCTTCAAGAGTAATTGTTTGCTTGGTGGCAGAGTAGAGAGTGAAACATTGGCCTCTGCAGAGTGATCTGAATGAGAGGTGTGAGATAAAAACCCACCAGGAAATGGGCATCACCTGTCTGGGCTGCATTCTCACCTGTCTGAGGCAATTCTCAGCCTGTATCAGTACCAACCTGTGTTTAATAGAAAAAGTTGAGACCATCAAATATCCCTTGGGAATGTTGGTTATTAATCCTTATTCCTTGGTCTGTGACAGTTGGTCTCATTTTTTATTTTGCAGTGGAAAAAAAAGAATCCCATGCACAGAGCTTGGGATTTATACCCACCCTACAAAGGGTGTGTTCCTGTCAAAGCCATCAGAGACTGCCAGGAGATTGTTGGCTTATTTTGTTTTTTTAATTTGATGGGAAAGGGAAGGAGAGGGGGAGTTCCTGATACTTTTATTCAACTGACTAAAGAGCTCATGTTAACATTCTCTTCTGAAAATACAGCGTTGGCCTGTGTGTAAAATGAGCTTTGAAGTGCAGAGCTGACAAAGCCCAGGGGGAAGCGTGTCTTTTATTAACAACTGCTGGTACACTGCAGCAACTCCACTGGAATGTTTAGAGGAAACCTTTTCTGTGTGAGCAAGAAGGGTTGCTGGGCTGGGACAAGCCCGAGCTATGGAGGAGGCTTTGGTGACCCTTTGTCCTCCTCCTCCACCCCTGGGAGTGCCTTCAACCCCCAGGTGGGGTGGGATGACCAGGACATGACAATAATCAGCAGTGAGGTGAAAAAGTCACTGTGCAATGGAAGTCTGAATTTTAGATCAGTGACATGGTGGCTGGTTTGAGGTTGGGGTGGTTTTGTCTTTTTTTGGGGGGTTAGTTTGGGGGGGTTTTTTTGGCTTTTTGTTATTGTTGTTTTGGGTTTTGATTTTCTTTTTGGTGTTGAGGTGTCTTAGTGCCCCCAGATTTCAGTGCTTCAGCATGCTGGGTTCTGGTTATTCAGAGGTGCTTTTAGAAAACATTTTAACAAAAAATACACAATAGTGTATTATACATCAATACCTCTGCAGATTAATTTAAAATATACTTGTATAATACAGCATGTGCACCCATTCTTTCCTTTCTTTAATCTACCTTGCACAAAAGGAGATTTACCTGGGAGACACGAGCCTCTCTTCTCACTCTCCTTTCTGCAGTGATTTCCATTCTTGCTTCCACACCTTCCCCTTGCTTCACAGAGCCCCAAAATACATCCTGCCCACCGATGGGACTGTGCTGAGCACAGATTGGTGTCATTAGGAAAAAATCCTTCCCTGTGAGGATGGGGATGCCCTGGCACAGGGTGCCCAGAGCAGCTGGGGCTGCCCCTGGATCCCTGGCAGTGCCCAAGGCCAGGCTGGACAGGGCTGGGAGCAGCCTGGGGCAGTGAAAGGTGTCCCTGCCATGGCAGGGGTGACACTGGATGAGTTTTATGGTCCCTTCCAATCCAAACCATTCTGTGATTCCATAATCCCATTAGAGATATTCTTAAAACCAGCTTAAAAGCCTGCCCAAGTCCAGAGGAAAAGCTCAGTATTAGTGCTGGGGTTAGACACTTGCAGCTCTTGGCTTTGAGATTTGGGGATCTGAGGCTGGCTGATTCAGAATGAAATACGAGCATCCTGAATTTTTCATGTTGCAGTTCAAGTATATTTGGGCTAGATTCATCAAAGGAATAACCGGGAGAGATATTTTTCATTTGTAGAATCCTAATGAATACATGACACCGCTATTCATAATTTATCTGCTTTCGTATTTTAATTAATAGCTCTACTGGCCATTTCTGATTTTTCCCCCTTATTTATAGAAAGCCATCACTTCAAAAATATTGAGTCATGCTGCTGTTTGTTACCTTTCATAAGTTTTCCTTAATATTAGGACAGAGTGAACTTTGCTCTAACTTTTAAAGATATAAATGAAAGAGAAGAATGCCATCTGTTTTGCTGTTCCTTTGAGTCCTGTCAAAATTTGTGGTTTTCCTCCCCCCAAATGCTTTTACAATGCAGCTGACATCATTTTAGCCAGGGAAGGTGGTGTTTCTTCTGCAGGAGGGAACCACTAGAGGACACCACCAGACGACACATAAAGCAAACAAACACTGCTGTAAACAGAGAAGCTGGGGGGGAAATTAGTAGGGATGAGAAAATACTGATTGCTAAGGTTTTGTGGGGGTGAACGAAGCTAATCTGGCATTTTCTTATTGCCAGTAGGAACCCTTGGGCTGGGAATGACCAAATCCTTGCTTGGGGTTGTGCTGTGCAGGGCCAGGAGTTGGACTTGCTGATCCTTGTGGGGCCCTTCCAGCTCAGGAGATTTTCTGATTCTGGGATTTGATTCCAAGAGCTTTATTACTCATGGTTCTAGACCAGATCTGTCGGGAGGAGGCTCTGCCAGGAGCTCTGCAGAGCTGCTGCCACTGACCTGGAGGAGCCCTGGGACCCTGCAGCAGGGTAGGGATGAGGGTGAGGTGACATTTCTCCCTTCCCACCACTCAGTGGTTTCTGCAGGACAATCTTTCCAGGGAGGGGAAACCTCCTGATCTGCTGAAGGAGATGGCAGAAGTATAAAGCAGACCTCTGCCTTGCAGGTTGCCCTTTAAAAAAGTGGCTTCGAACACAAGGGAAGGTTTAAAACTTTCAAATCACAGATTTAATGACAGGATAATGATGTCAACAAAGCAGTTAGGGCTGGGAGATGGCACAAATGTCAACATTTCCCCTGTACAAAAGCTGTACCCAAGGCTGGTACAATTGTTTCACCATTTGTGAAAAAGCAATGCCAAAACCTACCCATTTTAAGCATCTCTAAAATACTCAAGACACATTAAATGTAAAGTATTTGCAGAAAAATCAGGTTACAAAGTCTGCTCCTTGGGCTCTTGCCTCTAAACCAAAAAGTCAGAAGCAAACGGGGACAGGGAGATAAATGTCATTTCACAAGACTCTGCAACCCTAAATGCAAAACCCCCAAAAAACCCAGCTGAAAAATTGCCAAAATCGCCTGTTTTCCATGTGTCTCTCACATCTGTGTGGTGCAGTGAACACCAGAGGAGCTGTGAGCCCTGGAGATTTCTTTGAGGTCTTTTCATCCCACAAAAATTATGTAAAATGTGTGAAATCTGCTCTGATGCATCTCCAGTGTGATTTATGTAGATTAAAAGTTGGACTGGCCAAAAAGCACTCATATAATACTTTGTTTTATGGAAAACTGTGGGGTTTACATCTCTCAGAGGATGGTTTTGCTCTCAGGGGAACATTCCTGCCTTTCCTTTTTGTCAGCTGGGATCAGGAGCGGCACAAAGCTCATCCTTCAGATGTGGAGCAGCGGTGACTTCCCTTCCAGGCTGCTGATGGCATTTTCTCTGCGGGGACAAACCCCCACAGGCAGAATTGATTCCCGGAGGAGCAGAGCATCACCTGCTCCCTGTGGGGATTTTCAGACTCAGAGCAGCTTCTCTGCCTGTGCTCCCAGTGGGGAGGTGCAGGAGCAGTCCCGGAATGCTCCCTGCCTAAGGAGCTTGCTATTGAATTGATTTTTTAACTGATCTGCTTTCATTGAGCTCCATTTCCCTTCCTCTTTGCCTTCCCCTTCCCTCTTTACTTTTTTCCTTTTTTTCCTCTTATTTTGTCTTTTTTGCCTCTTTTTTTTTACGCCTCCTTACCCCCCCCATTTTTTTTCCCTTCTTTTTTTGTCTTTTAAAAACTTTTTTCTGTCTCTTTCCTATCTGCTGGCCCCTGTATTTTTTTTTTTCCTTTTCGTCGCTTTTCTCTGCTTTCCCCCTCTCTCTTACCCTTCTCCCCCACCGTGCTGTGACCATGTCAGTGTCCTGCAGCCCCCCGGGCTGGCTCCGCTGTGTCCTTGCGTGTCGCGGTCACCAGAGGGGGACAGAGCCCCGCGCACGGCACCTGCGGAGGCAGCGCCACCCAAAATCCCCTGCCAGGACGGATTTGGGTGCCCCAAGGCCAGCTCTGGGTGTGATGCTGGTGCCACACCACGGGGACCAGCCTGGGTCCCCTTCCATTCACATGGCACCAGTGTCCCTCTAGTCTGGGAAAGATGTGTGTGCATTAAAAATAAACTCTCCACCAGCTCTTAAAACAGCTGTAAATTTTTTTGGGGTTAAGCAAGAGATCGATTTGTATCCCAAACTCTGCTTTGGAGCTGCTTGGTTTTTCCCGACTATTATTGTAACAGAAATGCTGTTTAAAAATGACTGTTCCTATGTTTAAAGATACCTGTTCCCTCCAGTTTTGGTCTGGTTCTCTGAGAACTGGCACACACCAAGTATTTAAGTTAGCAGCACCCATTCAGGAGAGGAATTTGCAACTGTGACAGCATTGGAAATGAGAGGAGAAGCAAATTTGATGAGCATTTGGCTTTTTCGATAGCTGGTTATGCCTGATTGGAACCGTGGGGAAAACAAACGCAATTATTTGTGTGAGATTGAATTTCATTGCCAACAGAAATTGTAGAATCTGTCACCTGCACGCTCGTGTTGTCTGGTCATGGGCTGGAGGAGGCTCCTGCAGCAATGCTGGGGTACCAGCCCCAGCCAGCCTGAGCCAGGTGTGTGGTCAGGTACCTGAGTCCTCCTGTCCCACTACCATGTGTGACCCCTGAGATGTGGGTCACCCACATGGCCTCCCAAAATCATGGAGATGGCAAAGCAGTCCCTGGAACTGAGGACTGTCCCCAGGGGGATGTCCTGTGGGCTTTGGTGGCACGGGCAGCCAAGGCTGGCAGAGCAGAGTCTTGGAGACCTTAAGACAGAAATAATCCTTGGCTTGAGTTCATTTCCCAGCTCCAACTTGCAGTGTTCCCTCCTCCAGATCCTCAGTATCAGACCCTTGCCCGTATCCAGCTGTCCCTGGTAATTGAATTTTAATGCCTCAGGCTGGGAGTTTCTGCTGGTGTTTGAAGTGAAGCCTTTCAGCGTCGTCACCCATGGGCTTTGAAGCTCCCTGTCTGCCACCAAGAGTGGTGGGGACAGTTCCATCTCTGTGGGGGCAGCCACTGTGCTTGGTCCCTGCTGAACCCAGGCAGCAGTTGATTTTGGGAATTGAGGAATTTTCTGTCATGCAGGTGGGAGAGACTGGACAGCTAATGAGAGTTTATTCTGGTGGATTTGAAAAATGCATTAAATATTCTTGAGAGAGCCATCAAGTGCTGCTTGGACAGTTGGTGGCACCTGCTGATGTGGCCCTGCTGTCAATGATGGCACAGGAGGCACTGAGCTCCCCACAGCCCATCCTGGGCAGTGACATCCCAGAGACCTGGAGCAGGTCCCCATGGGCACAGCCAGGGGAAGCCACGAGCTGGAGTGCCCCCTTTCTGCAGAGGGAGAGGAACTTAAGGGGGAGGCAGTGACTAGAAACCCAGCAGAGCTGATATCTGAGACTCTCTTTCTTCTCCTTAAACCATTTCAGTGTAATTACCGTGCAAACAGAAGGCCTGGGTAATTATTACATGTTTTTTTGGGTGTAAATTTAATGTGTCGTTCCCATACAGCCAGACAGTGAGGCACAACTTTTTCCTTTGAGTTTTCCTCTTTAACTCCATGCTTTCAGTTTCTCCCTGGACTCACCACAGCCAGTTAATTGTCACCAGAGTGGGAAATAGCTCTGAACCCCCATCAGCAGCAGGGACTGGCACTGCCATCCTGGTTTGCAGGGAGAAGCAGCAGATCTGCACACAGACTGTGACCCAGCCCAAACCACAGGGAGGGGGGTGCAAAGTGCAGCTGGTGGGTGTCACAAGGCTTCTGAGAGCCTCCTTGTCCCCAGGCTTTGGTGGAGAATACGGCATGGAGCTGTGCCAGGGAGGGTCAGGCTGGAGATCAGGAAAGGTTCTTCCCCAGAGGGGCTGGCACTGCCCAGGCTCCCCAGGGAATGGGCACGGCCCCGAGGCTGCCAGAGCTCCAGGAGCGTTGGGACAGCGCTGCCAGGGGTGCCCAGGGTGGGGCTGTTGGGGGGTCTGTGCAGGGCTGGGGCTGGGCTGGGTGATCCTGGGGGTCCCTCCCAGCTCAGGATATTCCATGATCCTATGGTCGTTCATGAGTTCCAAGGGGACACTCAAGCTAACAAATCCCATGTGTAAGTGCTGGAATTTATTGAGGATCTTGGGGAACAGCAGCATTGTGTTTCACTTCTCCAGAGCTCTGGAGGCCAGAGCTTGTTGAACTAAAGCTCCACTCCCTCTTTCTCAAGTAAGCATGGAACAATGGTGCAGATGCATCCTAGGGACAGTCTTTTGAATTTTTATTTCTGACTTTAACATATTGCACAGAGTTGTGAATGTCATCTCATATTGATTTATTTATTGTAAGAAAATTTTCCATGGAATTACAGCCATTTCCCCTTTTTTTCTGGTCATGATAATCTGAATTTTGCCACAGCCTGAGTTTGACTCTAAGCACAGGAACAAATCACCATGAATGTGGCTTGTTGGAACATTCCCACAGCCCAGGATGAAGGAGGTGGCTCCAAACAGCTTGGAATGTTGGTGTGCTTGTATGGCTGGGTGTAACACAGTCGGGCAGACCTGCACTGCTGTCTGAGCTGCAGAACAGATGACTCACAAAAGACTCTCAAGTAAGTTATAAATTGTTTCCTGTCACCCGTGCTGCCGTCTCGCTCTGCTGTTCTGCTCCTTCTATTACATTTGTTTCCTTCCTCCCTCCCATTCCCTGTATAAAAACACACCTGCAAGTGCTTGTGCTGAAGGCACTCATGTTGATGCCCTGCTTGGAGTATTTTTAGTAGAATTCCCTGGGTTTGGGCTGCCCAGGTTCCCACAAATCACCCAGTCAATAAAGCCCACTGCTGAGCAGCTGTTTTCCTGCTGGTTGGTAAAGATGTTGTTGGAAGTAGTTTCATTTTTCAGTTTATCTTTTATTTCCCACGTGTACCCTGCGTAGCATGACCCGTCCTGCTGAGAGTTAAACCTGTCTGTGCTTTTGGAGCCACCTCCACTGCAAGAGCTGATGTTTGTTCCAAGCCCACAGCACCCAGACTCTGCTGGGCTCGTTCTTTTCCTTCACAACCCCTCTGTGTGGAAAGCTGGAGGTCTGTGTTTGTGCCTACAAAGATCCAGGTGTCCTTTGGAGCATCCCAGGGGCCTTGGCTTGCTCTTGGCATGTGTCTAAACACCATGAACTCACTGTGGAAATAATGAGTAGGTTTGGGAGCAACAAAGGTAGAAGGGGTTATATTTTCCTTTCTCCTCTTTTTCTTCTTGAAGACCACTGGATCCATGCTGTCTCTGGGCTATAAAAGAAGATGAGTAGGAAATTGAGATATAGGAGAGAAAGCCCCAGGCCTTAATGTTTCCAACAGGAAAAGCATTTTATTGTGCTGGAGTTTTCCATGGTATCCCTGCAGGTTTTGGGGATGATCTGTGTACTTTGCCACCACAAGATTCCTTCAGCTGGTGGTGCTCTGGCCACAGGGGAAGGATGGTTTTAATATGTGATTTCGTGCCCCAACCTTGCCTTGTAGCAACAAGGCCCAAGTAATTTTTGACTTTGTGTTGGTGCTTTTAGTCAGTCCAGGCCACTTCTCTAAATATTAAAAAAAAAGTTTTCTCAAAGCTCAGAGAAGTACAGGGATAGTTTGATACAAAAACCACAGATTTGAAGGGGAGCATCCTGAGGATCTGCCCTGCTGTCCACTTGTGGTCCCCCCCCTGGTGTGAGTGGAAAGGGAACATGCCAATTAATTTTGTTTACTTGAACAGAATGAATGTTTTCCTGCATTTCTAAGAAGATGCTTCATCTGGCTTTGAGCATTTTTTATTTGAACTTTAAAAATATTTTCCTGACCTTTTTTTTTTCAAAATCAAGAGAACATATGAAAGTGAATCTTTCTTCTGATCAGCTTCCACTTAGTAAATGTGTGTTTTTTTCAAAGGGCTGATTATATCAAAATTTTCTAATGAGCCCCGTGGAGTGGACATGACCAAGAGAAATGTCTGGCTTAAGGTACTGCTGGTTTTGGTTTCTCTCATCTGTGGAACAAATGGAAAAGCAATTTTATAGGTGGTAGGATGAGATGGTGAAGAGAACATGTGGGAAAGTCCCTTATACCTGAATATTTTTTGACAAAGATCTAAAAATACCTCTCAGCCTTGCAGAGCAGGGTTACATCCTGCTGGTGTGACCAGTCCTGGATTTTGATCTGCCCTGATAAGTCTGAAAAATTACTTTTAACATTTAGATGCTGTCATTATTTCTGCAGTTTTGGGATTTCGTTGTAGTTTCTTCTGGATCTGAGCTTCCCCAAGGTTGTTGGGAGTCTGGGCTGGGCTAATTCCTGGGGAAGGAAGCAGAAGAGCTCTCTTATTTCTGTGTTTTTTAAATCTAAGTTCAGAGCTCACTTGTACATTGCCTTGGAAAGTAGCTGATAACAAAAGAGATTTGGAGTTTGGATAAGATAAGAATCAAATTGAATATTTGTCCTGACCCAACAATGCACTTTATCTGTTCAGGAGATCCAAAGAGTTGCACTTGTTTTAAATAGTTTTTCTCTTTTCTCTATCTCCTAAACTTCTCTGTGCTGATGTTGGGCTCAAGCACTAAATCTAGCAATAGTCACAAACCCCAAGGGATGACAGCAAATTTGTCTCTAAAATGTGCTGATAGTGAACTTTCCCACCCCTCCTTTATCACGGCAAGTACCACAGGAGCTACAAACACCTCGTGACACCCAAGGCCTCTGGGGATACTTTTACAACTTGTTAAGAAAGGGATGATTCCCAGAGCTGCTGATTTCAGAGGTGGCCCTGGGCTGAAGTCTCGGTGTTGTCCCAGCTCCTGAACTTGCTGCAGCTGAGCCTGGAGCATTTCCCAGCTTGGGCAGGAGCTGAAGTCAGTGCAATCACCACCTGCAGGGCACCCTGAGCAGGAATCACAGCTGAGTTCCCACTGGATGTCCCTGGGCCTCCTGGCTTTGGGGAGTCACAGTTTATTCCTCTTGGACCGAGGTCTGGTGCCTTCCTCCTCTGAGAGAAGTCCTGTAATTCCTGTGTAACTCCATTAGCTCCAGCCAGACTTATCTACAGCACACTGAATATGTTTTTCTAACCTCCAGATCCTTCTGAAAATGATGCCCAGGTCCTTCCAGTGGGAACTTGTGCTCAGCAGAGACATAGTGACAGAAACAAGCCTTTTAAAAATGATTTATACAGCACTATCAGGAGGACTGGTGGAACTTAAGGAGTGTTAAGTGACAAGGGGTCTCTGTTTTTTGCTTTTATTGTCTGAATCCTGTAAACTGGAGTCCAGGAACCTGGAGATATACCAGGAGGTTGGTGTAGACACTGAAATGGCTGGTTCTTCCCTGCCCCTTGATATTTATTTAGAAAGCACTAGAAAAAAAAAATATTGCTTTTTCTGACAAACCTGCCAATAAATTTACTCAGTAGGCATAAATAATTAGTAGCATGGGGACATGGCTGGCAGATGATAGTCTTGACATGTTTGTAAGCAACTCAAAATCCATTACCATGGGATCAAAATTGCATAAGAGTCTAAAACAACCCACTGAATCAGGGCCTAAAACCTAATATATCAACTTTGATAAGCTACCTAGTAATCAGCTACAAGAAAACTTGTCTTGCTCAGGTTGTATTTCTAGCTGGCATAGAGACTGAAAATTAAAGAATTAGCATATTTGTGGCAAATAAAATATTATGCTTCCGAGCAAGTGACTGTCCTTATTTAATGCCCTGCTTTGTATTTAGAGTAGCTGCAGAGGCACATCCTATATGTGCTCAGTACAGCAGCTGGATGATGTGTTTAGAATAATTCATCAGATAAATTCATGTCCATGAATAATCTGCATTCAGATCATGACCTTTACCAAGCTGTGCTTTTTCCAGGACTCAGAACTTCCAGCTAATGCTATCAAGAAACAAGAGGAACACGGAGGAAGTTTTCTCCCATCTCCTCCATTCCAGTAGGATTCCTCATTTGGGAGCAGGGCAAGAAATCCTTAGCCCAGGGCATTTTGAGTGTGTTGCTGGAGCTGGTGGAAGTGTTTTAATTATAGACAAGGGGTTTGGGGCACAGCTGAGTTGTGAGAGCTGTGTGGCTTTGCCAGCATGGGCTCCCCTGAGTCCCCCTGGCTGTCCCTAACCATGGACTAAAAGCTGAAGTGCATTGCTCAGAGCTGAGCTGATGTGTGATACCTTCCAAGCCACAGTCCCTGACTCAGGTCAGACAGTGGGAGCAGCTCCCACCACTGCTAGCTGTCACCCCTAAGCTGCAGAGTGATTCCATGCAGGCACTGGGCAGCTCTGGAGGTGTCTCACCAAGGCTGGATTCTGGGAAATGAGGCAGGGCAGCCTGTCCAGCTGATGCAAGTCACATGTGTTTATCCCCTGAAACAGCTGGCTGCTAATCCCAGCACTTACCTGGTGGGAAAAGCCCTGATGAAGCAGCTCTGGCTGAGTGAGTGAGCCTTGCACACTCTGCAGGGCACTCGAGAAGACAAAGCCAGAGCCGCGCCAGGACCATGGACAGCGGCTCAGAGAACCTCAGCGACTTGGAAGCCTTGGCAGGTTTTGTTCATAGTGCCAAAAAACTGCCAGGAAATAAAATAGCCAGAAAGCACCAGGGCTGTAAAGTGTCAGGAGCAAAATCTGAGCCAGAGGTTTCCATTTAGCAAATATTATATCTTGATACTGGATCACTCTGGTGTTAGTGATTTTAGGAGTGAACTTCAGCATTTTTTGTATGAAACATTTGCATTCTCCCTCATTTGCTTTCAGCAGTTTCACAGAGCTTTGTCCTGCGCTCACACAGAAATGTCTTATGAATTCTGCCATGTTTTTATTTGCTTCTTGTGTTTGAGATGTAAAAAATATTTTGTGTAACCTCTTGCTGTAGGAGTAAGGTTCCACTGAGTATGTTCCTCAGATCCTCTGGATCATCTGGGTGAAGGAAAACCTCCAAGGCTATCAGTCATATTTTGTGGCTGGGGACACTGCGTTTAGCTCAGGAGGCTTTTGTGGTTTGATTCACCAGGTCACCCAAGGAGCTGGTGCTCCTGCAAATTGAGCAGGAAAACTTGAGACTGGATTTGCTAGGCTGTAGTCCTGACTTTGATGGTCCCCCTCTGGATGAAAGCATTGACTCAGTTTCCTTGTCTGTAAAATGGAAGACCAGGATTGTTCTCCCATTTTAAGAATTTGAAGAGTGGATGAGAAGCTCAAAGCAGAAGATGTTTTTCTGTAGGACACGTGTGTGAAGGAAGCTTGAAAGGGATCTGCGTTCAGCACTGTGAGGTTTATTTGCTGTTTCAGCTTGTTTGTTCTTTCATCAGGCCATTGAACAATAGCTAATGAAAGGGGATGACCTTATTTTTTTTTTTCTCAGGATATTGCTGCTCTTGTGTCTTTGAACCAATTAACGCAGCAGCTTTGTGTGTGGAATGCAGCAGCATTGGGTCCTCCCTATTAGGACTTTGATGACTGCTGCAAAAGCAAAAATGTGGCTGAATGGGGCTTTCATTATTTCATTATTCTCTAAATTTATTTTAGGCTGCTAAAGAATTAATGTGAATAATTTTCCCATTTCACCATCTGCTTTAGACTCCATCTCAAAGGGTTCCCAATGAGCATTGCAGGCAAAACCCTTTAAAAATGATCCTCTCCATATTTCCCGCACTCAGCAGTCTGCTAATGTGGCCAATAGATCTAGGTGATGGGCCTGCATGATTTAGGGAGCATCATTAGAGTTATGATGAGCTATGCAACTGTCTTGTTTATTCACACTTAGCAATTTCCTCGCAGTGCCTTTTGTCTCAGGAAGTCTGTTTGCATTTAAGCTTTTGCAGAGAGAGCAGTGCCAGAGGCACTCAGTGGGTGAGACATCCACCTTGGGCTCAGGAGCATGAGCTGCTGCTCTGCCTTGCACCTTATTTCCCTTGTGGGTCAGGCTGGACATGCTCAGGAGCTTTGGGGAGCCCTCAACACCTGACCCAGGGGGAAGTGCACGTCTCCTGCTGACGTTCAGAGGGTTACTCACAAAGAGTTTACATGTCTTGACTGTCAAGTCTCTGTGTATTTCCCACTCCAAACTCTTGGGTCCAAGGGTTTTTTTTATTATTCAGTCTTTGCCTAGCAAGTTTGAACTCCACTGAAGCCTCTATTAAACATCCTTGCCATGATGCCTCTCAGGGCAGCCCATGACTGCCCTCCTTCCTTGTGAGGAGGGGGAGGAGCATGATCAGAAAGCTGAAGTATTTAACCTGCCTGCCAAACAAAATTATTCATGGCAGGTGAGTGGCTGAGCAGCATTTTGCAAGGTTGCTGTGAATAATACATAACATGGTCAGTCCTGGCATGGGAGTGTTGCTCTCACTTTAGAATAATTCCCACGCCTGGAATAAAACGGTGCACATCTTCCTCTCTCTCATTTCCTGTGATAGGTGTGCAGGGATGCTTTGATGCTCAGGTGTGAGCAGCTGCAGCTCTGCCCCTTGGGGCCGTGGCTGGGTGTGAGCAGGGCAGGCAGAGGAGCAGAGCCTGAGTGGTGCTGGCAGGCTCTGAGTCAGCCCATGCTCCTGGGATGAGCACACAGGGATTTATCAGCGTGGGCACAGCGGGGTTCTAACGAGGTTACACAGCTCTGGGATGGCACCTAACTCACCTCCTGCCAGCCTGGGACCAGGGGGAGATAAATGTGCAGCTGCCCCTGGCTGTCCCCTGTAGGTTTTGTTGGCAGAGCAGAAGACAGATGGATGGCCAGGCACACCAATGTGCTCAGAGTTCTCCCCTAAGTATGATGTCATTCTGGTATTTTATATTCAGAGTAAAATTTTATAATGGAACTATTTCCTTCCTTCAAGCAAAAAATTAGTTGAGCAGATCCTCTATTTTTATGGAAAGCCTGCAAATCTATTACTTTGCTGGGAATTGGAATTTTTTTTTTTTAATTCTTGAAAGGGGTTACTTTCTCATCCAAAATTTTGGCTGAAATAGAGTTTTACCATGTTTTTCAATAGATTAGATAAAGGTATCTGACTTTTAATTATACATAGAAAGTCTTAGCTTTATATTTTGAACTACTGGCATCATATAAATTGAAACAAACAAGAAGCATTCCAACTTCTTTATTGATATAAATTTTGTTTTCACTTGCTCTTTCCTCAATTAAGCTGCATTAGCTTTTTGCTCACCCTGGAAATCCACATGGTAATAAAAGGGAATACAAGGGTGCTTAAATCCCACCAGATCCATCACTTCATAAACAGCCATACATCTGTCATGGTTTGAAAAGTGCATTTTGATCTCTGTTTTGTTGATGCTGACATAAATGAGTTGCAATAATCTTGGTGCAAACTCTGTAAGTCAACGAGTGTCTGTCCATTGACTTAATGACTTTGGCTCAAGCATTTTGATATACAGAAAAAAAGAGATTGAGAGCCCTGGCTGACCTGAAAGGTGCCATTTCCAGGAACAATCCATGAGAGGTATCAGGAGAGGATGGATGTGATGGAGAGAGGGGTAAATAGAGTGGGCGTTACAGCTTTAACATATGGCTGCAAGGGCACTGGAATGAGGCCTTTAATTTCACATTAGGATTCTTCTCATATTTGTTAGATAGAACAATATTAACCTTTTGAATTTATTTAGAAACTCATTAGTGCTTTTTTCTATAGTCCATTCTTTTCCTGATTAGCTCTTCTCATTACAATTCAAATTTCTTTCTGCTACATTTACCACATTGTCCTGCTTTCTCTCATCTCTATTGTTCCTCAGTTAATTTATTGAAGCAGTGAAAGAGGAAGGGGGGATCGGTTGACACAGCAACCTTCCAAGCCTTTGGTGTTTGAGGAGGAAGAGAGGAGAAGGGAAACACCCCTGAGTTTGCCTTTTCCTCCAGGAAAAGGGGTGGGAGGATGTGGCAACAGTTTCTATCCAAGTGTGGGATGCGAGCACAGTTCAGAGTGGAGCAGCAGATGAAAACCTTCTTTGGCCCTTAGTCCATGCCCAAAGGTGCCAGCCGGGCACTGAAGTGGCCACAGTGACATACCTGCAGTGACCCTACAGCCTTGCAGGGCTGGGCTTTCCTGCTTTCTCACTTCAGCCATTGCTCAGCCCCAGAGTTTTAAAATTAAATTAACTCTGAGGGTTCAGCATCCTCATCCTGTCCTGGAAATGTGGAGCTAATGCTCCTCTGGCATCCTGTACCTAAGGTTGTTTTAAAACTTTAGCAGCATTTCTCTTGTGTACTTTTCCTTGGGAACAAGATAGAAGTTGGGAGCTGCTGTAATTCCTCTGGACTTCCCTCAGCTCCAGTGAATGTGAATTCATGCTCTGATAGGTTTTTTTAGTGAGAGACTTGAGCCTGCCCCTCTTCTGGGGGAAATGGAGTGGGGAGATGCTTGGATTCATTTGTGTATTTACTATCCTGATTTGCAAACTATTTTTTGTTAGGAACATAATTTTTTGTCCTGTTTTTCTTTCCTTTAGTACGGTGCACATTTCTCAGCAGCAGTGCTGCCACATCCCATGTGCCTGTGATTAAAGCTGCATTCACTCCTGACAAGAGATGATTAAATACAGCCAGATGATTTCAGCCATCCCAGCCGTCGTGGTTCTCTGATTATTGGTGTGTTTGAACATCTCACAAATGTGAATAAATGTGAATGAATGTGTTTACGCAGCAGCTATCGTAAAGCAGAGAAGTGCCAGAGTGTTTTATTTGAGGAACAGAGGGATTAACTCAGCAAAGGTTATATAAAGAGGTTTTGGCAAGGCCACAAAAAGAATCTAAATTTCTGAGTTTCTACTCCAATGCCTTAATCATAAAATCATCTTTTCTCTGAATTCTTTTCCGTCTGTGGTAATTATAGTTTTGGCTGGGTTTATGTCCTTTATAAAAACCTGTCTTTCACACATCTTGTGAAATTGAAGAAAAGAAAAAAAAGAGAAGATAAAACAATCATAATTTTCCAAGTGTGTAATTCTGGATTCCAGCAGAGACCTAAAACAAGTAAGGTAATTATTCCACTCAGTTCAGCACCATTTGGAGAATTAGGCTATTTCGTGAATTGTAGTTTTAGAATAAGGCACATGGACTGGAAAAAGTTCAATGAGTAACATATAAAATAAAAAAAAAATGCTTGCAAAAATCAGCTGAAAGAAAAGGAACTGGAGGTAAGTGAAGGTGGTTGGAGTAAGATGGGAAAGGTCAATGATGTTGAGGGAAGTTTTAAAAAAAATGAAATAAAAAGAAAGATTTTATTATTTCCTTTAGTTTGTGAGGAAAATGCCAGGACATATTTTCAGGGCAAAATTCATTCTTTGTGCAAACTAAAGGTAAAAAGACTTTCCCAAGGATGAGTTTGGCCCATGGGCAATTACAGGAGGTCAGTCAGGGGAAGCTGCCAGGGAGCGGTGGAGCCAGCTAGTTAAAGGCTAGGCAAGACCATACAAGCACATTTGTTAGTGATGGTTAATTAACTTGTTCCTGGCAATCAGCCACCAGGGCAGGAGGTGGACTTAATTTGCAAGTCCTGATTGCCAAGAAAGTCACCCATAATTGCCTGTGATCTTGCAGCTTTCTAGTTTTCACCTTGGTCTGGTGTTCCCCTATAAATGGTGCTTGTGGGGGTTTTTTTGGTTTTTTTTTTAGGCCTCACTCCACAGGTTCTTTGCTTCATAAAGCACCATTTTTGTACTTATTGCTTCTGATGTGATTGAGCCTTTGCTGTGGTGTGACTTTGGGTGCACATCTCGACATCTCTGGATCCATGGTGAAGTTGTTGTGTTTGGGGCATTTCGGGAAGGATGTTTCATTTTGTTGGGGGTGAGCCTGTTGTCTGAGCAGGGAGTGTTATCCCATCTGTGAGACAGGAGCAGCTGTACCTGAAGAAAGAGACTGAGGGGAGTGGGTTTTGCTGAACTGGTGAGGAATAAAAGCAAAAGAATGATATTAGCATGTAATTTTTGGTAGTTGATGCAGCGCATAATAACTTCAATTTCAAAGCTTCTAATTCCCCTCACTTTGTACCTTATTAAGACTCCAACCTATATTTAATGGTGGGAATATCACTTTTTGCTTCCTTAATTCTCTGTCTGCAATTGATCTACATAATCTGCTAAACCTGCACTCGGCTCTCTGAGGTGTGTGAGCCTTCTCACTGCACTCTGAGAGACACAAAATTATAACCTGAGCCTTCTCTTACAGTGTGTGTGTTATTGTGGTTCCCTGCTTCCTTGTGCTACAAGCAGAATTACAGAAGAGTATAAAATCTTATTTTCAAATATTTATGTCATGTTCTCAAGGGTGTTCCCAGCATGCCAGGCAGGTTTTTGCTCAAACTGCTCAATTTCTTTTCCTTCACATGGGATGTTCTGTGTCCAGACAAAGAAAGAAGTAAGTATTTTATTATTTAAAAAGGCACTCCAATCCAATTGATTGTTTTATGAAACAAGTTTTCATAAATATTAGACTTGGGAAAAGGCCTCCTTTGGCAAACCTAGTCTGGATATTTCTACCCTTGATACATTGTTGAGTGCTGACTTCTTTCATTTTTCTGTCTGTAATTGTGCTGTAGACCTTTCCCAGAATATTTCTTCATGGTGTGACTCATCCAGCTTCCAAAGTGCAGCTTACTCAAACTATTCTAAGTCTATTTATCCAGGCAAATATTTGGACATGTAAAACAGCAGTAAAGTGCTACGATGTCTATCAGGGCAGGAGAGCACACAAAATCTCTGATATTTTCAGCCTCTCCCCTGTGTGTTTTTTCTGGAGTTAATTGGCAGAGAGCAGTGTAGAAGTTTGATTCACACTCATACCCGTGCACAGGCAGTGAGTGAAAGCTTTGCACAGGTTTGAGCTCCATTTTCTTAGCACTAATTCTGGTTTGCACAGGTTTGAGGTCCATTTTCTCAGCATTAATTCTGGTTTGCACAGGTTTGAGCTCCATTTTCTTAGCACTAATTCTGGCCAAAAGGTCTGGTTAAAATTTTGTGCAAATTCAGTTTGATGGGGCTTGGCAATTTCACACTCTCATCATGGAAGAGATTTCAAGAGAGGCTCCTCCTGTCTCCAGGTGAAACTGGCATTTTTTTTGCCTGGAGACTTGTTCTCTGAACTGTTGCCACAGGCTACTAGAGCCCACCTGGTATAAGTTGCCATATGTGTGGTTAGGAATTTGGCAACATTTCTTTGCTGTCAAGGCTACAGATAAACACAAGTCTCTCCTATCCCCCTTCTTTTTTACTTTTGCCTGAATTAATGCATTTTGCATTGATTCTCTAATGAAGACAGAGACCTGAATTCATACATTGCTTTTTATTTGCATTTTTACTACAGTTAGTTTCATTTCATCATTGCTGAAGGCCATTAGTGGTGCTGGGTAACTTGTCTGTGCTTCTGCTTTTTGTAGTTTTCCAAAGCTCTATACATAATAAATCAGGCACCCCTTTTTGCTTCTGCAATTAACTAATCCACAATGTAACAGGAGAAATGGAATTGATTGGACATATCAAGCTTTAAGCCTTATGAAAAAAATGCAACAAAATAATGAAACACTTTTGTCATGATGCCTTTCAGAATCATCATCCTCACTCTTACACAGATCTAGCCATGAAATTAGGATGGATAAAAGATTTTGCCACTATGTCCCCCTCCAGTCAATCCTGACCTGCGTTTGAAATGAACTTTTGGTGTGGCACGTTCATGTCTGCAGCAGACAGGGCTTCAGCTCTCTGCTCATCCCACCTGCAGACAGCAGCTCCCTCTGCTTCCCTCAAGGCTCTTCGTGGTCCAGCAGCAGCACCAGCAGACACCAGCTGCTGGATGTAGCTACTCCACAGCAAAAACCTGTGATTTTTTCCTTGATGGAGACCTCTCAGTCTTGTTGCTTTGCCCTCCTTCTCTGAAGAAGGAAGACTGAAGCAAAAGAAGGTTGAAGGACGTTCCTCAGCAACATCTCTGAAGTTGCTGCCTGGCGCTGAGCCACGGTAGTCACTCAAATCCACATTAAGCTGTATTTCTACAAGGAAGTGTTTGAGCTCAGTCTGACCTATTTTCTGAAATAAGGATTTAAAAGTCCTCTCTTGCATAATGGGCTGTGTTGGCACAGCATCATGAAAGCAAAGTTGGATCCCGAGTTCCCTCTGTACCAGCAAAGTACTCCTGGCTCAAACTATTTCTGCTAAGCCAAACCCCATTTTCTTTAAAATATGCTTGTCATTTATTTGGTTTAAATAGTTTCCTTCCTTGTGATATTTTACCCTGTGAACTTTCCTTTTTCTTTTTTTTTTTAAAGTACAGGAAGCCATGGGCCATTTATTGTGCAGTTCATGCTCTCAGGTACTTCTGTTCCTTGCTGACATGAATTCCTTGTGCAGTTCAGACTCAGTGAGCTTTTGCAGTGCTGCTTTTCAAAGTTACACTGCAGAGACACTCTGCTCACACCCTCGAGCATGCAGAACTCCTTGAATCAACCCTTGCAGAAGGGAAAAGAAGCCTGGAAAGACTGAGGTTTACACCAGCTTCCTTATTATTTTTTTGTTTCAGGAGTCCTTTACTGGGTGCTGCCTGTCACATCAGCTTCTCCAAGGGGGAAATGATCCTCTAGGATTAGGTGCTGGAGGCACTTGTCCCTTCACTGCTCCTGTGCACTGGATGGAACAAGAGATTTGATATGTCTATAAAAAAGAAAAAGCAATTTTTTATGGGCAAAATAAACAATTCTTGTACAACATCCCTCCTCCTAAAGACAAGGCACTAAAATGCTGGAATTTCCTCCAAATGGAGAAAGTGTGTTGGCAGTTCCAGCTCTGCAATTGTTACCCAACTTCCAAGTACACCTACAAAATATTGCCTGCAGCACAACAGTGGAGATGATTAAAAGGATTTTCTTTTTGTAAAGATTAAAGACTTTATTACTTCTCTGGTAAATGTAAAAATATTAATTGAATGAAGTATTAATTGTCAGTAGAAGAAGAAATGTGACTTAAAATGCATGTAAAGATGTCGGAATTTACAAATGACCTGATAATGTAGGAACTATAAAACACAAAAAATACTTAATTAAAGCATACACATTTGAGAAGGAAAATAATTGTAATTTGAAGTGTTCTTCATTTTAATAGATAGTTCCTCAACTTCATTGAGTCTTGGTGCTTTTTATTGTAAATAGCTCACATGTCCTGTATTTTCCCTTTATTAAGCAACGCCATTTTTGCTGTTTGTTTGCTGCTCCCAGAACCTTCTTTGTAGAATCAAGAGGAGCAGCTCCTGCTGAAGGTGTCTGTAGAATTTGGCAGCTGTTCCACACCTCTGAATTTGATGAATGTTGCAGAAAGGACTCCACAGGTCAACACCAAAGTAGGCAACAACTACTTGGGGAAAGTGAAGGTGAGTTTTGCCCGGAGTGAAAATGAAAACTGAACAATTACTTCAGCATTTAACACCTAAAGAGGTGACAAGGGTGACACCAGCGTTTTCCTCTGGGTTAGTCCCTGCAGTGCCTTGAGCAGGTCCTTGGTGTACTCACTGCTGGCCCTGCAGATGTAAATCAGGAGGAGAACTGCCCTCTCAGATGAGGAAAGGGTTTATTTTTACTGGAAAGAGCAAGCTCTCTCTTCAGCTGTCACAGCCTGGGTCAGGAAAGCAGAAGGCTCTGTTTGCTGGGGAGCTGCTTTTCTCTCTGCTGGGAATTAGCCAGGCATTACTCATGGCTTTGCTGGGACCCCTCTTTGCCCTTTCCAAATAAATGGCTTTGGAAGAGGAGGGCAGGGCTGTGAGTCTTGGAAGGGATGAGGCCAAGCTTGGCTTGGGATGAGTGATTTACAGAGCTGGAAGGAAGCTCTGGGAGCCCATCTCCCATGGCTGAGCAGTTCAGCTGATCTCATTTCCCCCTGGGATTGCTGGGGGATGGTGGGGAGGAGGCTTGGTGCCTGGGCACTGAGACAGCCGAGGGGCTGTGCCAGAGGGGAGGGCAGGCACATTCTCATGCAGAGCAGAGGGAGATTGTGCTCTCCATCCCATCTCACCCACCTGTTGGGAAGCATTCATCAAAATCCTTCATGTTTGTGAG
The DNA here is from genome assembly GCF_036417665.1 of Passer domesticus. Taxonomy (NCBI): domain Eukaryota; kingdom Metazoa; phylum Chordata; class Aves; order Passeriformes; family Passeridae; genus Passer; species Passer domesticus. The sequence continues at coordinate 4,516,911 of NC_087489.1, read as the reverse complement.
GCAGTTGCGATGCTTCACTCCTCCTTCTGAGACAAATGGCAGAAATCCTGCCCAAGCAGGAGAGGGAAAGGCCCTATTCCTTATCCTAGAGCCAGTGGAGGTCAAGAGGCCGTAGCCACTTCCACATGAGAGCAGTGCTGCTGGCAGGATGGGGCACCTTGCCTGATCTCTTACCACCATGATGAACAAAATCCTTCATGACACATCCTTCCATGCCAGTCTGGGTGTTCTACTAATGAAAGAACCCACAGGGATCTATGGAAAGCAATGGGAATGTTTTGCTGCTCCCTTAGGATAGGAAGGATTCTACCCTGCAGTTCTTCACTCTCTTTTGTGTTTGTCACTGTTGTTTTCACCTGTTCTCACTGACTGTCCTCTCCACGCACTCTTTTCACTTGGGATTGGAGATATTTGCTGCTGTCAGGCCCAGAGCAGCCAGGGACTGCTCTGAGGAGCTCTGCTCATTGCAGAGGTGGGAACTGCTGACATACTCGAATAATGGAAATTCTCAAACTATTTTCCCCCCTGCCCTTTCTACACCAGATTCCCAACAAATACCCTGGGTTCCTGGGTTAGTTGTGAGGAGTGGGCAGATGTTCAGCTTTTTTTTCTCATACTTTTGAAAACTGCATTGGAACAGACCCTACGAAAGGGTTTGTACAGGCTCCATTTCATTCTCAGAGAAATGGAGGGTCCAATGCCAAGCTCAGACCAGGGCTGGGCTGAACTCTGCTTAAGGAGTGGGGATCAGGCTTCCACTGCCAGTCCATCTCCCATTTGGCCCTTCACCCCTGGAAAAGGGGAGGAAGCATCTTGAAAGGAAACAACACAATAACATCTTCCCGGTGATCTGCCATTAACCTCCGTGTGGGCTTAAAGCAATATTGCACAAGAACAAAAATCAGCAGATACTCTTCCAAAGGCAGTCAAAAACTGTTCTTTATCTGCTCAGATCTTTGCTGCCTGGGGCTATCTGAGTCATTCTTCTCACTAAAGTCTGAGGATGATTTCCTTTCTCTTACTGTGAAAAGTTTACACTTAGACTCATGCATGAAGGACCAAAAGACATTTGGTTTGGCTGCACAGTAAAAGAATTTAGCGTCTTCATTGCTTCATTACTTTATCCTGGTTGCCACAGATCAGCTTCCTCACAGCTGCGGCTGCTAAAATCTGTGCTGGGGCTCTGTGCACTGACACATGCTGCAAAATGTGCAGTTTGCACCAATTGTTTCCTGTGCTGGAGCAGCCTGCATGGAAAAACAAAAAATCTTGTCTCCAATTCATGTTACTAAGTTTGAACCATGTGGGTGTTTGTCTGTGTTTTCCTATTTTAGTGATTTTGAAAACTTTTCACAGGGCAAGAGGAGATGAGGGATGAGGTGCTTGGGGAACACAGTTAAAGGCACAACAAAATAAAGCCCCAAGAGGAGAGGGATGGAGCAACGGGTCCCTTTTCCTGAGCCAGCTGAGGTGCATCCTTCTGCCAGCCTGGTGCAGAGGCTCTGCATGGCCCAGGCTCCTCTCCTGCTCTGAAACAGGCCTAGCTGTTTCAAATAAATATGTGTGGCTAGTGGGGTTAAGTGTTACATAAAGACAGGGTTTGTAGAGAGAGATAAAACCTTTAACAGATAAAAAGAGATGGTCAAGGAAATAAAGTTGCATTTAAAACTTTCTGTAGATTTACTTCTCATAGTATTTAGCTTGCCTTCCTTGAGAATGTTTGTTTTTCCTGAAATCTTTTTTTTTTCCTCTTTTATTTTCAAACTTAAAAATGGTTGATTTTTAGATTTTATTGATGGGAGGTTTAGATTTTACTGATGGGCGAATTGTACATAAGCCTTTGCTTTCACCTCTGTTTTCAATGGAAATAAGTGTATTGCAACTTCTTTACTGGAGGTGCTAACACTTTTTTGGATTGATTACTTAGTGAAAAATGAAAAATAATAACAATTCCATTAAAACTGGGACTGTCCCTGAACATGTCCTTTTGTAGAATAGACCCCTTTTCTTGGGGGAGTGAAACTTCTCACTGGAAAACTTTTAGTCTGTCTTGATTTGATTCTTGCCTTTTCTACATTTTGATTCCATTTCCCCACTGAATCATTTGCCTCTGCCTGTGCACCCTTGTTCCCCATCTGCCTCACTCTAATGGGAAATAAATTTCCCAGCTCTGTTCTATTCCTTACCATCCCATAGTCTTCTGATCTCACTGAATCTCTGGGATGATACAGCTCCATTTATAAATCACTAAAAGTATCATTCATATTTTTCCCACAATCCCTTTTGACTGATGTCAGATACAGAAACAGTAAGAAAATAAACCTCAAGGATCAAAAAGAAAATCCTTGTGGCTCTAAGTGCAGTAAGGATGAGCTCCTTTTCCAGTAAGGAGGGATGATCTGGCTTCCCTCACCTCTGCAGCCATTTGTCTCTGGACAAGCCAGTCTTGGCAGTGGAGGATGGCACAGAGGTTGTTTCTTCTGTGGGCAGTGGGCACAGCACACCACAGTGTTAGGGTTAGGGTTTAGGGTTAGGGGTTAGGGTTAGGGTTAGAAAGGCTGAGAGAGGTTGGATCATTCAGCCTGGAGAGGAAAAGGCTCTGGAGTGACTTTTTTGTGGCCCTTTGGTACCTGAAGGGCTCCAAGAGAGCTGGGGGAGGGCTTCTGTCCAGGGCATGGAGTGACAGAACAAGGGGGAGTAGCTTCAAACTGGAAGAGAGTAGGTTTAGCTGGGATACTGGGAAGAAATGTTTCCCTGTGAGGGTGAGGAGGCCCTGGCACAGGGTGCCCAGAGCAGCTGTGGCTGCCCCTGGATCCCTGGAAATGTCCAAGGCCAGGTTGGACAGGGCTGGGAGCAGCCTGGGACAGTGGAAGATGCCCCTGCCATGGCAGGGGTGGAACAAGATGCTCTTGAAGTCCTTCCAACCCAAACCACTCTGTGATTCTCTGAGCCAGACCTAATTTCAGTGCTCTGCACAGCCTTGGGGAGTCAGGACACTGTCAGCACCCAAAGGCTGGTGAGGGATCCTCTCTCTAAGGAAAAAAACATCACAACTTCTGGAGTTGCCTCTCAGCAGCACCAGCTCCCACAGCCTCACAGTGGATCTGGTTCATTTTCATCTGCCCTGAGACCATTTGCCTGCTCCCAGAGGCAAATGGCAGCATGGGGAACAAAATGCAAAGGAAAAGGGGAAAAAGCATTCAATTCCTGTCAGGTAGAGGGAAATTTGGGTTTCCTCCTGCTCTCTCCTGCCTCCAGGAGAACACACTGTACATGGAAGGTGACCTTCTGTCCCTTCCCGCCGTGGGAGCTGGGAGTGACTGTGTGACACAAGTGATGACAGACAGACGCCAGCGTGAGCAAATTGGGCTTGAACTCGCTCCAGAGGAAATTGTTGCAAGGCTGGGCTGCACTAGGGAGAGCACAGAGCACAGGCAAACCTTTGTGTCATTTGCAAACACCACTGCGAGGGGACACGGGAACAGATGAGCATTTTGAACTCTAAAAGTTAATGCAGAGAACATAAAATAGTGCTCTGTGTTCGACTTTTGAAGGCTGAAGACTTTTGAAGACATTTGGGGGGAGTTTGGATGAAATCAAATTAATCACTACAGTCTGGATTTTTCTTTTCTTTCATCTTCTCATTTTATTTTATTTTAAAGTTGATTTCTTGCTTGCTATTTTTTTCCTCACAGGAGATTCCTGAGGTTTTGATATTCACCAGAATTTTAGTTAGTGTATATGCTGAGATTTCATGGTATGACTGGAAATTAGTGAGGATGGATATGGAAGCATCTTAATGCTGTAGAAACTTTATGAGAATAAAACTCTAATCAAAAATCCCAGATTAAAAAAAAAAAAAAATGCAAGAAGTTTGAAAGCATATCTTTGCCTGTCCAAATAGCACTTTCAGGTTGATCTGCAGGAATGGCCACAGTAACTCATTAACTCATCACTCTTTAATGAAGAGCTTTGTGTTCTGGCCACATCCATCACTGTCATTCTGCTCTGAACAAACTCCCTGAAGATGCACAGCCCTGCTGAGCTCTGCTTTCAGACCAATGGGAGCTTCCCTCCCAGCACCTTATTTTAAGATACGAAAAATATTTTGGAATTAAAAGAGTACCATACTCATGGCCTCTCTCCCAACCACAGCACCACCCCTTGCATCCTTTGATGTTAGACAGACACTGAGTCCAGCTGCCAGCTCTGTCCCCGGGTTTGGGGTAGAATACTGGAAATACACCACTCATCTGTAACAAGTTTGGCAAACAAAGTAATGGCATGCCAGTCCTGAGGGTTTCATTAGTCTGTCCCTGTCCACGGCAGGCTGATCCTGCCTCTCTCCCTGGAAGTGGCTGCATGCCAGCACCATCCATCTCTCTCTGCCCTCTGGGCTGCAGAGTCCAGGTTTTAATGGACACAGCCTGAGCAGGTTCAGTAGGTGCCTGGTGGAAGGGGCAAAGCTGAACCTCTGAACATCCTGGAGGATGGATGAGCATTAGGCAGCCTCACAAATTATTGTCTTTCTAAGGTCAGAGGATGTAAGGGTGTGCTGTCACCATGACAGATTGAGAGATCATGTGCTCTGTGTTTAATACCAAAATATTCCTTACACCTTAAAATAAGAAGCCTGGAAGGCTCCCCACCAGCTCCATTTTGACATATTCCAGTAGAGCTTTGCTGTTTGAGCTGGGGGTGATGTATGATCATTTTGTCAACATTTTGCTACCAAAACTGCTGCCTTATGTTTATAATGTTTTTGTCTGATTGTGCACACAGTTGAAGAGTTAATTTTAGAATTAGTTGCTTACTTGTTAGCCTTTGCTGATCTTCCCTTCCTGTTTTCTCTTTTATGGCAAGGGGATCCATTTTCTGACATGCAGCATCTCTCATTCATTTGGGTTTCTGCTTCTAGACATTTACCTTGTTTACCTCTAAGCTGGTACAGCCCAGCCTGGCTGGAGTAAACTGTGTCACATCAGCAGAACTGTTGAGCTAGTGAAGCAAGACTTTGTTTGCCATCATATGTCCTTTTTCTGGAGCCAGGTTCTTGCCTGAGGTTTGTGCATTTGGTGCCCTGTGGGGTTTGGGCTAGGACAGAGGAATGGTGTTAAATGGTTTGTGATTTCTGTGGCGGCTGGAAATAGCCTATGGAAAATGGTGGCAGGACAATATCCTGTAGTTTAATTAACTTCTGCCTTCTCAAACTCCAAATTGCATTTAAACCCAAACTAACAGCTCATCCAAGCAGTAGCCAGTCTTTTATGCCTCTTCCTTCCACCCCTTCCTCTCCCAGCTTCATCTCACTTCATCCTCTCTCCCACCTGCTTTCCCTGCATTTGGCTTTCAGCTGCTCCAGACCATGATGAACCACCACATTCCTGTCAGCAATTTCAAAGGATTTATTGAATGTCAGTAGGACTTTGGGACATTTTTTTTCCCCTGAAAATATCTTTGTTTGAGGAGGAGTCCAGTTGTGACATTTTCAAAAGGATCTGCGTGGTGCAGGAGCTCAGATCCCAAGGAACAGCTGTACAGAGAGGTACCTTGATCCCTATGTGTTATTTAAAATCCTGGCATGTTGTCCTGATGCAACCCACTCAGAGGATGAAACCTCTGTATACAAGGATTTGCATTTTTCTTCTGTAGTCCAAACCAGAAAATGATCTGTTTATGGGCTGTGCTTGTGGTTTTTGGATGAGTTTTCTGTTGGACTGGATTTGTAGTTAGATGAGAAATATTCAGGAGACAGAGTTTTGTGGTGGAATAAAACTGTACTTTTCCATCTGAGCAGGAGATCTGCATGGCTGCTTTCAGGATGTACCTTTCCTCCCCAGAAGAAACAAAACTTTGAAGCAGATTCTAAAATCCATGGTTGTTCTCCAGAGCTGCCACAGACCAAGCTGTAGACTGTGGGTTTTGTGACTGTGAAGCTTCTCTGGAACTGCTGCATGAGCCCCTCCTGCACTGAGGAGCCAGGAGAGGGTTGCTGTGATGTCTGAACAGGTGGAGCAGAGGACGGTTAAAAACCAGCCAGTTATGGGAAATCTGAGTCATGAAAACCATTGGGTAAATTTAAATACATTATTCTAGCTTGGAGGAGGAGACCATCTGGGTGAGTTGAAGGATGTGTGTCTGGCTGAGGGAAGAGTTATTTCAAATGACAAAAGAACTGTCCTGAGCTGGAAAAATCTGCCAGGCCCAAGATTAAAAAACAGCTTAGAGTGACACTGATTTAATATTTGCATGTCAAGAATCTAGCTAAGGGCCATCATATTAAACTATTTTTTAAATACTTTTGCTGGTATTTGCCAGTTATATAAAGCAGGAAGGCCTGGAAATTTCATCAGAACTTCATATTATAATGTTCTTTTTAGAAATTTTTAAGGAAATTGTGTATTTGAACTCCAAATTCCATGATGGCTCTGTTTTAAACAAAAAAGTTGGGACCAAAACGGGAGGATCTCCCTGCAGCCAGGTTGCAGTGGGCTCAGACAGGCTTTTAACTAGTTTTTGAGGGTTAAGGCTCTGGTTTGCCACCTGGTTCATCCCCGAAGGTCAGGGTTAATGGTTGGGCAGCCAGGTGTCTCCTGATGGACATTCCCCATCTGCCACAGGACACAGAGCTCCCAGCCCGGTGTTCTGGCTCTCCCTCCTGGCACCGGCCTCAATAGCATGATCCTGGTGTGCCAGCACTAATCTCAGGTAGACTCCAGTCCAATTGTATAAATTTCCCCAAGGAGCAGGTCCTGATGCAGGATCCCTCCTGGAAGCCAGCTGAGGAGAGGAGAGGCAGAAGGAGAGAGGGGACGTGCTGGGTGTCCCAGGTTAGGGTGGGAAGTGGGGTGAGTAGCCCAGCCTGAGCTATGGTTGAGATTGAGGAAATTAAGATTGTGTGAGGAAAGCAAGCTGAAATCAATGACTGAATACCTCTGGCTGTGTTAATGGACTGATCAGCCATAAAGTTGTAATAAAAACACCCTCTGTCATCTTCTGAATGGCCAGCACAGCTTGCTGGTACAACCACTCCTGGGGACCCAGGGAGAGCTACAGCCCCCAGTGATCTGACCCTGCAGAGACTGCCAAGGGGAGCAGCGTGAATCCAGGCCTGCTGCAGAACCAGATTTGCAAAAATTCCATGCAGGTACTGCTGCAAAGGCCCGTGGGGCTTCCTCTCCACCCTTGCATTAGGCAGACATGGTAATTCTGAGTTTTACTATAGTTTTTACAAGCATAGATCTCAAAACCCTATGGTACAGGCTCATCATTACCACCTTACAGATGGGGTTGCTGAAGCAGAAAGATGGGAAATGACTTCCCTGGAACCATTAACAGGGTAAATGACAGGGCTAAAAATAGAGACCAGATCCTCAACCTTTCATACAACCTACTGCCATTCCTGTCTCTGAGGAAAGATGCCGAGGGAGTTGGTTAAAGTAGGTAACAGCTCTTTAACTAATACAGAATCTGACTGTCCTGGGTAAGATGCTTTTAGGAGATGCTGCACCAAGATCACTCCAGTAAGCCAACACATTTTTGGAGAAAAAATGGTTGACAGAAAGGCCAGCGAGCCACATATGGCTGCAGTGCACGTCAATCACACCAAGCTAATGCATTCAGAAGTTCCAAATGCCTTTTAAAGCTAATGGTCTGTGCACTAATAGCTCCTGGCCCTGGCATCCAGGCTAGCAGCTGGTGCCCCTAATTGGTAGCCCTGAGGTTGAGCACGTGGGCAGACGACTGGATTGCAGGAGCAGGGAATGGATTAGGAACCCTGCCTTGCTAATTCCATCCTTCAGCATGGTCTTTAATCAAGATGAAAAGTCAAGAGACCGCGAGGGGGTAACAAACAACAGCTTTGCCCGATTAGCAGTGTCCAGCTCACCCAGACCTGACAGGCACTGCCTGGAGCAGCCCTGCCAGCAGCAGCTTGTGCAACTGCCTGAGCTGCAGCTGTTCTCCTTCCCCGTGGTGCGTGCTGGACAAGCTGCAAATAGCACCACAGAACGCTACGCCTGTCTCTGGCCTTTTTGGGATGCAGCTTATCTGAGGGGTGGATGTCAGGTTGTGTAAAAGCATCCAAGCACCTCCAGCTAAGCCCAGCAGAGACAAACAGCCTGTCTGATGTGGGCTGGTAGCACCTACCGGTGACAGCACCAGCATCTCTCCTGTTCTCCTGCTGGTCTCTGCCCTGGGGGGTGTGGAGGAGCCTCGCCTTGTAAGGCAGGGCCATGAAAGAGCAAGAGCACTGAAATGGCCAAGGAAGGTTGCCAGGGAGCTGGAGCTGTTCAAGGAGACTCCAGGCATTGCTGAAGGAAGGGTGGAATGATCCAGATCACAGCAGGAGGGTGGTTTGAAAGGTGATGTGTTACTTGAACAGTGGGTACCATCTGTTTCCTTGATGGCAGGAGGTTACAAGGCACCCTCTGATGGCCATTTTTAACCCAGTAATTAAAGTTTTGATGTTCCCTCTGAAGCTTAACCTGGAATTCACCCATTTGAACACCCTCCATCTCTGTCCCCTCCAGAGCTGGGGTGGCTCAGACACAAAGTCCCTACAGCTGAGGATTTCCTGCTGATGCTCTGCAGATCATCTAGGACCCACTCCAGTCTCCTGGATGAATTGAGATAATTTGAGATGGATAATCTTTAGGGGAGACTCTCCCTGCCTTGCTGACTGAGTATTTGTAGCTCCCAGATTTTGTCAGATCTCAGAACTCTTATCTTCCCAGTAACTTCCACTTAGTGGTTCCAGATGATGCAGTGGGGACCAGAATGTCACAGTGAGACGCAGAAAGAGATCACCAGCTCTAAGCACACTCATCGTTAACCTTCCCACTGTTCTCCAGAAATATCCTTTCCCTCTATGCTTGTGACTGAGTCTGAACCTTGCTCCAGATGGCAGTGGGCTGAGGAGATGAAATTTTCCTGCAGTCAGAGCTCAGAGATGCACAAAAGAGGGAAATTGTGAAATTGCAATGACAGGGCTGTTTGGGTAGCTTGTGATGTTCTGGCTTTAGAGAAATCCATGCCTAATGTGCCTGCATGGCAAGGTAAACTAAAGACCATATAATTCTATTTCAGCTTAACATAACAAGAAGAAACCCATGTCTCCTGGACTCCTGGCTTGTCTGCAAGCATTAGAGCTGGTTTCTACACGTGCTGCTCAGGCACTCCATGTTAAAGAGCTTAGGATAAAGTATTCCTGGGATTTGGTGGCTGCAGAGCTTAAAGGCTTGGCTCTGCCATGCTCACACTTCCTTTAGAGGATGAGGCACAATGGGACCATGGGTTCATGGAGAAGGGTCTGGCACACCCCATCTTTTCTCCCCGCTCCCCTGCTGCTGTAGAGATTTTGCTGCTTATTTCTTTCTGGTTGTCACAAGGCTGGGCTCGGGATGAGGGCAGGTTCCAGGAGCCAGGCTGGAGCTGTGAATGGAGTTTGTGCAGTGATGGGATAAGGATCTGTGGTTTGGGGTGCTGGGGTGAGCTGCTCATCCTAGACAAGGCACTGAGGAGTGGATGGTGCCTTACAGAGCTGGAGGCTCAGCAAGGAGTCAGGAAAGCACCTCCAGCACTGTGAGGTGTGGTGCTGCATCTCTCTGTGTCACAGTCTGAGTATCCCACGGGGAAGGCTGAAGTCCTTGGAGCTGGTGGAGTGTGGGCATATCTTGAACTCTGTCTCCAAATTTTCTCTCTTTGTTTCCCCTTCACTTCTGTTGGCATTTATCACTGAGTTTTCTCTCCCCACCTTCCTGTTCTGTTCTCCTGATCTTCACAGTCCTACTTCCAAGCTTGAAACATTAAGGAGTGTTTCAACTTGGTAAATATTTTCTCTTCTTTTCATGGGACTTAAAATGTTAATGAGTATTAATATAGCACCATGAATGGCAGTGTGGTGAGGTTAGATCATTGTATATTAAACATGCAAAGAGATACTTTTCACAAAAGCTGCCTCATCTTTCACTGTATATTAATAATGCAGGGAGTTCTAGATCATCTGTCCCTGTCACTGCTGCTGCATTTTGATACACTCATGGAATAGCTGTTGGAGAGCAAAACACACAAAGATGTTACCTGACCTTTTCCCTCCTCCCCAGCAGTAAATTTTAGAGATTCTGTACAGGCAACCAAGACTGTTCTGGCAGCAATATTTTGGTAATGTCCAACTGTGGGGTCTGGACATGACCTGGCATGGGGTGAGTGCTGTTCTGAAAGGTTATGTTGGTGCAGACCTCGACACTCTCCTGAATCACTTACAGGATCCTCTCCCCTGCCAAACAGTGAAACCTAATTCCCACTGACATCTCTGATCTCTCTCACACCTCTGCAGGGTATGAGCATCCATCACTGAGCACAGTCCTGCCTGGAAAACTACAGAGCTCTAGGAAGGAGCCTGCAGGGAGCTGGGCAGTTTATTTAGTTCACCCTCTGACCCTGAGGCTGCAGTGGGCTTCCACAGGATGGTGCAGATTTTTGAACACTGGCTTTGTGAAGTGGTGTGTGCCTCTCATAACAACAATTTTTGTTGAAAATGTGGGAGGGAGCTGCACTGCTGAGCTCCAAAAGTGGGCAGAGGTGCACAGATGGGGTGGGCTGCCAGCCTAGAGCTCCCAGCTACTGTCAGAACCCAGGACATTCCTCTGGCTGCCCTGGATGGCTTGAGACCCTAGCAGGGGACTCAGAGACCTTGGCACTGAGTCAAAGACACCTGTGCCTTCGATTTTAATGGAGAAAATTACCAGCTTTGTGTGAGGACTTACAAGCTATGAGACTTTAAGTAGAATAATTAATTGGTCACAGGGTGAAAAGTAGAATTTTGGGGTTATAAAATGGAGGTTCAGGAGGCAATATGGAGGGATTTGGCTGTGTCCTGTCCTTCCTCCTATTTCTTCTTAGCCTTCATCTTCTGCTGTGATGATGGCACTTTGGATTGGTTTAGAGTAGAGACAGACTGTCCAACTTAGGTGATAGCTATTGGAAAATTATTGTAAATAAAGTACACGTAGTTCTTAGTATAAAATGTTGACACCACCCCAAAGATGGTCAGTGTGCCACAAACCAACCTGCCAGACAGACCTCAGTAGTCAGAAAAAGAATGGTCAGATAAGGAAAATAAACAACCTTGAAAAGTAGAACTGATGCATCTCGGCTTCTTCTTTGGTCACAGGGCTGGAAAAAAGAGACTTTCTATACCTCAGGGTGATCTCGACCCCAGAGACCTCATCAAGCTGCTGCTGGCTCCTCCCCAGGGAGGGTCTCTCTGCTGTCTCCACAGAAGTGACAGGAGGAGCCTGGGCTCTCTCCCCATGCACTGCAAGATATTTTTATTCAGGAAATTCAGCTCCCCTCATTGGGTACCTGCAGGAGGCAGGACTGAAGTGAGAAGGACCCCTTTGCACCATCATCTGTGCCAACAGGGCTGGCCTTGGTGTGGAAATCCAGGGTGCCAGGTCTGCCCTGCCTGTTGAGCAAACACTGGCAGCTGCTGCTGAAATGTTCCAGCTTCCTGTGCTCCAAGAGCCACAGTGCAGCACTGCTGTGCTATCCCAAACCCTGCAGTGATCCACGCTCTCCTTCAGCCTCTGTTGCATTCCCAGAGGTGACAGTGGTGCCAGGATCTCAGCTCAGGGATGGGTTTTTCCTTGCTGGGTGCACAGCTGGAGCTGTGCCCTGCTTGGGGTGAGCACAAGGAGCTTTTTGTGCTATGGGGCAGCTCATGGGAGAGGTGACATTGCTGGGGAAAGACCCAGCACCCCCAGGCACAGCCACAGCCAGACCCCAGGGACAGCGTGGCTGCGACTGAGGGGTGATTTCTGCAGGGAAGCACTGTGGGACTCTTTGGAGCAACAAGGACAAGGACTGAGCCTCCCAGAGCTCTCCCAGGCACTGGAGCATTGCAGCCCCAGAGTGATATCATCAATGAGACATCCTGCTTTATGTAATAATGTGTTTTGTGTGACTCACCCTAATGACCAAAAAACAATCCAGTGGGCCTCCTAATGGAGCTCCTGGTCTTTATGTCCCAGTGCTTGCTATGAATTATTTAAGACATCTGGAGGGATTTGTGAGTAATGAAATCTTTGCTGGTTCTGTCTCACCTCAGATGGCCTCCAAGGTCTGGTGAGCAGCTTTGGTTCTGGTTCAGTCTCTCCGTCACCTGCAGAGCAGCCAGCTTGAAAATTTCTCTGTGTTCTTGTCCTCTGCCTTCACTTAGCTCCTGGCTATGTTTCCTTTGCACTCCCCCAGCTTAAAAAATAAGATTTTCCTTTCAATGCCACAGGTCTGCCTTGGGTGGGCTGAATCTGGGTCTGTCAGAAAGGAAGAGGATCTTATGCAGGGAAATGTGTGTGAGGTGTGCTTAAACACTGCTCACTATTCAAACTCTTGGGTTTCACAGCCCCTCTCCTTTGCAGGTGAGGTCCCAATAAAATCTGTAATGGATGAGCCAGTGTGTGGGTCAGTCCTATCCATCAGCAACCTCAAGGTGGGACAAGTGGGTGGGAAGTATGAGCTACCAAACAGATTTTATGACCAGTTGCAAACCAGGATTTGTATCTGGTGTTTGGGCTACAATATGAACATTTTTTGAAGGAAAGAAAGGGATGAATAGAGGAGGAAGCACAGAACTCTGTAGCTTTGATGTTCTAAGAAATGAGCAGATTAAGCATCTTCATGAGGGAAGAAGCTGGCCACCAGGAGGTTTTGTTAAATTTTTCTTTTTTTCTTTTGTTTTTACTTTTTTTAATTGTTAAAAAAATAACCAACCAACCCCACCAAAAAAAAAAACAAAACAAACAAACAAAAAAAAAAAAAAAAACAACCAAAAAAACCAAAAAACCATCACATTCACATTTTCACCCTTTGCCTTGAGGTTACATTGCACCTCTGGAATCTGAGGTTGTGTGAGCACATTTCTGCAGGCTTGGAACAAAGAGCCTGAAGAGAATGTTGGGAAGATTAAGGATTGCTTCCAGAGCATGGATGTGAGCAGACAGCCAGGATTTCCCAGAGCTAGGAGCTGGTGCAGAGCTTTGGTGCTTTGCAGCAGCTCAGAATGTGCCAGTGGCCAAAGGGAGTAAAACCAAACATCTGCCATCCGTGGCTTTTGAGCAGAGAGGGGAAATCCTCCTTATTCCGGAGATGAGAAGCTGATTAAAAGCACTTCGTGCCCTGCTTTTACTGACATGAGAAAGGCACAGATGTCAGGGTAGAGTTTCTATTTTTAGGAGCCTGCCCAAGATTACAAGTCTACAACAGAGCAAAGGAGAGGGAGCCAGCCTCTGATGCAGGAAATGAATTTAGAGGGGGGCTGAGTGAGTTTTATGGGGCCAGAGTGAAGGGAGGGGTGTTACAGTGCTGCCATGGGTGGGATCCTGCCACAAACCCCTTGGGTTCTTGGCCCTTTCTCTCTTTTGGTACACATTGCCCTAATCCCTAAATATCTAACCTGTCAAATGCTCAAAAAAGCAGTTTAGGGGAAAACTTTGAAACACCTGTTCTTGCAAAGCAGTGGCTGTTGCAAGTGGGCAAGTTAAGCAGGTGTGGTGAGATATTTTTATCCTTTTTCCCTGAGTAGGAGGATTTCAGAACACTTTAAAAACAGAACCAATGATAGTTTTAAGCTCAAAAATTCAAATACCTCAGAATTTTTTTAAAGCCATCAGAGGCCAGATCTTTAAGGTCCAAGCCTTTGTCTCACATTTAATGTCACAGAGGAGATTTTAAACCAGAAGCCAAGGGGGTGTGAATTGTCAAAGTGGGTGGTGGGGGCATATCCTGGATGATGGTGTGGCCTTTGGCAGTGGTTATGTCTCACTATTAGTTAAAGCCTGAAGTATTTTTAATTCCAGCAGATGTCAAATCAGGAAGGGTGGTAAAAGCTGCTATTCCATCTCAGCTTTCCTGGTGCTCCTGAGTCAGGGCTGGCAAAGCTTGAAGGAATGACTCCTGCAAATACCAGGCCTTAGTGGATTTAATCAGACATCTTCCCATGAACACCTTCTCACTCCTCCTCTTGTAAAAAAAAAACCCAAAACCTTAAGAACATTATTCTATCTTTGCATGCACCATTAAAAGGAACACAAATAATCACGTTAACAAGATTTATATTTATTCCTGGTATAAATTTCCTCACTAGAGAAGTTAATCTCTTCAACAGACTGCAAAGGCTTTGTCCAGCAGATTGATGTGCTTTGTGAATTACCAGTTCTTAGTCAGAGGATGACTTGGCTCTGTTTCCCTGAGAGCAACAGAAACATATGGGATATGATGGGAAAGAAATTTTATAAAGGAACCTGAAGTCTCTAAGAACACCATGATTGCTAATTCTTCCCAAGATGCAAAGTTTAAAAAACAATTAGATGGAGGCACAAACTGTGCTGGCAAATCCAATTCCATGTGCACAGTTTTGTCTCAGCAACTGTAAATTGGACGGTGAGTTGAATCCTCCCCTGTGGAAAAGGAGAAAGCACAAAGGCTTCTGCCCCTCTCAAATCCTGCTTGTCTCCTGGTGCTCACAGAGGCCTCATTAATGAGGTATTTAAGCGTGTTGCAATCATACTGCAGCCCAGGAGAGCAGGCTCATTTTGCAGCACAAACTGGAGCGCAGGAGCTGTGTTAACACTTCCCTGGGCTTGGCTGGCCTGGGAGCTGCAGCCTGCAGCATCCCAAACCTCAGACCTGCTGGGCAGGCTGTGCTGCAAACCCCATCTGCTGCCCTGCAAGGCAACGAGGCCCTTGGAAGGATCCTTCTGAGAGCCTCGGGTGGTTTTATCTCACCTTCCCCTCACCAGGTGACTTACAGAGCTGGCAGGTGGGGACAGGCTCAGCCCCCGTGCCTCTACCCAGGCAGAGAGAAATCTGTTCTGGCTGCAGACTCTTTCTCCATAACTATTTTTATCCCCATTTTATGGCTCTAGGTAGCAGAGAGTAAGAGGGTGTAAAATAACTTTACCATAACTGAGAATAAGGTTCCAGAGATCCTAAGAAGTCTGTTAGCAAACTCACTGATGTGTGGTAATTAGAGGTGCTTAAGTGTTTGTGTATGTGGATAATGCAGTTTCTGTAAAAATATAATCTTCCATGAAAAAGAAAATATTTAAAATCAAATCAATGCATTGACTTTTCTCTTTCATCCAGAAGATTTAAATGAAACATATCATTCCAGTCTAATGGATCCAGATCAAACTATCTTGGCATGTTAAGCCAAATCAAAACATGTCATTTTCAGTGAATTCAATATCTCTTTGTGTTTGCCAGAGCTGGTTCAGTTGCTGCAGGAGCTCTAGGTCAGGTGTTCTGTGATGTCCCTCTGCTGCCTGAGAGTGTGGTGGCTCCTGTCTCTCCCTGGCTTGGTCCTGCAGGCAGGACAGAGGGACAGGCAGGTGTCCCTCCAAGCTCTGCTCTGCTGGGGAGCTGGGACACAGTGTGTGGGTGAGGGCTCAGGAGGAGCCCAGCTGCTCAGCAAAGCAAAACTTCTTGATTGATGCAGGTAGAAATGTTTCTAAACAAAATACATCCATTTCTGATGGATGGGAGCTCCACTTTGCAATATTCTCTAACCACTCTTGCCTATGACTCACACTTGATTTGCTTTTTCTTTAGGCAGAATTCCCCCTGTGCTACACCTTGCTGTGCTCTGGGCTGAACCAGACCAGGAGAGACCTCTTAGAAAAACCCCTTTTGTTCTTCTTTGCAAATCCTGAAACATTTTCAGGATCCACATCTGAACTCCTTTCCTCTCTTAATCTCCTAATTTGCAAATCTTCTCAGGTGCTTCAGTAGCTGGAGGCTTGCACAGGTACTTGAAGCCACACCACTGCTAACAGGGGGGTAACAGACCAGAAGGGACAGTCTATGTGCATCCTATAGACTGACAGCAGATCTACCTCTAAGCCACTTCCTCTGAGCGAGCCAGAGCCTCTGGATCTCCAGGAATTTACATAAATATAAATGTGAAGCTCGCTGTGAATGAATTAAGTTGACTGAATCCACCTAATTAGGCTTTTCCTGCACACATTTGTAAACACTGGTTGTGCTCAAGTGAAATGTCAATTGACTCTAACCCAAGCTTTGCCCCCAGTGAGCAGCAAAGCTCCAAGGGCTGCCCACAGGTCCTGATTTTGTGCCCCAAACTGCAGCATTAAAGCTGTGAAGGATTGGGGTGGTTGACAAACACTCAGAGTTTGCCTGAGTAAATGAGTAATGCTGATTTTCTCTCCCAGGCCCACTGGGTGCTGAGTGTGATTAAAGTCAAGTCAGGAAGGACTGCATGCTATTAATTCTATCGAGGAAATCTCCTGCTTTATTCATTGGATGTATATGGCTTTTTCTAGGGGGAGAGGAAATAGAAAAGCACCTTTGGTTGTGCTGTAACATCTGTGAGTGCAGCTGGTTCTTTTTCTATGTGTTCCACTTATTATGTGCAATTTGGATGTTTTCTTCTCCAAACTCAGATTAAAAATAAAAAAAAAACCAGCTCACCTCTAAGGAGAAGAAACTTTCAGTGCTTGTTATTACCAGGGCAAAGGCCTCACTCCTTTGGCAGAGGCAGGAATGGCCCCTCTCCTGTTCAGCCTGGGCTGCAATATCTGCTGTTATTTGTCAGCCTGCGTATAATCAGGTAATTTTGTGTAATTCCTATACTTTCAATCAAATCTGGTGAGCAGATGGCAGGATTCAAGCCCATAGATTTTGTGTAATGCCACAGCCTGACTCCAGACCCAAAGGCAGCACAGTCGCTGTGCTCAGGGCAGAGCTCAGCTCCCCTTCTGCCTCTGCAGAGTGGGCTTGGGCTTGAGAGGCTCCAGGCTGGGGTAGGGTCACCCACCAGCAGCCTCTCCTGGGTGGAAATGAGATTAAACACCTTCCCTGTTGTCAATGGCTGAAACCACCTCTTGGTTTGAGGACCAAATACATGGGGATGGGAGCAGAGATGTCCAGGGTTTGTAAGAGCTTTGCTCTGCCTTGATTCCTAAGTTTGACCAAGAAATGTGACGGTGCATGTCTTATTTCTCATATTTCTCCTGACTCTAAAGAGCAGCAGCACTCCCACACCAAAGGGGATGCAAAGCTTAACCCACAAATGACCATGAAGTGGTTTGCTGAAGAACAGAGAGGAAATGTAAAATGTTTGGTTTTGGCCAAGATTTCAGCATCCCTTTCCAGACAGCTTGCCCAAAATAATATTTTGCTGTTACAACAGAGGAAGCCTTGTGTGTGCTGGAGGAAGGCAGACCAGCTCCTCCTGGGAGTGCATCTCCACCAGCCTCCTTTGGGAAGCACAGCCTGGCATGTTTGCTGCTCCAGAGCTGGGCTTTAACAGCTGAAAATAAAGGATGTTTCCTCTCAGCCTCACCTGGCTGCTGCCTGAGCCCTCCCACTTGCCCCTGGGTTCTCCCAGAGAAACAATCTGGGAGTTACCTGCAAGAAAGAAAACCTGAATATATCAGTGTTGCACAAACATTAGTGACACCCCAGGAGAATTTCACCATGGATGAGATTAATGCACAGCGTGTGGAAATTTTCCTTCCCTCTTCCCATTTGCTTGAGAATTTCTCTTTTTGGTGCTGTGGCAGCTGGGGAAATGCAGCCAGTGCCAGAGAGAGCACTGCTGTTTCAGGGGAGTGGCACAGCAGGACCAGGGGCCTCTGAGCATTGCAGGGCTGCCATGGAGGCAGCAGAATTTTTGAGGGAATCCCTGGGGTGTGGTGAGACTCATCCTCCTCCCCAAGCTGAGCTGCTCATTGCTCTGTGGGAGCTGTGCTGAGGCACTTTGTCCCAAGCATGGATGGGTCAGTGATTGATGCTTTCTGCTCAGTTAGGACTGAGAGGGACATAGAAGGTTTCCTGGAAGAACTCTTAGCTCCTGCACAGGTGTACATTGTTCTGGGGTGAGCAGAGCTGATAAATGAGAGCACACAGATGTACACAGGTGTATCTGGGGTGCTTGGGTGCTGTGATGCCTTTTGTATGGACACTCCCCTGGTGTCTGGCTGGATCAAGGCAGGAGGAGAGCTGTTCTCTGCACCCATGGCCTCTAAGCTTGGGAGCTTGGTGGGCAAAACTTAACCCAACTATTGGAAACATTGCCCAGGGAGAGAGAGACTTTTGTGTGGTGGGGAAAATGACAGAATCCAGGAGGGAGACAAGCATGTTCCTCTGCAGCTTTTGTGGCACGTGCTCACATTGGCACAGGTGATCCTCGTGCTCCCTGTGGCTGCTACCCTGACACGGGTGGTGGAGGACTGGCAGTGACCAGTAACTCCAGTGCTTCCTTGCTTCTCCCTCCCTCCCTCCTGCAGCTGTGCAGATGGGAGATCCCCTCCCAGCTGGGATAGGCATTGTCTCCCTGTGCAGGTTCCTCAGGTGCAGCACGGACTCAAGCTTGTCTGAACCTTGATGATAAGCTCTCCTTGTTAAAAGCCATTATATTTGCTACTAGCTGAGGATAATTCTGACTGACTACAGCAGTTCTCCTCTGCATGTAATTGAATTCATATTCATCATAAAGCAATGAAAAATAAATTGTGTGTGTGTTTTTTTTCCCCCTCATAAAGCAAGGCATGCCGCTGGCTCTGCCTTCCCTCTAATCTTCCCCTCTGCAACCTATTGTAATAGAATTCATGGGAACAGAACAGCCAAAATAGATTGTGAGGTTTTGACCCACCTAGCAGAAAGTGAGTTTATTTCAATGCCAAGGAGGAATTCATTAATTCAGTTGGCTTCAAGGGAAGGCTAAAACCTTAGCTTAAGATTCCTCAATACCAGAGAAAGGTGCTGGCTTGGTTGTAGGCTGACTTTGGTGGTGTGGCAGAGGACCTGTGCCTCAGGTTGTGGTGGGAATTGCCAAATGCACTACAAATCCATCAGTCTGAGCCTAAATTCTTAAAGAATTAGTGTTCCTGTTAAAGTTTGTTTGTTATTCTGTGACTGTCTGCTGTCCCTGGGGCAGTGACATGAGAGGGGAACTGGTGTGGGGCTACGGGGATCAAAATTTGAGGTCACTGCTGTGCCAGCTGCTCACTCCTGTGCCTCATCCTGCCCTGCAGCTGGTGGCTGCCATC
Organism: Passer domesticus; assembly: GCF_036417665.1. NCBI lineage: Eukaryota > Metazoa > Chordata > Aves > Passeriformes > Passeridae > Passer > Passer domesticus. The sequence goes on along the minus strand of NC_087489.1, from coordinate 4,497,841 downwards.
ATGTTGGTCTACTGCAGAGAAGTCCTCAAGGCAGATATCAAAATATCCTCTCTAAATTCTTTTAGAAACCTTTTAGTCTGGGCATCTCACAAATGGCAGATTTTTGGTGGGAAGCTGGTCAGCCGAGCCCATCATCTCCCCCCCATCCATATTTACCTTTTCCTTTTATTTTCCTCTCTTTGATAGGATCCAGAAGCTGGGAGCTGATGGTGCCTGTGAGCAGAGCTGCTGCTGAGGCCTGTCAGAAATGCTCTGACAGGAAAAAAGCAAGGTTTTCTGCAGCCCCTGGCTTGCTGCCAGCTGTGGGATCGCTGCCTCACAGGCAGAGCAGACCAGACAGTCCTAATGCACCAGAAAATTAGTGAGTTTTGTTCAACAAAGGGTCTAAATGTCTCTCTAGTTAATTAATAATTTCATTATGGTGAAATCATTTATTACATTTTAATACTGAAAAGTGTTGCTTCTGCAGCTCTTGGAATGAACATTAAGAGAAGAAATAAGGGGGAACTTGTTGCTGATGGGTTATGGGAGTTGTGTGAGTGAGCAGCAGAGCAAGAGAGGTTGTGGCCATAGAGATTCCTCTCTGATCAGTCCAAACGATGGAACCTGACCAAGAAATGGGATGAAGAGGGTTGGTACACAACTGTGCCCCAAGACAATACAAGCAGCACCCTCCTCTGGGGACCTTGGCACTGGGTAGTTTGCTCTGGTGCCTGTGTCATATCTGAGGGGAGAGATGAGGCTGTGAGGAAATAACCACTGTCTGCAACTGTTAAAATAATTAATCTATCTTCTGCCTTGTGAGGGAAGTCAAGAATTAAAACCTGGAAAGGGAAATTTGGTGCATAATGCAGTAACTCTGCTGGGCATTTGACAATCTTTAGAAACTGGAAGCCTATTTTTGATGACTGTTCCTTGGAGTATCATATTAGGCACAAATACTCTGTGTTTCCACCCTTTCAGTTCTGATATTTTTTGTAGCTCAGTAAACATTTGCTGCTGGAGATAGGAGTTGTCACATATGATCAGAAAAGCAGTTTCCTTGGGTCAGAACATTTTCCAGGCCAATAGAGACAGTTCAGATGCCAACAGGTATAACCCAGAGAATCAAATTAAATTAAGTGCATTTTTGATATGAGTATGATCCCATGGATCCCACTGTGAGTATCTTTTCATTTCCTGACAATATCCCTCTTTTCTCCTTAGAAATTGGGCATTTCCAGCACTGCTAGGAACCAAAGTGTGACCAAGTAGAAAATCCAAGTTGAATTGATGATTGAGCTGGAAAAAGAAGCAGGAACTCTGTTCCTCCAGAGCATTGCAGGAGAGGGAATTATCACAAAATCCTGTTTGTCTGTGGCTTTCTGAAGTTTATTGCTCAGGAGACAGAGTCTTCCCACCTGGATCTTCCTCTGAGGCCACCAGAGATAGGAAGAAAAAGAAAGGTGAAATATCCAAGCTGCTGCTCCCATCCCTCCTGCAAGGGGTGTGTATCCTCACCTGCCATCCACCCTCCCTCTGAACCCCAGAGCTGCTCGAGAGGAAAACCAGCACTTCTTGTCAGCTGCTGGAGCTGATTGCATCCCTGATCTGCCTGGTCAGCCCGTGAATCCCCATCCCTGCTCCCCCAGTTAATCACCGCTGCCAATCAGCGCTATTGAGGAGAGCAACAATACATTTCAAAGCTCAATCACCTTCATAATCCTCTCACTGTGAGCGCACGCATCTCCCTGGAGGGCGGAATTACTGGCAGGGGAGTGCAGGGTGGATTTGCAAGGGAAATGTTCCCTCCCGGGTGTGGGGCTGGTGAGCACACACATGACTAACACGGGAGTGTGTTTGGCTCTTAAAGGTGAGCTCAGTGTTGGGCTCAGCAGGTGTGCACACGGCAAGCTCTGCATTTGAACAGAAATGTGAGAAATGGGCTCAAAACCACAGTCGTGTCCCTGTGCCACTGGTCAGTGTTCAAATGCACTCAGTGGGTGGAGAGGGCTCACATGGGGATGAGCTCCTGGTAGTCCCTGTGCTGGATGCTCTTCTTGGTGCTAAATCTCACAGTCAACTTGTGCAAGCTACTTCCTTTCGTGGTGGTTTTTTTTGTTTGTTTGTTTGTTTGTTTTATTTTTTTAAATTTTTATTTATTTAGCAGTGACTGGAAGAAATCTGAAGAATTCAAAGAATCTGCCTGGATGTGTGGGAATGGTTGGTCATGGGACAATCTATTCAAGTCCAGGTAGATGCTCTTGTCTGGAAAATTAATCCACAAACACCAGAGGTTTATGTCCAAAATGGAGACAGAGGAGTCCTTTTACTTTATTTGAATAAAAGGAGAGGCCATGGGGCATTCCCCTGGGGTCTCAAATTTTTGAAGGACGCAGCCTCCTTTTTATCCCAATTTCCCAGCCACATTTCTCTTCCCTCTTTCCCCATTGGCTGAGGTACTTGAGAGGTTCAAATGTCTGACACCAAAGATTTCCCTCTAATGTATAGCCCTCCCTTTTAATTTTTAATTCTTATGGAATTTATGGTTTTGGCCCGTTGTTTCTTTCATCTTTCAATATCCAATTTCATTTATCACCAAAGCTACAGTTTGTTTGTAAAGGCAAATATATTTTTTCCCATTCATCAGTCAGTGGAATCCTTCTCATTTTTTCTTTTATCTCTCAGTGCTGGTTTTATCTAGCAGCAGACCCACAGCTTGTTTGTAAAGACAAGTCCATCACTCCTCTCACTCTGGCAAGGTGAGGAAGTCCCACTGCACACCCTCCATCTCCCCACCTTATCCCACCAAAAAAGCTCTCTGAAGGTTTGCACTTCCCCATAGAAATTTTCAGTTTCAAGAAATAGGAATTTTCCTGCAAAAACCTCTTCAACTGAAAAATTTCCAACTCTACTAGCTGTCCACTCATTCTCTCCCAGCTTTCCCTCTCCTTCATCCCTGATGATGTGCAGCAGGCAGAGACAAACCCCCTTGGTCTCCATGCTCTGCAGGGATCCAGCTGGCACCTGTCACGAGTCCCACCCTCACTGTGGGGACAGCACAAGGAGCAATGTCACCCCACAGCCCTGTGATGGCATTCCTTGGATCATTAACTCCTGACCAGCACCACCGTGCAGGACTGATGGTAAATGTGCTCTGCTGTGATCCATCACCCCAGAGTTTAGGTGTTCATTGCAATCTGCCTCTTATCTAGGCCACCAGCCTGTAATTTTAATCCCAAACATTTGGGTGTGTAATGAGGCAATGCTTTTCTGTCTTACATCCTGGTGTAACCTGTGATTTATAATGTGCTGGAAATACAAAATCAAATAAGAGGGAATAAAAATAAATAACTGCAGGCTTTTGCCCTTTGACACATAAAAAGTTTTGTGATGACTTTAAGGTTTGCAAGAAAAACCAACTGAATGTCTGCATCTGTGTATTTCAGGTTTTCTACATCTGTGTAAAGGTGATTTTCAAGGGTTTTTTGTCTGATGTTCCACAAAGCAAATCCTGATATGCACTGACCCAGAGGGAATGCTGTGAGCATGATCAAATCCCAGTAATTTCTGTCTTTGATTTACTAAGACAGACTGTAAATACAATTCCTTGCATTCCCATGGACCAGATGCTGCTCCTGGAGGCTGTGGGCAAAGGTTTCACTGTCCCTGTCAGTGATTTCTGGGCAGACACAGCTGTGCTGGGCTCAGACTGTGGTTGTGGAGCCCAGTCCTGAAGCAGGGGGTGTTTCATTTCATTTCATTTTCAGGGTGTAGAGGCTGCTCCTCCTCTTGAACAATGTGATTGCCACAACACACCTCAGGGCCCCGTGGCTGTGCAGGCTGATGGACTGTGGGATGTGTCACAGGATCCCAGGATGGTTTGGACTGGAAGGAACCTTAAAGCCCATCTCATTCCACCCCCTGGCATGGACAGGGACACTTTCCACTGTCCCAGGGTGCTTCAAACCCCATCCAACCTGGCTTTGAACACTTCCAGGGATCCAGGGGCAGCCACAGCTGCTCTGGACTACATGCTCAAGCACCTCCCCACCCTCACTGGGAAGAATTTCTTCCTAATATCCAGTCTAAACCCATGCTGAAGCCATGCCCCCTCATTCTGTCACTAATGTTCTTGTAAATAGTCTCTCTTCCTCTTGCAGCTCCCTTCAAGGCTGGGGAGGAAGGCTGAAGAAGAGGGAGCTACTGGAAATTGTAAAATCTGCACCAAATCAGGAAAGTGCCCCATAGGGAGGAATGTCATTAGGAAGAATGTGGAGATTCTGGGCACTGTTCCAACAAGGAACAGGAGAGCATCTGTGCCAGGCAGTCTGGCCAAGAGAGGACAAAGGCAGGCAGGATCAGCACCACCAGTGAGTTCACAGGCAAACGTGGGCCTATAAAGTGCATCCTGAAATTCCTTGTGCCATAAGGCATGTGCAACACACCTGAAAGAGCTGCAGGGCCTCAGCAGAGCTGCTGAAATCTCACAGCATCAGCCCTGGGGTCATGGACCAACCCTTGAGGCAGTGAGGGGGTTTGAAGTGGGGTTTGAAGCACCACCCATGCTGCTCTGATGTCTTCAGTAAGTTTGGGGGAAATATCCATGTTTGCCATGGACACCCCCTGGTTTAGCAGGTGTGTGGGCAGGAAGAGTGTAATTGTATTGTTTATTTTTCCTAAAGAATATACATGATTAAAGTTGAGCTGCCATGAGAGAGTGAGCAGAGAGCAAAACACACAACACTTTGGGATTTGAGCACTGGGAGAAGAAGCCAGATTTCCTTTGAGAATGACAATGAGGAGGAAAAGTCAAAGTACCGAGATGGAAACAATCGATGTTACGGATTTTAAACTAGCAGGAAAAGCAATAAACTTCTTCCTTTTGGCTGCTTGTCCAAGCAAGCCACTTTGGATGGAGGGTTTCCCCTGTAATGAAAATTATATGATCTCATCTTGGAGACTGGAGTGATGTAATAACCGTGTAGGGACTGTTTTAATGTCTTTCATGGGTCATTGAAAACTGCCTGGCAAATTGGATCATGGACTACAGGGAACACTTCTGCTACAGCAGGAAAATGGTCTGGATATAACAAGTGACCGAAGGGTTTTGAAAAATCCTACCATATGTAATAGTTGCTGGTTTCAGCCATAAAAATATACCTTTTATTTTCCCTCTCTTATTTTTTTGTTGTCTTTTAATATAGTCTTTCCTTCTCATTCAATAACCCTTCTTATACCTTAATTCTCCCTCTATATTAAGACCTGACAATCCATTAAGGCAAATCCTATATTTTGAATTGCATCTAAATTGATGGTGGAACATGGACTGCCTGCCTCAAAACCACTTCCATTCTCTTCTGCTGGAGATTAGATGGATTTTCTTTCTGAAAACAAATGAAAATTTTGATTATATGTGTCATTCAAACTGCAATTCCATCTTATTAAATGGTTCCAGGCAGTTGGTGCTGGGAGCATTGTAATAAGGACTCCAACATCTGAGACTGTTTGGCTGAATCAGTTGGCCAATTTCATTCTCTTTGTCAGGAAATTCTGGCTGTGGCAAAGTGTGCAAACTGAAAACCACATGAAAACACAATGAAAATAAGTGGTTAATGATGTGACTAATATTTAAAGTGGTTTAGGATGGCAGCTGTTCCTTTCTGCAAATTTCAATGCCTCAAGGAAAAACATTCTTGGACTTCTTTTTTTAGTGTACACCTTGGTGTTACAGCATCATTCATCTTCCCTCTCTAACATCCCAGATATCCCTGAAGTCATTGACAAAGGAAACCAGACATGAAATAAATGCTGGCTTAGACTAAAAGATTTCATTTCAATTGTGCACTAATCTTTTTCTATTTTCCCCAAACAGGTGTCATTTGTCAGCAATATCCAAGGAAGGATGTGGGCTTTGCAGTCTTCATTTTTAGGCATGGAGGCCTTGAGAGGCACCCAGCATCCTGGGAAAGTCCTGGCTCCACACAGCACCAAAGGAAGGCTCCCTCTGATCCCAGGTGGATTTTCTTAGACCTGCTTTTCCCCATGCAAGCTCCACAGCTTGGACACTTTCCTGAGGAAAGTACTTCCATCTCCATATTTAAAATAGCACCAATCAGGCTTGTTTTAATTCACACATAAATCTTTTTATTTCTCATAAATCCCTTCATTTCAGTCAATCCCCAAATCACTGAGGAGCTGTCTGGGGTGTGCTTTATAGAGCACCTGCTGCATGAAGGTTAATGTGTGGAGAAGACCAAGATTCATAGAGGGAGAGCAAACAGCAGCACAGAAATACTGCAGGTTTGTGGAAGTCAGATTAAAATAAAATAACACTAATTATGTTAGTTTGCATGGGCCAGCCCTGTCCTTTATTTAGTTCACTGAGCTGAAAGGGAGGCAGGATTTTTTCTCGTGTTTCTTTTTTGCCCAAATCTGATCCTTAATGAATGTGAAATTGAACCTCTGCTCCTGAGAGCTGCAAACAGCTGAGTACAAAGGGGGTGTGCAACACCCCAGCCTGGGGCAGGGGTTGAGTTAAGGGGTCTGGAGACACCAACAGCACAAAATCCTTTACAGACTGGTCTTGTGGAAGGTGTCCATGCACACATCAGGGAGGTAGAACCAGATGATCTTTAGGGTCCCTTCTAACCCAAAGTATTTTGTTATTCTAGGATTCTACAGTGTCACTTCTTCTTTATTATTATTATTTCTTTGCAATTTATTTTATTTCTTTATTATTATTTCTTTGTTTAGTTTATCTTTTTTTTTTTTTTAATTGAAACATTTAGTCTTTCTTTCCAGATCACAAAACATTCTGATTTGGAAGGGATCACCAGATCCAGGTCTCAACACTGGTGTTTTTAGCACCACCCTTTAACCAGCTGAGCAGATCTCAGCTAGCTCCTGCCTGGAACCTGCACAACACCCTCCAGGTTAAAACAAAGGGTTTTTTTCCCCCTACCAGCTCTGCCTTCCCCAAAACCCCTCCCCAGAAGCATCTCTGTGCCAGCAGTGTCAGAACAGGCTGCACAGCATCAGCTGCTGCCGACACAAAGGTGCGATGCAGAAAGGAGTTTAGAAACACCTGCCTTGCTACTCACTCCTCTCTCTGCTCCAGGCAAAGGATGATTTTTGGGAGCATTTAGCGTGGTTTGAGTAAAATCCCGTCAAGAAGCCAGCAGAGGGGGCAGCTGCCACTGCTGCAGAGCCCCGGCGAGCGGGTGCCAGCCCGGCACACGCTGCTGCTGGTATTTATAGCTCTCTACCTATACTTATGTGAGTGGGGCTAATTAGTAGATGGAATTAGCCTACTGCTCTCGGCAGCATAATTGTAAACAATTTCCCGACGTTTCACTCCCCGAGTAATGAGTTTCTCCTGGAAATACAAAAGATGAACTAATGATAATCTGGCAGTTTACAGCAGGAGGACAAACATTAATTATATGGGATTACGATGTGATCCTCCAATTTGAGTCAGTTTGGCATTTCTAAACAGAGTTGGATCTTAAGAGTTCTGTGGACACTTGTCTGAAGCATTTTATCTTCTTTTTTTCTTTTTTTCCCCCTGGTTTCAAGCTGTCTTTAGCTTTATCTTTTATCCACAGATCTAACCACCATCAGCTACTTTGAGGGAGAGCTGCTAGGCCAGATTTTTTTTTATAAGGCAGTGGTATAATTGTGCATGAAAAATATGTACAGTATTAAGCTTATTTTTCATTTAAAGATGACCATGTCAGGAGGCCAGATCACTGCATGTCCAGGGATGTAGCTCAGCTTTGATTGCATTTATCATGGAATCATTTAGGTTGCAAAAGACCTTTAAGATGATTGATAAGCTGTAAGCTTAAATATGGGATGTGGGATTTATTAAGGTCAGAGCTGAAGAGTGGTGCAAATAATGGTGGGATTATAAAATATTCACTGAATAAGGTCATGTCAGCAAACTGGGCTGTATATCTGTGTTTGTCATGGGGCTCCACTGACTGCTGATGGTCCCTGAGAGATTCCTTTGAGCTAAGGTGAAAATACTGGATTTTTTTAAATTTCAGTCCTGTTCCACTCTTTACCAGAGACCCCTCCCACTGTCCCAGGCTGCTCCAAGCCCCATCCAGCCTGGCCTTGGGCACTGCCAGGGATCCAGGGGCAGCCACAGCTGCTCTGGGCACCCTGTGCCAGGGCCTCAGCACCCTCACAGGGAAGGATTTCTTTGTAAGGTTTAGTTCAATTTTTTAACATTTACATTCACAGCTGCTCCCTGAAAATATTCTGACCTTTATCTTCCCCTTTGTAGCAGATGAACCCAACAGCTCTGGGTGTGTCACAGCATCTGCCAGGTGTGAATTTTCATGGAGTGGGAGCTGAAGGGGGCTGTGACTCCCTTTGGGGCCACACCAATCCACACCCAGCACCTGCCATGTCTTGCCTTCTTCCCTCTCCACAGAAGAATAATGGTATAATCTTCCCCTTCCTGTGCCTTTTCAAACAGTGGAAACATCTCTTTCCTAAATTCACCTAATTAGTGTCACGAGTTGATCTTTGAGCTGAAATTCATGTCTGAATGTGGGAACAAGTTTTACAGAGAGATTTTTCTTATTTATTGGCAAATCAAATACAAACCGCCAGGGTCTGGCTCAGCTGAAGGTTATGTCATCTGTAGTTTCTTTAACTGTTTATTTTTAATGAAATAACTAAGTATTGAATTAATTTGTTTGCCACTCTGGACTCAATCACATCCTTCCTTTTAGAAAAAATGTTTCATACTCCTTAAAATTCCTGATAAAATCAATCTTTAATTTTATTTCTTTCTGTATCCATCCAGTGTTCAGCGCTTCCTCACGCAGGGTTGTTGTTGAGCCCCAAACAACTCTCACTGCAAATTCCTTGTGATTCTGCCACATTTAAATTATTTGGGATGCAATTTTTCACAGAAGGTCCCCGCGCCCACTGACTTGGTTAGGAAACAGTTCAGGCAAAAGGATTTTGATTTTCCAAGAAAGAGGATGAAGAGAAATGTTTTGCTCACCCAAACAGAGAAAAACCTCCATCAGTCTCTCCTTTTAGAAGGTCTTCCTCGCTTTTGAGCTGGGATTTGAAACCCCTCTTGGGGATTTTCCTTTCTTGAAACTACACCAAACATGTCCCTCCGTGCACTTGGAAAAATGCAGTGCATGGAAAATGAAGATTTGCCAGGTCTTTGCTGCTGACAATGCTGAGGTCTTGTTTCAGTTGCACTGGAGGTGCTCGTGTGTAGGACCAGGATCTCTCCTGTGCCCGGGGGTGTGAGGGGCTGGAACCTGCAGAGCCCAGGGGCACGTGGAGGGCAAAGAGCTGTCCCAGCATTCAGGGCCTCTTGGTGATGCTCAGGCAGGGGGACATGAGGAACTGAGAGCTCTCTTTGGGATCAGGCAGTGCCTGGGCCTCTGGAATGGCCAGGCTGGATGGGATAAGTGCTGTGGGAATATGACCAAGTTTAGAGCATGGAGGAGTAAACCACACACAAAACCCCTGCAACCTGCATTTTTTGTTATCTCCTACCTTCTTCCCTTTGCACTGCCTTTAATCCTGAGATAACACAAGACAAGGAATCCTTAACAGCCAAATTGATTCACCCTAACCTGTATTTAAATGAGCACAGTCCAATCTCAGAAGCTGAGCTGTCAGTTTGTTATTTTGTTATATTACTTTAATTGTGTTTATTTGGAATTAGAGAGCCAAATTCCCTACTGGCAGAAGCTATTGTCACTAGAAGGGATTTTGGCTATCAAATCCACGCTTGTTTTAGTGTTTATTATTTATTAGCTTATAAAGCACCATTAGCAAATACCAGTGCACAGTGATGGATCCCCATTAATTTTGCATTAATATACATAACATTGAATATATTCTAGAGAGTGGCACTGGGGTTTCTGGGCTGTTTGGCCTCAGACACCCATTGGTCCTGTCCTTTGGTGTGTCAGGTGAAGTGGGGTTGATGGAACCTTCCTGAAATGGTGCTGTGAGAACAGGTCCATTCACTCCTCTACAGCAGCACTCAGAGATCTTCCAGAGGAAGTCAAAAAAGTATTTAAATCTGGATGGACTTGAGTGATAGCTCTTGGTATTCTGGATTTGTAAAATAGGACAAAGCAATCCACAGATATTTATTTATGCTAAATATCAAAATGGGGCTGACAGAGGTATAGCACACACTGCTTGGGAAGGAAGCTTGGATAACCTCGAGAGGGATTCCAGACGAGGGCAAAGCTTGTGTGGCACCATGGATGTGCCATCCTGCCTCTCTCAGATCTGAATCCTTTCTTCAGATGTCTGGGCAGTTCAGAGTTTCTTTCCAGTGCTGCCTACAGAAAATTACATTAAAACTCCTAAACAGACAAGAATTTTAAGTTGGTTTTTTTTTTCATTTGTATTCAGCCAAGAGAGCTGGAGTGAGAGTCCCAGCTGGGTGAGTGCCCTGGAGCACCATGAAAGTGTAACAGGACTGGGGGACTGCAGTGGTCAGTCAGAGCAGAGGAAATTCAGAACAAAGGGCAGTGACTGGGTAACAAATGGGCATGGTGTGTTCATTGACATTTGTGAGCCGAGTGGAGTCTCAGCTGGCTGAATGCTTATGGCTTGTCTGCATGCCTAAAGGAAAATAAGTATTTATTTCACTTTTCTTTATGGTCAGTATCCACTAAGAACCATTTTCTGGCTGCTGTTAGCTGTGTGCTGTGGTGTTTGTATCAGGAAAATAATGAGACACTATTTCACACCCTGGAAATGCAGCATGAAATCCTGGCCCTCTGGAGCACTGTGCAAAGATTCCATTAACCCTTGAGGCACCAGGATTTCACCTCAATCCCTTCAATGAATGCCCCATCTTTACTGACCCTGGAAAGCTTTCTAAAAATGATATGTTTCTGAGCCAGTCATCAGGTAGACAAAATGATCTTTTCACTCCTATTTGGAGGAGAGGAGCCAGGGTTTGTTCCAGTCATTTCTAAGCTGGAGCACGTGGGACATTGGGCAGGAACAGCCTTAGGGGATGGTCCCACGGCCCCAGAGTTCAGTCCCAGTTCTCTCTCACTGGGGTTGCAATGGGCTGGTCCCATTCACTGCTGGGAATGTCAGAGCTTTGAGCTGGGCTCTGCAATCCCCCACTGTCCCCTTTTGGTATTGTCTCTCCTGGTTCAGTGAGTGCCTTTAATGGTGCCCTCCCCACTTGGAGTGAGGTGCTGCCTGTGCCCAGACCATGGGGCTATGGCCAGGATGGCCTGTGGAGGGCCAGGGACAGTATTCTAAAATAATCTGGCTGCTGGGAAACCAGGCACGATTTCTGAAGAGGCATGTGTGCCCCCAGCTCAGTCCAGGCAGAGCTCAGGGCTCCTGGCAATCTTCACTTGAGTTATTTACTGCTCCCTCTCGCTGTGTGCTGCTGGTGCAGCCACAACTCCAGACATCCCTGAGGTGTTTTTGACACCTCTCCCTTTCTCCATTCCCACAAAACATCTCCCTTCAGACAGTGAAGTGGCTCTCCACAGGTGTGCAGGGACCTCCTCCCGTGTGTGCCCCACTACTTGGAACCAGCCTGGGTCTCCAGATCTGCTCCACTCTCATCCTGCCTCCTCCCTCCCCGTCCCCCCTTTGCCACCTGCCCTGTGCCATTGCCAGGAGCAGTGGGTGCTCTGTGGCACCACTGGTGGGTGGCTGCACATCAGAGCAAGTGTTCCATGAAATCACAGAGCCTCCTGGCAGATCACAGCCCATCTCCTCCCCTCCTGCTGGCGTCTTGCACTCACTTTGCACCTCTCAGGCTGCCGCTGCTCTGCATCTCTCAGCTCCTGGGGTGTTCCCCTTCCCTCTCGTTTTTATGGGCTGTCACATCCACCAGCATGAAACACTGGTGTCTCAGCAAAGGGGAGACTTTGGGAAGTCACTTTTTATCAAAGCACAGCTGCTGAGACAAATCTGTTATTTTTGTGGCCTCCTTGGACCCACCCCTCCTCACACTTTGCTCTACCTCTCACTGTCTCTTCCTAAAGTATCACTGACTTTTCAACTCCACACTTTGTTGTGTTAGTCCCACCAAGGCATATTTGTAGGGCGAGAGGGAATGGAGGAGGAAGAAATATGGGAAGGAGACCAACCTATCCTATAAAACCTGCCCCATCTCTGGTTTGTTCATGAGGGTGAGCACAGCCCGGGAAGGAGCCTTTGCTTGCATCAACTCCAGGCTGCTTTGAGATATTCAGAGCCCTTTATTTTTGGAGCCATGTCTGCAGGCAGCACGAGGATGGGATGGGTCCTGATTGTGCAGATATCCACCCAGCCTCCGTGCTGCTGTGCACGAGGAAAGAACCAGCTCAGGGTGGATGAGCCAAGCCTGGAGTAGATTTGCAGTCAGATCCACTGTAGGCACAGATTTATACCAACTAAGGATCCAGCCTGTGCAATCTGGTTGAACCTTAATTTCTGCTCAGATTCCACTTTCCATTAGCACTCTGTGAGCATTTGCTTGACAGCAGAAATTTTTCACTCTCTCAGGAAAGGCAGTCACGTTCCAGGCAAGGCTCCTGCCTTCTCTCCATCTCCACACCCGCCTGCACTCCCAGCCAGGCACAGAGCTCTGCTTTGCATAATCACATTGGTTCTTAACCATGGCAATATATTCAGATCTTCAGACACCTGGCAGCCAGACCCAGCTCTCTCCAGCAGGCTCCCTGCTGGAAAAGCAATTATTTTTGTGCAATTGGTGGAGGGTTTGTAGGAAACTGCTGGCCTAAAGGGAGCTGAGAGTTTTTTGGGGGAACCATTGTAAGGGCAGCATTGCACTCAAACTTGTTATCAAGTGATCAGGAGTAATTGTAAAATGGATCTAGCAAAGAAAAATAAACTTTAATTCATTAATGGGTGTGTTGATGGGTTTGGCTTCCGCTTTGTGGTTGAGATATGTCAACCTCTAGAGATGAAGTTCTTTGGCAAAAGGGAGGCAGAACCTCTTTTTCTGAATCAAAGCATTTTTTTTTAAACCACAAAAATAGCCAGTTCCTACCTCTTCTATCCAGTTTTTTTCTGTACAGATCAGGCTGCAGTAACACTCCCAAGCTCTCCCCACTTCTGCTCACTTGGGCTGAGCTGCTGCTAATTGCATCTCCTGCCCATGGCATCTCTATTAAAAAAAGTCCATCTCTAATGAAACAGTCTCAAGCCACAGTAATTGCATGTTAAAATTCATAGTCCTTGCTGCTGGATCCTGAGGTACCTCATTGAATTTCAGCACCATTCCCTGTGGCTGCCACTGGCAGGGAGGAGGCAGAGAGGGCTGATCCCACCCTGGGTGAGGAGATAAACCAGCCCCAGATCTCCTGGGGCTCCTCAGGCCCTGAGACCTCACCATGCAGGAGTCACACACCTGCTTTGCCTCTCTCTGCAGTAATAGTTCAATAAAAGAAAAGGCCCTGGCACATGACAGAGAGATGGGACTGCCACAAAGCTGAGGAAACAGTTCTTTGGGAGAAATGAAATGGAGAAACTGTCTCCAGTTCAAAGTCATTGTGGACACTGGAAGGCAGTTTCACTTTCATCCTCTGCTCCAAGACCTAAAATGACTTAAATGAGAAATGTAAGTTAAAAGAGAAGAATTTTTTTTTTCACTTTTAGGTTTTTGGTTTTTGTTTTTTGAACATAAATGTCATTTGAGTACAATGGATATGAAGAGCTGTAACATTGTCTTTCCCTCTCATCTACATTGAATAAAAGGAAAACGTAGGGATAGAGCCAAAGTATGATCTTAATGTATCCAGATGCAAAGCTGAAGTGAATCTCATACTATAAATCCAAGTGTTTCAGGTTCCCATTTGTGTAACAGAGATAAAAGTCGAACACAGAGGTTCTAAAAATCCTCCCAAACCATCCAAGGCTCAGTCAGACCCACATGCATAGTCCAAAATAAATTGAATTTACTGGAATAGGTCCAAGATTATGTCTAGAGTGATTCCAAGACTTTTCTCCAATTCAAATGAGCCCTATTACACATTGTGAATGTCTGCAGGAGAAACACAGCCTATTTCATAAAGCCTTATTATATATTTTAATGCACACAAGGTAAACATGAAAATGTCTCTTGGACATTTTTTAGCTTCAGTTTTTTAATTTAATTGTGCTCTTTGGTTACTTATGAAAAGTCTTCAGAAAAACAAAACAAAGCAAAACAATTTTGTGGTGCTTATTTTAGCTCCACAAGGGCTCTGCATCAGACTTTGAGCTTCACAGGGGTGTCTAAGTGACTTGGGTGAGTCTGATTAATTGCTGGAAGTGTAACAAGTCCCCAGGAGTCAAGTACACAGTTTGGGAAACAACTCCCATCTGCAGCAGCTGCTCATCCACCCCAAAACTGAAGTTGATTGAACTCTTTCCTTGCTTCATATGAGCTCCAGCATCAGATGGAGGCTTCACTTCTATGTTCCAATGGATGTCACAAAGCTGTGTGTGCTTTAACATCACCAGCCATCCCAGATCCCATCACCAGCCATCCCAGATCCCATCACCAGCCATCCCAGATCCCATCACCAAACATCCCAGAGCCCATCTCCAGCCATTCCAGATCCCATCACCAAATATCCCAGATCCCATCACCAGCCATCCCAGATCCCATCACCAGCCATCCCAAATCCCATCACCAGCCATCCCAGATCCTGTCACCAGACTCCCCAGATCACCCTAAACATAGCCCCTGCCACTCTACACTGGCTGATCCCACTGGTGCCATGAAATGTCTGGCTGAGATGGGAGATCTGTTCTCAAAGCCCTGTTAGGGACTCCCACACCAGCTACAAGCTGGTGAACAGGGTACAAATATTCTTTCACTGGGATGAGACACTTCTGGGCCAGCTGTTTAACCTTGCTCCCATCACCTCTCTGCAGCTTTTTCCTGAGTGCTGCACAGCATGGTGAGAACAAAGGTCAGTACAGAGAAAAAATCTGTCCTTCAAGCAAACAGGGTTTGCTGTAGACCTGTGCTTTGGAGCTCATGGATCAGTTCTGGGCTACAAAAAGAGGGAATTTAAATTTCTTCCAAGATTGGACAAAGACATAAAGAATAAAACCCAACTGGATTTGCTTGGGACAAGCAGCCTTGAGCAGGATCTGTGTCACACTGAGTCAGGGGGTCAGGCTGGCCCTGGTGTGCCCATGGACCAGCACAGATCTTACACCTGAATTGTGCAGCGCACAGAGAAAATCCTAGAGCAGAGATTTATGTCTCAGGGACGCACATTTCCCTTCACACAATGCAGAGAAAAATTCTGATCCTCCAGAGAGATGCAGAAACAAAATGCAAATTCCTCTAGCACCAGGACTGGGATATTAGAGCAAGGCAAATGTGTTAGGGTTGCTATTGTCAGGGCCCTAACAGGCTCCAATTGTCCTGCTGAACTTCTCCTGGGCCTCCAGCCCTTGCCAGGGGGCTGCATTTAAACTCAGACTGTTAATGTCTCTCCTTCCCTGGACAGGGCTCTGCATGTGCTAAGCCTGGCCTTGCTCCTTGCTGTGTTTGCCCAGCTTTGACTCTTCCTCCCCTCGTGTGGGCTCTCCTGGGATGTCTGCTGGCCCTGCTTGTCTTTCCCTGGTCCTGTGGCTCCCTTCAGCCTCTTGTGCAGGGCAGCCTGTCCTTCCTGCACCCCCAGATGTCTCCTCTGCTGTTCCCTGCTCCTCCTTTTGAGTCCCAGAATGGTTTGGGTTGCAGGCAAATTAAAGACGCTCCTGTTCCAAATCCCCTGCCATGGCAGGGACACTTCCCACTGTCCCAGGCTGCTCCAAACCCCATCCAGCCTGGCCTTGGGCACTGCCAGGGATGCAGGGGCAGCCCCAGCTGCTCTGGGCACCCTGTGCCAGTGTTTCCCAGGACAGAAAGCTGTGGAACTGTTACAGGAGGATGTGCAGAGCTGTGGAGGTTCAAATGCCAGGTAGGAAAACACCCCCAGACTCTGTTCCCTGTCCACACACAGGGCAGGATGTCCCCCTGGGTGAGGATCTCCACAAAGGCAGCACAGAAAGCAGGCAGGAGCTGTAACTGCTCTCCAAACTCCAGCTGAGAAAGTGGCATTTCAGCTGAGATCTGACTGGGATGTTAACACATTTCTGGCACTGAGCTGAGCACTGGGTGACACTTCTGTGTCTCGGCACTGGTGAAGGCTGGTGACCTTTTAACAAGTTCCCTATTTAGCATTGCATAGACAGGTCTCAAATGCAAACTGTTACCTTTCCCTTTGAGGTGCAGACTTACAGTTCCAGGGCTCTGACAAACATCTGCTTCACTTTGCATTTTCAATTCTGGCTTAGATGATGGGAACTCTTGTAAAAGAAAGAGAAAAACAGCAAGAGTCCCCATTATTTACCAGTGGAGAGGTATAAATCGCAGAGCCAGAGCCCTGCTCCTGTGATTACACTTTATGGGTCATTACTGTAACTGGCTTGTGCTGCTCTTCTTTTAGCATACAAATGGCACCACTTTATTTCCTGGAGGTGGGATTGATTCCCCTCCCAAGGGGTCCCCATTGAACCCAGCATTATTTACACTGAGCATGGAAAGAGGTGTTATTTCTTCAGTCATGGAAACCCTTTTTTTTAAGGCTTAGCTCTGTTTTCTCTGTTGCTGAGCCCCCTCACAGGCTGATAACTATTGTGGCACTGTAAGTTCCAGCAGGAGCTTAAAGGTTTGTGGAGGTAAGGGAGTTAAAGATCACTGTGCATATGTCTGCTTATTTATATCAAAGTGGTACTAAGAGTTTTGTAAGAGTGTTTCAAAGTATGTTGTCAATGTAAAGAGCTGTTATAAAAAGCAAGGTATCTTTCAGCCACTGTAAAAAAATCTGAGCAAATTCAAGTCCTGCAATTTGAACTTTTTGTCTTTGCAAGAGATTGGGAACCTCTGGGTCTGCTTCTGCTGCCAGGGAGAGGCTGTGCCATGGCATTTTGGGGATGGAGCCTCTCTGATCAGCAGGTCCTGGGGTGTTTTCAGATGCAGCTCAGGGTTTTGTGTGCTCCTGCTGGGACTACACCTGGATGTGCCAGCCCAGATATTCAGGGGGAAGGTGCTGTGACAGCTTTGCAGAGATCTTTGCTTAGGATTTTTAAAATTTTGCACTCCTTCAGCTTGGCACGGTGCTGCACACTTGGTGTTCTTGAGTTTACTGGGGGAATGCACTCACCTCCAGCTACCTGAAACCATCCATACATGGCATCAGATTCCTATAGTGACAGGTTACCTAACAGATCTGTGCAGGTGTTCAGCATATGGAGGTCTCCTCCCTGTTTCCAGAAAGAGTAGATTGAGCAGCTTCTGAAGTCCTGTACTGCAAATTTTGTGTCTGACTTTTACAAGTCACATCTAAAGAGCAGAACTTTGTTGGTAGTGCCTTGCACAGTACAGCCCAGCTGAAGATGGCTTAAGGTCTTCCCAGATTGTTTTTTTCTATGTGAAACACTGGCAGATAAGAGAAATAAGAAGATAAGTTACAGGAGGAATGAGATGAGCGGGAGGGAGGCTGCAGGAGAGGAAAGAGGGATGGCTTGGTCTGCAGCTGCATCAGTTCTGACACAACTTTTATCCTTTTTCACCACTCCACAAGTGGCATGCCAAGTGCTGCAAATACAAATATTCATTTTTCTTCCTGTAATAAAACTGTCACTGAAGAAAACATCAGGCAAAAGCTCTGCTGCTTTCCAGATGGAGAAGCAGCTCCATGGTGTGAGCCTTGTCCTGAGAATGAAGTGCTAACGATGGGGTTTGGGGGTTTGCTGTGTGGGTTTTTTGGTTTGTGGGGTTTGTTTCTGCTCTGGAGGCAGCAATACCCTGCCCATACACAGAGGGGAAGGACAGCAATGTGATGCTGGCTGAAAGTGAGTGAAGCTGCAGAAGCTGCTGCTCCAGCAGCAGACAGCAAAACAAACTGAGGGCATTGGGGGCATAAAGTTGTCAAATAATTGCCATGTTGGAATGTTGCATAGCAACAATAAAGATTATCTGTGTTTTTATAGTCAGAGTGGGCATAATAGACCAGCCTGGCCTGCTGTCCCATCAGAAAAGGATTGAATCCAAACCCCTGAAGCCAGTGGGCACAATAGAGCCAAACATTTAATGTTGTTTACTTGGTGTGGTCTTCTGTGTTTGCTGTCAATGATTCCAATTGATCCTGCTTAAAAGCCTATCCTTGATAAAGGTGTTAAATTAAAACAGTTCTCTATAACTGATGGATCCTTTTAACCTTCTTTGGCAAGGAGCTGAATCTTCCTCCACATCCCTTCCTGGCTCAGAACAGAGCTTTATTAATACATTTTATTTCTGAGGTGCAGGTTCACGTGGCCATGACAGCACCTTCTTCACCCCCACCTTTCATTTGGATTTCCCCCTGCCTTTGCCTGTGATTCTCTGAGGAAATCTCTCCTCCTTCTGCCTGGTCAGGTCTAAAAGAGCAGCAGTTAGAAATAATGTTAATTGCTAAACTGCTTCAATCAAAAGCAGCAGTGGAACAGGTCCCACACTGCTCTCACCCTCCTGCATCACAAGCTCCCTGTCCCATGTTTGTCACAGCAAATATTGACTATTTTGATTGTTATTTAACCACATGCTTGTGCTTTGGCATGAGGTGTCTTGCATCCTTCTGGGTACCTGCAAACTGCATGGGCTCAAAGGCATTTTCTGTGGCCTTTTTCTCCATTGCAATTAGAGGGTCAAGGTCAAACAGTCACACAACAGAATTGCTCTCTGCTTCTTTGCTGTGATCTTTTTCTGCCTCAGCTGGAGATGGCTTTCATGTGACCTGGAACTACTCCAGAGCTCAAAAAAAATAATAATAAACCACAAAAAACCCAACCTACAATCATCAACACACACACAGAGTTTTAAAGGCATTGCACATTATTTTGTTGGACATGGACTTCTGCCCCCTGTTGTGAAGGTCAAAAATAAAAGCTGTTTTTTTCTCTCCAAGTGTCACTCTCGCAAAAGTGAACTCTGGCAGCCTTGGAAAGGAAAAGTCAGCTTATCTGGCCCAGGTGATGTCAGTTTGGGCTTTCTCAGGTGTGCACACCTTGGCTGAGAGCCCTGCCTGTGCTTGCCCTGGCAATCAGCAATCCCAGTGGGAGCACATCCCTCGTTCCTGCTGCAGCTCTGGCTGCCAGCAGCAGCCCCAGCTCACGCCAGGCTTTGAGCTCTGCACACACCTGCCCTCCAAGGGCTCTTTGGAGACCTCCCTCAGCTGCTTTTATGAGCCCACACATTGATTTGGGTTCAC
Organism: Passer domesticus; assembly: GCF_036417665.1. Lineage (NCBI taxonomy): Eukaryota > Metazoa > Chordata > Aves > Passeriformes > Passeridae > Passer > Passer domesticus. Next base: position 4,478,588 of record NC_087489.1, on the reverse strand, counting down.
AAGCAGCTCAGATGGACTCGTGGCTTTCGGTCCAAAAGCTCGAATTTCTACAGCCTGCTGCAAATCTTTTTTGTGTTGGACCAGGTGGGGTTAATGACACCCTAGACAAAACCATCTAGGCTTTTTTTATTCTTCCTACCCCAAGCTGAAGGATGCTCAAATACTTCATTCGTTTTACTGCTGGAATCCTTCTAATTTCCAGCCTAAACTTACTCACCCCCAAGGCATCATTTCTCATTTGTTCTTCTGTCATGGTTATATTTTATATCTGCAGCAAGGACAAATTGCAGATTTAAATAGCAGGGATGCTGCAAAGTTTTGCCTGAGTACAGATGGAACAACTTTCTTGCAATAATTACATAGTAGTTACTGTTCTCATCTGATTAGCTGGAAATATACTGATTTTTCTCCTCCTGTACTTCCCATAAAAGTTCCTTTTCATCAACAGTTTATACAAATGTTACTCTGTAGGGGGTTGCTGCAGTTGCTGTAGATTTAAAAAACCATAATATCTTGTTTTTAAATAGGTCTGATCATTTGTACTACTATTACTCCCTTTATGACATCCTGGAAAGGAAACAGCAGAGGAGGGTGTGGAGATCCATAAAGCTGTAGGAGGGAGGGTGGATTGACATTGATTTCTTACTATTTCCCCCCATTCCATGAGTGCCTGGAAATTAATATGAGGGTTTCTAAGTACACAGAATTTGTCTCCAATTCAGCTGGAGGCAGTCTGGAGCTGGGAGGGGAAGGTGTCACACAAGTTTTCTCAGTTGTCTCTGCCCTGGGCACACCCCAGGTGAGTTATGTCACCTCTGGGGAGCTTGGGCAGAAGCACAGCAGGGCTGCAGTGGACTTTGTGACCCTGGTCCACAAGAGCCTCAATAAAATTGACACAGTTCATTCCCCTTCCAAATGTTCAATGAGCATCTGTGCTTTATTGCATTAATATATCTTAGCTCTCACTTATTCCTGCCTGTAGCTTGCCTGCAAGGGAGGCAAACCCTTGATTTTAAGGAATGTTGTAAAACCAGAAGACTTACAGAGGCAGATGGGGAAATGTTTAAATGCTCTGAAGCATCTCCATTGATTTCAGTAGCAGTCAGCTTTGTAAAAGTACCCAATTTAAAGATGTAAATAAATAATTTCCACAGTGTGAGTCACTGCTGTTATATGTATTGAAATTCTAACTAGAGTAACTTCTTCTCTCTAACCACTTAAAAGCATTTAAAAGTACCAGAGAGCTATTGTTTGTGCCATCATAGGAAAAAACCTGAAGAAAATGGAGTTTGCTGAACCCACTCCAAGGTTAAATCTTCCCAGCAGTGTGCAATTATTCCAACCTTGTTTCCGAATACTCTTGATTTGAAAATGTCAGGAAATCACTTTTCTCCCCAGTACAAGTCTGTTCCAGGTATCTGCTGTCAAGCAGAGCCCTGTGAAAATGCCATCCCTCCTATCCCACCTTTGACGTCAGCACGTCGCTGCTGGATGTGTTTCCTCACTGCCTGATGTTACCTTGAATTTGAGCAGAAAGCCCACAAGAATAAAAAGGAGAGAAGTGTTAATGCTCAGCCAAACATATGGAGAGACATGGAAGTGACTCTCCTAGGTACATCTGTTCAGCTTGGTGTTCAGGAAAGGAAAAAAAAGGATGGTGAAGCAAGGGTTTATGTATTGAAGGGTTTTGTTTTTGGGCTTTCTCATTGCTTCTTTAGCCAAGTCTTCCTCTCTGTAGCAGTGAGAAAGGAAGGTGACTCAGCCTTCTACTCTCTCTGGGTAAAATAAGATAAAATAATGTTCTCTCTGTGAAGGGAGCTGTGTTCCAGGAGAGTCTTGCTGGATTCTAGAAGCTCCTTGCTTTTGCTGGATGAAAATGAGCTCAGTCCCAGGTCTGGGTTTGTAAATGGGAAAGTCCAGCTTTGATACAGGTGGGGTAGGAAAGTCTGTGCTTGTGAGACTCTGCTGCTTCACAGACGCCTGGGGAGGTCTGGGGAGTGTTCAAAGCACAGCATTGGGCAGCTGGGAGCTGTGTGAGTAAAGGCTGCCAGTAGAAAATATGTTGGGGGGCTTTTAATAAAGAATTGCCAGACTGGGGCAAAGGATGGAGCAGTGTAATTAACACATAAAGGCTGCTGAGCGAGCCAGTGTACAAAGGATGAGGGAGGCTCAGGTGAGTGACAAAAGGTACTTGTCCACTCTGCACTGGCCTGTCCCTGGCTAGGTAATGTGAATTAATAGAAAACGGAGAGTTTAACTCTGGAAATTGTTGTACAGGTTCCTTTCTCATTGAAAGAATGGAGAATAATTTCAGAAAAATCCTTCGGGAATCTAGAGCTGGTATTTTTTGGGTCATTTTGACTTTTCAGCCAGTATCCATGGCATATTTGTGATACAGGAAAAAAAAAAAAAGAAAAGTGATAGTGTGGTATAGCAGGAGGGGTTTTCTCTGGGAAGTTTATGGATTCAGTTTAGAGGTATTGATCTGCCCAGGAAATGCTGAAATCTCTGAGTTTCTTCCTGAAGTCAGGAGATCTGGTATCTAAAATAGCACTTTTTCCCCTGATATTTGCAGTATATTTTTTGACTCACAGAACCATTTGCATTTTAAGGAGTTGTTCCCTGAGCCCAGATATCAGCCAGTTTGAATATGTACAAGAGCCACAATGCACAATTTTGCTGGCCCAGCACTCCCCATTAAAAGACTCTTTTGTCCTCTTTTAAACAAACAGCTTAAGCTGAAATTTTACTGTGCTGGGTACCTGTCTTAGTCTGTCTCTTTTCTGAAGGACTCAGCAAAAGTGTCTCAGCTGTTTCTGTGAATAGGGCTATGGAAAAAGGAGTATTTTTGAAGTGCTAAGGATGTCTTCTGTTGCTGGATGAAGGATGGGAGTTGGTACACTGGAATAAGGTCTTGAAGTTTCAGAAGGTTTTCCACAGCAGACACCTGCTAAGAAGCATTGGGAATGGGGCAAGTGGCAAGGGGACAACTTGGGGCAGAACTCCACAGTGATGGAAGTTTTCATTAGGGAAACGAGGTTTATTTTTAGCACTTCTGTTGGGCTGAATCCAGCAAGCCAGATGATGCTGCTTGTGATAAGCAAATGTGTTTGAACTGGCTTCAGCAAACCCATATGTACAGCTGAGGAGTTACGTTCCTCTTAAGTAAACTCTCCTGATGTGAACTTCCAGTCTGAAAAAGTGGTTTAGCTGTAGGACTTTCTTACTGAGCACATCTGCTTGGTAATTTTTGCAGCAGCACATCTGCCATTGAATTTAGCACAACCTGCAGAGCTCTGCGAGATAAGAAGAAAGAGGATGGGTCAGCTTCTGGCTTGGAGAACAAACTCAGGACAAGTTGTGACTTGAAGCTCCCCAAAAGACCAGCACTTTTGACATTTTGCAGCTGGCAGGTTTGGCTGAGCAGCACTTTGTAGGGAGAGAGCTGAGCCAGGATCTGAGCTTAGGGACACTGCTGGAGGAAGATCCTGCAGCTTTGGAGCAAAGGAGCAGTCTGCTTTGATCTGGCCCCATTTCTCATGTGCTGCTGTTGGTTTTCTGTAAGAAACTTCTTAAAGAAATAAAACCAACACAAAACCAATAAATCTCAATTAAGAAACCTCCTTGTGTTGCCGCCACAACTAGTACCAGCTTTCAAATTTTGCCTCTTCCTGCCAACTCCTTGCTCATTTCTTGCTTCTAACCTCAGTCCTACCCTGGGTTGCTAACATGTTTGCTTTCAATATTCCTCATTATTTTGTTTCTTGTGGCAGCAGTTGCTGCTCTGCCAAGGCCAGAGCATTACTGGCACATTGTGAGATTGTGCCTACAGCAGGTCACTGACAACCCGAACTCACAACAGTGCCCATCCTGCTAGTTTTCATTTGTGTTTTATTTGTGCTTTTGCTCTTTCTGTTCTGTAGATCTCCCAGTTCCATGGTTAGTCACTTTCTGCTTCATTTCTACACCTCCCATTTCCATTGTCCCTTCTGGTCAGTTGGTTGGACCACCTTCTCCATCCTCCTTATTCCAGCTTGGCTGCCCCGTTGCCTCTCTCCATTTGTCTGTGGTGTCACCCCCCTGTGCTAGTGTCCTGTGTCTGCTGTCACACTGCAATGACAGCCTGTGCTACAGCTTTATGGCCAGGCCCTCAACTTCCTTTTGCCATGGTTTCTGGTCCCACAGCCTGGGGCACCACACACCTGGAGATCAAGTGCTCCAGGCGTGTGTACAGTGTTCTGTGTGCTCCAGAAAGTGCAGGAATAACCTGTAGGACTTAGCCCTGTTTGTTTGGCCAGCTTGTGACCGTTCTCCACCGTTCTGAGATGCTGCAGTACATGCTCCTTCACTGGACCACTGCAGATCTAAATGTGAGGCCCTGTTTTGGCTGTCCAGCTCTCTCCAGTGTCCCTGGGCTGCTCCCTTCACTCCCCTTACCCTCTAACCTCTTCTACAGCACAGTTGTTGGAATTAGACAGAGGAAGAGGGAGATGGAAGGTGCCATTAGACACAGGAGGAAGAAGATGAGAGCTGCAGGGGGGTCCTTGGGACAGAGCTGGTGGCACTGGGGCCAGCAGCGGGCTCTGTTTGTGCAGAGATCTCAGCAGGTTCCTTGTGGAGCTGTTCCCTCTGCTGTCCTTTCCCAGCTGTGCACACACCCCCTTGCAAGTGCTCCTGTGTCATTGTTTACTGCTTAGCCAGGGATCAGGAAGTATTTCTCTCCTCCTTGGCTAGAGTCAGCCCTCAGTGACATAATGACCAGCCAGTGTGAAACTGTTAAAATTACCTCATAAATAACTCCTAATGCCCAGAGAACCAGGAGCTGCTGTTGCTCATAGATAAATTATTCACTGCCATTATGGAACATTAAACCATGGCTCATATGGAGGTCTCCATAGGGGCTTCATTAAACACCAGAGGTTTCCTATAGATTTAACCATCAGGGAGCTGCTCATCTCTTGCTGGTTGTCAGCCCTCCTGTGTTAGAGGTAATGCACTTTTGCACGGGAGTATGGGGATGTTAATGGCCAGGAAAATGTCTCCTAATGGGAGGAAAAAAAAAGAAATTCTCCATGTTGTTAACACGGAGTGGCAGAATGCTGTTTGTAGCAAGGTTTTTGATCTTTGCACTTTGGGAGTTGGTTGGGTTTTTTTTTTCACATGAAGACATTAAGTGTAAGTGGAAATTGTCCTCTTCCAGTCAGGAGCCAGCAAAAGGACAACACTCCAGACTTGTCTGCCCTGCCAGGAGTGGATCTTTCCAAATCTCTGCAGTTAGCTTGGCTGGGAGGGAGGTTCTGCAGCACATTGTGGTGGCCTTGGCAGTGCTGGTTAATGATTGGACTCAATGATCTTGGAGCTGTTTTCCAACCTCAGTGCTTCCATAATGGAATGGCTGTGTGCTGCCTGTGATGGAGGCACCATAGGCCTGTCTGCCTGTGCTACTCCCCCAGCCCCACACTGCCTGGACAGGCACCCTCTGACAAGACTCATCCTCATCCTCATCCTCATCCTCATCCTCATCCTCATCCTCATCCTCATCCTCATCCTCATCCTCATCCTCATCCTCACTGCTGTGTGACCACAGCCATCACCTGTGCCACAGGAGCACCCAAACTCCCTGGGATGACCTGGCTGAGCCCACACATGGTTTAAATCACCTTTTGCAGACTCTCCATCCATTGTGGGCTCCATGAAACAGTGGGGCTGGGATGGTGGAAAAGGAAACCCAACATTTCTAGGTGTGATTTCATATTCACACCTCTGATTAATGCTTCATGGCAAGGATGGTCTTTGCACCAAAGGGGTGTGGAGCACCCTCAGGTCCCCAGGCCACGGCAGAGTCTTGCAGCTTCCACCATGAGTGGTTCATGTGCATTTGTTCTCCCAAGACTCTCTTGCAGCCAAGGCCAGAAGAGCAGGCGGTGCCTTCTCAAGGTTTTGGAAAGCCTAATGACCACCATGGAAATATTTATAGCTTCCTCTTCCAGGAAACTGTTGGTAAGTAATTACCACAAGCATTGCTCTAATTGTTCCTACAGTGTGTTTCCCCGTTTTTTGGTAATCTTGCCTATTGCTACTGCACTATAATCTATTTTAATATTGAAATATTTAAATCACAATTTATTTCTTAATACATTCAGCTTTGTGTTATGTCCAAGACCTGTCCTTTTTGGCAGTCTGGTGAAATTGTACTTATTCTCAAAGCTGTTTCAGCTGTCATTCACATGCAATTAATGTGACTACACCACGGATTACTCTGCTGACATTAATTAGAGGTGTGAACAGGAAATCACACCCAGCAATGCTGCCTGTTGGGTTTCCTGTTCCACCATCCCAGCCCCACTGTTTCAGCTGGGCAGTGGGTGGACAACTGTGAAGCAGCCATGTCAAAGTGGACTCGCTGTGGCTCAGGGGATGCTGCTTCCATGGCAAAACTCTGGGTTTTCTTCTGTGCAGTGGGATTTGCACTGGCTTTTCGACCAAATCAGTGGTCTGGTGGCTCTTCAGGGCTTCTCTGCCATGGCTCCAGCCACTGCTTACCTCAAATGAGCTGAAAGGGTCCATGTGTCAAGGTGGGAGTGCTCAGTGATGCACACTCATCCCTGTCTGCTGCCTGGCCTGAGCAGCATCTGGCTGAAAGTGCCCCAGCTCCCTCCTGGAAAGCAGAAAGGGAGATGAACCAGGAGGAAAAGAAGCAAAAATTTGAACAGGACAAGGATGGGCAGCGCTTATAAGTTTTGTGTTTGAAGCACAGCTTGAGTCTCCTTCTGGAATCATCACTTAGTTTCACTGATTATACAGAGCAATGCAGCCTCTGACATTAGGAGACTAAATTAGGTAAGGTGATTACTCCTTTAAACTCAAATCAGGTGCTAATCCTTCAGGCATCCTGATCTTTCTGGCTTCTCTTCCATTCCATCCTCAAAGTACAAATTAAAAAGGTGAACTATTACAACTTAAATGTTGTTCAGAACTGTGATTATTTTTCTGACCCCCATTTCTCCCTCAGCAGGATAGAAATGATGCTCACTGAGGCTGCAGCAAACCCAACCCTTTACCATGATTTAAAAAAAAAAGAAGAGATCTGAAGGGAGAAGATAGAGGGGTAAATAATTAACTGTGCTACTGAATGATCAAGAATTTTAATCCTTTACCTGCAGCTGCGCTGTGTTTTGCTGATATGGGGTGGAGAATAAGATTCAGTTTAGGCAGCGCCTGAGCCTCCCAAATGTCCCAAATGTCCTGCCTGAGTTTTGTCCTCCAGGGTTTGGCCTGGTCAGATCCTTCTAGGATGAAAAAATGACCCTCCTAGGTAATTTTTTTTCCCGGTGTGACATACTTATGAATGAAACAGAGAATGTGTGGAAATATTGAAGGTCTTCAAAAATATTTTATTCTGGTATCTGCATAACTCCAAGTCTGTGTGGTAAGGTTATTGCTGTGAATATCTGATGAAACAGCATTCAGTGGCCAGGTATTTTAAAGTGGCCTTGATCTTGTTTGGTTGTGATAAAGGGGATAAATAGATAAATGCACATATTCACGTTCACATAAAAGCCAAAATCACATGTGACAGAGATAGAAACAATAAAACCTGAGACTGAAGAATGAAAGGGAATGATAAAGCCTTATGGTTTAATAGAAAGGGAAATATATGAGAGAATCTTTCATCTCTGCCCATGTTTGCTGCAAAGTAATAAGATGCATTGGCTCTGAATGGAGAAGATAAGACACTGGGATAAAAATCCAGTTTTGGTACAACAGCCATGGGAGGTAAATTATTGCCTTGTTTTTATTGCTACAGGCACAGATATATAGTGGAAAGATGTAGCTACAGGGGAAAATTCAACAAACCCACAGGATGGGCTGCAAATATTTGGGGTTTGCTTTAAAGGGGTGAATGCTTGAGACACTTTGCTTTTGTGAAAATATCAGAATAACACTGCTTGAATGCCTTCAGACTGTGGTTATAGCTCCCAGAACTGAAGCTCTTGGGAAGCAAAATAACAGCACCAGGCAATTTGTGGCAGAGCTGAAGTGGTGTAAATTCACAGACTGAAGTGGGCTCACAAGATGACCACATCCTCTGCCACCACAGAGCCCCAGTGCCCCACCCCCCAGTCAGACCAATATTGGGAATTTCAAGGTTTCTTTATCCCCATTTTAAAGCTATCAAAATAGAAATCAACCCAGAGTGGCTTTTTGCAGAGTGTATTGCTGAGTTTCTAAATTTCCATGAGGTTTCTTAAACAAGCAGGCTGATTTTACAGCATGCTGAGCAGCTGCTGAAGCCAAGAACAAGTTCATCTGGAGGCACAGCTGGGTCACTGCTGTGGAAAGGGCTTGGGATGAAAAGCTCTGTGTGAAACAGTCTGTTGTGAAGTTGCCTTAACTCCACAGACTCCCAGAGGCTTAAACAAGTCTAAAGATGCAGGTATTAGGAGCACAAGTGGGATTTTTGGAGATCATACACTGCAAATCTGAACTCTGAAAGAAGCCCAGACTTCCTCATGGTTTTTTGTTATAGATGACCTTTGCTCCCTGGGCATGAGTTTCTATTTGTCTGTGTTTCTTATTTGGCTTCTGAAGAAGAGGTGGGGACATGCAGGTGACGTTCTGCCTCCTGGCCACCCTCTGAGCTGCTTTTTGCTTGCTCTGACTGAGAGGACATCACACAGAAATGCCCAGTCCAGCTCTTGAAGCACCAGGAAGGTTCAGACTTGCAGCTGAACATTTTGGCTTTGATCCTTTTTTTGGGAGAAGGCCAGACCAAACTCGGGTTAAGATTTCCATGCTCACTGCAGCCCAGTTTGGGGGATGTCTGGATCCTGGGGAAATGTCCATCTATGCTGTTCATTCAAGTGGACAGGTTTAGATTGGATGTTAGGAAGAAATTCTTCCCTGTGAGGGTGCTGAGGCCCTGGCACAGGGTGCCCAGAGCAGCTGTGGCTGCCCCTGGATCCCTGGCAGTGCCCAAGGCCAGGTTGGACAGGGCTTGGAGCAGCCTGGGACAGTGGAAGGTGTCCCTGCCATGGCAGGGGTGGCACTGGATGAGCTTTAAGGTCCCTTCCAGCTGAAGCCTTTCTATGATCCTGTGATTAATTCACACCCCACATTGCCAGGTGCCTCACCTGTGCTGCCCACCACACCCAGTGCTCAGAGGTACCTGGATGCAGAGTTTTCTGTTTATCTCCCTGGACAGTGGCTCTTTGCAGCCCAAAGCAGGTGTGTTTTGGGATGCATTTTATACTGCATTCCCACAGTGAAATATTATACTGTATTTCTTTATATATATTATATCTATCTAAGACCATAATGCTTTATGTAGCAGTGACAGCAGCTTCACAGGTTCTTTATGAAAGGAGGAATCCCAGTGCTATGGGGAAAATACAACATATTATGTCAAAAATAGAGGGTTTTTCTAAAGAGAAAATCTCTCTAGAGCCTGTTTCTCCCAAGTTCCACCAGAGCTCTTAATGATTTGGCCTCTCCATCTGCCCTGAGTGGGATAATCCACTTGCCTGTAAGCAGTCTTAATTTGGACCATATTAAAACCATAAAATCAGAATCACAGAATGGTTTGGGTTGGAAGGGGCCTTAGAGATCATCTCATTCCAACACCCTGCCAGGGGGCAGGGACACCTTCCACTATCCCAGCGTGCCTCAAACCCCATCCAACCTGGCCTTGAAAATCAATAATATGGATTGAGACAGCATTTCTGCTGTAGTTTGAGGAAAAGCTTTCAAAGGACCTGCTGAGATAAAAACAGTGTTTCTGGGCTTGAATGCAGCAATAATTCATAGAAGTTATCCTCACAGGACCTAGGTATAATTTTGTGATAGGAAAGGTGGGTGGGACTCTGTTAGAAGATACCAGGAGGTTTCAGCAGACAAATACCACCCATCACCTCACCAAAGGCCACTGCTAACCCTGGGTCTGGTGGTAGGAAGGGACTTGGAGAAAGACGAGGCAGCTGTGACCTGCACGAGGGATGGAAAGGTAAGGGCTGTTAGTTTAGGGGTTGAGTTAATCTTGACATGATAAAAAGTGGGTCTGCATCACGCTGATTTCACGGTGGTAAGGAATTGCCAATGTCCTGTTGAGGAGCAGGACCAGGAAGTCAACAAACAACAACAGATTTCCTCATTTATTCAGTGTCAAAATTTCCAGCATTTAAATTCCAAAGCACTAAAGCTGGAGGTATTTTTTTTCTTGTGAAGTGATTGTTTCCATGGCATCAAAATATTTCATTCTAATTTCTGGTTTTTTTTCAAAACCTTTTATTTCAAAAGTTAGTTCTTTTGAAGTTCCAGTTCAAGAAAAAAGCTCTGCCTATCACTCCAATCTTATCAGATTGCTGCTTTTGTAAAACAAAGTTTTGTGGGGTTGACAAACATGTTTGAATTTAACAGCTTCCTTTGGTTTGAGATTTCTTTAGTGAAAATTATTCCCATGGATTCTATTTGAGACCTGCTGTTACATGACTCAAAAAATAAAAAAAATCCAACAAAAAATGTCATGAAGCAGAATGTGTTTTATTCACCCTGAGATAAATTGCAAGTGTAACAATGCCTGTGAGAAACAGGGAACTGGAGAGAAATTTTCAAGCACTTCAGTGTGCCAAGAAAGTCATACACTCATCAGATATTTCTGCCACAGCCCGAGCTTTTATGAAGTTGAGATATTTAAAGAGTTCTCAATAAAATCCACAACCAAAAGAAGTCACGTTTTCATTCTGGATATGAGGTGAAGACCAGGTTTCTGGAGAGTTTAACAGAAATTTCTGACCTGGGTGTGCCTTGGGGAGTATATCTGATCCAGCCCAGCTTTCTTGTGATTTTTACACTGAAGGCCTCAAAAAGGACTTTTAAATCCCTTCAAGTACTATTTCTCGCTGATAGATTTAGAGAGCTAAGAAAGAAAAAAATTAATTTAAAAAATGGTCTAGTGAAAGATCTCTGGTCATGGCTAGGGGTTGGAACAAGATGATTGTAAGGTCCCTTCTGACCCAAAGCATTCCCTGATTAAGGAGGTAGAACTGATGCTTGAAATTTTACACCTGGCACCCGGAGTCAGAGCAGGGGACACAAGTTATGGAAATGCTGTGTGGTACATCACCAGGGGATACTGCAGATCCTGCTTTTCAGTGGGTAATTATTAAATGTGTGAGAATTTGCCTGCCATAAAACTTGGATTGGGAGCATCAATGTTATACACATGCTCACACAATCGTAAATCAGATTCTCTATCTTGGCAGTACACAAAAAATCCAAAATGTGTGGAAATACACATCTGTATTAAATATACTTAATTTATGATTTTGGATAGCATGGAAAGCTGATAGCTATGTAAAAAAATAAATATATGTCAATTTAATGGTTTTTGCAAAAGAATTTTGTGAATTTGGGAGACATCTTTTTCACATGAGGAAGATTGGATACCATCTTAACCAGGTTAGAAATTCCATAGTCTCCTGTCTCATCTGTAAGCAGAAATAAATACCTGGCTTCTCATTCCTTCCCACACTCTCTTTGTCTTCAAAAAAGACTTTTTATTTTTACAAATAACTCTGCCAAAAGTTTCATCAGGGAAGCAGGAAAGTGCAGCTGTTTGGGTTTTTGTTTGCATGGAGAATTGCAGAGGGAAGGAGAAAGGGAGTTGAGGAGGAGGCACCACGAGATGCATCACTGGAAAAAGCTCTGGCTGGGTCTGCAGTGAATTTAATGCCAGCTCTGGATGCAAGGAACTGGGACTTGCTGCTGTTGATTTGAGTTCATTGGTTTTCACATCTAAACAGGTTTCTAAGTGAGGCTCACCTGGGCTACAGCTGCTCCCAGAGGAATGGTGAACATCAATGGTAAATGGAGATTATTTTTAGCCAAATTCTGGAGTCCTGATATACCTCAGTTTTCACTTTCTCAGCACATTTTATTCAATTTTATTAGGTCATTTAGCAAATAATTTTAATTTTCTGCTTAGATCTGAATTTCTGAAAGTAATGTACTGTTGTACAGTTAATGAGTCTGCTAATAAGCTCCAAGAAAATGTGATTTGCGAATCATTCCAGGACATAACTGTCACTCAGACCCTATGCCAATTAGCATAACCATTAGCAACTATCCCTAAGAGGTCCTTGAAATTTAAATTAGCTTTCCTAAGATCCTTTTTACCAGGGAGGTTGCAGCCTCTGCCTCACTTGGAAAACGAAGTCTGGTGAAAAGCAATAATTCATTAAAGGCAAAGCAGATCTTTAGAGGCAAATGCCCACCTGGGTTCTGAGCAGCAGCAGTGTCTCTGCAAGGCCCTCACGGTGATGTTGAGAGGTGCCATGGCTGAGTGACCACTTGAGCAGCCAAGAGAGGATACAGCAGCAAAATGGGCAGATTTTTACTGCAAAACCAGCTTGAGGGAGTGTTTAGGGAGCAATATGTCACCAACAAGCTCTCTACCTCCTTCTGAGTTTACTGACTTGGTGGATTTAGCTTTGTTGGGGAAAGCCAAAAAGCTGCACGGAGGCTGTGGAGGTTGTGGGCAGTCCTGCAACACTCGGGTGCTGCAGGGACCAGGCCTCCTCTGATAAGGCAAATTTCATCTGGCTGCAGCTCCCACTGGAAGTTGTCCTGAATGCTTCTCTTCACAGGCCCACCAACCCAAAGGAAAGCACTTTCCTCAACACTTGGCTTTTATTTTACTCTTTCCCTCTCTCAGCTCATTGTTCTTTGTGCTCCCGAGACCGATTCCATCATGTGGTTTAGGAAGACATAAATCTTCAAGGATTTCTTTAGGATAAGAACCTCACAGAGATCTTGCCATGCCGTTAATGTAATGTCTTCCCACAGGTGAAGGTTTATGTAGGATATCCACCAGGCAGACACAGCACTTCAGTTCAAATACAAGAGCTTCAGACTCAGGAGGAGCCTGCTGTGGCTTGGGGCTACAACACAACAAAAAAGCAGGTTGTATTGAGCAACTTTAAATACCTAGCAGAGGTTTTGGCTTAATCTGTCTCGTTTTAATCCTTCCTTATCTCATTTACAAAAGGAGAAATGCCTGCACTTGCAGCTGATTTCTGCCAGTTACAGGGGGGTGGTCCATCAGGGCCCTCCATAGCCAGAGACAGCTCATGGGATGATGTCCTTGTCCCTTTCCTCCCTGCAGCCTCCCACAGTGCAGGGAAGAGCTTTCAGTGCAGGATGTGGAGCCCAAAGCTGCACATTTCCCCCTGTGCCTGCATGCATGTGTAGACCTGTGAATCACTGCTGCATCATGTGAAAATGCTTTGTTGGTTTGACAAATATGGATTTTGAACCTCAGGAACACAGCACAGGAAGGTGCTTGAGGCTGGAGGACAGAGCCTGGCAATGAGGTCGAAGGAGTTCTGAACTCCAAAATTATTAGACTGACTCTATCACTCTTTTAACTGAGCTAGTGAACATGAAACACAGGATTAAATAAAGCAATAAAGTTGTTAAAGATCTGAAGCTGATGTGAGTCATCCAGCAGAGATTAAGGCAGTCACACAAATGAACAAAGCAGGTAACACGCTAAGGTAAAAGAGGGGATCAAGTCTGCCAAGATCAAGGAGCTTTCTCAGAAAGTGGTGCAATGAATTAATGGCACAGTAAAAGTGAGCCCTGGGCTGAGCAGACTCCTTGGGCAGCCTGTGAAGGGCTGTTTTCTCCAGAGGAATTCCCCAGCCTCACTCTCTCCTCCAGCTGGAGCAGTGTTTGCCCATCACCACCCTCAGTAGCAGCCAGGGGCTGATTTCCCCAAACCCCACCTGCTAATGGGGTTTAATGCACAGCCACTTGTTTTCCTATTTTCTCTGTTTTAAGGCAACACTGGGGACTTCAAGGACTGAGAGAAGGAGGAATGCAGAGGCAACGTCATGCAAAACCACCTGATTAGGATGATTATTAATAGTAGCACTAAGCAGCAGCTGGGACCTGACTGATTGGAGATCACTGTGGTGTCCAGAGGGCCCCAGGGCACTTTCCAAGGTCTGTTTGTGCCTTTCTGATGGAGCCTGACCAGGTTTGCACAGCTGGGTCCTGTGAGCCCATACCATATCCAGCCAAGGCTCTGCTGGGCAGGATCCTTTCTGAGCCCTCAGAAGCAGCTGTGTCTCAAAGAATGTGACAGCTGAGGCTTGGCTGAACTCATTAAAAACCTGGGTTCCTTTTTTTAATATGGACACACAACAGAAATTCATGTTTTTACTGGCAAGCCTAGGAAAGGTTGGGTCTCAAGCCATTCCCAGCTCAGGTTTGACAAACCTGGAGTTTCCTTGGCTGTGCTGACTGTTGATGGATGATCATTTGCCATATTTTTTTCTCCTGATAGGAACATCTGGGGGTGTATAAATCATATTTCCACGCAAGAGACCAGGTACGGATTTTTGGTATTTGCCCTTAATTGCCTTCTCATTTTTTGTTAGACAAGAAAGGATATTAACAGGATTGCACAATGGCCAATTAGTCTTAAAGGTCTTTAGTTTCATTACTTATCTGGAATAATTTGTAATCTTCCTTTGACAAAGGCAAGGGCCCTTTTTGATAATAACACTAAATCAGGCTGCTGGAGCACATAGTGATTAACATATACAAGGGATGTTATACCAAACAGAAATTCAATTTAACAGATCTCACAGCTAAAACCATATCCCAATTACATTCATATCCTACTGCTTCTCTGTCTTACCCTCTTATCCCCATCTTCAGAGGTCTCAGCATGAATTTATCATGTTTCCTCATGTTCTTGCTCCTATTCAGCCTGCTCAGTACCCACCATTTTTTCCCCCACAATGTTCTTTGATCTCTTATTTCTTTGCTGATCCCTCATGATGCTGCTGGCTGCAGGGACAGGGCACTGGGAGGCTGGTGGCTTTTCTCAGAAGAGAAAATACTTAAGTGGAGAGACTGAGGGCACCAACTCCAGCCCTTCCCTGTGCTATGACTGATCAGATATTGGGCATTTGCCACCTGCCAGCTTCTTGCTCTGTTTTAAATCATTAGAAAGGCAAATGGAAAGGGTCTTTTGAAAGATACATAATGTCATTGTCTTCCCTATAATAAGAATAGGAATATTTCTTTTTGCCTTTGACTACTGGCAAAGTTTTGAAAGAGAAAAGCATTAACTGGGACGAAGAAAGCAAGTAGAGGTTGAATATCCTCTAAATAAAGCCAGTTGTATTCCCTAACAGGAAGTAAGATCCTCATTAATGAGTTATTAATGTTATTGTTACTTATGTTGTTGTTATTACTTTAAAAATTATAGGTTGAAATCAGCTCCTAAGGAGCTGAGCTGCTTAAGTGAACCTGCAGACAAAGCAGATTTTTGTTATAATACCTTCCTTTCTGTGCTATCTCTGTTTCTTCCCAACCTCCTCTAGGTTTATCGAGGTAAATCTTTTCTGGTATCTGAGGACAGTGTTTTAAGTGGAGGTTTTTCCTCTGTACAGTGTGAAGATTATATCAGTTTTTAATATAGTTGGACTTTTTTATATAGGACAACCTAAATGTTGTCCTGATCCTACTCAGTGCAGAGACAGCCACAGCAGCATCATGGAGCAAAGGTAGAGGCAGCTCAGCAGCCAAAGGAGCAGGAGGGATTTCAGCCTATGTCCTGATCTCCTTGTCATTCCCATAAATCTGCAATGGACAGAGCAGTGATATCAATTCCCTCTTTCTATTTTTTTCCTTCTGTGGGATTAAAAAAAAATTGTTCACAAACCAGGAAGATTTCTTAACATCGCTCACAATCATAGAAATATAGAACATCCTGAGCTGGAATGAACTCACAAAGATCACCCAGCCCAGCCCCAGCCCTGCACAGACCCCCCAACAGCCCCACCCTGGGCACCCCTGGCAGCGCTGTCCCAACGCTCCTGGAGCTCTGGCAGCCTCGGGGCTGTGCCCATTCCCTGGGGAGCCTGGGCAGTGCCAGCCCCTCTGGGGAAGAACCTTTCCCTGAGCTCCAGCCTGACCCTCCCCTGGTATAGCTCCAGCTCTTCCCTCAGGTTCTGTAGATGGTCACCAGAGAGCAGAGATCAGTGCCTGCCCCACCTCTCATGCGAATGACCCTGCTTAGAATTCAGTGCCACCCAGACTGAAATCAGCTGTCACCTCTCAAATGCCTCTGCAGTGCTGGAAGCGTCAAACAAGTTTGTCAAAAAGTGGCCAGCTGCCTGCACACAAAGCATTCACCTGGGTCTGGGTTCTGGTACCTTTTTACATGCTAAGAACTGTCTCTTTCTGTAGGCAACACAGGCAATAAAACCTGCCACTTTCACAAAATCAAACAGGCAGAAGAACGTGGAGCCAAGGAATCTCTGTTACATAGCAGGTTGTGCTGTTTGTTGGTTGTTGTACAGCTGTAAAAACTAAAACCAATTGAAACATGTCTGAGTGCCAGAGAGCTGGCAGAGCTCCTCTAGCTGCAGGGAAATGAGGATTTGGTCTGATTCTGTGTGGATTGGGCTGGGCTTTTTGTCAGCATCAGCTGCTCACCTGTAGCAACACAGGAGCATTTCCTCCCTTTGCCAACCTCTCTTAGGCTTCTCCAGTCAAGCTGTGGATTGCTGTGGCAGAGACACCTCTGCTACTGCAGGGCTGTAGTGATGGGGGCAGATGCCTGCTTTGGGTCCTGCATCTCACAGGCTGCTCAGAACAGCCCAAGATGTGTACGTGGGCCAGGCCTGCATGGCCAGGTGGGAATATCCTTGGACATGTTCTTCCAAGGTTCCTCTCCCCATGCTGTGTGTCCCTGAAATGTCCCCATCTGCAGCAAATCCCATCCCCATGCCTTGTGCAGGTTTCTGGAAAATGGGCTGGTGGGTAAAAATAAAAGAAAGGCTCCATGAAAGTGCTCCCAGAAAGGAGCTGATCAATGAGTTTAACCCTCATGAAACACTAGAAAGCACGAGGCTGCACATATTGACTGCTGGGAAAGCTGTGGTCAGTAGCCACACAGACACTCCACACACAACACACAGAGCTGTAGGAATCAGTTTCATCAGTGCCACACATCACAAAGCTGTTCATTACATACTGTGCCTCACAGGATTTATTGTCACCTGGTCCATGTCCCGTGCTGAGTGTTGACCTGGGAGTCATGAATCCACAACTTCCATTTCTACCTCTTCCACAGTGACAAGGTGGACTGATTTCCATCCAAGTGATTTAAATGAGCCACTGGGGAACCGTGATTTAAATCATTGATGTTTGCTTTTTACATTGGCAGGAGAGGCAGCTTTAATGATGTATGGTCCTACTGCTGCGGCTAAAATCTAAATTCCTGGAATATTCCCTCCAGATAATCTCTGAAGTTCCTGCATTTGCCTCTGGCTGGTGAGCTGCACACAAGGGAGTGAATTCTTGGCTCGGCTGGGCAGTTTGGAGCTGCTGTGCTTGTATTGGCAGCCTGGAATAGGCAGCTCAGAGGGAAGGTGCCAAATGGGGTTGTATTAAGCACCTCTTGGCTGCTGCTGAGCACAGGATTAGGAGAGAGAGGGCTCTGGAGAGTAGGGAAGTGTGGAAGGAGTTTGGCAGCACTGCTGGAGCAGACAGGTGTGTGTGTCTGAGCAGTGGCTGCCCTGCAGCAGGATGGGGCAGGAACTGGTTGGAATGCTCATACAGGCAGGACAGGGCAGTGTGAGCCATCAGCAGCCTAGGAATTTAAAATTTCCAATGTGGATATGAAAGTATTAAAAAAAAATCAAGTCTGGATGGATAGATGGTGAATTCTTAGCTGCAGTTATACTCTGCACCCTCAGGGACTCTGAGCAATCTGGGCTTGTGGAAGCTGTCCCTGTCCTTTGCTGGGGGTTGGAGTAGATGGACTTTAAATGCCTCTTCCAACAAAGCCATTCTCCAATTCTATGACTCTATAATATTCATGAAAAGATTTTTGTACTATTATTTAAAATAATACCTTTTCTGGAAAATCTGGGAACTTTTGGATGCATAATTAGTGAACAGATGGTTTCCATTCAAGATGGCCTTTCCTTTTTTCTCCTGGATAAAAGAAGGTTCTATAACTAGACAAAGTGATTTAATATTTTGTTTGACCTTACATAAACCAGTCCTTCATTTTCACATTTTGCAATTAAAAAGGGGGGAATTACATACTTCTTTTCCAGTGGGGAATCACATGGATGGGAAGAGGGACTTCAGGATGTGAAAAGGCAGTGTTTTACTTATGAGTCTTATTCATTAAACCAGAGTCCATCAAAGCACTGGGTGTAAAAGATAATGGATGAGAACAATATTTCTAGTCACCTTTTAGTGTGTTTTTAAAGAGGGATCTTTTTCTCTCACCCCCAATTTATACTCTTGCATTTGACAGATATATTTTTTTTACTTTCTGCATTGCCCTGTCACTACCACAGTGGCTGAAGAAGCTGAAACCATGAAAACCAGTCCTTTAGTTCCTGCAAAACTGACCATGAGCTTATGCATCTCTGTGAGCATCAGCTCTGGGTGAGCCAGATTAGTTGGTTTGACCTTCTCTTTTCTGCAATCACCAGCATGTGACATCCAGATAGAGCACTTTTAGTTTTACGTGTGTAGTATGTTATAATACATTTATGCAGTGAATATTGAATCTTGGAATCTAAACAGATTGTTGTTTATAGAGCAAAAAGTATCTATAGTTTGCTTTATATATATATGATTGTGCTTTCAAAAAGTTCCTCTTTTCCTGTTGCTTTTATCCATCCTGGTGTGTGTTTGCTGGCAGCTCTTCCTCTTTCATGTTTTCCTTTCTCCATGCACAAAGTGGGGAAAGGGCTTACCATAAGTATATAACCCAGTGGGATTCCCTAGCTCTAAACCTGCAATTAATCCCAAGCACTGTTATTTCTTTGTTGCAGAAGGCACTTTTCACACCTTGCATGGTGGAAGCAGCACGACACATCTCACCATCCCCTTTCCATTGTGTGCAGCATGCCCTGCCCTTCCAGAGCACGCAGAGAAGATTAACACCACCTGACACAGCAGCAGCTCCCTGACAGGGCTTCCTGAGGTATTTTGTGAGTGCCACAAGATTCAGAAAACCTCTAAGGCAGGAGAGCTCCGAGCCTGCCTCACCCGTGTGGGTGGATGGAGCTTGGAGGATGTGTGGTGCTGTGTGTTTCAAGGCCAAGCACTCAGAGATGATGGTGCCTCAGGTTTTAACTTTTATATTTTTCAGATTCTATTCTGCTTTACTGTGAAAGTCTAGGCTTCATAAGAGGGGATGGTGATCTCTCTTCACAGAGTAGGAAGACAAAAAAATTCCTTTTCTAGCTAGGGACCCAAGAACAACCACTCCAGATCTCAGACAAACCACTCCAGATCACAAACAATGGTGGACCAAAGAGAAGACAAGAAGGATGGGACTTCATAAGCTGAAGCTCTAATTAGACAATTAATTCCAATATGCAAATGGACCAAAACTTATAGAAGTGAGAGACTTTGTGACCGGTCATCCATTTTGTGACTATTTTGGGTTGTGCTGCCCAAGGTGGATCTATTTGAGGTCTCTTAATAAATCCTGACTTTATTCTTTCGCTCTGCCTAGTCTCTGCTCTAGGTCAGCCTTCACAAGGCATCAAAGAGGAGAGCTCTGCCCCTCCCCATCTCCTGGCTCCTGTGCCATGGCCCTGGTGTGTCCTGTGACAGATGTGTGGTTACAGCACATTCCCCTTGTCACCTGCAGCAGGGGCCTGAGGAGCAGGAGCTCTTTTCCCACCAGGGCTGGGGTGATGCAGACAGTGCTGCAGCCATCAGAGCTGATGTTCCTGCACAGGTCTCCTCTCCTCCCCAGCTTCCTTCCCTCCTCCTCCTCTCTCCTTCATACCCACACTCATCTAAGGGAGGAGAAACCATGCAAATATTAATATGGCGTTATGAGTTCCAAAGCCAGGCAGCTTGACTGGTCTTTTCATCACTGATATGATAAGGTGGTGAGCAGAGAAGATACCATCAGAGGTTGCTTTCATCTCTGCAGATAGTGAATGAGCTAGATATGTATCTTAGACATGAAAAGGATCCTCGTTGAAGGCTCTTCTGAAAGTCCTAATCTCTGTGGTTCATATGTATATTTTGAAGGTTGTTAACACCCCCTGCCTCTCCCCTGCAGGGCTGTGAGTGTGAAGGAGCTTCCAAGAGCTCTGCTCCTGCCTCCTTGTGTGTCTGAGGGAGCCTGGGCACCAGGGCTCATTACCCACCTCCCTGTGAGGAGAAAACAGAGCTATTAAAGGACATCTATTTCAACCACTGTGACCAAAGGCAACAGGAACACTTTGGCCTCTGTGGCTCTTTTCACGTGGGAGTCTCAAAGTGCTTTGGCATCACTAATTTGAAGCAGAAACCTCACTAATTAACATTTATGTCTGGGATGGAGGAATGTGTTCTGCAAATCAGTGATGATATGAGCAGTGCTGATTTACCACCAGATGATGGATAATGTGTGGCAGAGTAGGCTGTGATAATTTGCTTTTAAAAATCTCTTTTGGATTTGGTGAAAATTTGTTTTTAAAATCTCTTTTTGGCTCTCTTTGACAGAGAGGGATCTGCAGCAGAGCTTTACACCACAGGGTTCTTAACCCAGAAGGGAATCTCAAGCATAGTCCTGAAATATTTGTGCCAAATTTCTTTCTCTCCCTAAAGTTACAGGGATGTGGAGGAAAGGGCTGGTGTCTAAGTGGAGAGTAGAATTTTTACCCTGTGTAATCTGTACTGATATCAATATTTGAACTCAGAGAAGTTTGATCCCAGTCCTAAGCAGCATGGAAAGATTTGTGGGCTCTGCATAGAAAACCAGGATTTCACAGAAGCCATTGACTCAGAAACATTTCTGGGGAGGAAAGGCAGGGCTGGTGCACTGTTCATGGTGCAGGGCCCTCTGGGTAGCACAGAAGCTGCCCTCAGTCGGAGCTGGTGATGGGTTTCATGATGATGATGGTGATGATGGCAGTCTGCAGAGCCCTGGGTGCTTCTTCACTGCAGTCTCAGCAGAGGGAGATTGGGAACAAGATACTTCTTCACCTGGAAAAAGCTCTTTTAATTGTGACTCCTGTGCCGTATCCTTTGTTGTCAGCACCCAAAACACAAACGAGCCAAGCAGAGCCAAGGTGCTGGAGACGAGAAGCCTCTGGGCCAGGAGGGCTGGATGGTGTTCCAAGGTCTCTGTCTCCTCAGAGCTGCCCCTTGGGAAGCCAGAGCTGAGCCAGGAGTGCAGTTGTGCAGAGGCTGAGCTGGCAGAGCCCTGCCTGTGCTGCTCCTCATCCCAACCCTCTGCTTCCATTGCTGGACCCAGCAAAGCCTAACAAGTGCCCAAAATACAGCAGTACAATAATGAAGAATGCTGTGCAGCAGAAAAGCACCCGTAATGAGGGACTTAATTTGGAACATATCATTTGTCTGATAATTTGGAGGCACATCTCAAAACAGTGCATAAGAATGGAGTTTGCTGCACCAGCTGAAGTCACCCCAAATGTTCTTTATTTGTTGCAAATCCCTTTTTAAATCTAAGCCTTCAGAACCTGGAACCAATAAATGACATAAAAGAATGAATGTTCACCACACATACTTTGGATTTGGTTCAAACACAATATTAGAAAGCTGAATTAATTGTGTTTGTATCAAACCCAAATATATTTTATAAAACAATGAAGCCTCTTAAATGGCTAACTGCTGTCCAGAATGTATTTTCCCTGAACCAAACTAGATAACAGCATATCCCTCTTAAATTGGTCAGGAGAGCTGGCTGCCAAATGACAATTCTCTGCCCCATATTTATTCACCATCTGTGACTTCCACATCAATTTTCTCATTTTAAAAATCAAAACTTGAGGTTTTTTCTCCCCTTTCTCTCTCTTCCTCTCTGCCAGAGTTGCAGGGTAAATCCAATGGCTGAAAATGAGGTTATGTTTTAGTTCCTGCTGCAGAAATGGTTTCTGCATGATAGAGTGTGGCTCTTCCTCTGCAGCTCTGTTGTCTTTGGTGTGTGCAGAACTTTACACCAATTGGTTATGGATGGGCAATAGCTGGGAGGAATTCCCTTGAGACTTGTTTTTCACTAAGGAAGTGGTGAAGAATGTGAGAGGGAAAGGGGAGAATCAGAATCAAGTTTGCCCATTTGTGGCAAATTTACTAGCCTAGAAGTCTACATTTCCTTGAGAAATGCTGGTTTATGGAGGAAGCAACCATCTTCTAAGAAGGAGAATTACAGAAATTAGTCTGGGATTTTAGTGAGCCAACATCACTATGTTTTTTCTACTTCTGTTCTTAAAAAACCATCATATTTTATGAGTAAAGATCATTCATGATGCCATGTAAAAATCTTAGTACATTTCCATGCTCCTCATCCTCCTGCCCCAGGCAGGGAGCAGGCAGGACATCTCTGGGGCAAGGATTAAGTCTGAGGAGTGTGGCACTGGCTGAAAAAAACTCTTTCTGAATATCTCATAACCCAAGAAACATGGGCTCAATGGCATCAGTGGTAGCTGAATTTATGACAAGTTTGCATCTTCCTGCAGAGTGGGATCAGCCAGTGCTACCCCACGCCACTGCTGAGAGATCAAGGACTCAAATGTGGTGCTGAATTTTTGGGGTTGTTCTTGCTCTGCATCTCACTTATGTAGCCAACAGAGTACACAAAGCTCAGGGTATGAAGGAGTATAAAAATAATAAAATTTTCAAAATGAATTTGTCTTGTCCTTCCACCTGCAGTTTTTGCATGCCTCCCTTTGTAGCATCACACACCTGTTACTATAGTAACACTGGGGCATTTTAACCCTGAGCTGGTGCTGGCCACGCTCAGAGAGAAATCAATCCACTACAACAAAGCCAGGGCTCCTGCAGGTGACAGAAGACAGCTGCTATCATGCTTGGCTTAGAGGTCTGGAATTGTAAATAACACCCAGGTATTGTAAATAACAGCCATTGAAATTCTGAGCAGAATTTATGATCGAGCTGTGGATAAATACCTTCTCACACAATTACACATTACTGGAGGCTGATGTCTTGCAGTTCCAGAGGGGGGATCAGTTAAACACTGCTTACATTTGTTTGTCTGAGCTGGAAAGCAGGGTTGCTTAGCACAGGTTTTCCCTGAGTAGCTTGACATGACCCTCAGCTTCATCCAGTGTTTAGTTGGACACAAACTGGTTTTGAGGTGAGCAGATAACTGCCTGTATCCCTATGCACAGCTTACAGAATGCAGTCCTGAAACTTAGGCTCCGGTTTTATGAACCTTTCTAAACTGCTCCATGAGACTGATGTAAATGTAAACGTTTTTGGACAAGCTCCAAGAACTGGTATGTTTTGCTTTGTGTTTGTGTATACCTCTGATAGCTCTAAATCAGAAACTTACCTGAGTGGTTTTTGCTACAGACATGACGTGGAAACTCCACAAGAAAAAGCTGCATTGTGCCATTTCTGATACTTTTTGGGAAACATCAGCAGAACCATTTTTTCTTAGAGGTATTTGAATACTCCCACTCCTTCCCCTACTATGGCTATTTTAGCTGTGGATACAAAGGGTTTATCTTTTGGATTAAAAGCTCATTGAGTTGCCCTATTCTCTTCACCCTGTCTTACACAGCTATTCTGCAGATGGCAAGAGAAAGATGTCATCTGGAGGCAGCAGCTGGAGCCATGGGAGGTGAGGGAGGGTGGGTGTGGGGTGCTGCTTTCCTGCCTGAGCAGGGATCCAGGCAAATGAAAGGTGCAGTGAAGGGAGATGCGGGAAAAAGGCAATGCTCTCCCAGGTAATTTACTTGGAGGAATAAAATTACACAAGGAATGATTGACAAATTAGTAACACTTTGCACCTTGTTTTAATGGGATCCGATCTTAGGGAGGAGAAATATGTTAAGTTTCAAATTGCCCACTTCACCAGTTGCTGCCTTCTCTAGAATCCAAATCAAGGTAGGCATTTGGTGCTAAATCTTAAGGAAACAAATTGCTTTCTATGCTACACTGCATTCTTAAAACAGCTTTATTTGAAAGTCCAGCTGAGCAAGTTAATTTAAACAGTGAGCTGGGCCATGACAGTTCAGCACTTGTTATTGAGGCCAGTTACTTCCATGAGTACAAATCACACTGCCAGGTGAACTTAAGCTAAACCTGACCTTGGGCTCTAACTCAAAGCCATCTGATATCCATGAGAGACTTTCAATTGACTTAATGGCTCCTGGAGTAGATCCTGGGTGACATCAGCAATCAGTGGTGGCCTCGCTTGATTTACTGGCCCCAGTGACCCACGTTCACAGGGAAGGGAAGCAATTTCCCAAAGCCCTCCTTCTCCCTACTCACCCTGACAAGAGCTGCCTCGTGCCAGCTCTAGCTCCATCCTACAGCTGGGTTTATGCCTCTGCCCCAAGGGAACCTCCTGGAGAAAATGTGATGTCTCTGCCAGCTGCATCCTCATTATATATTTACATATATATATATAGATATAAATGTGTTGGTCCCAGTGCCAGAGCTTGTGAGGCAGAGGGAAGATCTAAAGCCAGGCCTTAAAATGCTCCTCAAGCTGGGCTGCTCCTCAGTCTGTCTTTGAGGCCCTCTCCCATGGCCTCGGCCCTTGCAGGCCTGCTGGCAATACCATGTGTCCATTTTATTGAATGTAAGTGATCTGAAACTGCCAGTGCAACATCCCGATTTAGTAATGAGACTTATTGAAGCTTTATGAGCTGCCTTGGCTTGCAACACAATTAAATTTCAGGAAATAGAAAATATTCCAGTGAGGCTGGTGGGTTTGTAATGCTATTTGAGGCATAATGCATAATAAAACTGTGCCATTTAAGGTTTAATATCATACGCAGCAGCCCTAAATGACCAGTAAAAACATTATGCAAATTTTTAAAGAAATTATTGCCTCCTGTAAATGACAATTTATCAATGGCTTGTAAAGCAAGGGTTTTTCTTCTGGTTATGAACCAAAGAAAATACAGAAATAAGCAGGCAGAAATGGGTGATAGGAACAGAAGGTCAACAAAAAGATGTTCAGTAGGAATTGTGTCTTCCTGTCAGCCAGGGCAGGAATGTAATGCATTATTAATTCTCTGTACTAACACACCACATTCAGCCTTCACCACCATAATAAAACAAAACTTACATTGGATTAAAAATAATTAGATTTTTTGTGGGCACAATGCCTGCAATTCACTTTTTTTTTTTTTCGTCTTCTCTTTTACACTTCTCATGTTTGTTGAACATTTCTAGACTTCTATTTGTTAAACATAAGGGTAAACCCCACCACATCTTTAATGTCAGAACACCTCTTGCATTAGCAAGACTCTGAATCATGAGGAGGAAACATGCAAGATTCTCAAAGTGCCCATGGGCTTGCATTGCCCACTGCAGCCTGCCCTAGGAGCCCTGGGAGCAGGGATAAAACCATCCCAGAGTCACAGAAGGACTCCCAGCCTTTCCTTTATCTGGGCAGTGTGGGTAGAGCCTGGCTCCGACAGACAATCCCATCACATGCAAGTGCTTCACATTATAATGGGTTTTGAAAAATGTTTTGACTGTTATGGAGCCCTTTTCACAGTCATGCCATCAATTCAGTGTGAGAAGATATTTTATTTTAAATGTGCTACGAAGACACAGAGGCATTTGCATTGTTAATTTCTCAGATGTCAAACAAATACCATTATTGCAAAATGAATGCAGCCACCCAGCTGAGAAACAGATCCATTCACAGCAACTAAGTGAAACTTAAAAAATGAATGAGTTCTGCTGATTGCAAGTATCATCAGAAATTAATAATGCTCTAGGAATTTTTCACACAAAAGAGAACGAAAGCATTGTGGCTGTTTGTTTCCACTTGTCTAGCTTCCCTCTTCTCTGAGGTGTAAGGGCTCATCCTTGGCTTCAGCTTTAAAGGTCCTGGACAGCAGCAGTGGTTTTGTTGCCAGTCTGGGGAATTGATCTTTCCAGTGACATATGATGTGCCCCTCAAGTCTTGGCAGTTGAGGCACCTTTGTGTCCCCTGCCCAGCTGGATTCCAGAGCAAGGCCTTTGTCTGCTGTCATTTTCTCCTTTATGCCAGACCCTTCCCATTTTCCCAGCTATGAAAAGCCTCATCCCTTTCCTTCAGAGTGATTCTTCCTTTTTATTTTCTCTCCCACTGCACCCTTCCTTCAGCAGGTGGTGCAGACACTGCTGTTTCCTGCCCTCCTCTTCCCATTCCTGGCCTTTCCTTCCCTGTCAGCTCCATGGCCTTGGCATTCTTTATGTCTTTGTGCTGGTAATAACAACTTCAGCTCTTGGAAAATTAGTGAGATGAACTTGTTGTGTGACAAATTACACATAAACAGCTCCGAAAATCCATCTGAAGTATTTGTCTGTGTCTGTATATTCATCTGTTAGATGAATCACTTGAGTTATAAAAACTGTGGAAGAGAAAAATCTAATGGAAATGATAATATGATTACTGCCCATAATTCTCACCAATCAAGCATATCAGTTACACACAAGTAGGTTGTCTGGATGTTTGTGGGGTTTTTTTATTTTATTATTTAAATCTGATTAAGCAGCTGATTGCAGGTCCTTATGTACCTTTTCACACAATTTATCCTTGAAGTGAGAAGCAACAGCTATATATTTATTTTATTCTATTTCATGGTTGTGCAGCAGTCAAGCTTCAAGGGCTGAAGGCTCTGTGCCCTTCTCTGCATCATTTTGTTTCAAATATTGAGAGAACACAAGAGACATATTTGTTTACAGATGCACTTACTGAGGAGCTAATACTGGTCTCCATGTCAACCTGTATTTTACTTATTTATTTGGCCTTTGTTTGAAAACCCTTCCTTTGTGTGTTGAGCAGACACAGCTGAAGAATTAGCATCTCTTTTGTACATTAACAGCAATATCAAAGCACGGGCTGAAATAAAGTGATCACCTTGCAGAAAGAGTGACAAGATTCAGGCTCAATGTCTTTTATCAGGAAATCATAGAACACCCAGCAAATGGTATTTAAAAAACCTTCAGGTATGAAGACAAAAGCCGACTATAATGAGAAGCTACTGCAAGGAGATTGGATATTAATTGTTAAGAAGGTTATAAATCCTGAAGTTGATGGGTTGCACACAAAGGAGAAGTGCATAAGGAGGTATTTACTCTGGGTATTAATTTTTAAGCTGAAAGAATTTATTGCAAAACAACTCAGCTACTCTTACAAACTCCAGTGCTCTGAACAAATTGAGTTCCAGCTTTGGTCTCCTTGCTCCCCAGAAGTGCTGTGCTACCTGGAGCAGGCTCTAGCAAGCCAGGAAAGAAATAACAGGGTTTGTTTGTCTTTGATCACAGAATCATTTAGGCTGGAAAAGGACTTTGAGAACATCAAGTCCAACCAATTCCCTGTACTGCCAAGGCCAGCACAAAACCGTGTCCCCAAGTGCCACATCTACATGTTTTTATATCCCTCCAGGGATGAACTGAGAGCAGCCATTACCTTTCTCTGGACAGGGCTTTGGCTTGCTGAGAAGCAGGCTTGATATGTGAGATTAAGTTAAAAAATACATTCCCTAACAATATAGCTTTGGGGTCCTCAGAGGAAAAGCAAAATATTCTCATTAAATACAGAGTAATTCATATCAGCTCAACTACCAACACCACTCCAGTTGTGTGATTCAGTAAATATATTTAGCCAAGACAATCAGGTGTAGCTGATTCAATACACTATTTATCCACCTGCTTTTCAGAACAGCTTTTGGAGAAGAGATGGAGCCAAGAGAGCAATGGAGGCAGCCGTGCACATCCCAGCCAGGACATCTGCTCAGTGCTCATCCTCTCTTGATTTCAGTAGGGTCAGGTTGGGAGCTCTTGGGACTACTCCAGGTTTGTTATTTCAAAACCAACATCTTTTCATTTGGTTATTGTGCCATAAAGTTGCTAGTTTCACCCTGCCAAGAGCTGCTGGTGATGAGGTGGAGGCTGTTCCAGCACACACTCATTAAATGTGGAGTGGTGTCTTCCTGACCTGGCCACCAGAACCTGGGTACTGCACACCTTGTTCGTGTGCCATGGCACTAACAGAGCATTTTGGAACTGCTCCATTTGGGAGTGGAATCCAGATTTTAAAGCCAGTCTCCAAAAGGTATCTGCTCATTTAATTCATTTGTGGTAATAGCCTCAAATGAGAGGCATTCATTTCCTCTTAATGTAACTATATTATGAAATTCTATTGTGAATGAGGCACTTGTAGGAAATCTTAATTATTTTTTAAAGCTTTACTTCCTTTCAGACAGGCAGATTTAGAAGATACATTTGGTCTTGTACAAATGAGCCCTTACTGCAGCTCTGAGCAGACTTTCCCAAGGGGTATTAGACTCAAAAAGTTCCACAGACTTTCTGAGAAAATAACAACTAAAGACAAAACTTCCACTCAGTTTTATGTATCCCACTGATTTTTAGTAGTTGAAAAAATGGATAGAATACATTATATTCACATAATATTCTTTTTTTTTCTATTAAAAACACATCATTTTTTCCCTCCAATTGTAAGAGCTGCAATTCAATGTTTGCTAATGCCCAGCACCACTCAAGTGACAACAGAGCTTGACAGCAACTGGGAACCACGATGGCATTGCTGCTTCATAGAGGGGACTAGAGAAGTCCCCAAATCATTTTTGGAGAAATAAGACCACAAAGGGTCTGCACCACTGCTGTTGTACAGGCATTATTTTGGTGTGTGAAAGCCTCAGACATTTGCTCTCAGCCCAGATCCATTAATGCTTTGCTCAACAGGTCAGGGGTTTTTTTAGGTGCAAATTGAATATTTGCATTGCAATTCAAGACAGACATTTCTGCTATTCACTTTTAGACTGAAACAGGGAGGAAAAGTAGGATCCTGGGTTTGGACTTGTGACCAAAGTGGTGCTGGAAACCCCTCTGAAAGTGGAGTCTTCCTCACTCATGCCCTGGGACCTGCATTAGCTGCTTTTTCCAGACACTGGGGGTAAGTGCTACACCTCCCTAACCACTGTTCCCAGTGGAAAGTAGTTTTCCTTCACCTTCTCCAGCTGCCCATCAGGTGCCATTGGCACTGAAGGCACTGTCAAGGCTCCACCAGCCCTGCAACATCCAGGGCTGGAGCAAGGACAGTCCAGGAGTGTGTCTCCTTTCATCTTTCTGTCTCTTTTTTGTCTTTCTGTCTCTCTTTGCCTTCCTGCCCTTTTGGAGATCCTTGCTGCCAGAGGGTTTGCTGTGTTTGTTTGATAGATGTAGGGACACCTAGCAGAGGGAAAGGGGAGGGAGAGGGGCTGGGTAGGAGACAGAGCATTTTCAGCTTGGATTTCAGAGGTACAAAGGCACAGACATGTGTTTATAATACAGAGGTTTTTTAATTTATTTATTTTAAAAGTGCTTGCAAGATTAATCGTACCCTAGAAAAATCAATAGTAACTCATCACAGGCAAAATCTTCTGGAACACAAAATCCCACTGAAGGGGACAAAGCAAAATTATGGCAGTCTGCAGCAGGGCTAATGAGCCCGTGATTAAAACTGAGGACTAGCTGTGACACTGCACCTCTCCTAGAAGCCTCCCAAGAAAAATGGCCCATTGGAGTCCTAGATCCAGAAAACAATTTAGTCACCATTAAAAAGAAATAATTTCAATACCACTAAAAGAAATAATTAGGCAGCTTAGAATTCTAAACACAAATTGAGAACCAAGGCCCTTAATCTCTCCCTGCCTCAGTTTCCCTGCTCTAAAGCTGTGAAATTTCCTTTCTCTCCTGTTGGATTTCTTGGTTTTCTCAGGTTTTGACCTGGGGAAGGGCAGCTCTGGCTGAACACAGTGCTTTGCCCAGGAGACTCCCACTCCTGCCAAGCACCTCAAGCTGCTGCTCTAAAACAGAAATACCTTGTGACGAAGTTTGGGTTGAAATATGCTGGAGAGGCAAAAAGAAAGCAAAGCAAGAAACGGATTTCCAGGAGGGAATTTGTCAAATGAGTCCCTTAAATCTCATCAGGAAAAGCACACTGTGAAGGATAGCCTTGAACTGTTGGGGGATGAAGTCATTTTACAACATATTTTGAACAGCACTCCTTAGGTGTTCAGAGTGCTGGTAGGTTATAGGAACTGGTGAGATGATCTCTCTTCCAGGAAGTCACCTGAAAAGAAACAGCAATTTATTCCCACTGGATACCCTCATAATTTCTGTGAATGCAAAACGAAGCCAGAAACAAGGCTGCAGAGCATTTCTGGCACAATACATTGGCAAGGTCTGATTTGGAAGGAATGAAAACTGCATGTGTTGAAAGTTATTCTAATAATATTTATCAGAAGAAAAGGCCTCACAGAGGCAGCTGCCAGGGCTGAATCAGAATGTGACAACATTCCACTGCCTCTGATCTACATCAGATCTCAAAGATCTGGCAAGAAATTTCAACCAGAGCAATTACCTATATGGCTATTTGTTAAGAGTTGTCTCAAACACAGCACTCAGAGAAATTGAACTGTCAGAAGCTAATACAGGAATAATAAGAAGACATTTCATCTCCATTGGACACTAGAGATGAATAGCATGTAAGTCTGAATGGGGAAAAAATAAATTGAATATGTATTTGGCTTTAGTTTTTGTTAAAGGACTATAACATGAATAATGAATATTTTAAGGAGAGAAGACTGGGCCTTCAATTTCTTTCAATAATGTTAGTGTTGTATATACTGGTTTGAATAAAATACATTTCATAAAACACCTACACACAGCTCTGCAATACATTATGGATGGCTCCTCTTGAGAAATCTTACACCGCTTTCAATTTTGACACAGTGATACAGTAATAATGGAAAATTCAGGCATAATATTCAGGCTGCATCTTTTCTCCCCTCTCTATTATTTTGTGCCACACTGGGTGAGCACAGATATGCTCTCCCTGTGCTTCCCAAGGCAGCTCGTGTGGTGCTGTGGTGCTCCCAGGAGAAGGGATCTGCTGCGCTGGAAGCCTGGGTCCTGTGTCTTGTGGGCTGAGCATGGAGGCTGGAGCAGGATTTTCCACCCAAAGGACCACAGAGGAATTGAATATCTGCACAGAAAGAGGCTGCCAAGGCTGGAGGAGCTGCCACCAGGACACAGACAGAGGCTGTGCTTGATTAGGATCAAACCATGCAGCCCAAGAGCTGTCCCTGGGCAGTGATGGAGGAACCTGAGTGCCTGGACAAGGCCTGAAGGAGCTCTCCACCTGTGGGGAAAAGCAGCACAAAGGCAGCAGGAGGAAGACATCAAAGAGCTCAACACAGTGTTTGAAGGAGGTTTCCCGTGGTGTTACTGCTGGTGCAAGATTGTCTGGAGATGATGTGGGCCAAGAAAACTCCTGCTTGTTTTCTTATGTGAGCAAAAGGCAGCAGGAAACTTCCTTCTGTCCTTGCCTGGTCTGCCCACTGCTGCCAGCCTCACAGAACCTTTACAGAGACCCAGGCTGCAGGAAGGAGCCAGGGAACTGGTCAGGAACTGATTACCTGGTCTCACAGGTGTTCCCTGTCCAGCTGGGGTGGGTGCTGAGGCTCCCAGCGAGACAGGCCACCCATCCCTGTGATCCCTGCACAGCCTGCTGCATCCTGCCAAAAGGCTGGGAAAGCCAAATAAACTCAGAGGGCAAGTGAGTTGTTCACCAGCTTAGCCAAAAGGACTCTCAGAACCTCTCTTTCCAGGGACTTTGCCTTGAGCCCTCTCCCTGTGCAGCCTTCTGGATAAATCTTCTGGATTTATTTCCTGCTGGAGCCCTTATCTGCTGTGGGGGTGAGCTCTTGTGTTAACAGCAGGGCAGATGCTTTTGGCTTCCTGCTCTGCATGCACAGCCTAATTTCTAGGCAAATTATGAGGGGAATTGTGAAATGCTGTGGTAAACAATCAGGCTTTTGAACTAAAAAGGGATCTCTTATTGATGAACAAATGTTATCAGGCAGTGCTGTCCCCAGCTGGATTCAAAGAGCAGGAGAGCAGTGAGGAGCACAAGGAAGGTGCCACAAAGGTGGTAAGGACAGCACTGAACACCACTCAGGACCATGGATCACCATGATCCACCAGCACTGGAGGAAGCTTTTAGCTGATGTTCCTGGGGCTGTGATGACTACAGGTGCTGGAAAAGGCCAGGGGCACACACCCACTCCACACTGCTGGGCTCTGAAATTTCTGAGAGAGAACCTCCAGCTTCTCCCACAAAATTTTAGACATTATTTTTTGTTCTTTTCCAAGTCTCAAGAGGCACATAGGTAATCTGCAAGGATAAGTACTCCAAAGTAAAAAGGCTACAGAGGCTGTCTGGCAGATAAAAATAGCAAAAGTAGCCAACAAATCCATCTCTGCTTTGGAAATGCTGCACAGGGAGTGAAATTCCAAATGGTCATGGACCTTATGAGCAACAACTCTGAAATCAGGAACAAAAACTACCCACGGATACACTTCCAAAGGTAAAGCACAACATTCCCCAGAACAATTAGCAATCACAACACTGTGTTCTTTCCAATTACTGCCAGCCATGCCTGAGCCTCCCAGCAGGTAAAATGAGAGGGTTCAGCCTTGAAATGTATAACACTGATTAGCTGAGAGCTCCCCAAGGGCTGTTGTGCACAGCAGGATGGGCACAGAGCAGAGAGCACGGCACACTTGGGTCACACCTGCACACACACGCCCTTACAGAGCACTAAAAACACAGCAGAACTGAAAGAATTAGGGAGGAACCCACTCTGTTAGGATGGTGGGGGAAAGGACTAGTGAAAGCAGGAAAATGAAGCTGCTTTGAAATGCGTAAATTAAAGGGGGCTGGGGGACCTCTGGTTTGCCTTTGCCAGGTGCAGAACATCAGATTTTAATGCCTGGAGGGCTTGTTTGGGATCTACAGGTGTCTCCAAGGGACTCACTCCTCTCTGAATTTCATAGAATCCTAGAATTATGGAGTGGTTGGGCTTGGAAGGGACTTTCAGAGTGATCTTGTTCCTGTCCCTGCCGTGGGGTTTCCCCTGGGAGGGCACCTCACCATTCTGGTGCCATGAACAATATGTGAGAGACAAGCAGTGTTGGATAATGTCAAAGCACAGTAATACCCAACTCTTCAGGAGCAGGAGGATGAGATGGGAGCTGCTGTTGGTGGCTTTGTTCAGCCTGTCACCTCTGGTGTCACCCCTGGACTCCTAACCCTGCCAGGTGAGGAGCAGAAGGCTCCTGGGCAGTGGAAGCAGTGTCAGTGCTCTGGGGCAGAACAGTTTAATAAAATGAAATAGAACTCCTTTAAGTCCTCTCCACATGTAGGACAGGACAAGTTTTTCCAAGGAAATGGAACAGTTCAGTATTATTTGTGACAAATTATCTATGGGGAAAAAATATAATTTCCCAGTCAGCTTTCTTGCTGAATGCCTCTGCCTGGTAGCCAGCTGTCTGCCAGCTTTTGCTAACATCACCAGATCTAAAATTATAGTTGTGGGATAGTTTTTCTGCCTGCCTGCAGTTCTTAGGACTTGTCCAACTAGATTTGTACAGTGGCTTATCCTGTCTAATGTCCTGTCTCGATGGTCACCCAAGCAAAGTGCTGTGGAGGGCTGGCTCTGGCCTCTATTTCCTTATTTCTTTCTACCCAGTCCTCCCTCTCTTTTTTCTCCTGTGTCTTCCATTGTCTCAAACCTCTCTCATTTGCTATCTTCTTCTTTTTTCTGTCACAATCTCCGCTGCTAAATCATTCTGTCTCTTCCATCTCTCAGACCCCCTGCTATCAATAACCATATTCATTTCTGCATTAATATTATGGGATGATCCATAGGATTCAAATGGGAACAGAGCCCCTTCTCCACCCCCCTCATGCAGGATGAAACCCTGGTAACAGGAAGGGGCAGGGGCCATTTGGAAATGGGGAATGAGTTTCATTTCAGGTCTGCACAAGGACATTCAGAGCCACTGCTGCCTGGCATAATTGTTGGAGGTCCCTGCAGAAAATGCCCAGGGACAGACTGGGCCAGGGGTTGTTTCATGGCACTGTGGCTCATTACAATGATAGATGTCTTGCTTACAATGTGAAAAATGCAATCCTTGAGATATCTTAGCTCTAACTTTCTCCAGGGCAATAATAGACCTGTGGCTGCAAGCGGTTTATTTTGTAAAGAACAGACACTAAATACACAGAGTCTTTCAATTTGTTGTTTTCCAGATACTACTGAAGCTTAATGAATAAATAAGTACAAAATTAAAGGCTCATTACCCACCCCAAAAAGTCCCTGCCATTTGTTAAACCTTTCAGAGGAAGCCAGGAATATGGAGAAGTGCCCATTAGGAGGATAAACATACCACAAATCTGAATGTCAAATCAAATTGAGCAAAAATTAATTAACTGGGTGAGCATTAGAAGGGAGAGTCTGGTGTCTGCAGACACTGTTTACCTGTCTGCACTTTCTGAGCTGGCTCAGGCAGCACTGGGGGAATCGATGTGTGCCAGCTGCAAACCTCACAGCTCACTTCTGTGGAAGGAACCTGTTCCTCATTTCAGAAATCACTTTTAGTCTTCCATCTTGGAAGAAATTGTCTGTAAATGGGCTTCTCCCTGGTGCCAGATGCTCTGAGATCTGAGACTTCTCTCAAGATGGGGACTTATTAACCAAAAGGTGGCCCTGAAATTGCTGTCCAAATAATTTGAGGGGGTTTTGGACCAGGCCCCCAGTGCCAGCTGGTGTGTGGCTGCAGCTTGGCTTACAAATGATGCCCTGAAACAGAGCTATCTGTAGCTGAGAGTTAATCCCCTCAAAATCAATAATTCCTGCTCCCTGAAGCTGTTGTTTTGGTGATGGACGGCTGGCAAGCAAGACCCAACTTTCTGAAATCATCCCTTTTTCTCCCTTCTCTGAAACAAGATTTTCTATTATTATACCAGCTGATAAAACAACTGTAATCAACTCTTTTCTGCTCCATAAAATAGTTACTGCTAATTGCTAATTATTGGGAATCAGCTTCCTAGCATATCTGGAAGCATTATAGTGCCTGGGTGTTAACAATAATCACTGCTTTCGCAAGAGCCCCCATTCACTTGCAGGGGTCACATGTGGCCCAGCCAAGAGTTTTTAACTGACACGAGCCAAAAAAACTCTTGGAGAGGGAGTTTGGTGATTGGTCAGATATTAATACACAAACACATTTTTATTTGTGTTTGCATACGCAGCTCTTCACAGCAAATTAAAATTCAAGCCACTGCACCCAGCCGCTGCTCGCTGGCCATTTGCATACAAACCCACTTGATTTGGGCAGACAATCACAGTAATTGCACGGGCAAAGGGCTGCTGCCTTGTGCTTGCATCATGCAAAAGGAGTTTCTGGGCATTAGGAAGTGCCAGCAAGCAGGATAAATGCAAACTCTCTGGAAAGTTATGTCTGTGAGATGTTTCCAAGCTTCCTTTGATAGGATGTCTCTGCTTCAGGGAAGAGGAATTAATAAGGATCAAACAAAAGTAACCAAACTACAGAACAACATAATTTTTCTTACTGGGAAAACTCACTTTATAATCTTTGTATAACAACTGCTGTCAGTGCAGAGGGGAAAATCAGCCACAAGGACAATGACCTGTCAGAACTGGTAGAGCAGTGAAGTGCTCCATAGGATAACAGAATAGTTTGGGTCAGAAGGGACCTGTAAAGGCCACGCTGTCCCTGCAGTGAGCAGGGACATCCTCAGCTGTCCCAGGCTGCTCTGAGCACCAGTCCCATGACAGCAGGCAGCACAAGCTGGGGTCACCTGGGCATGGAGGTATCAGCAGCAGCAGGGGTGACACAGCAGGTGTGCAGGACCCCAAGGACACAGATCCCACCCTTTCCATCCCAAGCTGTCCTCTGGAATAGTGGGAAATGGGAAAGATTGAGAAAGAACTGACCAGAACATTGACCCAAAATTAACTGGGCTGAGAGCAAACTTCACTGGGAACTCAAACAAGGACTTTTTTTTGGTGCTCCTTCACCTCCCTTTCCTTGGTATTTCCTAAGGTAGCCGAATATCTGGAAGTCCTAGAACTCATTTATAATATCAAGCCTACCTCTGCAGTCCCCAGAAAGACTGGAATTGCCAGACTCAGCTGGAATTGTCAGGTGCTTACCCAGACCAAGAGAAAGCCTCATGTAAAGATTTGTTTCCAGGAGCAGGAGGGCAGTCAGCTTTACCCATCTCTAGATCAGGACTGGTTTATGGGGTGTTAGAGTGGCTGGATGCTTTTCCAAACCTAATTCAGAGGTGATACCTAGGTTTGTTATTGAGAACAGGCTGTTGCCAGTTGGTTTGCCCTTGCTTCACTTCTATAAATAATGTTTAGGTGGCTTTTCAGTTCATTTCCTTCTTAGCCACTCCTATTTCCCCATTCAGCTATTCAACTTTCCCTTTTCTGGCCAAACTT
Organism: Passer domesticus; assembly: GCF_036417665.1. Classification (NCBI taxonomy): domain Eukaryota; kingdom Metazoa; phylum Chordata; class Aves; order Passeriformes; family Passeridae; genus Passer; species Passer domesticus. Next base: position 4,442,226 of record NC_087489.1, on the reverse strand, counting down.
TGCTTCCACTCTTCATATAAACCCCATTAAAAAAAAGCCCTCTCCTTTCCACACCTGTACTATGTGGTATATAGTGCTGTTTCTTTTTATTTTTCATTATTTTGCAAATATCTTCAGTAAAACATCCCCTTAAACAAGTCTCAACAATAGCCTGAAGGTTCTCTGAGCATTGGCTTGGATTTTTTTCTCCCTTTATTACACCTATAAAATAATATGTGGTAATAACCAAGGTGCAAGTAACCCACTTCCAAAATGTACTCTGCTTTATGGCCTAAAAGCCCCATTAATTCTGCTCCATAATTCCCCCAAAGGAGAAACAGAAAATGTTCATTACAAGCAGAACAAAGGAAAATCCATCCCTTTTCATTTGAGGGAATTAATGCAAACTACAGAGAAGTCTTAACTCTGGGAAGTGAGTTGTGGAAGATCTCTTCATCAGTGGGGAAGGGCATTTAATCCCACTCAATCATGAATTGCATGGGAAAATAAACTTGTAACTCTTTTGTTCTGGTCTGCCCAGAATAGCAATGGGTACAAAGAAGCAACAGCACAAAGTTAAGTTGGACTGAATCTCCCTTTATATGCAAAGGCTTTTTGCAATAATTGGGTTAATGTACCAAAGTAGAAATTGTGGAAAAATAGAGCTCCAGAAGGAAGTTATTAATGTGATGCTTTTTTGTTTCTTCTAGTTTGGCAAACATTTTTGATGCAGAAATAGAAATATATTTTTTAAAATTATTTCTTTTTAAATTGTTATTTTTTCCTCTTGGACTCCTAAAAATAAATCTGGCACAGATTTTTCAAAGTTTAAAAAGGCTTCAGTAATGGAGAAAAGAAAAACACACCACAGTTTTTAACTTGAAGGGCTCTCAGCTGATCTGAAACCTTTGCAATTTAGGGCCTATTTTCCGATTTTTATAAAAAAAAAAAAAGATTATGGTTATTTCATTAACTCTTTCTCTCCCTATCCCTGCCCAAAAAAATCACCTAGAATTTCCAACTGTATTCTTCTTCAGTTTGGCCTGAAATAAATTTTATTTCAACATTTTTTTTATCATTTTTTAATGTGGATGGTCTCTTGTCCTGCCTCCAGAGCAGCTCATGCCAAATTCCAGAGCTTATGAAGATTTTTCGAAAGTGAAGATGAACTCCACCTCCCTTGAAGAGTGAGCCCAGGATCACTGGGGTCCAGGGTTCAATTTCCAGAGACCAATTTCCATCCAGAGATGAAATCCTGTTGTGAATCACCCACATCTTAAATTGGACTGAGCCCAAACTTCAGCTGGAAATTTAATGAATTCTGAGAACTCCCTACAGCTGTAAACACAAGTCAGCCATCGATCTGTGTTGTCTTCTTTATTTTCTATTTGTTCTGGCCTGAGAGAGCCTGTGTAACTCGTGGGGTTGAGTCCAATCAGCAGAGTTAGTCCCTGAATCTGCTCCTGTGGGCTCCACAGCCTCTGCCAGCGTTTAATTTCCTCGTGACTGACAACTGAGAGAGGTGTCAGCTGACAAAAGCTCCCCTTGGCATGGGATGGCTAAGAGATTTCTGTGGTGTGTAAAACATCTCAAATAAGTGAGGAAATACATCCCAAGCTGATTGCTGTGCCCAGGTACTCCAGGTGATGGCTCAGGAGGTCTCAGCAGGCAAATCCAACTGCTCAGTGATCTCTTTGGGTGCCCCTCATGCCAGCTGTCTCCAGCAAGTTCAAATGAGATAGCCCAAATAAAAAAAATAACTTTCTGAAAACCCTTTCTTTAAAACTTTTAACAAGTTCAGCCTCACAGACTGCTAAAGGGTGATTAATCAAACTCTTGGTAGTGCTACATCTGAGCTTCTGAGCGTTGTACAGATGTAGAGGAATCACTGGCTAGACAGTATTTATAACTGATCCTGAGGCTCATAAATCACCACACAATAAATCCTGAGTTAAGAGCACCACAAAAATGTCCAGGAGCTAAGCAACCAAATAATCATAATAATTAATACTGATCTTGTATAAAATGCTCTTTTTCACTAATAGATTTCAAAGCATTTGACAAAGTATGTGATTACAGACCTGGTCAGCATAATTTAATCTAAACTGTGTTTCACTGGGAAATGATGCCTCAATAAAGCTGAGATGTCTCATTGTGTGTTGCCCCTTCTTTCAGTACGTGAAATGTCCTACAAAACTAGAGTGATTTAAAAAGACCTTTGTTTTTCATCTGAGCCATAAGCTGTGTTTGAAATGGAATTTTCAGAAATAGTGAGGGGGAGAGGAGAGGGGGCAGGGAGGAATTTATAGTTTACAGCAAATCTTGCAAGTAGCCGAGTGTAGTTCCAAACCACAACACTTCTTAAACATTAACCACAAATTATCAGGCAACCATTTCAGCATCTCTCAGTGAAACAGGGGCAGATTAGGAGCAAAGTCCATGTCCTGCTTGTCCTTGACCTCCAAAGCACCTCGAGACATCCGAGTTCACTCTTTCCTCACACTGATGCCCTCACTGCACCTTGGCATCTGTGGGTGCTTGGTGGAGGGGGTGTCCTTTGGCAAATCACTCCCAATTATATTCCACAAAAGCTTAAGAGATATTGGTGCCTGTTAATGAAATCAGAGGCTCCCGAAAGCCCTTTGTGCCCTGGGGTTATGCATTTATAAATTACAGAGGTTTTGCTGCACGTTCCATCTCACCCTGCAGGAACCAGCCCTGTGCTAAACATTGCTGTGCAGGGCACAGATAGCTTCTCTGTTTATTGCCTAAAAGACACTTGTTAATCAGTTAGAGAAACCAGTTGCAAAATACTTTGAGCCAACTGGATTAAAGTGATTATGGGATTATTAAATGGATTAAGTTCTATCGATAACTGGTTGTCAGCCAGAAGAGTTAAAGTCCTAATCAGTTGGAGAGAAAAAACATGCCAGTCACTTTACATTTGTGGTTCACCTTGAACTTATCTGTAACTTCCACTTGTTTCAGTCATGTTTCTATGGCAACCAGAGTAATTGACATTAATTACCATATTTTGTCTGTGGTTATTTTGTGCTAAATTTAATTTTTTAATTGCTTTGAATAATGTGAGACCAGAGCAACAGTTTTTCATTCTGCTTCTGGTAAGGTTTTGAGGACATCAGGATGAATTCCCTTCTCCCCACCACAACACTCGTGGGGTCCATGTGCATATAAAGGGGTCCCAGTGCCCAGGGTTGGTTTAACTGGGAGAGGATGAGGTTTCAGGGATTTTAGGTCACAGCAGCAAAAGGGAGGGAGGCCGAGAGACACCAGGGGTGTAAATTCCAACAGCAGCTCACACTGGATATAAGGAAGAGAAGTTGCCTCCATGGGGGCAGTCAAACACTGGAGCAAGAGAGGTTGAGTCTCAGTCCTTGGGAATGTTCAAGAACAAACAGGTCAAGTCCTGGACTTCCTGCCCTGCCCTTATTGTTGACCTTGTTTTGAGTAAGAGGCTGAGCTGGACAATTCTGTGCTCCCTTCCCACCATAACTTTCTTATGACCCCATGTTCCTGTGCTGCTGCCATTATTTATTTCTTTCGTTATTTTTGGGTAATCATAAAAATGATGAATACACAGCATCTTATAAGGTGTAGCAAGATTTATACTCTGCCTGAGGAGCTTCTCTTCTGTTTTTCCTTATTCATTACAGGCATTTCAGTGCTATCCCTATCAAAATTCATGGCTCCATTGTGTATGTCCTCACATCTGAGATTTTGACTCCAAATCCCTAAAGGTGTTTAACACACTAACCCCCACTGAAAACAGTGCTCAGCCATGTTAGCAAATGTCACCCTAGAGGGAGCACACAACTCTAAAATATGATTTCTTTTTTTTTTTTTCTTTTTTTTTTTTTTTCTGAAATAGTTAGTATGGGCCATAAAACAAGGTTACTGGATGACATAGCTGCTGTCAGGTTGGGGGGGAAAATAATGAATTAATTCTCACAGCAAACATTGAATTTTTGCATAAGCATGAAAACGTCAAAGGTCCTCTAACAGCAATGAATGGGGCTGTGTTAAACTCTCTGGGAAAAAAAGATACTGAAAATCTTGCCAGGGCATTACAGTCCTACAAGTTGCAGGTCCAAAATATAGTTAAAAATCCTTGTTTTGAAATATCAGATAATATTTAGAATTGTAATTATTCTAAGGCTGGAAAGAGACTTTCTACTGTGTTATAATTGCATCAGGCAAAAGGAATTGTCTTGGACAGGAATAGGATGTGACAGAATTATGTAGAGAAATGTAGCAGCTCACCAAAAGCATCAAAAGGCCATAACATTTGCAAAACTAAACAACAAACCCAATAATAATTTGGAAATCATGTGAAGGTATTGTCTGTTTACTTCTGATGTCTCATCTGTGTTGGTTTTGAGAAAAGGCTGAGAGAACTGAGATTGTTCAGCCTGGAGAAGCTTTAGGATGACCTAATTGTGGCCTTCCAGTGCCTGAAGGGAGCAGAGAAGAAAGATGGAGAGAGATAATTTTAGCTCTGAAAACCAGATTTATGCAACTGGAGCCCCCATGGAGATCATAGGTGACCTTACCAGAAACACTGGATAAGAACAGACCTTGCATGGAGGACAAATAGTCCAGCCTTTCCTTTGCTTAGTGCCTCTGATAAAATGTTCCTGCAATTCTAAACTGGTACAGATTATAAATCCTGAGTTTTAGAAAGGAAGGTAGCTGGGGAAGGCAGGGTGGAAACTGCTCAGGGTATGAGACAAGCTTCATAAGGGACAGCAAGAGGGCCCAATGTGTTAAAAAAACAAGATTTAAGTGATGCTATTTTCTGCATTCTTGGTGAGTTTTCAGGGTATTCAGATGAGCTATATTCAGATTTGGTACTCATTTAGACTACTTTAAAGAAGCAACAATTTTCCATGGCTGAGCTTGTGCAGTGATTCACGAGAGAACTGCAACCCCAGGAGGAGAGATACTGAAAGGTGGTTTTGGATCTCAGGCCTTCCACTGCTATGCTTTCAGAGAGTAATAGATTTGCTTGTAAGCCTTCACCAGCATTTTCAGGGAGTTGTGTGGTTGCCTGGATAGCTATAGGGACCTGGGGGTCTTCTTGAAGTGGTGCCCCTGAATTGCAAAAAAACACGCGAGAGAAGGAGAGGAAGGCAGAGGAAAGAAGAGTAACTGAGACCGTTTTCAGACAGTGACCTGTAGGTGTTTCCTGACCATCAGCCTTGCTTGCAGCCTCCTCTTTGCTGTTTTATCCCCCTGCTTGGAGAGAACCTTCCTGATCCTCTCTGTGAAGGGGGCAACAAACCCCTAAATGCCCCCTGAGCAGGGTGTGTTCAGAGCCCCCATCCCTGTGTGAGAGCAGGCAGAGATGGGGGGAGCAGAGCTGGCTGATGGCTACCAGGAGGGATGAACATGACAGGGATAATGTACTGCACAGAACCTCTGAACATCTTCCCTTAACGAACAAATATGGCTATTAAAAAAATACATTTCATAATAACAATTCAGCTCTGCAGTCAGGCCCTGCAGTGGCTGAGTGATGCTTTATTAGCTCAGACATTGCTGCGTAGAGAGCACTTGCAGTCTTTGCCCTTACACTTAATAACTCACTAAGCATGAATGGGTTCAGTAATTCATTCCTTGTCTTGTGTGACTGCTCAGAAACCTCATTGGGTTGGAATTTATGGCTTGCTCTTGCAAGACTGTGAGCACCTCCTGCAGGTCTGTGACAGCCCCCTGCTCCTGCCAACCTGAGCCCAGAGCTGAGCACCAGCAGGGCCAGCAGCTCCTCCTCAGCTGTGTGGGACAGGAGGAGCACATTTGCATCAGGCTTTTGTAAGAATTTGGGGTTGGCTGCTCCCTGATCTTGCACTTTGGTGCTCTGTGACTTCTGGGCAATCATCTTTTTGTGTCACTTATCCTACAATTAAGTGTTTTGTGATGCTGGAGAACAACTACATTATGACCTTACAAAGACAAGAAATGAAATCTTAGTCAACTAAAGGAAATAGAGGATGCACTTGGAGGTAATTATTGAAATTTGCTTCCTGAAGAATTCTTTGATGGACTCCTGGACTCACGGAGAGTAGAACTGCCTGAGCTGGGGTTTAGCAGTGCTTGCTGTGTGTTTTGAAGCTGTGTTGTCCAGCAAAGTGGGGCCAGATTGACCATTTCTGATGGCTGCAAGGCAGAATCATGGAGGGAGGGAAACAAAAACTATAAAACCCCTCTATGGCTTAATGAATTTGTAGTGTAATACAAGCTAACAGCAAAACCAAGGGCATGACAGGAGCAATAAACAGGTCCATAAAGCAGAGTGTGTCTGAAGTTCTCCCCTCCATGGTGGGACAGCAGTGCTGTACAGAGGAGGATCAACTCCTCAGCACTGTCAGCTGAAGCACAGATTTTAATGGCAAAATCCTTGATTACTGGCAAAATATTGCCCTTGCAAAGCTGCCTGAGACAAGCAAGAGACACAGCAGTAAGCAGCCAACAGGTTCTGCCAGAGTTACTGATACATCCTGTGCTCAGAGTTGTCACTCAGCACTGGGAGACCCCAGCCCTGGCTAAGAACAGATGTGGGCAAATGAGCAGCCTTGAAGGGAAACTCCAGATCCTCCCATATAAACATAAGGCAATTAACATTTCCTGTGGGCTTTTTGTGCTGTCCTCTTTACTGTTTTTAAAGATGGGAACACTGAGTTGAGTGACAGATTCTTCCTTCCTTGCACTAATCTCCAATATTGGCATTTTCAAAGAGACTGAAGAAGTGAGTGTCCCAAAAGGGACATAAACATCCAGTGTCCTTGGGAAAACCCAGACTAGACTATGTAAGAACATGAAAGCAGAGCCCCAAACCTATGAGGCAGAGACATGCTGGGTGGAAGCAGAGATGGAGCAATGTGATTTCCTCAAGGTCGTTCACAATGTCAGATGCAGAGCTGGGAAACAGCCAACCAACCTCCCTGTTAGGATTTCAAACACTGAGTGATCCTTCCTCTCCCTCAAAACATAGAGACTGTTTCTCCACTCACACCAGCTCGGTGTAAATCAGGAGCAAACACCTCACAAGTCCCCAGAGTTATTTCATGAGCGAGTGGGGACTTGGGCTGTGCCTAATGCTCAGATTCTCCAGGGATTTCAGCAGGAGTCAGATGCCTAAGTACCTTTGTGAATTAAATCTTGAGTGTCTTCATTCATTAATGAAGAAAAAGCAGGGAAAAGCACAGCTGTAATTAGAGCAAAAGGAATGCCAGGGAGTAGCTGCATGAATAGTCTCTGATATTAAAAAGGATTGGCTCCAAGCTCACTGGTGCTCATTGGCATGAAAGAGAGTTCTGCTCACTGGAGCATGCAGCAGTGCTCTGTAAATATGAGAACCAACATATTCAGTCCTGCAGCCATTTGGAGGGTGAACATTTCAAACTGGAAAGCGTGAAAGGAAAGCCAAGTGTCCATGCTCTGGGAGAGCACATGCAGTGGCAGTGTCCACTTTGAGGGTCACCCTCCCATGACACAGAACAGACAACTCATCCTCCACGTGTGAATGACCCCAGGGTTTTAAATTCTAAATGTTTAGGACTCACATGTGATGCTTAGGACTTACATTCTGCCCACGTGCACAGGGCACTTATAGTCTTATATATATGAGTCTTTATAAGACTCTTGTCTGCATAAAGCTGAGCAGACAGGAAAGAGGTAAAAAGTTTATGGGTGGGAGGAAAAGACAGTTGTTGAAAATTGCTCATGGTGAGACTGCAAAGCAAAGCCTGCAGCTCCCCTCATCCATATCTGGAGCCAAAGAATTTTCAAGCCAAACAACTCCAAGAGACCAGACCCTGTCTGAAGATTTTTTGCACACCCTCTCCCTTGGCCATGGTCCTTGTAACGGGAAACTCTTGGACTTCCTGGGCAATGATCTCCAACATGATGATTGTGTGCAGCAGACCCCCTCACCACCTGAAAGGTGTTGGGGAATCACATCCTGCCAGCTCACATCTAATCAGCTTTGCCTGTTTGGGAAACCATAACGAAATACATTTTGGGTCAGACCACCTCTGTGGCTGTGGGCACAGTGCTGGTTGGTGCCTTCTATTTGCTCTCAGAGGCAGCTTTGTGCACACACACCAGTGTTGATAAGCTGAAGTGCTCTGGCAATTTTGGGGAGATGAGGAGAAAGAAATCAGGCACCCAAGGGGCTTCATCAGGCAAGAGCTTTGCTAAGTGTAAAGGATGTGGGAGCAGGATGATTTGCCCTGGACTCAGAAGCCACCAGTTTATTTTTATTTGTGTATATTTATTTGTGAGATGGGCTGAGACTGAATGTTAAGATTATTTTGAGTAATGTCTCTGATGCCTTGACCCTGGCAATGGAGATTAATTATTTGTAAAATTACTGAGATCTTAGTTGGATAATCTGATTGTCATTTAACCAATACAACAAAACATCTCAATCACGTGGCACAACTTTATATATAAATCAGATGGCTTCAGTAAAACTTGTTCAGGAGAGTTTTTTCACCTGTCTCAGGAGAGCACCAGCCTTGCTGGAGCTGGTGTGGGTGCAAAAGTGTCAACCCTGCCAGCAGGACCAGGACTTTGGTGTTTGTTGGGCACAGCTGGGATGAGGAACAGCTTTCCTCTGAACCTCTGACACTGGGGAACAGCCAACTGAACCCTTGAAATCCCAGTCCTTGTTTGCATATGAAGTAGCAATAGCAGTGCACAATGGTAAAAGATGTGTAGGAACAAATTCTCTAAATTTAGTGTAATTACTTAATTTGATCTTTGAAACTAATAATAAGCAATGCTAATTTAGCTTCCTGTTACCTTCTGAATAGAAACTGTGAATTTCTGAGGGAATTGGAATCTGCCTGGTGAGATCTAAATTTAGCTCAAGTAACAAGTGGCAGCCCCTATCTAATCCAACTTTAATCTGACACCTAATCCTTGCATTTGTGCAAAAATTAACACCTTCTGCTGAATTCCCTTCTGCCAATGTGCGTGGGATTGTTTGGGCACTTGAGGCTCTCAGGTACAGGCCTAATTTGTGGATGAAATAGATAATTTTATAAATATTCTGGGCAAGAGCATCTGTTTTATAAACCTGTCACCAGGAAAACTTTTACAGCTTTTTAACCCGTGCTTTGAGAGATCCAAGCAGCGCCTCTATAAACCTCACTCCATTAGCTGGAAATTGTGTGGTTTTTGCCAAGGTAGACAAGGACAAGTGACCTCACAGACACAGGAGGCATCCTGGGCAGGGCACACAGAGCAGAGCAGCTGGATGCACAGAGGGGTGAGAGCCGGTTCTGCTGCCTCCCACCGAGCCCGTGTCCCTCTGAAGGAAGCAGCAGCAGTCTGTCCCACTGTGATGGCCCCTGGCCAGTGTTTGGGGACAGCAGGGGCCGTGTCTGCCCTGCCATCCCCGGGGGCACTGTGAGCTGGCACAGGCTGAGGTGCACACAGCAAAGGCTCCACTTTGTCATTCAGATTTTAGCCCTGTCCACTGCAGAGTAAGTGGCTGATGAGGGTGACAGAGGAGCAGGGATGCCTTAGCATCCCTAAATATTTGCACAGAAACACAAAGCAACCAGCCCTGCTTAGAGACAAAAAGGTTAACTCCCCCACTGCCCAAAAATGTTAAAAATATAATAGAGTATAAATACATACCTTGGAGTAGAGCGGGTTTTTCCCCCTCTTGCTTATGCAGTAGATTATAGTTAATTAAACCTCTGCTCACATAAACAGAACAAGAAACGATGTAAAAGTAATGAGCTGACAACATGGTCTGTGTTATGCTGGGCTACTAAGAGAATTTAATTTGGAGAAGAATTATGCACAGGCTGAAAGACAGTCCATTAAACTGAGCCAACTGTCTGGAAAGAGATAGAACAAAAAATAGAAGTGTTCTGCCTCTTGTGAAACAAATAACAGACTGCACCATCCTCTTACTTTGTGGGTGGCAGGGCTATGTAGCCAGGTGACCACGAGTCCCTCCATGGGGTCAAAGACAAATTCTAGACAAACATTGGTAATACTGACTCTGGTAAAGCCCATTCAGGGGGATGATGTTGATGAGAGCTGAGAAATTAAAGGATCTGTTACCTTCAATTTTGACAAAAATAATTTTGAGTAGAATGAAACTTTTCTTTTAATTTTTGAAGCAATTTTAAGAAAAAAAAATCTACAACTGTTCATTTAGAATTTAATAAAGCTTTACATATAACCTCTTCTCCAGCCACTCCTAAGGGGAAGAATTATTTATAAGTTAAAAATATTTAAATTATTTATAAGAGGGGCCACCTCAGTTTAGCTCTTATGTACAATGCTCATTTGTTGACTGTTTATCTTTGTGATTAAAATAAACATTACTTAATGTCAGAAGCAAAAAATAAAAGCACAATACAAACAGGGTTATTTTCTCTTCAGTAGCCTTGAAGACATTCACCTTAAAGAGCTTTTCATCATTTATTCCAGCATTGGCTCTGAACAGGTTCATTGATTTCAGGGCAGGCACTTTAGGTGCACTGAAGTAAGTGAAAAAATTGAGTTATTTTCATTTGTCCCTATTGCTTTGTTCAGCACTTTTGCCTCTCTGTGTTTGTGGAAAACTTCAGGAGGTGCAGGCTGCAGCTTTGTATCAGCACTCAGAAAGGAGGGAAGACTCTGGAAAGAAAATTTGAGGGAACATTTCAATTTGCCTTGCTTCTGCCAGCTGGCCAGATGCCGAAGGAAAGCATCAGGGGAGAGCACAGCACTGGGCTGGTGAATGGAGAACTTTTATCTGCTCCCCTGCACATCCCTCAGGCTTTGTTTGCTGCCCCTTTGGGTGGGCAGCAGTGATTACCCTGCAGGAGGCATTATCTCCCTGCTTCCAAAGGAATGAAATCTGGCAGAGTCCATTTGGTTTGTATATTGACAATAAACCTTTCTTTTCCAAGAACCACAAAGGCCCTGAAAATAAATACCAAAGCCAAGCAAAACAAAACTGTGGACATTTCAACTGAGATCATCAGAGAAGTTGGGCTCTCACTCAGCAAAACATTTACAGAAAGGGCTGCTGGAAGTGCTACCCCACCAGCTCACAGAAGCTGTCTGCTCCCCCCGCTGCACGTTTCAGGTTTGGGGACACAGCTGTCACTGCACCCTGGGCTGTCACTGCACCCAGCTCTGCCAGCAGCACTGGCTCCAGCCAGGTCTCCCAGTTTCTCAAATAAATAAACCTCAGTGGTGTCTGGGCATTTGGGACTGACCCTTGTAGGACAGCAGGTGCCTGGACGTTGGAGGGGTGTGTAGGAATTACACATCCTCTGAACAGAGAGAGACATGGTTCTCCCAGGAAAATCCTTGGAAGCTGTGTGGAAGCTGTGAGAAACTTAGAGGAAAGAATTCAAACAATTATTATCTCTCTTTCTGTAACCATTGTTTATAGATATGGTTCTCCAAAGTGTACTATTCATAGCTCACCAACAGTGGGAGAGAAGATTCCTAAAGGCCAATCAGGTCTTAAGTAAATCCACTATTGTTTCTATAAGAACTGTAGATTGTGCGGGACCAAGGGACACATGGCAGATCTCCAAGGGTTTTTCTCTCCTTCTGGGCATACTCTGCCAGCCTCAGAGAAGTTGGGTACTGCCCCAGTGAGCTGCACTCCTCTGCCCACCACATCCAGAGTCAAGGGAACAAAGCTGAGAGATGTGAACGACTTTTCTTGTGGGATTGAACCCTATTTCAGGCTCCAGAGTTTGCAAATAAGCTATTTCCAGAGAGATGGAGATCAGCTGTATGAAAGGAATTTGTTAAGCCACATCCATGAGCATGTTCACACACTTGCAGACTTTCTGGAAACTGAGCTGGGATTGGTCAGCTCTTGGACATAGCCTTGGACATAATCTACTCTACTCTATATTAAAGGTGCTATAGGAAGAAGCTGACTTAGCCCCGCAGCCGTGGAAGCACTCCCTCAAAGCCAGATGTCTTCTGCCCATTTATTTAGACATTCCTTAGTCACCTTTCCCATCCATCTCAGAAGTCTTCCTGTCCACATCTTTCCTGTGTTTTGTCTCCATTCAGGGTGCATGGCCAAGCCTTGGCTCCTTCCAACATCCCTTTTTTACAGTCCTACCTTAAAATAAGCTCAGGGTTTCTTTACAGCTGGGTGTGCTGAAATACAAAGTGATGGTGTTGGAATGGACCTGCAGCCCTTGAGCAGCTGGGCCCACAGCGTTGCACATATCTGCCTGATGGACAACAACAAAAAAAATATTTTCTGTGGTTATTTTAACAAAATCCATCCTGAGAGAGATCCTGCAAAAATGACATGTCCCATGTTACCGGTGCTAACTGGAAACCAGTTGGAAATTCTTGCCAACAAACACTGATTTGCAGCTGACCTCTGAGCATGATCCGAGTCCTTCTGGGAGTTTTGCTCCCACCCTGTGTGTCTGGGCTCCCATGATTGCTGCCCAGGTGTGGGCACCCTCTCCAGCTGTAGGACATCCATTAGATCCTGAGCTTGCCTGGCATTGTCTTGTTGTTATTAGTGGGAGATTAGAAGTTTAAGGCCTCAGAGCTTAATGGCCTCCACGGGTGGAGAGCGTGGCACTGGCTGTGAAAATGACAAAAATCAATAGCTAATCCAGTGCAGTCAGTCAACCTTTTCAAAGCCTCATCCCTATTGATTTCCAGGAGCTGCTCTTCCTGTCCCTTGACGTAATCAGTCTGTTTGCTCAGCAGACAGACTCGCTCTCTTCCATTCTCCCCCTCACTTTTTTAGGCTTTTTACACTTAGAAATGGATTACTTAGATCCCCCCAGCTTTTCATCTCTGTAGCTGTTGTCAGAGGAATGATTAAAGGGGAGGCAGACTGGGCAACCATCTCTGACAAATCAAGGCAGAGTTGACCCACGGTGTGATGGATGTTTCAGGGAAGGAGCAGGCAGGCTTTGACGTGGGAGAAATGGAGAACATCTGGTCAGGTTAGATAGTTACAATTCAGGTGGTGAACACAGGAAAAGAAGATCACTCCCATCTCCTTTCCCCATCACTTTGAAGATGCATCAGAGTCACCACACTGATAGAAAAGTTCCTGTTGCTCTGTATGAAATTAGGGATTGAGTTGCAATACCTTGGAGGAACATTTCCTCTTGCAGAGGGGATAACAGGGTTTTTCCTTCACCCACACTGCTCTGGCTGTTTGAAACACAAATTTATGGGGTGTCTAGACACCTTTTAAAAAACCACCAATGTAAGGAGAGCTGCTGCTAGAACCCAGTGCAGTGGTGCTGGGCTGGGTCAGAATGCTGCAGCCTGTCCTGGATGTGTGACTTTCCCAGTGCTGTGCATCCACACCTCAATATCACCCATCCTCAAAACACAAAGCCACCAAGAAAGCAGCAAGGCAGATAAGAAACTCTGGCCACAGGCTCAGCAAGGGATAGTCCAATCTTTCCAGATTGACTCATGGCCATCCACTGCTCTTGAATAAGATCCAGTTCATAGCAAACTAAGTGTATTTGAGATAAAAACACCAGTTAATAGGTGTGCTTTGTGATGTTTTAAACCATCTCTAAGAGCTGAACTGACCTAAAAGGTAATAGGAGAATAAACATATTTTGTATTGGCAAATTAAGAGAACCCCCCCACAACTGTGATGGCTATGCAGATGCTGAAGAATGTGACCATCTGCACAGGATGGATTTGCAGTGTGAGAGTGCTTCAAAAACACCGAAAAATGCTGCAAAATATATGGGGGAGCTTTTTCCTGCCCATGGCCCTGCTGTCTGTGCCCACTGCCCTGGGACAGTGCAGTCACACAGGGCTGCAGCAGCCAGCAGCGGCCACACCTCAGAGCAAGACCCCAGGTGGGAAGCAATCCCTTGCCCCAGACTTGCAAACCAAGCACAGAAGGGAGACCAGAAAGGGAGAGCAGATTACCTGGGACCTCCCAGCAGCTTCCCCAGCCCTGGAGTGAGAGCAGAGCAGGGCTGATGTTTGAGCTGGGTGGGTGCTGTCCTTTCAAAGGCTTGTTCACTGCTCCGAGCTGACCTGGCACTGTTAGCATAGGGAGATAAGGAAGCATAATTTGCTGTAATGTTTTTCTCCCCAGGCTGTTTTGTCGTGCCTCAAACACAGCAGATTAATTTTGCCTGTCAAATCCAGTTACATTTTATTCCATCTCCTGTAGCTGGGATCAGAGGGCAGACATTTATCAGGCAAGCAATTGAATTACCAAATTGCATTCCTAGACCAACTGAACAAAAAAGCCCCTTTGTGACTCTTTTCTTGAGGGGGAAACCCAAACACCCAGTATTTTTCTTTGGGAGTTGTACTGAAACATCTGCTGTCATTAGACCCACCAGAATGACTCCAGGAAACAGCAGCTATGGAAGAGCAAGATTTGCTCAGCAGAGGCCCATTTCTGAACAACACTCTTAATGCTGTTTCCTCTGATAGAAATTCTGCCATCCACACAAACAAATCCTTTTCTGAGCTACAGCTTTCAGCAGCAAAAGCACCTCTGAGCCTGTTGGTTCCTTTTGCCCCAGGCTAGCACCCTGTCCAGCACAACAGGCTGTGGGGTTTGTGCAGTTTTATTTCCAAATTATCACCATGCTGCACCACAGCCAGGCCCAGGCTCCTGATCCCTGGGGATGTCAATCCTCCTGAATCAGGAGTGACATCCTGATCCCTGGGGATGTCACTCCTGGTGAGTGTTTCAGGCTGGAGGCTGCATGCTCCCTGCTCCCACTGGTGCTCTCAAGGTTGCACTGTCCCTTTTGCTGATGGGACACAGAGCTGTATTTTCTGGTGACAAAGAGACCATTCTTTCCATACAAAGGATGCTGTGTTTGCCAAGAAGAGCAGAAGGATGGCTGCAAGGCACAGTGAGATGTAGCTGACTCTATTCTGCTCCTGAAGGCTGGTAGCTCCCTCAGGTGCTGGCCATGGTCTCACTTGTCCATGGAGTCCTGCATTGCCTGAGGAACCCAAGGGTTTCCAACTCTCCATCTGCCAGCCTGCCCCATCTGACAGCCTTCCTGCCCACTTTCTGTCATCTGCAAGGGTTACTGTCCCACTCTGACCCTCAGCTTAGCTTTGCAAGACCCTGATTTACCACCAAGGAGGGCGAGACAGAAGAATTTCCTCACTTTGTTCTTGTAGGTGTCTACTCACTGGTTTGGCTTCACTTTTCAACAGCCCTTTTGATCTCCCTGCCCCTCAAATAACTCATCTGAGAGGGAAGGGAGATGTGAACAGCACCCATGGGGAATAAAACTGCTTCCTTTAACTGTGAGGCAAACACAGAGGTGCCTTCTCCTTGGGACACATCTGCTCCAACATGGGCACTGCTCCTCCTCCCACCTCACCCACCCAGCACAGGTTTCTGTTTCAAAGGCTCTCAAAGCCCCTTTGGCATCCCCTGTGGCCAACAGAGGGTCTGGCTGCCACCAGAGCCTGCCTGGGAGCCCTCCTGAGCTCTCCAAGGGCCAGGCAAAGGGAGCAGGTCATCAGCAAAGGCAGCAGAGATGGATAAGTGAAGCAGGCAATGTGATCTCTGCAGTGTTCCTAAAGGTGCCATTTTTCAGCTCAGATGCCAAAGCAAAGTCTTCCCTACTTGTAATAAATAAAAATCCTGGTTTTAATATTCTGCCAGGGGAAAGTTCTTATCCCAAGGGCAATGACTGCATTTTCCTGTGAGTGGAGGTGTTAACCTTGTTGTACTGACTACATTTTAACCTAAGTTATTGTTGAAAAGAATGAATTTTCTGTGTGATGACGACCTTTTCCAGGAAAGCTCAAGGTTTTGTAGATGCTGCATAATGTTTAAACTCTATAGTAAGGAACAACAGTCTTGACTAAACCACACTAAAAATAACTTCACAGCTTAACAGGACAAAATACTCCTGATGAAATGCTGAAAATTAGATTCCCCAATCTATATTTAGGCACTACATAGAAATGCACCTGATTAATGAATGATGCATTTCAGACCCCATGTTAGCCACTCAGTTTTGCAAATTCAGTGTTAATTTTCCAGTGGCCATAACTAACAGTGATGGGATTAGCCTGCTGCCACATAAACAGTAAACAGGTAATTACTTTCTCATGCATTCATTAAACATTTAACCAGCATTTATACATGTAAGTGACATATAACAAGGTAGCTTTAACAAGTTCATTTGGGATTCAGATTGCAAAGATGTTAATTGACATTTAATGGGTTTGTAATTGATCTCTGTCATCTTACATTGTGGAAAAATGCTAAAACATAATTCAGCACAATGGCAAATAGTACAATGTAATGCAATATTCACCGTATCACCAAGATACACTATTATTGCAGCTACATAAAACTAAACTAAGCTACACAAGAAGTAATTTACTAGTTTAAAACTGTATTAATCTTCAATATTTTGCTTCACACCACCCACAGAATTTTAGGAGGCAGCAGTTTCACATGGTAATTAAGAAAATGTCCTTATATGTAGTAATGGGGGGCTATACAGTTGTATCTTGTGCATACATACCCAGCCCATTGCTGCTTTTAATAATTAGGTATGGATCAGAATATTTTCAGAAGCCCAGACACTGACTTTCTCGAGTGGTGATGTCCCCAAAATGGTTCTGTTTATTATTATAATTGCCTGGTGCTTATACATTTATAGCTCTTTCCAGTGACCCAGAATTACACCAGCCTATAAACCAAAACCCTGCATCTTGCTTGTGTGGCTGTTTCTGAACAAATATATATGGATTTTGTCCAGGTAAAACATTTCTGGTACCTTGGAGCAGGACACTGAGATTTATCATGGGTCAGCTTCTATAGCAAGGATCCATCATTTGTTGTTTTATGACAATCGAGCACAATTCAGGCCATGAGGGGCACAGAGACCCAGGGGAGATGGAGAGCCTGTTCCAGTCTGCTATAAAGATAGGGAAGAAGGAAGAATTAATAGAGCTTGGCTGCATTAATTATTCCAAAGAGCTCTGCTTGCATAAAAGGATGCTGGCACTGCCCAGGCTCCCCAGGGAATGGGCACGGCCCCGAGGCTGCCAGAGCTCCAGGAGCGTTGGGACAGCGCTGCCAGGGGTGCCCAGGGTGGGGCTGTTGGGGGGTCTGTGCAGGGCTGGGGCTGGGCTGGGTGATCCTTGTGCCCTCCCACGATTTCTGTGACTCTGTGACGTGGTGGGCTAAGCAGGCAGGATGGCCATTACTGATCCAGGTGCAGTGTTTGCGTTTGCAGCCTTCCCCACAATGACTCAAAGTTTTAGAAATTAATAATAGTAAACTTGTAACCTCTGTTTTTTCTGTTTTCTATAACTAATACCAATATTTATTGGTATTACTTATAATTATTGTTAATATTACATAGATATTACATTAATATGTTAATATTACATAAATATTTTTTTAAATGTTGTCTTAACTCCTTCAAACACTTACTGTTAACGTATTATTTGTATAATGTAAATTCACTGATTTTTGTGATAAACATTATTCATGAAGTATTATTATAGTATTTATCATTGACTTTCATATGTTTTACCATCTCTTTGTGTGATCACCTTGGAGCCAAGGGCTGGATGTGAGAAGGAGTTACCTGTAGGGGAGCAAGGAACTGCCTTGTGCAGAGCATTGGCTCTGCAGGAAGGGCTTGAAATAACTCGGCTGCCTTAGCATCCTCTGGAGCTTTCCCATCCATGGAGAAAGGGCCTGATTTATCCAGAGGGGTGTGGGCTGGATGGCTGCTCTGGGGCTGTAACTCGTGTCAGCCTCACTGGTTATTCCACCTCATAGCATCAGCTGCACCCAGCTGTCAGGGGCATCTCTGTCCACATCAAACCATCTTCAGAGGCTTCTTATAACTTCACTCCCTGTATCGAGCTGCAGGCTGATTAGAAACTTTTCTTCCCAGTATCAGTAATCTGTTTCTGATGACTTTGATGTGGATTTTCCCTCACTGACTTCGGGTCCTGAAAAATGAGTAGCCAGTGCTGATCATGTAGAGTTTTAATCTGAAAAGCCATAGGACAAGGGTGCCACTCAGAATATTCTTTCCCAGGGATTTATAAGGGATACTGTCAAGCTGAATCTGTACCTGCTGAACTTGATTCCTTTAGCACGTGTTCTGAAATTCCCATTATCTGCCAAAGGAAATACTAGCAGAAAAGATTGTTAAAGGTCAGTAGAAGGCAGGGAGACTGATTTGTCTGAGTCCTTGGTTTCCATCTGCCCCATGTTGGTGCTTTGCTGATTAGTTGGTAGAGAAAGCACCTCGTGTAATCTGAGCTCAGGCTTGGTACGAACACATTTGAGATTTCATCATTTCCACATGCCTAAGCCTGGTTTTGGAGCCTCTGAAGCAAATATATTCAGTCTGTCACACACATGCAACCTACCTGAGCAAGTAATTCTGCAAAACAAACACAGAAGTGCTTACCCACCGGTGGCCATTTGTTTACTTTCAAGAGCTGCTGAACATGTGAAAATATTGACAAGGCTGGCAAGTCCCAGGAGTGGCTTGGGAATGCTGGAAGACTTGAAACTTAATTATCATTTGTGCTTGTTTGTTCTGGAGTTGCTTAATTTTTATGAGTTATGAAACTCGTGTGTTTAGATCTAGGCATAGAGAAGAGATTTTATGCAAACAAATTATTGTTATTAACTGTTCCCATAATACCACTGTAAATGAACAGTTACCCAGGGCAGTACAAACACACAGACATCCAACCAGGATACCTGTTCTCTCAGCAATGTTCTTTGTGGAAACTTCTGAAGCTCAGCAAACACAGACTGTTTCCAGCTCCAGAATGGTCCCACACCTTGTCTTGGATTGCAGGCTGGGCAAACTGCAACTCTAGAAAAAGGCAGGAGAAGGCACCAATGCCCTCATTGTCCTTCTCCTGTTCCAGTTCATACCATTTCCATGCCACAATTGGAATACAGATGGTCTCTGCTCATCTCAGGCCTATGTTGAGTATTCAAGATGAAAAGGAGGGATAAAATCCAAACTTGTATTATGGATACAAGGAGCCAACTAGAGCATCCCTTTGTTCCAGGGATGAACAAGAACCAGGCAAAGTCATTGAGGAAGAGATGGTGGCACTAATAGTTTAAGGTGTAAACCGAGCCTGTGTAGGGCTCTCCCTTTATTTAAGTTTTCCAGGTAGGGACTGAAGGAACTAACGAGAAGGAGCTAATTAAGCTGTGGGTTTAAGAGCTGGAGCACAGGAATGGGCTCTGATGCTGCCTGCCAGCTCCCTGAAGGCAGGGGGAGGCCAGGGAGGAAAAGGCCAGGCACAGCTTTCTGTTCTGGCACCTTCTGGGAGCAATCACTGGATGTTTTCAGTTTTGGAGGTGGGCTCCTGACAGGGGGAAATAGCCTCTTTCCTTGGTAAGGAGAGCACCTAGCCCCAGTGTTGGTGCTGCAGATGATGGGCTTCCAGCAACAGTTTTCTATCCTGGGGGAGCAATTTCTGGACATTTTCAGTTTTGGTGCTGTGGACACCAAAATCATTCAGGCTCCTGTGAGCAACCAAGGCTTGGGAGCAGGAACTTTTGTTTATAAATGTGTGAGCTCATGACCAAAATTGCACAGACTATGCACAGCATCCCTGAGGTTACGTATTTAATTAATTTTGGCAAGGTCTTGCTGATGGGTCATGAGAAGTACTACATGTTGGTGGGTGTTTGTAGGAAACAATGAAGTGATCCCTTAAGCTACAAATTCACAAAAATGGGAGTCCAATCCTTCAGCCCACCTGACAGTGAAGCTCTTCCTGCAGAGATCTGGATTTAGAGTTCTGCACGGCTGGTGGCCTGTGTTTTACACATATTTATACCTTCTCATAGAGGGAAGGACCTCTACTAACATGCACACAGTCAGAGTGGAGCAGTGTCCTGGCAGTGATGTGCTTTTGGGGTGTAAATAATGCCAGCACCGTCTCTGCCACTGACCAGGCTGTGTTGGGCATGCAATGCACACTACACTGACCATCTTCTGGCTGCCCTGGGGGACAGAATGGCTTTGCAGATCAGAGGAAATGCTTATCCTGCTGCAAAACTGTGCAATGATATTTGTGCTAATGCACTGTGTACCTGCAAGAGCTTACTCTGAACCAGACTATTTTGTTGACTTAAGTGAGATGAAAGATGCAGAGCCTGGGCAAGCCAGCAACAGACTCATGGCTGAGACAAAGAATTACACAGCTCTACAGGCTCCAGGAATAAAGTCAGACAGTCATTTACTCCCACTGATGGAGACTGGTTCATTCTCATGGGCAAACAATTTGTTCATGATATTTATTCTTTGTGCTGATCTGTGAGATTTTGGTTGCTGCTGTGACATTTCACAGCAATGTTTACTACTCCACAGGCTGTGTGGGCTTGAGTTTCTGCCAGTCAGGTGGGTGCTACAGAGGAGAGACTCATTGTAACAGGAGTGATCTGTACTGGAGGTGGGTACAAAACCATGCACTGCTGTTCTTGTCACCAGAACAACAGAAAGAATCACTCCTGTGCATGTTTCTGGTAAACAAATGGGAAAGGTCATTGCAGGCAGAGGTAAAAATTTGAGCTTTTAGATTAAAATTTTCTGCTTTTGATTCATCATCTGTGTTCAAGCCATTCCTCAAGATTTCTGCACAGAACACACTGCCTATCAAAAAGATAAAAAGCAGAAAAAAAGTATTTTCTGCTGGTCAGATTACAGGAGTGTCATTTTCTTACACATTGTCCTGTCTTGTCCTCCAGCGCCCCACATCCTTGCTCAAGAAGCTGTCCCAGAATGTCACTGCACAAGAGCACTTTTCTTGGGAGAAGAGCCAGATCTCAGTGAGCTGAGCCCATTTGCAGGGAGTTGTGCAGCAAATCAAGTAGCAGGAGCCCCAGGAGTGATCTGCTGCTCACTGCTTTGGTGCTTCTGCAGGTGGCTGCTTGTGAATCTTCACTTCTTGCCGTTTGAGGCCAACCTCCCAGTAATTCATCTTGCCTCCCTGAAGCCCAAACCCGAGGGTTTAGCAGAGCTCTGCCCAAAAAAGCATCATTCAGCAGCACACAACTGTAGCAGCAGGGGATCATTAAATACTTGGCTTAAATGAAAACTTATGAAAGTTGCTTTGAATACCAAATTTCTCCTCGCTGCCTCAGCAAGTGCCTGTGGTGTTACCTCCTGGTGCAGAACAGGTTCACTCCTCTGATTTTTGCTACCTCGGTATTTCAACTGTGACCAAAATTACTGTAGATGGATGTGACACAGCAAGTAATATTTTTATTCTGACATGATTTGAAATGTAGACAAGTAGTCTGGCAGAATTTAAATATTCACTGTGACTTTGTCCTTAATAAACACCGCTGTGAAATGCTCCAGTGCTGCCTTCTAAAGGACACACCACAAGTTTTACAAGGTGCACAGGCTAAATGTAAATAATTATCAGTTCTCAGATTCTCATCCAGGCAGGAGAGATGCCAAGAGCTTGTGTGTTTATCTTCAGATCTATTGGGAAATTTCCCAGGAGCACGAGCTCCCAGACATTTAGTCAAAACATCTAGTGGTAACTGTCTCCAGAACATTCAGCAGCTCTTTGATTGACATATTTCTCATCAACAAGTTGGCTTTGTTTACATAGCTCTGAGAAGTACATAGGCAATGATGGAAAAAAATACAACCAGACTTTTCTGTTCTTAGACTTTCTTCTTCTGGCAAGATGGGTTTTATTTCAGGAGCTGTTACCAGCCCAGCTTTGCTATCATTAACCAGCTGGGCTGTGCAGAAATGGCCATGCAGAGCAGCTTGCAAACACTCCTTGAGGAGCTTTCCAGCAGCTCAGATCTGAAGCACCATCAGCAGAAGGCAAAGAAAGTTGGTTTGTTTTGTTTTTCCCTTCAGCACACCTCTGCTTTCTGGGCTGAGCAGATTTTTGTTATTTCTGTCAATCACACTTTTAGGAAGTACATCCAGTGTCTCTGCAAAATACAGGTACAAATCCTGAAATCACAGAATGGCTTGGAAGGAACCCTAAAGATCATCTCATTCCAACCCCCTGCCATGGGCAGGGACACCTTCCCCTGGACCAGGTTCCTCCAGGCCTCCTGATGCACCTCCAGAGCTGTCAGATCTCATTTTAATTTGCTTCAGTACATAGAATTGTTTCTTATCAAACTGACCAACTCTAACAAATCCTCTTCTTCCTCTGCAGCCTTGCCACTTCTAAAATACCAGAGGGGATTGCCCAGGTTCTACTTTTGACATGGTGCTGAGACAATTAATCACCACCTGCATCTTCAAGAATCCTCCAGTTTATCCACCTCAAAAATATCTGTAATACAGACTTACCTCCTGGAGTTGCTGCAGAACTTAATTTATTTATGGACACACAGAATTATTTTAATGGATCACCTCACAGGCCCTCATCTATCTGTGTTTTCTTGTAACACCTCTCATTATGAGACCTAAATATGTACACACCAAGCTGCAAGAGGGGAGAATTTGGTTCTTCCTTTCCTACCACACTAATTCATGCAGAGGGACCCACACCAGCCTGTTGAGAATAGAAGGAGGAGGTGAGGTAACTTCATCACTTATCTGCTCCTCAGTCTGCACTGTGAGCACACTGTGACATTTTTTTGCCCCACACCATATGGGATTGCAGCTGCTGCCACTCTCCCAGGTGAGGAGCCTTGGATTGGAGCTGGTGGCTGGTATCCCAGAGGAAGGCAGCACTTCTTGTTCAACCCACACTCCTGAGAGCTGCACTCAATCTAGCAATGAGAGCACCAGAAACTCCTTTATCAATTATTCCAATTGTCCTTGGCCACCTCTGGGAGCACCTCACCTGCAGCCTGAGCAACTGCTCAAGCCAAGGTGCCTGTCCCTCAGAATAAATCAATAACACCTACGAGTTAATAACTGTGAAACACTAGAGCAAAGTCTGCCATATTATCCAGCAATTAGGAAGATTTCTGTTTTTAAATCCACAGCTACTGAGAGTTCTCAAAAAAATAAAAAAATAGCAGCTTTGGAACAGAAAGAAGGACAAGCTGTTTCAGTCATCATTTTATTACTGGCTCACAAGGGAAATCAGTGAATCTACCAGTGGTTCATGCAATTCTGTTGCCAGCTTCCCAGAAAGGAAATGTCATGTATAGCAACTTGTTTTTCTATTGCAGCAATTAAAGTACATAGGAGGCCACAACAAAATCAATACAAAACTGGTAAATCCGTAATGAATGACAGCAAAATACTGATCCTCTTGCCTAAAGAAGCATCTGTCTAAATGCCACCAAAGGGTTAGGCAGAAGAAGGCTTTTATGGGTTGTTTTTGTAGGGTCTGCCATTTTTTATTCCTTTCTTTATGTAAGCATCACAAATGGCCTCCTGCTTCCCGTGTTTGAGTTTCCTCTGAGGAGAGCATGTGCAAGTGCAAATTTTTAAGGTTTGAGGTATCCCTGAGGATGCAATTTGTGCTCCATGAGACACGTGCTGCTGGTGAAACCCCTCAGAGGCTCCCCTGGAGCCCACGGGGCAGAATTCTGAGAGCCACGGGGCTGCCTGTGCGAGGGAGAATTCATCCTTCTGCTGCAGGCTTTGGGATCCCACCATCCACAGTCCCTGCCAGGCTGACACCCATTCCCATCCATTCATCCAGATGAGATGATTGGCAAAGGGGCCCTGATCAGTGGTCCAGAGGTGAATATCACCTATTGACCTCACAACAAGAATATGGCCATTTTTTAATACAATAATGCGTTTTCAGCCTGGTTTTTTCACCGTTTCAACACATGACTTTTCTGTGTCTTGCCACTATGTTGGTGGTTTAGAAGGGCTGACTGCTGCAGCCTTCTGCATGGGGCTGTCCCCATGCTGTCCTGTCCTCTCTGAGCCAGACTTGGTCCTATTTTTACCCTCTACAGTTACTTTCAAATCACTTTTTTGCTTATTTTCAAAAAACACAGGCTGAGTCTCTTTTCTACTTCTTGTTCCACAGAGGAATCATCACAATTAATTGTGCACATGTAATTTTTCCCTTCCCCATGGCATCTTTAGGTAATTTACTGAGGTAGAGGCCAGCCAGTGCCTCTGACAGCTTTTTCACTGCCCAGCAAGGCAACACCCAGGGAGAGGTGCAGAAAGCATCATCTCAGTACCCAGGTCACATAGAGTGCTCATAAATAATTGCAGATCAGCCCTATAACCTTCACAGATGTAACCTCATCTGTTGCAGGGGTGTTTTGTTTTTTTTGTTTTTTTTTTGGGGGGGGGTTGTTTTGTTTTGTTTGTTTGTTTGTTTTGGGGTTTTTTTTGTTTTGTTTTGGGTTTTTTTGTTGGGTTTTTTTGTTGTTTTTTTTTGGTGGGTTTTTTTTTGTTTGTTTGTTTGCTTTGTTTTTTGGTGTGTGTTTTTTTTGGTTTTTTTTGTTTTTTTTTTTTTGTTTTTTAATTTCCACCTTCCCTTCCAGCAAAACTGTGTCCAAATGCTTTTCTATTTTCTAAGCAGAACCAGATAATGCTTTTGATTGTAGCCAGGATGTTTGGTTATTCATGATATTGCTGTTCTGTCTGCTGGGGGGTTTTTGCTTATAATTTTTATCAAGCAAGTTGTTTTCTAGTGCTGGAATGGCTTGCTCTGCTGTGCTAAACGCTCATTGTGTCTGTCACATGCTTATCCTATTTCAGCAGGGAGAAATCAATAGGAATTGATTTGAGAATGTCCAATCTTATCAAGAATTGATCAGGGTGCTGGGACAAAGGCTGTGCTGGTGGTGTAACATCTAACAAGGCACGGAGCCCCGAGTATGACAACCTTGTTTAGAAGGATGGTTGGACTCCAAGGTGTTAAGTGCTTCTTGTTCCTCCCCATGCCCTCGGCTTTCAGATGGAGCCAATTTCCACAGCAGCTCCCTCCCAGCTAAAAGCAGTGTAAGCACACTTTCTAGTCCTAGCAGAAGATTACGTTCTGGAGAGAGAAAGTGTTGCATTTAGAAACAGAAATGCTGCCAGCAAATGCTATTTCAGCAATTACCTATGTTTAGTAATTATGCTAATGTTGATTCTCAAAAGGCTGTTATTTGCTCAGCATGTTCTTCATGCTTTATCTCTCTACCTGCCTAACCCTTTATTTTCACTCTAGCTATTACTGGTTGTTTGTCAAGTTAAGTGATGTTTGCAGTGCCAAGTGTTGTCAAGGTACTGTTGCTTTAGCTGAATTCCTATTTTTCCAATACTGGCTGCTGTGATTTTCTGCACATCACTACTACAAGGCTTTGGGGATTGGATTTCACTGCTTACAAGGAACCTTGGGTGCTGCAGGTGTTATTGGGCTGTGGGATGAATGAGCAGCTCCTGGGGCCTGTAAAAACATGTTTGATGAAGTGTGATGTGCATCAATTTGTAAGTGTTGAACTGACACAGGTGGGGGACCTGCGTGCGCTCCTGTCCTGCTGCAGCTCCAGCCAGTGTGCTGGCAAATGAAAACAGCCCAGCACACACTGCTGTGGACATGGCCCTGACAGAAACACCACACCTGGAGCATCCTGCTGGGTTGGGTTTAAGGAGAATCCTATGGGAATGCCAGCATGTAACTGATGGACAGCCTGCACAGGGCTCTAAGAGTATTTGGGGGTGTGTGTGTCCTGTATGTGCAGAGCAAGAGGAAAGTGTTCAGTTACTTGGAGCAAAGCAAAATTGCCCCAGTGCCAGCACAGTTCCAAGTGGATGAGGCTAATGGATCATTTGGGCCAGCACCAGCCCTCAGGAATGTGCACAATGGCCCCAGCATTGCTCCCCAGGAACATTCCCTGACAGGAGAGAAACAGGGGGTGTTGTGCATGGAACAGGGAAAGAGAAACTGATCTGGGGCAGGAAAAGGGAAAAGCCCTACTCCAGAAAGGGATTCTGCATGCACAAGGCTGGGACTTGGCTCTTCAGAAAGAGACAGCTTTGGAGGCAGGTCTGAGTCTGTGTCTGGCTGTGTGACACAGCGTGTCTGAGCCTGGAGACACTGGGAATTTATCAGGGCTCTGTGATCGCAAACATGCTGCTTCCAGGTCCCAGCCAGCCCTCCAGGATGGTCCAGGTCCCAGCCAGCCCTCCAGCATGGTCCAGGTCCCAGCCAGCCCTCCAGGATGGTCCAGGTCCCAGCCAGCCCTCCACAGCACAGCCCAGGGTCACTTCTGTCCCCTCTCCTCCCTCTCCAAGCACTCATGGCAGAGATACCTGCTGGCTAAAATATTTTGCAAAAATCCCCAAATTTGTGCCAGGGTAACAAAAAAAACCCTGTTTCTAGACAAGATTAATGATTTAACATGCTAGAGCTATTTCAACAAGCATCCTGCAAACAGCAGCCTACACTGCAGGAGGAGGGAGCTGGAGAGGAGCCTGCCAGCTCCAGTGTCAGACAGTGATACCGGGAATATTTGATTTACCAGTGCAGGCACAGCTTGGAGAGCTTGACTCCTCATTGCAGCTCCTCCCTAACATGCAACAGCCCCAAACACAGGGTCCAGCATTACACATTGATGAATTCATTTGCTCTGCATTTGCTGTCAAGTGACATTTGCACCTTCCTTTAACTTTTTGGGCTCCATTGATTTTATTTTTCCTTACAATTCTTCACCCTGTTCCTGTAGTTCAGGGAACACATCACAAGCCCTCCTGTGGTTAATTTAGCATCCATTAGCTTTTTATCAACTTATTTGTAAATTAATTGTTGGGATTTATTCAGGAGGAAGAAATTCCATGAGATCCTGTGCGGGCTGTGCAGAACAAACCCATCCCTGCTCCCACGCCGGGATGTGCGGTCCAGGAACAGCCGCGTTAGCAAAGAGCTGTTTAATGGCCAAGGTGAGCCAGGTACCCATCGGGCTGACTCGACACACGTGTTTATTAGCTGCCAGGGGGGAGCTGTGAGCTGCAGAAATCGGCAATTAAGCGCTAATTGTATTTTCTTTAAGGGGGCATTTTGAGCAGCTCGCCCTTTTGTTAGGCGGATCTTCTCACACACATCACGTCTCCCCACGGATAAACAGCTCTTTATCTCACTTGACTCGTCTGTTTTCCTTTCCCTGTGAAATGCTGGATCTGATTTAAGTTCCGACTCAAAATTCAATAGATCTTCCTTGTTACCTCTTTTCTTTCGGAAAGTCTTCATCAACGAAACCCTTGAAGATGATTTAAATGACCAATAGGTAGTAGTGCTCTTTAACTGTGCAATCAGAGATGATTTACTGAATGCATTTCGGGATGATTGTAGCCGTGTTAAGGGATTGCTCAGGAAAGAGAGGGGAAGTGGCTGAGGTGTTCTGCCTCCCCTCAAAGGGCAATGCACAGCGGCAGGAGCACGGGCTGCATATGTCACTATTATTATGGAACAAGGAGCATCCATTAAAAGGCAGAAAAGCCAATATGTCACGTATTTGGAAGCCTTCCACTCGCTGCAGAACCATCACAGAGCACAGGCCACAGGATAGATCATGCTGACCTATTTCCTAGACTGCAAACTGAAGCTCATGTGCTGTTTGCACACTCATTATTTTCACCAAAGGCAGCTGCAGATGCAGTTATCCTCCTTGCACCTTCCCTGGAAGCTCAGTTTAAGTGCTGAAACGTGCATCTATCTCACGTTAAACACGAGTTCTCCCTCCAACTTAAGTTATTCTTTTGTCTCAGGACCAGCTGTCACACTTTGCACATATAGAATGCATTCAGGATAACAAAAAGGAACAACAAAACATAAAGATCAGTGGCAGATCTCATTGGTGTGCTGCAGATTTACCCCGCCTGCCTTCGCTCAGTACAGTTGTACCAGTTTAAACAAACTGTGTAAGTTTAAATTTACCTTCTTCCCAGCCTGTGAGAGCCCCTCAGAGCAGGATCTCACATCTCAGACCAAGAGATTGCTCTGTTCATTTTCTCTTTGCTGTTGACTTCGTGTATCTCAATCAGCCCTGTAACATTATACACTTGAACCTTCCTTCAGCTTAATCAGTTTCAAATATTTATTTGTCTTTCTAACCTAAAAGTCTTTGCCTACTGATCAGCTGAACTGAAGCCAAGATCAGGCTCTCAGCTCACAAATGACCTCGTGTAAACAAAAATAAAAGAGAATTTCAGTGGTCTGTGTGAGGATTTGAGATTACTATAATAACACGGAATTTACAGGAGCTTGAAAACCTAGGGAAGGTCTGTTTCAGAGAAGAAATATGGTAATTTGTGGCCAGAGGGAGTAAGGGAGGGTTTAGCCAAAATGGAAATTACCTTTTGATGCTCCTTTACTACAACCCCTATAACTCTAATTATAGTAATACACTGGGTTGTTTTACCCTTGTCCTATAACTCCAGCCCCTATGGACGACTTAATCCATACAGCACCTCTTAATTAACTCATTACTCTCCTGATGCTGAATTATTAAGGAGACTTTGCTCTCGTTTAAAGGGAAATGTTGAACAAATATATATTTAGGAAGCAAAGGAAGATATCATGGATATCAAACCATTCCAGATCTTTTGGGGATCCCATGTGGCAACACCCAAGTCAAGAAGAAGGTTTGGTGCTGGGGAGACACTGGGGTTAGAAACTGATTTGGGGCTTCTGGATGTGGGGCAAAACTGCTGGGCTGATCTGGAAGTCCTCAGGGTACCCTCAAACACAGAGCTCACACACAGCATATTAAACTCGCTGGGACATTTTAATATTTTTCTGAGCTTGAGACAATGAGGTAATAAAGCAATTTGTAGAACTTTGGGTTTTTTCCCGTGGTGCTATTTTTATTTACTTTTTGTTGGGTTTGTGAAGCCAGTTCTGGTCCTGCAGGAGCACTGGCCTGTGTGCATGGGCATTTGATTCTGAGGGAAGTTAATTTTTTTCAATGAAAACTGAGAGTTTCTACATAAATCCAATGCTTTTATCAAAGCTCTTTCTAAAATAACAAAATTCTCTTTTGGAGAATGACCCACACAACCCACCTTGGTCTCCAAGAATTAGAAGACAGCTTAGGGGCTTTGACTCTGGTTTTTGTTTTCCTTTAGTATGACTTGTGGGTTTTCTTATTTATACACAGAATCCACATTAGACCCTTCCATAAATGTACTTTCTCATTTATTTTCTGTTTCCCCAGCAAAAGGATTTCTGCAGCTCAAAAGTTACACCTCTGAGCCTTCACACCTCATCTCCTGGGAGGTATTCTCACACTCTCCTTCCCACCAGCACTGTTAGATTTCCAAAGCAGTTCAAAACAGTTAAAACCCCTCCTTTGGTCTACAGTTTCAATGTTTTCTTTCAGATCCTTCCCAGCCTCAGCAGTCAGCCAGGACAGCTCCACCTTACTCTCACACTCTGCTTTGCTTTCAGCCATCTCAGGCTTTGTTTTATTTTTATTTTTATTTTTTTAAAAGCCTCTTTGTCTGCTGCTGGATGGCTGCAGAACAGATGCTACAGGATTATGTTTCATTTCTGTCTTTACTCTCAGGCAAAATTCAATGTTCAGGGGCATGGTCAAAATTATTTCTGGATGGCCTTTGGATATTTGTTAAATACACACAGCTCTGGTGTATGATGTCTTTTCAGTGATGTTATATTGCTTTCAGTAATAGCTACAATTTAGCAATTGCACATATACCAAGGCAAAAACACACTACAAAAGCCAAAAGCTAACCTGTAAATCCATGAATTCAAGGGCTAAAGAAGGCAGAGAATTTATGGTGATATTAAGCTACTTGGTAGCTGGAAGTTCCAGCACACAGGTCCTAATTCTGAAAGTATTCAGCCTGTGGAAGTTCACAATCCAATGGAGATTTTTTTTTAACTGAAAATCTTTTCTCTTTCTTGTTGAAGCCTATTAAATTCCATGTGTTAAACTCATGCTTAAGCATTTTCAGGATAAGGATGCTTAGGATATAACTAAAAACCCATTTGAAATGGCCAAAGTGCCCAGCTTTGGAACACAGGTACAAAACCCAGAAAGGTGAAGTCATTAAAACACTCAAAGCATTCCTTCTCTTCTTTGAGTAAAATCAATATCCCTTAAAAGCTGTGAAATCTGATGTAAAATCTTGCAGTGAACTCCTGAATTTCCCATTCTGGAGTGGGTGTTCAGACACCCCAGTGATTAATGTTTTCATGACTGCCCAGCCAGATGGAAGCCTGATAGAAGACAGAAACATAATGGCCATGTAAATAAAAATGTCTTTACTAAAGGCTCTGCCAAGGCACTGAAATCTCTGGGCCTGAAAGAAAACAGCAAAGCTGGGGGTGATGCAGTAATTGTCATATGGATGTTCCCAGAGAGGGAGCTCAGTGCAGACACTGAACAGGCAGAAAGAGGTGGGAGGCTTTGTGTGCAGCTAATATATTGTTGTTTCATATTAATTGAAAATGGGGCTTTTTATATGGAGCTGCTGGAAAAGCACCTGTGAAACAAATAAGCCGATCACCTGGGCAGAGCTAATGAGGCACCAGAGAAGCTACTCCTTAATATTACTTAAATGAAATTTGTCAGTTTACTGTAATTGTCCTTTAACTTTTGTAAGTCCAGAGTCTGCTTCCCAAAATTTCCTGACGTTGTCATGTAATTTTTATTATTTTGGGTCTGCTTCAGCCCCTGGCCTGGGCTCCGTTACACCTGTGGGCACATACTAATCTTCCAGAGAGAAGTTAGGCCTTTCTTTTTTTTTACAATTCAACAAATCTGAGTTATTTTCACTGACTTGAGAGTACACCCAATAAGGATCCTTCCTGTCATCTTCAAAAGTTCACTTCATTAATTTCAGCAGAGCTGTGAAGCTCAGTCCTGGCTGAGTTACTCATAAGCAGACAGGACAGGACTGAGTGTGCAAGCCAGGGAATAGCAGCAGCACCAGGCAGTGCTGGAATCCTCCCCCATGGGTTGAACAACCAACTGTTTATATGCATAAGTGTGATTTTGCAAGTCAGGCCGTGGGCTAAAATGTGTGTGAGAGAGCACAGATGGACTTGAGAATTACCAGGCAGTCGTGAGAGATGAGCAGTTGAACAGCCCCAAAGAAAACCTGTTTGCAGCCAGGTAAAAACCACCGAGCCCACGTCCTGCTCTGATAATAACACCAGCATTTATTGCCCATCAATTATATTTCCTAACAGCTTTTTCTTTTCTTTCTTTTTTTTTTTTTTAGATATTACCATGCAGACCATGGGAGGAATGAAAATGTTGTCCACCTCCAAATATCTCATTAAGATTTACCTGTGGCAGACGCCTACAAAACATTTGCAGAGCAGGTTGCACTGTGACAGTCACTTACTACCCCAAACATGATGGTTCCCCTAGCTGTCCTGCCTCACACCTGCCTGTTTTATGTTTTATATCCTTAACTAAACACTGTTTTAGTGCTGTTGTGTGCAAAGCTCAACCCTGTGGAGCCCCAGCCTGGAAGGACTCACTAGGGGCTACAGCAATATAAACAATGGACAAATCATTAATAACAATAGATAAATCATTAATAACAATCAATAGCTGTATTCCTCATATGCTTAGTTTCCAATGAATAATCCCATCAGTTCAAGATGCCAGGCATGGCAGCAGGCAAAAAGCTGCAAGAAGCTCTGAAAACTTCCCAAATTGTGGCTTCCTGCCGTTCTTTTGAAGGGCTTTAAAAGGTGGGTGAAGGATGCAGGAAACCCACCCAGGCAGAGTGACTTGGGTGTGGTGCTGACAGCCCAGGCTGCAGTCAGGACTGGCATAAATTGTGCAGAGAAGGAGTTGGCAAAGATTAAAGGATTTCCCCAAAACTGAAGAGAAGAAGATACAAAGAGAAAAGGGTGGATTAGAGAGGAGTGACACAGCCAGTATAAACCTAGAATCACTGAATGGTTTGGATTGGAAGAGACCTTAAAAATCATCCAGTGCCACCCCCTGCCATGGGCAGGGACACTTTCCACCATCCCAGGCTGCTCCCAGCCCTGTCCAGCAGTCTAAGGACCCAAGGGTGGCACTCCAAGCAGAGATGCACAAAATGACACTCAGCCCAAGGTCACAGCATGATGCAAAGACCCTGCTGCACCCAGCAAGAGCACCTGCCTTCCACTTACCTTTTTTAACCACTTATCCACAATTTCTGTGTAATTGCACCTGCCTAATAGCCTTCTGTCAGGTTCCTGCCATTCATCCATCACACATTAGCAGTCTATTCTGATTTCTAAGGTATATTTCATCTTCTCTGACACCCATAATTTTCATGTAACCCCTTTATTGAGGCAATTAAATCTTCTTTCCATCCATTCTTTTCGGTTTCAAATTTACATTTTTAGTACTACTTTTGCAACAGCCCTTGCTCCTTCACAGTTGCAGGGTTTAATTCATGTTTATGTTCAGTTCATGTGGCACTCTCACCACATGGTTTATTTCTGTCAACTATGAAATTTAGATTGCAGCCCAGGCTCACTTTGCATTTTCACATTTCCACCACAAGAGACATGAAAACACAAGATCCAAAATTGGATGTTTCCTTCTAATTTTGACCATTTGCTTATGTCCCATAATATTTTTTGGGTGACAATTTACAAAAAAATAATTTTATCATTATTTTAGCTCTTCTCCTTATAATGCATTCAAATTCAGACTCCTGTGTGTGTGAAAAACATAGAGACAGGGGAGAAAAATCCTAATGAAAAACTCAACAGAGCATGCAGTGCTTCTCTCCAGCTTGTTTCTAACAAGTTGTCCATTTTTGTGGTCTTCAGGACCATTTAGAGTTTATGGAACAGGTCAGTGAATGCTTCTCCTTGAATTATTTTGATAACAAAAAAAGTTAATAGCAAAGTTTATTGCTGTTTGCTGAAGAGGATAAATGCAAAGAAGTCTGGATGTCAGCAGCAAAAGGCAGCCTCACCTGGCTGCTTCTCTTCACACTGCAGCCCTGGGAATGCTGGATATGGGCACAGACCTGTCAAAAATCCTCAATGGAACAGGGATGCTCCAGAAAAACACTTTTATTTCCCACTAGATTCCACAAATAGGTGCTAAGCCTGGCTTTTGGAAAGGCTTTGCTGCCCACCCCTGCCCTGCTGGCTCGCTGTGGGATGGCAGCAGCAGTTCCCTGGCCCTGGCCGTCCCTCAGCCACTGCAAAAACCAAATCTGGCAACAGCCAGTGGTTCCCACAAGCAGGGTGTGATGGGCTTGTCTTCATTGGGAAGGAAGGGTCAGACTTCCCCAGGATTAGATTGGAGCACTGTCAGAGGCTCCCTGTGCTGCTCAGCTCCCAGTTGAGCAGTTATTTTTCCATCTGTAGGACAGTGACCAAACTCCTCAAAGAATAATTCTGAAGTCACTTTCACACCTGGGTAAGAGGAACATTTATAAAAATGACTCTGACATTTAGGCGCTGCTGGATCCCAAAGCTGTGTAAGAATTTGCACAAGCCATGGTAAGGAGTGGGACCAGCCAAGCTGAAGCACCTCACTCTGCAATGCATCCTAACACAACCCACAGGGTCCTGGAAACAAAGAGGAAAACTTGGAAACCTTGTTGTGTCAGAGCACATTTCCCCTGATAAGATGCAGCACTGTTGAGTCACAGAACAAAATAAAAACAAACAGAAAAGAAATCAAGAAGAGCAGAATTAATTATTCTCCAACTTAATTGTCTCAATCTTTCAAAGGCATCACCCTTGTGAGATGGATCTTTGTTACAAAGAAGTGATGTTGGGGCTGCTCCACTGGGCAGGTTTGGATGCCAGGCATGGATTTCCAGCAAGGAGCTCCCAGAGCTCCCACAGGAGCACAGTGAGGAGGAACCTGCTGTATAACAGGACCCCGACACCTGGGAATGATTGGCATCTGACTCCAGGGCTTTGGAATGCTGAACACTTGCTTTATTAAAACTATATTATATTACATTACAACTATATTAAAGAGAGATACTATACTATATCATACTTACTACTAACTAAGTAATTAGAAAACCTGTGACTCTGTGCCTGAGAGTCCTGACGCATGCACGTGGATCCAATTGGATCCAAATGAATCCAAAACACCATCACCAGAATCCAATCAAACAATAACCTTGGGTAAACAATCTCCAGAACACATTGCACATGGGCACAAACACAGGAGCAGCAAATGACATAAGAATTGTTTTGATTCTTTTCTCTGCTTCTCTCACGGCTTCTCTGTTCAGAGGGCATGTGAATACCACAGTGCTGCTCTCAGCTGAGCCAGGAGATCACAGACTACAGATCTGCAGATTCCACTGGGACAAAATGATCTGCAGCCAGCTGCAGGTCCTGGCCTTAGGGAACATTTGCAAGGGGACAATGGGGCAGTGCCCAGCCCCTCTGCAGTCCCAGAGCAGGGTGCACTGCTCCCAGCCTGTGATGCCACTGTCACCCAGGACAGGAGGGATGTGGAGCCAGTGAGCAGCAGAGGCAGTTCTGGCCTCCCCTCAGGACACTGTGCCAGGCTCAGGGAGTCTCCAGGGGAGCCTGAACAAAGCTGCTCTGGGTGAGGTGAGCGTGGCTGTGGCTCCAGCCCTGCCCGAGGCACAGCCAGCCGCACGCTTGGGCAAGCAGGGCACTGCCAGGGCAGCAGCAATGGGCTGGTGTGCTGCCCACAGCACCTGTGCCAGAGCCCACACCAGCCTGGCTGGCTCCTGCTGCTCACTGGCATGTTCAGGACGGTCTTTACAAGGAAATATTCCTTGTGGGATGGGGAGCAGCAGCTCTGCTCCCTGCCACATCCCTCCTTGCCTGGCAGCAGCAGCAGGAGCTGCAAATCTCACCCTACCAAGCTGTCCCTTCCTGGCTTTGCCCTGTGTACATCTCACACCCAGACAAAAACCCAACTGCACCTTCTAATCATTTTCCTCAATTAGTGAGAACAGTTTTCAGGTGCTAGAATATTGACACTGCCTTTTTAAAATTGGATTGGTGGTATTTAGGAGCCTGTTGTTACTTAGGAGCACAGGCTGTTGTACTGGTATTGTCATCTTGTCATCAATTAGCTTTTAATTAAGGTGAATTTTATCTTTACTAAGTGGGGAAGAGGAGAGCAATGGGCAGGATAGGAGTAGGCAGAGCACCTTCAACAGCAATTTCACTGAACAAACTATGAGCACTAAACACTGACAACACCTCCTAATGTGCACTGCAGCCATTGTCAACACGATGAGTGACATTAATTTCTAGTGCCCCTCTACATTTTTGACAAGAGCCACTACTCAAAGCCAGGATTCACTGTGCCACCAGCACAGCCAGCACAGAGCCACCAGGCAGTGCTGTCACTGCAGGGACATTCTCAGGCTGGAAAACCAGGTGGTCATATATTTGGTGGGTTGGGTTGTTTTTGTTTGTTGTTTTTTGGGTTTTTTTTGTTTTGTTGTTGGGTTTTGTTTTTGGTGGTTTTTTTTTGTTTGTTTGTTTTATTTTTTTGTAGTAGGCAATCCAGAAATAGGGAAATCTCCAAAGAGAGGAAAGCAAACACTGAAAGAGAATAAGGTAAATCTTCTCTCACCTTCTCTCTCATTCCTGATTTATCCATTGCTCTGCCGTGTTGAATTTCCAGTGCCTAAATGGGCTGCAAGGTACTTGGAGAGGGCATGGAGTGACAGGACAAGGGGGAATTGCCTCAAGCTGACAGAAGGGAAGGGTTTAAATTGTATATTAAGATGAAATGCTTCTCTGTGAGGAGCCCTGGCACAGGGTGCCCAGAGAAGCTGTTGCTGCCCCTGGATCCCTGGGAGTGTCCAAGAGCAGGTTGGACAGGGCTTGGAGCAACCTGGGACAGTGAAAGGTGTCCCTGACATGGCAGGGGTGTGGAAAGAGGTGATCTTTAACATTCCTTCCAATCCCAGCCATTCTGGGACTCTGATTTTGTGCTCATCGTGGCTGAAGATCTCTCCATTACTCAGCTGCCCTACATGACCCATCTCTCCTATCAAATCTTTGCCACAGATTCCTGTTTGTGCAGTGTCAGAAAAAACAACACAGAATTTTGTGTCTGTTTGCAGAGAAAAAGCTCCACTGAGAAGGAAAGCAAAAGTAAAAAGCTCCATTGAGAAGGAAAGTGATGTTTGTGGGAGTCCCAGCTCCCTGCCTGACAGGACACTGGTTCCAATGGGGTGAGGGATGGCTGGGGAGGTGTGAGCACCAGCCCAGAGGGCCTGGAATGCAGTTCAGAGGAGGTTTAAATCCATTAGAGGGAGCACAGGAGATGTAGAGCCATTTGTTTCTTCCAAGTGAAGCAGTGGGTTTGCTTCTTCCTTAAGCACTATTTCAGGGTGAAGGAGTGAGACAAAGCCTGAATTTGTGGGAGGAACAAAACCATTCCTAACCCTCTCTGCAAGTCCTTGCAGCCTTTGTTAAAAATGGTTGGAAAAGATCCCTGGTCCCTCTACAGTTATAGACAAAAATCAGTGTACTATTCATCTTCTGTTACATGGTTGGACTTACCAAAGCCTTTATCTTGAAGGTAATACTGATTATACCTCTGCTGAATTGGGTTTTTTTTGTCCCTTTAATTTCCTTGCAGGACGAGTCCACAATTCCTTGACCATCCAGGCAAATCCATCATCTCCCCATAGAGCACCTCCATCAGCCTGTTTTTGATGCAAGCCCTTATAAAGGGCAGAATTTAAGCCATCCACAATCAGAATTAAATAAAAAAATGGGGTTCTGCCCACCTGTTGTGGGGTTTTTTTTGTCTCTTGAAATTACTTTCCAGCTCAGTCCCAGACTGAGTAATTCAAAGCTGATGGGAAATGAAAGTCATGGTCTGTGGAGAGCTAATGGATATCTAAAAGCAGCAAAAAAAAAAAAAAAGTTAGGGGAAAATTTATCCTCCCTTTGCCCCTAAATCCACCTGAGTTGAGAAGTGTAATACATCAACAGGTCTGTTGATAGGTTGTCTTCTAGCACCAGCTCATCATCCCATTTTATCTGCCTCATCATCTTGTGGACCTACACAGTGGCAGCAGACAGATAGCTCCAGAAAGAGTCAAAGTAACATTAAAGAGACAAATGCCTCCCATCTCCCTGGGTTTTTATGCACACTGACTCTGCTCCAGAGTCGTCTGTACGACAGTCTCCTCTTGCCACCAGTCTAAAATAAAACAAAACAAAGCCCTAAATAAATGCCAGCAGGCTGAGGTGAGGGGAGGCTCACTGTGTGAGCAATGCCCAGGGGAGGTGGCCCAAGAGCCTGCCCAGAGATGTTTCCTTCAGTGACCCCTCCGGGGACATCCCCTCCCTGCTCACAGATGACTGTGCACATGCCCTGCTTTTCCCCCAGGACATGCTGCTGGAGAAGATGAGACATGAGGACAGAAGGATGGCACTTCCACTTTGGCCTCTTGTTTTCTCCCTCTGGCCTTGATTTTGTCACGTCTGCCCTCAGACTTGTCTTTGTCAGGGATGCAGGGAGAGTCAGGGAGGTTGAGACCAAGTGTGCACCCAGCTCTGTGTGCTGGCCCTGGCACAACGCCAGTCTCACCCTTCTTTATCTCGGGTCTTTTTGAGACTCATGTTGCCTATGAATTTAGCAGCCACCTATGAATCCCCTGCACTCTTCATTCTACAGTTAAAACTTAATTCTGTCCAAGCCAAGACATGTTACAAGCACTAAAATCTTCAAGCTGGAGTCTGCAAAGTCTGACTTTAACACTTGCCTTGCCATAGCCTATTCAGGGAAAAAAGAATCTATACTCATCACCTAGGAATTTCCTTAGAAATAAATATTCTTATGTTACATAATCTTTTCATGTTGGGATATTCCCGGGAAGAGCCTGTTTGGGTAGCAATTCACCACTCAGAGCTTGAGGAACAGCTTCTGTTAAATGGATGAGGGTGCACACAGGAGCAAAACCTCCCCTGCATGGGCAGGTGTTGGAAACCATGGGAAGCCACTAAAAATCCTGCCTGTCCTTTGCTGAGATAGTCAAAAAGGGAGCAGGACAGGGCAGGGCAAAATAACCAGATGCAAGAAAGCCTCATTCTGTCTAATCTGCTGCTGCTCTCCAGGTGTAAAACAACCATCACAGATGCAGGAGTAGGCACACCTGGGACATTGGCCTGGAGACAAAGTGCAGGGGATGTCACCAAGATGAGCAGGGGGATGGGACAATTCTCCTATGAGGCAAAGCTGGGAGGATTGACATTGGTCAGCCTGAAGAAGTGAAGGCTTCAGAGTGACTTAATTGTGACGTTACAGCACCTGAAGGGAGCCTGCAGGGAAGATGGAGAGACAATTGGCAAGGGCCTGGAGTTACAGGAAAAGGGGGAATGGCTTTGAACTGAAAGAGAGGAGGTTTATATTAGATGTTAGGAAAAAACTCTTCTCTGTGAGGGTTGAGGCCCTGGCACAGGGTGCCCAGAGAAGCTGTGGCTGCCCCTGGATCCCTGGAAGTGTCCAAGGCCAGGCTGGGCAGGACTTGGAGCAGCCTGGGATAGTGGAAGGTGTCTCTGCCCATGGCAGGAAGCTTGGAATGAGATGATCTTTAAGGTCTCTTCCAACCAAAATAATTGTGTGAGTTCCATCCTGGAGCTCCTTTGAGTGCCTCTCCCACTCCCAAAAACTATAAGCACATCCCAAAGATTGAAGCCATCAGTGGTTACATGCAGTGCATGGCCCGGGGGAGCTGAAAAGGGGAAGAAACAGCAGCACCTCATACCCAGGGACAAGACCTTTCATCCCAGGCTGTTTCCAAGAGCATTGCCACTGTGAGGACAGCAGAGCTCGTTTGATGTCTGATGTGAGGGAATGCTGGAAGCACATTCATTCCAGAAGGGAAGCATGCCTTGGGAAAAGGCACGGTGGGAAACCAAAAACCCCAGTGTACTTGTGGAAGATGCACAAGCCTTTTCCATCAGTGGGTCTGGATTTGAATTTTCATCCCTTAGACAGAATGGCACATTTGTCTCTGAGATCAATGGGGCAGTTGCATCCCTAGATATGAAAAGCAGAGCAGGAGGCATTTGAGAAGTAAGAAACTAAAAATATGGCAGCCCTTCTGAGGGTCAAGATAAAGGTAACATGAGCAGACATGAGAAGAAGAGGAGGAAAAGGAATAAAATTTACAAACCATTTCCTACTGCTGCCTTCCAAAACGTGTGAGAGGTTTTAGTCTCCAGGAGCCTGTTGGAAAGAAGTTCTCAGCTCTGTCTCTGCTTCTACAAATAGCTTTCTAAAAATACCAGAACCCAGAAATTATCACAGGAATGATTTGATATTTATCGTGATTCAAATGCCTATGTAGACAAAACGAAAATGTAGATATCAGCCAAACCCTGGGCCTCTTCTTCCCTCCTTCTGTGCTCTGGATGAGTTGAGAAAATGGAAATTCCTGTCCCTGGCTGTGTCCCTTCTATTGATTAGGCTAGGGAGGTACCAGACAAAGTCCACAGCACACTTGC
Organism: Passer domesticus; assembly: GCF_036417665.1. Taxonomy (NCBI): domain Eukaryota; kingdom Metazoa; phylum Chordata; class Aves; order Passeriformes; family Passeridae; genus Passer; species Passer domesticus. The sequence continues at coordinate 4,402,875 of NC_087489.1, read as the reverse complement.
TCCAAATTTTACCTTTCCCTGATGAGTCCCTTCTGACAACTTAGAAACTTACAGAACAGTTTTGTTCCCAGACACACGGCATCATTACAAGCTAGGAAAAATAGATCCACTTTCCTCAGTGGGTTTTACATTTTAAGTGCTATCCACACAATCAAAGTTGTGGTAGGGACGAGCCTTGCAGCTGTGGGGCTCTGCTCTTAAATCTCAGGCTGAGGTTGTGCCCCTTTGCACAGCCAAGTAATGCCAAATGTCCCTCAGAGTGCTCATTAACGTGACACCCAATGGACAGCAGAGAGAACAAGGCAATAAATCCAGGCTGGAGCTTCCAGAGCCCAGTGAAGAGGAAAGAGTGAGTCAGAAAATCCTGCTCCTTCCTTGCGACATTTCCTGAGGTCCAGAGCGAGCTCAGAGGTGCCACCTCACTTCTGTCCCTCTGCAGAACACAAATGGGGAAGAAAGCAAAGCTCAGACAAAACTGACTCTTCTTCACTGAGATTTATTGCACACGGGCTGGTGATGGGCATGAGCCAAGGAGTGCTGAAAAGAGAGATAGAGAGAGAGAATCAGGCTGTTCCAGCCAGGCTGGGCTTTCACAGTCCAAAGGAAAAGCAAATTGCGCTCATGTCCACCTTCTAAGTTGGACCTTCACACCCAGCCGTGTTTCCCACCTGCCTTCCAATTGCACTGGGGTGAATGGAAACGTGGTGGATACACACCGGACTGCTCCCTGAGAAGCAAAAACCAGCTTGAGATCCATTTTTCTCAGGTTTAACGGAGTGGGGAAATGATTTTCGCCTAGCTGGCAGTGAGTTCACAAGACCATCAGTCACTGCCTGCGCTGCAGCCCCCGGGGCAGTGCGAGAGGGATTTAGCAGGAGATGGCACAGGGCAGAGCAGCACGGGGTGCAGGAGCATGTTGTTACCCGTTAGCACGAGAAACTGAGGGTTCCTGCAGGTTTTTTTGCAGGGTGCAAATTGCTGCAAAAAGCAAAGAGCTCTCTGCTTCCTTTGCAGCTTGAATATTCTGAATACACACAAGGGAGAGCAGTGAGGAAGTCACTGAAATGCAAATGGAGGTGCATACCTGTGAAACATGTCATTTTCTCTGGCACGGTGGGTTACCTGCATGGAGTTATTAAATCACCTTTTTGCCCCTGTGGCCCCTCTCCAACAGAACAAGCACACCCCATGGCAAAGCTGCCCCCACCCCATTCCATGCATAGATTGAAGGGGCATCCAAATGCTTGTGCCATACAAACCCTCCCAAGTCACTGTTTTCTTCTAATCCAGCCACTCTGGAAGCACTCAGTCTTTTCATAACCTGCAGTTCCTAACAACTCCATCCCTCCAAGCTCATGAAAGAAAACCCCACATGTCCCTGCATGAAAACCCAGTCCCTGCATTGTGTCCTGGTGGGGTGTGACAGCCAGTCATGCCAGGGCACAGCTTGGGGATCCACGGGGAGCTGGAGCACAGCCAAGAGCAGGGACCGAAGGGCAGGCAGAGCTGGGAACAGAAATTCCCTGGGGATTCACCTGGGCTGGTTGTTTTTACCATGACCTGCACTAACAGGGGGAGCCACATCCCCACAAATATTATTTTACACTAAAAAATGCGGGTCAAATTCCTGAGCTTCACTTGAACCCTGCCTAGAGATAAGGGTCAGAGTATGGTGGGATCCAAGAGAGATTCAGCTTGTGAGGTGTGGCTCGCTTCCCTCTCTGCAAGAGCAAGGAACACATAAGAAAAAGTGTGTTTTAATCTGTCTTCTGTCTTGTGTTTTGCTGACAGCTCCATAGGGGACCTCAGGAGCAGAGTAGCCGAGATATTGCAGGTGCAGCTGTGAGTGTAATGGGTTTTTCAGTTCATTTGGAAAACAAAACAAGAGCTGTTCTGTGTTGACCTGAAATATTTTTCCACCATAATGAGAGAAAAGGAGCAAATGCTCACCTTCAATCAACTGAAACATTCTGTTTGACCCAAAATGAAAGCTGTTATTTTGTTTCCACAATACTCAACTACTTATTAATTCATGCTAAATTCAAAACAAGAAATACCAATCAAGCAAAATGCTTTGTATCAAGCTGAATAGTTTTTCTTACCTTCCTGCCCTCACCTGGGGAACTCTGCTCTAATGCAAGGAGGGTTTGCAAATTATTTTGTGTTGTTTTTGAATTACATGGAAGAGTGAAGGGGAACCTTTCTGCGGGTTGAGCCCTCCTGCCCTGGCGTGTGGCCAGGCTGGCGGAGCATTAACAGCGCTGCAGGAATTCTCTCCTTCCTCTCTGGGCACGGCGGTAATAACAGCACCAGCACCCTCAAATTAGCAGCTTGGAGCTCCTTTCTGCCCCATCCAAATGTGTGTAATAAAGGCAATTCCCAGCTCGGGGAAGGTGCGCCCTGCCTCCCCACTGCTGGCTACCTGCTAATCAACATCAGCCATCCCCCCTCCATCCTAAAAGGTGTCATTAACGGGTCGGCATCCCCCGGAGAACAGCGGGAGAACTGAAAGTAAACCATCAGGTTATGTCAGGATTTGAGTCACAGAGCAGCTCTAATTGAAACTTCTCTGTCATTTACTCATCAGGAATGCAGAGCTCCTTCTTTGAATGAAACATTAGACACCGGCCTGACAGCTCCAGGTGGAAGATTATCCGGCAGCTTAATCGCTCCCTGACAGCCCTGGTTACTCCTACATCAGCATCTATTAACCTTCCTTTTATTCAGACCCTTTTATGCCTTTTTAATCAGTGGCTCTGGGTGCTTTGGATCAAAAGCCAGTCAGATCTCAGGCGGGATGTGAGAGCTGCATCTCGCCACCGAAGCTCTGCTGTTTGAGGGTGCCAGGGCTGCCTGCCAGGTCACCTCCTCTTGGGTGGAAATCTTCAGAAAAGGGGTTGCCTTCTGAAACCACAATCCAGTTTATCTCAGGGAAGGAGAAAGGTGTTTTGTCAGAAGTTGAGCTCTTATCAGAAGCTTCAAATTTTGGGGTATACTGTTTAAAGCCCCAAGTCATGGATGTGAAAGAAAAAGCACTGTGAAAAATGCAGCTTTAATTTAATTTATTTTTTGATAAGTCAGTATCGAGCCTTTAGGTTTTCAGAGAGCTCAAAACCAGATGTGAGTGCACCCTCAAGGCTCAGACATTGGAAGACAGATAAAAAGAACCCAAAGTTTATCCTCTCTAAATCAAGACTGGATGGCTCTTGAAAATTGGTGCTATAACTCAGACAGAAGTTATGGTCTTGATGCAGAAATTATTAGTGGAAGCTTCCTGAGCTGTATTATGCAGGAAGTCAGACTAGATGATAATAGTCCCTCCTGGCCCTCAAGTCTATGAATCCTCCTCATATGTTGTCCCAAATTGTCCTTTATTGTGTGATATGTTTGGGTCCAGATTCTCAATGGCATTTGGACAGACAGCACCAGGCGTGCATTTTCAGGAGGAAATAAAGGAATTTTAGCATCTCCATAACATCTTGCATCAGTTGTTTCTGCGTGCTCTGAGGCCCCAGTGCAGATCTGGGCAGACAGAAAGCCTGTGGTGATGAGCAGACCGAGCTCAGATGAGCAGCACTTTGGGCTTCACATTGTCCCAGGCGGGTGACACAGGGCTGTCCCACAGTGTGTGGGTGACACCAAGGGAGTGACATTCCCAGCTCAGCACCTCTGGCCCAGGTGGCCCTGCTGAGCTCACCAGACATTTGCTGAGCAGATGGGGAGTGGAATGGCCACCTCAAGCTCTGTGCTTGTGAAAAGGCTCTTCCCTTTGGGTCTGCCACTCCCATCCCTTCCAATGCCATTTGCTGCTGCTCCCAGCTACCAGCCTGTCCCTGGAACACCCTGGTCTGGCTGGCTGCTGGCTCCTCCTGATGATCTGTGTGCTGCTCCACGTGCTGCTCCTTCCTCCATCCACGGGCCCAGATGCCCAAAGACTCAATACTCCTTTCCCAAGCCATCCTGGCAGATCTTGCTTCAGCCTTGGGCCAGATTGCCTTTGCTGCCTGCAGTTTGGCTTGGCAATACCATGGTGGAGCCATTTCTGGAATAAATACATAGCTCTCACATGAATGGACACTTCTGCTGCTCTAAGGGATGCTCAGCACCAATGAAACACGTCCTGAGTTGTCTCACTGGGGAGAAAAAACAACCTTCAAGTGGTGATCCTGTATTTCTGCAATACAGCCCTAGAAACCTGAAGATCATCCTCCCACCTGGGTTTCCCAACCCCATTAATAATCCAAAATAAGACCAAGTCTGTGCCCAGCAGAGCTTCGAGCAAAGTCAGACAAGCCAAAGCAGCGTGCTAGATAATAGCTGAGGGTTGGAGGGAGTGAGGAGACCTGGCTGAAGGGAAAGAAATGGAAAGGACTGTTGAAGGGAACATGGGGAAAGATGGACTTGACAGAGGAGAGGAAAGGCTGTCTGGGGAAAAGAAGAGGAATGTGTCCAAAACAGTGGCAGCATGGCTGAAGGATAAACAGTCAAAGAAGAGACGGAGGGAATTGGAGAATAAAAGGGCTGTGAAATATAAAATCTGAACATACCCGAGGAGATTTGGAAAGATCTTTGCTGCACACCACATGGAGCTAACTAGGCAAAAGGAGGAAAAAGTCCAATTGTTGCTTTTAGAATGGTCCCAGTAAAAGACAATAAAATAAAAATTGATGATCTGGGGAGCAGAGACAGAGGTGTAAAATGTCAAAAGACAGAAAAGGCCAATTCTTATTTAATGAGGACCAGAGTTAACTTTGTGGCTTATGAACTTTTTCATACTGTGAATGAGGTCAAAGGGGGATTAATTGAGTTAATGAGTGAGAAGTCTCAGTTTAATATGCATTGATAGACATTCCACCATCAAAACAAAAGGATGAAAACACCCCAGGAAGAAGTTGTTGCCTTTCCAGAGCAGCTCTGGTGTGACAAGGAACCATAACCATCCACACAAACAGTGGGAGAGCTGAGCTGTTTGATGTGTCAGGGTCAGGAGAACAGGAGAGCGGTTGACTGTCAAACCAACCCACTACCACAAAAAAAAAAAAAAAAAAAAACCAAAAAAAAAAAAAAAACCCAAACAAACCAAGCCAAAAAACCAAACAAAAACAAAAACCAACAAAAAACCAATCTCCCCCCCCAAAAAAAACCAAAAAAAATCCCCCCAAAAATCCAAACAAACTTGATGATTCTTTGTTTTCCTGGCTTGTATCTCTCAGACAGGGGTCAAGGCACCATGCAGCACAGACTGGAGAGCAGAAATGCTGCTGCACGGATATCAGTTGTGCTCCTCCTGAAACACAGCTGTCATTTCCCCTTCCATCTCCCATTCCCCAAATGGAGGTTATAGAAATGTCTTGGCTTGAAAGACGGATGTCTGGTAAGGAAGGCAGGAGCCGCCCTTGGAATGGAAAATGTAAACTCCTTCCTTCTGAATTATTATAATTTTGAAATTAAGGGGTTCTCAGGCAAAGACATGAGGATAGGAATAACAGTTCTTTACTAGTGTGTATAACAAAGCAAAGAAACAGCACCAGCTCTGGCACTGACACCAACCGAGCACGAGCCCAGCGCCGGCCTTCTCCCGGCCGCGGCGCAGTTCCACGCATGGCCAGCAGGGGCGCTGCTGGCTCCCGGCCGCGCGGGGCGCGCAGCGATTCCTCCACGCCCGCAGGGGGCGCTGTGGGGCGGCGCAGGGAACGCGCGGTGATGGCGGCTAGGCCCAGATGTGAAGGGGTGGAGGAGCGGCTTGGCTCCACAAACCTGGGGCAGCCGATCCGGGCTCCAGCAGGGCTGAGGGAGCAGGATGTCTGGGCAGGCAGGGGTGTGGGGCTGCAGTGCAGCGAGAACTCAGAGCAGCACCACAGCAGCAGCAGGGTGGGTCAGCGGCAGCGCGGCTCCCAGCAGGACAGGGAGAGGGGAGCCCAGGGTCCCGGGCACCCGAGCAGGGGGGATAGATCCCTTGTTTTAGTGAGGTGGGTGTTAATAAAATCCCAGTTCAGTGGCTGCTCTCACAAGCAGAGGCTCACCCCAGAAGAAGCAGCTCTGGGCTGGGCTCCGGCCGCAGCAGCAAATTTCCTTCCCCCAGCAACAGCTCCAACCATCCTCCTCCAAAACTGAGAGAGAGAGCCAGCAGCTGCTCCATCCCCAATTCTTGGTGTATCTCTGCCCCTTGGAGAGAAATTCCCAGATAAGAGAAGTGCAACCACATGCCTTCCTCCCCTGAGCTTGGCCACTTCTTTTGTTTTTCTTAAGTACCACAGTTGTTAGCGTTTCCTAGCACCTTATGGGATAAAATTTCCCTAAGTAAAAAGGAACAAAAGGAAAGAAAAATAACCCCCAACAATAAAAAAAAAGTGTTAAACTATCCCTTCTTTGACACCATCATATCATATCATATCATATCATATCACATCATATCATATCATATCATATCATATCAATCATATCATATCATCATATCCTATCATATCATATATTTGCATCAGGTGATTCATGGGAAATATTTAGATTTTACACTGTTAATGTCTCAGTGAGTTCATGCAAGGTACCCAGAGACATTTAATCGTTGGGTTTGTCTTTATTTAATAGAGATTGTTTAATGGAGTCTGCAAAGCTGTTCAAACCACAGTGGATCAGCACATAATAAACCACAAGGGCACTTGGGGGTTTGCATGCCAATTAAGCATCGATAGCCCTGGATTTGGAGGGCCTTCACCTCTGAGTTTGATTTTGGCTCTGCTATAAATGCTTGTGAGCAATAGCATTAACACACACCTGTCTGCTTCAGCACTAAATCAAATGAGGCCTAAGCCATCACAGGCTGGTAGGGATCCAAACCCTCCCGACTGTCAGTGGTGCTTCTGTGCTTGAATTTAATTCAAACCTACTCCTAACAAGAAAAGAGAGGGTATTAGAGCAGTGCTCCTGGATTTAGGCATGACAGCAGCTGGAGAAGGATGGAGACCTTCCTGAGAACAATGAAAGAAGGTCAAGCCCACGGATGAAGCACGTGCTGATAGCAGAGTATAATTTACTTGCCGACAGAGCTGGTGATCCCAGCTCTACCCCTGCATATGGTTTGAGAAAGGAAGAATACGTTTGATGGCAGTGGATCTGAATTATGGGAGTTTGACAGGCTGGGAACCCCTGCTGAACAGCAAACCTGGGAACAGGGTCAGGACTGTGGCCTCTGAGGTGACTTTATCACAGCCAACTCTATCTGCATAATAATTGTTCTGATTCTAATTATTATTTATAACCCCCACTATGCCTCTCACCTGAGTAGCACCAAAAAAAAGCTTTAAAAGATGGTTCCAGCTTATTTACAACAGCTCCATTGGCTCATAGCACTCTCCAGATGCATGTTAAAGCAGCAATAAGGGAAGCAAAAGCATTTTTAAAATCTGCTTTTAGAGCTGTGCATTGGTGACATGTATTTAAATCATCTGCACGCCATCAAGCACGGGCTCAAATTTAAATGTCACTGTGAATCTCCTTCTCTTATTCCTTCACAGGGTTATTTGTCATCTTCCAATTCATGCAATGAAAGGAACTGAACAGAAAATTAGACAAACAAATAAAAATCTATGTTTTTAATGCAAAATGCAACCCTGGAAACCTCTTACTGTAAGTTTTTTTTAATACCTTTCAAGAATAAGAGAGACAGAAAACAAAGCAAAACTGGTGCTAAAAGAAACAATAGATAAAGCAAAAGTCTTTCTCTTTGCTTAAATGTTAGAAGTAATAATGAAATGAAATAATCATTATTGTCGATCATCTGGCTGCCAAAGTGGATGTTTACCTTCCTGCTTATTACCCACCTTGTTGTGATAAATTTGAATAAGCACTGGGGGAACACGAATTAAGTGGTAGGGTTTTTATCCCAGTCTTTAATTCTAAACTCATGAGAGGAGCTTCATTTCCCAGATCACTGAAATGTTATTTTTTTCCTGTCAATCTGACAAAGTGACTTACATATTCTGATATATATAGATTATATATTCCAATTACTTTTTCAAGAATTCCCAGTTTATGTTTCCTCAAATTATAGCATTGCTCTGAATATGAAAACCTTTGCCTCTCTAATGCTTCTTTTGACCAGTAATCTTACTTTTTGCTTAGACAAAATACTAAGAGGAGAATCTATAAGTAATATAATATGGTTTCCATAGCTATCAACACTATTAAAACATTATTTCAGTTTTCCATTGCAATGGAATCTACAGAACAGACACAGATTATATGATATCAGTGATAAAATAATGATTGTCTGCAGTCATAGGGCCAGATGTTTGACTTCTATGGCACAAAACACTTGTGCTGATGGCAGAATGCAATCTGCCTTTTCACCTTCAGGAAAAAAATATTTCCACTCAATTTTAATGTTGGTTGATGGTAAGCAAGAGATTTCTGATTAAGGTCCTCCTTTGTTATCAAATATTTGCTGTGTCTTATCAGAGTGAAAATTTGAATTTTCCCCCAAAAAGTGAAGCTTCTGCAGTCATGGAGTTGAGATGAGGATCACTATTCTTTTATACAAAGAATCAAGGCTGTAAGTTACACCCAAAAGTAAAGAAAAACCCCAGCATTTTAAATATATACATCCCAGGTTATAATAACAAAAGAAGCCTGAAAGGGACTCATAGTGTTCTTTCCAGAGGTCTCATCATTCAATGCCAGACCCAGGCTTTGAGGAAACTTTGAGTAATAGATGTACACATAAAATCCATAAACTTCAGTCAAATTAGTTGTGAGATTGAATCCCATAGCCTCTCAAACTAGGATATTTGGTTTTTTTCTGTGGTGTTTTAGTCAGCATTTATTTGTACCCAAAATAAATTATTATCACCAGAATAAGTCCAAATTTAACACCAGTACAGGAAAAGGGACGTGGAGAATCCCACCCACTGCCCAAATCCTGCCTCTGGCACAAAGGTAGAAGTAGGACTCGGAGAGCTGTGAGGACAAAGGCAAATGATTTCAGACTAAAAGAAAGTAGGTTTAGATTGGCTACTGGGGATGAATTCTTCCCTGTGAAGAAGGGGTGGTGAGGTTCTGCCACGGGCTTCCCAGAGAAGCTGTGGCTGGCCCTGGATCCCTGGATGTGTCCAAGGCCAACAGAATAGCAAACAGAACTGAACAACAAATGTAAGAAAATGGTTTTTTCCAGAGTTCATGAATGAAAAAGCCTCACAAGGAACATGATGGTGTGTAAAGACATTGGTTAACTAAAGAACACAGGTTTATGTGCCTTTAATCAGCTGAGGTGCTCAGGAGTTAATTTGGTATTCAGGGAAGTAAAAGCTTATTTGGTCTAGAAGAAAGTAGACTATGAACAGCTCCATTCAGCATTCCTAACAGAGCTGGAGAAATAATCTGCTCTGTGAATTTGGCCTCTGGTTCTGTTTTCCAATTATCCTCAGGCAGATGGTGATTTTGTTTTATTTATTCACTATTGGAATTATTTGCTGGATAGCCTCAGTAAACAATTCACACTTGATACAATGCCAGTGAGCAGTTTCCTTGGGATCTTCAGTGCTTGCTCTGCTTCAATAAGATGCAAAGACTACCTGGAATCTCTGTGGTCTCTTCTGGGATGGGCAGATGCCTTAGAAACAGGTTTCCAAAGAAAAAAAGGGTGTGATTTTGCTGTCAACATTCTCTTTCTAGGAATATTTCTGTAAACTGAGCTGTTTCTCACGAGCATGTCTAACAGTCATTCCACTGCCTAAAATTAGCCCAGCACCTGAGCTCCCAGCCCAGCCACACACCCAGTCCCTCAGGTCTCTGCTTTCATTTCCCTGCTCAGAGCTGCAGCTTTTGGCTCTTCCTTCATGCGACAGACACTCATCAGCACAGTCGTCAACGTGGAGGAAATTTTAAGCAGCCTTTGACTTCATACTCAGTCTTTTCAAATATTTTACTGTCCATTAAAATAAAAGCATGTCAGAGAGAAGTGACATTAAAAATAATAAGTTGTTTTATACAAGCCTGCTTCTCCCCTCTGCCTGCGTCTTTCAGGCTCTCCCCAGCCTCTGTGGTGACCCATCATCTCTCCACATCCCTCCTGCTCCCCCACCTCTTCTTTCTGCTGGGAGAGGCTTTTAGATGCTGAAATCCTTTGACCCTGAGGTTTCCCACTTTGGAATACCCCCACTTGCCACCCACCACTTAGCAGAGCTAAAAGGCATCCTTGAATGGGGAAGGTTGTCCTCTGTCTGTCAGGAAGATGGATAAATAGATAATATTGGAGAAGCTGTTTAGCTTAATGTTTGGATTCCACTACATCTGAGCAGCACTGAGATATTACAAATACTCCAAAATAATCCAAATCAATAAAGCATAGGGAAATTCCCATCAGATATCCATATAACAGTTGCATCTGTCTGAGCAGGCAACCTAAAATATCCACATTCCAGTTCTGTTTTGAGGGATTATTTACCTAACCTAGCTGTCTACTGATCACATGGATTTTTTAAAGAAGTGCCCACTTATTTATGAAAAATAATTTGCAGTTTGAGTTCATCCTATATAAGTTGCCAATGAATTGTGAGCCTGCTCCACTTTTTCAGATACAGATTTCCACCAGGCAGAAATAAAGTACAAAATTACTTTTCTTATTTTATGGGCCATGAGAAAAATCACTGATCTCAGGACTAAAAAGCTGGCCAGCAAAGCAAATGACCATTCAAAGAAGAATTATAGAAGCATAAAGAATTGCTAATAAATAACACACCAATACTGAAAGCAGAGGGTGAGCTATTAAGCACATCAGAGGAAAAACCAATGTTCTTAATGCTGAGATCCTAAACAACCCTGGCAGCAGCTCCCAAGAGGACAAACCTATATATTCCAGTGACTCTGCAAAGGTCATTGGGTTTTGTTAATGAATAGCCTGGGAATCAGCATCTGTACGTAGACGCAGAAATATATAAAGCCAGGAGCTGAGGCTTTGTGACAAGCTTGTTGGGCTTTGAAGTAACTTTGAACTGGCATTTTCCAGTGTAGAACAGGGCAGGAACTGAAATTGTTATATCAGTGAAAACTCAGGGGGTTGTAACTCGGTGTTCACAGAATCCCAGAATGGCTTGGGTTGAAAGAGACCTTAAAGCTCATCTTGTTCCACCCCCTGCCATGGGCAGGGACACCTTCAACTATCCCAAGTTGCTCAAAGTCCCATCCAACTTGGCCTTATGTTGCCTAAATGTGGATGTTAAAACTGAGAAGGACAAAGTTACTTATCTTGGGAGGCTGGGCTGGGAGCTGTGAAGGCCTGGACATCTGTGGAGAGGCACCAGCACATTCTCCTGACCAGGCTGTGCAGTGGCTTTCTGAGAATAACTTCACTGTTAATACAGGGGCTTCTCAGAGCATCACTCTCTCCTGCTTTTGTGTGATGGAGCAAGTCACAGAGCAATCTGGAGTGTGTTTGTGGAAGGACTGAAGTATTGAAATCTCTCATTTGGATGCTGCAGGTAGGTGTGGAAAGGCAGGAATTCACACCATCCTGTCTGAGATGATGAGCTGGGCTAATCTGACTGTCTTTGAAATTAAAGGAGAAGCAGCCTGAATGCTGGGAAGCATCATTTCAACCAGGAACCTAATTTAGCTGCTCCAAGTCACACTCTGGGAGCTCTCCTTGCTCCCCATTGATTACAGAGGGAAGTAAAGGAGATCAGGTAGCAAAGGGAATTGATTAAATTACCTGTCTGAAATTGCTGGTACAAATACCCTGCAAAGTGCCCTGGAATGGAAAGATTAGCACAATTTCCAGGGAGGTGTAAAAGACCTTGAGCTGCACCCAGCAAGAATTGCACAATCATTCCAACTGCTGCTGGGTTTTGGTAGCTGCTGCTGCTAAAAGTTCTCTGCACAAAATGTTGTTTAAATGCTGTAGAATGGCATTTAAAATAAAGCAAAATGAAAAGTGACAATTAACACCAAAATCCTGGATACATCTATTTTTCCTAGAATTCAAATCAGAGCGCAGGTATGACAGAGCAGCACAGCAGAGGTGCTAAAAGGGAGAACTTCTCATGGCAGGTGTAGGTGTTTGCAATAGAAAATTTGGACTTTAGAAAATAACTTTACAACAATGTTGGAGGATGACGTCCCCCTTGATAAAAGATAAGAACCTTGTGAAAACAAAGATTAAATAAATACCATTCAAAATAAAAATAAGAAGCATAATGATTAAGTTTTCAACTTCTTCCACAGCCTGACAACAGATCTGACAAGTTCTGAAAACAAAGGCTGAAAACAAACAAAATAATACTTTTTTCAATAAAAGAAGCAGGGAAAAACCGATTTGAAATGACTGAAAAGTTTTCTTTCAACTTCAGTGGTACTGACTCATTAATAACCTTTGGCTAAGAAATTTTAGGTATAACTTCCTGACTATAAATTTTATCAGTCCTTCAAATGATATAAAATGGAAATATATTTTCTTCCATAAGCAAGTCCCATAGAGCAGTTTGACTCTTCCTTCTACAGCACTTTGGTGTAAATTCTGCTTGGAAACAATGTCTGTCTTGAGTTCTGCTTGAGGTATGAGAAAAATCCAGAATTCACAGGTATTTAGGGACATACCCTGCCTGTATGAGCAGATATTCTTTATACCCAATGTTTTAAAACCTGTTTGGGCTAATTGATCTCCCCTGACACTGCAGACACTGCCCCAGAAAAACTCCCAAGATGAATTTGCTTTCATGTCTCTTCTCCTCTTCTTGTTTCATCCCCACAGAGCTGTAGCTGGCAGAGGCTTATTTTACAAAATCTCTATCTGTTGACTTCTGTGCCCACCATGTGGTCCTTGCTCACTGGAGCAAAAGCATTTTCCTGCCATTTCCCAGTCCTCCAAGTCCTGTTACTGGAAATGAAGTTTCGATGTCTCAGGCATTGGCGCGGTTGCTCCTGCCCATGGAAGATGGAAGCACTAAACTGTTAAATTAACAGCTGCAAACAGCTCACAGAATTGGGATGAAAGCAAATGATCGTGACTCCAAATCATTCCTCCTGAGCAGAGCAGGCCCCTGGTGCTGAGGGCACAAAGCAATCAGCCTGGCCAGGCTGGAATTCCACACCAAGCCAGATTCCACTTCCAAGACCAATCAGTTTAGATGAAACACTTGGAGAGAGAAAAATAATCTTGCAACTGATGGAGAAACCTTAAAAAAACATTCTGAAGCAGAGGGTTATTTTAAGCCCCACATTGCTGCTCAGATGGCAGTGTTTTTTTCTGGACTGTTTCACCCATCCCTACACAATGATATAAAAGTCAGCGCTTCATTGAACTTCCTAATAGCCAGGACATATTTCCTTCACAACCCAAGCGCTGCCTCTCGCTATGAGCTTTCTCCTAAGCAGCATGACACAACATATTGTAAAGGGAAAATGATAATTAGAAGGAACATTCGAGCAGAGGAAGTTGTCTGGAAAAATGCTTTAGTTAAATGAAGCGGTGAAGATTGTTTTTAACTTAATCTGTTAAACACACTCGCCCGCACGCGGATCTAGCCCAGCTCAGGAATGTCTGCTCACGGCAGAGCTGCTGCCCATGGATGGAGCACAAACCTGGGCAAGGAGGAGAGGACAATTCCTGGTTTGATTTTACAGAGGTTAAATGGAAATACAGAGGGATTAAAGGCACATCAAGTACTCAAGTGCAGGAGTGAAGTGCTCCAGAGCCATGGCTGTGGCCCAGCTCTGTCACACTCTGTGGATGCCCCTTCCTCCAGCTCAGGGACATTACAAGGCTGTGACCCATATTCCTGTCAATTTCTCTTTGGGTCTTTGAAATATCTTGTGGTTGGGATGGTGGGAGAAAATGGAAATCTAAAACATCCAATTTATTTAATTAACCAGACCACTGCAACACCAATACCTCCTCCACTCAGAAATGTGCTGCTTTCACACAGAGGAGGGAACCATCATTTTATTTTAGACCTAATTATTATGGAGGAGCCAAGGATAGAATTCCATGTTTTGAACAGTAAGGATCAACTTTGCTTTGGAGAATTTCACTCTTCCAACAGTGATGGTTCTATGAAAGCTACAGGGATGCCAGCCTGTGAGAAGCAGCCTCAAGTGAAAGAAGGTTGGACAGTGGAGGCAAAAGGACCAAAATTGTTTAATAGAAGTTGTTTTTCCAGGTTAATAATACTGTAATTGTGAAATGACTGGGATGGTTCTCTGTGTGGAGATCCAGGGATGAGATCATGAACTGCCAAGCAGGCAATGACCATGGGATAGGGAAGAAAGCAAGTGGTGCTAAAATTGAAATGGGACTGTGTGGGAGAAGGATTTTCCTCCTGCTCATAGCTCAGCTTCAGCCTGCAGGTGTGATGCAGAAGAAGATCAATACAGAACACCTGTATTCTCCTGAACAGATTTTTTTTTCCTCTTTTCTGTTAATACAGAAAATATTTCTGCTAATACAGTAAGATTTCTTTTCTGGTAACCTTCTACTTTTCTCTTTCTGTCTTTGGTTTCCTTTTGTCTTCAAGCACAGAGAGAAGAATCTGAAACAGGGCTGGGTTTCAGCTCTTTGCTGGTGGCTCAGGGCAGTGCAGCTCAGCTCATTTGTGCTCAGGCTCCTTTCCACAGTGCTGCAGAGTCAGGTTGGGACAGGGAAGCTGTGGGTCACTCTTACAATCATTTTCCTTCACACTGTTTTTCAAAAAGCTTTTAGAGTAACATGACAATTGCCAGCGTGGATAAGGATCAGTGACGGTTTAACCGAGTGACTTACCTCAGGAAATGATCAAAAAAGAAACTTCAGAGGAAAATATAAAACCTGCCACCCAAGAAAATAATATAACAAATCCCTAGTGTAATAGCGAATAAATCTAGAGAAGAGCCCTGAAACTCTTAATACATTCACAAGCTTCCTGCTTGATTAACTATTACAATTTTGGGTATTTTAATGGTCCTCTTTGAATCTAGCTAGAAATGATGTACTTCTTCACAGGAGATCAAATGAATCTTGGCACTCCTGGCCAAGCCTCACCCTCTGCATCCTTCCACCCATCGCTCAGATAAATTGCCTTGTCCAGGAAGGTGTTAGAGACTGTTCACTGGGTGCAATGTCTGCCCACAAATCTGCTCTTCACATCTGTGTAAATCTCGACTCCTCTCACCCTGCAAAAGAAGCCAATTCCTTGTGGCCAAATGAGAGGACAAGAGGATAATCCAACACTCTAATGATCAGCCTTGATTAATTAGCTAGTCCTTCTGGATGGAAGTACCAGGGGTGGTCCTGCATTAGGTGAAAGGGGGTCATGGGAGGTAATATTCTCCAGCAGAATCTCTATAGCAGGCTCTCAGCACAAATGATACATTTCTCCTTGTTGGGTTTTATGTTTCCAGTAAATTTTGTGCCGGTGGAAAATGCCACCTTCATTGCCCTGGAGACCCAGACACTGTTGCAGGTGTTATTTCTTTTCCTGACAGCACCTATAAACAAATATGTTGCTTCTTTTTTTTTTTTTTTTTTTTCTTTTCCCTATCCTTTTGGAAACTCTCCCATGACAATGACAATGGAGTCCAAATTCATACTTTATGCAGGCAAAAGATGTTCATGCATGACAGGGAGAAATTCTGCAGCTACTCAGTGAGGAATCCCAGTGCCTTTAGTCAGGTTGCAGGTTGGTTGACTTTGCATTGATATGGACAATTTTTTGGTCTTTAACACTCAGCTCGTGGATAATCTGTCCCTGAAGTGCCTACCTACAAATCTTGAAGCAAGTGGAAACTGTTATTTTGCAAGGTCTAATGTGAACAAGACAATTTTAAAAAAAATCTTGTTTGTACCTAAAAATCAGAACAATGGTTTACATCCAAGTTAATCCTCCGATACCACAAATACTCAAAAGTGGTTCTTTCGGTTTTTTTCACATATGAACTGGTAAATGAGCTCATGGCATCATGAGGGTTTGATGTGGCAGGAAAACCTCCATGAAAATGGCAAAAGTGCCAGCAGCAGAGTTCAAGCTCTGGCACCTGACTGTGCTCCTGCCTTTGCAAGTCCCTGCTGCACATGTGAGAACTTTGCAGCAGCCAGCTTTCCTGATTTGTTTTTCTGCTCACGAGCTTTACCCACTGCTCTCAGTATCATTTTCAGAGCTCAGAAGACACAATATTTTAGCTTTTTTTCTAGAAAAATCTGTTGCAGGAGGTGCTGTAACAGCACCCACTGCCCACATGACCCATCCCTCATTTCTGGGGACAGTGCATCAGCCAGACTGAGTAAAACACAGTTCTGAAAGTGCATCTGGCACTGTGGATACCAGGCATTATCTGAAGGCTGAAAATGTCCATTTTCTGCATCAATGGCAAAAAAATAGGGCAGAGAACAGTGGCTGACTTTAATAGGAGCAGGACAGGCTGCAGCTTAAAAGGAATCTGCTCCAGATGACCAGTCTGAGCTGGTGATTTATTATTTCTGCTGCTGTAGTAGATGCTGTGTTTGGGTAAAAGTCTATATGGGCTGTCAGAATTGTTGCTTGTGTGCTTTCTCTCCTGTAATAGGACTAAACACTCTGACACCTCCTACCCAGGAATATTTACTGCTACAGCCATGAAGAAGCATCAAATTACATTTTCCAACCAAGGCAGGCTTCCTCCAGCCCTATTAGAGCATTACAGATTTACTCAGTAACAGTTAAGGAACTTGAGACCATCAGCCTTTACTGTTAGCTTTGATTCCTGGGTAAAAAGTAATAAATAAAATCCAAATTCAATAACTGCTCTCCTTGCAAAACATGTGTCACCTACAAAGATCCATCACATATAGGCAGGTGCTACAGCACTCTCATTTGTACTTTGTCTGCAGGTGGCAAACTAAACCCAGGAAATGAATGTACTGTAATGGAAAAGTTAAATGTTCAAGAAAAAATTAAAAGCTCAACAAGCATTTTCACATCAGAAGAACTTTGACTTTACTACCAACAGCTCCACTGTACAGAGGAATGTCAAAAGGACTTCAGCCCACACCATGAAGATTTTTTCCAGTTGATGTAAAATATTTTCCTCCCCTTCCAGATCTCTTTTCCCTACTTTAAACTCCCTGATGGCAGTGTGAGCACCTGTATCACTGTATTTATTTCCATCAGGGAGTCCTGGATGCTCCTTCTCCTTCCAACTCCTTGAAAGTCAGGAATGGCAGACACAAAACCAATGTGTGTTATAGCAAGATGTGCTCTCCTGGAGACATTGCTCATCCTTAAAAGATAGTGACTAATCTCTTCCATTATTTCTCATTCATTAGGGAAATAATTGTCTGTACCAGACAACTTGTAGCAGAATAATAAAGCAGAGTAAGTAGGGATGTGAATAAATAGAATGAGTCAATATTGTTTTTGTTAAGTCAGATTGTGGCCAGAAATCTCATAGAGTTCTTTGAGGGTGTTTATGAGCTTGTAAATGAAAATAATTGGTCAGCATAGCATAGCTGTATATCCACAAGATTTCCATTAAATTTCCTTTCTAGGTGTCTTAAAGCACTGAGTCCTCCATGGGATAAAATAACTTCTCAATTTGTGCATTAACAACCGGTTATAATATAAGAAACAAAAGGTAAGGAAGTTTTTACTGGTTTCCAACAAGGTTGTAAAAGGTTGTCTGCTTGGACTGTTTTTATTCAGAAGTTCTACATAACCTCAAAATGGGGACAAATATGGCAAATTGCTGAGGATAGAAATGTACTCGTTATAACCAGACTTGGAATTTATTTCAAAGAAATGTATAAAGCTCCTGGGACATCTAAAAATCATAGAAGTAATACATTGAAGGAGGGAATTTTTGACTGGATAAATTAAAGGAGTCTGGACTGTGTTAAATAGGCAGTGATGATTCAACTGTGGTGGATGAAGAAGGGTAAAAGATGAGATAAACCTATGAAATTATTGGCTGTGGGGAGATGTACATGGTGAGATTATTCCATTTCTTTTAATATAAAACCAGGGATGTATATAATGAAAAGAGTCGAAAACAGAGTTCAAGTAAATAAAAAAATACATATTTTTAGGACAAAATAAAGAATTGCTTTGAGAAACTCATTGTCCCAGGATATTTCAGTAGCTGAAACTGTGAACAGATTGGAAAAAGATTCATTGAGATAAACTGCTGTTGTTGCACAAAGCTATAACACCTATTACACATTATGAAGCCTAAAAAGCCCTGAACTCCAGAAGCTGGGAAAATCATCAATTTAAAATTACCTTTCTTCTGTAGATTCCATCCTAGAGAACCTGCTATCACTCCCATCACAATCAAAACAGTCTTTGATCCAGCAGTTCTTCCATTTTTATGGGAGCAATCCCATAGCATGGCCACCACCTGAGCCTGCCTGGCACATGAAGTGTCTGGAGAGGAGCTGGGCCACAGCTGGACCTGGATAGGAGTAGCAGGCTACAATAATTCTGGGTTTTATACCCATTTATACCTCAGATTGTTCGTATTATATCTTCAATATACCTTGCTTTATATCAGAGTGGCATTTTCTCTTTGCAGTGACATGACATAACACCATATAGAAAATGGTCTAATTTAATAAAACATTGACTATCTGTATATAAAAACAAGTTTTCCTTGTCTTAATGGTGCCATTGGAGAAAGCTAACTGGTTGTAGAAAGGACAAGATTATGGTGGAGTCAAACTCAGTGTGGAAACCAGAGATGTTTATCAACAGAGACACTTGGGGACTAAAAAAGTGATGAAAAAGAGAGTTGATGAACGGTGACCATGAGCCTCAAACCTGCCCTCTCTTCTTTTCCTCATACTTTAAATGGATTAAGGGGTTTTTGGAATTATCTTGCCTGTGAAGGACATCCAGAAAACATCCTGTTCTTGCCCCTGTTCAAAGACCACTGGAGTCAAAGGGGCCCCTTCCTGCAGCACTTTGTGTTCAGGCTTCAGCTCCCAGAGCAGATTATCCATGGCAGATAACTGGCAGGGAAGCAGTGCTGTGCTGCCTTCCTCAGCCATTAATTGCAGATCCAAATCAGCGGCCCAGATAGCACAGAAAAGAGCAGTTCCACTCCCTGAGCCTGGCTTAGCTCAGTCTGTGTCCTGCCCATCACCCCTCAGAGCTGCTGAGCTGACCCATCCCTTTCTTCTTTCTCTGTGGCTGTGGTGTTTGCTGGAAACCACTCCCCTGAGAGGTGACACTTGCACATTATCGACGAACAGAGAGCCCATCTCTTTGTGTGCTGGCTCCCAGCTCCACCCCATAGGGGCTGCTGTTTCAGAATTGTTTGGGAGTGTGTGGGTTGCCTTGTCACGTTGGTTGGGTAATGAAAGGGTACAGAAAACAGCCTGAGATCTGCTACTGGAGACATGTAATTATTGCTGATCTCCAGGAAGCTTGTAAGTTGGGGTTTCTTTATTGTTATTTGTGCTATGACAATGCTATCTGGATCTTTACCTTTCAGCCTTCTCCCATATAGAACAAGCTAAAAAGATGGATGTATCAGCAGGGTTTCTAAGGGGAAAAGAGTGTGGTAGAGTGTTTAGTGCCCTGTGCCTGCACTCAGACTTCCCTTTAATGAAAATGCCCTATTGTGGGACTAAAATAGTGCACCTGTGAATTGTTGCTGGTTTTGAGCTGTATTCCACTTGCACACTTGCTTATCTGCAACTGCATGGAGAAAGAGCATGTTGAAAGGCAAAGAATGGTGTATATAAACTGGAGATGGATTGTGAGGGCACAGTGGGTATTTGATTTGCAGGAAAATACACCAGAACCAAGATCTGAGCACTCAGGCTTGGTCCCTGCAAAGCAGAGGCTGCTGTAGCCATTGTCTGGTTGGGAGCAAAGGGGAAAGGAGAGAAAAGCAGATTGCGTGACTAAACTCCGGTGAAAATGAGCTGTGATCCTTCGGGAGCAGAGTCTGGCACTTGCCTCACCTTCATCCTTGCTGTTTCCTCTCCTGCTGCTTGAAGATAGCCAAGAGCTTCCTTTTTAATCAAGGACCATTGGAAAGCACCAGCGGGCTCCCACTCACAACGCATTGATTGGCTTCCAACCGCAGTGACAATTGCATCCTGTAATCAAAGCAGCAATCATTAACGGCACGATTATTCCCCCTCCACACACTCACACACTCACACACACTCCTGTAGCAGGAGGGATGACTCCAAAATGCAGAACACAAACAGAGCTCAATGTTCTCCTGGCTGGGCCTTGTTCCAGATGGATCCTTTGCCAGAGGCTCTGGGAGGGCAGGTGTTGCTGGTGGAGTCAAGACTGGAAATCAAAAGGCAAATCCAAAGGAATTGAGAGGGAATCCAGGGTGATGCAATTGTCATTTTCCCTCAGTGCTCCCCCATCCCATCCCTGCTGCTTGAGAATTCCTCTTCAGGCTCTGCCTGAGCTGTTGGCACTGGGCTGGAATCACCTTCCTGCAGGTTCCCTTCCCCAGTGCTTGCACAGTACTGTGGCCATGGGAGAAGGTGGAATTTTGGGCGTGTCTGACTTTCTGAATGCTTGGAACACAGCTGGGACAGTTTATTCTGGAGGCACCAAACCCTGCTGCTAGATTCCCTTTCCTTTTTGTGTCCTCACCTGCTTTCAGCTCCCTGTCAGGTGTTTCATTTCTGCATGGGCTGTTCCCTCTCCACACTCAGGATATGGACAGGGCCTTCTTCTTCCTCCTCTTCTTCCTCCTCCTCTTCCTCCTCCTCTTGTTTTCATCTTCTCCGTCTTCTCAGTCTTCTCATCCTCCTCCTCCTTCCACTCCCACTCTCCTGTTCCATCTCCTTTGGACATCCACCTCCACCAGTGGCTTAGAAAATTCTTTAGCATATCTGACTTTTCCTTTTTTTTTTTTTTTTTTTTTGAATGTGAAATAAATCTCCACAGAAAACTTATCCAGATGAAAAAGGGATTCTTTTAACATTTACACTTCCAATTCAGAAGAATAAAATAGGTGTTAAAGAATCAATGGCATCTGAACCTTGCAGTTTGCTTTAAAGGCAGGAGAAAAAAATATAAGAGTTATGTAAAATCTCTATGTATTTTACTTTGAGTTGTGTTTGATGAAATAAAAATGAAAACTTTTTTTCACCAGCCAATATCTAGTATTCCTTTAGAAATTTGGCTTCACTTTACTCCCTGATGATTCAAAAAATATTTTTCATAAAGGTTAATTTTTAAAGGTGGGTATTTTAGAACTGAGATTTCCAAAGTGGTGTTCTGAAATGCCAAAGAAAGAAAAGTAGTGGCACTCTCAAAATCCACACTTATATTTCTTCTCACCAAAGGTATGCACTGAGTTGAAGCTTATTTTATGTATAATTTTCATCCCTCTAATTTTCTGTCTGGGGCCTTTTCACATCTACTCCTTGTAAACAGCCATCCATTCCTCATGGTTATATATTTTTTCCCCTCAACTGTCCTTGTAAGAGTCAAAGTCTAAAAGAGTTGGGCTCAGAACAACTGACACATTTCTCTGTAATTATAGAGGTGCTTAGGGAGCAGTGAAGATCCAACCAGCTGCAGCATCTCACCAGCACTAAACTAACTTCATACATAGCTTTGTAGAAAACCAGGTTAAAATGCTGTTTTATTTTCCATTTCTGGGATATTATGAAACATGGCTCAGACCTTGAATGAGATGGAGACAGAGAGTTTACTAAAATATTTTCTGTAAGCAAATTTCTGGACAATAGGAACATGAATTCTCCTTACTGCAAAGCATCTTCTGGAAATGCTGTGTGGTATCATCTGCTGATTCTTTCTTTGCCTTCTCACCTGGTATCCAGGTTTTAGGGGTGAAGAAGACTCTTCCATAAAATCACCAGTATGAGACAGAAAAAACAAGAACACAAGCCTGTCACATTGGGAAAAGTATTTCCCTGTCAGCTTGTATCAGACTGACTTATTAGCAAATCATTAGCAACAAGCAAATCTCCAGAGTTTGGAATTTCTTTCCATTCATTCCAGATAAATATTTAAATGTGTTTGTCTTTATTATATTTCTCTGGGCTTATTCTAATGTGTTTGGCCTGGAAATCAGACTGAGGGTTTTGGAGTCTGGAACAGCTTGACAGAGCCCACAAACTGAATGCAGAATAAATTAGTGATGCCTGGTGGTTGGGTGGCTCGACAAGGGAGGGTGTTTGAAAAATCCCTTTAGATTTAGGACCTACTGGGGAAGAAAATAGAAAAGTAGAATCATAGAATAGAATAGACCTTAAATCTCATCTCATTCCACCCCTGCCATGGGCAGGGACACCTTCCACTGTCCCAGGGTGCTCCAAGACCCAGGACACTTCCAGGGATCCAGGGGCAGCCACAGCTTCTCTGGGCACCCTGTGCCAGGGCCTGCCCACCCTCACAGGGAAGAATTTCTTCCCAATACCCCATCCAACCCTGCCCTTTGTCAATTTTAAACCCTTCCCCCTGATCCTGTCATTCCATGAGCCTGTCCAAAGTCCCTCTGCCTTTCTTACAAGAGGAGAGTTTGTTTGCTGTGGGACCTGCAGCCCTCCAGGTCCTCCTCTGAGCTGCCCTTTCTACAGGTGGTGTTTGCTCCTGCTTCAAGTGAGGCAAGGGCAGGAAAATCTAACCTCGTTTTTCAAGCCCAGTAAATAGTTCAGGCCACTTTTGAGAGTCTCTTTTGTTACAGCTTGTTCAGCTGCCTCCAGGGCCCTGCAGCAGAAAGGAGGACCTGAAGCTGAAGAGGAAAAAAAGCCTTTCCCTGGTTGATTCTATTAATGAGTGGATTTATTCCCAGGCACACACGTTTCTATTTTTCACAGCTGGTTCTGACCTCTGTCAGGGACTTCAGCCAAGAATGGCTATCAAGCAGGGCACATCCCAACCCTCAAAGAGCAAGCAGCTCCCTAAGGCACAATTTCCCAGCAGCTGGATTGTTGGAAAAAAGGCCAGCAGCTCCACAAAAGCAAATACTGCCATACAGAAGCTTTGCCTTGAGGGGAAACTTGCACTGCTACAAGCCACTTCAGCCACTGGGTTCAAGGAAATTCCCAGTGGGGGAAAAAAATAAATAAAAATTGGCTGGCTCTTCTACTACACAAACAGAGAAAAAAGCACAAACATGTGCAGCGCCGCCTTTTCTAAAAGTGCATTATTATTATCTGGAAACAGCAGCCAGATCCATCATGTTCAGCATGCCCCACATCACTGCTTCACTAAACACCACAGATTATTTCCCTGTAATTGCCTTCCTGAGCTGTCTAGCAGCCTCGATTCATTTCCATTAGAGCTTGGGAGGATGAGATCATTTAATATTCTTTATTCTTTAACATCTCCCCTTTCTCTTTTCCCCGAGTTTTGTTTGTTTGTTTGTTTGTTTGTTTTGTTTGTATGGGTGGGTTTTTTGTGGTTTGTTTGGTTTTTCATGTGTTTGTTTTGGGGAATTTTTTTTTTTAGATGTAACATTTATGTGCTCATTGTCACTCTCAGTCACTGCAGTTAAAGTTTAGCACTTGGTATTGCAGGGGAGCAGCTGAAACAATAGCGAAGTAACAACAGTAGTTTTCACCCATATGTGTTTTCTCCTGAACTTAAGAGGGAAATATATTTATGCCCTGCACAGTTTGACAGACAACAGCTTTGCCTCTGTCACATCCCTTCACTTCGCACAGGACAACTTGGCGGAGCAGACACGAGGAGAGAAAAGAAAGCAGCAGAAAACCCTGTAGCCTTCTATCATCCAAGGGCTGACACCAAACTGGTAAATCATCTGCTGATTGTTTGCCTTTTGTAGCTGCAGAGTGTTAATTAAAACTATTCTGGATGTAGATTGAGTTTCTGCACTCGGAAGTTATCATCAATGCCTCACCTGCCTTGAATAAGAACTGCACATCCTGTGATAAATGCAGTGAGCGTTTTGCCCGGTTTCACTGAGTGTCTGCAGCTTCCTCTGGAGGATTTATTCCTCACCAAGTCTGTGCCATCTCCTGTGCTGCCACTGAGCACAGAGTGGGGTCATCCTCCAGTGTGAGACAGCCTCCACCTGCTCATAGCAACAGAAACACTCGGATGGCTTTGGATGAGATTGGATTTGATGCCAGGATCATCTCCTGGTAGAAAAATAGATATTAAGTGAACAATCTTTCCATCAGACATGTACAAATCCTTGAGCTTCTGCCAGTCTGGAAGAACTGCTAATGTCTCTATTAGAGTTTCAGTGCTGGCTTTGTCTCACCGATGCTCTGCTTTCGAGAACAGGATCCAAGAAGCCATGTCACCATTTCTGTGCCTTTTCCTCATTTTCTGCACATGAGTTTTCCAGTTCTGATTTTTTTTCCCTTTCTGATAACTGTTAATCTCATAAAGGAGCTATCAGATATTTCAAATCTCTCCTGTTCTGGTAATTACTACACTTTGATGCAGCAATCTTTTGATGTTGCTGCAACCTCATTTTTTCATTAGTTCCCCATGTCACTGCTGTCAGAGTCTGACCTGATCTGACCCCGTGCTCCCCCAAAATGTTGACTGCCAGACAGGAGACCAGAAAGCTTTGGACAGGGCTTTTCATCCTCATTTTGTGCTCAGCTGTGTAAGTGCCAGGTAAAACTTGGAGCCACACAGCCTGTGCCCATCTGAGCTGTGCCACACCATGTACCTGATCAGATACAGAAGTAAAAGCTCACTTAAAAGGCCTGCTGAGGCAGCTTGGAGATCTCTGCATAATTGAGAGGATTGCAGTTAGTGTGGAAATGTGTATTCCACACTGACAGCTCCACAGGGACATGAAAAGCAAAAATTCACACACTGTTGGTAGATGAAATGGCACAGAATAAGAAATAGGATTAGCAAGAAGGACAATTCATAAAGCAGAGCAGCCCCTTATCTTTTCAGTCTTGATCTCCTAAAGCAGCTCTAGGGCCCTTTTTTCCCCCCAGCATTATTGTTTTTTGCAGTATTTACTGCAGCATTACTGGGCTCTTCCTCAGCTCTGCTGGGCCATAGAGGTTGTGAGCATCACCCTGGGCCCTGCTCTTCCTCCGCCTGCACTAACAGAGGCTCAGAGCCAGTGAGGGAAAAGCAGGAGAAAAATGGGGACTAGGGCAGTTCCTGGGCTGCAGGAAGGATAATGCCTGATTTGCCTCAAAAAACAATTAAATCAAAATAAAGGGCCTAACACAGACTTATGCAACACTTGGCCAGCTCCTAATTTTGATTTCAGGGGCATGTAATGATTCATGTCAGCTGGATGTCTATCTCTATGTACATATATTAAGATCTGACACAATTACCACTTTGCCAGTGCTGAAATAGTCTGGGCATGAGGAGGAATTCAGATGTAACAGAACTAAAGCATTGAACTGAGCTGCCTCAAACTGCCTCTCTGAACCCCCAGGATGGGAAGCCAGCCAGGACAGAGCTCCATGTTATTTGGGGAGCGGCTGACTGAAGCACCCCTGAGATGTCCTTGGGGTCAGACCACCAACAAAGGGGTGAGGGATTTATGAAATCCTTGTCTTTATCGAGGAAACAGGGGCTACTTTCTGTACTGAGAGAGAGACACCATTCTCTGAGCTCAGAGCAGGGACGGAAGGAAAGAAGGGACATAATTTCCCATGCATAGGCATGAAGGAGACAGAGCAAGACAGAGAGACACATGCAGGCACATTAATATTTATCAACACATCCAATAATGAGAGAAAAGCAAGGCCTGCTGTTGCAGACCTTACAAAAGAAAGGTTTTATAAAATATGGTTTAGGCCCTGCTACTCCAGCTAAGCTAGCAGTAGCTTGAAAGTTCCCATAAAGAAAAATCATAAGAATGAAGGCACTTAACACAACAACTTGTTCTAGTAAGAAAAGTAAGTTTGCACCTGCATAAACAATGATCTGTCCCATGAGAATCAGATACGTAAACAATCCAAGAATAGAGAGATTTGATGGAAAGATAAAATGCCAGTTAGTAACCAATGAATTGAGTGGAAAGAAAACTAGTAGTCAATTGGTGTTGAAGAGGTCTGTAAAAACTGTATAAAAATAGGTTATGTGTAAAAATAATTGGCTTTTCTGCATGAAGAAACTGAGTCCTGTCTGCTTAGTAATGGAACAGCCTGCTCTGTATGGGGTTAAACACACTCAGGAGATGCAGGAGACTAAAAAACTGGAAGGGATTGCCTGTGTCACAGCCCCATGGACACAAGGGGAAGTTTAAGTGTGACCAACATGCCCCTGAGACAGTGGTGCCACTCAAGTCAACCAGCAGCCACAAACCAGCTCTGAGGGCCACAAATGAGGCTCTCCCTAGGGAACCTGAGGGCTGGTGAAGTTACTGGAAGTGTTTGGCTGCAGGCAGCACCTGTCAGGGTAGGCTGAGGTGGGAATGTGCAGATTGACTGTGTTCCCTGCCCAGGTGTGACCCCAGAGCCACCCATGCCTGAGGCTGGGAAGGGGAGCAGAAGGTGCACCCTGCTTCCCTGGGGCCTCTCAGACACACAGTCTCACACTCCTCCAGGGCACCCTGTTTGACCCCCCAAACCATCCCTTCCACCCTCTGCCACAGCTCAGGAAATCCTGGGATGTGCTCCTGGAGCCAACTTCCCTGCATCCCTCTGCCTTGGTGCAGCACCAAGGCTGCTGAGGGACCCCGAGTCCCAAGCTCAGTGTCAGTCTGACTCATCTAATGACTGACAGAAAGGATGCATTCCCACTGCACAAACCCTTTTATTTATTTTTTAAGGCAATCAATAAGCCCCTGATTACAACGTTCCCTTCCTTGCCCTTGTTCAGTTCTGTGTAAGCCTGGTAACGTCACTGAGTGGAACAGATAAAAGTTTTACTGCTCCTTCAGGGCTATTATGCCAAATGAAGAATTGCTACATATTCACGCACAAACAGCTGTTAATGTTTAATTTTTTACGTAAAATGCTCTGGAAATAAAGATGCATTGGGCTGAGCAGCTGGCACTGCTCAGTTTTGCCTTGCAGTGGCTGCAGTGTGGAGGGCAGTGCTTCTCTCCAGCATCACCTCTGCCACACTGGCTTCAATACATCAGCAAAGGGTGAGAGCTCAGCTAAAGCCTTGTTCATATCAGCTCCAGCTGCTGGCCTTGCACAGGGTCCTGGAACTTGGGCTCACATTGCAGAGAACATTCAGACCTAAATCCACTGTCAGAAAGAAGAGAAAACCTCATTTCTGAGCAGGGAATGCTTTTTACCTTCTTTTGTTTCTGCACATCAAAAAAGAGTTGGGAGCCAAACCGGTTTTTCTGCTTACCTTCAGGATGTCTGGTTTCTTCTGATTTCACTTCACAGCTTTTTAGATGGGGGCCAGTGGTTGAATGAAGCTGGACCTTGCCAGCAGCCTCCTGGCACAATGGACTTTCACCTATTCCTCCAACAGCACATATTAAACTAAACTTTCAAACAGATGAGAAGCAAACTACTAGAAGGTCTCAAGAGGTGAGAGGAAGTGGAATTAATCACCCTCTGAAATATGGAGGCCATAGCAAATGAGAATAGATGAGGTTTGATGTCAGGAGGAGAAGCTGGCAGTGGGGCTGAAATTCTGATAGCTTCTTCTCAGAACATGGCTCAGCCTGGCTTTCATCTCCCAAGGTCTGGAATAGCTCTGTGCTTCAAAAAAAGCCTTTGAGGGATCTCTCTGTTGAAAAGGGAAGGAAATTGAGAAAGGCAATCACATCAACAAGTCCAGCAGTGTTCAGCCTGTGGAACTGCCACCCAAAACCTCCCATGTTCTTTCAGGAAATCCATGTGTTAGACCTGGAATTAGGAAGCTCAGGTTTGAGAAATGGCTGCTGATGCCCTTTCTCTAAGAAGTGACTCTTACTGTTCTCTTGACATTATTTGAGCACACCTCATCTCAAAGGACAGGGCAAACATTAATTAAGCCTCCAGTAAATAAACCTATAGGGAAAGTTTATCAAAGGAAGGCACAGAGCCACAAAGTGATTTATGCAAGGCTGTGGCTAAGGCTGATTCTCAAATCCATTCCCTGCACACCACTAGACAGTGCTTTTTTTTTTTTTTTTCACTGCCACCAGTGCTTTTGTACCACAAAGCTCAGCCAGCCCATAAAACTGAATAAAACAGGTCACTTAACACACAAGCACTCTGGACAACTTCCTGCTGGCTTTCTTTAACGAGGAGAGCAGAGTTTGGCTTTGAAGCCTCAGGGCAGAAGTCTTGGAGCGTGTGCCAGTGTGCATGACACTGGATAAATGTGATCAGATCGGGTGTGACAAAACTATCAGGGAGACATTTGCATTGCCATTTCTGCAGCAGGGCTGCCCGTGCAGGGCAGAAAGGGAACATGTTCGGGGTGTCAGGCGTGTTACAGAGTAATGGGAGGTGACGTGAGAGCAGAGGATGATCACTTTCATTAGCAGAACAGGGACAGTGCCTCCTCACCGAGGGCAGCTCCTGGCTCTGCAGCTCCTCTGAGCGGAGCTCGGGGCAGTTGGAACATTGTGGATTTGTCCTGACATCCTCCCTTTCCTGTGCAGTGCCCTCATGCCCAGCTCACCAGTCCCACACTGAGGCCCAGGAGGCTGAGGGACACCACAGTGCACCAGGGAGAGCCAGAGCCTTTTCCTTCTCTGTGTCTGCTCCAGAGCAGGGCAGCACGAAGGGATATGCAGCCCATTTATTCCCTGAGCAGTTCCAAATGCACCTGGAAGTCAGAATAACAGATTTAACCCCCCTGTGAGCAAGCACTTACTGAGATCAAGGGTGATTATTTTAGGATGTGATATGCACCAGCAGTTCTAGGAAATTTTAGGTGTATTGCCTTTTTCCTTCCACTTTTGCACCCAATTATGTGACTGGGGAGAGTGGTTTATATTACACCCAAGAGACTTTCTGAATGGAGGAAAGCTGGAGAATTAATCCATGCACACCTCTACCTCAGCTAGTTTGTGGTGTAAGAGCTCTCATCAAGGGAAAAAAACTGTCAGACATTCAAACCTGAGCATTTTGCATGTCTTTAACCAGTTCTTCATTTTATTTGTTCCTATAAATACAGTCGGATTTGGCAGGGAGAACTGCACAGGTGGAACTGAGTAATGGCTCTCAGGGTTTCTATAAATTCAGAACACCCAAGCTGACAATGTACATGTCGTCTTTACCAATTCACTCCCCAAGCCCGTGCCAGGCTCTCTGCAATAAACTTCCTCTCCGTTTCACAGCTAATCATGTGCAGCATAAATCCCAGAGATCACAGCCTGCTCACAGGGCTGAGGAAGGATCAGTCTGGGGGGTTTATCCTCAGATGTGATCCAGCTGACACAACTTTTCTCTTCTTTTCACCCTCCACCACGGCAAAGGAACCTCAATGAGGGGGATAATCAGAGTTCAGCTTATTTTCTAATTCAAATGCAAAGCACCTGGACATCCCCACTTGCTATGCTGCCCACCACCTCTTCCCTTTCTGTTTCCCTTGTAAACAAGCTGCAGGTGAATCGTGCTGCTCAGCACTTTGCAGACTTTATCCCGCTATTTTTAAATACAGCACAAATGTGATTAGCACATCAGCCTGATTATCTCCACAAGGATTCAAGAAGAAGACTGCCAGCCATCTTCAAGTCTGTGGAAATCCTGTTAAGGTTAAAGACAGCTTGCACAGGAGTGAGGGGTGGTGCAGGGGGTGCTGCTGTGGTTCTGGAGAGGTGAGCAAAGGGAAAAGCTGCACTGTCACACTCTGCCTCTTTGTGTCACCCCAGCAGCACGAGCCATGCAGAGAACTCTTCAGTCTGCCCTTTCCTTTATCATAAAGGTAAATATTGTACTAGAAGCTCACTGAAATGCCCTCTCTTGGCCTCGTGTGCCACATTTCATCCTTTGCTCTCAAATTGCATTTTTCTCATGTAGCTGGCTTCCTTTCTGCTCTTTTGGACACCTGCCCAGCTTCTCAGACACTGATACTCTCAGTATGGACAAACAGGCACATGGGTGTCTTGTGAGAGCACACTCCAACACTTTCAGAGCTATTTGGGTTTGCAGAGGCCCAAAATATGCCTTTTTTTGGATTCAGTGGGCTGACTCTGGAAACACAGCACGGCATCTGCATTTCCATCTGGGAAATGGGGAGGAAATCTGGACAGACATATGGGAGTCAGTGTTTTTATATTTCCTACATTGATGGATAAGCATCTGAATTCTCAACAGCCATCTCCTTAGCTCAGAGCCAACAGAGTTTGCTCCTTGTTGGGTACAAGAAAAAGTATTTCAGACCCAAACTCCACTGATGAGGAGTCAGAGCTCCTGTATGTCAAGAAGAGCTGCCCTCCCTCTTGGGAAGCCTGTTCAGATCACTGGGTGCCTTGATTCAGCTGTGCAAGAGCCTGGATTCAGCACAAAGGCTATGAGTGCTTCAGTCACACTTGACTCTAAGAAGTCAACCCCAAGTGTTGACAGAGATGGGAAAATATTTATTCTCAAATCAGTTCCTCTTTGCAGACCTTAAAAAAAGGTTTTTTTCCTCTTGCTGTTAGCCAGAAGGGGTGCTAAACACACATATATGCACATGCAGGCGTACATATATCCCTGTGCAATTTTCCCGCAACCTTGTAATCTCCTGGAAAATTCCCCAGCAGGCATTAAAACCCCAGAAATCTCCAGAAAGGCTAATAAATCATTCTAAGTATGATGTTTGCAGGGGAAGGCATTTTGGAGATGATAAAATGAAGCCCATTTTCCAAATGTCAATGAACCCACAGCAGTGGCGAGTGGCTTTTCAGATGTCTGCCCACTTATTAGAGATGTGCAAAGTCAGGTGCCTACGATATTAGACTAGAAAAAGTTAGAGTATAAATGAGTGTAGCCTTTCCAAGCTTATAAAAAGGGAGGCAGGGATCAGAAGTGATTGGGGGGGGGAAAAAAATGAATCTCCCACAAGCCTATTTTTCAGAAACCAGAGTTCAGTTTGCTCCTGAAGCAGCAGGAAGCACAGCATGGAGAGGTAATTGCCCATGAGAAATTCTCTTTGAATACATAGGACAACATTACTGGGCAGAGAGGCAAGAGGAGGAACAAACCAGAGCTCTGGGTGTGCTACTCAGGAAGCTGTTTGTACCAATTCCTACATACCCACATACTTCTGATGTATTAATTAATACCTGGGAGGAAAGTCACCCAGGCCAGGGGCTTGCTGTGTCTGTTGTGACCTGCCAAATCCCAGCACCTCTCATGTGCTTATACATGGGAGACACAAGAAATGTTAAACACAAACACAGAAATGTCAGATCCAGCTGCAGAAATGAGATGTGAGGGTTACTGTGGTGAATAATACATTCATTGTGTTCTTGCTTTTGAGGTACTACAGGGAATAGGATGCCAAATTCCCTCCATGCCATCACAATCACAGAGCATTTTACAATAGGATCCTACCTCCTTATTTTTTTGTCATTGGTAAAGTAACCATTTGGAAGTGAAACTCCTGTAACCTTTCATTAAAGAAGATGGGAAGCCAAGAAAGTGGAGGGAATAGATGGCATTTTAATGAAACATTAGACACAAAGTCATGGCCACACTATTGTGTGTTAGAAAGCTCTGAAGGATGCTCAGCCAACTTGATAGCCTGATGGAATGAACATTTAAATGCTTCCTTTTGGGAAGGAGGTGTGGGATAATGGAACAGGGCCATGCTGCTGGCAGCTGAAGGGCTGATTTTTGCAGAACAGCTATGGCTCATAGTTTAAGTGTCCTACAAATGTGTGCTAGTATTGTAAGACAATTGAAATTAAAATGCTCAGGACCTGATTCTTCTCCCACATGCAGCAGCAGTTTCAGGGAATTTGTGCCTCAGTCATATCAGTACAAATGAAGAGCAATTCCAGCTGGGTATTTCTGTGTACAAGTCTCCTTCCACAAGTATTTAAGCACAAGTTTAAATCAATCCCTATTCAGCCAAGACTGATGCAGATCTTTGGCTTTCAGTAAAGAAACGTGTTTAAAACCTTTGTCTAACAGGAATGAACTACAAGCCAGGGCTTTAGGTTAGTTTCTGTTCCTTTCCTGATGAACCTTGTTACAGAGGAAAGTCATTATTTGAAAAAGAAGGTATCAGTGGTGTGAAGCCAGATTATCTTGAGCCTGCAGGGAAGTTTATTACTTGGCTGCAGCACCTCAGCAGAAAAAAAAAATGATATTGATACATGGGTATCCATCTACCAAAGGCAAAAAAAAAAAAAAAAAGAAAAACAAAACACCAAGAAACTAAACAGCTAAATGGACTAAATGACTTTTAATGGTGCCTTTCAACAGAAACTATTTATGATTCTCTAATTCTATAAATATTAGATTGCATTTTTAGTGTTTTGCTACTTATATCTGTCAAAACCTGCAAGCCTGCCTGTTCTCTGAGGGGACAATTCCCACTGAAGCAGGAGTGCACCCGTGTGAGCTCCAGAGCCTACAGCCCCTCAGTAACCCCCCCACCAGCATACCCAGCTTTTGCACTGCCAAAATGTGAATTCTATAGATGCAGCTAAAAAAAGCCATCTGAATTTTTTTTCCACTGTGTTTGCCATTAAGTGCTTGTTGACTGTAATTAAAATAATTTATATTTCACGAGGGCAGTTTCGTCCCGCTCTCCCTTCCACGTGGGGCCACGAACTGCAGCAGCAATTAGTGAGACATGAATGATGGAAGTCATGGTCTCAAAAGGTCAGAGATGGCTTTCCTTGCTCACAGCAGCTTCACAGAGCACCAGACCTGAAAGGAGCTAAAACCTCCACTAAGGGTGCAGGTTTGCAGCAGGCATGCTGCACCCAGGAAGATATAGGTGGTACCAACAGACCCAAAATTCTGTACAATACCCAGTCCCTGATTCTGTGAAATTCCCAGCCCCTGATTCTATAAAATACCCAGTCCCTGATTCTCGAAAATACCCAGTCCCTGATTCTATAAAATACCCAGCTCCTGATTCTATAAAATCCCCAGTCCCTGATTCCATACAAAATCCAGTCCTGGCTCCCTGGGAGCAGCAAGTGGAGCTAGGGGAGGATGAGGTCTGGGGAAATTCAGTCCCCAACACAGGCCAACACAGCACAAGGTGGCAGATTTCCCTTGGCCCCACATTAAAATAGAATTTTCTCCAATGCAATCTGCCAAAAGTGCACCAGAGAAACAGCTGTAATTACACACATAAGGAGTTTTCTAAGAATAAAGAAACTTGAAGAATAATGAAATTTGCTGTGCTGATAGGGCTTAGAAAATCTTACACTATACTCCTTTCCTCCTTGTTCTGCTAAGAGCAGCAGCAGAGAAAATCAGCACAAGAAGTCCTTGTTTTTTCTTGTGTTTTCATTTATTTTTATTTGCAGCAAAGTTTTCCCCATTTGGATCTCAATTTCCTTGCCCTGCTGCAATGGGGTCACCCCGGCAGGGGTGAAGGCAGCGCGTGCCTGGCTGCACCCAGCAGACACCAGCCCAGCAGAGAGAACAGAGAGCCTCCACCACATCTCTCTAATTGTTAGTGCCAGAATGCACCGACCTAAATGGAATTTCACCTTGGGAGCTGGGCCTGAATTGAGTCTGAATAGAGGTGAAATTCCCCCGGCATATGGTGAGTCCTCTGGCTGGTGCAGTCAGGGCCCTGGAGCACTTCAGCAGGCCTTGGGAGCCCCCCATTAGCTCCACAGAGGGCTGGCATCAGGGGAGGAGAACAGCTGTAAGTGTCTCTTCATGCCAGTGGGGAGCTGCAGAGTGCTGAACTACTGCCTGTGCAATAAAAAACAGGAATACAGCTCCTCTGAATTAGTTTAGATCACTGAGGTCTCTTTGTTTCAATTATCACTGGTACAGTCAAGTCTCCTGAAAGATCCCATTAGCTCCCAACTAGTTATTTTACACACAGGCACCTTTTCTAATACCTTTTGCTTTAATGAAGCTACTTTTTTTAATAGCTTACACTGGAGCAGGTACCAAAAAGAGAGCGGGAGCACTTAAATGGGTCAAATGTGTCCCTGGTGTAACACAGTGGGGTGTATTGATAGTTTGTTTAGATCTAAGCTGTTGAGTGAGTAAAATGGTGGGGAAAAAGGGAAAAGAACAAAGAACTGAATCTAAATAAAGACCTGTCTTGTCCCCCTTTTCCTGGTTTCCCTTCTACAGGTCAGTATGTGGTGCTTCCACTTCGCAGTGAGATTTTGTGGATAAGGAGTCACATCCATCATTTTCTACCTGCTAATACTATTTACAAAGCTCCTTCCAGGGAAATGGTTAAATCCATGCCTGGTTCCTTCATTCATGCCTACGCTTCTGCAGTTGGGACAGAAGATAATCTCCAAAGAGAAGAGGAGCACAGTTTTCTGTTTCTTCTCCCTGGCTGCGGCGCCTGCGTAAGGAAAAGTTCAAATTTGTTTCAAATGCCCAGGATTGCTGCTCAATTAAAGTTCAAAAAACATCAAATAAAGGCAAGAAGGCAGAGGTCAGATCTCCTGGTCCCTTGGTGCCTGTGACAGTTCTCCAGCACGCTGCTCCCTGCCCTGGGGAGGACAGAGTTTAGCCCAGAAGGGATGGTGCTGTGGGACTGTGCCTCAGAGGCTTTGACAGCAGCACAAACACCTCAGCAATCCTGCCTGCTGCCAGTACAAGGAGGAGACATTCTCACTGAAATTGGATGGGAATCCTTTTCTTTTAAGATACCAAATCTCGTTACACACAATCTGCTTGCAAGCCCACCGCCAGTTCTGCTCAGTGATTTTCTGCTGGGAAATGCTGCTGTATTTCAAGGCTGACTTTCTCCACACTCATTTTCCAGCCCTCTTGTTAGGCTCTATTTTGCAGGGTCAAAAGGCCCTTTACTCTCAAGACTCTTCTCCATGTAGATACTCTTAAAACTAACGATAAAAATCTCCTCTCCATCTTTTAATAAGATAATGAATAGAATTCTTGGTGCTTCAGGTCATGTAACTCATTTCCCATGCCCTGGATCATTTTCCTGGCCTTCCTCTGAGGTCTGTGTAACACCTTCCAGTCAGTGTCAGAAGTGGTTGAGGTCTCCAGCAGCCATCACTCAGTGCTCAGGACAGAGATGAGGTTGCTCCTCTGATTCCACTTGATTCTTTCCATGTGCACAGGGCTCTCCTTGTGCTGCAGAGCTGAGAGGCTGCTGCCCCAGCATGACCCTCGAGCCCACCCCAGAGCCATCACCTTCCCAGACAGAATCTCCCTTTCTGTGGCTCCATCAGCACTTTTCCTTGCCAGGAGAGCAGCTGACTGTGTTTAGCTGCAAGTGCTGTGACTGTCACCCTGCACACAGCACTGCTGAAGCCACACCTCAAATCCTGCCTTTGCTGAGGGCTCCTCACTGCAAGAAGGTCCAGAGGAAGGAATGGAGCTGGGGAAGGTCTGGAGCACAAGGTGGGTGAGGAGCAGCTGAGGGGGCTCAGCCTGGAGAGAAAGAGGCTCAGGGGAGACCTCAGAGACCTCTGACAGGCAGGGGCAGCCCCTCCTACCAGTAACGAGCTACAGAACCAGAAAGAATGGCCCCGAGTTGCACCAGAAGTTTAGACTGGATATTAGGGAAAACTTCTCCATGGAAAGGCTTGTCAAGCACTAGAAAAGTGAGAGAGCTTATGGCTATTATTGATTTGTCCTTTTTAACTGAAAGGTGAGGAACCCTCTGTGCCCCAAGGGCTGGAGGAAGGGGAAAGTGCACCACAGACCAATACAAACACACATACAGAAAGGCTAAAGGGAATTTTAGCAAACATTTCCCTTCTTCTGAGGTTGGTTTTTTGGTTTTTTTTTTTAAAGAGAAATGAAGAATAATCTTGTCCTTCAGAGGAGATATATTCCACTGCATGGACTATTTTTTACAATAGCTGATGCCCCTGCCAGCCCAGAGGAAAGCAAACTGAGTGATTAGAAGAGTCTAAAACTATTGCTGGAAGTGAAAAAGGACATGGAGCAAGGACAGTTATTTTTAAGCTGTGCAGCAGCATTGCATCAGGATTTAACAGCACAAAAGTTACAATTTCTTGTTGATCACACTTTTTTTTTCCCTCTTTCTAAACCTATAGACAAACTTGCAATCTGTGTCTTATGAATTAGTACAGGGGCTACCAAAGAGAAAGAAGAACCAGTTTTTTACAAAACTCGTTTGTTGGCACTTGAGCTCCTGGGAATTTCTCCTGAGTGCAATTTGTATTTGCAGATGTTAATGATGAAGGAAAGGAAGCCCCAGATGAGAAGGGGGAAGTGCAGATAATTTTGGCTTTACAAGGTATCTGGAGGAGGGGTGAGTGTATTTGTGAGCTGCAGTTAATGGCAGTGCATTCCACGGATGGCAGAGCCAAGACTTTCTCTTTATCACCCCAGATCCTCCAGCCAAGTGCAGTGGCCAGAAACAACCTCGAAACAGGTTTCAGGAGATGATAAAAGTTTAAAAGGAGGGGGAGGCAAGGGAAGATATATCCATTGGTGCTAAATGGAATAAAGAATTATACACAAAGAGAGCAAGCCTGCAGCAGCTGCAGTCAAGAAAACAAATCAACCATTTATTACTTCTCCTTCAGTGTTTTTAAATATTTATGGAATGCCATCCATAACCAAGTTAATTGTGAATGGCTGATGGTGTATTTGCAGAGCCTTCTTTCACCTGCAGACAGCAGAACTGCCATGAAAGGGACTTTTCATCAATGACAATAATTATATGGCCCCTTAACAGCTCTCTGTGGGCCTTATGGCATAATCCAGTGCAGCTACTCCCACAGGGCTTCCCTGGTGAATGGAGGCAAGGAATGCCAAGGGAATGGGAAGAAAACAGTTCTATGTGTCTGTGCATGCAGGGTGAGTGTCCTCTTGGAGAAAGAAACCAGCCCCACTTTGCCAGGCAGAGACTCGTGAGCATCCACAGCTGTGAAATTAAAAAAGCTCTGTGCTCCCTGCCATTTACAAGGCAGGAATTAATCCAGAGTGCCCTCATTACTGCTGGTAGCACCTTGCTTAATGCAGTATTTAAATAAAAATAAACAAAGAACGAAACCCAACCTGCTGCTTGCGCAGTGACCTGGTGTCAGAAATGAAGAATTTGTCTCCACACTGATTTAATCATATCAGAAAGATGGATGCCAGGATTCATTACTGTGACAAAATGTTTATTGTTTAATCACATTATCTGCCAGCTCTCAGGGAGGCTGGGAGAGGTTTCTATGACACAGACCTGCCACAGGGATCACAGGAGCTGCCTCCTGGCTGCTGCTCTCCACACACGGCTCTGGGATGTCCCTGCTGTCCCCAGGTGAGGCTCAGCACCTGAAAGTGGCACTAGACACCTCCCTCTACTGCTAATCTGGCTGTGTGTTTTACCTATTCCCTCCCTTTCACCACGTGGACAGGGTCTGTTCACCCAGGTGCATGGAAAAGGGGCATCAGCAAACAGGTACCACATTGAAAGAGGGGTTCTGATTCCTTTCCACATTTGTATGTGAAATGCTGTTGCTTCCTGGAGATGAAATCCAAAGAAGTTTTTATTTTTTCCAATTCACAGCTTTTCCAGGCTAACCCCCATCAAGATTTGCCAGACTTCCTTCAGCCAAAATAAGCTTAAGAATAAAAAATCTGCTTAAAGTATTTCTGAAGCATTTTCCATTTTGGTGACATCCAACAGGTTTTCATGTTCTGCTCAGCTTGGATGAGAAATACGGTGAGCAAAGCAAGCTCATGCTCTGGTCAGCTGGTTTCACTGTGGGTAACACAGAACCACAGAAGGGTTTGGGTTGAAGGGGACCTTAAAACTCATCCAGTGCCACCCTGACACCTTCCACTGTCCCAGGCTGCTCCCAGCCCTGTCCAGCCTGGCCTTGGGCACTGCCAGGGATCCAGGGGCAGCCACAGCTGCTCTGGGCACCCTGTGCCAGGGCCTGCCCACCCTCACAGGGAAGAATTCCTTCCTGAATCTTCCAGAGAACAGGTGAAATGCTGGGTCCTGCTCCCAGCTGGCAGCAGAGCTGTGTCTCACCAGGAATTCCTGCAGCTGGGGTGCAGAACAGAGATAACTCCCCTACAAACCCTGCTCAGCAGAACTGTAAATACACAAACATGTTCTTACAGCCCCAAGCCTACAGCTCCTGTTGTTACCACACATCTTTCACAAAGACATTCAGCCTCGAGCTAAGGGCTTCAGATGATGGAGAATCCACCTTGCTGCTGGGTAATTTATTTCAGTGGTTAATTACTCTCTGCTAAAAATGTGCACCATATTTCTAGTCTGCACTTCTGCAGCAACTGCTTTAAAGCAAGTTTTTAAATGAGTTCAAATACATGCTGGAGCAGGACTCAGGGAGTTAATTAATACTGTTTGGATAGCCAGACAGTGGAGACATTTTCAATAAAGCTGACATTTATGTATCACTATCAATTCACAAAGATGAAACACTGAATTCACTTGCAAAGCAACAGGCTTGTGGGTTTTTAGACATCTTAGTAGAATTTCAATAAAGCTATAAAGAATAATCTACTTAATTTCCACCAAACCCTCTCTCTATGATGTAAGGGTAGAACAGTTTTATTTCTCATAATTTAGGGGAAAATATTCACTCTGTAGTCCCTTGCAAGCCTGAGCTGAGAAATATTTATCTTACTATTTTAATTTGTTTCCCATGATTTATAAATGCTGCTGTCTTTCCCCAGAGGTGGGCATGAGGCTCAGACTCCTGACATTGATTGATTCAAGGGGGAAAAGTTTGTCACATTTGATCTGACAAGGCAAGCACATGCAATCCTTGGACAGATGCACCAGGGAGAGAAGTCATATTTTTATCTTGAACAGGGTTCTGGTCAGATGTTATCTGAGCTCAGATCCTGCAAGAAATTATTGTGAATATGTAAAGAGAAATAATCTGCTGGGAGAAAAAGTCTTCCCAAGTTTTGCACAGACTGAATAGCTCTGGACAACTCATTTATGCCAATTTTCCTTGGGATCCACACCTTGCCTGAAGTGAATGGACAGAACTTTTCCATGGTTTCCAAATCAGTCAGACCAACAAATCTGGGGTATTTCCTGAAAAATGCCAAGACATGCAAACATTTCTGCTATCATTGCAAAGACAAATCTCTTCTTCCTCCCCCCACCAACGCGCAGCCATCAGAAAAAGCAAGATTTAAAGGGATTTCACACTTCCATAAAAAATAACCCACAAATCACTCCTGCAAGCTGCCAAACTGAGCTGACCACTAAGAAAGGCCAAGAACTGATTTTTTTTTTCTATCCCATGAAGAATGATGGGAGATATTGACATTAAAATCAATATAAAGCTTATAACTCACATCAGTTTTGAAAACTCAAGATTTTTGCCTTTTGGGGTTTGGGTCCTTTCAAATATTTCAGTTCAATTTAATTTGAATCAGCTCAGTTCACTCCATTCCTCTGCTTTGTTTCATTTTTTTAACCATATTATTATTATGTTTAAGGGCAAATTAATAAAACCAAGATATTTTATCCTGAAAAAAAGCAATAATCAAAGCCTAGAAATTTACACTTGGATTATTAAAACGAAAAAATCAATAACAATTTTTCCTGTGGATAACTTAATTCACTTTTCATGAACTGAGACATTCAAAATGAAATGGAATTTTGTTTAAAAAAATTCCCAGCCAGCCCCAGAAAATATTTCTTCATGTGTTTGTAAATCCTTCCTTCCTCCCTCTACAAGTACCTGTAGTGCTTCAATGAAGACCTCCTATCTCACCTAATAAATTCAATATACCTGTCACCAGATGTGGGAAAACTGCAGCATACCAACATGTATCCAAGTAAAAATTACTTCAGCAAGCATTTCTCTTTGTTTTACTGAGAACAACCTGGCAAGCCTTCCAGGGAGCTGACCCTGAAGCAAAACAGATGCACAGAGCCTTGCAACACCTACATCTTCATTTCCTATGTTTTGCTTTTTAGAAGAAGTGTAGGTGTCTAATGGAGCTTGGGAAAGCCACATTTTCCTTCAACTACACACTCAAAGTAAATCAAGAATGTTGAGTAAAGAGAAACTAATTCCATTTTTCTTGCTTCCAGTAGGAAGGAGAATTGTCTGTCCTCCCCTTCTTGCCCCAAGCAACAGTCTTGGCAGCAAAGAATATTTTTTCATAAAGCATAATGCAGAAGCAGCTCTCATTCACTCCAGCAAATCCTGTTTAATCCTTGGATTTGTATCGTTTGCTGACTAGACTGAGAAATTTGGCTGCATCTAATCCTTTGGCTTCTGAAGAAAAATGGCTTATTTAAATATTTAGCTGCACTTTGTCAATAGCAGCGGGCTGGGGGTGATGGATGACAGCAATTATGCCGGGTGCATCTCCATTAACGTGCCACTTTCCCCAGGTATGGAGTCTGCCTCTTGTATGCTTTGTTTAATGATCACGACTGAGGAGGAATTTTAATGACCCCTCAGCAGCCTGTGCTCACTTGAGGTTGGATATTATTCAGTGGTGTGGGAGTAGCTGGTGAGCTGGGATGATCAGAGCAGTGGATTAGACACATCCTCTGCAAACAAGTTGTCTCAGGCTTGGTGACACCCTGAGCTGCAGCAGGTGAACACACCAGGAGAGAGCCTCAGCTCCAGCCAGGACAGCAGAAACAGCTCCCAGTGCTCTGCCGTGCAATTTTCAGTCCATCACCTGATGAGAGCATTCTACACTGCTCACCAAACTTCTGTCAGCCATATATCTCCTCCTAAGCCAGTTTTTAAAGGGAGGCAGAGGCAGAGACAGAGACAGCAAGAGTGAAGGCAGACATCTCTCCCTCACCTGTACCAGGAGATGCCTTCAGCACGCCAGGGCTGGGCTCTGCAGTGAGGTGCTGCTGCCCCTGACAACAGGCAGGGTTTGCTGGGTTTTCCAGGACTGCCCAGGATGTCTCCATGCTCACTCCTCTCTCCTGGCTTTCCAGAGGGGGATGGAAGAGCCCTTCTGCTCCAGAGTGGAGCATGGCTCTCTGGCACAGACTGAGCTGGGCACTGAGGACAAGTGCAAATACTCTTGGCTCCTCTGGCTGACAGAAAAAAAAGTGAGTCAAGAATAAATCTGAGGCCATTCAACTGCTGCTCACCCTTGGCATGATGATCTGAAACTGAGTGGGTCCAGTTGTACCTCACAGGCCTTTGTAAAGGCAGAGACAAAGAGCCTGAGAATCAATGGAAACAGGGGCCAGACCTATCACAGAAATTTGAGTGTAACCTCCAGTTCTTTTCCCCTCTATTCTTCTTCTGTCTGGGCCAGGGGTCCTGTTCCTGCTGTTATTCTCTATGTACTATTTTTATGGTTTATACATGTAAAGTGAATTTGATAGACTGCTGGTTTTAATGTTCTTCTTTTGCTTTTATTGTGTACCTCTGCACACACAGGCCTCACATGAGCCATTTCCTTCTGGTCAGAGCAGCACATATGAAAGAAATGTTCTGGATGGACTATTGCATGTTAATATTGCTGTAAAAGATGTGAGGTAAAATGTGACAATCCAGTAAATCCCATATACTTTGTTTTTCATGTGCATGTGGTGCAAATCTTAGAAAGTCAATGGGATGCCCAGAGGACAAATAAAAGCAACACAGATCTTGAATGTAATTTCAATCTAGGGTAACAGACAACCTTTAAAAACACAACATGCCTTATAAACTGTATTATTAAACTGAAGAATTGAGGGCAATCCTGACCCCTAAAAGGGCATTAACAATATCTACATTAGCACTGTTCTGTTCATCCTTGGTGGGATTTAGAATCACAAAAGGCAGCTCAGTGTTCCTGATATATTTTGGAAGTAGAAAAAAAAATCATCTATTTGAGATCTGCCTCCTCACAAATACAGGCTGGACCAGCATAATTTTCCTATCTGTTTCTTCTGCTACAAGGTATTATTTGCATTGGAAAGATCCCTGTACAAAAGGTGTGATGGGAAGGTTTAATCAGTCAGTCCACAGACCTGACTGCCATCCTCCACCCCAGCTTTCACTGCAAAGAAATATGCAGAGGCCACCTTAAAACATAATTAAAGGCAGACCACACAAGGGATCCAAGCAGCTCAGCCATCTATTAATGGAAATGATGGATGCTCTGTATTAACCTTGCTGCTGTTGCAGCCCTACATACAGAGAGAGCTGCAGCCGTGTGAGCCACCAGTGAGGTTACCTCCTGCAAATTGTATTAATAATTCACTTGTCTGTGTGAGCAAATCCCTCCTTCCCAGGCCAAAAGGTTGGACTAATTTAATGGTACAAGGTTCAGATATCCATATGCTCCTACAGGCAGAGATGAAGCAGAAAACCTGGAGGCTGGCAACCACCCTTTCCTGGGTTTGTGCAGCAGCCAGAGGCTGCCCAACCTTTCTTGTGGGATGTAGTGCCAGGACAAGGGGGAATGCCTTCAAATTGACAGAGGGCAGGGTTAGATGGGATATTGGGAAGAAATTCTTCCTTGTGAGGGTGCTGAGGCCCTGGCACAGGGTGCCCAAAGAAGCTGGGGCTGTCCCTGGATCCCTGGCAGTGCCCAAGGCCAGGCTGGACAGGGCTTGGAGCATCCTGGGATAGAGGAAAGTGTCCCTGCCATGGCAGGGGGTGGCACTGGATGAACTTTAAGGTCCTTCCCCACCCAAACTATTCTGTGGTTCTGTGATGGCAGAAATCAAAGCTGGGGATCTGCAGTCTGGCCTTACCAAGTGCAATAGGATCCCACACACATCCCTGGGAAAGACCTGGCAGTCCCAGGGCTGTGGGCATTTCCTGATGGAAGAGGCAGGTCTTCTGCAATTCAGCAGAG
Source organism: Passer domesticus (assembly GCF_036417665.1). NCBI lineage: Eukaryota > Metazoa > Chordata > Aves > Passeriformes > Passeridae > Passer > Passer domesticus. Next base: position 4,360,172 of record NC_087489.1, on the reverse strand, counting down.
ATCCCATGTGCTGAAAACATACCAAAAAGTGTGTCCAAAATGATTTACAAGAAAATCAAAGTATCACCTGTGTTCTTCAAAAACTACTTTATGTTGGCTTATACCCCATTTCTTAACTGACAGTGTTGGCTTCTTCACGTCACTGGGGTGAGATAGAGAGAGGGGAAAGGAGAGAGGAAGATGAGGAAGCAATCATAGAATATCTTGAGGTGGAAGGGAGAAAGGGTACACCCAGCCCCAGCCCCAGCCCTGCACAGACCCCCCAACAGCCCCACCCTGGGCACCCCTGGCAGCGCTGTCCCAACGCTCCTGGAGCTCTGGCAGCCTCGGGGCCGTGCCCATTCCCTGGGGAGCCTGGGCAGTGCCAGCACCTCTGGGGAAGAACCTTTCCCTGATCTCCAGCCTAAACAACAAACAATATTTGAGAAATGCCCCAAATCTGAGGGGGGAGGAAGAGTGATGGATTTCAAGATTGCCATACTCTTTTAAGCATTTGTACTCTCTTGTTGAGCGTCACCAATCCTCCATCACAGAAACCAGTGAAGTGTTACATTGCCTTGCCTTTTGCCTACCTACACAGCCTAATTTGGAGTTACCTGCTAACAGTCATTTAAGCCACTGCAGAGATTTTGTGCCATTTTCACTCCTGGAGCAGTCACTTGACAGCATGTCAAGTGGGAGCAGCACACAGCTGAGGCTGAGAAATCCGGCTGTCCACGGGAAACGTGGGTGGCAGAAGCAGGGAACCTGGAAAGATCCAAGAGAAGGTGGTAATTGCCCAAGAGCAGAGATAAAGCAGACTAGCCTTACATGAACCCCTGCAATTACATTTTCTTGCCATCCACAGTGCAGCTGCCCCACTCCTTTGAGAGAGACTCCGGGCGTGTGGTGACTTTAAAGCCCAGATCTGTGGGTTTAACTCTGAAGATAAAAACATTGTGGCTTTAACTGGGAAGGGTTTAACATGGCTGGAAACCATAAATGTTATGGCTTCCCAGCAGTACAGCAACCATCACTGTGAACACATGGCTGTGATGCCAGCTGTGAGTGCCTGTGCTGGATGTAATTGCTTTTTTTCCTCCTGGTGTTCTTCATCAACCACCCAACCAACATATGAAGCAGAGGAATTTGCCATATGAGAGAGGAAATCTTGCACAAGATTTGCTCCAGTTACTCTCAGTGTTGATCTGATACGAAGAGAAATAGCAACAGGAGATTACAGGATGTAGAAGCAAGAAAAGATTGTTTGCCTAAAATCCTGGTTGAATCGAAAGTCATAGAGAAAAAAACTGTGTGAACCATTTTTCCTAAGGAGCCCTGAGTCTGAGCTCTCTGAGGAGTGCTACCACACATCTGGAAACACAGAACCAAAGCAGTGGTGACAGAGGGGTTTACAGCTGCTGGCTGCCCATGCCTGGTGTAGCCTCTTCCCTCTCTGACCCTCAGTTCCTGCTGCAGCTCTTGAGCTGCTTTGTAGCTTCCCAAAGACCCCCCCAGACCTGCTGCCTTCCACTTCCACTCTCCCTGTCACTGTAGGACATGAAATAACACGATGCGGATACGCTGCTCTTTCGAGGTAAAAAAGTGACTTTTTAATTTCTGACTCCAACTTTTATAGATTTCCAAAAGTGACAGTGGATTGGAGGGTGAAAGTGCTACTTCTCCATTGACACTGGACAAACCAACAGTCCATCTAAATATAATTTCTCCTCCTCCGTAAAAGAATGCAAAACAGTAAGTTATTTATATAAAGTGTGTGAGAAAGTTCATTACAAGAATGTAAACATCAAAAGGCTTAGAAAAACTTAAAAACTCAGGGTGACACCCTCCCTGCTTTGTACATTCTTGTCCATGGTACATCTTTGCTGTCTTCCCTCTCCCCAGCCTTCACCAGGATTCAGCTCCCACTCTGCTCACACAGCAGTGACGTGAACAGCCCAGAGTTCAGACTGCCCACATGACACAAACAAGAACCAAACCCAGCAAAATCCATCCCTCTTCCACTGCACATAAACCAGGCAGTGGCAGACCATGGAATCACAGAATGTCCTGAGCTGGGAGGGACCCCCAGGATCACCAGCCCAGCCCCAGCCCTGCACAGACCCCCCAACAACCCCACCCTGGGCACCCCTGGCAGCCCTGTCCCAATGCTCCTGGAGCTCTGGCAGCCTCGGGGCCGTGCCCATTCCCTGGGGAGCCTGGGCAGTGCCAGCCCCTCTGGGGAAGAGTCTTTCCCTGATTTCCAACCCGACCCTCCCCAGGAGGATGACTTTTCCAGCTGTTCCTGAGCCACCAGCATGAGGCAGAGGTTTTCCCTTCCCTCCATGGGTTTGAATGACACGGGGAGTAAAGACAGAAACCTGAATGTTTCTGTTTATAGAGTAAGGCAAATGTCAAAGCAGTGGAGGAATATTTCACAGCCTATGGACCCTGAGGACAGAAATGCAGAAAGAGGCTGCCAAGTGATGTGTTTCTTGTTTCCAGACACCAGCTTTTCCAGGCACTCTCTGGACCTGCCTGAGGAGCCTTCTCCCCAGCTCTTGGATGAATCTGTGACAATTGCAGTGGAATTCTGGAATTCTTTACTTTTTTTGGCCCAATTTTTGTTTACAGATCTAATTTGTATTGTAATATGAATATTGTGGGCTTGGGGATCTACTTTCTACAGCTGATTCGTTGATGGAAACAATACTTTCTTTCCCCTCAGCTCAAATGAAAGGTTTTTTTCCAAGGTGGGGGGAAGTACATTGACATCCATTCCAGATTTGTTATTCAGCAAACAGTCCAATTCAGGGTGTCAGCTTCCCCGCTGATGTGCATGACAGGCTGTGAGATACTGTTATCCTGCTGCCATTTGCTCTGCAGTTTCATTGTAGAGCGCTCCCGACCCTACTGAATTTGGCTCAAGAGTTACCATAGGGAAAAAATATAAAGCATATAAGGCAGTGCCATAAAAGGGACCTTGAAAAGGGCCAGTTTGTTATTCATTTGTTTAAATGAAAATACTAATGATTGTTTTTCCCAGAAAGCCCGATGGTTACTTATAGATACATTTAAAGGAGGGAGCCAGGTGTTAAAACCAGAAGAACTTATTATCTCGTTGACACTTGCAGGGAAATAACAAGAAGTAAAAATGCCTGAAGCTGCTCAGCCCAAACACTTTCAGAAACAAGCATTAACATTACAAACACTGCATGAGGACAGAAGAAGGATCTCACAGATGTGGTGTTTGTAATTTCAATTGTGGTATGAGCACTGTTTATGAAGACTTCAACAGATACATGCCAGAGCTCTAATTTGGACCTTTCATTTTCATGTGGAAATAATACTAAAAAAAATTTGTTTGTTCTCTGTCTCTGGCTGCTCCCAAGTACCTTTCGAGTCAGTCAGTTCTTTTTAACGAGCAAACAGCACTTTTTGTTACAAGAACTTCTGAATGAAGCTCCATTCAGAATGACAAATAAATGTGAACATCATCTTCTGAGATAATTAGCAGGAAACTTCAGCAACAGCTCTGACTCCTAGAATTTTAATGGCAAGAGTAACCTTTGCAGCACGGGGTTGAATTCCTGGAGGCAGCACAGGGTTGAATTCCTCTTTAATTTAGAGCTACTCATAAATAGAAACAAACACCAGAGTCAGAAATTATGGGCCTCCATCCCCCTGAGTTGGCAATGAAAACCTCGTCCACCATCACTGCTTTAACCCTCCCAAGTACTGATGAAGGTAAAGCTCTGTCCTCCACTGCCATCTCCATTTCTCTCTGCCCTCTGGGACATCATGGTGCCCTTCCCAAAACTGGGAGAACACAAAAGCATGTAAGGAGAGCAAACCTTGGAACTGCCCCAAAAGGAAGTGTTCAAGCCAGGTTGGATGGAGCTCTGAGCAGCCTGGTCTAGTGGAAGGTGTCCCAGGAAGGCATGGAGGACTGGAACAAGATGATCTTTAAGGTCCCTTCTAACCAAAACCAGCCTTTGATTCTATGAAAAGCAGAAGAAGGATAACCAAGAAAGAAAAAGGCTAATAGTGCTGTTCATCATGGGGAAAGGCCAGTGCAGCCTGGGGACACAGCCCTTGGGAAGGACCTGTTTAAGGCCTGATTGTTACAGAAAGGCACTGCTGAGAAAAAGAATAATTTGGGTTTATTTCACACCTTTCAAATCTGAGGTGTGGCTAAATAACTTGAGAGATGAGCTGTAGTGAACTTTATGGCTGGAGACGTGAGGCAGGCTTTCCGTGCACAGCAGCACCTTGCAGCCTGCCTTTGCCAGCACAAGTGTTCTGCTGAGCAGGAGGACTCTGGATCTAGAGGCAGGAGCGAGGCAATTTGTTCTACTGCCTCTGCCAAGGATGCTCCTCACAATCTGTCCTGCTCTCACTCATCACTAAAGCAGGACCAGCAGTGACAAGGACACGTGCCAGCCCCACCTCGGGGCCAGCACAGCCAAAGGGCTGCAAGAATCCATGTGCCCATCCATGTGTCCTGTCCAAGGCCTAAGTGTGCCCCTGGGCAAACAGGTTTAACCCCTGAGAGTGCCCAGCAGCACCCAGGGGAGCTCTGGGAGCTGCTGCTCTCTCTGGGTGGCCCTGCCTGCAGTGACAGTGACAGTGGCAATGACAGTGGAATCCTTTCCAGGACTGCTCCTGCCGGGTGGGATGGCTGCAGGCAGAACCACTTATCTGTATTTGTAAGGACAAGCTGCACATTCCCACTGGGCATGTTTTCTTGGGTTGCCTTCTCCAGCAGCAGACCTGCCCGACCTCCAGCTAACCTGCAATCCAAACAACTGTGCTGGAAGGGAATCTGCCAGCAAACTCAGCCTGAGCTGCAGGAAGCAGAGAGGCACATGAATAAAGCAAAGCAAATCTGTTATCTCGGATTAAACCCTTGGTGACTTCAGCAGAGCTTGACTTGATATGGGGGTTTCATCAGCCCCAAAGTTCAGGGCAAACATGGCAGAAATATGTGCAAGGAAGCCTGCAAGTCAGGATGATTGGCTCTGTGTTGGATGAGCAGAAATACACAGCCTGTGCTCTGCAGAGGAATGGATGTAAATTATTGTAAGCAAAACCTAGCAGCTTGTTTACAGTGTGTGTTACCTAAATTATGTCAATATTTCTCTTTTTTTTTTGTCAAGCCCTCCTTCACATGCAAACAAATCCCTCTCCCACCCCTCAGCTTTCAAAAAAAATCAAGCAACCACATATTCTCTTCAAGTGCCAGTCAATCATAGGTTTCAAAGCATAAGCAGAAGAAGAAAATATCTCTTTTTTTGCTTTTGAAATGAACACAAAATAAAAAAAAAACAACCTGTAACATCAGACCATCATTAGTGAGTGTTTAATCAGAAACAACAGATTGGCCTTCAATCATCACTAATGACAACTTCTCTGCTGTGAAGACTGACTGTGCAGGCAAGCACAGGGGAGCTCTCAGAGTCTAACACACAGGGGTTTAATAATACTCTCTGTGACCTGTAATTCCATTTGTCCTAGAGAATCACTGTACCTGGCATGTCCAGGGCCATTTCTTATGTCCCCTCCTGAAAGGGAACAAAATTACAATGGATACCTTCTCATGCTTCACTGAGGTAAAGGCAGTAATGAAGGGAGTTGGATTTTGCTACACAATCAGGAGGAGCAGCAATAACTCTTCCCAGCAGCCAGAAAGTTCTGGAGGTATATTGTTTTCTCCAGCTATCTGAAATAAATCCCAGGGGGTAATTACAGAACAGAGAAATAACACATAAATCCTGTTTAATTGACAACCCTGAGGAAAAAAAGAAACACAGCAGAGTTTCATCCCTCTGCCTGCACTCCCCGTGCTGCTCCTAATGTCTCTGGGACATCTGGAAACCAGGGAGGGTCAGACCCAGAAATCTCAGCCTGGATGGGGAATCTGCCTTAATGTAAAGCTCTTATGGGCAAGCATCCATCTCAATCCCAGGTAATGGGTTACAGGGAAAACCAACAGAGCAGAAAACTGGTATCAGCCTAGATTATCTCACTGCAGAATTTCTGACCCCACAGGAAAGGATTCACACAGGGCTCAGAGCTGCATCTCCCACAGCACAGGCACTGAGCAGGGTGTGCTGGTGCCTGTCAGGCAGAGAAGGGAGAGCTGGAATTCGCATTCCTGCCCTGGCTGCTGTGCTTCCCTGCCACAGCACCACAGCCCAGACCCACAGGTTTTCCAGCTGTGTCCTGCAGGCAGCAAAGGGCCTGAAAGGAAATGGCAAGGATCTGTGTGGTTTTGCTGTCCTGGAATCAGCATCTGAAGGCAAACTCCTTGGCAAAAGCTGTCTGTAATCTCTCTTCATCCAGCAGTTTATAGGTAATCCTGTGCTGGAAGGGGCAGCATATCCTGGGAGCAGGCTATCCAATTTATTCTAGGTTTTGTCACTGACCTCTACATCATCACCTTTAGGAAAAAAAAAAAAAAAAAAAAAAAAGACAGTGAAAGGAGCTGGAAATGCTCCCTGAGCTGAGAGCTCTGGTGGTGGCTCAGTGTCTTAGAGCAGCCACAGCAGCTGCTCCTGGCACTGACACCTGCAGGGCAGCACTTGGTACAGACCCAGAGCAGAGGGAGGCACGGGGCAGAGCAGCTGTGCAGAAACCCCCTGCCACACTGCCAGCTCTTACAGGGGACTGCAGGGATGCACAGGGACTCTGACAAGAGCACGTAGTGACAGGACAAGGGGGAATGGCTTCAAACTGACAGTAGGTTAGAGGAGATATTAGGAAAACAATTCTGTACTGCTCCAGTGGGGAGGCCCTGGCAGAGGCTGGCCGCAGAAGCTGTGGCTGCCCCATCCCTGGAAGTGTCCAAGGCCTGTCCATGTATCCATCATGATCTAAGGCTGATCCTTTTGTTTCCTGCTCTTTGGCTCAGGGATACCTCTGCAAGCTGCTGTGATAACAAACTGTCCTGCCTCATCCTGCTGCCTGTGGACTGAGCAAGACCAGGGTGAGGAGCAACCAAGTGTTCCCCACTCCCAGCTCTGCCTCTTCCTTCTCCAGACTGTCCTAAGAAGATGAGTAAGACAGCAGACAGGAACACACATTTCCATTACCCTCATGCAGATGGCTTTTACAGACATACAAAGCCAAAAATGTCCTTAAAATACATCACCATGGAAGCTGAGAGACAACACAAAAATCTGCTGATCCCAGTATTGAACTTTAACCACCGGGATCCCGTGGAGTTCTCTGCTCAGCCTGCAGAGCCCCATGGAAATCACCCAGCTCCAAATGACAGTGTCATTGTCACCAGCCTCCCTCCTGTTTCATCCCAGCCTGGCCCCACAGAGTTTATTACAGAAGAAACTTCACAATGTCATTTACACTTCCCTGAATGCCAGGGATCAGCAGCATGTGCTGCAATCCAACCTTTTTGCTGCTGCAGAGCAGCTCCGTGGAGCTGTGGAGGAGAATGTCACCCCTGCCACGATGCCACACAGCTTGTGATTGTCTTTGCCTCCCTGTCCCAGCTGGCAGAGACAGCTCTTTCCCTCACAGAGATGTAACTGAGTACCAGTAAATCAGGATGTCACCACTGATACCCTCCAGACCTGTGAGCAGACTGCTCCCCCCAGGGCTGTGCAGAGAGGTGTTGGCAGCAGCTGTCACTCGGTTTTGTTACTTCACTGTAGAAGATTAACTCCTGGTGCTTACAAAGAGCAGAAACCAAATGGCAGGGTGAAGAAACATCTGGAGCAGGAATCAGTGTGCCTCCCTTCTTTCTCTTTCACATACTTCTTCACACTTTAAAAAAAATTTTTTTTTTGATCATTGGATTTGAAACCACGAAGTAAAAGTGAAATTTTGCATCATTTTCACCAAAGCCAGTGGGATGATGCACAAGTTTTAGAGCTTCATGGAACAGGACAGGAGCCCCAGCAAGGCCTGGGGGCATGCAGGGCTCTTCTCTCACTGGTCTCCTTTACACAGTGAAACTGTGAGACATTAATATTGCTGGTTACCAGGGAGGACACCAGGGCTCTGCCGTTCCTGTGGAAATCCCAGTGCATTTACTGTCAAGTGGATTCATTCTTGATTTTTGGTAGGAGAGGGTGGAGAGGGTCTTCATTATTTTTCTTCCCATTTTACATTTCAGACTTGGCATTAAGATTAAAAAGAGGGTCAGGTTCCCATTGCAGCTCCAGGTCATTGTGCAGCAGGCCAGGGACAGACCTTTCTGCCTGGGAACACTGGGGATGTCCTGTCCATCTCACTCAGGTTCAGATTTGGAGCCGGAGGGGCCTCAAGATTTTCATTCCAAACTATTGTCAGCTGAAACCCATTCCCTGACATACTCATTTTTCTTTAAATGTATAAATACTGCTGTATCAAGGCTGCACCAGTGTAGGTCTTCTTTTGTGACCAAACCCAACTTCAATCTTCTGCTGATTTTTGTAGCATCCTCTTTCCCTCTCACTTTGCTCTCTCCTCCTCTTCCCTTTCATCACTTCTTTATTCCCATTTCTATTCCTTTTTCACTGTTCTTACCTCCAGTTTATGCACTGAATGCACCTTCCTTGGTGAGTGTCTGGGTCTGAAAGTGCTGAAAGCCAGCTCCTGGATTCTGGGAAGTTGCACTACCCTGGATTCAATGCTCTCAGAGAGGCAGCTTCCCTTTCATTAAAGCAATTTGTATTGTATTACCCACATTTGCATTCAAACACACTTACCTCGATCCTAAAGCACAGGTGTACTTGGGAGCAGATCAACAGTGAGTTTGTAAGTAGTTTAAAATACAGCAATCATAAAAATTCCAGCAGTTTTGGGAGATAGTCCTGCTGAGTTTCTCTGCTCTACACAGTTGTGTACACAGGGAGCCCCAGATTGTTTGGGATAATGGCCCAAGCCTTGTAAAAGAGCTGTCACAGTGGTAGATCATATGGTTTCCAGTGAATTAAGCAGAGTCACTTAAATTTGATTATCCCTCTTTCAGTTAGTGCATCTAAAAGGGTTGGGGAAAGAATTATCCAGCATCCAAATCCTTCCATTAAACTATTTTTTGAATCCAGCTTTCAAACACAGTTGACAAAATGAAAGCTTTCATTGCTGTCCCTGTACACCCTTTATCTTAGGACATCCAGAATGGAGCTCACAATGCCCATCACCTCTTTTAGGTGTTTGTATTTGTGAGTCACAACCAAAGTGTCTGAAAAGAACAACAGCAGCAGCAATGAAGCATAGCAAGGCAAATTTTCTAGATATTATCATTCCCCTCCTTTTGTATAAGCAAAAAGAGACAATTACATGTGAATTTAAACCTAACCTCAGCACCCCAGTCAAGCTGTAATTATTTTTGAGCATCTTCTGAAAGTCCTGGACACGCAAATGGGTCTCACAACCTCCCTTTCCACACTGAAGTGAGCCATGTCTGCTGTGAACAGACACAAATCCACCCTGGAAAGTGCTACGGGACCAGAAAAGCCTAGAAGAGAAAAAGCAAAAGGAGAAAGTTGGAGCACAACCAATTTCAAACCGAGATGGATGGTGCTCTCTGCTCACTCAAGACACGAGGAAAAAATCTCAGAGATTAATTTGTGAAGGCCCAGCAGGAACTGTGCATGCTGGGGATTGTGGAGGAAATAAAGTATATAAAAATAAAGCTTTACTGTGAGGCAAGAAAGCCAATAAATCAAAGTGCATTAGCAAATATCAGCTGTATGAATAAATTGGCAGAGCCATTATGTTGTATCAGTTTCCTGTAGCTGAATGCAGATGGAGCCAACTTCATTTCTGCAAGAGAACTGCTGGTCACAAAGTTTAAGTCACACAGGTTTTCCTGAGGGGGAAAAAAAAACCAAAAAAAAAAAACCCAAACAGCTTTCATGCCTTATCCAGCTGATTGACTAAAATCTGATTGTTTATCTGAAACTCTGCAAACCAAAATAATAAATCCTAGTCCAGAGTCACTTTTGCTTTCAAGTTCAGTGCATGAAAATACCCCCAGGATCTTGGTCTGGCCTTTTCCACATTGTGCCTTCAGGAGAGCACAGAACCAGCCAGGTGTTATTTGTGAGTGTCTTGGTTTGAACAGACAGGTGTCTACTAAGGAAGGCAGGAGCCTCCCTTGAAATGGAAAATGTAAAAACCCCTGCCTCAAATTATTATAATTTTGAAATTAAGGGGTTCTCAGGCAAAGATATGGGAGCAGGAATAACAGTTCTTTATTAGGGAAGAAAATAAAAATAAAATAAACAATGCAGTGATACAAAAGACCACTGCCAGAGTCAGCAGAGGCGCTGTCCCCCTGTGGGTCAGGGTGGTGGCACAGTCCCATCCCATGGGGGCTCAGCCCTCCTGCAGTGCCAGCTGTGCTTCTGCTGGAGCAGGGATCCTGCACAAGGCTGCAGTTTTCCTCTGCAGCTCCAGGGCTGCTGGAGATGGGCCTGCTCTTCCTCTGGCAATGCAGGGCAGGAGAAAGCTGCTCCTCTGGGAATGCAGGGGGCAAAGGCTGCTGTGCTGTTCCAGGCTCAGATTGGATCCAGGTAGGAATGCTTGGCTCCTGCCCTGGGCACAGCATCTCCCCATGGGATGCTGGAATTTGATCAGCCCTGCAGGGACACTCACTGGCCATGAGCAGCAGAGATCTGCTGGAGGGAGGATTGGCTGTGGGAGAGATGAAGAAAACTGCCCCATGAACAGCAGAGAACTGCCCTATCAGATAGGAATAGAATACACAGCCCCATTTCCAACCCAAGACAGTGAGTTTTTGGGATAGAGCAGTGGGTGAGCAGGAGAAGCTGATGGCAGCAGAGAGGAAAGGGCTGAAGGTCACCTCCCCTCTGGGTCCAGGGAGCAATGCCCAGGTGCTGCAGCCAGGTAAAGCCCAGAACACAACTCTTCTTTCCCACAGCAAGAGGGAGCAGAGAAATCCTTACAGAGACTGCCCAGGGAAGGGGAGCAATCCCCATCTCTGGAAGTGTTCAAAAACCATGGATCTGTGGCCCTTAGGGGCATGGCTTAGTTGGGGGCCTGGCAGTGTCAGGTTAAAGGTTGGACTCAAGGATCTTAGAGGTCTTTTTTGCCCTAAATATTGTACAATTCTTTAGGACAGTGCAGAGGTGGTGCTCCTATGCATGGCTGAATGAGACTAAACTATGTTTTGCTTTATTTTCTGTTCAATGCTCAAATATTAAAGCATAGTTTTGTGGCATTCAGGTGGACAAGGATTACTTTACAGAATCTGTTCTTTGTAAATCCTACAGAAATGCTACAAAGTAAACACAAATGAAAGCACTCAGAAGCCTCTGTACTGCCCTTTCATATTATTCTTTGCATGAGGTTAATTTTTTTTTTTTCTAAGACTGCTGACTCTCTTCTGGGAGTTCTTTTAATTATGCTCATAATATTATTTCAGTAGGAGCATTATCATTCCTATACTACAAAATTACTTGTTCAAAAAAAGTTTGTTTTAAATCTCCACAGACTGCAGCAGTAACAAGGAAATATTCCAACCACGCCCTCTCCAGCCCGGGCACCAGAGAGAGGGAGTGAAAAACATGTGAACTCCCCAGCTGGTTTCCTGCTAATGACTTTAACAAGGATAATGAACAGGAACTTGTGGAAAATGGAGTATTTTGTCCTCAGGGGGGAGGCGAAAGATTTGCTACTTCTTGGATTTGTTTTGTGAACTCCAAGGACCAAAAAGTGGTAGTCACTTCTGAAAATCTTCACTGACTTCCAGCCAAAGCCCTTCCAAGGGGAGCACTCTGCCAGCAGAAGGAGAATTGTGAAATGTCAGGAGTTGATTAGGAACCCTGCAGTGATGTCCCAAAATGCTACAGGAGGGAGGCTCAGTGCTTGGGGAACTACACTGGGATTTGAGATTCATTCCCATCTCTCTCCTAATCCTCATATACTTTGAGATAAGTCCCTCAGGCTCACTGTGCCTCAGTTTCCCTTTCAGGGGTGTCCCAAGGATAACTAAGTTAATGAGATGTTAAAGGAAATGTGGATAAAGACCAGCTAAGAAGTGAATCAGAAGCATCCCCACAGCTCTGGGTGTTGCTGCAATTGCAAAACACCAAGGTACCTCTAAATTAGAAAAAGGAAAAAACAAGTTTCCTTCTTCTTAGAACATCACTTGTGGGTATTTCTGGACTTTCTCCTACAACATTAACTAGCACCTAGAGACAGACTGAGCTGATAAATTCAGCTCTGGAGGCAATGTTCCATATCATCCCATTTGCTAAAGCAACACCAGGATTTCAACAACCCACAGTTGTAGGGGATAATGGGGAAGTGTTTTTTTAGCAACAGCAATGCAGGTTGCTACTGTCAGCAAAAAGCAACTGTGAACACATCACACAGAATGTTGTTTTTATTGTCTGAGGGTCTGGCCAAAGGCCTGGGAAGGCCATCAGAGTCACCTCATACAGCATTTGCCACTTAAACATTGTGCTTAAGTCTCCCAGGCCCCTTCAGCAATTCATGGAGAACCAAACCTCCCTGGACATGCCATACTCTGAGCATCAGACAACTGGCCTGAAGCAGGAGCCACACCAGGGGCTCCCTGGGGTTTGAATGCATTGCTCATGCAGGCTCTGGACATTGAGTCTTCCTTCCATTATGGCTCATTCCTGTAACACAAAAAAAAAACAAACCCCAAAAAAAAAACCCAACAAAAAACAAAACAAAACCAAACCACCCCCCCCCCCAAAAAAAACCAAAAAACCACATCCCTAAACAAAACCAATAAAACAAACAAAAATCCCCAAACAAAAAGATCCCAAAAAAAAACACCCAAAAACAAAAAACCCAAAATAAATAAAAACCCAACAAAACAAAAAAAAGCAAACAACAACAACAAAAAAGTTCTGAGCAAGAATATACCAAACTTACCTTTCCCAGGTCTGTGAAATGCATGGGAGGCTGAATTGCCTGAAGCAAACCAGTTTAGTTTGATACCCACTGAACTCAGGTGCATTTGGGAAAAGCAACAGTTCCATGAATTTATGTCTGACCTTTTTTTTTTTATGCTGGCATTCTGGACAGCAAGAGATCAAACTCTTATTGTGCCTTGAAAAAAATTTTGGCAGAATTTTCATGTAATAAATGCCTTCTGAGAACAAGTATTTACCATTACCTCTAAGTTGAGTCTGTTTCCAAGGTGCTACTGCAGCCCCTTGTAAGAACACTGCAAACACATCTGACACAAACCAGTGCAGAGGTGCAGGAGTTACTGAGCCTCTGATTTGTGAGGAGCCATCACATCTCAGGTGTGAACTACTCATTAAAACCTCTTTCTTCTGCTCATTTTGCTGTTTGCCCTATGCCATTAACGAGCTGGCAGTGAGAAATTACCCTTCCCACCCTCCATGGAGCCTTCTCCCTGGGGATCCATAAATAGCAAGCGAGGAGACACAGACTTAGACACAGACCCTGCCAGACCCAAAGCAAATCCTCTGCCCAGAGGGCTGAATGCAATCAGACCTCAGCCAGGAGCTCCCATCCAGCCATCCCAAGGCCACGTTTATTCCAAAGTCTGGTAGCACCAAGCCATAAGGAGCCTGTCACACATCAGTAGGGCTTGTAAATGCTCCTCTGGGAAGGTAACTTGCACAGCAGCCCTGCTTTATTACTGCTTCCTCATCCTGGTTTTATTTTTCTCCAAAGCACCACTTCATTCCTTAGAACAAACAAGTATATTTTTAAAATAGCCAGAGCACTTTGCCCTCACCCAGTGGCTCTCAGTGTTGTGCTGTGAACTTCACAGATCGTTACTCATTTCCTCAGGGAAGATGCAACCTCCACTCTCAAACCTTTTCTGTTTTCTTTCTGGACTTGTGGCTCCCTGGACAGAATTGCTGTACAACCTGGGGCCTCACAAATGTGGGGTTGGGCAGAGGCAGGGAAGCTGTGCAGGCACAAAGGCAAACCCCAGCATCCTCCCCTGTATGTCCTTGGGTGGAGCCAGGGACATTTCCACAGGACTGAGCCCATGCTTGGCTCACTGCAGTTCAAGGAGATGGTCAGGGGCTCACCATTCCTCCTCCTGTCACCACCACTGGTACCTGTGGCCTGTTCCACACGTTGTTTCTGCTATTTGAACTTCAGATTCTGGCACCCCATGCTAAACTGGGTGAACCCCCCACCTGGGCACCAGGGGCCTATGGTAGAAACAAAGCAACCCCAGTGTAAGGAATAATGTACTCTTATTCCGTGATTCAGAAGGCTGAACAATTGCTGTATTAAGCTATACTATATTACACTAATACTATACTAAATTACATACTGAAGAGATACTAAAGAAAAAGCCATGACTGTCTGGAGCCAGCCAGGACACAGCTTTGACCCAGCTGGCCAAGGAATCAAAACAACCTTCACCGGTGTCCAATTCACAAATCACTTTGGGTAAACAATCTCCATAGCACATTCCACATGTGCCAAACAACAGGAGCAGTGAATAGAGATAAGAATTGCTTTCTTCTCTGAGCTTCTCACTGCCTTCCCCAGGAAAAATCCTTGGAGAGGTTGTGCCTGCTGCTCTCTGGAGAGCTGCAGCCACAGGGGCCTGGCCTGGGGTGTTCTGGCACTGCCAAACCCTCTGGTGCTCCTGGCTGAAGCCACTGCTCTCTCTGTGGGGACACACAAGGGGAGCCCAGTTCAGTTTATCACAGCCCAGCTCAGGAGCTGTTGTTTATACAGTCACTGAAAAACAGCTCTGCTGGCCCTGAAAGCATGAATGTCCTTAATTACTAACAGCAAAAAATGGATTTACTCAGTCTTGCTCATGTGCTAAACCTGAGTTTATGTAGGAATACAACTCTAAAATGATGCTCAAAACAAAAACTGCACAGCAGAGGGAATGCAGGATCTTCCCACAGGAATGTTGTTACCTCAATTTTCCTGAGCAGCTCTGTACATTATCAATGATTTTTGTCATCCATCAGCCATCTTTGCCACACTGTCAACATTTCCATCTTTAGAAAACCAAACCACCACGTGGCAGAACTGAGAAAGTAAGGAGACCAGCTGGAATCCTTGGAAATAAAAAGTGTTTCTAATAAAAATTAAAATATTCCATTTTTAGGAAGCCTGAAAATTCAAACAATATGAAAGAGCAATTAGATTTTCTCCCATGTCCTGGTTTTGGTTAAGTGCTATTTGCTCTACACCACTTCAAATATCAAGTGGAACAAAAAAGTCACTTTAAGGGAAAGTTCAAAATACTAAAACATATTTAAACATCATAGTATTCTGATTTCTCTTCTAATGAATAATTCTTTGTGGATTGAATGGCTTGGCAAAGATTTTTAAAGCATCAGCTTTTGCAAAAATGGAAATCTGCTCTTTTAAAGTGTTCTGATAATAAAACCTTCCTTTGCAGCCAAGGACACTGCTCTCAGAACTGCAATTTGTACTGTCCTCTTTATAGGACATTGATCTCCCTGCCACACGTATTAGAACATACACACTTCACAGGTTAATGACAAAAATGTGGTATTGGTTTCAAATACTGTTTCCCAGGGAATTGCCTTTTGATAGAAGGGAATTTGATCAATGCCCAGGCCCACAAGGGCACTGCCCAGACAGGGAGGGACAGCTGCAGTGAGCAGGAGGTGACAGTGAGCAGCCACAGGCACCAAACTGCTGCTCCAGGGCTGTCCCAAAGTGCCCTCCCTCCACCAGATATTAACTCAAGGATGGCCACTGATGATAAAAGGTGCTTTGGACAAAAACATTCTGATCCTCATCTCCCAACCAAATTCCAGGTGTAGCTTAGAATATTTTGCTTTTCTAACAGCAATTTATTTTCTGTTAAGTTAAATTCTCTAATTTTTATTCTCTGTCTTAAATGGCTTTTCATGCTTCTAAGTGATCTTAGATTGCTGTGGCTCCTCCTAGCTCTGGTCCAGAGGGAAGATACCCAATTCTTGTAAATTTTTAGTGTAAATAAAGAGCAATCCCCCTAAAGTCAAAAGTGCATAAAAGCAAAGTGAGAAGACAATTAAGTCCTGCTGCTTACAAAGTGCTTTGGAATCTCTGGGAATAGAAAGGTGTTATATAAATCTAAGATATTATTTATTAGTTTATAATAAATCCACTTGGCATAGTAATGCACACACGAACTCTAAATACAGACAGAAGTCAGTAGGTTGTGTGGCTCTTTTCCCTCTCTCTGGAGAGCAGTGTCTTCTCAAACAAGAAGTGAGTAGCAAAATTTTAAAAAAAAGTGTAAGGGCCAATAAAAACAAACTGCTTTTTAGCCCTTATAACTGCACATTGTATTTCAATGGCATCTTCACTTAATACTTCAATATTTTTCTCGCTTTGCAAGTCCACAGAGTAATGACAGCCTATAACAGAGAGCTTCAGTGCTAATTTCAGAATGCCTGAGTCAGCCACTTATCTTCATTTATCCTCTTCTGTTGGAATCTTGTTAAAAAAAAACCAAACCAAACCAACTGCAATTTCATAACCCTAAAATAAATGGACACACATACTCCCTCTCCTTATGCTTTGCTGAAAATTAACTTTCCTGTGCTATTCTCCTTCAATTTCTTGCTACTGCCTTTATTGCCAGCTACATTTAGTGCCAGCAATCAGGTTGGTTTTAATGTTAAAACTGTAAGGTTCCTATTCATTGACCAAATCATGCTTTATTTAAAGATTACAGAATGTCAGACCCAGCAGACCTTTCCCTTTACAGTAGTCTGCAGCTTGTTGTCTGTCCCTGTGGTGTCTTGTTTTACAGTGGGGAGATCTTCATATTAATTGTGTTTTCTGCCAGAATAGCACAAATCCAGCCCAGGATTCCCTAAATGCTCTTTAATTATCAGCAGACATTCTGGGTGTGTCTGTGTGTGGTGTCTGCAGCCCTTTAGATGGACAGCACAATTTGGAGCGTGATCTTCCAGCTCCAAGCCACAAATGACAGAATCACAGACTCTTTTAGGTTGGAAAAGGCCTCCAAGATCCTTGAGAGCATCCATTGACCCACCCATGCCAAGCCCACCACTGGTCCCTGTCCCCCAGAGCCACATCCACACATGGTCTGAGCACTTCCAGGGATGGAACATGCCTGTGTTAGTGGAGCAGCCACCAAGCCTAAGAGAAAGAGCTTTTAAATCAGGAACGAGACCTTGCCTGGCCTCAGCCACTGCCTGGGGATGGGGACTCCAGCTGCAGCCATGGTTTGAGGAATTTGCAGCTGGGGACAGTGGTCAGGGGATGGGTGCTGAAGGTTCTGTGTGCAGAGGTGGCTGTCACCTCCTCCTGGGGGCACAGATGGCACCAGCTGGGCACTGATGGCTCCTCTGCTGCTTGGGGACTGAGGGTTCACTTGGCACAGAGGCTCCAACCTGCCCTCTACAGATGCTTTACACATCTGCCAGGTGATGTGGGAAAAGCAGCACTGGAAATTGTGTTCAGGGTAGTTCTCTGCTTGGCTGACAGGAGGGTGTTGGGTTAGGATGAGAAAATAATCCTTCCCTGTCTGGAACAGACTGCCAGCAGAAACCAGCAGCTTTTCTTGTGTGGGTGCATTTTGTTCAGGACAGTAGGGTGGCAGAAGTTCAGCCACTGCCATACACTGCTTTTTCCACCACCAGCTGGGCTGGAAGGGACCCAGCTCAAAGCAGGTCACAGCAGAGCATGCTGCTCATTGACTTGTTGGGATGTCATGGTCCCCAGAGATGAAGATTTCAAAACTTCCTGACTCCCTGCAGTCTTCTGCAGGACCCACATAACTGCATCAATGCCGTTCCCACACTCTAGAAAACAAAATATGATTTACACAAATGATCTCTGACATTCAGGTAGCCTCAAATGGCCACGGGAGGGCCAGAGGCTGATGCAAGGACACAGCAGTGCAGCTTGCCCAGCTTTGCTGGAGATGTGGGCAGTAAACCAGGCAAATGCAGAAGGAACACTGACATATGAAGGCTGCAAGACAGACAAACGACTCAGTTGGTACAGCTGAAGGTTCAGAATTTGCCTCTTGTTGGGAGCAGTATGAACTTGATGAATATTTGAGCTGCCACACTATATTCAAGAGAGTCAAATAACTGCTGGGATATTTTTTTTTCCATGCCCTGCACTTCTGCATGTGTTAATATTTGCTGTGCTTTCTGGAAATTGCTTCCATCCTGCATTCTGTTCAGATAACAGCAGAGCAGAGGAGACATATGCTGTGCTGACAGCAAAGAGATTGTTGGAGTTTTCTTAAAGCTGGCAAAGAACATAACAGCAGCAGGAGACAAATATCTTCCCCTACGAGGAGCTGGTCCCCTCGGAGCACAAACAGCTATGTAGCAGCCTGGGCTGTGATTTGATCCTCATTTTAAACCAAGCACAGGCTCACAGTCCTGCCCATCACAGTGTTAGCACATTCCCTGTCCCTCTGTGCAGGAGCAGCTTTCCCAGCAGCGTCCCAGGGGGGCTCTTTCCCACTGGAATCTGTGCAGGCTGAGCCAGATCTGGATGCTTTGTGGGTGAATTAAAATCCTCTCCATGTCTACCCATTTCTGACCTCTCCTGTGAGATGAGGGCCATTTTCTGAACAAGAATGATTTTATTCCTTCCTATTCCAAAAACATGTTATCTAATATTGCTTTGAGTTCTGCTCAAAAACAGCAGCTGAAATCTCTGTAACTTTGTAATCTCTGTATCTTTGGCCTAAATCTCTTTGGCCTGAATGATGATCAAGTTTTATTTTAAACTGAGGCTTAAGCACAACACGGGCAACACCAAGCACAAACTTGGTGCTCCAGATGCCTTGGCTGTTGTTTTAGAAGAACCTGGAAACAAGCAAAGCATTCATCACTCAGGTCTCATAGTTGGAGATGGTGGATATTGAATGGAACACAATCACACTGTCATTAACACAAAATAGTTCAAAGGGGTTTGAATCAGGCCCAAGGTGGATGCTACAATATTTTCAGCTTTGAAGGTGACCTCTCCAAGTTTCTTCTTGTTTTGTGTTTGTTTTTATCAGAGCACAAATGTTCCTGGATTTCAAAAAGCTGCTGCACCAAATTTGGCTAGCAAGGAGGAAAAGGGGAATTGGAAATTTGAACTGTTTTAAATACCACCTTTTATTATATATGGTCTCCAACAACACATTGTGTTTCTGTAGAGTCTTCTCTGTGTGGTCCTTAAATCCCTTTTCATAAATAAAACCATCTGTCTCCTTTGAACTATAGCAACTCTAATTTAAAAAGTCAGTATTTGCCAATGTCTACAACTCATTAGCTCTGAAGCTGTGAAAAACTTCCCTATCTGGCTCTTCATTCAGCAGGCTTTGGCAATCACTGTGTTTGCCTGTTAGTTGTAAACATCCATTTTTATGAAAGATGTGTTTTGCTTTGGATATCAGGTGAATTGAAAGGTAAAAGTGAGATTAGGAGCAAAAGCTGAGCAGGCAGCCTCCAATCTGAAAGGAAAATCTCACCTGGTCATCAGTGCTGGGACAGATAAACTCTTCTTTTGCAGTTGTGAAAGTGCAGCTGAGCACAGCCCTGCCCACAGCAGAGCCCTGCAGGCTCCTGCTGGAGCTGGGGAATGTGACCTGCAGAATTTCCCTGGTGCTGCAGCACAGCTAGGGATGTTGCCTGCTGGGATTGCAGCTTGCTGGAGTGCTTAAAAGCAAAGTGCAGGAAAGGAAAGCATGGAAACATCCAAGAGAGCCACAGAGACACAGCCAGAGTGAGGCCTCAAAGGAGCCAAGAGCCCGCTGCGGTGTTAACTCTGGTTCCTGTCAGGTGCAATTGTGATCAGTGTGATCATTACAAATAAAAGAACAAGGCTCAGCTTGTTACACACTAACTGTCTGCAAGTTAAAAAAGAGGGAACCTAGTTTGTACAAAAAGAATTTTTATCTCCCTAGATCTGGTAAAGCCTTTCACCTGGCACTGCTTTTAGCAAGGGGGAAGATGAGGTGTGGGTGAGCACTCTGTGCCTGCTGAGCCCACAGGACCAGGACACATCAGTGCAGTACAGCTCATTCATCAGTGGAGCTCAGCAAGGAAGCCAGGCTGGGTTTGCCTGGTGTGTTTTCCTCTTCTCTCTGAACAGGGATTTCTATCTCTAGGGCTGTTAATACAGCACCTTTTAGAGACAGTGAATTCTCTGCAGAAATAGGGAGATAATGAGGCCATTTCCACTCAACACTGCATTTAGATAGAAAAACAAAACAAATAATGCTGTCAAGATTTATAGCAAATACATTATAAAGGGCAACAGAACATTTGTATAAGGAACTGAAATGGACCTGCAGTAGAAAACACACTTTACTTTTATGACTTTAACTTTAGGGCATGGAAGGCACCTCATTAATGATTAGAGGGATACAGATGAGCCATAATAGTCTATATATCCTTATAAATGATATACAGGGAGAGCTAAAGGACAGCAAATTACAGTCTCCACCGTTGTGCTTTTTCCTCTTCATCTCTTTCTTTCTCAGTCTTCCAGCTGAAAGAAGGAATTCAAATTTATATTGGCCAACTGGGTATTAACTTAGTCAAATAACTAATCACTTCTGGTAGGTGGCACAGATAGCTGGTCTGGACTGGAGCATCTGGAAATGCAATAGCCTCTTATAAACAGCATAAACTCTGTTTTTAAACCTCTGAGCTGTGTTTCCTGGCAGGAGCCAGCTCAGAGCTCACCTCCATCAGGGCTTGCTGACAGGCAGGTGACGTAATTAACTCATTAACTCACAGCAGCTCAGTCTCTTTGGATCACTTGACCTTATGCTAAAAGACAACCCATTCATCAAAGGCTTGTCCTCCATGTGCACAGGTGAGGAAGGGAAGGAAGGAAGAGGGGAGAAACAAAGAGCAAAAGGAAAATTAAGTGACTTACTGAAGGGCACAAGGAGTCTGCAGGACCAGCACGGCTGAGCTCAGCACTGAACGCCAGCACTGGGACTCTGTGCCAAGAAAATGCCTTCTTTAATAATCAGGAAAATGTATGTCTGACATCAGGAGGCAAACACACTGTTTTCCCTTGAAGACAGAGAAAAGGGCAGTGCTGGCTACTGGCCTTGGCTGCACTGAGAGCTCAGAGTTTGACCAACCTCCCCAGAACAGGGCTAGAGAAAGTCTTATTTCCTTGTGGTGGAAAACACTGAAAGAAAAATCTTTGGCAGTACAGGGGCTTTCTCTGTGGTGGAGACACAAGCAATTCCTGCTGAAGAGTTGACAAATCACCGCAAGAGAGTCAGGGGGGATAAATCAAGGAGTATTATCCAGAAAGAAAGAAGAGAGCGACTCTTTCCAGCCGTGGCATCACTGCTTAGCTGAAGCAAAGAAGCAGAGCTGTTCCATCCCTCCTCTGTGCATCAGTCTCCAGCTCTGGGGCTGGGGGGTCTAGATGTGACTGTTCAGGAGGTGAATGGAGTCCTGAGGGTGCTCTAAGGTAGACAGAGACAGTCTGGGCAGCCTGAGCCTTGCATTTCCCTCTGCTGTTCCCTTGGCCTCCAGCAGACAGACAGACAGACACGCCGACTAAGGCTGGTGTATCCCCAGGGCTTCTCAAAAGCTGCTCTTGTGGAGGCACCTTGTGATTTCAGAGCTGACTTCTCCTCTCCCTTGCCGTGTAATTCTCTCTTTATGGAGTTCTTACCTTGGGGGAAATGGGTTTTATTGCAAAGTCAAAAGGTAATTTTTACATAGACTCTATTACCTGTTTATAATTAAAACCATAAAATCCCTTTGTAACAGGCTTAATAACTTCCCCCACACCAGAAGAGGTTTTCATAAAGAGTCATTAAAAGTACTCACAGCTAATGCTGGAAAATCAAGAGAAACATAGAAAATTATTGAGACTTATTTCAGCATTTAACAATGGGCACTTTCCTCCATTTATTTGAATAGTTCAAAATGATAAGAAATGGCAGATAAATCTCAGCCTTTTTGGCCCTTCTCCTCTACTTTTTCTTTCTTCCAGAAGACTTCCTGCCCTGGGATTTTCCAAGGCTGAGAGCATGAGTTGTGATTAGCTGCTGGGATTTCTGGCCTTGAGAATGTACTGAGAAGTTCAACTCCAGCAGTTCCTATGAGCTCCTCCACGTCCTATTTGCTTGTCTTGACCTCCCACCATTCTTAATCATATTGGTAATGTGAGCAGTGAGCTTAAATTCCTCCACAGTTTTCTGTCTTTTAGGACCACTGAGGCTGAAAGATGTTTTTGGCTTCTGAAGGCTAGTAAAATATATATAGTAGAAACACTATAAGCAGGAAAATGTGACCTTTAAAACAAACGGATGTAAAATTACATGTTTTACTTTGCAGTAACAACTGGCTCAGGCTGAACTGGACCTGGGGCAGTCAGGGGCCTGGGGGAGCTGCACTGGTCCTATCCCAGTTTTTGAGAATCAAAACAAGGAAAAATATAACAACAAAACAACAAAAACAACCAAAAATCCCCACCAACCTAAAACCTACAGGGCAAAAATAAATCCATAATAAATCTCTAGCAATGTTTTTAAAACCAGGCCATAGGTATCATCCAGGCAGTTTGACCTCCATGGATTTATGACCTACAGGCATCTCAAACAGAGACCAAAGCAGCTCTGCCCTACAACCATCCCTGTGCTGTGTTTCATTGTCAAACAACCTTATCTTCAGCTCAGATTTCCAGCCTGGGTTTTTGCTTTTTTTCCCCTTGGCCTAAATAACGTTCTCATCATCAGGAGTGCTCGATAATGTCACCTTGGCAGAAAATTATGTGTGCAAATGAGCTAAAATTGGCTAGCTGAAGTGGTAGCACATGGAGGTGAGTCCCTGCTCACGCCAGGTTCATGGGTTAATAGGTTAGTGCCAGCATTTCACTCCTCTGCAAAGGAGGGGGATCTGGGAGTCTAGAAAAGTTCCGCCCCTTTAGAGCCTGGTTGAAAACAGATCTCAGCTTTAGAGGCAGAACGAGCAGAGATTCTTCTTGAAGTCAGGCAGTTTGGAGCCCTGATTTGGGGAACAATGCCTTTGGAATGTTGACACACTCACAGCCTAACAACCTGTTAAACTACAGAACTGTTAGCAGCATCTTATTTCATCCCCCCTCACTAAGCACTGTTTTCCTTAAATTTACATTCTCCATTCACAGTCACATCTCAAACATCTCTTGGGTTTTTCTGTAAATCATTTCCAGTCCTAAATGCTGACTCATGGGAGAACTGAGGTTAAAGAAACTTTATTTATGTCAGAGGAATTGATCGCTTGTAATTTAAAGCCTTCCTGCACCACTATTTATCTTCTGCCTCTTGCTCCATGCTTTGTCCCACATCTGGGCCATGGCAGGTGCAGAGCCATGTATCTGTCAGAACAGTGGAGCTGCCTCATTGCTCATTTTTGGCCTCCTTGACCTTGCCTGCTCACCTTACTTTATTAGTACAGTTCTTCAAAACTTCTGAAAAAGCAAAATATTCCCCCTTGATGCCCTTCCCCATTTAATACAGTAGCACTTCTAATGGTTCTTTCAAGCTGTAGCAGCCTCTCAACTCCCTCACCCCTGCCACCTCCTCCCTTCTTTCTTCTTTATCCCTTTTTTTCCCCTCCCAGTTGACACAGAGTCCACTTCTCTCTTGAGCTCCTGGCCTTTTAGCTCCATCCTTATGTCACTTTGGCATACAAATAGCCATCACCACGATAATCCCATCTGACTGTTTCCTTGACTTGGGGGCTGGGTGACTGCAAGCCTCCTTCTAACACATCTTCATCCCTGCAGGAGTGTGGCCAACAGGACTTGTTCAATCACTCAGCCCCCTTTGTGCAGTGTCTCCTACCATGACTGAGGGTTTTTTGATTTTGTGCTGCTCTCTGCAGCCTCAAGAACCTTCTGCTCCTGGGATAGAAACCTTTGTGCCACCTTTGACAGCAATCCCATCCCCTCGGGCTCCAAGGGGAAGTCAGCTATCAGCTGTTGGCTGTTTAGCACCATCCATTCTCCCCCTTTGCTCAGGAATGGCATAAACCTGATGGGGAGCAGAGAGCCCATTAAAGGGGGCAGACTTGGGGCTGTACCTGTCTTCAAAAAGCAACAAACCTGTCCATGTGCTAAGAGATGCACTGAGGCAGCTACTCCAACAGCAGCTGGAGACATTGCAGGGGTAGCTGGGGGGAAAAAAAACAAAAAGGAAGTTTCTCTCTCATTTATCTGTCCCTGATACACGAAGGTGCCTTGTAACATTGGTTTGTAGCTTGCTGCTTTTTCTCGTATTATTTGTAACTCACTCTTTTAGAAACTTCACAGTCATTGGCCTCAGTGGATTTCCCATCAATTTATCTTTTGCTGCACCTGAACTCTCTTGGGGGTTCAGCCTGTAGGGACACTGGCAGAGGTGGCAGTGCCCTCCTGTCCCATGCACAGGGTACCCTCAGCAGCTGTACCCCCATCCAGGTGAGGCTCATGAGGAGGGATGAACAAGGATCATGTAAAGCCCTCTCACAGCTGTCCCTACTCTTGCTGCACCTTGGGTCTCAGACTTTCCTCAGAAGGATTCTGAAGAATTCACAGAGAAATCTGTGATATATTACATTGAAAGAATGGAATGTATCAGCTCTATACAACAAAAAACCAATCACTGTAGGAAAGAGACAAAAATTACTTTGGATTAACGAGGCTGCTGGTGGGAAAAGAATCATTCACAGGCAGATTAAGCAAACCAATAATGTTACAACATTGTTTTGCTGTGTATTACTTGGAGTTAGTAGACTTATACTTGCTCTGAAAGAAAAAGGACATTTAAGTTAATGGAAGACAGTAAAAGCTACAGAAAAATCTGAAGCCTCTTGAAACACTACACACTGTTATTATGAAGGGAAGAAATTCAGCTCGGTGGGGGGAATTCTGAGCCTTTTTGTTAGGCTCCTGACTTTAGCAATCTGCCTCCCACATGGAGGGAGCAGGGGAGGCTCAGCCTCACACGTGCCAAGCTCAGCCACGTGCAGGGAGCCCAGCCTGGGCTCAGCTCCTGAGAGGCAGGAGGGAGCTCCGCGTTCAATAAGGCTGATAGATCATTTACAGGGCGCTGGGAGATGGAATATGCAGTAATCACACCAGAGCACAGCAAAACAGAGACAAGACAGGTGTGAAAAATTGCAGGCTGATTAGTAATTTGTCACAGGCTTGCAAGGGGTCTGCCAAAGTTGGAGGCAGTGGAACAACGTGCACTTCCTGTGTCTTCAAACCAAGTCAGGCACTGAGTTTTCCATTCCAATTTCAGGAAATAAATAGCAGTGATAATTGATGAACAGCTCTGAGATGTCTTCCCATGCCTTTTCAGATCCTGATTTTATCATCCTGCTAGGAGAAAATTTCCCCAACAAACAGTTTATTGATTGTCCATTACACATTTTCCCTCTAAAGTTCTCAGAATGCCATCCAGATGTCAGACACATGATAGCAAAGCAGAAATTCAGCCAGGGAACAAAGATATCCTTAGCTGCAGCACTGAATCTGACATTCAGGAATCCAGACCCCATGTTTACCCCTAGATCTTAATTAATCCTTGCTGTACCTCCCCATTCATAATGGAAAAGCAAACCCATTTCTAGTCCCAAACTTTCCTGGCCTTTGATATTTGCTATGAGCACACTGAGAGATGACTGTGCTGATGGGGTGGTTTGGAGAGTGCCTGACAGGAAAGAGGTCCAAATTTGGGGGTGCAGAACTTAGAATCATAGAATAACCAGAGTTGGAAGAGAGCCACAAAACCATCAAGTCCAAATCCTGCACAAATCCATGTGGTTTGGGGAATTTATTTTTGTTTTCCAAGATCAAGAACTAACATCCTTTGAGTCTTAAATGCAGTAGGTCATAATACTCTAAAATGTAGAAATAAATAATGCTGGCTAGTGAAGATGCAAGTGCCTTCTAAATAAGTTTCCCTGATCAGATCTGTTGAGGCACCTCATGCCTGTCCCTCCTTAGAGCTCAGGGAGGGCAATTCCTGCCAAATTAGCCATTACCCCTGTGATCAGCAGGAGTAGGCTGAGATAATTGGTGTTGTTCAGCCTGGAGAAGAGAAGACTTTGAGGTGACCTAATTGCAGCTCTCAGTCCCTGAAGGGAGCCTACAGGAAAGATGTAGGAGCTTTTTGCAAGGACATGTAGTGTTAGGGGGAATGGATTTAAATTGACAGAGAGAGGGTTTAGGTTGGATGTTTGGAGGAAATTCTTTCCTGTGAGGGTGCTGAAGCCCTGGCATGGGTTGTCCAGAGAAGCTGTGGCCACCCCACCCCTGGAAGTTTTGGATGGGCTTGGAGGAACTCGGTCTAGGAGAAGGTGTCTCTGCCCATGGCAGGGGTTGGAACTAGATGATCTTTAAGGTCCTGTCCAATACAAACCATTCCATGATTCTATGAATTGTGAACAGAGGCAAAAAATTGACCTCCCACTCATCTCAACCTGCACCCAGTGCTCTGAAGACCAGGTCACTCTCAGCCAAGGCAGCACCTCAGTTCACCTGTTCTTTGAAAAGAACATAGACCAAGAAATGAGTGGGAAACATCTCATTTTTCCACACAAAGGAGAAAGGCAGCCCAGAATAAACAGCTTCCTACAGGAATCACAGCTGCTTTGGTGTGCAAAGGCCGACATGCATGCAAATGGTGCCTAATTAACTGCTTAAGGAGAGATTAGCTGCCATATGTTGCAGGAGTGATGGGTGTGCTTCCAGTGTGGAATTAATCTATTACAAATACTCTCATGCAATACAGTGTGGGCTGCCTGCACCCTGGGGAGCACAGGGGCAGGAGCTGGGTGTGGTGTTGGTGTCCCTGTGCCCAGCTGGCTGGGACAAGGTGAGCAGGGCAGGGCTGCAGAAGCACTCATGCCGCAGCCACAGCTTCTCTGGGGAACCTGTGTGGGGCCTCATCACCCTCCCAGGGAAGAATTTCTTCCTAATGTCCAATCTAAGCCTGTTATGGGTGCTCGTGCCTCATGTTGAAGGAGACACGTGGGTTTGGGTGGCCACAACACAGGGAAAAGGGTCTGCTCCACCACTGTAAATATCATTTACACTGTGCACAAAACAGTAACTGATGGAACAAGTCAAGACACCACCAAATGAAGCCTTTGCATGACACCACACATCTCAACAGGCTGAGTCTCAGAATTTGGGATGAACAACCTATTTCTTCACTCAAGCCAGGTGCTTTTCCTAAATAAACTCTATCTGACCTTTGGGAATTACAGGGAATAGGGGAATACACCTAAGTCTTAATCCTCAGAGTTGTAGGTGCCACTGGAAAAATTGTTCATGACCTCCTGGTCATCGCCTGGCCAGGCACCTGCCCACTCCCATTCAGCCCTCAGCTCACCCTGCAGCCCTTTGCTACCCACAGCTCACTGAGGAAAAATAATTGTGTTCTTCAGCTCAGAAAGCTCAATGGACATGTCAAGGGTTTAGCAGGGCTGTGGGATCACCAGAAGGGGAAATAGGGTGGGGAGGGCTCACACTTTTGAGCAGAGCAGAGCAGAGCAGAGCTCAGCAGCAGCTCAGCTGCCTTTCTCAGCAGTGCTTTACCCCACATGCATTAATCAGGAGAAATCATTTAATCCTTCTCACCTCTTTTTCTGCAAAGTGGGTTATTGGTATATCCCAGCTTTGCCCGGCTTTGCATGGATAAATCCATAACCAGCATTTTATCACCACAGCTGTGGGACTCTCTGAATGGGCGTGTGGAAGGAAGAAACTCAAACTGTAATTCCTGCCTATCCCCCAACTCCTGAAGTCACAGACTTCAAAGGCCTGAAGCAAAGTCCCTGGAAAGCACTGAAAGGCTCCACTGGGGTGCAGATTAGCTTGTTTAAGTCTGAGCTCCAGAGTTTCCCCAGAGATTTCCCCTCACCTGCCAAGACTGACAGGCCTGAAAGCAAGGAGGGCACTGCCCCAAATGTTGGAGCAGCAGATTATGCCAAAGGATTGACTCCCCTGAAAATGGTATTGAAATGAAGAGTAGATGACACAGCAGCCACTGTGAGCCTCAGAAAGGTCAAGTGATCCTGTGCTTTCTTAGGAGCAATTTATGCAGTGCTTCAGTGCAGTCTGAAATGGAATAATCTCAAGTAGGCATTGAGAGCTCTCCCTCTGCTGTTTCCTGGACCTCAGTAGGAGATGGAAAACCAGGGAGATTTGTTAGGTGTTGCACAGAGGAAAAAGAAATAGTTCCACTCTCTCAGAGTGTTTTCAAATTCTGTCATCATGGGTTTAAATACTTGCCTTACCCTCAGCCTCAACCTCTGTTACACACAAAAAAGTGATTCCATATAAACACTCATTTGCCTCCTAGTGCCATTTAGCACTTGTAAAATAAGAAGGAGCTACCACCAACAACTCTGAATGATGCAGAAAGACAAGATGTTGTCAGATGAAACACCTGATGCTGAAAATGAGATGTGAGCCACTGAGATCTGGGGCTTTGGTTTGACTGTGGAAGTCTGAACTCCAGGAGCCTAAGGGGCTAAGAACTGAGAATTGCTGGGCTATAAGAAAAATCCACTTTAGTGCAGAAAATGTTAAAGCAACTTTTAAACCACAGCCAGGAGGCACCTAAATATTGCATTAGAATGGGCCATTGAGCTTTGCAACAGCACCAAAGGAAGGGGAAGTTATCCTGAGCGCAGAGAGGACAATTGAAAGGTGAAGGGAAAATAGGGAAAAGAAAGGTATGAAAAAAAAAGTAGGAGCCTCCCTGCAGCAACAGACTCAGCACATCCTACACACACAGAATGCCTCTTGTCTTGGTTTGAAAAGACAGGTGTCTACTAAGGAAGGCAGGAGCCTCCCTTGAAATGGAAAATGTAAACCCCCTCCCTCTGAATTATTGTAATTTTGAAATTAAGGGGTTCTCAGGCAAAGATATGGGAGCAGGAATAACAGTTCTTTATTAGGGAAGAAAATAAAAATAAAATAATCAATGCAGTAATACAAAAGACCACTGCCAGAGTCAGCAGAGGCGCTGTCCCCCTGTGGGTCAGGGTGGTGGCACAGTCCCATCCCATGGGGGCTCAGCCCTCCTGCAGTGCCAGCTGTGCTTCTGCTGGAGCAGGGATCCTGCACAAGGCTGCAGTTTTCCTCTGCAGCTCCAGGGCTGCTGGAGATGGGCCTGCTCTCCCTCTGGCAATGCAGGGCAGGAGAAAGCTGCTCCTCTGGGAATGCAGGGGGCAAAGGCTGCTGTGCTGTTCCAGGCTCAGATTGGATCCAGGTAGGAATGCTTGGCTCCTGCCCTGGGCACAGCCTCTCCCCATGGGATGCTGGAATTTGATCAGCCCTGCAGGGACACTCCCTGGCCATGAACAGCAGAGATCTCCTGGAGGGAGGATTGGCTGTGGGAGAGATGAAGAAAACTGCCCCATGAACAGCAGAGAACTGCCCAGCTCTGACAGATGGGGACACAATGCTCAGCCCAGCCACATCGTACATTTCTAACCCAAGACACCTCTTTAACAGAAAGTGATGGGGTTTGACTTTAAATTCAGACCTCCAAACCCCCTTGTTGTGTGCAGAGGCTGAGCTGTCTGGAGCAGGTTGGGAGCCAGCCCAGGACTGCAGAGGCACCTCCCAGTGCTGCCAGTTTGCACCCTGGCATCATCTCGTGGATTTAAATAGAAGCATTGATAAACTGAACCCCTCATTAACAAAGGGCCCTCAAATGCCTTCAAAATTATTGAAGCCAGAGATAAGATTAGATCCAGAAGGCAGGGGAAAATAAAAGGTATTCAAAAACCAGCAAAATCCCCCAAAACTCACCACTATCTACTCAAGTGCAGCTCCCTGGAGAAACTGCACCCGCACCAGGCTGGGCCTGTATAACACTGCAAAGAGAAGGAACAAACATAGGTTTTAGAAGATGAGGCTTTTCTATCTTCTTTATTATCATTGCACTAATTATTCTGGGATATTCATTCCTTTTGTGTTCAGAAAATTCAGAAAGAAAATGCAGTACAGTCTCCTCCCTCTCCATTTGTCTCCCTCACTCCATTCTTTTTTGAGGAAATTGGTAAAGGCCCACTCTTAGGAGTCTAAAAGGAAGATATTAAATACAGACACATAAAAAATCATCACTTACATGCAGTGTTTTTACAAAATCCAGTAATTTATAAAAAAGCAAAGTTCTTCAAGATGACCTTTTAGGTACTAGACAATTTTTTTGAAGTGGGAGAAAGAGGAGAAAAAAACCTCCAAGAGGACTTTCTCTTGATAGTATGACGTGCACTTAGTAGGAGAAAGCTGTTGAAAACACTTAAACTCTGTTTTAGGTCTTTCTGCTGTTGCCCATCACCATGGTATCAGAACATCAGAAATGTAAAGCAGATTAGCAAAATCTGAGTCTCTGTGGGACTCCTGGTTCTTTGTCATTTTTTGTGTATGCAGAATCCCATGGGAAGTGAGTCCGTGTGTTTTGATTTCCAGGGAGGCTGAAAGCAAATTCCATTTTCTCACAGTGCTGCCTAAGGGGATGGAGCTGCAACAATTTCCTGAGTCACTCAGAATTTGGCCTTTTCCATTTTCTTCTGAAAGTTTATTCCATAATCAAGCCCCCTTCTGGACAAGAAACCTATACTTCAGGATTTGCAACTGGTATTTTGGATTCTCTGAGGGGTAGACAGGTGTCATATGTGTGCCATGCTTCAAACACCTCTTTTCTAGCTCTGAACGGGTTAATTTTCTCACTGGTTATTTTGTGAAATTACTCAAATGGATGTGAATTCCTGCATGCAGTGTTTTACAGCTTTTTCTTTTTTTCCCAACCACAATAAAACCCCAGTCCCTGTCACAATGCTGCCTCTCTCCTGACACAACAGCCAGGGCCATCACTGTCACAAGTTCTGTGATGGAGCTGTTATTACAGAGAACATTACATCTCAAATGATGGGATTTGGTGGTCAGCTGCTTGTTCTGTGCAAAATTATGTTTGAACAGAGCTAACAATGAAACATTTAGAACCATCACTAAAACATAAAAGGATGGAAGAACAAAATAATGAAGGGGAAAAAAAATAAAAAGCACTCGGGGACATTCTCTAGTACAGTTTGTACCATCACACAAGAGTTATTATTTTTACTACATATCATGGTTAGGAACACTCTCAAAGTCCAGGAGCTCCATTTGACCATTCCCAGCCTCTAGGCCACCTCATTTGGGGTCCCAGAGATGGGGAATATGAATATCCCAGGCAATAACCATAGGATGCTGTGTAGGCAGAGCTCTAGTCCTGAGTTATATAATCTGACCTGGCTACGCAGTCCTGGAAACCAAAGTTATGGAAATAAATTATCCCAGTGTGCAGGGACTGGCACAATTGGTTGTGTGCTCTGAATGCAGATGTGCTGCTCTGAGGAGTCAAAGCAGCTCAGCACCTGCCCAGCTGATCTGTCCTGATGGGAACACCTCTGCCTGCCCCTCTTCCCAACCCTTCTGCTGCCTGCAGTTCCAAGGGACTCACTCAGCTGAATTGCTGGCTCAATCTTCCACCCCAAAATCAGGGAGAATTAATCAGAAAGTCTGATCTCCAGTAGTTCCCATGCACTCTTTTGCACCCAGTGCCACCCAGACCAGGCAAGGGAGGACAGCAGCTCTGAGGGGCTCCTGTGAGTGTTGCCATGGGGAAAGGTTAGGAATGGTCCAAGGAACAAGGGGACAATCAACTATTTGAGTTAATGCACCTAATGAAACTATTACCAAAGCAGGATTTCATAAAACCTTCTGAGGGTGCAGGGAAAAGTTATCATTAGAAGAGTTTAGCCTAAGGTTTTTACCTTTTTTTGGGCACTACATATTAAGAGTAGTGTCTATTCAAAAATAATTACAGAGCCAGGATAATCCATTCGGAATCACTACAAAAAAAGGGCGAGGAGAAAGAAGTTTTAAAAATTTAAAAAGGAATGAAATCAATGCCTTGGAGATAAATGTAACTGAAAAAAGTGAAAGGCAAAATCATTACTCAAAGAAGAAAAGTGAAATTATTCCTGCTTTGATGCATATAGAAAAGCATCTTGATAACTATAAGGCAAATCTAAAGAATGTGTTATCAAAAAAGAATGGGGTCCCTGTTTTTTCTGTTGCACTCTCAAATCTTGAATAGTGGTGATTTGATTGAGTTGACCCCAGAGGAGACCAACCAGACCAGAAAAACCCAGGGTGTGATGGATGTACCAGTGGAGGGCTCAGCTCTGGAAGAGCTCCCTGAAGGCAGAGCCAGGCAGCTCCACACAACCTCTCTCAGGGAACTCACAGGGATTCAAGGTCTCAGAGATGCAGATATTTTTGCACTCCCTTCCCCTTCCCCTTCCCCTTCCCCTTCCCCTTCCCCTTCCCCTTCCCCTTCCCCTTCCCCTTCCCCTTCCCCTTCCCCTTCCCCTTCCCCTTCCCCTTCCCCTTCCCCTTCCCCTTCCCCTTCCCCTGCAGATAAAAGCCATTTTAAGGCCCCATCCCGGTGCAGGAGGCTGGGCTGAGGTGTCTCTGTGTGTGCACCACTGATCCCTGCCCTGTGACACCCCTGGGCCATGCTTTGTCCAGCTTGGGAGGCTGGTCCAGCTGGAATCTGGGCAGCCAGAGGTGCCCTGCGTGTCCTTGCAGCTGGCTCCAGGTGAGGACGTGGTGACAGCACCCAGCAGATTTTCTCAGGCTCATTAAAGAGCGAGAGGTGCTCTCACACACTGTCAGCTGCCTGCCTGACACAGAGCTTGCTGAAGGGCTGCAGGGCTGGGCAGGGCTGGCAGCAGCAGGAGGTACAGCCATGTGCAGCTCCTGTGGCACCTCTCACCTCCCGTGGGGCTCCTGGTGCTGGTTCCAGCTCTCCAGGCTCCCTCGAGGAAATCTGGGCAGGAACAAGGGAGCGTTAATTCATTTGCACAGCCTGTCTTTGGGCTTGGCTGGGACAGGAACAGAAGTGCCACTAACTCCCCAAGTTTGTTCGTTTTTTTTGGTTTGGAGCAGTCTGTGCAGAGACAGTGCCTTCCCTGCTTCATCTTTCCAGGTTTATGCCACCATGCAGCAGCCTCCAGCTGGTCCAGCAGCATGTGTGCTCCTCAGATTGTACAAAAGGATCCAGGGAAAAAGAAAAATGGCAGAAAGCCCCACAGCTAAAGAAAGAACGAACTCCTGTGATGGCAGAAAGTGGCACGGGGCCACCTGCACGCAGGGACAGGATCCAGGTCTGCCACTCACCATCTGGGATTTTTGCTCCCGTGGCTGTGCTGTGTGGCAGGAGGGCTCGTCCCCTCCCTGTGGCCACTGCAGTCCTGTGCCAAGCCTTTGTACCTTGGCTGCCTGCGTGGGGGTTGATTTTTTTTTTTCTTTGAAATGTTTTGCTCAAAAGCTGAAGGGGCAGGAGGCACTGAAACAATGCCCAGAGTGACCACACTGCTTGGATCATGGTGCATTTTATAATGTATTTGGGATTGCTCTTCATCCCAATAAATTTGAGATTGGAGGAAATCCAAATGAAGGGGTCTAGGGTTGTCTTCCTACCTCTTTCTTTGCAAAAGCAATTTCCTTTATTGGCATCCCCCAAGCAAAAGTAATCTTTCAGAGGGAGGTTTGGCAAAAACATGGAAGGGTTTTATAGTGACAGGGCCAAAGGTTGATAAAACCCCATTGAAGCCGTTGCAGTTCAAGGTAATAGGCAGCTCTAGACTTTCAGGAGAGTTAATAGAAGGAAAACAGTCTGGGTTTTCAGTAAAGGGAAAAACAGAAAACTGATTTTTGCCAGTATTTTTCCTCTCCAATGCACACACATCAACACCACCAAACAGTGCTTTGAATGGGAGACTTGATTTTAGAAATAGGCGTTTAAGATTGTCTGCAGTGCTATAAAGCAATGAATTGTACTGAAAAATCATTCTTTCTTGCCCACCAATCCCATATAATTGAGTTTCCATCATTATTATCTGGATATAGAGTCTGTTTAACGCGACAGCCCAATGGGATGTTCTTCCCAAGAGCTCTCTTGTATTCAGGACAGTCAGAGCAATGGGGGACAAAAGAAAACCAAGTTTGTGCAGAGTCTTAACTG
Source organism: Passer domesticus (assembly GCF_036417665.1). NCBI lineage: Eukaryota > Metazoa > Chordata > Aves > Passeriformes > Passeridae > Passer > Passer domesticus. The sequence goes on along the minus strand of NC_087489.1, from coordinate 4,326,190 downwards.
TGCTAAGCGAGCAGAGTAAATTAATATCAGGAGAAGATAAATGACAGCCTTACACAAGGCTCAGCAGAATTCTTCTTGTGAGGATGTGGGACCTCACAATCCCTGGCAGAATCAGTTCTTCCCCTGATCATTTATGCTGGAAGTCAGGCTGAGCTGTCATCCAGCAAGTTTTAAAGCCAACAGCTGTCCCTATCTCCAACTGTTTTGGAAATGCATTCAGAAAGAGACACAGGCAGACAATAGCAGAAGGATTAAATTTTTGGGGGCATAAGTGCTGTGGGGATCACAAAGCTGGGACAGTAGCTGAACACCACTTGGCAACTGCATCTTGTGGAGGGAGCCAAAATACTCGTTCCTTCTGGGCAAAGGGAAATGGCTGCATTTGTAAAATGCTATTGTTCATGTTCTTTAAAAATAAAAATACACAATTTTTTGCTTTGGTCATAGTTTAATCAATATATTGAGCTGAAAGAGATGAAAACTGAAACTAGCAAAGGTTGGCTTGGAGGCAGCATTTTTGTTTTTGTTAACAATGCTCATTAGTTAATTTTTGACACCTCTTCTGCTGTTATCTGAGTCCTGTGACAACGGCAGCCATTGGCATCTTCTTCCCCTTTGCTGAGCGCAAGGATTCCCCCTCAAGACCAGAAGTACAAGGTCACTCTTTGTGACACTGATGGGTTTGGTGACCCCCACAGAGCATCACTGGTGACCAAGGGTGGACTGAGAGACTGGAACCCCAGAGTGGCCTCCTTGGCACCTCCTACCTAATTAGACATTGCATATTTATGCTTTAACTCATCCACAGATGGATAACCATCCGTGCTGCTCTCCCCCAGACAGCTGCCTGCAGGGATGGCCCAGCTTTGCTGCACCACTGTGAGCTCTCACACACAGAACCTCTGGCAGGGGAGCCCAGTGGTCTCCCTTGGTCCTTTCCCCATGGGCTGTGGCCCCTTTTGTAAAATAAGTGCTAGGGGAACAGCTTTGTTTGCTACCCTGAACAACAGTCAGGAGGTTGTTTTTACAATCCAGCTGATACAACATGTGTGGCCCACATTTTTAAAGAAATTGCTCCGAGTTCCTTCACCTTTTCCTCTATTCTGTCCATTTTACAGCATTTCCAGGTCCCGCCCTGCTCTCTCCACCTTCATACATGCCAGCATTTTGCTTTGAAAACACAACCACAGAATAATGCACTTGACCTTATACACACAGTATTTTTCCTATTCCTTTCAAGTGGTTTTTGTAACATCAAAACACAAAATTCCAACTCAGAAATTTCTAAAGAAACGCGGCTATACCTGACTTTCAGATTAAATTAGCACCTTTGCAATCAAAAACTACATTAATACATTTCTTTTTCTTACCTGCAGCATTACTATAACAAGAGTCAGAGCGTGGCACAGATTTTAGAGGCAGAACATCAAACACAACCCAGAGCTTTGCAATTAGCCTGTCTCAGGGAGGACAGGGAGGGAGGAAACGAGGCAGATGGAGAGTGGCATTTTGCTGAGTGACACCCAGCACGTCCTTACAAGACAGCAATGCTTGCTTTGTATGTGTTTTAGACCTGAATTTTAAAATATGTTGATGTTCTCTGGGTGGAAATCAGAGTCTCCAAAGTTTTTAAGTGTGTTGGACTACAACAGGGTTATGGAGACAAAGGAAATTAACCCTTTGTTCTGAAGGGTGGCTGTTGTCACCTGTGTGTACCAACCCAAACAAGCCACTTATATTAAAAAAATCCACTTGCTTCCCTCTTATTGTACATTTTTATCACCAAGATAAAGGTAAAAGTCAGTTTAGGCACAGATTTTAGGTTAATCCTTCCCAGAAGGAAGGATTCCATCAGAGAAGAGTTTATATGGGTTTTTTTCCCCTTCATTTAAACAACACTAACATCTGTAATATTCTGAGACTAAAATGTATTTGAGGTAAAATACTGATGACATTTGAGGCAACCAGATTAATTAGATCAGACTTCTTGTGTTTGCTCAGATTCCTCACCTCCTCTCCAACCCTTGATTTTTTTTCTTGTTTGTAGCTGAAAACACAGAACACAAATCATCCTTTCAAACTTGCTCCTACCTTGATTAAAAAAAAAAAAAGTAGAGGGGAAATAGGTGTTTTACAATTCTAATTCTGTAACTGCTGTGCATATGCCAGAAGTTTGTTCTGACTGTGTCAGCTCATACAACAGTTTGGCCTTATCTGCACAGTGCAGAGATTTGAACAGGTTTAGGAGAGCTTTCAGAAATTCAAATTCTCTGTTTACCACCTGGTAGCCTCCTCTGCTGCTCAGCACACAGTTCCTACCATGCTGATGTACAAACACAGCCCTCTCCTGAAACACAGATATTCCTCCAAAAGGAGGGGTGTAAATTAAAGTCCTAGCTTGAGGGGAATGCTTGGGCACTGGGAACAGCAGAAAGGGAAAAGGCAAATCTTGGCCTCTGTGATATTCCACCCTCAACTGGGGTGTGAGATTGTAAGAAAAACTCACCTCACCAGCCACAGCCCTGGCACACCCGGGTTAACCCATCCACCTGATTCTGAACTATTTAAATATATCTGGGAGTTTGAACCCTGTTTTGATTCTTATTTTTAACACTATAAAGGTGTGCAGGACACTTCAGACTTGCATTTGTGTATTACATTGTGATTATGAGATATTGCCCACAGTGATTCAGCCTTGTGGGTCAGGAGTGTGGATATTTCTAAGGGAAACAGAATAGATGGCAAACTTTGGGAAAGTTTGGGAGAAAATTCCCAACTCATCACAATGTAGCTTTTGTCATGAGGAAGAACCCACCCATACACCCCTTTTCCACCAGGTATCACTCCAGTGAGCATCCTGCCTGGATAACACCTTTCCAAGATAACACCCAGCTTGCTGGGTAACCCCAGAGGAAGCAGTATAACAGTATTTACATTTATGTATACACACAAATATATGTGTAAATAGAGTTTACAAGTTGTATATAGATATATATGGTATACTGTGTAGCAAGTTGCAGGTTTATGTTAAGCTACAAGTAGCATAAAATCTATTTACACATACACATATATATTTGTGTGTACATATATATTTATATTTTTAAAATATATCTATTTATAAATACATATTATAAATTTATAGATTCTCTAGTTAATATATTAAATATATATTTTATATCTATATATATAAAATATATATATTTGAAATATATATATATTTAAAATCTATTTACACATACATATCTATATATATACTTACATACTACATATATATACATATATATCTAAATATATAAGTAGTGTTTTTAAGTTTTATATATATATATATATATATATATATATATATATATGTAGGACATACATCTATAGAGATCATAAAGATAGGCATACTGACACAAGCCAGTATTTACACAACTTGTAAATAAAAAATAAGCCTGAATTGCCCAAAAGTGGAGGTGCAAAAGGCCAGCAAGATCAAAGTGATATTTAATCCAAATGCCCAGGAATATCCCAGGCTGCTGGAGCATCCAGTGCTGTTTCCTGCCCCACCACCTGGGCAAGCAGGCAGCTTCCCACAAGGACACAATGACCAAAGAAAATTGCTTTCCAGTGAGGACCACCAAACCACGGAAGGGGAAAAGCACCAGAAAGTGATTTCAGCACTTAGGTTGTTTCAAATTGGATGGAACGTGTTAGGAAAACATTTCATTTCCATCTTTCCACTGCATTTGCCAAAGAGGTTAAATCCGTCTGCAATACCCTTTTTTTGAGGTTGTCCCTCAGGTTCAAAGGGTGCAGCGTGTTCTTATCAACCCCTCAGAGCTGGCTTTGGGACTGATAACTTCTAAGCCTCTCCTTTTCTCATAAGTCTGTGAAAGAGCGAGAAAATTGCAAATAATTACATCCTGAAGTGATGGAGTTATCTCCCTAAAAATCCAGTACAATTCCCAGGAAGAAACGTTCCTCTCTGATCTGCTCATGGACCCTGCTTTCCAATGCTTGCCACTGCTCCCACACTTTCACACATGGAGCACAGCAGGAAAATTACTTTAAAAGCTGCAGACAAAAAAGAAAACATAGCAAAATCCAAGAAAGGGAATTTTTTCCCGCATCCTGATGCAGGTACATAATTGTGACATTACTCAACATCCTTTCAGCCCCAGAATTGTTAAAAGAACAGGTACTGACAGAGATCTCTTCTCTTCCAGCAAGCTGCTCTCTGCTTTATATTTCTGCAGTGTTAATCTGTCTTTTTAGCCTGGTCCTATGGTTTTCCAGCTGCAATTTGCACAAATTAAATCTCCAGACTTGCAAAGTTGATTCATGTAATCAGCAGCAGCAGGAGTTTGTCAAAGAGAATTATTTGCATGTTTACAGTCCAAATTGAGTTTTGACTTAATACTTGTCCATGGTACAATGGAAGTTTTTGCAGCTGTTCTGTCCAAAAAAGGGGTGGGAGGATGAGGAAGGGGACAATTTGCTTTGGACCCTTCCCACAGCTGAGGGTGGGAGGATGGTGAGAGGCTACATTTATCTGAGAAGTGTGGAGGGCGTTGATGTGGGCACTGCTCTCCTCCTCAGACCCCTTGATTCTCATTTTCCATCCCTGATCTTGGGCCAAGCCCCAGATTCACACTACAGTCCTGCAGGATGATAGGAATTCTGGAGGTAGGGTTTTTTTGCAACAGCTGGTAAGAAAATGGCATTTTTAGACAGTGAAGCCTGAATTGAGCCATGTTCAAACAAAAGGATCACACACCACTAACACAGCAAGCAGTGAGCACACATGGCAGGTCTCACTCATTATAAAATACTTTCAGGCTCTAGATTTTGGTGTAAAAATGTTACCAAACCAGAATAGTGGCACTTGGCTCTTTATTCAGCAACACAAGAGGAAGCAGCAGCTCTCAGTGTTGTGCAGATGGGTTACAGGGTGTGTGGATGACTGGCATTACTGGAAGGAGTAAATCCCTCCCCAAACATCAAACCAACCTTTCTCCTGTACCACACAAAATTCTTCAGCAAAGTTTCTGTCTGCAGCAATGGAAACAGAGCTACAACTGGTATGGAATAAGCAAAAAACAAATACATAAAAAACACTATAATTTCTACACACAACTTCTGGGGAAAAAAAAAAAAAAAAAAAGGCAATTTCCTTAGGATCCAGAGCAGACACAAAGCAAACCAAGTGCTTATTTGGGATTTTGATATTAATTTAGACTCAGGCCACAGCTAATCTCTCACATCCCAAGTGGCTCAGGAGCCAGTATCACGTGTTGTGATGTTCTCCTGTTACAGGCTGAGCTGGGAGCTGGCTGATTACAAGTGGTGAATGTGCACGTTCAGCCACGTGGTGCAATTATAATTCAACTGCGTGTACACACAGGCACAGAGAACTGGGGTTGCTCATTACCTCCTTTGTCAGAGCCTATTTTTCTTTGCAAGATTGTTCCTATAGCACCAGAATAAACAATAATTTTGGATCTTTGCACATCCACCAGCATTTTCCTAGACAACCCATTCTTTCATTGTCAGCACTCTGGGCTGTGCGATCTCTGCTGATAGAGCTTTGCAGTCACGCTGGGTTTAGATGCTCAGCTTTTGGGACGGGGTGACAGAATCATAGAATAGTTTGGGCGGGAAGTGACCTTTAAAGGCCACCTAATCCAATGCCCCTGCAAAAAGTGGGGTCCACTAGGCCAGGTTGGTGAGAGGACACAGGTGAGTGCACGCACACACACAGAGAAACACACACAATCATTTCCCTGCTTTGCTGATCAAACAGGTTCACCTCCAAGACTGATGCACTGAACTGGGCTGTGTCAATCCCGAATGGAGATTCTTTCTGTCTGTGCTCTTGGCATGCTCAGCTGGGGGGTCAGAAGTCCTCCAAGGACTGTATGGATGGAAAAAGTCTGAGCCAAGTTCAAATTCAGGTCGTTACTTGCAAGAAAAATCCATCCAGGTATCATCTTACAATTGTGATATCCCATGCTCAGGCCCTGGGCCAGGAAAGGACATTATAAATTCATCATTTTCTGTACCACCAACACAACTTTCTCAACAACCAGTTGTGAATCCATAGTGAATCTGAGAGCTGAACTCAGTGTTTCCAGTGTAACAGGCTCAGGAAATAACTGCTGCCTTCTGCCACCTTCTCAGCACACTCAGCCATGATACATAAGGGAAAGGATGCTCCCAGGAACACCTCTGGAAATTTCAAATAAAAGGGTATTTAGTAAAAGCTCTTCAGTCTCCTGATCCTACACAGACCAAGGCTCACATTCATCCTGCTAAGAAGATTATTGCTGGAAACTTCTGGGTTTATCCATCTCCAGAATCGGGTTCTGTATGTTTCACTGATTTTTCTATGCAAGCCAGACTGTCTCTCACAGTTGTTCTAGAGACAACCACTTATATATGCAATAAAAAAGCTATTTCACCACGTTGCTGAAAATTCTATCAGGTTATAGTTTATCTTAACAGTCTATCATTTACAATGTACTAATAAAGGGCTATAAATATTATATTGGTTTTGGCATAAAGAGTACATTATTGGTGTTTATAAACACATCAGTAAATGTTACAGACTTTTAAGTAACCCCATTGACCTGTAACATAAAAGCCCTGTAGCTACTGATTCACAATATATATATATATATATAAGCACTTTATGGATAAACCTTTACAAGCCATTTATAAAAACACTCTTAGTGAGAAATATGACACTCCCAAATAGACACAGAAATAACTCACAAGGAAACAAGGTCATTACAAGAAAGACTAAAAGTCTTTTTATATGGCTCAGCTTCTGTGAAGTTCTACCTCAGTAAAATTAACACAGAGTAGAATTTTAAATTGATGTAATAAAATAAAGTAATACAAATAAAGAGATTTTTCAAATATGTGACTCAACAAAAGAAGAAGAGAACCTGAAATGGCCAAGATAGATAGATCAGAAGAATTTCCAAGTACAAATAAGAAGCACTAAATCTGTTCCTTCTGTCTTTATGCCATTTCAACTATGACACAAGTAATTTTCCTGCAGGTATCTATTGATAAAGGAACACCTCACATGTCACTGCAGCCATCTCAAAATTAGTTGCCCAAATTGGTGTTTGTCCCTGAGCTAACTCAAACAGTGGAACATAACAGACCCTTTCAAGGTACAATCCAACCCCTGTGCCTCAGGCTGCTTTATCCAAGACAGACTCACTTTCTGGAGAGACCTTTTCTCACCATCAAGGTATTTTTTTGTGTTCTTGTGTTCCAGCCCTTCTCTAGGGCTGGACAATTTGAGCTTCTCCTGTGTAACAAGTGATAGGACAAGAGGAAATGGCCTTGAGGTGGTGCCAGGGGAGGTTTAGATTGGAAATTAGGAAAAATTGCTCCAGGAAAGGGGTTGTCAAATCCTGTAACAGGCTGCCCAGAGCAGTGGTGGAGTCACCATCCCTGGAGGGGTTTAAAAGCCACGTGGATGTGGCACTTGGGGACATGGGTGAGTGGTGGCCTTGGCAGTGCAGTGGGAATGGTTGGACTTGGGGGTCTTAAAGGTCTTTTCCAATTTAAACAATTTTGTGGTTCCAACTATCAAGCCTAAGTCCCAGCTTTGGAGTCTGCTGGAAAGCAGCAGCTGTGTGCTCAGCTTAGTGTGGGAGCTGATGTTTAAAGGTTCAGCTTGAGAGACAAAGATCTGCAGCTCAGGCAGAGAATGTTTGTCAAACCTGACAGACCTTGCAGCAGGAGCAGGACAGGATCCTGGCTGCCAAGGGGATGGATGGGAAAGCAGCTGCTGGCTGCAGGCAGGGACTGACCTGGATGAAATACCTGTGGATTCACACCTTGGCACACATCAGCCACAGCAACGGGAGCAGGGTGTGAAACACTTTGAACCCCAGTGGGTTTGGGGCTTTTCCATCTGTCCTGTCCTCCCCAGCAGCTTTATCCCATTGTTATCCTTGTGCTGGTCAATGAGGGGACAGAAAGGTGAATCTGGGGCTGTTTCTCAGTGCTGGTGCTTCAGCAGGTCTTTATAAGACCATCTGGAATAAGGCAGAGCTGTCTCTGATGTTTACCTTCCCTAAATGCAACCTGTTGTTAATAACAAGTGTCAGCAAAATATTTTGGATGAAGTGCCAAGCTGAACTGTAATTAATCACTATGTCTCTGTTACACAGTTGGGACTCTCAGTAAAACTTCTCCTCAATCTGACAGTTCAGTGAGGAGCTTTTTTTTTGGTATCAACTTCTTCTAACACTCTCCCTGATATAACAACTGATGAAACAACTCTGAAGGGTGTTTCATACAGTCTGACCTCATTGTGATGAGCTTTTCAAGCAAACAGTTGTAGCTGAATGTTCGCCACAATTAAGATGGGGAATTTGCCAATAAAAAAAGCAAAACACCCATATCTGACCCAAACACCCAGAGCAGAAACAGCTTTTTTCATAGCAATGAAGAATTAAAATGAAGCATTTTCAAAAGAAGATAAGGATACAGAAAGGAAAAGTATATTAAAGTTCCAAGGTACATATACAGTGCTTTAATCATAGATAATCCTGAGTTGGAAGGGGCCCACAAGGATCATTGACTCAAACTCCTCTAACAAAAACAAGAACTATGTATTCTTGTTAATATGACAATTTTTTTTTTTTTTTTGTAATGAACAACGCCTCAAAGAGCACTTCTTACCACAGCTGGGCTGTACAGGTGCAGCATGGCTAGACTGTCCTGTTTTGACACACAAAGCTGTGAATCTCAATGCACTCCTGCTTGTGTTCTTGGAATAAAGAAGTCTTCAGAGCAGGGCAGATTTTGTGTCCTCCCATCATCTCATCTCTTTTGTGGCCTCCCTCATCTACTCCCTTTGTTGCAGTCTACTGCTTTGCACTGACTGAAGGGGCCAAGCACTGCCTTGGGTATCTGGGGATGAACACGTGTGGAAGAGCAGAAGGTGGGAAATGTGTGCTAGGAAATGTGTGAAAACACTGGCTGCTGACACCCATATCCACTGTTTGGGTCTGGCAGGACAAAACAGCTGCACAAAATCTCTTCCATGTCTGTGTCCCTTGGTTTGTTCAGCCTGGAGAGGAGGAGATGAGGAGAGACCTCACTGTGGTCTTCAACATCCTCACAAGGAGCAGAGGAGGGACAGCTCCGAGCTCTTCAGTCCTGTCACCAGTGGCAGGGCTCAATAAAATTGCACAGAATTGTTTGGGGGAGGGTCAGGCTGGAGATGAGGGAAAGGTTCTTCCCCAGAGGGGCTGGCACTGCCCAGGCTGCCCAGGGAATGGGCACGGCCCCGAGGCTGCCAGAGCTCCAGGAGCGTTGGGACAGCGCTGCCAGGGGTGCCCAGGGTGGGGCTGTTGGGGGGTCTGTGCAGGGCTGGGGCTGGGCTGGTGATCCTGGGGGTCCCTCCCGGCTCAGGATATTCCATGATTCTGTAATTTCTGTGGTTCTGTGTCATGGTTTAGCCCCAGCAACAGCCAAACCCCACTTGGTCGCTCACTCACCCCTCTCCAGATGGATCAGGGAGGGAAAGGGAAGGGTAAAAGCCAGAAAGCTTGTGGGCTGGGATAAAGACAGGGAAATCAAAAGCTGTGCAAGCAAGGAGAAAGCAAAACAAGGAGTTCATTCCTCATTCCCATGGCTGGGCAGGTTCAGCCATCCTCAGGTGAGCAGGGCCCCATCGCACTAATTGGTTACTTGGGAGGAAAAACACCATCTCTCCAAATATTCCCCTTTTCTTTCTTCCTGCCCCACTTTATGCATGATGTCACACGGGCTGGGACTTGCTTTTGGTCAGGTTGGGTCACCTGTCCTGGCTGTGCCTCCTCCCAGCCTCCAGCACACCCCCAGCTGCTCTCCAGTTGACTGTACAAGGAAAGCCCTTGGCTCTGTGCAATCCTTGCTCAGCAATAACAAAAATATCTGTATTATCAACCCTGTGTTCAGCACAAATCCAAACCCCAGCCCCAAAGCAGCCTCTGGGAAGGGAATTAATTCTACCCCAGCTGAACCAGCACAGTCCATCTATAGAAACTACCAGAAAAAATCTCAGGAACCTATCAGCAATTGCCATTCAGCACTGAGTACCAAGGAAACAATATAGCAATACCTGTTAGAGAGAAAAAGTTGCAAAAATATGCTTTGCTCTAACCCATGCTGCTAAGACTGTAATTTTCAGAACTACTTAGCTCGCATCCACAGGCGTTCTGAGAGGACTGACACAAAATCTGCAGCTAGGCTGAAGTGCCTGCTGAATTCTCTTTTCTGCTCCTCATCTCCTGAATGACAGCCATGATGCAAAGCCCATCACTGTGACAAGATGCTGGTGTTATTTTTTGTCATGCAATCACCCCATCATTTCCAGCAGTGCTGCTCACAATGCCTTGCCTCCTCTAAGTCCAAAGAAAAGGCACAAGTACAAGAGTCTCTTAGTAAAACATTAATCTCAGATCACAGATTTATTTTATGGATTTGCAACACAGCCCATATTACAAACATTGTCTGGGAACATTTACAAGAATAAATAAGATGGACTCGCAGTTGTAAAAAAAAGATTACACTTCACTGTAATGTACAGTCAAAAAATATATCTGATATTCATTGACTTGACATTATTTACCTTCCTTCTTTTAAGCTAGAAAGAAAAGACACTGAATGCACAGTGTTGAGAATTTTGTATTTATATTTTTTTCCTTTTTTTTTTTCATACGTGCTTTATCTATCAAACATCCAAACTGTACAAGTGAGCTTCACCAGTAATCCATAAAGGCCGAGGGGGAAGAGAAGGGGCGGCACCGCATCAGCAGAGACTCCTCTCATGCAGCACTCCTCCCTGCCCAAAAACACATCCAGGGAGCTGGAATGGCACTCTGCTCGGCCAGAGGCAGCCCCAGCACCGCCCTCTGAAGAGGTGACAAGGCTGGCAAGAAGCGATGCTGGCACATTTGGATTCCCACAGGTGGAGGAGATCAAATCAGGGCGGGAGTGAATTTTGTCACTGCGGTTAGTCAGGATGGGTTAAGGGGCATGTTAAGGATGCAGCTCAGACTTTTGGCATAGAAGTACAGTGTTTAAATGCTGGCAATGCAAGAAGGGGCTAGAAGGGAAATGAGGGGGGTAATTCCAGTTCTGCTGCAGGTACATGGAAGTCCAGCACATGAAGTTTGGTTTGACTGTCAGCAATGTGAAACACTGAGCAGTGTTTGTCCTGGGGAGTCTCAGAGTACCTAAATTCATGAAAGCTTGTAAAGTGCTGGCCCCACTTCCTCTTCCATCCCCCAAAACACACTCCTTTCCATTAGTACATACAAAGAAGATTTTCTGGGGATTTCCTCACTGAAAGATGATGTACTCACACAAGGAAATCCATCCACAGTGCAACACACTTGAGGTGTCTCACAGGGTGTCCCAAAGGGTGGCATTTCAGAGTAACAGATCTCCACTGAAACACTCCTTCTGTGACAATTGTCTCCACTAAAGGAACCACTACACTCTTGGGTACCTATATGTGAAATATCAGGATTGGTCCCTAAGGGACATCAACAGCATCTTCACCCTGTACCTCCAGAGTGCCATGGACTGGCTCATGTTTATACTGCTCAGAAACAGCTCAATGAATTGAATTCCAAGAAAAACCATTTTAGCTCATTCTTTTCCCTTTTCATCCTTTTAAATTCTTTCCCCCCCTGCCAGGACACACTATGGGAACACCAGCATCTGGCATTCAGTCTGCTGCATTAGTTTGTCTTTTAAGGCTCAGGTTGAAAACAGAATAGTGGTGGAAAATCTGCTGCATGAACTGGAATGAGGATGGAAAGACTAATTTAGATCCCTCATGTTTTTACAAACTAGAAAAGCTGCCAGGTTTTCACATTCTGCTAGTCCAACATTAAACTGTAGTATATTGTGGGCATAGTTTATTTTTTTTTTTCACAAGGGAAACTTTTAAAATATTGTAGCAGAGCAATTAATGGTTATAGACTAGAGGTCACTAGAAGTCAGCAAGTTTTTGCCTCTTTTTTTTCTTTTTTTTTCTTTCCATCACACTCTGTACCACCAGGATTTGGTGGTATATGAAAATGTATGATTCTGCTTGACAGTTTGAGCAAATTGTACATTCTTCAAGTATGCATATGAGGGAGATGATTGATACCTTTTCCAAGTCAATGAACAGATAATACATGATGGATTTTCCTTGTGGTCCTTGCCAAATCGGCAGAAATTGGGCTTTGCTCGCTATGCTGTTGGCTCACCCTCGAGGAAAAAGAGCTGGAGGTATTTTGGGAACAGGGAAAGAAAGAGCACTTGCATTGGAATTGTATATTATATATGTATGGCTATAGAAGACTGCAATCTAAATAAGCAGGAGCACAGGAGGGTTAACAGAATCCTCATTGCTCACATCTGTCTCTCTGACTTAGCTGGCTCCTCCTGTTCCTCTGTCTGGGCAGGGCAGCTGTTCTGCCCTCACACAGCAGGAATATGGAATTTTTGACCCAATGGCAGTTGTTATGCTGAATAAATGTTGCCACTTTTGCCACATGGCCCCCTTTATTTTCCTAAAAAAAAAGGAAAAAAAAAATAAGTTGACTGCCTTTTGTATACTTAAGACAAATTAAAGGTTCTCAAATGAAAATGCAGCAGTTTCACACCAAGGTCTGGAGATGCCCCTTTCACTGGCTGGAGTGATCAAAAAAAATTAACTGTGCTGCCAATGTCATGGAGTTAATTGTTCACATTTATTACAGGAAAATGAAGTTTTCCAAGGGGAACTTTTCCACCACATTGCCCATCCAGGACCATGTCAGGACTGTGCACTGCTCTGTGACTTCACTAAAAATTCTGCAAGTATGACAGATAGAAGCACCTCATATTTGAAGATTCCCCTCTTGAGCAAATCTTCTTTTATCTTTGTCCCTCAGGATTTATTCCCTCTGTCACACTCCGAGTGCTCCATCTCCACAGCACAGAATGTGACATTACGTGTTTTTTATGATCTTGGCAGGAACTCAGAAGAGTGAGATGAGAGCAGCTGTGCAAGAATGAGAGAGAGAGCAGGGTGCAAATTTTCTACCTGTTTCAGGATCCATTTTATTTGCCTTCTCCTCCAATGTTTTGTTTCTCCCAAAGGAGATTTCTTCTCCTTTCCTTCTCTTCCAGATGGAAACAGGTTTAACTGCCTCCTGAACCACCTGCTGCAGGAGCCTCTCTCCTTCCTCTACAGCACACCAAGAGCAGTGACCAGAAATCCCTGGCTTGAGATTCCCAAGGGAAATCCCACAAACTACTACTAAAGGAAAGTTCCTGTGGAAAGTAAATGGAAAAGCCACTCTAGCATCCACAGGTTTAAATCTACTATTGTGGGGTCCATGTTGCTACTGGACTTCTTTTTTTTTAATTTTCCCAGGGAGTTTACAGCTCCAGAATAAAAGGCTAGAAACTACTGATAACCAGTGGAATTCATTGCTGCAGTTACACCATTAATAATTTAAGATGTTGGTTGCCCCCTATATGAGATAGTGACCCCACACCACCTGCTTCTACTTCCTTGTACTTCAGACCAAACTTTACACCAACTCTGTGCCATCACAAACAGCTCCCCCTCACCTCTGAAGGATGTCTCCATGGGAATAAGTTCATCTTCATTAGTCCATTTAAATATTGTCAATATGATATTTTTTCCAGCATAAAATTCAATCACTGAGGAATTCACCTTTTTTACTGCACATTATCACTTTCCATCCACAGCAGGGGATGCTTAGGCTGAAAAGCTCACACTGACTATTAATCCTTCCAGGAGTGAGAAAACCTCCTTTATCTCATCTCATAATTTCTTTCTTTCCCCAAGAAAACAAACCCATCACCCATAATCTTGCTTCAAACACATTACCTACTTCACTATGGTCTGTTCTCTAGGGTTTAAACAACCTCAAGGTAATAAAGTGATTTAAAGTGAGCTTTTCCACACAATTCCCTTCATCATTAATTCACACTTGGCATATATGCACTGTGCAGGGAGGAACAGCATGAAGATCCCTGAGCCAACACAGACTGGAGCTGGGTCAGTCCCCCAAAAGCACTGTAACTGCAGGAATTTATAACAATTTGGCAACACAATCTGCAGTGTCTGCTGAGCATCTTTCCATATGGGTTGTAGGCTGGACATTAGCAAGTTCAGACACATGGTTGAGTGGCCACATAATAAGCTGTGACTAACAGTTGGGCTGTGGGAACCAACATTTGCATTGAGCTCCTATGAAATGTAAAATTGAGCTTAAATATCTTTCCCTGCAGTTTGTGCCAACATCACTTGGCTTTTGCAGAGGGCTGAGCACACAGGGAGCTGCTCTGGGCCAGCTGTACAGGTACCTGACCCTTTAGCAGTGTTTTTCATACCATAAAACACATCCAAACCTACCTCCAGATCCTAAAGCACTGCACTGCCAGTGCTGTTCTGCTCTGCTCATCCCACACGTCCTTCCCCTCACTCACACACCCCTCCTGTGGGCTTAACTGGCATTTCAATCCACTTTCTTTTAAGTTAAGCCTAAATTACTTCCTACACTTCACACCTCAGTGATACTGGCATTTCTTTACCTCTCTGTTCCCTTATCCCAGCTGTCACCCTTGCTGCTGGCTCCACTCCCCTAAGTCACGAGGGAGAGCTGTCACTGTGCTACTTTCTATGTAAAATTAACAGAATGCTAATTACTAATTAATATTTCTATATTATCCACAGGGAGTGGTTCCCTTTGGCTTTCTGGAGTCAGCAGAGTCAAAAACCACTTTGCTGACTTGTAGCTTCTTCATACCTGGGCAGTTGTTGAAAAATCCCATCCTGGGATTAGAATTCCCTCTTCCTTTTTCTTTCCCAACACCTGACCTACACTGTTCCACCCAGCCACCTGTAATCAAAACACCAATATTATTCTTTTCCTCTCACTTTTATCTTATAGTTTCACTTTGCTTTCTAGTTATTTTTCCTGCTGAATTGTGTTGTTGCATAAAGAAAAAAAAACCCAACAATTCAGACCAGTCCCTTGACAGCCCCAACTGGAAGTAAAGTTGATTTCTTTTTTTTTTTTTTTTTTTTTGCAGGCAACCAGAAACAGCACAGAGGCTCCTGTGAGAAGGTGGTTCATGATCAGTTAAGACCTTCATGATATTAAAACCAAGAATCCAAAGCTCCTTAGAGAAACCCCAGGTGGTTGAGGATCCTTTGCTTGTCAAGAGGGGTATTAATGGAACTCCAAGCATCCTGCCCTAGGCTGGTGCAGGTCCTGGTGGATGACAATGGTTTGGTTGGGTACTGGTGTGCCTCAGTCAAGAGCTGCTTTTCCAGATTTCATTTCTATCCCTCCTGGTCCAGGTGAGGGTCTGACTACTGAAGAAAGAATGACCATGAAGCAGAGGTGCCTTTTGAATTCACAGACAGCATTAGCAAAACATTTTGAACCTCTGGCATGCTCTGTGCAGGCATGGACAGGACAGAGCTCCCAGCAGTCTCTGAGTATTTACTTGAGGGTGGAAAACTACAGGGTGATAAGAAAATTGGAGTTTCCTTCAACTCTTACCTTTAGTCTATCTTTTAGCAAGTCTGAATTTAAAGAACCCTACACCCCAGAATCCATTTTACACACAGGGAAATCTCATATCCCACACCTTCAAGATAAATAAATGGCTAAATTGAAATACTAATTATGGTAAAGTCTTGCTCATTCAATTATTTTTTTCCCCAAGATTACCCTGCAGACCTTAGTGATTAACTACTTAAACATACTTTGTCAGAAAAGCAATTTCTTAGCTGCTAAGGAGTCAGAATGAGGTCTACAACCGTGGCAAAACACATCTGGTGTTTGTTTCAGAGAAGGAGACTTGCACAGGCATTTTTGCATAATAAAACAAAAGCTGTTTTGCTTAAGAAGAGAAGTTGCTGTGCTGGGCTAACACTTCTCTTTACAGGTGTCAGAACAGGTTTCTGTGTATGTACATCACCTTTCCTACAGCTCCAGTGGGTTACAATTTTGAAGCTTGTAGGGCCTGGAAATAGTGAGGAAATCCTGCCCAAACTCAATTTTAAGAACCTTCAGACTTTTAAACTCTTGAGCAGGAACTTTCTTTGCTGTCTGCTTGCACAGTGCCTAGTTCAGCAGGGTCCTGGCGTGACTAGGGGTCCTAAATTCTACAGCAATACAAATAATAAATAAAAAATAGTCATTCATAGTATATGAGCAATAATACCTACTTCATACCCTGTTTGTCAGAGACACACTGCACCCCAGCTAATACTTGGGAAATGGGGTAACCAAGTCACCAAAGCTGCCAGACAAATGCCATTTGTTGGATGCAAATATTTAACCTTCAGGTTCAAGTGGCTGGGAAACTCCTCAACAGCCTCACCAGCAGCCAAAGGACACAGACCAGAGGGATGGAACTGGGTCATGCACGGCCCTGAAGTCGAGCAGAAACTGGGAGGAAATATTTCTGTGGAGGCAGCGGATCCATGAACAGCTTCTCATCTCCACTATCTATTTTCATGCTTAAAGGGACTACATTTGGGAAAAGAATTCCAGCATAGTCTTTTTTTGTGTGTGTTGGCCTTTTCATTTGGAAAAACAAATAAAAGGAAACAGATAAGGTAGACAAATTGTAATGAAACATTTCATGTATCCCCTATGGCTATCTCATTTTTCCCAAATGACTGCTGCATGAAATTAAAAAAATTAAAAGGCTGGGATTTGAGAACAAAATTATAAATTAAAAAGGAGACATTTAAAAGAGAATTTCCTAAGGGTTTCATTCCTTCCCCACTCTGCAGCAAGCAGAACAAAAACACAATCCAAAAGAGGAGAGAAGTCAGAGGGGATTAGAAAGTCCAGTCTTTCAGCCTGTCTCCCATGTTGCTAATTTTTACAGTAAGTTATTTAAGAAGCAGTAGATGTTCCGATAGAAAGCAGGCAGCAGCACACACAGGCATCATCTCCTCCTTCCAGCGAGGTCTCTGCAACCTCAGTCTCTTGCTGAGAAGGAAGGAGAAGTTTTCCTTCCCACACTTGTTACTGCCTTCCAGTGTGGGACAGGGGAGAAGCATCCGCCAGAGTTTGGGGTCTGGCACATCGTGGGGTCCCCTCCCTTCGTTGGGCTAAAAGGAACTCAAGTATTCCAGTGCAACCTCGTATACAAATTTATACTGTTCCTGAAAGAGAGGACACAAAGGAATGGCATTAGGATATGGGAAAATTCCTCAGAGCCTCGTCCTACTAGCAAAAATACCTCCTCCCTCTTTCTTATACCCTTTGGCAGGAGCAGGCAAACACTGGTTGTGTTTCTGAGTGATCCTGAGCAAGCATGGCTGGGAGATGGTGTCGTCAAAGGAAGAGAAAAGCACTCAAAGAGACAGCCCCAGTCTGGACTATTCATTATCTGCCTCCAGCCCTCACTGCACGTGTTGCTTTTGAGGCACGAACTCAGAGTGATGGATGGAGATGACTGAATTCAGAACAGTTTAATCTCCTGGGCTGCAGGGAGCCAGGCCTGAGGCTGGACTGCTCTTCCTTCCTAGTTTCAAGATGTATCACAGCATCCAGCACTGGGCTGGCCAGGAGGACAGATCTCTGCACAGACAGAGGGACAAATCCCACTCTTCCCACAGCCATGGTGACAGCTCTGTGAGGTTTGTCCTCCTGAGGCAGCTGGGCATGGGACACAGGGTCCATCACTCTGCCAAGGCATCCCCTCTTCTCAGAAGGGGAAGCAGGAAGATTCACTGAACATGCTAAAACAGGACCAGTTTTAACTCTGCTGTACTCATGTCCCCATTCATTTTGGTTCATCCTGAACTAAGCCATTTTGACATTTTCTTACCTATCCTGAAGTCCCTTGCACACACACTGGGGTGGGGAATGAGCAGAAACAATCCTTACCAGTGACTCCACCATGTTGGATTTGTTATTCCGTAGCGTTTTCACTATGTGGAACACATCGATGATGTTCTGCTGCTGGATCATTTCACACACACTGCAGATGGCACAGAAGGTGCCGCTGCGGCCTCCGCCGTTCCTGGCAGGGGGACAAAAGAGGGGAGGGTGGGGCTGGTGAGGCTGGGGGAAGGAGAGCACACACAGCTCATCCCCCTGGACACTGGGGAAGGTCTCTTATGTAAGAGCTGATGTTCAAGGGTTTGTGTGCCTAAAGGGGCTCCAAGAGAGCTGGAGGGGGGCTTTGGGACAAGGGCATGGAGTGCCAGGACAAGGGGGAATGGCTTCCCACTGCCATAGAGAAGGGATAGATGGGATATTGGGATGGAATTCTTCCCTGTGAGGGTGGTGAGGTGCCGGCACAGGGTGCCCAGAGAAGCTGTGGCTGCTCCATCCCTGGAAGTGTCCAAGGCCAGGTTGGACAGGGCTTGGAGCACCCTTGGGATACTGGAAGGTGTCCACTAGAACTGAGTGGTGTTTGGGGTCCCTTCCAACCCAAACCATTCTGTGAGTCTGTGAAAGTGGAGATCTGTAGAACTAGGGCAGGGATGGGCGGACTAAGGGTTAAGGGGAGCTTCCCTGTCCCCCTGGAGTATGGGACAGAGGAGCTCTGGGACTGCAGTGCTGTAAATCCCTGCTCAGGGCTCACAGCAGCTCTGTGCACAGAGCTGGGTACATGGCTAGGCTGCTCCAGCTCTGTCTGCGCTCCAGTCATGAGATCACAGCTCTTGGAGCTATCTCTTACTGCAATCAGTAAAATCCCTGGGCCAGGATGCTATAATGCAATACAATATTCAACTTGAAGTGTATTATAAATGCACTTTAACTCCATTCTCCCCAGCTGAAGCCTGGCAAACCACCAGACTTCCAGAGTCACAACCACACCACGTGAGGCTGCAGACATTTCCCAGCCCTACTCACAAGCAGTGGACCACAGTGCGCCCGTCTCTGCCATCGTACTGCTCCTGCCACTTCTCCAGCCTCCTGACCACCTTCAGCAGGGAGCGCTTGGAGGGAGGGGTGTCCCTGTAGGCCGGCCAGCCGATGTACTGCAGGTGCTGCACGATGCGGTACCCGTCCTGCGGCTGCAACACAGACCTGCTCAGGGGCCAGCGAGGGATGGGCAGGGCTGGGAGCGCTGCCTGCACGGCAGCCTCCCCTCTGCACCTGCACCAGCAGTGCTGGTGCTCTCCACGCTGGGTACAGTGCAGAAACAAGGCTTTTCTCTACCTGGAGAACAATTGTTACGGAGCCAAGCGGACAGCGAGTGCATGGGAGCTTTGTTTGGCTTCCAGAATAAAGTTCCATCAAACTGCACAAACAGGTCAAATGTCTCTTTGCTGGTTGGCTGTGCTGTGCCATAAGAAGTAGAGGCAGCCCTCAGGAATTCTCTGGGGATTGTGGAGGGAAAGGATCCTCACAAATTTGCTGGCAGTGGCCGTGGTGTTGGACATGGGTGAGTGCAGAGCTGTGAGTGCACAGCATCCACCCTGCAGCCCTGCCTCCACGGGCCAGCTCCATCTGAGAGCCACAGAGCCTTGCTCTGACCCGTTTTATCACCTCCAGGCTCTCCCTGGGACACAGGAAGGTGTCTAATCTCCAAGCAGTTCATTAATTTCTGTGGCTGGACCACAAGGTTCCCTCTGCAGTGCCACACCTGAACTGCTGCACAGGCTCTGAGCATGCAGACACTGATGGGTTACACTGCATGGAATTTGCAGAGCCTGCTTCCATTTCTGACAAGAAAAAAATGAAAGAGGAGCAACAAAGGAAACATAATCAATCTGGGAAACAACTAATGAGAGAAAAATCCTCTGCTGAAGCCCTTTCCTGCAGTCCTGAAGCCGGATTGCCAGGGCTCAGTGCGCAGATAAACTTTGTTTCTATCATTTCAGCTGTCCTGGGGCTGAGGGACACAGACAAAGAACTGCTTACAGAAATGGCAGTTGCTTATTTATAGGGAAAGCAGTGGCAGTTGGGAATCCCAGTCTAGCCAGTAAACATTGCATCTGTCTTCAGAGATGCTGCCTGGGAGCTGACAGATGGAGAGCTGCTGACACCATCCCAGTTTATTTCCTGCAATACTGATGGCTTTATATTGGCTACGAAGTGATGAATTGTTCTCAAATATACACAGAAAAATGCTCACCATTTAAATACAGATTTTCAGCTCATATCATCCACTTGCTGCCTTCAGCCAAGAGTCCTTTAGCAATGCAGGCTGATTAAATGTTAATTAAAGGAAGTAGCTGTAGTGGAATTTCATTCCTAGGTGAGCGATTCTGCATTTCTAAACCACAAGTCTTGGCTCTGCCTCTTCCTTGAGCCAAAATGTGGTTTTGAGAATAACTAGGGAACGTGGTATTTCTCCTCTCTTACCCTGGCCATGTTGCAAATCCGGAATATCCGGTTGATGATATCTTCATCAATGTCTGCTGAAACAAACTCCACCTGGATGGGGCCATAACAACAGGACGTCTTCTCCGGCCAGTACTGCATGCAGAGCTAGGAAAAAACACAACACCAAACAGAAACCTGAATTATTAACATATCCAGTCATTCCTTTTGGATCTATAACCAGCTCAAAATCCATTACCAATTTGTATATTGTGGCTTTGTTCAGAGGAGAACTCATTCTAGCTCAGTAAAGCATTTTATATCCTGAACATGAAAAAAAAAAAGAAATATATTTTAGGGCCTGGACTTTTCTGCATATTTATTTTTGTACGAACACAGTTTGGAACTGATTGGATTCTGGGTCTAGATGTGCAGAGAAGGTGGCTGACAAATGAAGCTTCTGTAAAGGCAGAGACTTAACAGGAACATTGAAAGATTAGTGTCTGTAGATAAACTTAATAGGAACCACAGAGATTTGGTAAAAATGAGGAAACAGAACAGGCACCAAGAAAATTAATCTTAATTTAAACAAACTAGAATTTCTTTTTTTTCTGTAAGATGAAATTTTTAATTTTCTGGCTCTACCAGTGAGCAAGACAAGGAGAGTGAGTTTGTTCTGAGAGCAACAAGAGCAACTCTGGTTTCAGGGTGAATCACAACTTCACCTCTGAAGTTTGTGAAGCAGGCTGGGAGTCTTTTTCTGGTGCTGATATTACTGAGTTGAAAGGACAAAAACCACCCCGTGCACACAAATTACAATCTAAGGATTTTAAATCCAGCTGGAAATAGACCATGGCACAAAAATATTTTGCATGAGATCTCATTAGCAGTTTCTGCTAAGATTGTATTTCTTTGTGGTTTTTTTTTCCTTCCTATTTTCAAGTGTAATTTTGTACAAGTTTTGAAACCCCCAGATGCTCATTTGAACTTGATCTCGAGCTTTTCAAGTTCAATCACTGCCAGCAACGATGTCGAGTGCGTGCATGCGGCTGCATTAATTCTGCACTCCTGTTCTTCCTTTGATCGTATAGGATTGAAATTGGGTGGGATAGTCACACAATCTTATGCATCTTTGCCCTTGTTAGTTTTTCAAGATTAAGCAAGCCAGCCAAGACCACACAAGGAAGTCCTTTGAAGGGTTTCTTTACTCTTCCTTCAGACTTTCAAGCTGCCTAGTGATCTCCTCTCAAAGCATCTGTCCCTCAGGCAGGGAGATGTGAGCCGAGCAGGAGCTTTAGCAAACAACCTCAAGGTGCAGTGGAAAGCAAAAAAAGATGAAATGTTTCCTTAGGATGGAAAATTTGCTTCTCCCAGAGCAGGTCTGTGAATGGCCACCTCTCCAAACACTGCCTGCCGTGTGCTCTGACCTCCACAGGGTTTATTGGCCTTTTCCCTGAACTCAGGGTACAGCCTGGGGCCAGGCACTGATGAACAGACAGGGAATGACAATATTGTCATGCAAGGACAGTGCAGGCACAGTGCCAAGTTCTCTCCCATAAAACTTCTCTCCACAATGGACTGATGCTCTACTGGAGGGTAGGAAGGACCTGCAGAGAGATCTGGATTGATGGGCTTGAGGCCACTCAGTCACACAATGGTTGTGTGTGGTCTGAAGGACAACAGAGCTGGGGAAGGGTCTGGAGCCCCCAGAAGCAGCTGAGGGAGCTGGGAAAGGGGCTCAGCCTGGAGAAAAGGAGGTTCAGGGGGGAAACCCTCTCACTCTCCACAACTCCATGAGGGTGCAGCCAGGTGGGGGGCAGGCTCTGTCCCCAAGGAACAAGGCACAGGATGAGAGGAAACAGCTTCAAACTGTGTCAGAGGAAGCTTAGATTGGATATTAGGGAAAATTTCTTCACTGACAGGGTGGTCAAGCAATGGAACAGCTGTCCAGAGCAGTGGTGGAGTCACCATCCCTGGAGGGATTGAAAATACATGTAGATGTGGCATTTGGGGACATGGGTTAGTGGTGGCCTTGGCAGTGCTGTAGGAATGGTTGAATGCAATTATCTCAGAGGTCTTTTCCACCCCAAATGATTCTGTGATGTCAAACTGTCTCACGGTGTCCTGGTAGCTCATAAAATACAAACTTTAAAAACCTCCTTAACTTCCAGTGCCACCTGGGTGTTCTGGCATTGGCTGCACCCTCGAGGGAGGTGACACTGTGCTATAGAAACTGTCAAAGTGACTTCATGCACTGCCAAATCCCCCTGTCTGTGCCTACAGACCACATCATCGCAGCAAAACTTTGCTAGGAAAAAAAAAACCCCTAAGCTTTGTGCAGAAAGATAGTCACAAGAATAACACTGGCTGGGGCTGAAAGGTTTGTGTTTTCCCAGAACCAAGTGTGAGAAAGTGTGTCATTTCCAGAAAAAGATGGCTTTTGCTTTGAAGTGTCAGGGAAAAAAAAAAAAGGTGAAATTTGTCTCTGGATTCAATGCCAAGATGCAGAATCAAGGAGATGGAAGAGGAAAACAGAAGATACAGAGAACCTTTGGTTCCTCACAGAGTGGTAGGACTCTGCAGGGCACCAGCAGAGCCCACTGCTGAACAGAGCTGTCACTGGGGCTGGAATGGAATCCCACCAAGTTCCCCCTGATGGGACATCCCCTTAAGGACTGGGGTGATTGGCTTCTCCATCACCACCCAAAAAAGAGATCAACAATTCACTGCCTGCAAGTGTGGTAAGAGAGGGAAGAGACAAATGAGAAACGAATCCATGAAGTACCAACTGTTGAGGGCTCCTCTCCTCTCATTGAACAAGAGCTGTAATGGGTGAATTAACCAATTAACTATGCCAAATGTACTCTCCACACAAATTGCATGATTACACCTTTTTGAAAGCTGTTCTCCTCTGCCACTCATCAGCAAGGTGGCTGGAGACACCAGGGCAGAAGGAATGGCAAAAGTTCCTCCCTGGCAAGCTCAAATGCTGAGAATAATGCTGTGTACACTAGCCAAAACCCAACTTAGACATGGAATTAAAAAGGAAAAGAGATAAAAGGACTATATTATCCTCAAACTGTGCAAAGCACATTTCTCAGTATTACAGAATCACACTGGAAATCTCAGGGGAAAGATCCTTCAAATTATTTCAGCTCTCTTGGTTTTATTCTTCTGGAAATGCCATGTGAAAAAGGCAAACATGAAGCACCCTGGGGCTGTGGTAGGGAGCATTTTCCTGAAGCAAACACAGATAAAAATATGAAAGGGGAGAAAGTGGGTTTGGGAGGGAAATCATGACCTGCAAACATGAAGTAATTCTGTAATATATACAGTATGTATATAAAACTTTTTGATACTTTTAACTATATTTTACATAATTTTATATCAAAATATTTATATAATAAATGGGGAGACTTTATAGCAACTTTCCAGTACATAAAAGAGGCTTACAGGAAGGCTGGAGGGTGACTTTTCAGAAGGGTGTGGAGTGATAGTAAAAAGGGAAATAGCATTAAACTGAAGGAGGGCAGATTAGATGGGATATCAGGAAGAAATTCCTCCCTGTGAGGATGGTGAGGCCCTGGGACAGATTCCCAGAGCAGCTGTGGCTGCCCCACCCCTGGAAGTGTCCAAGGCCAGGTTGGATGGGGTTTGGAGCAACCTGGAATACTGGAAGGAAACCCTGCCTGTGGCAGGGGTTTGAAGTAAGATGGTCTTTAAGGTCCCTTCCCATCCAAAACCTTCTGTGATCCCTGTTAATTGCAACAAGAATTAGAATTACAAAGAGCCAATCATATGGACTTATTCTCCATTAAAACCCCAAAACATCACCTATTACTTTCCAGCTCCCCCTCATTTATTTTTTGGTATGGGAGGGCACCCACCCCAAGAAAATGGCAGCAGGAACTCTCTGCAAACCCCCTGGATTTGAAAAGGGAGTGACATGCCAGGAATGAAGAGCCACTGACCTGTGCTGCATCCATCTCATTGAGCATCACCACGGAGGAGCAGTTGTAATCAAACACCAGCCTCCAGAAGTCTGTGATGGTGTTGGGCAAGGGGTGCTGGGTGACAATGAAGGCAGCAGGCTGCTTGTGGCTCTAACAAAAGAGTAAGATTAGTTTAACCAAAAAAAAAAAAAATCAATCAACTTTTATTCAAAGGAATATTATACCCAGGAGGCTGTGGGGAGGCAGTCTGAGCCATTTAACCAGATTATACAAATCACATCTCCTGCTCCTTGTTATCGCTCCGCAATGAATGAACGCCTCGTAATGGGATTCTTTTGCTCCCAATAAAGACATTTCATTAAAGAAGTGTCACAAGAGCAGAGATTACCCAAATCAATTATTTATATTTTGAGACTCAGCAAATAATGCTAATTCTACTATTACTACTACTACGACTATCAGTAATATTAATAATTGGAAGGAAAACAGCTGGAAGCAAATGTTCTCCTTTGTGCTGCAGTGGCCTCGAGGAACTCCAGAAGGGATTAGCCCCGTCTGCTGGGGCTGCCTGGGGGTGGCACGTTTGGAACCCAGCCATCCTTTATGGGGCAGCATTCAGAGCCTGTGAAATTGGCATTTAATTTCTGTTGTTATTCTTTCACCTCAAAAAGGCCCCCTGACCTCAAGTCTCCCTAAGCACGAAGGGGTGGAGCTGTGCTCCCAACCTCTGCAGGGCTGAGTTAATGAATGTTTGGGATGAAAGGCAACAAGCTGAAAACTTTATCGCTTCCCAACCATGGCAGGCAAGGCTTAAATGAGCCTGGAAACTGCACAGTCCTTTGTGCTGTACATCTGTGAAGCACACTTGCATCAAAAGGCACACTAATTCTGGGGTAAATAAAACAAAAAAGCACAAAAAAACCCTCCAGCGGAATAAAATTTTGGATTTAAGGTGAAGAAATAATAAAATCCTGAAGTATGAAGCTGCCCATTGTGGGGGTTTGCCTTTTCTCCTCTGTGTGAGGCAAATGTGGGTGGAAGTGCTGGGCAGGCCATGCTGGGAAAAGGAAGCTGAGTGTGCACATGTGAGGAGTGTGATGGGACACGATGTACAGAGAAGGAAAACAAAATTATTTCTTGGTAAATTTTCATCTAGAACAGACTTTTTTCTTTTTTCCCACTCTGCATTCCACATCTAGAAACACCAGAATGGGTCAGAAGTTGTGAAATACCAGACCAGTGGCAGCAACAGAGTGGCAACAAAATACTGAGGTTTATCTCTTAATGAATTAAACACCACAATGTTCCTGCTATGTTTTTTTCATGGTGTGCCAGTAGCAAATCTAGCTAAACTCCTGGCTGAAGGTCATATGTGCTTGTAGGGTTTGCCTTTAGGAGAAAAAGAAACCCTGCCCAGCTCCTTGCTACAGGTGAGGAACCAGGTTCACTGCCTTGTTTCAAAGGGAAGGTGACACAAAGGTGTGAATTACTCATGCAAGAGAACATATGTGGGATTATGGGGCAATGATGATGTTAGGGACACATAAATCCATGTTTTTCTCCAAACCCCATGGATTAAACACAACTCTATCATCCCTTCTTCAAGACTTGACTCATGATGTGACTTAAGTCTCATTTTTTAAGGATTAAAAATTGTTTTAAGGGAGGGTGAGGGACAGTTTTGTTCCTTTCAGGGCAATATGGGACAGATGGAGGCTGTCCTCTAAGAGTCCCTGCTCAGTATAAAACTTCACACCTCAGCAAGAACAGCTATGAAAATATAGGATTCTGGCTGTTCCCCTGTGATTATTTTTGTCCCCAAAAGTTCCTGAATCCTTTATGGAAAGATAAAGGAGAGCCAGAGAACATCACAGCAGCTGAATTTCAATGACAGGTGAAAAATTGCTTTGTACTAAAAAAAATAATCTACTGGAATTTTGTGGGGAAGGATCCAAATATTTGCAAAGTGATTTGAGGTAATGAGGGCTGAAATGTACAAACATTCCCAATCCCTAAGAAACCAAAGACTAGATTGTGCTTCTACAGATGTGCAAAAGTACTAAAGACACTTTAAAAAAAAACAAGCTTCCTTAGGCATGTTTGCAATGAAAACATCACAATCTTGCTGAAAAAAATCTAAAATAAATTATGTGACCATTTGACAGAATATCTTAAATGCAACAGTATCGCTATTTTCCCAAAGACTGAAGAACAGATAAAATTAAAAAAGAGACCCTGCTGCTGCCAGGGAAAAAATGATGGCATTTCACCCTGGATCATATTTACACATATTCCAACTGCAATAATTAGTGGCTTTAAAGACATCTGTGTCCAAAGGCAGCACAGCAAAAAGAAGCCATCAACATAATTCATCCTTCACAAATGACCCGTGCTGTGAGATTCCAGGCTGTAAACAAAGCGAGGGAAAACGCCTTTGGACAGAGTCACATCAGCTCAACTCACATCCTTCAGCCTGAAAATATTTTACACATTTGATCCCTGCACTCCCACATTCTTAACTGTGTAAGATCATATCAATCACTCACTCCACACTGTAAATTATCCTTTTCAAACAGCTGACCTGGCAAACTTTTCTCTTCCCAATGGATATAAAACCAAAGTATGGGAAGAGCTGTCCCCTCAATTTTTTGTGCATCTACCTTTCTGTGATCCAGCCTCAGACTGCACTCTGAGGGATGCCTTTGCCAAAAATTTTCTACCAATGTGGCGCAGCACTAGGGTGTGTGATCACAGAATAACAGCATGTAACAGAATATGCCGGGTTGGATTGGACCCTTAAGGATAATGGATTCCAACTCCTGGCCCTGCACAGCACCATCCCCAAGAGTGCCCAAAAGTATTGCCTGAAAGCTTCTTGAACTCTGTCAGGCTGGTGCTGTGACCACTTCTCAGGGATAACCATGCTCTGGAGGAGACATTTGGGTGACAAAGAGAAAATTCATGTGCTTTTCCCAATTTGGAGATACCAGACTCAGAAACTACAGCTAAGTATTTTTCTTTAGATCCATTCTCCCAGAAAAGCATCATGAGAGGGAATAAACTCATGGCAGGCCGTGCCAGAGCAGTGCTTACATCCATGAGTGCAGCATTGATGTAGTTGCTGGACTCGCCATCCACGGAGATGAGGAAGGGCAGGCAGCGGTCCAGGGGCAGCACGTCCATGCAGCGGTTCTTGTCGTGGTTGCGGGGCAGCAGCCCGATGCTGCAGTCCTCCGGCCGCACCCGCGGCGTCACGATGTTCAGGGTCTGGCCAGGGCAGGGAGAGGGGAACAAGGACAGGCTGAGTGCCTCGCAGTTCACTTCCAAGAATCACAGAATCACCGGGTTGGAAGAGACCTTCGAGATCATTGAGTCCAACCCAGCCCAACACCTCAACTAAACCCTGGCACTCAGTGCCACATCCAGGCTTTGTTAAACACACCCAGGGATGGGGACTGCACCACCTCCCCGGGCAGCCATGCCACAACTTTATCACTCTTTCTGTAAAAACTTTTTCCCAACCTATATTTCCCTTGGCACAGCTGGAGGCTGTGTCCTCTGGTTCTGTCAGTGCTGCCATATGTACAACATGTTTGTTTTAAAGGGACTCAGAGTAGCAGAGCTTTGGCTGTTGCATATAGGTAAAAACTTATAAAATAAGGGCCTTGTTAGCCTTGTAAAATCATGGCTCAGGCCTGCTACTTCAGCTAAGCAGAAAAGGGCTATGGGAAAGTGACTCAGATGAATTAGCACTAGAAAAACAAGTTATAGAACCATCACGTGCTCACATTGTGGTTTATGGTGGTTGGTTGAATTACATTTGTTGTGCCTAAATGGGATGTAACTGATTATGGGGTAACTGCTTAAAAAAGCCTATTTTTTGCAATAAAGGGCTCTCCTTTGCTCCTGCCTGGGGACTCTGAGTTACTCAGCTTCACAACATTTGGAATCCCAGAGATAAAAAGGAAGACACACTAAGGACCTTGTTGCTGTTGTGTTTTGCAGATTATCCTGAGGAACTCTTCCAAACATTGTTAGCTCCAGCAAAAATTGAAATCACTATAGACCTCCCAAACATTTCCAGCTCTAAACCCACAGAGCAGCTAGACAACATTCCTGCTCTTTCCTAGAGGTTGGAAATAGGTGCCACAGGTATAAGATGCAGCTTTGAGCTGGGGATGGAGTGAAACCTCATCCTGTTTTTACCATCCTTAGGGTGGAAGCACAAATCCTTCCCCTCTTCAGGTGGGTCCTGTGCAGGTGTACCCTGAGTACTGACCACCCAGCAGGCCAGACTGTTCAGAGCCTCTGGTGATTCCTCAAGCTACTGACTTATCTTATAAAAACCTAAGATAAAAATGTCATTTTGAGGGGTTTTTTTTACAGAAAAGTCTATTTGTTTTATACATTATTTGGATTGCTACTTTCCTTTTGAAGTGACACATAGGATGCTTCACTTACATAGTCATACCTAATCTCTGGGGCCTTGCTGTCAGTCTGTGACTGTTATCTACCTTTTGCACAGCTCAACAGACTGTGTTTCTTTACATCTATTTTACTTTTGTGTTCCCCATTGTGGAGGCCTCCTGACAAACCAGTCCATGTTGGTCAGCAAGGATCAAAACTCAGGAATCAAAGTGAATGCATCTTAGCACCAGTGCTTAAGTGGTGGGAGATCAATGGCTGTCTGATGTCATTGTATTTCCACTTTTGCATCTCCCCTTCCTGAGCAAAGCCCATGGAGTCCAACAGTGAACTCTCTGCAGCCAGAAGAATACAAAATATTTAAGGGCCAAAAAAACCAACAACAACAACAAAAAAAAAACGTAGGAAGAGCTAGACTTCTGCCGCAGAGAGGTTATGAATGAAGAAAAGAGGAAGGTCAAACAATCCAAGATGAAAGAATGTGTCAGAGTATAAAACTTGAAATAAAGTAGTTGTTCTAAATTATTCAAGTTCTACACGGTCTGGAGATGGAAAGCAGGGAGTCTGGCTGGGGAAACAACATGAAATCTCAGATCTCTGACAGTGCAGATAATCAGGCAGGTGACTTGCTAGTGATTTACTCCTATCTATTTTATGCTACTCCCCTCTCTCCCTTGTTCCTGTACTGATTCAGATTACAAAAACTCTCCAGAGTGAGTGTTTGTGTGTCCAGACAACATGTAGAGCATGAGAAATACATCCAGCCTTACCTCAGGGCTAGTGGGACCTAAATACCACAAACTGCAAGCACAGATCTATAGTTATATCAACTGGTTCCTAAAGATTGCAGCAGAGATACCAGCTTTTGCATTAAATCCAGACAATCAGGGCTGAGGAATGCTCTGAGCCAAAATCCTGTAAAAATAGATTCTACAACAAGACAGACACCAAACCTCTTATGCAAAGCACAGTGGAGCAGTTCCTTCCCACAGGAGCTGCCAGCCCCTGGCAGCTCAAAAGAACAAGCACAGAGGTGACAAATCCTGTCTCATATCATGACAAAATACACCCAGCAAGTGGTGGCTGTTTTTTTAATAGTGTTTTTTTTAAACAGCATTTGATGAAGTTCGGCTCTGGCTCCTTCATGTCAAACCAGAAACACTTTTACAGACCTGCTATCACTTGATAGAACCAGATCTTTTTTTAATTGAGCTGCCATCAGTTGGGATCCACATTCTTTATCTCACTATACCAACCCTGATGATTCCCTGTAAGGCTTCAGATAAAAGACACACGTTCTCCCTTTACATAGAGAGGGAGGAAAAGAGGCCTCTGACTCAGGCTGGGGATCCCAAAAGACTCCTCTTGCTGCAAAAGACACTTCCTGGGGGAGGAAAAGCAATTAAAGCAATCTCCACCTTTTTACTCTGACTATGAGTGGCCTCAACAAACAGTAGATGTCTCTTTCTTTCCTATCAAACTCATCTTGCTCTAAATTTCCCACAGTCTTGTTTTTCTCCCTACGTTGATGTTGACTCAAAATTATAGATCCACAGAATGTTTTGGTTTGGAAGAGATTTTAAAGCCCATCCATTCCACCCCTGCCATGGCAGGGACACCTTCCACTCTCCCAGGTTGTTCCAAGCCCTGTCCAGCCTGGCCTTGGGCACTGCCAGGGATCCAGGGGCAGCCACAGCTGCTCTGGGCACTTGTGCCAGTCTCTCTTCAGCCTCACAGTAAAGAATTATAGATTCATGGGGAATAAGAATGGAAAACCTAGTTCAGTCTTCAGAATTCTGGGTGAATTCTCCACTTTGTGTGAGGAACAACTGCACAGGGCCCATGGCTGGAGTGTCCCAAGCCCATTTACCAGGGTGGGATAAGCAACAGGGACAGGAAACAAAGGAGGGGCTCATATTTTGTTGCTTGCTCTGGACAAAGAGCACTAATGGAGCACTTGTTAGTTTTGCTGTCCATCATTTTGGGTCTCATCACCAGGTACCTGGCAAAACATCTGCAGTGAACTGAGGGATTCATTCACATTTATTGGAAAATTAGCAATAGCCAAAATAATGCTCACTGAGCTCCCTCTCCTGTGTGGAAGGCTGTCAACAAGTTGATTGTCAAAGCTTGGAAGCACCATATGAGCCACAAGAATGGATAATAAAGCACCTTGAGGCATAAATGTTTCTGTATAAATTATGGAAGGAAACGAACAACACAATACTCATTAAAATAAGTACAGCATTATATGTGAAAATTAGTACCCTTTCTCTACTGGAGTGATGGGGACAATTTTTTCCTTGCTGAAGGCTGACTAGTCCATGCTCAAAAACAAATCTCTGCCTGACCCAATAGTACAACAACAAAAATCAACTGAAATCAGACCTTGGCTCAGTGTCCCCCTTGTCTGTGCTGCTGGAAATCACAAAGAAACACACAGAAATTGATTAAACACCTTCAATACACCAACTGCAGTGACTGAAACACATGAAATTACCTGAAACTCATCTTTTATCTGGCTGGAATTGGTCTGTGGATCCAGTCTGCTGATGTTGTAATATATGGATCTGAACTCACAGACTGGAATGGCTGTGTTGCCACAGAGACATGCCTCCAAAATGGCATCATGGACAAACACATACTGCTCCTGCACAGGGGAGGAGATATTAAAGTCACAGTTTTAATACAGGTCATGAAATATCACTCTTCATTTTTTCTTAAGTCATGCCCAATATGCATATTTGGCTCTGTTTCACGTGGAGACAAATTACACAGTGTGCTGTGTGACAGCTTTGTGAGCATATTTCATCCATCATTGAATGTGAGGTCTCACGTGTTCATTTCAGATTTACAAGGAAAATGGGGAATTGGCACTCTCAGGAATGTTGGGACAAAATGATGGTGGGCTGGGGACGACATCAGGGTGTAAAGTCTCTCTGTCCACAAGGCAACGGCCACCTCCAATAACACCAGAGAATCACAGAATTGTGTAGACTGGAAAAGACCTCTGAGACCACTGAGTCCAGCCCAGCACTGCCAGATTCACCACGGAACATGTCCCCAGCAGCCACATCTGCATGTCTGTTAGATCCTTGCATGGATGGTGACTCCACCACTGCCCTGGGCAGCTGTGCCAGGGCTAGACAACCCTTTAAATGAAGAAACTTTTACTAATATATAATTTAGCCTTCTCTGGCACAGCTGTACAGAACTAACAGGTTTCTTCAGAACCCTGGCTTCTGGGTATTTTGGGTAAAACTCTTTCCCAGAAGTAAATATGGGAAGTCCAACAAAGTTAACCAAAGTTAACTCTCTCTGTTCCAGGTTGCTGTCCTGTCCCTCAGGAAGGGAAGGGGTTAAGGGACACACAAAAACCCTGTGCAATAGGATAACAGTTCCACAGGAGTCTGTGCAGCTGCCAGACACTGTGTGATGGAGCACCTTGCTTAATCAGCACCCAGAGCTTGAATCAGAGATGTTTTGTTTGCTTAGCTTGTAATTGATGTACACTAGGTGCTACTGGAGCCTGCAGTGTTCCTATGAATGAGTCATGAGAGGCTTCAGGAGCTCTTTTTTCCTACTATGAGCATAAAATTAATCAGCAATGCACAGACCTAAACTTCAAGGTTTGCCCTCCTGTCTTGCAGGCCCCGAGTAGCTGCCGGTGAATTGATTCGGTGCAAATCCGGGCATGTTTAGCCACCAAAAGTTCTGCATAATCAAGGCACAGAGCAAGCCAGTGTTGACTTCATAAATTGCTGGGCAGAGAAGCTGACAGGAAAGCAGCACCTCATGCAAGGAGAGCTGCTGGCACCCACCTCTGTCTGCACCAAATTGACCCTTTGGGAGCGCAGCTCTCGCACGCAGTTGAATATATCCACCACACCCTCGTTCTCTGCCATGTCCAGCATGATGTCAATGGCAATAAAGCACCCTGTCCTCCCGGCCCCAGCGCTGGAAGAGAAAAAAACAGGAGGATCTGTGTGACCAAGGGGCTGTGGAGAGACAGGGCTATGTGGAGGAGGGAATAACAGCAGCACACACACTGCTGTCTCCTCCTGGGAGCTGCTCCCTGCTCCCTGCAGGATTCATTTTTCTCTTGTAGGATTTAAGAGAATGAGGGGAAATAGTATTTCTTGAAAGGGAAACAGAAACAAAAGCTTTCTGTTATTGAATATCAACCAAATATTGCAAAAATACTCATTATAATTTTACAGTTCAGGTCACCTGCACAACTCTCATCACACAGAGGAGAGCAGCCTCTGGGTTGCAAACAGACACAATTCAAAAAATTTTCTTCCCTGGGACTCTCTAGAAGGCATATGCGTGCATTTACACCAGTGGGCATAATGAAAGGAGCTCAGTCCTCCACCCCAAACACTTCTTTTCCCTTTGGAATCCAGAGGAGTTTGGATCCTGAGGAGGGTGATTTGAAGTTATGGATTGTAAATCACAGAGAATGGAGCTCGAGGCTACTTGAACCCTTCAGTTCAGAGCTCCCCACTGCTTGTGAGAATTGGGCCATCTCCTGCAAAACTGTGTTGTCATCATGTCCTCCTTCCCCTCTGGGAAATCATCCAAGCTGCTTAGGTGTGAAGGATGGAGAGAGGAGAACGTGTCTTCACATTACTCTGAAGGAAGCAGAACTCTGCTCAGACCAGGGAAACTTCAGCTGCACTGAAAACTCCAGAGCCGAAAGCAAGGAGATATGAATGACCATAAATTAATGGACCAGATTAATCAACTGCTGAATAGTGAGGAGATATTTTTCATTTGCAGAATTTTAATGAATAAGTGGCATTTCCTTTCCCTTTATCTCTCAGCTTTTCAGAATTTTAACAAATAGTTTTAACAGTTCTATATTTAGAGGATCCTGGCACTTCATAAATATCGAACAGTGATATTATCCAGCCAGGCATCAGTGGGGAGAATTTGGTAATTACCACTTAAAGCAAGTCATTAAAATTCAAAAGCAGATAAATAACGTAGAGGAAATGGCATTTATTCATTAAAATGGGAAGGATGAAAAATCTCTCCTTGCTTTCTTGGTGACAATGAGTCAGGTTCAGACACCTTCCAGGGGCAGCCCCATACCATGGAACTAAAGCAGTAAAATCAGGCCCTCAGCTGTAAATGAAATCTCTTCTGCCAACTCCTCAGCTTAGCTTTACTTGATTATAAAACTGACTCACCGCTTGCTTAAAAAAAAATCCAACATAACAAAACAGCCACCCAATCCAAAACTGTTAGAAAAGATAAGATTTAATTGATTTTCCTTTTTTAAATAGTTGTGGGATGTATTTTCTCTCTCTTTCTCAAGACACAGAGTGGGCACTCAAGGCAGTTCCTTGTGGATGGATTAGAGGTGAGATTTTGGGACAGCCAGCTCTGCTCTCTAGCCTTGTGCTCAAGCCACATCTTCTTTAGCTCTCACATGCCCTGAGCCCTGCAGACACAGCTGCTGCTACAAACCCAAACTCTGGTTTTACAGCAATGCCTTTCCTTGCATTTGAAGTCATTTAAGTCCTTTTATTTGCCAGCTGGAAGTCACTGGAATTTTGCTAGCTGGAAGTTTTTAATCTGAGATTCTCACCCAAGTCCTGGGCTTTCAGGAAGCCAAGGTGCCCAAGGGCTGTCAGCCAAACTCAGCCAGACAAATACTTCAGACCATAAAAACATAAAATCATAGAATGGTCTGTGTTGGAATGGAGCTGAAAGATGGTGCAGTTGCAACTCCCCTGCTGTGGGCAGAGACACCTTGCACCAGACCAGGTGAGGCCTTTAATGCTGGCACAAAGCTGAGCTGCAGCACATGGGGGTACAGAGAAGCAAAGCTGCTTTAAAATTCCTTGTCTTTGTGCTGGCATTGTCTATTCTGCCACATGAGGTTTGAGGGCTGGAGTGGCTGTCCCAGATATTCACCACTTCCCCAGCTCTGCTCTGAGCACCCAACAGGGGACAGACCACTGTGGGGTCTTCCACCTTGGAAAGGCCCTCTCTGACCTACTCCCATCATCTCCAACTCATGCCAGCTTGGCTCCAGATCTGCCACTTTAGGGAAGAAAAACATTTGTTTCCTGGCAAGGAGTCAAGGGGCTGAGCTAGCAATGCAACTAAGATAGTGAAAATTATATATCTTAATTAAGAGCTGAAATGAATCAAGGGGTTAAGTTACAAATGTAGTTAGCAAAGATCATACATTGTGATTAGAGCTTAACAAGGAAATTAATTGATACCAGGTGGGGATAACTGAAACAAGGTGACGAATGACAGGTGATACATGAAGTATTTTAAGAGTGCAGGAGCCATAAATACCACTGGCTTCTGAGAGTGAGAGGAGGTTTGGACTGTGACCAGTGAGTCAAGAAGCCCTGCCAGCTTGACACAGGTGAAGAGTTTACCATGAGGAAGAGGTTTTACTTCCTCTTCGAAGAACCCACTGACCTATTTCAGAGCCCACCATCCCAATTAAAGAGGACAATTGCACAGCCCTAATGGACATTCAGCTAATTATAATGCAAAGCCAGAGAGTTAATGATTATGTATTAGGCATCCTGGAAACCGTCTGAATATGTAAAACTGTGGATGTGACAACCTGGTCAGAGAGCAAGAAACGCAGATAAGTTTTCCCAGAACTGGCCTGGGAGAGTTTAGGGACCTGGAGATAAACCATGATAGCCAATTATTAAAAACAACCTGCAGGTGTTGTTTGCATAATATCTGTTTTCTTGTTTTTCTCATAAGATTGTTTATAAATGGGTGTCTCGTTAATTAGCCAATCAGGTGAAATGTATTGATTAAATGACCAATCAGGTCCACCTGTATTGATCAGTGTATACAAGAAGTGGTTCTGAGTAAAGATACATGCTTATACCACTTAGCCTGCTGATGGCTCTGTGTCATTTCTTATAAACAGTGACATTTGGAAAACATTTTCCAAATATTTTCTATTTGGAAAAATAGAGAGCAGGAGCCTGTGACTCCTTGCACATGTCTTTGGAAATGACTCTGCGTGTGTCCAGAACTGTAATAAATAAACCCTCTTTTATTATTCAACTTTAATTAGTTGAAGAGCTCTCTGTCCGTGCTTCAGCGAGGCCCACGAATGATACCCTGAGATTGCCAGGAGAGAAGAAAAGAGGGAGAAGCTGCTGGAGGAGGGGCTCAGGTGGAGAGCTGGCCTACCTGCAGTGCACCACGATGGGTCCTGCCTCGGGGGGGTTGAGGAACTTCACCTGGCGGACGAAGCCCAGGAGCCCCGTGGCGTAGCAGGGCACGCCGTGGTCCGGCCAGCTGGTGAAGTGGAACTGCCGAATCTCTCGGATCTCATGGTAGCCTTTCTGAGGAGACAACACAGCCTCTATTTCTCTTCCGTCAGACTCCAATCAGAGTATTCTGCTCCCTGCTGCCTTCCCTCGTGCAGAGGGATGACAAGCACTGAGCTCTCACTATGTGTGCAAACGTGTCTGAAGCTGCTGTTCACTATAAAATGTTTTTAGCCAAATTCCAGTTCCCAATGAAGTGGGTAACACTCACCTGTGGGTGCAGGCTTCCAGTTTCCAACCTGTGGTCTCAGAGCTCATACCCACCCCATCAGGGTGACCTCAGCTCTAGCACTCCATGGCTGTCTTTACCCACAGCCATAAACCACCAAAAATTGACTCTTAAATCCTCTTTGACCCATTGAAGCAAGAGCCGTGGGAATGAACATGTCAAGAGTGGGAATGAACATGTCAAGAGTGGGAATGCCCCAGGTAACAGCAGATTTTTGCCACCTCCTGCCAAAAATTCTCAGTTTAAGATGCTGCTGGCAGTGAAAAGGACAGGAATGGGAAGCCAGAGCCATCTTTTCTGGGGTTAGCAAGTTGTTGGCATGTGAAAATCAGACCTTTATTTACCCTGCAAAGAGTAACCCAGAACCCTGGGTCAGCTGTGTTTTACTGTACAGGAAATGTGGGTAGAATCCAGCAGCAGCTCCTCTAGCCTGTCAGATTTTGGCATTAGCACTCCTCACCAAGTTTTTTCAATGATTTAATGAAATATGGAACTGATGTATCAGAAAACTGAAACAATATTCCCATTGTGGCTGAAGTTCATTGAGCAGGAATTTTGGAAAAGCTTTAAAACCACTTACTGAGTGTTTGGAAAGTAATTTGGACAGACCTGGAATATTATGACACTTAGACTTCCAATTTCTAATTACAAGTAACAAAACCTTCCAAATCCTGCTGGTTTGGGGATAGTTTTTGTACTCTTGCTCTTATTATATTCTCATTTCTGATGAAAAGGGACCCTATCTGGCATCCAGTTTAAGAGGTACCTTTTTTCCTCTGCCATTTGCCACTGTGAAACAAGGCAGTTATTATTCCTGGCATACCATCAGCTATCTGCTGCCTTTTGGATGCAGTTAAACTTTATGCACTGTGGATTCTACTTTCGTGGCTACATCAAGATGTTCCTGTAAAATCATTTGTCCAAAAATGGAATCCCTGTCAAAAATTTAGTTTGCTGAAGTGAAGCCTGTCCAAATAGCACAGCTCCCATCTCCAAGAGCACTCTGGATGTGTTTCCCAGAGTTTCTGAGCACAAATGAAGTGTGTCACAATCTCAGCAGCCTGAAGACCTCCTTACCTTTTGGACAGTGAAGGTACGTATGACATACTCTGCCAATGGCTCTGTCTCAATTAATGTGACTTTAATGTCTCCATAGACTTCTGTGTCATCTGGCCAATATCGAACACACTTCACCTGGGGGCAGAAGGAAAATATTGAGGGGAACTAGTTCAGGTTGAGTCAGAGCTGACCTACATTTTCCTTCACTTTCAAGCTGAAGCCAATAAAAATTGGGCTTTCTTCTGATGTGCAGAATTAACTGTATAAATTAGATCAAAATTCCTTTACCATACATAGAAACCACAGGCAGCACTTTTCTAAAGTTCCCTTCATTGTCCATACAAATGCAAAGGATGCATTTAAATTTAAAAAAAATAATTTCTACAGAACACCTGACAGTCACCACCACCATCCCTTTTGAGAAAAATCTTTGCTTCTGCTCCTTTAATTCTCAACTCTCTCTGTTTAGCCAAAGAATTTCAGTTCATGGGGATTGTGGGATACATGTTGAGACACTAAATTTGTTTGACTCTGAGCTTCCTTTATCAGATGTGGACACAAACTTGGCATTTTACCAGCTGTGACAGGCTCCAGCTAAGGCTCAAGAGAGAAATCTCCTGAGCAGGTAAGCATATCCCAGCTTAGCCAGTTCTAGGAGCCATGTGCAAAACCACCAAAAGAAATAAAAGCAAGGCTGTGAAGCTCCAGAAGGGATATTTAGGCTAACAAAGACTATCAGGTTATTAAATGCTCTAGCATGAAGAGTGGAACAATACCTAAAGCTGAAGCAATTAGCTGCAGCAAAGCAGGCTTCATGTTCCAGTTCCAGTCATAATTGAAAGGGGTTTTATAAATATTAAATATGATTAATGTAGGTTTGTTGTGGGTTTTTTTGTTGTTTGGAATTTTTTTTCTTTCACACAGAGGCATTTATTTGGAACTGAAGTGTCAGTAGAAGGTAAAATAGAATAAATAGTAATAAATGAACAGAAGCAGCTGGCATTCAACCATGAGATCTAAGGGAAATCAAACACAAAGCAGCTGAATTACTAATGGCTCTGAGTAAACGATAATTTAAATTTTTCTTCGTACCAAAGCAATGGAAAGTGACAAACATCAGGACAAATTTTTTTAAGAACTCCAGTTTCTGGCTGAGAGCATCTCTAAAACAAAAACCATGCTGGGAAAAGCCACCCAGACATTCTGCCTTATTTCCTGAGGTCCAGCCTACACCTCTTGATTTATCCATGTTTGGTCCCATTGGGAATTGCCTTGTGCTGACACAGGGATGTCTGGTCCAGGTCAGTCCAGAAGAGGGAATTGGGGGCTGTTTAGGAGGCCAACACTGCTGAATGGTGTCAGGATCCACAAAAACCTCAACCCCCAGAAGCACTGACCTCAGGAACTCCAGACTTTGGATTCTCATGCAAAGAGGTCTTTTGGCAGTTGGAGCACCAGTCACACATCCTCACTCCTCTGGATTTTTAGAGGAGCATTCAAATAATCAGATAAGGAATAACTATTACAGAAGTACATTTTGCCTTCTGTACTGAGGAAGGAGACAGATTCTGAGTTAGCATAAATGTGTATAACTCTGCCAAAGCCCCGACTTACAGCAGGAACACCATCCCTATTAGTCTAGAAGGGAAGCAGCTAAGTATTACAAAATCCAGCATTTTACAGAACAACCTAGACTGGCTGAATTAATTCCCTTCCTGCAGGAAACAAAAGACATTTTGCTGCTGAGATCTCCTGAACAGCAGCTCTGTGCTGAACACAGCCCTGGTCTGGTTTTACACATTGGGAGTGGCACCTTACCCTGCCCACTTCCACCAGGTTGGTGACCATGACAACACTCGCAGAGTTTTCTTGCCAAATCATTCTCCAGAAATCCTTCACTGTCTCTTGCATCGGCCCTGGGGCAGGAGAGAAGACAAAAAGGACATCTCAAGAGAGTGCCTGGAATGCCAATAACCCCTTCCAGCTGCTCTCCAGCCATTGTCCTGTTCCCACAGGATCCTGCTGTCTCTCAGAGCATCCCTCTGTCGTTCAGGGTTACAGACACGAACAGCCTGGAGCTCTCTGGGAGGTCAGACCCTTCCTCCCAGCAGCTATTTAAGGTTCCAGCATGGTGGTAACAGAAGGGATGGCTCCAGTAGGAAACTCTGTGTGAGTGATGGGACAAGGATGTACTCCACACTGAACCTGCATTAAGGCTCTGCTGTAATTCACACCTGATGCAGCACACCATCCCACAGTTCAATACTGATTAATTATGAAGGAGGAAGGAAATATGCAGAAATGAGCTCTTTTCTGAAGTTTCCCCCAGAAAAATTTCAGGTTCCAATAGCCAACCAGTCAGTGCCCACAAGAGGTTTGTCAGTCTAGAGCCTCTCCCTGACCTTATTTCCTTTCTTACAGGAAGCTCTTCAAATGACTTACAGAAGGTGGTGTTCAAATGCATTTCTTTCTAGCTCCCCTCAAAGACTCATCAGACACAGCTTATTCACACTGCCCTCCTCAAGCAGGGTAAACCCAAGCCCCACAAAGTCCCCTGTAGTTGCCCTCTCATAATTCATGCACAAATGAACATGCTAGGCTGTGCTGCCACCTC
The DNA here is from genome assembly GCF_036417665.1 of Passer domesticus. Classification (NCBI taxonomy): domain Eukaryota; kingdom Metazoa; phylum Chordata; class Aves; order Passeriformes; family Passeridae; genus Passer; species Passer domesticus. Next base: position 4,286,261 of record NC_087489.1, on the reverse strand, counting down.
TGACTCTGTGGCATTTTCCATTCCTGCAGCTGAGGTTTTAAGTCTGAATTTTAAAGATCTTGGAAGATTCTACATCCTTCCCTCTTTTGCCCATATAACAAATTTTCAGATGTTCCCCAAAAGAGATGATGTCACCCATAAAAAGCTCCTACAACAGTGTAAACCAGCAGTGGGTTTACAAATAATTAGACATACAAGAGTGAACTTGCCTTGAGTTGCAATGTAATGGCGAGGCCGATGGTACCCCTGGAAAAAAAAAGAAAATAGATGAGTGCCTGTGAAGTCACAGCTCAGATAAAGACCACCAGGAGTTTGATACTTTCCAGGTGCCAACTGCTGCCCCTCTGGACAGTGTATAATTATGTAATATATTATAATTAACTGGTTATGGAATGAATGAGTGAATGAATGAATGAATGGGCAACTGGACTGTCCTGAGAGATTTTAAGTGAGGGCATCTTCCTCAGGCTGAATAACACAATTTCTTCATGCCAAAGATAAGACAGAAATGGGGCACTTTTAAACTATTTCCACAAAGAAAGACAAATCCTGTGTTACCTGAGGGTAACACTGAAAACAGATAGGCAAAACACTGCATCTTCTTGTTTGAAAAGAAGAAAGGTATGAATTTGTCTCTGTGAAAATTCTGAGGGCATCTTTTATCCTTTCAAGAAACTATTCTAAACATTTCCTGTTGCTGTGACTTAAGAGCTGCATTCAATAAATGCACGTGCATTGGATCACTGTATGTGAGACAGAGGCTGCTTTTCCAATGTCATTTTAGAACACTTTAAAAAAAGTCAATCTGTTTACATACATGCCTTCTGCACCACAACTTTGTGAGTAGTTGGCAAGTCTCTGATATCAACTAATGCTATTGTGAGGGGCTGATATTGATTTCTGCATCCATCATCTAGCCCACGTCCCACTTATGCTGGTGGATCTGTCAAACACAGGAAATCTCCATCTGCCCAGATTGGTCAGACAAAATAAACTGGAGACTGAGAACCTTCTCCCTGTCACAACACGACGTTTGCACAGCGTTCAGCTGTCACTCATATCAGATCCTCAGCCTGTCCCTGTGTCAGAGGCACCAAATTCACAAGCAGGCTTGTCACAGGCGGGTTTGTCACAGGGGAATGTCCAGGAGCTTACGTCGATGTAATTGGCGTTGATGTAGTCAGAGTGAGGGTCCCCATCCAGCAGCTGCAGTCTCACTCTTGAGTGATCATCTGAAGGAAGGAAAGGAAAAAAAGTGACAGTAACGATAAAGAGGAGTTTCTAAGTGGTCTGCTGTATCTGCTGGCTCCTGCAAGGGTGGTATCATGGAATTGTGGAATACCCTGAGCTGAAAGGGACACACAAAGGGCAACTCCTGGCCTCAAGAATCCCACCAAGGTAATTTAGTAACTGAATAATTGAATTCTTACAATAATCAAAAATGGAATAGCATCACATGTATTCCTGTTGCTGAAAGCCCTTTGTTTTGTGTCAAAGATGTGAGGTTTAGATCCTTAGTTAGTCACGCTCTGTGTTCATTAAATTCATTGCTGTCACCATAATCCTTATGGAGATTTGAGACAGGTCACAAATGTCGCCAGGTTTGGTAGGTTTGGGACAGATCTTTGCAAGGTGTACCTCCATGAGAAAAACCATTTTCCTCTTGGAAGCTTCAAACTCTCTTGGTTTCATCTGATCTATGGAAACTGAAGCAAGAGCTAAAACTGACAAGACCAGGACATAATTAAATAGATCATGACAGAGATATAAAAGATTAAGGAGGGTAAAATAGCAATGAAACCCTGCAAATAAGAAATGGAAAACCCCAGAAACTGGAAGGAAATACAAATTAAATCAGAGCAACATTCCTTTATGCAACCCACAGCAGCAAAATGGCATTGAGGCAGTGTTGGAAAAAACCAACAAAATCAGAAATGTTCATCTTTTTGAGGAGATTCAAAGTTGCTTTAGATAAGGCAGTAAAATAGCAGAGATCAATCTTTTGATCTCCCAGCATGCTCCACAGTTCAGACACAGAAAGGAACTACCCCAGCGGGCAGATTATGTCATGATTTTCCACCAGGGGAATATTTTGATCTTTCTGTGGAACAGCTGGTGCTGGGCTCTGTCACAGGAGATACTCCAGAGCCAGGCTGCTGATGTGATTTGCTCTGGCAATCCCAGCACTGGTATGCAGTTAATTGCAGAACTGCTTCTAAGGGCCAGTTGCTTGGCAGAGGCTGCTGGGTTATGGGGGTCACTGCTGGCCATGCTGTGCTCATTTTTAAATGATTTTTTAAAAAGAAGTATAATATAGAGTCCATTAAGTTTATTTCCTCCCTACCAGCTCTATGGAGCACAGCTCTCAGTCAGAGCAGCATTAATGTTTAGCAGCACTTTGCAGAACACAGGCCTGAGCATGATTTACATTCAATTAAAAAGAATCATAGCAATGAAACATAAAAATATGAGGTGTGATTCTGCAGTAACTCAGTCAAAAGAGGTTTAGTCATGTCTTAATTAAATGTAGAATCAGATAATAATTGTGAAGACAGATGTGCGGGCAGTTCTGAAAACCAAGACTTGGACATATATTAAATATTCATTTGGCCATGTAAAGGAATGATTCTACTCTGTTCAACCATCGGGTGAGATTTACACACCTAAAAAAACCACAATGACATTGCTGCGTTTATCACATCCCATATCTGCATTCAAAGAAGGTTCTGCAGGTGAATCCATCAAAAACTCTGCTATCTTTGTATTAATAAATATAACCTTTGTGGACACAGGGAAGGGGGAATATTTCTTCGAGTGCTGATGTTCCCAATTACCTGCACTCAAGGCAGCTGCACGAGGAGTCGCAGTAAATCATGTGGTTAGACAGACAACAAAAGAATTTATACTTAGAGCAATTCACACAGACAGACAAAGAGCTGATTAAACCGGACATGTGGGTGAAATACAGGGAAACTCCCGCAGACAATTTCACACTTGCAATTCCAGGCAGCAAACTAAACTTGTTAGGAGCCACATGGAACAAAAGCAAAGAAAAAGCAAACCCTGGAGCAAACGCCTGGGAGGGGAACATTTACTGACTCCTCCCAAGAGAACACCTCTGTGGAAGTCTCAACTCATTGCAACAACAGAACAAAAAACGATGAGACCAAAAATGATGAGACCAAAAATGATGAGACCAAAAACGTCCCCAGTGAGAGGGGAAAAGGATTTCAGGTTCATTTTTTAATGAGGGACACAGACAATGTCTGCAGCTGGAGCGCTCTGAATAACCCTGGAGGAAGCACCTGCCTCCCTTCATTTAATGGAGCCAAACATCAAAATTAAGTTTCAGCACTTTGAGCCACTCTTAGGACAGAAAGTTAAAGCAGGCAGGATGGATACATCCAGAGGGAGCTGAATGGGGAAGACCTGGGAAGCAGGCTGAGAGCAGCTCCATGATTTCAGGCAATTATGGATAATTATGGCTAAGGAAAAGATGCTCTGTAGGTGCAAAAAACTGTTGTTTGTCTGTTTTCCTTTTCCTCCTTTTTTTAAAAGTCAAATATGGGAAAAAACATAAAGGATGAAGAAATTTAACTGAAGATTAATGCTATTTTTTTTGGTTTTAAAAGGAGACATTCAGTTTTAATAATATTTTAGGGCCAAATGAAAAATGCTTTAAGCTGAACTTTGCTTTCAGAAGACAGAATTCAAAATATTTCATTGCGTATTTTACTAAAATGAGATTAATTCCTGAGGGAGATTTATTGTTCTTACAAGTGAGAACAGTGCAGCAGAAAAAAAAACTGTGTATATGTGAAGCACACAAAATATTAATGATGTCTTAATGGTTTCTTTAACCTTGTTCCAAAGTTTAGGAGAACAGTCTGGATAAAAGTTCATAAAATAAGTTGTAAATCTCTTTTTTCCACAAAAAAAAACTTTGGGATTTGAAAAAAAAAAAAGGCAAATTATTATGCTCTTAGTAGTAAGGATCTTGTACTTAGGATTTTTTTGCCTACAGACTTTAAACAGCTATTTAAAGAACAGCAAATGCATTTATTATCTCTTCTCCCAGTGGTTAAAACTTATTTCTGAATCTTCTCTTTTTCCACTGGACTCCTCTAGCCAAGGACACAGAATTCTTGGCAGACTGAAATGAAAGTGTTGTTCAACTCTTCATTAAATTTATCAGACATCATATCCCTGTGTGTTGAAAATGGATTCTAAGAAACATTAAAAATTAAGGGTAAACAAAAAAAAGTTGCATTCAGCACCACAACAAAATAGAAAAAAACCTTTACAAATGTGTAAATGGTTTTATTTCTCCCTGCTTACTCCACTGCTTCTGCTAGTTAGCAGAACTCTAAATTTATATGAAGAGTAGTTTGACTGAAAATTGGTCTTAAAACAGACTTCAAAAATGACAAGAATTTCACTGAAAAGCTCCGTGCTCCCATTTTAGCACAAAATTGTTACCGTTTTAAACTCCTGTCAAAATTCCCATTAGTGATCATTTGAAGTATCATTGCAATTTCTCCACGTCTCATTTTGACACCAGCAATGTGGATTAATCTCACACAACTTTCGCCATCGAAACATTACACAGCTCGTCTAAACTGCCTGTCAGGGTTCCCCACACAGGAAAGGAGAAACACAGGCAGCTCTGCAGGTTCAGTTCTGGGACAAAACACTGATTTAGCCTCACTCTGTGCTCCCCTTCCTGTCCCCACTGACCCTGGAGTGTGCCATGAGAGCTGGGTAAGATCCAGGTGGGATAAACCCCACCCTGTCTGCATCAAATTCCATGGATATCGCACAGATTCCATGGATATCACACAGACGTGCAAGAGTTTAGGTACTACAGAAGAAACAATGGAACAAAAATGATTGGAAATGAAAGATTTCTGTTCTAAATCCAATACTGATGTCAGGCACTGGCACAAGCTGTCTCTGGAAGTGTCCAAGGCCAGGCTGGATGGGGCTTGGAGCAACCTGGGATAGTGGAAGGTGTCCCTGCCAATGGAGGGGTGGGACTGGATGTGCATTAAGGTCCCTTCCAACCCAAACCAGTCTGGAATTCTGTGTAGGTTTTTTGTATTTCATGCCTTATCTCTGTCTGTGGGCAAGAAGTGCTCTCCACCTGTGTGCCAGCTGAAAGCTTCTTCATCTCTTCCACTCCAAAATTCTCTAATTAATTCACAGTTTTCCAACCCAAAGCATATGGCAGTCAGAGCATGAAGGAAATAAAGCAAATTTCTCCGTTGTCTTTTTGTCACCAGCTCTCAAGTTTTTAGTGGACCATCATGAGACTTCAAATCCAGAGGAAAATGAAAGGCACAGAAAGTTCTCTCCATCAGCTGAAGGAATACAGCATCCTATCTCATCTCGTCCTCAGCTCTCATCTGAGAGTTTTTATTCTCCCATAATGTAATGGCTCTAAATCTGGGCAAGATGGAGAGAAATCAAATAGAACCAAAGGTCCCATATAGCTTCTGGACATTTTCTCTTCCTTGTAATAAATCAGCTCAACATCCCTCGCCCAACAATCACTTTCTGATGCTCTTTGAAGGTCTCAATATCTGGGCCCTAAAGCAGAATAAAATCATTTTGCTTCAGCACTTAAATGGGTACACTGCCTACGCTTGTCCCCTGAAGAAAATCCTGGCATCTCCACAACTGTCTTTGTTTTTGCAGCTTTTATAAAAGTGCAGGAGCAAAACTCATGGGCTCTGTTCACATAATAAAAGGTTCAAGCAGGACAGTTTCCTTCCGCATTGTAAGTCTGTCTGCAACTTCCCACCATCTGCAGTGGATCTCTGTTGTCATGCAGACCCCAAATCCACTGCTAATCTTTTCCTTCTCTTGCTCCAAAAACTGTTACAGATGGGAGGGAACGATGGAAAGCTGGGAGAGCTCTTTGAGTTCTCCTGCCCCTCCTCTGCATGAGCAGATCAGCTCTCAGGCTGGTCTGCAGCTTTGGTTTGCAAATGTAAGAGCAGGTGTTGGGGCTGGCAGTGTGAGCTGGTTTTCAGAGAGAGGCACGATGTTAATGCAGCTCTGGGAGAGCAGTGAGCCACTAAAACAGTCCTGTAACTGTGCTGTTACCCATGAGGCTGTAAAGACAAGATCTAATCTGCTGTGATTCACTGAGCAATGCTACTCATTGCAAGGGCTTACAAACCCACATTTTAACACCAGTCTCTGAAGCCGCTGCAGAAGTCAGATCAAAACCTGACTTTCCAATTCACTCCCCAAAAGGCAGGGGATTTGTTGTTCGGGAAGGATGAAATGGTTAAATAAATAATGTAAATTGCCACGTGCAATCTTTTACCAAATAAACTGGTAGGGGCAACCAGTGCCTGCTCTGGGGTTCACCAGCCACTACAACTGAAGTACAATGAAACAGCTCAGGGTATAACTGTGCTCCACCTCCTCTGCCCAGTTTGTACCCACAGAGCACAATTTGTTTTCATGACCTGCCTGGAAGGAACCACTGCCCTGCTATTCTCAGCTCTGCTCTCCATCCTCTGCTCTGGCTCCTGCCCCTGACTTGACTCAGGGAGTTTGCCCAACTCGCCCACCAGTGGGGTCTGGCTCCAGGCTCAGCTGATAACTTTGCAATGGCTCTACAAAACATCAGATGAATAATATGCTCCTTCCTTAGGCATCTTTCTTTTCTTCTCTCTTCCAAGCCTCCTCAATATTTCTAAATTCTCCTTGCTGTCTTTTAAAAGAGCCCTTGTCTCCTTCTCAAACTCTTTGTTCTGATAAATATTTGAAGAGAAGAAAACCCACTCCACCCTCCAGCCCAATTCCCAAATCTTTCCCAACAGTCCTCAAACTTGAGCTTCTTTTCTGACACTTTACACCGTGCAGATTCTTGTTCCTTAGCTCTGATTACATTTTGCATTCCCTTATTCAAGTTCATCACCTCCTATCTGCACGGCTGCTGTATTTATATTTAGAGCTAAAAGGCTCGCGTCACTCTTCGTTAGACAACAATTTGTCTTTGTGAACACCTTCTCTTTAGATAACATCCCATTTATCTTCCTTGATTTTGCTTCTTGAACTCCTCACATTTCACTTGGAGTTCAAGGTTTTCTTCATGACCACCTTCAACATAAATGAGATGGAAGCTTTTGTGCAGTTTTGTCTCTTTTCACCTCCTCTATTGAATTATGCCAAGTGCTTCCTCAAAATCATACAGAGCAACAAAGCCTTTCACATTTCCTTCCTCATGTCATACCACAGCACTTCCACTTTCAATCCAGTGCCTATAGCTGGATAATTCATCTGTTTTAGACTCAATTAATTGGTGTTAATTGTATAGACAGGTGAATAGAGCCTCTGTCTGGACGTTTCTCTTTGCCACTGGGACACAGAAAACTCATGGTGAGGTGGAGCTGAAATTAAGGGAGACAACTTCCATGCTAATTGTAATATTCCAGTACTGTCACTTCCATTTTCCACATGGATAACGAACACTGGTGAACTTGGTGACCTGCTCACAACCACACAAAGCCAGCAGCAGAACTGGGATCACATCAGGGCTCACAAATTTCAATCTTTATTTCCAGATTCCTTCGTCTTTACTATGGGGCCCCTGAACTGAGATGTTCCACGTCATTCCCCAAAAATGGCACATGAATCACTGATCTCAAGGCTCAAAGAGAGGAGCAGTGATGTGTGAGGTGAGGTTTCTTTATGAAGAAGTTGGATTTTTGGGTTAGTTGTTGTTTTGGTGCTTTTTTTGTTGTTGTTGTTTTTGGGGTTTTTTTCTAGTTTTGATTTTTTTTTTTTTGTAAAATCTTTTTTCTACAAGAAATACATTTTTAACCCAAGAAAAAATATAATATGAAATATATCACTCAGCATGACTTAATTTTGCTCTTAGAGTGTTCTATAGATTTTTCCAGTCATAAAAATCTATGGCATATTCATTTATATTCTGATTTCTTGTTCTGATGGTTTCAAGCCTGGCTTCTCCAACTTGATTCAGCTCAGCAGCCCTTGAAAAGAATTAATTCTGATACCTCCTCTCCCCAGTCATTATCAGGAATAATGAAACACTGGTGAACTGCCTGGAGAGCTTGTGGAAAGCTCAGTTTTGGAGAGCAACTTTGGAAGAGGCTTCACAAATATCTGACAGAAATGAGGAGGGTGAATTTAGTCTTCCTTTGAAGAATAAAGCTGACCTAAATGGTTTTATGGACTCTTCCCTGCCCTGCAGTTCTGCTACATATTGATATTCCTGTAACATCAACAGGAAATGATCACTGAAAGAAGTTAGACAAGAAGTTTTAGTGCATTTTCAGTTGCCTTATTATGATGCTGAGGCAGAAGTTAAGCTTGTCCCATCCTTCAAACCAGCTCTCTAGGGACGAGCAGTGACTGCTCCACTGGCTACTGACCACAAGGAAAGAGAAAACCTGGCCTCTGAGCAACAGCTAAAAATCTGACCTATCTGCAGCTCCTTTGTCCTCGCTTTTGTGGCACTGGAAACTCTGGGGTTTGTAGTGAAAATAGACAGAAAATGGACATCATCACATAAAAAGTGACAAAAGAATTTAGCCCTTGAGCCACAACCTAAAGCAGAAAGCAAGGCAGGTAGAAAAGGTGTAACATCAGGCAATGATGTTATGAAAAATAAAGATCAAAAAACCATGAAATAAGATAAATCCCAGGAATAAAGCCTGTAACAAATGGACTGAACACACTCAGTTCTGCTAGCCAGCTCCTGGTGAGCTTCTCAAACACACCCTTCCCCACAGCACACAGGTAAGATGTCACAGGATGCTCAGTCTAATGTGAATTTACACCTACAGGAGATTATGTTTCCATATCTGTTCTTGTTGCGGTTCTCGTCTTCCTTGGCCGTATCCCAGGACGCTGTCTGCCCCTCGGGGAGTGCCTGCAAAATAAACAGAAAGGGGGGGTTTAAAACATCTGGCCAATGCCTTCAGGTGGGGGAAGAGGCCTAAAGAAGAAGAGCAGGGCAAAATAAAGGAGCTGCATAATTCAGTAGCTGACCAAGGAAACACTGTTGGTGAGGGCAGGGCACCTCCACTAATGGGAAAAGCAGAGCTTCATGCAGACCATTTGCATCTCTTGTCTTCTGCCAGCCAAAAATCATTTTCCTCCTGCTACTTCGCATCTGAAATGATCAGGGGAATTTGTTTCTGGCTGCACAGTCACAGGTTAACCTCATTTCCCCTGTAGAATGGGACCTGGGGAGATTTCACTTGACTACACCTCTAAGAAAACCCAGTGGCTGAAACCAAGTGCTCAGCCTTTCATATTTAAGCTGAAAATAGAGTGGTTTCATCTATTTCTGCGTTAATAATGGGTGATGCAATACAAGCCATTCGCTGGATTTCTCTGGGGAAAGATAAAGCAGCTCAGGGTTTTAGATCATGTATAAGAAAGAGAGGAAAAACGAGGTAAATCATGCTCATGAAGCACGAGAATAAACAGCCATTTTCCTAAAATCTGCGCTTTCAGATGAGGAAGGAAGAGGGAAAGGAGCTGGCAGCACACAGTGCCACCCTCCCTGCAGCTCAGCCCTACAACTATTCTGCACACCCTCACATGAGCCACTTTATCCTAGAGACATGTCCAGGAGGGATTTTCAAGGCAGAGCCTGGAAAGCAGCAGTTGGAGGATGGTCCTGCCTTTCTTGGAAAAAACATGGGTGAAGAGAGCAGCCCCTCCTGAACTGCCTCCCTAGTTCTGCCTCCTCCCAGTTGTACCCCTAACAGGATTCTACATCACTAAAATCATCATTGGAAGTTTTATTATTTCTGTCCCTGGGGAATTACAGAGGGTTTAAACCACAGTCGTTGTAGAATCACATCTGCCTCAGCCAGCAGCGGGTAGTTTGACACAGCTGTGTTACAAAATGAATTTATATTCATCTTCAGAAGCCACCCAGGTCTATTATGTGCCTGAATGCAATAGCAGAGAGACACAGTTAGGATCTACAACACTGGTGTTACAATTAAACTTAATGTGAGCAAACCCCTGGCAGAGCAGATCGCTGTGAATTTCCCGCAAAGGGTTCCAGGACAGAAAATGTCAGGCACTGCAGCACTGCCATGAGCTCTGCTGACAAAGACAGGGACGCTGAGTTCCTATTCAAAAGCCCAGGAGAAAGAGTAATAACTCTGTAATTGGTGAGGGCTTTGATCACACATATATTTCCTTTGCAGACTGTTGTTTCCAAAGAGCAGCTCATCTTCTGAGGAAAAACACCCTACCAAGAAACCCACATGCAACAAAAAAACCCCTCTGAGTGAAAGAAAAGAGGTGAAGAAGGCTCATTTTCATCTTCAAAGAGCGAGAAAAAGGTGCCTTATTTTCCCGCTAATATTGAATTACAGCAGATTGACCAGAGAATGGCAACTGTCATTAGGTGCCTAATAAGAGCTATCTGAAAAGAAAAAGAAATAAAAGAAAATCCTTTCTCATGACTTCCACATGGGAGAAGCTATCTTGGCCAGAGAAAATATATTCAGGTCCAATAAATCCCTTTTCAACAAACCGTATCCTTTCATTTGATTTGAACATGCAATTCTCCACTGAAATTGATGTTTTTATGTTTGCTGATAGAGCCTCCGAAGATTGGAGAGTCCGGGATTTTTCATTTCTTTCAATACCACAGAAATCCCTGCTTTCCAGAGAACTGACCAGCTCTGAAGGGAGGGAGCACAGCTCTGGTTGGTGATGAACACAAACCGCCTTTGCAGGGACACCCCTAAAATCTCCACTTTTATAAACATCAGATGAACAAATTGGAGGAACTCCATGTACAACCCAAATAATTTGGCCATGAGATCCCAAAAAATGCAGCATCAAGAACTGGAACTACATTAAAAAGAAAGACAAGAATATTGATTACAATTGTCTTGCATCCAGAAAATGAGGAGCATGGCTAATGCTTTGTTCCTTAGGATTTTATGGTACAATAAGTATCTCTATAATTGTGAAAAGAGTCCTGTTTCTATCTGCATTATCAGCAGTGTTAAATCAGGACAGATCACTCAGGCACTGGTATTTAATCCATTTTTACCAGTAAATTCTCCCCCTTCTTTCTTTGAGTTGGTAACAGAAGACTCTAAGTGTTCAAAAAAACCTATACTTGATTTTTAGGCTTTTTCTACTTCTAAAACTCCCTAAACTTCTCTTAGAGAAGTTTTGTGAAATCTATATTGAAATTTCTTCCCACTAGTGGAATTTAGGTTACAGTGAAGCTTTTTAAACTAAATTGATCTAAATTTTAGCTGAAATTACAAGGATAGATCTCTCAAAGTCAGCTTCATCTCAATCAAGCTTCCTAAGCACCACAGCCCAGCCATAACTGAAGTGTTCCCATTAAACTGAGGCTCACTGCAAGCCAATTTGAATTTTGGATGGATGCATTTAGTTAGTTTGCTGTTTGCTTTTAATTTAAATACAAAAAATCTAATCCTTCATTTTCACTGATCCACCTTAATGCTACAGTTTTGCTGCCAAAGGCAACAACATCAATTCAAAGCCTTCCTGTTCATCCCAACGTGTGCCACAGAGCCCTGGCCCTCCTCCTGAAGCCATTCTCTTCTCAACAGTGGTGGAAAAACTCTTCCCACAAATCTGCTGGGAGCCAGAATTAAACATTACCTGGGCTAAAAAACATACTCTGAAAAAAAGTATCTTATCCATTCATTTTGCAGTGTCCCATCGTAGCCCGGACCATCAGATCTACTCTTCTGGCCACATGCAAATGTGTAGGCAGAAATCAAAGGGTTAAACTCCAGGAGTGAATTCCACAATCTGAAGGCTCTCAGCACTAAGATGTTTGAGGAAAGAAGCCACAAAAACTAAAATAACTAAACAGTCTCAGTAATGCAGCAGGAGAATGTGCATTAGTGACATCCTAAATCATAATGGAAAATGAGTCTGGATAATTAAGCCTATTATCTCCTTAGCCAGTAATCGGTGCTTGCAATAAGTCTGCGGGACTGGTCCCACAGCTCCCAACAAATCAGAGCTGATATGTTCTGGAAAAGGAGCTGGTGACATTTAGATGTGCCCCGTTTAAATGTTTATGGCTATTCCCAACCCCAAGCAGTGCCATCTACGCCCAGCGCCGCTGACAGATTTTTCTCTGTTCCTCTTGTTTTACCACTGAACAGAAGCAGCACCAAAAAGGCCCAAAGCCCCACTTTGCCCTCAGGTGCAGCAGGCAGCCCCAAAATAACAGGGACAGGGAGTGCTGACAGATTCTCCCACTGTTCACACCCAGTTAACACTCATTTCACACCAGCACTCACACCCCTCACACCATCCCATCCTGCTTCTCAGCTCCTCCTGGAGCTACCAGGAATATTTTTCTAGATGCCTTCAGCAAAACAAGCTGCCTGTGCTCACACGTGTAGGTGCAGGCATCCTTTAAACAAATATGGAATGCAATTTCCAGGTTACTCGGCGGAGACGGGAACACAGAGAGATAAGAGATTGTCATGTGTGACTGATATGCTCCGTTCAAAGTGATTTTTCATGAGAGTAAAATTATTTGGTAACATGTCACTAAACAGGCTGCAATTTATGCTATCAATTTGCAAAGTAAGTAGAAAATCAGCTCCTTAGAAGAAAAAAAAAGAGCATATTTGGAGGTGACACTGATATTAGTGTCTGAAAACACATTTTAAAAGAGACATCAAATTCTTTCTTGAGATTTTATCAGCTGCTCTGCAAAGCGTCTTGCAAAGCCAATTTTGCAGCTCTGTGCTCCTGCAGATCCCAGGCTGAGCCTCACTCACAGCCAGCTCAAACCTCCCACCTTCCAGGAGCTCTCCTGCTCCCTGACACACTCCCCACTGCTATTTGGAGCTGAAGTGCTGCCTCCATCCCATGCTCCCAACCCAAATCCCACCGTGGAAAACGCCTGCCTTTACAGCTGATGGAAGGGTGGAACAGCACAGGGGATTTGTGAGCTTGTGGCGTTCTCCAGGCCCTTCCTTGCAAAGAAAGGAATTATGCAAATCTGTGTAATGTCATCATCCTTACACACGTCTGCAGACAGCACTTTCTGAGGAAGGCAGAGCTCGTGGAGCTGAAAGTTGCATTGACATTTTTCATGCTAATGTGCTATTTTGATAATTACCGATGCCAGCGCCAGAAAATTACATATATGCCAGCACCTGTTTTCTTCTTGAACATCAAGAACTGGGTCTTAGGGCATCTCTAATTGAGCTCAATGCAGTTTTGGGTACTCCTCATGGAAATGGAGGCCAAGGGGGGCTGAGTAAATCTCCTCAGAGAATTATTAACCTTTTTCAATATTAAACAAAGCTCTTTATATTGATAGTTTAATTAGCCTGCTTGATTATGGGGCAAGAGTGCCTAGACCTGGTTAACATACAGTTCCAGAAACATATGCTATGATAGTTTGTGATTCCATCTGATTAAAAAAAACACTCCCTGGTGAGGACCAGGAAAAGACAGGCTCCAAATTACAGCAAACCTCAGCACTCAGGACACAAACCCCACGGACTCTCATTTGCAGGGTGGAAAAGTGAGCTGTTTTCATTAAGTAACTTATTTTCACAGCTGTTACATTATTTTTAAATAGTTTTAATGCCACTATGCATATTAATTTCTTATTGCCTTCCCACGAGCTTACTACATTCATTATAATTATCACTTGCTAGAGCTGAGTCTCACATATGTTTGATGCTATTTCCCTCTTCTGTTTGCTCTGCTCTAAATGTGTTTTCCTCTTCCAAATCATCCCCAACATCATGTCTTCTGGTCATGTGGATTATATTCCTGATCATTCCAGCTTGAAGGGGGAAGAGGTGAGGGGAAAGAGGGCAGCTTTCATTTTTCCAGCTTTGCCTTTACTCCTCTCCTCACATGGAATTGGTAGAGGATGTCAGTCAAGCCTATTCTGAGCCAGAGGTTTGATCATATTGGAAAATTTCACCTCCATTTAAACTACAAAAATACCTGCCCTTGACTTGACAATTGTGCATTGAGGTCATTGTGCTGTGATTTCATGTGATCAGTTATGAGAGGGGACTTGGAGCTCCCAAAAAGCTCAGGCAAAACCCTTTCCTTTTCTCACAGCCCGGCTCACACTACTCAAGGAAAACACTGATAAGGAAAGGACTGTGGGACTGCAGGTTCAGCACCTGCTGAATATTTACTGTCTGCTCTTTATGGGACAGAGGCACGAGCACAGTGTCACCCACTTATTGCTGTACTGAACACCTTCACTTTGGAATGGAGGGCCTCCAAAGACTGATAGTGCTGCAAAACCCTGCCCTCAAAACCAAAATCAGAAAGAAAAGGATTAGGAGGGTGAATTAAGTAAAAGAAACTCTCAAAACCAGCTACTCTCCCCTACCAAGCTTCCACCCTTCATGAGTGCAACTTCCCTACTCAGCCCCGTGAAGAAAGGCTCCTCTCACCTCATACTCCTCCTTGAAGCCATAGCCCTGTCCCCTCTTCATCTGGGTGATGTGCTGCAGCAGGTCTGCCACTCGGATGGCCGGCTGGAACTGCCCCCGGGGGTAGGACATCTCCACGGGCTCGCAGCTGCGGTACGGGTGGGTCTGGATGGTCAGCGTGGGCTGCGCCAGCTCCCCGTGGCTGCTGTCTGTCGGGGACACAGGAGGCAGAACAAGCTTTCAGCTACCTGGTATTTCCAGTTTCATCCTCACTCTGTTTATTTAACAGCACCCCCCAGGCTGGTGCAGGCAAAAAGAAGTGAAGAAATGAATACAAAACACAGGCTTATCTAAAATATCACTAAGGACTAAATATATGCTTGAATATTTTTTTTTGTGTCAAGCAAACAAACCCAAAAAGACAGGGAGAGAGTGAACAGCCACTCAGGCTAACAAGGATATGGCACATCAAGGGTGAGCTCCCCACAGCAACTCCAACAGAGCCACATAGCTACTGTCTTCCCAAACCTGCAAAGAACAGGGCTCAGAGATACACAGAGATGAGCAAGAGATCCAGGCAGGATTTGGGGTGTACAGCATGAGATAACTGAGAGGGACCCCAGTGAACAGCAAGCAAATGATTAGCATTTCAAATAAGTCAGGATGCACAGGCAAAGTGAACTGCTCTGCTAGTTCAGGCCTAAAATTTTGTATGTCAATGACAAAGATGTAATATCATCAGGAAAAAAAATCAACCAGCATAGAAACAGAGTTATCTTATGTGGAGAAATTTAAATTTCAGATATGTCAACTTAATAGAAAAGCAGGTAATTTTGAAAGAAGTGGATTTAAAGAAATCTCTCACTATGCAGATGGAATTGCAACTTCATATCCCCAGCAAAACTGTATGCACAACAAAATATTCCCAGTTAACTAACAGAAAAGAAATAATAACTTCAATAACCAAACAATTCACTGTAACAATCTTTAACAACAGGAACTCAGACTAAATGAAAAATTCAATGACTTATCTAGCAGAGCTGTCCAAATTTAAGTAGTTGGCCAAATATAGCACTGTTTTTTCCTAGGACTGCAGGGATCTGAGATGCTCAGCTCCTTTCACACATAAAACCTGCATCAATTCTTTCTGGCCTTACCCAAACCAAGGTATTAGCAAACAGAAAATGCACCTCCCTCAGATTGTTCACAAAATCCCCTTGAGCTTTTACACACAGGGTTTGTTTCTTACAGCAAGTTCACCGACAAAGAGCTGAGACAACACCCCTGGAGAGCAACACTGCGGCCACGTTTTTAAAGGGATAAAGAGTAAATAAATCAAATTGCAATTTCAGGGTGATTTCTGTGAGGCAGAAAGTCTTGGAATGCTCTTGTGAACATTGCTCTGCTTGAGAAACCACTGTGGTGTTTGGGCAGGGGCTGCCCATGTCCCTCCTGCAAAGGTGGGCAGGAGCAGAGAGCTGAGGGCATCCCACTGTGTCCTCAGCACAGACATGACAAACAGCAATTCAGCTGGTTTATTATTAGATTAGGGGAAGATGTGAAAGCAGGGATATGCTCTGTTTGGTAGCTGCAGGACTGTGAGGAGATAGGAATGCCAGCAGTGGACACTGCTGCAGGGCAAGCTCATCAGCAGTGGGACATCAACGCGGCTGGGGGGTGAATTGTCAGAGATGCTGAACACAGCCTGCTCCTCTGAAATAAATTAGCACAGTGATCATCTGCTTTGAAGATTACACTCCTGAATTTCAGGATTTCTGAGTCCCAGGTTCTCATAAACACAGTCACATTCCCAGGACACTCAGACTTACAGAACTATGGCTCAAGCAAAGCAATCCTCAAACACAAAATGTGAATAAATTTGGGATTTAAGGAAGAGTAACATCCAAAGCATTTGTATAATCATCCCTAATGCTCTGACTAATGACAGTGTGAGAACTCTGAACAGAGGGAATTTCAAGGCTTATTAATTCCCCTAGTTGGATTCGCTTTCCCAGTGCATCTTTGCTCCCCTATTCCCTATTAACCTCCTGTAATGAAAAGGAGAAGATTTTTATCGCGGACCATTTCCGACAGACGTACTATGCTTAATTTTCCATCATTAGGTTTAATACAAACCCAATTTCACAATTGGCTTCTCTGAGGAACCTGCAAGTAATGCCACATTTTTATCAGCCCCAATTAAAAAACATTACGAGATCCCAATTCGAGAGGGAGTCTTAAAACTAATGTGTGGTTCTGGTACTAATTCGGGCAGGGCACACGCAGAGCACAGGCGACTTGTAAAATGGAGCTCAGATCAGCCAGCTGCTTTGCAGGCAATTACTAATTTCTCTCTTCATCAGTTCCTTTAATTCTGGTGTACTTGGCTCTCTTCTCAGAGAGATGTGTCACAGGGAGAGGTGAAAGCCAGGAATCGTTTTTTCCAGAATAACTTCCCTTAAGGTAGGCACTCACAGTGTGGAGGTGAGAGTAGAAGAAGGTGCTCAGCAGCACAGAGGGGTCTGTCTCTGGCCTTTGAGCCCATAGTGACAGCTGGTCTCTTTGGTTAATGTGATAAAAATTGGTGCAAATCCCTCTGATTGTAGGAACAGCTCAGAATGTGGCACAGAAGCTCAGAATGGTTTGGGCATGGAAGGGACAATCTCATTTCAATATCCCAGGTTGCTCCAAGCCCTATCCAACCTGGCCTTGGACACTTCCAGGGATCCAGAGGCAGCCCCAGCTTCTCTGGGCACCCTGTGCCAGGGTCTCAGCACCATCACATGGAAGAATGTAAAATGTGGTCTGTGGCAGCACCATATGTGTGCCTCACTCAGTCAGGGTTTTTGCTTCAAGAAAAGCATCACACAATGTGGGTTACATCCCTCTCCACTCTGGGACACACAGCTGAAACTGTTCAGGCCATCAACTCCTCCAGTCCTCTGTGACAAGCACATCATGCATGGCACCTGTGCTGCCTGCAAAAAAATCCTAACCCCAACAACAGCAGCAGCTCTGGACTCTCAGTTGCTCCCACCAGCATTTTATCTGGGCCGAGGAAGATGTAGAGGAGCTTTTTAGGGCACAAATTGCTGTGTGTAAGCTGAGCTTAACACTTCCATGTTCTGCTAATAAAGCCTGATGCAGGTTACAGTTGTTCCCTCTCCATCTAATCACCCCACGAGTGTGGAGCTGAGCATGGTAATGAGGCCTGCACCTCTCAGGATGTGTTTGCAGCAATTCTGTGAACAATTCAAAATGCAGGTGGGAGGGGACGTGGCAGCAGACTAGTCTCTCACTAGGACAGTCAACCAAAAGAGTCTTTGGAGGGCTAGCAAACAGGCTTTGCTTCTCCTTCTGTGTGCAGCTATAATGCACATCTCATTCCTTTTGGCACCATTATTACTGGGAAAGACAACAAAGATTCCAGCAAAGTCAGGCTGATGCTTTAATTGTTGCACTAAAGGCAAGTAAAAGAAGTTAAAGTAATTTTCCATAGTCCCTTTTCTCTGTCTACTTCTCACAAACATTTCCCCAGTCCCCTGCAAATGAGAATGATTTGCAGGGCAAATTGGCCAAGACTTTGCACTAAATTTTTGGCAGTGCCTATAAAGCATGTGTGCCTTTGATGAGTTTTCAGGGAGAAAAGCAAAACAGAAAAATAGGGGTTTTTTTGGTGTGTTTTTTTTAATGGGAAAGTTGCAGGAAACTACTGCATGTGGAGGATCATGCATCAGGTGTTTTTTAAAATTGTATTTCATATGCACAATTATTCTAGTCATATGTTCTTGTGCTTTTGATAGGAACACACCCCACCATATTTCACTGCATTCCATAGATGGAATACCATTCCAAGAAATAATTCAAATTAAAACAGTTCAGGAGGTGGTGATTCCATTCTGACCCCTAAAATTGTGGCACTGGTTAATTACCCTTGCTGACTAAACATTTCTTAATTGCAATTTGATTTTGCTTAGCTTCGATTGCAGGCACTGAATCTTATTATACCTTCTGTTAGATTAAAGAGCCCTCTGAGCATTTGAAATCCTGACCCATGCAGGCACTGATCAAATCTCTTCTTCAGTTTCTCTTTGATAAAGTAAATCAATTGAGAGCTTCTGAAGTCTCATTAGGG
This sequence comes from Passer domesticus, assembly GCF_036417665.1. Classification (NCBI taxonomy): domain Eukaryota; kingdom Metazoa; phylum Chordata; class Aves; order Passeriformes; family Passeridae; genus Passer; species Passer domesticus. The sequence continues at coordinate 4,267,694 of NC_087489.1, read as the reverse complement.
CAGGTTGCTCAGGGCTCCAGCTCCTTCCTAGAACAATCTCCAATTTTCCACAGTTCTATTTGTGCAGCTGTAAATAAGGCAGGTATTCTGCATGTGGCTGGGAACATGCTGTTGATGACAGGATTGCTTCTAATACCAGCAGCTTGCGACAGCAAAGGGTGTTGCCAGCTTGTTTGTAACCCTTTCAGTGCTGCTCTTACTCCCCATACCAAGATGTCCTTTGCCAACTCAGAATTTTTGATTCTGGAAGCTGGCATTTTCATGATCCCCCATCCCTGTAAGTCCAAGGCCAGGTTGGATGGGGCTTGGAGCAGCCTGGTCTGGTGGAAAGTGTCCCTGCCTATGGCAGGGGGTGGAAGGAGATGAGCTTTAAAGTTCCTTCCAACCCAAAACATTTGTGATCAGCTTGAGAGCTCACCTAACACCCTGAAATTTTGTAGAACACAGTAAATTAATGATTCCCTATCTCTTACACAGCTTGGCTGATTGGGAAACTCTTCAGGTATCTCAGCTCATGTGTTCAGTGTGAAACTGCAGAGAAGCAAATATAATAATGCTGACCTCACATATTCACAAATTCTCCCTGCCTGTGAAATGGTGCTTTTTGTGAATGTCTTTGCTGGGGAAATAATAATGAACTTGCTGAAATCAACCCTGAGGTCTTATTGTGCCAAGAAGTAAGAGAGTCCAGCACACAGAGAGGAGCTGGAACAGAGGTCACTTCAGTGGAATCTTCCCCCCTCTGATGAGCAGCCCTGACAGTGAGTTATTATTGCTTGCCTGCTGCTACACCACCTTGTGTTCTGTACTTTTGTGCTTCTCAGACAAGTAAAATAAATATGTTTGCCTCCACAGAAAAACTGATGAACTTCTCCATAAATGTCGCAGATAAGATGAAGAGCAGCTGAGAAATTAGATTGCCAGTCTGGAAGTGGCTCTGTATGATCAGAGCCCTGTGCAACATCCCAGTAAGGCTGCTGGGAGGGGTGCTGCTCACCCAGAGCACCTTTAGGGATTAAAGCTTTAGATGCTTTTCTAGAGATCATTTGTTTTGTAAACATTGTTAGACTGAGAAATGGTTATCTGGGCATAGAGTACCATGTTGTCTCCTGACCAGAAAACTCACCCATGCCTCTCACAACTAAAAGCAAAGCTGCACTCCTGTGTCATCTTCTACACTGCAGAAGCTTCTCTCAAAACTTTTGCTTTAATGTCCACAAATTCCTCCTGTGACTAAAATGACAGGGCTATCATATCTGCTTATTTTTTTTATTCTCTTAGCCTTGGCAAGTGATAAGATGCGATACGACACCCTTTGCACAAAATAAATTAGGTTTTGAGTGGTGTTTGTGATGGATTTAATTGCACACAGAGCCAGTCTCTCCACACTAGAGCAAAGGCTGTCAATTCTTTGACATCTTCCGAGGGTGACTAGAGCATGGCTAATACCTCTTCCCCCTACACCACGGATATGGTGCAAGATGAAAAATAATTTGCTTTTTTGTGTGTGTCAAGGCTTTATTATATGATAAATACCCAGTTCTAATATTCTATCTACAATACCAACAGAGGTATGGCAAAACACCATTTATCTAATGATATCAAATGAGCTCTGAAAGGGCACATTCCTTAACAAAGCCTTCTGACAGCAGGCTTGACAGAGCACACAGGGTGCACCTTTCATTTCAAAGGCATGAAGAAGCCAGACATAGATAATTTTTTTTAAAGTAAGTAATTTTTTTTTACATATCCTAGAACTTTGTAAGAATTACTTGGTTAACACCAAGCATAAGAGTATTCTAATCTTATAAGAGCATTCTAATAAGAATATTAAAGCATTCTAATATTACAGGAGTATTCTTACATAAGAGTATTCTGATCTTCTAAAAATTATTACATACATTTTCTTCATCAGGTAACATAGAAGAAAATCCTGTTAAAGGTGCAAAGAAGATGCTTCGGTGATGTGGGCAATGATTTGGGATTATTTGGTAGAAATATAACTGTGAAGCTCTTTGGATGTGTGGAGCTCACCAAGCCAAATCTCTCTTTGCCTCCTTGGTGAAAAGAGGCTGCCAGACCAACCCACCTTCCAGAGGTATTCAGCTACATCTGGAAAGCAGCTGGAAACTTCAAAACACCACATGAAACCACAAGCCACTAAAGATTGGAAGAAAGGGTTTTCCAGTTCTACAGGCAGCAAGAAATGCAAGAGAAATTCAGCTCAAGGCCCAGCCTACAAAGGTCTGAACCTTTGGTGCTCACTCTGCCCCTGGCCAAGCTCAGCACAAAGAAGTGCTGGGAAAACCTCTCCCACAGCTCCTTATTAGAGGCTGACTTGGCCTGGAAGGCTTCTGATGCAACTGAGCAGGTCAAGCCATTGAATTTTTGAGCACCCATTGCATAAAAATCACTCATCCCACAATAAAAAGTCAGTGACAGAGGCACCTGCTAAAGCAGCAATACTGGCTTCTTAACATCTTTGAGTCATTCAAGCTAGGATGGAGGATGTACACACAGCAGACTGATTAGGAGTGGGCAAAAAAGCTACAGAAGTCTAAAATCCATGGAAAATTTCTATGTCTTTCTAAGCACAGCCACTTTTTGGTCTGAGACTTTGTGTCAGAGAGCTCTCTCTGCCTGTTCTGCCCATCTGCAGGCACTAAAATCCCTGTCCTCTCGGGAGGGTAGAGACTCTTGTGAGGATCCTCATGAGCAGCTGGAATAAGAACAAGGCTCAATGTCCTTTCCTGCTGCCAGGAGATGCCAATGGATGCAAGGGAAGGAAGGGCATGCTGGGTCCCCTGCAGAGATCCCCTGATGAGAGCTCCTGAACATCTTCAAGAGCTACTGGACACAAATCTTTTCCCCAAAAATAATCTCTAAGGTTGTGCTACCTCATCTTCAAGTGGAAATCTACCTCATGTATTTTTTAGTGTTAGATATTCCCTTCTCTAGTGAAGATGATTGAGCAAAACATTTAAAATGCAGAGTTGTCCACAACTGGAAGACAAACTGACTTCACTAAAAACATGCCTTAATAAAAAAGTATTAATCAGGAATTGGGATAGAGGTGAATCCCAAAATTCCTGTATCATACATGTCACAGCCAAGCCTAGGGAGCCATGCAGTACTGCAAATATAGAACATTTATTAGCAGAAAGCATAATAGATGGGAACAAACAGTACTGAATTGCAGGTACAGATATTGGTAGTGGGATGACTAATCCCTTTTCAAGATATGTTTTTCTTCCCTGGGAATTAATATTAATAAACATCAAAAATTAAACTTATTTTGCTTATGCAGCAACATCTAACATCTGATGGATTTGTCTGAGAAACCAGAACGTCAAGGTTTTAATTTGTCTGCAAGTCACAAGATAGAAATTTCTCCAGTGTCAGAGGCTGTTTCACAACCTGTTAAATTCAGGTGGAACTGGGACAGTGACCAGTCTGTGTAATTCATGTCTTAAAAGTGCTCTGTACTTAACTTCCCATGTAGAAATCAGGGATATCAATCCTTACACAGCTATAGTGCTTAGCAGAAATTTGAAATATTTTTGAATACATAAGCACAAGGCTGATTAGATTCCTATTCCCTCTTTTTCATCTGTAAAATTTGGGGGTTTAAAAGTTTTGGGGGCTTTTGGTGTGGCAGGAGAAGCACAGAGGCAACCCGTTCACTGCTGCTTGAGCTTCAGAGTAGCAAGAGTGCAGTTCACACCTTAATTCCATCAGGGCAAAGGGGGTAAACAGCTCCCCCAAAGAATGGCCAGGCATTCCCAGATGCCAAACACCAGACAGAGAGAGTTTGGTATCTTCCATCAAACTGCAGGTCAGGGCCTTGTTTCTAAAGCACAGCCAAAAAAAGAAACCTGCCTTTAGGCTTTTCTGTTGATGACACTGAGCCTCAGGGAAATGAGAGCAAACCTTCTGGGAAATGGACTCCTTTCCTTCCCCACCCCATTCAGAGGCCCCATTCCCTGCCATCAGCATTTTGGCAGGCAGCAGGATGGATGTGTGTGTTGTGGCAGCCCCTCCAAGCCTCTGTGCCAAGTGACAACCAAGGAACAGCCACTGGTTGTCATTTCTTCCTGGCCTAACTGTGGCCCCTCCCCATGTTCTGAGTGATGTTTGAAGCAGTCATAGTAGATTACTGTGTCTGGAAGGAACATTTGTTGTAGATAATCCAAAATGATAAATCCCACAGGCTAGATTCTGATCAGCCACACATCATCTTTCTGCTCCATAGCAGAGGAATTCGTAAATCAGAGAATCAGAGAGGTTTGGGTGAGAAGGGAACTCAAAGACCATCCAGTGCCACCCCTGCCATGGGCAGGGACACCTTCCACTGTCCCAGGCTGCTCCAAGCCCTGTCCAGCCTGGCCTTGGGCACTGCCAGGGATCCAGGGGCAGCCACAGCTGCTCTGGGCACCCTGTGCCAGGGCCTGCCCACCCTCTCAGGGGAGAATTTCTTTCTGATACCTTATAGAGCCAGAGAGCAGCCTCTGCCTCTCAGGACCTTTGTTATCCTCTCAAACCCATACCTGACTGCCTGAAGGATTTAGTATTTAACTTTCAGCATACACAGAATCAGGTGGAGCCACTTCCCAAAACCAGCCAGGAATTTCTCCAAATAAACTTTATACATGCAGCTTCACCCAAAACTGCAGGCTCCCACCTGCTGCTGACATGCAAATCCTCACTTAAATTTGCAGCCCCTGAGGCAGGTCCAGCCGAGCCTCACACACAGCACAGAGGGGTGTTTTTAAATGGAAACAGGATAATTCACACTAGATAAAAAGACAAAACTTTCTATAAAAAGGGTGGGACACTGGCACAGGTTGCCCAGAGGCGTGGAGGATGCCCCATGCCAGGAAACGTTCCAGGTCAGGCTGGATGGGGCTCTGAGCAATCTGGTCTATAGGAAAGAGTTCCTGCCCATGGCATAGAGAGCTTGCAAAGATCCCTTCCAACCCAAACTGTTCAGTGGTTCTGTGCCAGCTACACAGGCACAACAAGCTGCAGGGTCAGAACCAAGCCTAAGGCAAGGCAGCGTGTGGGAAAGGGGCCCAGAACCCAAATCTCACTGACAAAAGAAACAACGAGTAAACCTTAATTTTTGATTTTTTTTCCTTTGAAAGCAATTAAAAACAATAACAAAATGTGAATGAAACAAGAGTTTTCTGATTAATGCACGAGCACAGGATTAATTCTGATTTTGGAAGCCAAGCACTTTGGGGTGTTATTTTCAGGACACAGAGAGTGTGTTTGCTCTCCAGCTCAGCCCAGCACACCATACCTGTCCTCTTACCTAACAGCGTGGTCGATGGGACGGTGTCTGATGAAACTTTGAGATGGAATTCCGTTCACCCACACGACAGGGATCAATGGAAATCAACAGAGGATCAACAGGAAAAGAAAAGTTACAGAAAATGAAAACAAGGTTAGCTGTGTCTCACACTCAGAAGCCTTGGTCTATTATAGGTTATATTGGGTAACGTACAAAAGCAAAGAAAATTTAGGAATGAAAGAAAAGTCTGGCACTAGTACCTGAGTAGTAGGAATTCAACATAGATTTGCTCTGAAGGGTTTTGCTTTGGACAGAAAATGAACAAGGAGAGGGTGATGCTAGGTAGGAAAGACATAAGGAAAAGACTTTAGACATATATTAAGAGAGAGAAAGAGAACAGGGAGAATGTTCCTCAAAGAACACAGTAATATGGGATATATAAGGCTTATCAAAATGAATTATATTTTTCATTTCAACATGCATATTACATTTATTACATTGTCATCATGATGGATTTTCTTTAATATAAGCACTCCAGACCCCAAATATAGGATTATAGTTACTGTAAATCAATGTGTTCCTAAATAGGATACACACAGAGCTACATTCATAGGTCTACATTCTAAATGTTCTTTTCTTTTAACCAAAAGAGCAAACTTAGGGTTTTGTCTCTAAGAGGAAATTCCTCAAAAATTACCCCCAAAATACAAACTACAGAGAATCAGTATTGACAGTAAAATAAACCTACTCAGACACAATGTACCACAAAAATACACAGGTGGGGTAGCAATTTTTTGGTTAAAACATTACAAGGGACTTGTTCTTCAACCCAGGACTGTTCATAAATCCTATAATCCCTTCCCCTGTGAGCTGGGTTCTGTCAGCAGGACAAGCATCCTTGCCTTCTCCCATTACAGCATTAACTTTTTCTGGACAAGAATTCACAAATTTCCATATTAATCAAATATTGTTTGAAAGGAGGAAGGGCTCAACATCTTCGTTGTAGATTCTTGTCTTGATAGTAAATTTATGAGGCTGGTTTATACCTACAGCAGCAAACATGCACATTCTTATGGTAATCCATCACTTTTGAAGGCATTTTCTTTTGTTATCACTCTGCATTCACTCCCAGAGTTACAGGCATTTATATATCTCCTCCTCAGAATGTTGGGAAACAAGCTAATACAAATCTCAGTACATCAGAAAGATGACAACAGATAACACAGGAAAAACTATTCCATAGCCCAACAGAAGTAGATAAAACTCAGTGTACATCAAGTAATTTCAGAAGCAATTTTTTGTATCTATGGAGAAAACACTGCTTAAAAAATTCAATTTATTCTGTGGAGACACCCAAAGAAGTCCCTGGTCTAGGGAGTTCCATAAAGTCAGAATTGCCTCCTGAGCAGTTTATAATCATCTAGTTAATGAACTCACTCTCATTCTGCATTCTCACACTTTATTTTCAGACCTACATGACTTGAAAACACATGAAAACAATCCGGTTCCTCACACTCTGGTCTGCTGGAGCTCTGCCCCAGCTGCCTTAAGTCATAAAGTTCTTCTGCTTTGGGGCCTCCTGCCCTTTTGTCAGCCTAAATCAGACCCTTCTCTCACCACACTTAGGACACGGCCACATTTCATAAAGTAAGGTCAGTTGGTTTGCCCAGTGTCACAGGGCAAGGCCAGACTCAGGGCTTGGGGCAGGACTCAAGTTTTTTGGAATTTGGGGGTATAAAAGAACTCCTAGGGCCATACTGCCTTTCCAGAGCTGCTGAGGATGAATTTCCAGATAAACACCTCATGTCAGTGGTTTGATTAAAGATGCTACCAACTGAGGTCTATGACATGAACTGTGTTTGTGACACAGGGATGTGACTTTTAGATTCAGATTAAAAAAGAGGGGAAAAAAACCCCAAACAAACCCAAACAAAGCCAAGAAAAAAAAACAGCCCAAAACCAAAACAAATTAAAAACCAAACCAAAAACCTAAACCAAAACTTAAATTCCCAAAAATCCACAATGACAAAAGAGAAGTTTCTTAAAACTTTGGAGAACTTGTTCCTGAAATCAGTCAGGTTGTATAATGAGATGTATACACAGGGCTGCTTTCTAACTAGCATTTCTCACAGGCATTTGGTTCTGTAATCAAAGGAAACACATCCAGAGAGGATTTCACATCAGAGCAGAGATTAAGACTTCATTAAAAATTCTCTTTGTGCTCCCTGGAGTGGCACGTGAGGCCACACAGATCCCTCCAGTCATGCAGAGTGGTGAAGGCTCCTTCCTATTCTGAAAATTATTCTTTAATTTTTATATTTCCTAAACTAGCAAATCCCACAAAAATCCCAAGGAAGCCAGTAAAAGGGAATTTAGTACATTTTCCTTTTATGCCTTTGATAAAATGTGGGTTTGTCTTTTATTTTTAAATTATTTAAAGAAATTTTTAATAAAAGAAACATCTCATGTCCATGACCCTACAAGTCCTTAGACTGCATTTGGCAGGTCACCTAATTAGGAGTGAAAATTATCCATGGGGCAGGAGTAAGAACTACATCTTGCTGTGCTTGTCTTTTGTGAAGACCTTTACATCTTACTGACCATAAAATCATGGAGGGTTGTGGAAAGGTGTGAATTTTGATGTTTCTTGGTACAAATGGATCCCTTAAATCCTGAGTGTCACTTGCCTACACCTCCCTCTCATCTTCTTGTTCTCGTAAGTGAAATCACACTGACTTGGTAACTCGTGGTAGTGGTTCCTACTGCAGAACTCAGTTCCCCCACTTCCAGAATGTTCTGCCTGAAGCATTAAAGCCACTCCTTCATCTGTGTCCCTCCTGCAGGGTGTCTGGAGAGCTGTCTCCCCACAAACTAAGATGTCACACAGGTAAAGCACACCTTAAAAAATCAGTCTCCAGCAAAACTGGCTGCATTTTAATGGGTTAAATCCTCAGAATCCAACAGCTCCTGCCAGAACACCTGCAAGGATGTCAGGATGGCTCTTCTGGGGACAGGGAATTCTCCTGGACAAGGCTGGTCCATGGCACCTGAGCACTGCAAACCCAGAAGAGCAGTTCTTTTGTGCACAGCACATCAGTGCATCCCTGCTGAGCTGATCCACTGCTGCTCATCCCATCACTGCCAAGCTGCCCATGATTTCTGCATGGTCACAACCCCCTGCACACCTTTCTGGTCAGTGCAGACACTGGGAGGAAAATTTAGGTCCACTTTGTCTCCCGTTTCCCATCTTGTTTCATAATAACCCTGCCCTGAGCCAGTGTCTATAGGTGACTGTTCTGCTTCCCACCATTCCTGCACTCCAGGGAGCTGCTCAGCCACTACCAGACCCATCATCTGCCTTTCATGGAGTTGGGATATACTGAGATCTTAAAAAAGCCCAAGATATTTGAGAAAATGACCAGCTGTGATTGTTCATAATCCCCAAGTAAAAGCAGACAAGCTGGAACAGCCACAGACCAATCTATGTTTCACCAAGCACTTTCTGTGGTTCTGTGGAGAGTCAGAGACAGAGGCTGAGTCCAAAAAAGTCTTTAATTTCAACACCTGTATGTATCAGTGAGAATCCTGCCAGGATAATAACTAACACTGCAGAATGGAAAGAGGAATGAAAGGCTTTTCTTTGGCCCAGGAAAGCTAAATGCCCAATTCTCTTCCTCTTTTCAGCAAGACCTGAGATCATGATGCCTCAACAGAAAACAAGGGGCTGATAAGAAGGAGGGCAGCTGTTCATTCTTTATCTCCCTCATGGTGCAGAGCATCAGGCAGCACCCTTGAAAGTGGGATTTTTAAACCTAACTGATTTAGAAAATAGTCCTGTGTGGTGGCAGGGCAGGGAGTCAGGGTAAGCAGCAGCAGGAGGATGGACAGGACTCACCCAGGAGCAGACCTGTGGCCAGCTGGAGAGAGCATGGGAAGAGAAAAGCTTCTGTAGGCACCCACTGAATTTGTTCTGTCTGAAAAGTTATCAGAATTATTGTGACAGAAAGTAAAAGCTGGGGGCAAGGACACAAGCCCTGCAAGGACATTGCATTCTGCAGGTAAAGTTGCCTGCAAGTCATTCAATAACTGAGGGATCCTACTTAGGAAATTGTCTTGCTCTGTTTGATTGCTTTTGTGAGCTGGCAAGGTGATCCTGGCATTGAAAACACTTTGCCTCTCTTGGTGGGCTCTTCCTCCAAAAGGAGAGGGCATTTCCACCTCCCTGCTGCAGCCAGCTCAGGCTCCACAGCTGAGGGCAGGATGGAGAGGGTGACTGCCCACCATGGGGTGCTGTAAATGCTATTTACTGCTGGCAGGCAAAAAAACAATTTAAGAAGGAATCTGACTGCTGCTTAAGACAGTTGATTTCAACAGCTCTGGTGGATAAACCCTGTAAAACTCTATTAGTTAGCAGGAAGGTTAAGAAATAATCCTATTATGTTGTTCCAAAGTAGGACTGTATAGAACCCACAAGTATTAAACTCCATTAAGGAAATTTATTTTATTTTTCTTTTCAAGGAATTCTTTTACCCGTAAAATTTCTGTATCAGCATGTGCACACTCCTGCACAGAACTTACCTCCAACACCTCAGCATCCTGGACTTGGCAGTAAAAAATGTGGAGAAATCATGAAGGTTTATTGATAATTCTTTCTCATATATATAAAGAGTGACTGACTGACTCAGGTTATAGGGGAAGGTAGTGATAAAATCTGCAGAGATGTCAGACAAGTAAAGATCTAACTGATTAAAAAAACCTGAAAACCTGGAGTGCTGTTTCTTTACAAAACTTGATACATCATATTTTCTACAGTTACCATTTCAAGCAAATGACTCAGCCGTTTTAATTAGTCTGTCAAATAACAAGGGTGGAGGGGAAAAGATGAGGTCACATTTCAAGCTTGTCTATTTTCTAATTTTCTGGTTGGAAAAAGAATCCCCAAGCTTTGAGAAGCCCAAATTCTGAGGGAAGTGTCAAACATTTGACTTTCCCCACAGACTCCAGCCAGGCTGCCTCTGCTGTTTTGGGGATGGCTGATACAACACTGCCTGCTGCTCTCCTGCCTTCAGAGATAGGAACCCCACAGAACTCTTCCTTAGGATAGAGCTACTCAGCACCTGAGAAAATTAGATCTTGACTGAAGTAAATTTAATGTCAGAGAAAAGCGTTCCCTGCCAGCCTTGGCTGTCCCACACACCTATTTATCCATCTCACAGGTGTGTTACACAAAGTGGCAGTAGCAGCACATGCAGATGGAATTTGACATGACCTGAAGAGAGGGAAAGGGAGAATTCACTCAACCTGTCCCACTCAGGTTCAGATTACAGGGGGAGGTTTCAATGATTAACCACATTTTCTATCATGAGCACTTCCATTTTAGTAATCAGGGGGAAAAAAACCCTTCACTAAAATGCTTAATAAAGACAAGAGTTTTGGTACACACTTGAGTTTCAGAGCTGTCCCTTGTCCAAACTAACAGGCTGAGTGTCAAAAGAAGGAGTGACATGCCCAGAGTGTCTAAGTTTCAATTTATTTAATACGAAAAAAGTTTACAAATCCACCATGCAATCCACCATGCACTCAACCTGGATCTAGTGAGGCTAAAGTAGGACTTGGTGCTGCTTTACCCACAAAACTCTTTTAGCTACAGAGGTCTGAGTGGTTTACAAAGGTTAACTAAGATCAGTTTTACTGAACCCGTGTGAAGAATAAACTGAGGACACAGACAAAGGAAGAAATGCTGCTTTCCATTCCAGTTCTCTAGCCAGGAGACCAGGCCTCTTTCATAACAATTTCATACAGAAGATGTTTTTTCATCCCACAAGTCAGCTAAGGGATTTGACTCTTTTACTCACAAAGGAAAAGTATTTCTAAACAACAAATAAACATGTGCCTCTCATTGTGATGCAGTTATTAGTACAGGCTTTACAAATTATTCTCAGTAGATCTGGACCCAGGGGAATGCTCTCCACCTGTCTGACAGTAAAATTATGGGCAGTATCAGAGACATTCCAGATTTCTATGGAGCTTTTGCAACGATCTCTATCACTGCCATTCCTAACTCCTCAACATTGTGCCCAAAGGAATAGGTCCTTTTAAGAACCTAGAGCTCTCCAAGGGGGTCATATCCATTGCAAGCAAGTTAAACTTACTGAATCCATTAACATCTTGGCAGCTGGAAGAAAAAGCTTCTTCATTGTGAACAGCACTGAGTTTGGTGGAGGTCTTGTCAGAAGTAGCCACAGGACCCATCTCCCTCTGCGTGCTGGTCTGAGTCTCCTTCTGCTTCTTGGCTAGCTTCCTTTGGGTGGTTTGGAGAGGGGAGAAAGCAAGGTCAGTTTGCCCTCGTTAAAAGCAAAGCAATGGCAAAATATTTTGACAAAATTACCCCACTTGGTCAGACATGCAAGGCATGTGAGAAACCGCACGCCAGGAAACCCCACAGGTTTTTAATGCAGCTTCTGGAGCGCGATAAATATCGTGATACCAGCCTGGAGCTCTCCCTCCCCGTCACTCATCTGGCACAAACCTGCATCACCCCAGCAGTGGGAGTGCTACCTCAGCCTTGGAGAGGGTGCAATAGGTGCAAACCCTGGAGCAGGTGCCTTGGAGAGGGTGGAACAGGTCCAGCCCCCAGAGCGGGTGTCGCGCGCTCCAGGAGGAGCAGAGGGCTCGGCATAGGAGCACTGCTCACTCCAGGGGACCAGGACATCTGCATCCATCCCATGGGATGCTCTTAGAGGGAGTGTGAGACCTGGCTCTGTGCCACCTGAGAGCTGGAGCTCTGTTCTGTCCTGTCCCCAGCACAGCAGTGAGGGCAGCAGCCTCCTGAGTCCTGGCACAGCCTGGAGCTGCTCTGGGATCCCCAGCCAGGGAAGGGTGGGGCATGCTGAAGGTTGAAGTTGTTTTAGCAATGCCCAAATATGGCCCTGTTCTGGGAAAATGGGTCTTTCCTTGTTTTGAGGAGACAGCAAAAACTTTGTCAAAAGCAGCAAGGCTGCCTGCTCTGAAAACACTAACAAAGCTGAGAACATAAGAGGCTCCTCTTTTGCAAACACAGAGCATAATAAAATGGGGAGAAGCAGGAAAAGTGAGCTGCTAAGCTTCCACTGACATTTGACTGCCCTGTGCTTCATTCGTATCAGAGAGCAAAACCCTTTAAAAATGAATGTGTGACATTCTACAATCCACACCTTGAAAAAATATCACACAAATCCCTAGCACCAGCAAAGAACTTTGCTTACACCACTTCCCTAGATAAGAAAATAAAATAAAAGGGAGAAAAACAGATTACTGTAAGAAGGAGCTTTAGTTTTCTTTCTCTTCTCCAACTCAAATAAGAAAAAAATATCCTAACAACTAAATCATTTTGCAAAGAGGTTTTTCTTCTCTGAAACAACATGCTTATGGTAAGTACTACCCATCTTTTAAACTTAATTAGATTCAAAGAAAAAAAAAGAAAAAGGTACTCCTTCCAGCATAGTCTAACAGGCTCTATTTATGCCCAGAACATGTCAGAGTGGCATTTACAGGGAAGTTCAAGCACATAGCTGAGCCCCAGCCTTCAGGAGATGGGCAGCTTGGCCACTTATACTTGTTTGGAAAGAAGGGTCAAAGCGAGTTAAATCCTTTGCCTATGTCTGTGGGAAAAGCCTGTTTTAAAGAAAGATAATCCAGATCAGGAGAGCACAGTTTTATGGAAAAAACTTGGATGTTTGCTGCAGACTTTTGAACAAACACATGTATTTCATCTGCTCAGCCAGTTGGGGTTCAGCCATTTACAGTTGGTGGTTCCAATCCATGCCCAGAGCTGTTCAAATTGGGTCCATCATCCCAGGGGGCTTGCTCAGATCTCCCCAAACCCCTGTAGTGTATCCACTTGTGCAGATGAAGATGCAAAGAAGGGAGCAGTCCTTGAGTGATGAAGCAAAAAGCTGGCATTTAATGATGTTAAAAGCTTTGCTTCCAGTGTTCAGCAGGGTTGGCACAGCCAGATTTAGGAGCCATGAGCTACAGACATGGAAGCCTCTGCTTTTTTGTGCTGTGGTACCTGGGGTAACTAAAATAGCCTTGAAGTGTGTTAACCCTGCCGTGTGGATCTTTTAATCCTGATGGTTTGCTAATCGTACATGCCTGTGCGAATCCCTTGGAAACAAGAATTAAAATCACTCAGTGGGAAACACTAATCCAAAATGCAGAAGTCCTTAATAGCAAGCACTCTGGACTGCTGGGGTGAGCCACTACAGACCATGACTCTGATGGTTGAAAATGGTGAGTCAAAAGGGGTGACTTCCTCATTCAATATAAGTTAAATTATTTGTGGCAATAATTATCTGTAAGTCCCCATTGCCTGGTATCTCTTCAGAAATGCCAACAAGCTACAAAGAGCAGGAATTGGCAAATTTGTTTTTGTCTTTGAGTGAATGAGCAACAACATTTCTGCATGTCCTAGGCAGGAAAAAAATAACCCCAAACCCATGCCCCTTAGTCCCCAAAGGCCTGCTTACAAAAGCCCTATGCAAAGGAGTTCTACCTGGTCCTGTAGAAGACAGAGAGGCCCCTAAAACATTGGCTTGAATGCCTAAAAAGAAAAGGTGACATGAGTTTAAAGTTCTCAATCTACCTCGCACACACAACCCAGGTCTGCATCTGACAACGCTACCATTTTCTTTCAATAGTGCCTTATCAGTTTCCACCTTTCTCCCTCTCTGTTCCAAGAATGTAAAAATTCTTCATCTAAATTTAGAGGGAAAAGGAAGACAGATCCCTTTTGAGGATTTCAGAGCTAAGCTTGCCAGACACATCAAGGGGCTCTCAGTTTCTAAACGTGCCTTTTCTGCTGCCGTTCTGTGTCTGGAGACAGTGGCAGCACAGGACTAAGCCTATTTGGTCCTTACCATCATTATAATTCATAGAAAAGATTAGAAAATCAAATGACTAGCACTTTCCAGAATGTTAGGGATGTGACTTAAAACCCACAGCTAGGTAGAGGTTTATTTCCCAGCACGTCAAAATGCCTTTTGGAAATGGAAAAGCATTTATCTAGAAATGCTCTTTCCAAAAATAGGGCACTCCAAGGGATCTCTGTGAATCACTGACAAGCCACACCAGTGACACGGCTCCCACTGTCCCCTCTGCCCTGCACAGAGCCACTGCAACACCCCAACAAAGCTGCTCTGGGAGCATCAGTGTCAGTCATGGGCTGGCTGCGTGCCCAGAGTGTCCCCAGCACAGCTGACACCCCTCATGGAGCAGACACTTCCCCACTCATGCAATATGTAGCTGAAAAGGGGAGGAAATAAAGGACCAGGCAGATATTGGGAAGCAGAGTCTGATACAATCGACACAGAATGTCAGGATGTGAATAAAATGATCTTAATGCTGGTTTACATCCAAGGGTAAGGGAAATGTGGCAAGAAGGAAGCAGGAATCCATGGATGGAGTTTGCCAGGTTGCTCTTTTCAGTTTGAGAGGGTTTGGAAATGAAGAGATGATGTTTGCAAGCACCACACACACAGAGGAGGGATGAGACAGAAAGATGCTCAAAATTGAATGAAAAAATGAAACCAGCTGTATAATCAGGCAGTTGATGCTGACCCCACTAAAGCAAGGAGAAAAGCCATTGGCAGTGAACACAAGTAAGTGTGAATTTGGGGGAAAAAATGATGGAGATTTGATTTGGTTATTTTTTTGAAACTTCTACTTATATCAGAGACTAGACATAAAATCTGAAGCACTATATTAAAATTGTGGGACTTCTACTTAAACAGTCTAGGAATGCAAACTTGGTATCAAGCACAAACCATTTACTGCCACAGGCATTAATCAGGAAGCTCCAGCAATATTTTCTGTTAGAACTATCTGCAGGATCAGATTCCTGTTTCATGGAGGTTTGGATGACTGTCAGGGATTATTTTTTAAAAGCAGCTTCAAACTCTTCTCTAACTTTTTCTATCAATTCTACATGCATGAACATTAAATCTGTAACTGCCACTCCTGTAGAACTCTCGTGCATGTACGTTGACAGATTTAATTTTAGATGTTTCCAAGGATGGATTTTGTACACTGTGGTGTAGATTTGCATGCACAGGTAATTTAGGCATTAGGTATAGATCATGTAAGTTAAATGTGAAATTTCCTCCTACAGACACAAATTGCATATTGCCCTCATTTTCAATAAGCAATTTGGGAAAGTCGAAAAAAAAATAAAATTCCTTTTAGAGAATTGTGCGTAGCAAACTCCTAGGAGTACAGCTGTAATTTGTGATGGAATCTGCTCCAATTCAAGGCAGGCAGTGATGAGCCATGCAAATCCCAGGGAGCACTGGTCAAACAGCAGATCTGTTGGAAAGGATCTCCGTGCCTTAAACCTGTGGTAGATGACAAATCCAATTTGGAAGAATAGTTTCAGGCTGGTTTGAAACTAAGGGCATGGCCCTGTAATCTGGGTGATCCTGTTGCTCTGACTGAGGATTGGAGAGAGCTCTGCTACAACCCTGCTCTTCAAATCAGACGTGTGCCACAGGGGCTCACACAAAGGACAGGAAAGGTGAAGGTGGAAACATGATCTACAAGCAAAGGTCAAAGGAAATGTGGACCTTTAATCTAGAGAAGAGGAAATTAAATAGGGCTGGTAGGTCTTCAGACATGGAAAGACACCAGAGGGGAGCTGTTCTCACTGCCTGCAGGGGCTGGGAAGTGGGAAGCTCTGGGGAAGGCTGTGCACTCTAAACTGGGGGAGAGCTCCATGCAGGAGGAGCTGCCCATCTCTGAAGCAGGGGGGCAGGCAGGCTGGGAAATGCTGCTCACTAGAGGGGTGTGAACAGAGCCACAGGAGTGGGAGCTCAGAGCAGTGCTCTGTCACACACTGGGGGACCTGCTCCATGCTGCAGATTAAATGTGTGCTTCCTCACCTGCCCCTCCTGAACCTGCTTCAACCTGCTCTGCTGAAGCCAGGCTGTGGCAGGAGCACAGGGAGGTTGCTGCAGTAAAGGTGTAGTAAAGGTGTAGTGAAGAGCAAAGGCCAGTGTCACAGAGCAAACTTCACAGGACAGGAGAAAATAAAGTAGAGATAAGTCAAAAGATGCCCTGAGTGTTTTGTACTGTAGGTATACAAGCACAGGCTCTTGAGAGTATGATCTAAGCTTCACTTGATCAAATTAATCACTGCTTGTGGATGATTCTTTTTTAGTATTTATTTTTTAGTTTTACTTACAACCAGACTTTAGACAAGCCAGGTGCACGTGGGAGCCATGCAGTATTAGTCCCTGCCGGTACAGACACCCACAAACCCTGCCCTCTGCAAGGCTTAGGCTTGCAATCACCATACAGACACGTTCTAAATATCATCTCATCTACTTTGTGCATTTTGATATATTATTTTTTAATTTGCTTTCATTAGACAAGCATAGCCACTGATTAATGATCCTGTTTTTCCATCATCTGATGAGAAAAGCACCTAATGAGAATGTTTCTTCTTAAAATTCTGATTTAGAAGGCTGACCTGTGCAGGCAGATCCCACAATCTGTGGAAATACATGGAGATATTTATGTCTGAATGTGGTTATACAGAGGTAAGCTTCTAAATAAAATAAAGGGATGTTTTTCTTTTCAAATGTCCCACAGATGGTGGCAATAAATTCAGCACAAACTTTGTTATCTCAAAAAATCTAAGTATAAATTTAGCTTAATAACCTTTGCAATCTCTCCCATGGGAAGAAACTCCCAGCTGAAACCACCCAACAATTAAAACTGGTGTGAAATTCCAGTGGGAGTTGAAGGGGCTTCCTACATTGCAATCATGTCCCTGGAGCTCTGGGCAGTTCAGGGAAAAAGGAAAACATCTTGGCCATTGAGTGCCCTTTTCTAATAAATAACATTAAACTGAGTGCTTGTAACACATACATGAATCTCTGTATTTCCAGAAATTCTTCCCTGGTCTCATATTGCTCTTGATTAAATTTCATTCTGCAGCCATTACCCAGCCCAGGAGAAAGAAACAAACCAAAACAAACAACCCACACACAGAAAACATTTCCATTTATTTTCTTGGTGAGCAAATAATAAAATCATGATATGGATTGCTGCAGTTGAAAATACTGTTGCAAAAGAGGTGCCTGTCACTAGATGCAAACCCTTCTGTAAACTGGATGAATTGCTGTCTGTGTTTTACAGCTTTAGCTGGGAGTAAACCAACATCTTCCAGACCTGGCTGGGCTGATATCTTACACTGCCCATTAAACTTAAGTGCAGAGAGACAGCAGCAATTCTGTCCCAACCTTAGACACCATTTGTGTTGGTGTAAATACAGAGTAACTCCTCTGAAAAGGTTCAGGTATCACCCTGGGCACAGAATGCAAGGAGTGCACCAGGACAAGAGCTCCTAATTCCATCTCTTTCTCCTCACAGGATCTCAACCCACAAGCAATCAGCCTTTGCTCATAGGTAACCTGAAGGACACAAAATGATGCTGATCCTGCATGATGAGTTACAAGTCAGGAATCGAGGCCTCCTAGGTTGTATTTCCACTTAAATCATGTTAAAGATCTTTATGGCCTTCTCTTTCATCTTTCCTGTATGTTATAGGAAGTTTTCAATCAAGTGCTGCTGTACAAGAATCCCACAACTATTTACCTAATAACTATGCATGCCTAAAATAACTGCTCCTATAAGTGAATATTTTGGACAGGTTTCACCAGTCAAAGCTGCAGGTACTCAAGCATCCCACAGAATGAGATTTTCCAGTCCTGAATTGCAGCAGAACACAGGACTGGCTGAGAGCAGAACTCCAGAGATTACCAAAATGTTGTGGCCTGTCTCTGTAAAGACCAGGTACTCCTCAAAAATGTCTCTGTGACTCTAATAGAATTATCATTGAGAAGTATTTGTAATTTAATAGAATTATTATTCTAGAATTATCATTCAGAACTGTTTGGAATTTAACAGAATTATCATTATAGAATTATAATTACAGAACAGTTTGGAAGAGTTAGGATAGGAGATTTTGGTCCCTAATAAGAAGAAATGCTTGTAGAGAAGATGACAAAGGGTTGGGAGGAATTATCTGAAAGCAGACAAGAATTGCTCTAAGAAACATAGCTTTGAAGTCCAGAAACTGAAACCAAACATGAAGGGATACAGTCCATATGGTCACATTTAAAGATCTGCCAGCAGATCTATTTGGGAACCTGCTTTTCAATACTGGTAACTCATTCAACTGAATTTTGCTTCAGGACTAAATAATTCATGCAAGGTCATAGCATAGAAACCAATTCTATTTTTAAAAAAATCTGTATATAACCAAACTGCTGCTATTTCCACAACATTTCAAATAAACTTAAATCCAACCTCTCTGCTCATAGGAGTCCAGAGAAATATGAATCAAGTTTGGCTAAGAATTGCACAGTCTTTAGCAATTTCAGATTTTCATCTTCAATTCTAATGAAATGCCCTATTTCATGTGAAACTTGAAACATGAAACTCAGTAGAACTTCACTGTATGCTCCTTCATGGGCTCTCCTGCTTTCTTCATTCACTACTGGAACATCCCTTTTACCTTGATTGCTGTTCAAGGAGAAAAGAATCCAAAGCAGAGCTTGGTTTTTGCAGTGCAGGGGAGAGAGCAGGTGTCCATGTGAACCAAGAGCCTGGTGCTGGCAGTGTTTGTGGTGAGATGACTGCAGATGTGATGCCTCCAGCTTGCAGAGCTGTCCCTGGGGCAGCACCAGCACAGAGCTAAGAGTGAGCTGTTCTCAGGACATTTTGGGTGTGGTACTGTGGGGGGAAAGCTCTGTGATTTCTGCAAGCTGAGCTCCAGCCTCCAGTGGCTCCTATGAACACTCAGCCTGCCTGATGGCACCTCTGGCTTTTCCCTGGTGTGATGTGCTGCACGGTGGACATCTGCCTCATTAAACCTTATTAAAGCCCTTCCTTCTGCCTCTGCTGAAGCTCATTGCAACCCCAGCCTTGGGTGACCCTCCAGAGGGTTTTCTCTTCACTTTTCCTGAGTCACTGCACTGCTCCCTGAGGAAAAAGGGTCTAGCAAATTGACCCACAGCAAACAGACCCCTTAAGGACCCCTGTGCTTGTTCTGGCAGAACAATCCTCAGCTGACTGCTTAAAGCAATGCTGTGCAGCTGTAAAATGGGTCACAGAGGGCTCGGAAGTTGATTCATCTTTTTAAACACACAGATATCAAAATAAAATGAAGCAGGGAACATGCTGACCACATACTGCTGGGAAAAGACAGAATTATAATGGGAAACTTGGCAGTGAATTTCTCAGGCAGTGGTGCTTTTGGTTGTAAGGAAACCAAACAGTAGAACATGAGAAATGTGCAGAAGAGGAAAGGTTTTATCAATAAATTCAACTAGCTTGCAGCACCTTTGGGTTAGAATCAGCCTCTACTTTATACTTAGTTAACCTCCTCTTTAATCTATCTACTTGAGGTCCAATTCCATTCTTGGTGAACCAGTGGGAGGTCTAAAGGAAATGGAGTTACTCTGCATTTACAATTACATCACTGGGCTAAGTCAAGACTCGTGATGGTATCCTAAGGCTCTTCACATGCTTGGAAAGTGGGAAAGGTTCCTCTTTCAAGAGCTTCCTGACAGGTCATGGAGAAAAAAATCCCCCAAGCAGTGGTGCATAGGGATCCTCCTTTGCCCTGTTCTTTGGACATAAAACAACTCATATGGAAAAGAAATCAGCTCCCCTTAAAATGGCAGCACATGAACCCTCTCATTCTGCTGACCTGCTGAACACCTTCCAGAAAAAAGCACCAAGATGAGGCAAGGAAGAACTGCAGGAAGGGGCAAAGGAGGCAGTTCCTGGAGCAGCAGACCAGGAGGGGCTGTCAGGGCTGATGTGGCCCTTTGGGCAGCCCGGTGGGTGTCAGAGCCCTGGCAAGCCTGGCAGGTTCTGGAGAAAGGGTTGGTGTCAGTGAGAGTGCTCCTGCTGCTTCTGAGAGCTGGAGAGGGCAGAGCTGTTCCTGCCCACAGCAACAGCTGCCTTCCCCAGCCCTCTGATGGCACCAGAGGCCTCTCCTCACTTCTCCGGGACTTTTTCCTCACATCATTGATCCAGCCTTCTCCTCCCCCAGATCCTCAGACAACCATTATCACGGCAGAAACAGCTTGGCCCTGATTGCTTCCCAGCCCCTCAATCTTTAGGCAACAGATGGCTCTGGAAGTACTGATGTGTGAAGCATTTTCATGTGCCTTAACAACTGCCTTAATTATGCAGCATTGTCATTAGGACTGGACAGGTGATTTAGATCTGAATATCTGAACCACTTCATCATCCAATGATCTAAACCAACACTCAGAACCTGGCAGCTCCAGGAACAGGGATGTTTGCTGGGATAATGTCAACTCCCAGGTGTCAGAAGCCTTAAGGTTTTTAAAAAGCTTACATCCATGGCTGAGAAATTCCCAACAATAACATTCAGGTGTGAATTTCCCTGAAGTGTGGCTACAAGCAGTGGACAATTAAAACGGTGCACTTGGGATGCTCTGTATTTGTCCATTAGCATTTACAGAATCATAGAATCATTTGTGTTGGAAAAGATTTCTAAGATCATCAAGTCCAACTGTTTCTCCAGCACTGCTGTGTCCATCCCCAAACCCTGTCCCCAAGTGCCACATCTACACAACTTTTGAATGAATGCCTCAGTGGTGACTCCATCACTTCCCTGGGCCACATGTTCTGGTGCTGGACAGCCCTTTTGGTGAAGAAATTTTTCCTGATATCCAATCTAAAGATGAATATCCAGTTATAAACCATAAGTGACATATCTGTGGACATTCATATGTTTGCAGGCACAGCTACAGGTACAGTGGGAAAATGGAGAAAACAGCATGCAACTGGGAAAATAAAGCACATTCTGCTGGAAAGACAAGGATAGATGGAGTGGTTAAAAAAAAGGAGAGAAACAAAAAGAAAAAAAAAATAAAACAAAGCACAAAATTACCACAGGGTGAACATGCTCAAAAAACCTCATCCCCAGTCAAGTACTTACAAGTAATAGGAGTAGGAATATGCATTTCTTCTAAATATTGATGGCCAGTCAGATGAACAAAATGTCCAAAAGGAGAAAAAGAGAAAAACACATAATTAGACTTAGATGAACTCCAGGTTTCTTTTTCAATATACAAGTATTTGTGCTATTTTCTGTACTGAGATCCTGTTTGCCTACACTTGTTTCAGGAGCTGTATGTTGGTGAGGAATAAATAGAAACTGAACTGGAGACAGGTTGTGTTTCCACTTCTGCCACCATGAATAAATCCCCTCACCTTTAATTGCCTCACTTTATCATGTCAGTACCATGGGCAATGAGACTTAATTTTGCCTCTCAAGTGCTTCGATATTTTTGAAATGGAAAGAAAGATGTCAGAGCTATTAATACAAATAACAATAAATAGGGAAGTGACAATGTAAGAGCGCCACAATTTTGGAATATTTAGACAATGAGCAAATTGTCTAATGATAAATCAAGCTTCATCAAACTCTAAAATGCAAATAGTTCATTAACAATTCAAGCATCACTCCATATTTATAGCTGAGCACTGGGGGCATGCATTAGCTTTCTGCATCACTGTGATTAAGCATTTTCTACCACAGTTTCTCAACAATTCATTTCACAACATTTTGAGCAGCACCACAAACTGAGCCTTGGCAATCAGTTGTAGCTTAAGGAGTTATATTTACCCTTTCATAGCTGGAAAGGGGCTTCTCTGAAAAGACTGGTTCATGACAGACCTAGCCCAGGGTATTAGAGATTCACCACCAGCCACAAGAAGCCACAGAAGCAGCAGCAGTGGTCAAGACAGAGAAGATGAAACACAAACTTCAACGTATTGCACAGCTTCAAAATCCCATCCTTGAAGATACTAGGATGACTAGGAATCACTTAGAAATACAAATGCAGGTTTCAAGTGTTCTCTTTGTGGTTGCTCTGAACACAACTTCCATAAGCAGACATGGAAACCAGGCTCAGCTCAGTCACTCTGTGCACAATCACCCTCTGAGCTGTGCACATGGGGTAAAGAGCAGCTCATGAGGATTAAACTGAAGAGGCATGGTTTTCCTGATGATGGCCTTTGCTATAAAGCTGCTATTTTGGCCAGGTTCCTGATGATGCCACGTTATTTGAAGGGCACTGATTCCATGATACACCTGGATGTATTTTAACTAAATGCTATTATCTCCTGAAGGCAGCAATTTTACAGGCCCTAGCAATGCACCAGTTAAAATACAGTCATTGCCACTGAGCTTCCCTGTGAAAATCCAAATTCCACTGAGCCTCTAAACAAAGGGAAACGTGACCAAGATGTAGAAAATGAGAACACATGCAGGTGAACCCCTGAAATCCCCAAAATGATTCCATTGAACCAAGCCCTGGGAGGGGCCAGGACCAGTGCTCACATGGCTCTATTGACTGGAAGTGTTCCCTTGAATATCCTCCTGTTCTTTCTGCTGCTCTCCTGTCTGGGCCACAGACATCTGGGACCCCACCAGACTCTCAGGCCTCATTAAAAAGCTGCACATCCCTCCAGGCTGCAGAGGAAAGCTCAGAAAGGTTTGCTCCACAAGGATAGAAAATAAAGGAAGACAAACAAAAGGAGGATTGTGTTTTGAAATTGGACATTTTGGCTCAAAATCTTCCAAAATATGCAGCCTGAAATAAGGACTTACTAAAGAATATTCCAAAGCTTAACTGTGAGAACTGATCAGAGTATGGTTCAGCAAAAACATGACCTGGTCCTAGAATGTACAACACAGCCCAAACGCTGCCTGTCTCCCACCTGAAACAGGGATGGAGGGGACACTGGTCACTCAGTGTGCAAATGTCCCCTTTCCTAATTCTGTCCTACAGCTTGGGTATGTTCTGCCCAAGAGGCTTTGGGGTTTTATTTAATTAGTTTAAGGTAACCACCTAAATCCTAATCTAGAATAAGGAGCTGAGTTTTCATAGGAGGAAATAATCCTAGACCCTACAGAGACCCAAATCTCCATTTTTGCTACCGACAGCAGTTTAAAGAACTTATTTACAGTGCATCCATGACAGGCTGTCTGATCCTATTTATTCAGACTTATATCTAAAGGGGTCAGTGGAGGCTTTGTCTGCTCAGACACACCAGCCTGAGAGGTGTCACATTCTTCACTCCAGGGAAGTACAAGTCACGATTACACCAGAATTAAAACTGCCCAGATAAGATCAGAACAGACCAAAATCAGATACTTTGGGAAGGGGCAAAATCAAAGGGTATTTTCTCCAGAAAAAAATATCTTGTTTTTCTTGTTTTGTTTTGTTTTTACAAAATGATTTTGTATACTCTGTTACACAAATGTATTTACATAATATTAAGGAAAAAAACAACAAGCTCCTTAGAGAATTAGAAATATTTTCATACAATAAAAATGAGATATTTCAGGATATGTATCTGTTAATGAAAGAATGTTGTTCTGCCTTTTTTGAGCACATACACTCATAAGCGCTTGGATAACCACCTCTAAATTACCAGGGTAAATTATCACAGAATCACAGAGTGGTTTGGGTTGGAATAGACCTTAAAGATTATTCCAAACCCCCTGCTATGGGCATGGACACTTTCCACTGTCCCAGGGTGCTCCAAGCCCTGTCCAGCCTGGCCTTGGGCACTGCCAGGGATCCAGGGACAGCCCCAGCTTCTCTGGGCACCCTGTGCCAGGGCCTGCCCACATTCAGAGTGAAGAATTTCTTCCTGATATCCAATTTAAATTTAATCTCTTTCAGTTTGAAGCCTGTATGAACAGGATATCTCCTTGTGTGAAGTTTCTCTCCATTATGTAGCAGCAAATTTTATATTTCATATACATGTAATGATGATACTATGGCTTAACTCCTGGAGTTAGTGGGCTCCCAAAACCAAGAAAATAAACTGTTAATGGTTTTGATTTTACATACTGCAAGACAGTCATGTTCAAAACAGAAATATATATGTACACACAATTTTGACATAGATATATAGATAAGGAAACTTTAGCAAATTTTAGACAACCCTAAGTTGCAACCAAAGCTTTCAGACAACAAATATAACATCAAAAATTTTCCACTGTGTAAATACACTGGTTGGCTCAATTTAGCTTCACATATCTGACTGAACCCTCTAAAACTTTATCAGCCCCCTGAAAGTTTTGAGTTCCTGGAATTTTGCAATTTGTTCTGCTGAAACTGTGAGCAGCTGAGCACTGCTTGCTCATGCTCTGTGCATGAAAGGTTCCAAGCAGCGTGCTGCCAATCTGGTGAGTGTCAAAGAGGCTCCTGATGATACCAATGTTCATCTCAAACCTATGTCTTCCTTCTCTTCTAAGCCCTCTCTGCTTCCTCTGCTCTCTGTTAACAAAATGCTTCATCCAGGAAGTCCTGTGCCTGTTCCCAATGAACTGTGATGCCCTGGACAATGGACAAATGTCATTGGGACATTTTCCAGCTCCATTTGAAGGCATTTCAAGTTCAGCTCATTAAATTATTTTTCTGAATTGTTGCCTTGCAAGGCTGCACTATTTGTACACCAAGGCCCTGGTGCATTGGGAAGGGAACTGTTTTTAAAATGAGGCTAGTGCAAAATGCAATGCAAGAGCTTAAGCTCCAAATGCTCCTGTTTGCAAAACAAAAAGAGAACTCTTGTTGAACTGCTCTCTCAGAAGAGCTCAAGCTTTCAGCTCTGCTCCTCCAGAAGTTCCAATCAATTTGTGGTCCAAATCAGCTTCTCCTTTTATAAAAGCTGCTCCCAACCCACACTAGTTTACAAATGCAATGAGCCTGGCAGGCTCAGGTTCATCCTCAGGGAGCACTTGTCCATATGCAGCTCCGAGCCCCAGCTGGACGTGGCTGGTGGTGCCCACCCAAGGCAGCCCAGAAGGGATGTGATCAGCAGCTCTGGAGGTGCTGGATGTGCTACAGCCTCCCAAACCTCCTACTGCACTCAGAGCTTCTAAATGAGAAAAGATTTTAAAGTCAATGAGCCAGTTTATTCCTTATTTCAGTGTCTTCCAGCAGGTATCCTTGCAAATTGCAGCAAGCAGACACAGACTGCAGGGATTCTGCTTGTCTGCCCTGGGAGGGGCTATGGAAACAACACAGAGGAAACTGTAATTTTCCAGCTCTAGGGAAAAAATGGGAGAGTTTAGATTTCTAATACTCCCACTCACCTCCTTTCCAATGTTAACTTTGAAGCAAATTGCCCAGGTTTAAAGAGCCTATGGCAAAACCAGCTAGAGCAAAGTTCTGTGCATGGGACATCACACCCAAATTCACCAAACATTGCTGCTCCAGGGACCTGGCAAGTCCAGCTGAAGGTCCTGTGCACTGTCTCAGGGGCCAGCTCAGCTCAGCAGGAGCTTGGGAACTTTCACACAGAGCAAACAGATCCTCAGTGTCCAACCTCTGGGACTCATTCTGCATTAGGAGTAATTTTGCCTGGGGGTTTGTCTGTGTTATCTGGGAGATAACAACTTAGGTTGCAGCAGTCATGACAGCCAAAGCATCAGAAAACTCAAGTGTTGGAAAAAAGGTTGGGATGAAGCAGCCACAGCTTCTCTGGGCAACCTGTGCCGGGGCCTCACCTCTCTCACAGGGAAGATTGGATATTATTTCTTCCTAACATCCAGTCTAACCCTCCTCTCTGTCAGCCTGAAGCCATTCCCCCTGTCCTGTCACTCCAGCCCCTTGTGAGCTGTCTCTCTCCATCTTTCTTGTAGGCTCCCTACAAGTACTGGAAGGGCACAGTTGGGTCACTCCAAACCTTCTCTTCCCCAGACTGAACATCCCAAGTCTCTCAGCCTTTCCTGATAGGAGAGGTTCTCCTTTTATCCCCTGTATCCCATGCTACTTTGTGACTTATCCCTTGACATTAATTATCATTATTTCCTTGCAGTAACAACCATTATTTCATTGCTGGATCTCCCAGAACTGCTATTTCTTCTGGGCCTACCACCCCTAGTGTCAGTGTTATGTACACAGACATTAACTGCTGCTCTCTGTCGCACAGAAAGAATGTTTTATCTTTATTTATTCTTCCTTTGGAAATTACAACAAGAAGTCCAAGATGGAAGCAAAGCAGAAACTTACCTTCTTTTGATGGTAAGCATTGCTCCTAAGAGGATAATAACAAACATCAGGAGACCAGCTATAACTCCAGCCATTTTCACTGTGCTGTCAACTTGCTTTTCAGGTTCCACTGCATTGGAATTCTGGGTGGAAGCTCCTTAAAAGATGGAGGGAGAGGAAGGACAAGATAAAAAAAGAAGAATTTTTAGGCAAACTGTGCAATGATCCACTTTAAATATTCATTTGAAAGCCTAACAACATATTTGCAATCAAATTGCAATAGACAATTGTCCATCTAACCAAATCTGCCTTTAATGAGGGCTAATGACAGATAATTCAGAGCAGTAATAGGGTGTAAAATCCCAGTGTAGTGCAAATGACTCTAATATTTTACTAAGTTTTACTGTAATGGGGCATTTACTCTTCTGAAGCACTCAGCATGCACCCAGAAACAGGAGAACAGTTCTGATTTTAATCTCAAATAGTTTAAATGGACTTGAAATCCTTACTCACTGAAATAGTGAACACAGTAACATGTAATTATAATAATACTTCGGGCAGAAACTTTTTTCCCTCCAAAATCAGCTCACATTTGTCTTTCTCAGTGTATTGGAGGCCTGGCTTTTTTAAACATCCCATTACAGATATAGATGTAACAAGCATTAATGCAGCATATAGAGCAGCACTCTTCACACAGAATCATGGAATGATTTGAGTTGGAAGGGACCTTAAAGCCCATCTCATCCCAACCCCCTGCCATGGGCAGGGACACCTTCCACTAGACCAGGTTGAACCTTGGAGCTCCATCCAGCCTGGCCTTGGACACTTCCAGGGATGGGGCAGCCACAGCTTCTCTGGACAAGCAATTCCAGTGCCTCAGCACCCGTTATCATCACACACCAGGCAGGACTTCTTCAGCCCACAGCAGAGAACATAATTTCTGTTTGAAATATTTCTGTTTTGGTTGGTTGGTTTGTTTTTTTAACAAGTGAAATCTACACACCTAAAATAAAACATATTTAGGACCTTATTTGTGCAGCATTTCTGCTCTAACTGAGCACCTTGGAGACAGCTGCCCTCTACCCTATTGTTGAGACCTCATTAGTCCTCATTACAGACCTCAGCTCCGCCGACTTCGCTGCTTGCTGCACAGAATATTTCCAGATACAGCTTAAGCCACTGAGCTTGATTTAGAAAGCCCCACAAGATTTGACTCATGGCTACTCTAAAGACTAAATAAGCCTATCTTCATTATATTCCTGTTACACTTAACTACTCCTAAAAATATCACCGCTGCAGTTCACAAAGTTAAATGAATTCATGTTACACGAGATCCACTCTTATCTTGGGCTTCACCTTTGCTGCTGCAGTCAGCCAGGTCTTCCTCTGCAGCTTAAACATAGGGAAAGGGAATCAAAGGTGAACACAGAGGGCTGCCATCAGAAGACTGTAATGTTTTGCTCTTTTAACAGCTCTGTGCTGCTGATCTTCAGGAAATCTGAATCACTTCTGTTCAAAGTCACTTGCTTGGGGAGATAATAGTCAGTCCAGTCCATGTGTTGGTGAGACAGTAGTGTTATTGTCACTGGGGTGTTGTTTTGCCTTTTGCCACACGTTAAACTGCATGTGCTTTAAGAGATGATGCAGTGATAAAAGCATGATTTCACTTCTCCTACAGCTAAGCTGTTAATCTAGTTTACTCAGAGCAAAACACTAAATTTACCAAGCAAAAAGGGCTGGCTTTTGGAATCACACGTATCATTTTCAGCTTTTGCCCCTGACAACTCTACTATTCTCCTGCATTCACCAATTTGCCCATTCAGTTAAGAGCTCACTGATAACTTCTGTGCTCACAGGTCTGAAATGCATTAATGGGACTCCTGAGCATGAGAATAAAATAACGGATCAGTTGCATATTTCCATCTTTATTTGACAAGCTCTCCCACAATCCTGCAGTAAATGTGTGCAAGAGGTGAGCTACACACCATCAGACAGGCAATCCCCACGCTGTCACACAACAAAGGCAATGAGAAAGGTACAATTTCTCCCTGAAAATGGCTAAAACTCTATTCATTGAAGTGAAAGTCAGAAGTACTCCAAATTATCCTTCAGCTGAGCTGCAGTTACTCTTATGACCCTAAATAATAGGTGTTGGAGAAATGGTTTTCTACTATAAACAGCACAGTCAGACGCCCCTCATTTTTGTACCATCTGAATACCCTCATGAAGTGTGAGCTGTGCTAGAAGAAATAAGAATGTGCTGTCAACTCCATCTTCTGACCCACCAGATTGGTTTGATTTTGTCAGGCTGCTGCTCGTTACTCCAGGCAATGTGTGGTCAGAGTGTTTTCATCTGATATTTCCCACCCCACTGCAGGCTCCTGCAGTTCCAGGAGGAGAAGAAAGGCTCATTATCCATCCTGACACCTCCACTCTGTGGTGACTGATTCACTCCAATCTTCTGGGCAACTCTATCTCTCTTGGCAAAGGCCAGCAATTCCTTTAGGCTACCAGCCCAACCATTTGTAAGTTGTCTCAGCTAATAGTGCCTAGGAATGGAGAATATGACAGTGTCAGCAAATTCCTGGCTCTGGGATTCTCAAAGCCTTGCAGTGAAACATAACTGCAAAAGGCCATTGTTTTCCTGCTGTTCTGGCATATTTTCCATGCAGATAGCTACATCTCCTCTGGCTGCTCTGGTTTCCCACCTGCCCCAGCACCAGCTGTAGGTAAGAACATTCCTGTCCTGGCAGGAGGAGCTCTGTGAGCTGTTTCTCTCAGGACATGACTTCTGCTGCTCCTAACAGAAACGCTGTTTTGGAATTCACTTTTGCTTCTCTCCTTTACACAAATGCAGGATCTGAAATCCTCTGAGCACAGCAGCCCATAAAAACTGCTCAGATGGCCATTTCCTGCAAATATCTTTAAACACACTTGCAAATCTCTGCACTACTGTACTTGAGGGGCCACCCTTTTCTTTCTGAAAAACCATGCTTATAGATTGCTGGCATTAAAAAGGAATGAAAACAAAATATGACTGTATTTTCTAGTGGTTACTTCCATCACATTTCCTGGAATGAATTGTTCCTTGTAACAGGAGCTGGATGCTGGAATAGTAAGACACAGAGCAGGTCACCACTGTTTTTAGTGTGTGTATTTCAGTGGCACCCAAAGCCCCCACAGAGGTCAGGACCCCATTACTCTGCACTAACACAAACTAGGACAATTTTCTGCCCTAAGCTTGCTTTCTTAATAAGAAAGGCAAATGACAGCAGGCAATGAAGACTTCAGGTCCCCTGACTCCCTGTCTGTGCCTGATCTACTCCACCAGGCCACTGCTCTCACAGATACTCATTTCTGTGGTGCACAAAATGCACCATCCCAGGAGCCAGAGCAGTGGCCTGACTCTGCCTTTCACAGGCACTGACACTCACCCAGCACTCCACTGCCCAGTCAGAGCTATTTCAACATTTTTCTTCTTTCCTAGCAACCCAACTGACTTTGTTTCTCTTTAATCCCTTCCAGAATTCCCAGATCCAGCATCTTGCAGTGAGCCAGAAGACAGTACAGGGAGCACATTCATAGGAGATACAGTTCTGGTGATGCAAAGAGATACAAAGAGAGCAGGGCAGGAGCAAATGGCCAATTTCCCAGAGCTGTCCAGCTCATCAGCCCACGAGAAGTCAGGTTTCTGGATCATCACACACTGATGGTTTAATTAAGGTTTAAATTAAGGTCTAATCTGGCCATGCTGCTGTTGATTCATAGAATCACAGGATATGCTGAGCTGGAAGAGACACATCAGGATCCTTAAGCCCAGCCCCAGCCCTGCACAGACCCCCTAACAACCCCACCCTGGGCATTCCTGGGAGTGGTGTTCAAACCCTCCTGGAGCTCTGGCAGCCTCGGGGCAGTGCCCATTCCCTGGGCAGTGCCCTCTGGGGGAAATCCAGCCGTGGCATCTCAGGGAAAGATACCATGGCAATCTCTCTCCCAGCACTTTCTGCACAGGTACATTATATGAAAA
The DNA here is from genome assembly GCF_036417665.1 of Passer domesticus. NCBI lineage: Eukaryota > Metazoa > Chordata > Aves > Passeriformes > Passeridae > Passer > Passer domesticus. The sequence continues at coordinate 4,237,282 of NC_087489.1, read as the reverse complement.
TAAGCCACAAAATATAAAGCAACCTCCTCTGTGGAGGTGGCACTCTGAAAAACATCCAGGAAAGAATGATTACTGAGTGCATGTAACTAAGCAGGGCTGATAACACAAGTTTCTTCCATAAAACCTATTTCACAAACTGCAATTTGAAACATTCTTTACTTCAGGCAGCAATTACAATACAGCATTTTTAAAAAAATGACACTGCCAGGAAAAAGAATTCAAGAGAGCAATAAGCAGGAGGAAAAGTCAGGTATTTATGTGAGATTTCCAGCTGGTGAGACACAAAGTCCTGCAGTGGTAGGGGCATCACAATCACCAGTAGCCAAGACTCTGGAGGAGAGAGAAGTATCCCAAGGCTTAACAGGAGAAGAAAAGAAATCAAATAAAATTATTCTAAGGACAGCTGGGTCAAATATTTAGAGTCCAGGAAAGGGCAGTGCAAGTGTGAAGGAGGGATAGATGAAATGAGAGAAGCAACAGAAGAAAACAGAAGCCACCACCAGGAGACAGAAAAGACCCAGCAAGGGGACAAGTCTGGCAATGATGAGGTTTGGTTTCAAAATTGTAGCTTCTTCAGAAAGAAATCCACTCTTGGAACAAAAAACAATCAGAAAAATTACTTCAGAGCATTATTTAATCCAGAAAAATTAATGAAAAATATTGGGCTCCCAGTCATCATGCGTTGAAATGATCTGCACAATCAGAGTAATTTCTTTGCAGCACATAATGGCCAGGCAGTGGGCTGAATGTAAAATCTCCTAATAGACCCAGAGGCTTGTATTCAAAAGACAGCTATTCTCAAATCACTTGTAAACACGATTTCCTTTATTTATTTTTTTATGGTGCTTTCAATGTGAGTGGCCTACAAATTATTAAAGCAGCTCTGCATGCAGGAATGTTTTCCCTCATGTTTTCAGTTCCTGATGATATCTATATCTGTAAAACACAGTCTGGGGTGCAAACACAAGGGCAGACAGGTACCTCCAGGAGTGATAACACTGAGATAAAGGTGGAAAGGCATTTTTTTACATCGTGATGTGGAAACACCCAGCACCAGCCCAGGGTGGCAGCTGACCACACCCTCCAGCAGTTTATTGGCACTGAAACCAATCTGTGCATGTTGCTGGTGCCTCCATGTACCATGAGCCAACAGAGTGGAACAGCTCATCACATCTGGAAGGCGGATTCCTCTCTGGCTATTTCTTTGTTGCAATTCATTAAAAAATAGATATAACAAAGAGGATCACCACACACAATGTCACCACACCAATTTTCCACCTCCAGTTATTGAAGACTGCAAACAGCACAGGCTTAAGACTATAATGAGACACACTCATTTCTTTAACAAAGCTCAGAAGGAATTGACAGAATGATGAGAGCCAAAAGCTTTCAACCATATTCTGAGCAGAGGGAGCAGCAAAACAAAGCAGTCCTGGAGAGAAAGACAGACCAGAATTTGTATGAGGGATTTTCAGGCTTACAGGTGGAATCTGGAGGAGGATGAGGGTAAACACACAGTGAGACATCAAGATCAGCATTGCTAAGCTGAATGAGAATTAAAAAATAGCTGTAAGTGAATAATTGATTCTGGAGATACCAGGCAAATCCAGCACAAAGGCTATTATTTTTTCCTCTTCTCTCTTCAGAACGGGAACCCTTAATTTGTGCAAGAAGCAGATATATGGTCCCCAAGAATAAGAAAGGTTAAAACATTTCCCTGAAAGAGGAACTCAGCTACAGAGAGCTGCTGTGATGCCAACAAGTGATGTGATTGTTTCAGGGGTGAGAGCTTGTTTCTGTTTTAACTCTTCACTTTTGCAGAACTGTATTTAAAAACTAGCTCAAAATTATAGAAATGGAAAACAAGTACAATTACTAATATGACAAGTTCAAATTTACATATGTGACAATTTTTGTGACGTCTTAGGCACAGGAAGATCAACCTTTTGACTGATAAAAGGCAAAAACTTCTCAGTGTCTGACAATGTTATGGATATATAAGAGACTCACCACAATTACTGACTTTTTCCCCATTCAGCCCCCTCTAAGTAGTTACCCTGCTCTCATCATGATCACCATGAAAAATCCACACCCACAGCAGCTGCAGAAGCTGCAAAACCGGTGAGCAAAGCCCAGAAATTGAACACTGAAATAAAGTCACCGTTTGAGCCCAAGTGGATGAAGGTGCCTCAGGTTCCAGGGTGACCTACAAACACCTGAGAGGCTGCACCCCGAGCCTGGTGAGCAGCATGGACAGGAGGAATCTCTCTTCCAGCCCAGGGGAGTCAGCTGGGCAGTGTCAGGAGCCTGTGTACACACACTCTACGTGTGCTGCATGAACACCAGCACACTTCCTGTGCTCTGCCAAGTTGAAGCAGCACTTTCAGACAAGACTGGAATGAAGATTTCCCTTTTCCTCTACAACAACACTACAAAACAGCCTCACACCTGCCTTGTAATTTGATCAGATATCCTAATGCAACCATACAGTTTTAATGTCCAGCTCCTGGAAGAAGCTCAAAAGCTTGTTAATATCAACCCTGTTTCTGAATACTGGCTTATAAAAAAATCTATTTAAGAAATGAGACATCATGTATTTGTAACAGTCCTGGGTCTGTCATGCCTATGGAAGTGTTGTTAAAGGATGCTGATGTCAGCAAAATTAATCCACAACCATCAGAGGTTTATGTCCAAAAAGGAGACAGAGGAGTCCTTTTACTTTATTTGAATAAAGGCAGAGGTTATGAGGCATTCCCTGGGATCTCTCTCTTTCCCCACTGGCTGAGGTACTTGAGAGGTTCAGACTTCCCACAACACCTGACAATGAAGATTTCCCTCTAATGTATAACCATCCTTTTTAATTTTTTATTCTTATGGAATTTAGGGGTTCTCCCCATTGTTTCTTTCATCTTGCAATATCCAATTTCATTATCAGCAAACCTACAGTTTGTTTGTAAAGGCAAATATCTTTTTCCATTCACCAATCAGTGGAATCCTTCCCATTGTTTCTTTTGTCTCTCAGTGCTGGTTTTACCTACCAGCAGATCCACAGCTTGTTTGTAAAGACAAATCTGTCATTTTTCTTAAAAATAATAAAAATAATAATCTATTTAAAAAAAATAAAGAAAATAATAATCTATTTATGAAAATAATTTTATGTGATCTGCAGTACCTGCCCAGTGGCTGACGCACCTTAGAAAGGATCTGCAGGAATCAGGAAATGGAGACAAAATGCTGATCACCCAAATGAGTTGGTGTGAGGGTCAGGAACATGAAACCCCATTGCCTTCTAAAACATGAGAGTTCCCTCCTGCCTGCCCCCTCCTCAGCCCCTGTGCAGAAGAGGCTCCAAGGGACATTCCAAAAAAGATCTTCCTGCAAATTTTCACGCAGAAGAGATGAAAAACAAGCTGCTACATTTCCTAAGTGAGGAATTATCCAAAGCTGCCTAATGCATTCAAACTAAGTAAAACAAAATCAAAGGAAACCTTTTATTAATTTGACCTTCCCTTGTGGCTTTCCTGTCCAACTACTGACTTTTTTTAATTTCCACTCCTTATCTGGCTACCAGTTTATCTGCAAACAAAGGTGGATGCACACTGGCCCAGGGCCAGCCACAGCACACAGCCAAGACCATCCTTTCCCACCAGGTGGGACTTGAAAAGGGACAAGAACCTCCACACTGCACCAGGTAAATCCTTGCCTGCTTTGGCTCCTGGAGGGCTTGGCTCACACAGTTATAATATATTTTATTTTTTTTCTCCAAAGACCTTTCTACCCTGAAGCTACTTGTGTCCTGGCACTGGATGCTTTGAATTACAAAGGTGATGTTTTCTCAGTCTCCTGTTGCTAAACTATCTGAAATTTTATCTTAAACTCTGTGCTTCTTCTCCTCTTACTTCCAGCTGCTTATTTTAATTGGGGAGTCCAGGATTAGGGCTGGGCAATGCTGCAGAGCTCTGGAGTAGATAATGACCTCTGGATACAAGGCTGGAGATACCAAATTCAGTTCACTCCTGGCCTCATCCCATTCTGCACCAGGTTCTGCACTAATTCAAAGCTGTGCCCTGGGATAAGAAAGCCCCTAAAGGGATTGTGGTGCATGAAACTAGTGCTAAAAAATAACTTTTAGAAGGCAGAAATTTGTTCAGGGGGGAAAAAACCCAACCAACCATTTTCACGCATTCAACTTAAAAAGTGTTATAAACTCCTCTGAAATAAATAGCACCAAACAGAATAAACCTGTCAAAGGAATAATATTCCAGTGTATTAGAAGACAAAATGCAGCAACAAACAGATTTGAAGTGGGATTAGATCTGTTTAAAAAATACATTATCTGTCTACAAAACCAGAATGTATTCCAGGAAACAAAAGAAGTCTCTTCAAATGGATTTGAGGGAGCAGGAGTTATTAAATCAACAGTTTTCACGTGCAGCAAAATTGTGTGGGAACAACAGGAACTTTTTCCATCCTCATTTTCCACTGATTTTTTGGCAGTCTCCCTCCCCCATCCCAAGATTTTCCTGGTCACATTTCAGACCCAGGTTCTTTACTGAGAGATCAACACTCTCCCAGGAAGTTTCCTTCTTCCCATGCTGATGCACTACCAAAAATCAGGACCATTTGAACTTCCCAGTAGTCCCAGCACCTTCCTGGCCCTGTATCATCACAGCTGAAATAATTGCTGGGTGAGGAAGTCATAACTAGGCAGGAACAACCATGCAGCACTGGGAGGGAAGTGTTCCTAGATAAATGTAATCCATCTAAAAACTGAAAAAGCAACCCTCCTTTCCCATTAATCTCAGGTAATACTGCCACATTCCAGCCACTCATTCTGTGCACATCAGGCTGAAATGAAGTAGAAGAACTTAATTCCACAAGCTGATGGAATCTCCCTTCCATATTTAAATTTTCTGAAGTTAATGATATCCTGGTCCCAGTGTTGCATATGCTGGGGCAACTTTATGGCACACAGACCTCCCAGCTCCTTCTGATGGAAACTGCAAACCCCTTGAGAGGTTCTGAACCTCCCCACTGTGAGTGATTTGGTGCTGCTGAGGCTCAATTCTGCAGCATCTCTGGCTCCAGCAGAAGTTTCTATAGAAACTACAGTTTCTATAGATCCTCTGTTCCTCTACAGAGAGCTTACAGAATCAAGTTTTCCTTTTCTTGCCACCATTTCTCCAACAGCAGGACTCAGCTGTCTATGAATATACAAATAATCAGCCACAGAAAATGGCACAGCTCCTTTAATTGGAAATGCAAGCTCAGCTCCATGCACACTCAGGAGATCCATGGGACTCTTCCATCACACTCAGGTGCTGCTGTGAAGATTTAGGAGGTGTTGAGCCCTCAGCTGACCCTCAGCACAGACAGATCACCTCGGCACTGAAGGAGTGCCATGAAACACTGCCCTCCTTTATACTCTAGTTGGAGCAATTGTAAAAGTATTTTCTCATGCAAAGCAAGCGTTAAACAAGAAGTCATGGAGCTGCTCAGACCTCTGGAAGTTTGACCAGTTTTCCTTTTTCTGAACTGATAATCACCTGTGCTCAAGAGGCTGGGCGGGTTTCGCGTGGTCACCTGTTGTCTACCTATCACTGCTAAGAACAAGCAAAATGGTTCCCAGGCAGCATGCACGAGACAAAAAAAAAGGGAAAAAAATAAAAATGTACCTCATAATGGTTATTATAGTTCCATTCTTTCATTTGCAAGAACTCACATTTTAAGGAAAGAAGAAATGAGTATCGGGAGATAAGGAACCATTAATGAGCCCTCTGCCTTGGTTTCAATTACACTGTGAAATTAATTTAATGCACTTTAGGAATACAAGAGGTAATCGCTCTCTCTTGGTAAGAGGTTGCAATTTTCTCTAATAAAGTGTCGATATAAATATGTTGCTTTAAGACAGGGAGAACAAGTCAGTTAATTCAGAAAGAATGGGACATATTAAAACAAATGCTGTCAAGGAAACCAAATGGCAAAACCTATAAATAACCCATCGGAATGAAAATTGTATGGCAGAGAGCTGGTAAATTGGGGTTTAATTATAAACATTTTTAAAGACTGTTTTATGTTAATGAGATGCATCCAAGTGTCTAATGCTGTGAAAGATAACATTAGTCCAGTAATTAAAAAAAAAAAATAGCCCATGTGAGGAGGGAAGTGGCAAGAGATTTGAGACCAACGAATCTGAAAATAAGTAACATACGTACATACAAAAGGTTCATAATGTTTAACATGCTGGCAAAGTGTGGGATGGCTAGACAGAGTGGAAGAACACAGGGAGCTTTCTGATGGATCATTCAAGGTCACTCCAGCAAGGGCTGGTGGTGAGTCCCTGCCTCTGGCCCTTCCCACAGACAGCACCCAGTCTCTCATGGAGGCACTGGATGGAGGGAAGTGAGCTCAGGGGATGTGCTGGCCTAGCTGGGAACCTACTGGCTCTGCTTTGGAGGACCTGCTGCTCTGAAATGCTGATGCCACCCCCTCCTCCCAACATTTAACAACCCAATACAAAAGGATTTGAGAGCTTTTTCTTGCCACCACAAGAACCAAGTTCATCTAAGGAGGAGCAGCAGAGAACCATGAAGAGAGAGCAGCACCAGAGAGCTGGGTAGCAGCTCCTGCACAGAGGAGAACATGCTGGATATCCAGAACATGCTAGACACTATGCTATTGGAAAAGCTTGTGAGGATTCATTTCACCCAGTCCTGCTCCTGTTCTCTCCACCACCAGAAAGCCAAAATCGGGTACTTGAAATGGTCACATCACTACCAGCTGAGAGAACTGAGAGGAAGGAGACACAATAGACTGAGACACACAGAACTGAACTGAAAAAAGGGCTCATCTGAGCAGCCTATTTCTGGCTAAAGAGGAGGGAAGAAAACTGGGAAAGCTCCAAAGCTTTTTTTTTTTTTTTAAGTGGACTAAACCACTTTTAAAGTGGCTCTGCTTTGCTTTTCTTGGTGTTGGGGCAGTGGGACACAGAGCAAACTCCCTGGCAGCCAGCTGGAGCAGAGGCGGTGGAGCAGCCCCATGCGTCTCTCGAGTAATTAAAGAGACTCAGCTTCTGAGCAGGTGCCTTGCAGCAACACCCAGGATGTGTTACAATCCCCCAGTAACACATGCCTAACACATTTCACTGCCTAATTACTCCCACACTCACGTTTAGTGCCCTTGTTAATCCAGTACTTCAAGAGAATTCTTGCCTTGCTTAAACACGCCTCGATCCTAATCTTCCTGTCACTGGTGTAAATCAGAACTCGTTTCACTGCTGCTAATGGAGCTGCTGTGGTGACAAATGTCTAGGAATGGGAAAATTAGGCCTCTATTCCAAAATGAACATTTAGTCTGGCACCAGTTGTATGTATTTATTTTCTTGCATCAAATCAATTTTTTTCTCCCCTCTGGTACCAACTCAAGCAGAGCTTTTAATGCTGAGATTGAGTCTGACTCCAAAATAGGGATTTTTTCCCCCTGATTCTTATCAAAGACAACACAGTGCCATCCTCACTGGCAGCTCTGATGATTCTGTTCAAGGCAGACTTCAGGTTTGCTCATTCTATCCTCAGAAAAACACCAATGCAAATGAAGGGGAATACAGAGCAATGCCATTAAGGATAATCAATAAAATGTGCAGACAGAAGACAGCACAGACACAGGAGGGTATCTAGAACATTCCAGCTATCAGCCTTGGATCAGGACTTGGTGTAATTACAGTTCTGTGAGTGTCTCTGTGTATTCCCCACTGCAGAGCAGGTACAACATCCCTCTCCAGTGGCTGGTCCTGTTATCCATATGGAATTAATGTACGGTGGGAATACAGTCTCAGGACATATGGAAACCTGAAACTGTGGGAAAGCTCACAGAACCACTTTGTTCAGCTGTAGCTGTGGCAGCTCCTGTGACGTTTACCAATGCCCCAGCTCGTGGTGCTCCCTTGCCTGTGAGCTGCAGCCAGCCCTGCTCCTTTGGAGAGCTAAACCTGCCTCAATTCCAGGAATTCGAGCTCCGTGCTGGGGGCCAGGCACTGGGAATTACAGCATTGCAATTCAGAGCCAGGGCAACAGGAAAAGAATTTCCACAGAGATTTCTGCACTGCACACAGAGGAATAAGATATCTACCTATAAATCAAAAGTGATATGAACCAAAAGTGATATAAATCAAAAGTGATATGAATTGAGACAGCGAGAATAAACACTAGAACTACCATCATTTCTTGTCCTTTTCCATTCAAGTCAATAAAGAAAAAAACCTAAAGAATAAGATCACCAAAAAGCAGTGGTTCTAGACGTCCTCAGGCTCTACCCATCTTGTTTTTATCTCTTATTAAATTAATCTTAGCAAGAGATGACATTCAGAATCATTGACTGGGTGGCTCAGTGACTCTTCCTGGTGACCTAACAGGGTTAATGGAAATTATCTCAGTTTGCAGAAGTCAGCTGAAGGTCAAACACTTACAGGACACTTTGCTGAGGTACCCCAATCAGAGAGTGCAAACAAAAGGTCGTGTCAGAATGGGATTTTTCAAGCTGTTTAAGTTATTTTCTTTTGAATATTCACAGAGCAAACACCTTTCCTGCTAGCATGACAATATTCTTCCCCCAGTCCAGAAAAATGAACTACTGAAATGGAAGGAACTACTGGTTTCCAAAAATTAATTAATCCACTATCTCTGATGTCATGAGGAGAGTATGCTATTGGAAAAGCTTGTGAGGATTCATTTCACCCAGTCCAGCTCCTGTTCTCTCCACCACCAGAAAGCCAAAATCAGGTACTTGAAATGGTCACATCACTACCAGCTGAGAGAACTGAGAGGAAGGAGACACATAGACTGAGACACACAGAATGTTTGCAACCCAGAGAATGAATTAAATTATGATTTTACAAGGAGCTTTTGAATAGGAAAGGAACAAGAGGGTATGGAGACACCAGAGCCACGGATGAGAAGGAGAAATGGGAGAAATGGCTCCTCCTCCTCAGCTTTCAGTGGTGACACAACTGCTTACAGCCCCACCAGTCTGCATTACTGAGTCTGAGCAGGAAAAAGAGCTGCACAGTCACTGCCACACCAGCCTGGCTGGGACAGCCTGGGGATGTCTCCACAGGGAGATGGAAATGCTCTCCAGTGGCTAATGGGGTTTCTTTGAGCCCTCCCAACTCCTCTGCAAGTGCAGATGCAGAAGGGATCAGGAGAAAGGACCTTGAGGTCATTAACTTCTGCCACAAATCAAAACAGATGGAAAAGAATGGAAAAAATGGGATGGTGCCTCAAAGGATTTCTGGGTTCCTGCCAGTTTTGGGGAACTCTCAAAGCTTCCATAGGCAGCCATGCAGGTATTTCACATTTCAGCAAAGCACAAGAGCACAAGCTGGCAAAGCTAATCTGGGAATGGAGAGTCATCTGTAGCACAGCCCATGGCAGCACCCCAGCACTTCCCTACAGCTCCTTGGCAGACTACAACATGTGGTGGGGAAATCTTTTTACAGCTACTCCGTGTTACAAATAAATTGGTGTCTGACATCTTTTCTGGAAAAGTAGCCCCTGGGGTGGTTTTGAAATATTTAGAAGAGTTGTTAAAAGCAGCTGTAAACTCTCAGAAGGAGCTCAGGCATTGTCACTGTTGGTCCCTCAGGAGCTGCACCTTGTGAACCAACCTGGGGCTGTTTGCCTTGGGTTTGCTCTGTGTGACCTGTCAGCCCAGTCTGCTCTGAGCTCCCCACAATGAAAATCAGGAATGTTTGTTCAATTATACCATGAAAATGGCATGATGTAAGAATTGTGCCCCGCTGTGTACAAGGTTAGGCTTACACGAGATCTCCTCTTATCTACTTTGTACAGTTGTGGAGAGAACAAATTGAACGGGAAGTTAATGTCACTTTTTCAGTGATGTTCTGCCAACAGCAAGAACAGTCCTCAGGACAGAAAAGCTGTCAACAGAATGAGGGGAAGGAGAAATGACAGAGAATTATACCCTGCATTAAAAAAATAACAGAGGCCACAAATATAGTGGAGTGGTCCTGGAAATTGTTGTAGTGCCTTGGCAATCTTCCTTTAAAAAAATAAAATAAAAGAGGAAATAAAGAGGCTGGTTCTTTGGCTAGGAACTGTAATCAAGTTGTGCCACCACTGCAGTTTTTACATTTCTGGTTTTGTGTTTTGCAGGAAAGAGAGACCCACATACCTTTTGTTGCCAGCCGGACACAGTTGATTTTTGTTTCCTGAAAAATAAAAAAACACAAGAAAAATATATAGGAAAACATCACAGTGTGTAATTTGCCCATCTACAGTAAACACACATTCCTTTAAAAAGCTACTAAAAATACATATAACTTTTCTTGCACTTCATCTTTGAAAACACCACCAACAGCTTTTGTTGCATAAAACACTCCACACTACTGGACTTGGTTGCAGTTGGTTCTCTTAAGTGTAGAAAAGTTGGGAGTGACAGCAAATTTCTCCACGCTCCATGTGTGAGTGATGGGTCCCACATAAGTGCCTGATTAGCTAATAGAATTTCCCAGTTAAATGACCTGCTCTGTAATAGACTGACAAGCCTTGGGTCAAAAGTACACGCCACTGTACATCTCATTTTCATGCACCATTACTGCAAATTTTGCAAATTGGGTATTTATTTAAACACATGGCAAACAGACACCGAAGAAGTCATTTGAATATTTCAGCTCTCTGATGGATGTGGAGCAGACCAACATTCTGTGCTGCTGCTTCTGCCAAACGAGCTGTTCTAACAACCCTCACCACTGCAGCTCCTCATTGCAGAGCTGGGACAAAACCCAAAGCTTTGTGTTCAATCCACCCTGGAGCCTGCAGAGCTGCAGAAACGGGATTTGGATCTGAATGTTGTGTTTGGCTTCACAAACAGCTCAGACTCTGCAGCTTCCTCAGGCCACCTCTGCTGCAAACACAACCTCTGTGGAGTCCCCAGCTCCAAACTGCACAGCCCTTCCTGGCAGGGGTTGCTGCTGTCCAGCCTGTGATTGCCATCCAAATGGGAATGTGCTGCCTGGTTAAAGAGCTGCCTCTGTCAGGCACTGATCTGCTGCAAGGCTTGCAGAGCACTTTATGCCTCTACAGTCTCAGGTGTAATGAATCCAGCATAAATTACGGAGCTGACAATGCTCCATTAATATGGATGCTGTCTGTGCTCTGGAAACAGCAGCCCAGCAAAGCACTGCTGAGCACCTCCTTCCATCCTCAAACAACTGGACAAACCTTGTGCAAATCTGAATTTGCTCTTGGAGAAAATTGCTCCATCTGTGACAAATCCTCCTTGGCTGGAGCAGACACACACTGTGCCTTTCTCCTCACACTTTTGTTGCACATAAGAAGGGGATGATTGCAGGATCCATGCTGGGAAATGCTGGGAATCAGAGGAGCAATTCCTTCTGATCCCCTTCTGTGGTGCCACACAATCTGGATATAAGCCACACTGTGTGCAGCCTAAGAACAATGAGATACCCAGAAGGACAAACCCTGCCTTTGACCTTGCCTTCAAATTCTCTTAAGGAATTCCTGGCTCCTCGAGGACAAACCATGTCTATTTCCCAGTCCACAGTGTGACTAAAGCCCTGTTCATCCCAGCAAATCAGAAACATTTCTGGTTACACCCCTTTGTCCCCCCAAAATCGGGGGGGGGGGGGACACATCAGCTCCCCTGCACAACCCACACCAACACTGGCACTGCAAAGTCACCACAGCTGCACACAGAGCTCCCCTCTCCCCTCTGCCTCATGGGTAACGAGTTGGAATGGCCACTTATTCTGGAGATCCAAAGTCTTTGCTGCTGCTTGGGATGTAAGGAGCAGGCAAAACACAGATTTGCTTTCAGAGCTGTCTCTGCACATAGTGCTGGGAACCAGAAGACAGGTCCTGATGTGGTTTCTGATCTACAGCAAGGTGAGCTGGAAAATCAGCAATGAAGAATAAAATAAAAAATTAAGAGACAGGATTTTTGCAGTCTACAAGTTGGTGGACACTTTTTGTTAAAGAAAATATTCTTGTGTATTTATTGCTTTCAGCTGGCTTCAGAATGTAACAGAAAGCTGGAGAAATTAGTCAGTGCTGGAAAAAGAAGAGCCTAGAGTGATCTCATTTGAACATGTGTGTATTCCTGCACAAGACCCTCCCACAGGGTGATTTGGGAAGACAGAATTTGTTCTGTTTGCATCTGCATCCACTGATGGCTGCATTGAGCACAGCCACAGCTCTTAGGAGAACTAGCACTGCCAAAAGCAATGGCTTCAGCAGCAAGACATGGACTACAGAACTTCATTTCAAATTGCATCTTCTGGGAAGGAAAGCATAAAAGAACCTGCACAGACACCAGCTCCCAGCTCCCAGCAGTGCTAAAGTGTAAAGACTTGAATTTAGTCCATAATCTGGATTAAGGCTGATTATTCCATTGCTTTCCACTGCTCATCTCTTTGGTGTCTCATAGAAATGAGATCCCTTTCAATTTACTCTATTTTTCTTTGGCTGATACTGAGAATTGTAAGTTTGCATGAATCTTTTTAAGAAGAAACAGAATAAATAAATACACTTCCCCCCCTCAAAAAAAAAAAAAAAACAAAACCCAAAAAAACCAACCCCAAAACAACCAAAAAAACCCAACCAACCCAATCATCCTCCCAAAAAACACTAAACCCACTTTTCCCACAATCATGTTTGTTTTCTGAAAAATATTACTTTTGCTTCAAGGCACTTTCCTGTACACAGTAAAGATCACAGAATGTTAATGGGTTGGAATGCACCTTAAAATGCCATAGGCAGGGACAATGCTTTTATTTAGTTTTTTTCCTAAGCTACATTTCCCATCTTTCAATTTGTACACACTACTTCTTGTCCTGTCACTGCAAGGTGTTTCTCTTTAGCCACCAGCAAAGCAGGAATAAACAGTGTTGGTAATTATCAATGATCCACCCAGCTTGCCTAAAGCAATTACAAGAAAAATAATTAAATAAAGAGATAATAATAGAAGTTTTAGGAAAAAAAAACAACCCAAACAAACAAATATTTCCCCCAAATTCAGTCTCTGTGTTGTTTCTGAATATCCTTTCAAATGCTGTAATACTTATTTCCCATTTTATGATATCACAGAAGTTTTACAAGGCCTTCTATATCTACAACAATCCTAATGATACCCAGAGAGCCAACATATCTGCATATCTGTTTCATGCCATGGCTGAGCTCACAGGAATAAATTAAATTAAGATGCCAGTACTGCTTCAGCTCTGTATCACTGCCAGGTTAAGGCAGACATTTTACAGCCAAACAGTAATGGAACAATGTAGGCACATTTTAGCTGAGACTCTGGAATAGGAAATCACTCCAAACACTACATCCTGCAGCTCCTGAGCCAACCCTCACTTCCCAACATGCTCCATACCTTGAAAGCTCACTGCAGAATAAGCCCATCCACATGCCTACCTCGACACATTGATGGAAATTTGTTTTTTGGAACCTATTTACCAATGAATAAAAGAAGATTATGTAGTACCCTCACTCAAGGCTGAACCCTGGCTCTATTTTTAAGTCCACACAGCATGGGCACACATGAGCACTGTGTCAGGGTGCTGGCAGCCTGTTCCTGCAGGGAGGACCTGCACCTACCATCAGCACAACCTGGGCACCCTCTGGAGAGTCCTGTGCTGAGGAGCTGGGCAAGCCCTCTCTGCCCACACAGCTCCTGCCCACAGCCTGGAAACTGCACACCATGAGCCTGCTTTAGCATCCCCCCCTGGATTTCCAGGGCTTTTTAAAACATTCTTTTAATATAGCTTTATTCTTTCATTTTAACAGTGAAGGAGCTGCTGCTGTCTACTAATTACTGAGGTTCCTAAATGCACATTTCACTCAAGTGAAATTGATGATAACAAAACAAGTTCTGCCTCTGTCTCTTCAGCGTTTGGATGGGAACAATTTTCTGCAGAAAAGGGCTACGAGGGCAGCAGGACATATGTTTATGTGACAGCTGCGTCTTCACAACCTAAAAAGCCACATGATCTTTTTTTTCCCCCCTTTCCTTTGAAACTGACAGCTTGCTGTTTACAGACTATGAACAACAATGAAAGCAGCAAAGCTTTTTCATCCATCTGTTTTCACACCCACCATTTTCCCTTTCCTTTACTATGATTATGACTCTGCAGCAGTCAAACAGAGCTTGCCTTGCCTGAAGAGCCACCTGCCAGCCCCAGCAGGACCTGCTGCCCCCAGAAGTGCCATGGGGGCTGCCCTACAACAGAGTTCTCAAACTGGGAACAATTTTATCCTCTGCTGGTGCACGGACCAGGAAGGAATCACCACTCTCCCCTTGGCCTCAGTTCCAGATTTATTTCCCCACATCCCAGAGCTGAACATGGAAGTTTTTGTCAACCTGCTTCACACAGGGTAGAAGCCATGGGTTTGTTCAGTCTTAAGGAGTTGTTTATTTAGTCCCCAACAAATTTTGCCCAAGTTCAGGAAAGCTCTAAATTGTGTGTTTATTTTTTATCCCATTGCAGCCAGTCTTAAAATATGTCTGTGCAGGGTCAATGGACTCCCCTATAATTTTTATTGCCAGCTTCAGGAAATTGCTATTTCCTTCCAGAAACTAAGCCAAACCTATTATTGCTGTTCCAATTACCAGCTTTTTTTAGTATCTGTGTCATTTGGAGAAGGGAGGTTTAACAAAGTGGTTAGGGCTTTTATTATTTACAATAGGAAGTTATGTGAGTGATCCATAGATGATGATTGGATACCCACTCTTCTCAACCTCTCAAAAATGACGTAGGTTGGAGGAGGATTTTATTTATTATTCAGAAAATGCTCAGGTCCACATCCTCTGGTCAACCAGATGTGGAAATGGGCATACCAAGAATGAAGTGGTCCCACATCTGCTTTATTTCTGTGCCAGCACCTCCAGGATGAGATTAAGAAGGAGTGAATGTAAGTGGATAAACTGTACACCCAAAATCCTCCTGAACACAGAGCTCCCCAAAGCTGGTTAGCTGCTCACAGAAGTGATGCAGGCAGCCCTGGTGCCATTTCAACTTTCAGAGCACGGCTTGTGCTGAACTCAGCCTCCCTGTTTTTTTTTCATGGCCATCTCCAGAGGGATGAATGGCATCTCTCTACTGGCAGCTCTATCCATACCTCCAAAATGTCCCAGAAGAATAATGCTGTGTGCTATGAGCAGACCTGTCAGCATCAAGAAATCCAGCCTCAACTCCCCTGATAATAATGAGCTGCCCGATTGTGCATGTAGTACAAGTCATTAGAGAGGCAAAAAATCAATAGGAATCTTGGTAGAGTCTATCATTCCCTCAAAAAAATAATATTCTCATTGATTCCTGCGGTGCTACTTTTCACAATTCTGGGTTGAAGACATCAGTCACTTGTTGGACCACCAGGCTGGCAGAGCAGCTGGCAGCATCCCCCCATCACTCCCAGCTGTGTTACACAGGCTCCTGCTCATCTCCCATTTAAAGGAAAAATGGCCAAGAGTTATTGATTGCAACTGTGCTGTTACAAATTTCATTTTAACTCAATGAGGTACAATGCAGCTCCAGAAAGGATTTTTTTAAGGAGCTCTTGTTTTTGAGCTGCTTAAAAATTCAGGCAGGTTTCACACAGCAGCCAAAAATTCTCTCCATTGGGGTGTGGTGCTGGATCAGCAACCAGAGACCTGCAGAGAGACAAAGACCTGGGGACAATCAAACCTGCAGCACCTCAGTTTGATTATTGAGCCAGTGTAAGGATAAGGAGTAACACGGGGCTGTCAACCTGGCCTCACCTTTCAGAGGGAAAAATACTGGCAGGACTGGAGTTTTAAAGGGGCTGAGCTCAGGAAAGGTTTTCAGACAAGCAAACCTTCGTGCTCTGTGAGGCAGCCATCTGTAGCAGGTGGCACCAGGACAAGCAGCAAACATCAGATCCCTACCTGGATGGCTGTGACAGTGTCTGGAGATCCTGCCAGAGCACAGCCAAGCCAAATGTCCCCTCTGCTTCTGTGCCACCTCTTTTGCTGCCTCCTTCTATCAACTAAGCAATAACTAATGGTGCTTCTCCATCCCACAGCCACAAAGCCTGGGGTTTCTGTGTGCCCTTCCTCCTTCTCCCCTCTCTCACTTCAAACTGTGTCACATTTCAGCTGAGCATCTGGTTGTTAGCAGTGCCTGGGAGGGAGGTTCACAGGATTTGGAAGCATTTTGTGTAACAAAGCTGAAAACCACTCAGTCTCACCATGTTCTGCTCAGGCTCCAGTCTGGAGGCAGCACCACAGTGACCAAAGTGCACCCAAGTGCCCAGGAGATGGATCCAGCCAGCCACAGCTTTTTCATTCACACTCTGAGACAACTACAACAGTGCACAAGAGATGGCAGAAGAGCTGGTGATCTGCTTCTGCAGCAATTTGCTACACTTGTTTTGCATCCAGCTGTTAATTATGTTCCTTTCAGTGTAACAATCAGAGCTAATGGCTGCAGAGCAGACGGGAACACCAAGTGAGCACAACCCTCCGTGTACAGAGGAGCTCAAACAATGCAGAACTCCTACAGCACTCCTAACCTCCTCCTAATCAAGCTTTTTGACCAAATCCAGGCTCTTTCTGGAAATTAAGCTCTCCCCAGAGCCGTCTGTTTCCAAAGGAAGATGTTCTGGTTCACTGCATGAAGGCTTCCCATTGCAGCTTCCAGGTGTGGAAAGAAATTTCATCATTCCATAACTGTCAGTGATTAATGAAACTATGGAATATGCTAATGAAAAAATGAGTGGCAATGTTTTTTCATGTGTAAGGGAACATAAGGCTCTACTTTAACCATGCTAAATTGTTATTGTTGCAGTTTTTTTGCAGATGTGCCTTATAAAAAATCATGGAATGGTTTGGGTTGGAAGTGACCTTAAAGACCATCCAGTTCCAATGCCCTGTCATGGCAGGGACACCTTCCACTATCCCAGACTGCTCCAAATCCCATCCAGCCTGGCCTTGGACACTTCCAGGGATGGAAATGCCATGTTGCAGCCGTAATTATTTGTAGGATTTTCCAAGACCAGTCAAAGCTGCTCAGGTTACAGACAAGTGAAAACTCAGAACTCTAAAATACAAATAGTTCTGGGAATGGAGCAAAAACCTGATATTTACAGCTGCAAAAGAATGAATGCAAATTGACCTTCATATTTGAAATGTGGGCCTTAATGATTTTACCACAAACCAGAGGGGATCAGAACAGAAGCTGCACCTCTGAAGATCCATATTCTACTCTTGGGCATTTCCTCTGTACTTTTACCCACAGCACTACACTTTGAGGATATATAAAGCATATCCTGTAGAAATATAAATTATTATCACAGGAGGAAATTGCTTTCTCAAATAGGAGTTCACTGTGTCTGGCTGGATACTTCTCATCGTGCCATGAACTGTGCACTGTTGACTAATAAGACTATTTGATTAACTTCTGCTAAAAAAGCCCTCCTGTTAGGACAGCCCAAGCAAGTCATCCTTTTCTGAGTCCTTAACAGCTGGAATGTAGGGTGAGATGCAGGAAAAGCAGGAACACCAGTGCTGTCTGAATCCAAGGGAAGCCTACACTTCCCCTTTATGGAACATTATATTCTACTTAAGCAAATAAAGTTTCTTCTTCCCTGGGGATCCATTCATTAGCAATTAACTGTCACACATGGGGGAGCTAACTAGAAACAGAAAGACATATACATATATTCACTATTTCTTTTATAAAGGCAAATCTAAAACTGAATTAATTGAGCAGTGCTGGAAGGAAACTGTATTGACTAGAAAGAAACCAAGGTGAAAACCAGCACAGTGTTGAAGAGATTTTGTACTTGTCAGCCACACAACTGAAACTCTGCAGGAAAATGGTGATAAATGAAGGGTGCACAGCACTCAGATGTGTTGTGAACACTCGTTGGCACTGCCAGCCTGTGAAACCATCCCAGTCCTCTGCAATGTGCAGCTGCATTTCAGGTATAAAAGCCACTAAAGCCTGCACTGTTCACCTTTGACTGATTTTTGTAATTTTTCTCTCTCAGGGGTGATATTGTAGAGAATTTATCTATGTTAAAATTAAATTTCTGAAAGCACTGGCAAACATGCTAATAATAGCAGACTCTGCTACCCAAATTTGTGATGCCTTGTTAAAGTTCTAAGACTCTTTAGGAGGCCAGAGTGGCAAATTCTCTTGTGTTCTGTATGAATGGAAAACAGCTGGGGGGCCAAAGGGGAGGAAGGTGATCCACTGAGGCTGGATCTGGCCTGAAACAGGGGAGGTAAAAGGTCACAAATTATCCTCAGCTGGAAGAGAAGAGGGAAGTTTTCCTGTGGTGGGATGGGGTGTGTTGTAGCACTGTGTGTGTCATTTGAGTCTGAGAATGGGCTGGGCTACATTTCCTGTGCAGTCTGCATCTTAAACCCAATATCACAGAGTAAAGCTACATAAAAATATAGAATTGCACAGGGGTAGGACAGAGATGCAGACTGTCCCCACTGCAGTACCTGACTTCCTCGAGCTGGAACTCCCAACCACAAGGGCTGCATTAGGATATGGCCAAGTGCAAGGTAATCCAAATTCATAAAATCACAAGCACTGTGAACTATCAAGATACTGCAATTATGGCTCTTAAAAGCACAATAGCCCCTACTCTGACATTCATGCTTATTGAAGGATAAAAAAAAAAAGTATCTAAATTCTAAGCAGCTCACTTAGTAAATCACATGGCAACATGTGCCTTTACAGAATCAGGGTCCTCAACAGATTTCTCATTGGATCTGAGCATCAGAGAGAGATTTGAGTGAAGGGCAAGTAATGGCATGCTTGATTTTCATCAGATTTCTGTAAGAGGGTAATAAGAAGGAGAAGTTAAACCAGCATCCAATCGAGAAGGAAGGAGAATGATGAGGAGGACAGAGAGAGGCAGTCACACCTACAGAGGCAGCTCAATTTTCCCTGCACTTACTCCATTGGCCTTGCTAAGAGCCTGGAAGTATATGCTGTAGCTTTTCAGGGGGGAAAGAGGAGCATTCCAGTAGCCATTGTAGGTCTTGTTGTCACCCACGGTGAAGGGCTGTGTGACAGGAAGGTTGATGGGCTTCAGCTCAGCTGCAAAGTAGTGTGGGGAGTCCAGACTGGAGGCATTCTTGTAGCTCACTGGCACAGAGAAGCACTCGATGATGTCTGCAGCTCTCCGGGCTTTCTGCAGCTTCTCCTCCTTGACAACGAGCTGGTAGACACTGGGAGGGAGAGAGAAAGGGAGATTAGAGACCCCAGAGCCTTGAATGTCAGCAATAAATAAAAAGACAAGAGTAGAGCAAAGTCAGAAACATGCAGCTGAGGCGTCCCAGCAAGCACAGCTCCTGGCACAGCAGTAGCAGGGCCAGTGACCACTGAAAGTCACTGTGGGGGCAAGATGCTGGCCATGTGCTCTGTTGGTTTAATTGAGTAAATCAGGATCAACCTCTGTGAAAGTGTAGATTTCAATCATGTCACTCTTTAGGAAAGGGAGTAACTAATAAAATATCCACTCTAGAATGAATTATTAATGTGCTGAATGTTGGCCAGCAGATGGTTTCTCCTTCAGCCACCAAAGTGAAACATGAATTCTTTGCTTGGGCCAAACAGTGGCTGCAGTGAAGGAGAGCATGAGCAGGTGGCAATGGTGTCAGATGCCTGTGGCAACAGTTTCAGGGTGCAAAAAGCTATTTAGGCCAAAAAGAATCTTGAACATCACTTTTTTTTTGCCCTCCCTCATATCTTGGTGTCCACATAAGGACCTGGCGAGGCCCTGGCACAGGATTCCCAGCTCTGGCTGCCCCTGGCAGTGCCCAAGGCCAGGTTGGACAGGGCTTGGAGTAAACTGGGACAGTGGAAGGTGTCCCATGGCAGGAGGTTGAAACTGGATAGGTTTTAAGTTTCCTTCCAACTATAACCATTCCGGTATTCTATGGCCTCTTTTTGGGATATCCTGCAGTGTAGAATTCTCTAATTCCCAATGGCAACTCTCCTTTTACCTTCCATCCCTCGAGGACTGTTTATGTACTGAGCAGGTGGCTTTATAGCTCCCTCAATCCACTTTTGTTTCAAGAAACAGCAACAACTCCTCATAGTCTCTCTGACTTTATGAAATAGTAATCCTTTTTGATTCCTGCTAAGCTTTTGGCCATTATGATATATAATAGCAATCTTGTTATTTCTAGCTTACTATTCCAGGCTCAGAGCCTGCAAGGCATTCAAATGCATTCTGGCTTTTTTTCCCTTTCCTCCCCAGGCAGCTAACAAAGCCCTGGAGTTCCATGCTGCTATAGCCCAGGCAGGTTTCACTGTCTGTTTAACACCACTCACACACTTGACAAAGAGAGATAGGGCTGCAGTCATTTTGCTTGGTGTCAGGCTATTCAGATGTGCTGCCCTCACCTGTCTGTGCCAGGCTGGGCCTTTGTTCAGGCAGACAGAGGAGATCATGAAGAGATTGGGGCCAGCCCGCAGTGTATCACTGTCCCACGTTCACAGGCTCATTGCTGCACAAAGACTGGCCTGGGGAATTTCCAGCACAGCAATAGTTCATCAAAGCTCCCATGGGAAGGGTGTTCTGGCTCCTGCAGCACGCAGGAGTGAAGAAGCCCCAGCTCCTGCTTTGAATTCCCAGGTCCTGGGGCCCGTGGGGATCTGGCTCAAGTTCTGCTGACAGCCGGGCAGGCAGGGAAGAACTTGGAAACCATTTGGCTCCCACTGCTAGACACAATCCCAGCTAATCTGTACAAGCAGGAGCAATTTATGAGTTACTCAACACTACAGCTGTCCTTTCCCTGGCATTTGCTAATGTAGCTGGGGGTGCTCAGCCTGGAGAAAAGGAGACTCAGGGGTGCCCTCATCACTGTGCACAGCTCCTGAAAGGTGCCTGTGCTCAGCTGGGGCTGGGCTCTGTCTGCAGCAGCACTGACACAACCAGAGCACACAGCCTCCAGCTGTGCCAAGGGAAATACAGCTTGGATATTGGGAAAAGGTTTTTCATGGAAAGAGTGATGAAGCTCTGGCATGGCTGCCCGGGGAGGTGGTGCAGTCCCCATCCCTGGGTGTGTTTAACAAAGCCTGGATGTGGCACTGGGGGCCAGGGTTTAGTTGAGGGGTTGGGGCTGGGTTGGACTTGATGATCTTGGAGGTCTCTTCCAACCTGGTCATTTTGTGATTCTGTGAATTCTGTAGCAGGAGCACCAGCTGCAGCCTTTAATGATGTCCCATCAACATTTTGGAAAGCTGTCCTCCTCCTAGAGTTCATCAGAGCCTTTAATAAATAATTTTAGTCAGTCTCTGATATTTGTTTTACAATTTTAAAAAGATAAAAACAGGTTTCCAAGCAACACTATAAGTATTGTCATTGAGGATGCAGTGGGAGCTGCAAGCCTGTTCAATACAAGCCCTCTCCTCAGCTCAGCAATAGCAAATCATACTGGGCTGGTTTGGTCACTGTTTACTGGGAGTGTACATTCCTATTCTGACCCTTCTCTCTGGCCATAATAATCAACACTACTGGGAAAGTTTGTCATTTTGTTTGTCAGCCATGTGCAAAATTGTAGCTGGCACTTTTATGGACATTTGCCAGATACCTTCTAACCTAAAAAACATTTTGTTCCTGTTTCATCCAATCCTAAACACTTGCATTTTCTGGTCATAGAAAATGTTTCCTGTAGGTATATAAACAAATATATATGTATAGATATGGTTTTGTTTGAGGGTCCCAGGATGAGGAAAGAGATGAGAATCTTAACTCCATGTTTCAGAAGGTTGATTTATTATATTATGATATGATATGATATGATATGATATGATATATTATATTATATTATATTATATTATATTATATTATATTATATTATATTATATTATATTATATTATATTATATTATACGATATTATATTATATTATATTATATTATAATGCTATATTAAAACTATCCTTAAAAGAATAGAGAAAAAGAATCCTTCAGAAGGAAAGGAAAGGAAAGGAAAGGAAAGGAAAGGAAAGGAAAGGAAAGGAAAGGAAAGGAAAGGAAAGGAAAGGAAAGGAAAGGAAAGGAAAGGAAAGGAAAGGAAAGGAAAGGAAAGGAAAGGAAAGGAAAGGAAAGGAAAGGAAAGGAAAGGAAAGGAAAGGAAAGGAAAGGAAAGGAAAGGAGGAAAGGAAAGCTTGAGAGTCCACATAGCTGGACCATGATTGGTCATTGAATAGAAACATCTCACATGGATGAAAGATGCACTTGTTGCATTCCACAGCAGCAGATAGTTATTGTTTACATTTCTTTCCTGAGGGTCCTCAGCTTCTCAGGAGAAAATCCTATCAAAACGATTTTCATAAAATATGTCATGGTGACATATAGAGATATATTAATCTGCTTTCAGCAGACAGAGTCCAAGAACTCCCTCATCCTCTCTCCCCAGACCTAAGGGTGACACTCATTCTCTCAGTTATCCCACTTGCAAGCCATGAACTGGTGCACTGTCTGTCTTTGGAGAAGGGGAAGCTCCCAGGGACATGAACTGCCAGGTAACTGAACTCTTTCCCAAATCATTAGAGCACTGCAGACACTTCTCATCATGAGCAGGAGTTTTGATACATACAGAACCCAGCCACAGATACTTCTTAAACTGAACCCAGCACAGATACTCTTCTGCCTCTATTCTTTCACACTTTTTCTTTCCACTTAGCTGTTAACATACTTCTTCCCTTCATAGGGATAACTCACTCTTGTACTGGTCTGAAATTTTACTTTTAATGTTTATTCTTTTGAAATGAACAAGGTTCCCTGGAAGCACAACGGTGTGCTCATGAACATTCAGCTGGGGTGCAGCAATTCTCCCCTTTGTGCTCAAGTTAAAATCCTCTTCATCTCCTGCTCAAACACTGCTTCCCTGTCCATGAACAGGCACCTGAGCTGGCACTGCTGTCACTGCTCCCTCTGGTTAAAAACCCTCATTTGGGGTGGGGTGCTGACTGCTTTCATGGCATTTTTCTCCCTGATGCACCAGCTCACACTGACTGACACTACACCCTCATCTTTGCCTTGACTGCTTGGTATGGGGTCCAGCACCCTCCAGCTTCACCCTTCTCTGAGCCTGGCCACTCTCAAAGGAAGTGGTCGAGCATGTTTGAGTTCAAAGCTTGCTTTGGGCTGAAAATTATCACTCTGAGCTCTGGTTCCCTTTCAGATGGTTACTCTGGGTCTCACTTTCAGTTTTGATCCCAGTATTTTGATCTATCTAGACCCTCCAGAAGGGCAGGATTCCCAGCTCACCCCAGCAGGGACACAGATTGGCACAGACCCTTTTTTTCCCCCCGATTATTGTGGGGTTTTTTTGTTTTGTTTTGTTTTGAGTTATGCTCTTCTTCTCCTGTTTTTTTTATACCTAGGAGCAGAATTTCTCTGCCTGCCTTTAGGGCATTTTCAGAGATCAACTTCTCTGCATTAACCCGTGAAGTGCTGCACAGCACAGCAAATGCTTCCACACCTGCACTGAGGTGCTCTTGTAACTTGGAGCAAAATCCCACCAATCCTACCCCCAAAGGGAATTGCTGTGGGAATTCTGAGTAGCAAATGTCCCATTACCCACCCTAAAGTTTAGCAAACCATCTGCATTACTACCACATTTCTCAGCAGAGTAAAACTAACCCAGCTTTGCTCAGAAGGTGGGAACTTGGTGGGATGCACCACAATCCCCAAGATCGTGGTTGGGCACTAACTCAGGATAAAGTTGGTGAGTAGGATCTGCCCTCCTGGCCTAGAAGCCCTTCAGCTGCACTCACAGCTCTGGGTCAGGGCTGAGTAGGGTCTCCCCTTTGCCATTTACTATCCCTGCTATCATCAATGTGATTACAGACCAGAGAAAGGAGTGGTTTTCCAAAATGTGGTACTGGAGGGAAGGATAAAAAAAGCAAGTGGGCAATGAAAATAAGGAGGAGATATCCAAACTATTCTAATAGCTCTTATTCCATCTACCAGGTAGGCAGTAGCATGGATCCCCTGGGGCTCTCCCCATCTCAGGCTTCAAAACTGCTGCTCCCAGCCAGGATCAGCTACCATGGCTCTCCTGGCAGGAATCAATGCCTCAGCTGCAAACGCCCAGCTGGATATGAGAGTCAGTGTCACACACAGAAATGACATTAAAAGAGACAACAAAAACAGAGCATTCAAACTCCTACACAAGATAACAACTTCAGTGCCAGTGAAATGAAAGATGATACAGCCACACTACCTCCTGCATTCCAGCTTTTAATGTCAGGACACATTTGGAAACACTGCAATCAAACACACATGGATGTGCTGCAGGGTGGTGGTTAGCAGGGGTTTTGTGCTCCCAGTGCCACCCCAGCCCACTTTGGTGCAGCCAAATAATGCTGCTGTCCCCATAAAAAACGCCAGGGACTGCTTTCCAAACATCCACAGGCTCTGCTCTGCAGGCAGCTCTCGAGGGATTCTCAAGTCTGGGCCACAAAACAAATGCCTGACCTTCTGGGAGGCTGGGGAGCTGACTGCCCTGTGTGCAGCTGCACTCTCTGATTAGAAAAGGAGGCCAAAACTGGGCTCCTTTATGAATTTCAAAGGTCTCAGATAGATAAATCCACATCAATTTAATAGAAGCTTTTTAAAGTTTTTGACAGTTCGGCTGTAAATCACTGATAAAAGCACCCACCATAATGGGCCACAGCACAAGTGTTGTCTGCAGAGGAATGAAAGGTGCCCTTATCACCATCTACAAGGTAATTTTTTAAATGATGAGTTCCCTATTCAGTGTGAAAAAAAAAAAAAATCAACATTCCCAGTCACAGCCCATTGCTGTGATGGAGATCTCTCTGTTTGCCTCAGGCTTCTCCTTTCCCTGATCTTGACTTTTTTTTTTATTTTTTGAGGTTGGACTGAGACAACTCTTGTCCACAAATTAAGTATTAAGACCAGTCTCAAAGTTAGAATGTAGGATGCATAGGAATATGGGGAGGAAAAGCTGAGTGAGAGCTCTCCATAAAGCATCCAACATCTGGCCCATGCACTTTGGTATCCTGACACATCAACAAGGTGAAACATTCACTGCACTCTTGATAATGAGAGGGTAGGAAAAGGAATATAATTTCTTTGTAACCTTGCGGTGATCCACTCACCTGAATTTTTAAAGCTTAAAAGAAACAATGTTTCAGCAGCTGAGTACTCCCTCTGGACCAATCTCGTTATTAAACTTTCGTTCACATCATATAAAGATTTAATATATTTTCATTTAACACATAAATTTATTATCAGCCATATATTATTTCCAATATTATTTTCTCCCAGGGAGCAAAAATAAGTGGCAATTAGTACAACTTGATCTTGTAGTGCTTTTTTTTTAGCAGACTACTGCGAGCTGGTTTTGTTGTTCACCCTACAGAGAACAGGAACTTCCCACTCCTAGCTCACATGAACACATTACTTCCAGTGTAACTCTTTGACAGGCTACAGGAAATAAGAGAGTAGTGATTTCCTTGTTACTGGTTATTTTAATTCAAAGAATGAAGGACAAAAAGGAGCAAATGGAGGAAGGATTTGTGCCTCCCCATGTGGGATGTAGCAGCTGGATGTTGAATTTCCCCTCCTGCACATATCCTATGGAAGGAACAGATCCAACTATTCCAAAGAGGCCATCAAAACCCATGAAAATAACCCCCAAATACTGTCTGACCTTCATAGAGGTAAAGAAAAGGCATCAGCAGCACATGAATAGGGACAAAGGTACAATAAATAGAGGGAACAACAACCTCTTCAGCTTCCTCCCCCTTGTGTGCCACTCAAGTCTCCAGCTACAAATACTGAGCACCAGCTTTTTTATCATTTGATTATTGCATTTAACTTGTGATCCTGTTAAATTTGGTTGAGCCAAAGTAAGTATATCTGTATATATCCATGAAGGTTCATCACATTTATTCTGACAGTATGGAGCCATCTCCCAGGATACTGGAATGGGAGAGGGTTTGATGTGCTGCCTGACACCCACATTTAGAATTCAGATTAGCCATTGGAGGTGCAGATGCTTGTTTTATGGCCAAGCTGCCTTCAGTGATGCACACTGAGACACAAGAGTAGCATCAACATCTTTATTTCCCCCTCTTAAAGATATCGAGATCAAAGCCCGAATTCTGCCACAGAGACAGTAAGAAATAAAATAATGGCAATTTTGAAGAAAGGTACTTCATATATCAGTGCTCTGTATTATTTACCCTAAAAAATGGTGACACTAAACTGTAAATAGATCCTTCTCACAATGTGCCTCCAGCCCCACCATGAATCTGCATATGGGTGATTTTGTAAAGAATTCAACCCAATCCAAGTCTAAAAAAGCTTTATATAACACACATTCCCTAAAGTTTACAGATCTCAAGGGATAACTGATGGAAAGGCTGATGCTGACCCCCACTGCAGCACTGCTTTCCTTGGCCCCCAAGGGTGAATTTCCTGACCAGGCACCTCCTGCAATGAAACATTCAGGCACCCAAGAGTCAACTCCCCAGCGAGCTTCCAAGTTCATGAAGTTTTCTGGGTGGCAACAGGTGCCAATATATTCCTAAGAACTGAGTTACTGCCTTCACATATTCTAAAATGCCACCCTCAGTACCTCCAGTAGCATTTTTAATCAGAAGCTCTGAAACTAATCCACAAACTATAATGAACTGTTTCACAGCCACCTAGGACACGCTGACAGGACCCAGTGCTCTGTTCTGCAATTTTCTGTCTATTTAAGAACAGATTCGAAACACATTAAAATCAATTAAAGATTGCTGCTGTTTCCACTGCACTCTGGAACAGCTCCATGCAGAATACAATATGCTGAAGTGAAGGTTTGCTTTCAATAAACAGTTTCATGCAGAAAATAGAGGAAAAAAAGAGATTGTTCTACAGTGTCATCTTCTGGAATGTGCTTGGCTGTTTCAAAGACTCAAAAAGTAGCCCATGAATATTGGGCTGCACTGCCATCAATCAGCTTGCTTGCATCTGCAAGGCATTCACAAAAATAAAGCTGATAATAGTGATGCTGCTTGAGGAAATAGTCTCTCATATTGCAAAGTTATTCACACCAGAGCCTTCATTTTGGAGTTATTTTTGCGTGTTCTTTTAGCAGTCATTTAAATTAAACAACTCTTCTACGATGTTCACTAAAGTTGAAGAATACCCAAAAAAAAAAGATTCAAATTCAGCCAAATTTGTAAAAAATGGCATAGGAAGAAGAGATGGTAATTACTGCCATTGCAATGAAAAAAACCTGCTGAGACAGAGCCAATAATAATGAACTCCATTTAATAATCAAGAAGACTGGGAAGAGAGTCTCTTCACATTTTCTTCCACTCTCATATTCAGCTCAGTGCTCCAGATTTACTACTAGGGCATGTCAGACCCTGAAATTCATGAAACAAAAGGTAACGATTTCACACTTGGATAAAACCATTTGGAGTCATCCTTTTCACACGGGCATTCTTTTATCACTAACATTTCAAGCTTTGTTAAGTTTCTCTAGTGATTGGAATGGGCTCTAGAAAAAGTGGGGATGTTTAATGACTGCCTGGTTCCTGTACAGGGGAGAGATGGGTCTGTGCTGAGCTGCCTGTGGGACAGGCAGTGGCATCTATTTCAGGAGCTGTGCACTGTGTCAGGCCTGAGGAAACAGCAAACCCAAACAAAATGTTTGTATTTGCAGAAAAGCATCCTGCCAGTGTCACTCAAACAAATGCTGTCTTTGGCCAGGATGCTTTGTCTGAAATTCCTTTGCAGTCTCACATTCAACTCCCACAGCTGACTGAAAAAATGAAAACTCTGCTGGAAGGTGTGTGTGGGGGGCTGTTGTTTGGTTTGGGTTGCTTGGGGTTTTTGGGATTTTTGGTGTGGTTAGATGGGGTTTTTAGTAAAAAAAAATGACAGTGTAATGTCAAATATTCCATGGCCTTTGTGGGTTGCATATGTTTTATCCTGGCAGACCCCTGAGGCACAGTAACTATCCCACTGTTGCAGATATATAAACAGTGGCATGGGGAATGTGACTCTGTCTGATATCACAGCATCAGTTGTATGTAAACAAATCCACACTTTGCTGTCCAATATTCCTCCATCCACCCACCAGCCAATATGTCCTTTCTAATGGAGTCTGGAGTATCCAGGCTGAACACATGCTATTCCTACCAAATCTTTCAAATCGGGGGGAAAAAAGGAGAAAAATGTGACTTCTGAGCATCGCTAGAGATGTGACCTGCAGTGATAAAAGAGGAGCAGACAGTGCTGGGAAAGAGGAGTTTGGACACTGACTCTGTCTTAAAATTACACCACACGAAAGATGCAACAGAACCATAAACACGACTAACAACATTGTGCCAATAATAACTGATTAAATAATGCAGCTCTGAGCAACGTGGGATAGGGGAAGGTGTCAGGGGGTTGGAACCAGGTGAACTTTAATATTCCTTCAACCCAAATCATTCTGTGCTTCCGTGATTCTATATGTGCACATCTAAACACCCCTCTGTGCACCTATGGTGTACCTACACATAAACATGCCTACTAAAATCAGTGTTTCCAACCTCGTAAGGCTGCACCCACCATGACTCTTCTCTGATTGAAGAGGCTATGGAAAGGTATCCAAAAATCCAAATATTCCCATATAGCTCTAAGCAAGTCTGGCCACCACCACAGCACCTGTCCACAGCAAACAGCAATGTGGTAACATGCACAAAACCTGAGGAGCTGCTCAGAGCACAGCTGTATTCACTGACCATGAAGAAGGATTTGTATACTGAAAAAAGGCCTTTTTCCCCAGCTGTATCATTTGCCCTAATAAAAGATGCAATTCAGTTTTGAGAAAGACCATCCCCAGCCCACCAGGATGCTGCTCCTGCATCTTTACTTGTACATATGTCATATTACTTGTACTCTCTTAAATGCTTTAAAATCTCTATTTAATCTTCTGGGAAGTGAACAAAAAATTTAAAAAATAGAAAAAATTAAAAAAAAGAACCAGAGGGCATTTCAAAGCTCTGTGTTCCATTATCTCAACCATCTCCATAAGCCTGACCTGGCTTGCAACCCAGATTAGCCATAATAGCTGCTGCTCCCTGGTGGAACTGGCCCAGTCCCTCTCTCCAGTTCGATGCTGTTTTCTGCTGGCAGATTAAAGATAATGAATGCAGACAGATACAGCTTTCACTGCAACAGGAGCTGATATGAGTGGCTTTGGAGGTGTCTCTTCCCTCCTGAGCCACCTGCCATCTGTTTAATCTATGAAAAAAGAAGCCAAACCTCACCTCTGTTTTGTTAATGTTGCTTTGTATTAGACAGGCATCACTGACTGAGGTCCTGTCATCCTCAGCAAGTGCTGGTTGAAGACCAGGAGGATTTTTCAAGGACAAGAAGAGCCAAAGTGGTTCTTGAACAACCTGCATGGCAAGGAGAGACCATGGCAAACCCTTACTGGGACTGTCCAGCACCTTCTGCCATGCCCTCCATAAAAGCAGCAGCTTGAACAAGAGAATGGGACAATTTGCATATATTCTCAGTCAGAATTAATTTGGGTTTTTCCAATGGCTTCCATCAAAGTAGGTTCATTTGGATGCAGAAATAATCTAGCAGGGAATTCAATCTTCCTCTGCCTTTTCCACAGCCACAGCTACCAGACTCTGCAGGGGAAACCCACACAGAAGAATCTGCTGTCTTTTTTTAAGAGAGAATACTAGAAAACACCAGAAACATAATTTTATTGAGGTCATGTCTGTTTGGATATTTTTTAAATTAAGAGGCTAAGAAAAACACTAGGAAAAAAGAGGGAAGCTGCTCTGTTTACAACCTTCTGATAAACTTCATTACTCACTACTCCCACTCCTGTGGTCAATGTGCAGTGATGATGAGTTCTCCTGGGGAAGCCTAACACAGACTTTCAGCCCCTGAAGCTGCAGAAGTATCCACCAGTTCCTTTCCACCTTTTCTGGATATATTTTGCTTTTCAGAAAGTGCAAAATTGCCATCCTTTTGATACCAGGGAGAAATCTAAAATGGTGCCTTCACTACAACATCTCCTGGCCCAGAATAAAGGGAAATTGAGGATAGAGGGAGTGGGAAAGTCCCAAGGATAAGAACTTCTCTGCAGAAATTCATCCATAAACACCTCCCACCCCACCACAGTGGGAATGGGATGGATTTAAATGTTAAGAGATTGTGTCTGATAATCCTGTAGTCCACCAACTCCCTTCAAAACCGAGTATTTTTTACAAAAGAGCAAACATTACACATAGGCTGTGTCCTTTGGCAGAAAAAAGCCCTCAAACTGCATCAACATCAGCTCCTGCAGCTCCTTAGGGATCTGTCAAGGTGGATCACAAGGGAAATTGGCATTTCCTCCTCTTTTACTGTTTGACTTTTCCACATTCTGCCTCTCTCCTTGCCTTCCCCTTTTGCACTATGACTGCTTTGAATGACACCAGCCCTATTTCCCCTTCCTTTTGCACTGCAAGCAAATCCTTCACCGTTCCTTCACCGTTCCTGGCTCTGCCTTTTGCTTTGGAAAACCACAGTGCAAGGAAAGCTGAAATAGAAGAGCATCATGGCTGCAGAGGTTTATTCCTGAGGATTGTCTGGCTGCATTTATGATAATCCCTTCATTCCATCTGCATCCCACGCACTGGTGCAGCAACCCCATTTTCTAGTTCCAAGAAATTATGCATTCATTATGGAGGAAATTAACACCTCAAAGCAAACTATAATTAGGAATTCTTCAATTCGGTTTATGCTTTTTCAATTAGGCCCTCTATAATTTTAATCACGGGAGCATTAACATGTTTCCGGAATTTATATACCTGTAGTATAATTAAACCCTGAAATGTCTTAGTCTGCAACAGCAAAGCAGGGCTTGCTCATCTTCCCTTTTATTGTGTTTTTCTGTTGTTGTAGACACACCGAGGGGCACCTGCCTGTGTGAACATCTCCTGCCATGTGCAGCAGAGAAGGAAGGGCCACTTGTCCTGTGAACTCAGCACCCTCACTCCTGGGAGAGACACGGCCAGGGACTTGTGCTCAGACTCATCCCATTCCATTTTAAGTGCCTAAAGGAGCTGCTTCAATTAAGTAAATCATCCTTAATGATCCTCCAAAAAAGCCAAGGTCCTTCCTGTGGGCTTCCCACCCCTGAGCAGCTGTGGCCCAGCTCAGCTCATCCCACAAAAGGGTCTGATCCAAAGCTCTCACAGGCTTGGCACTGTGACGCCTCCTGGAAGTCAGAGTTTCTGATTTTTGAAGTCTTTCATGCTGCTTTTTATCACCCTTTCATTCTGTGACAAGAAGGAAGGGGCACAGTGGCTCTGAGAGGAAAGAAATGTCTTGGGAAAAGGAACCCTCAAACTGGAACCATGGGTATTTTCTCCTGTTCCCTTATCTAATAGGGTGACAGGTTGATGTGATGAGATGGCCATCAATTTGTGAATGTCCACTTAAAGCTCAGAATTCATTAACCTGTTGGTTGCTGGAATTAAATCTGGCAGTTTACATAACCAGCATAAAGGATTTATTCAAAAAATCTCCTTTCCCCTACTCAGTATTCTCAGGTCTTCACCACACTAAAAACTGTTAGCAAAAGCCTCCCTGTAGCACTAAAAAAAATGCTGTTTGGCACCAAAGAATTTGCTCCATATGTAATTTGATTGTTAAAATATTATCATTCAAATAGACACCAAATATGGTTTTCCTCTCCCATTTCTGCCCACTGCCAAAGCTCCCTGTGGAATGGTCAAAGACACAGCAGGTCACCCGGGCTGTGAAAATGGCCGTGGTTGGGATGGCTGAAAAATGGTAAAAGGCAAATTTGTCCCCTTTAGGGGGCTGAATTTCAATTGCACATTGTGCTGATCCAGTAGGAAAATGCATTTCCTGTACCAGGTGAGAAAATTGACCTAAAATGCCCTTTAGCCTCACTTTTTGGGACTCACACCTGACTCTTCAGGGAACTAAACAAAACCTTTAAGCCCCTACTCAATTAACTCTGCCATGTTACACAAAAGATTAAAAGTTAGACAATTAAGTATCACCATCCTGATACTTGTAGTTGTACCTTACACACCCGTATCTCCATTTTGTTTTTCTCCTGATACAATAAGCAAAGCACCTCTAATATTCATAATAATTTCAAGTACTAAATGCCTTTCGCCCAAATTCTCAATTTCCTTCTCTCACATTCACACACAGTTGAAGAAAATGTAGATCTGGTTTATCTCTAAGAAGAAACTTCTTTATGTACCTCCAAACTCTTAGCTAAATTGAAGACAGAGTGTCAGGCAGGAGAAACTAAGCTTGAATGATTTCAGAACAATATCCCTGAGGTATATTATAGGAGATGTTAATTAACACAGATAATTTGGCTTATAATATCAGAAGCCTAGATTGATAATCTCATTTCTCATTAAATACTACAAAATTAAAAGATGACATTAAATACTACAAAATTAAAAGTGACGACTGCTTGCCCTCTATTGAATCAACCAGCTCATGTGATGCAGACATTTAAACAGGAGCTCAGAAAAAGCAGAGCAGGAATTTTATTTTCCAAGTACTAACAATGTGCCTTTCAAGGGAGTCTAACTTTCTGAATTACCAAGGGCATGAAAATTTCACCCTTAGCACCCTTTTTATTGTTTTGCTGCTCCTTCACTCCAGTCTTTATTTTCATATACAAGGCTCTCTATGTGGTAGTTTTAAGAACTAGAAACTGCCACCCTTTTCTGGCATTAATGAATCAATTATCAGCATAACTGCCTGAGGCAGGCTCATGTGATGCCACTAAGAAGCTGCAAAGCAGAGATCTAAGCAGCACTGCTCCCTCTGTACTAAAGGAGATCTACAAACCAAAGTCACCTGTGGCAAAGCAAAACAAAAGCACCAGCAAATATTGTGAATTTAGAGTTTCTGCACCACAGAATCAAGGTCACTGGGCTTGCAAACCACTCCTTTGTGAGGCTGGGAAGAGCTACTCTGCAATAAAGGCAAAATCAGACCGAGGGTGCAGGGAGAGGGATGCAGGAACGGCAGGCTCAGGATGAACAGGGAATGCCCAAAATCACAGAAAAGAAAGAACTACCTGGAGATTAAATTTTGAGCCTGTGGCTCCAAATATTCTGCATTTTTACTTTGTTGCTGATAGAAGGACAAGTTTTAGCTACTTTCAGTTCTCTAACATAAGATGGAAGTGATAGCATGGCCCTTCTTTCCAAGAAAATTTTAATCATTATTGCATGTAGGAATACTAAGTACACAAATACATCCAAAAGGATTATTTCCTGGGAGAATAACTTGAGTATAAAACCAGAAAAAACCCACTGTTCCTCGGTGTACTGGTAAATCACACTACATCTGTCTTCTCTTAAATTTTTTAGCATCATGTATAACAAAATTTCTCTTTATTTCATGCTTGGAAGATCAATAATCAAATAATAACATTCAAGTGTAACACGGAGCTTGGTCTATAGAAATTAATTTTTCCTCCTGGCTGGCTGTTGATATGAAAATATTTATTCCACCTTTGCTCAGTCCTTAATATATTTTAAATATTTAAACTCTCTTCTCTTATTCAGATTTACATATTTCCTTTAAGATGTAAATTAATAAACTGACCCATCTGTACCTGTGTGCTGGCAGCACACAAAAGAATATCACAGATTATTTACTGGCACACCTCTGAGAACTGCAGGAAGAGAGACCAAATCCATATTGCTCCAACAAAAAAGTTTTCTATTTTCTGAACCCCACCCCAAAATAATTGCAGGCTCTTCTTGAACGTCCTTCTGCAGTGTCCTACAGCTCCACCACACAGCGCAGGGTATTGACAAGGCAATCACACCTAAGGGGAGCATTTATCTAAGCTCTGAAATCCTCAGAACTAACACATGCTCTGGAAATTTGATTTTCTCCATAATAGTGGTATAGGTAGATTGACAGAACCAACTGCGTGTTAATAAAGCAGATGGACCTTCAAATATCCAACACACAAAAAGCAGCCTGTGGACATGTCCTGCAGATAAAACCCCTCAGAGTGTTATTTCCAAGCTGGGAGTGGGATATAAATTCTCAAATAGAGGTCTAAAGATGTCATATGTGAATAATCTATGAAGGACTAACTCAGCCCTCCTGACAATAACAGATTCAAAGGCAAAAATATCCTCAAAATCACATTGGAGGTTTTCAGGAAAGAGGTGAGGAGTAAAGATTGAGAACACTTGCATTCTTCCTTCCTCTTGTGAATGTATTATAGATGAATGTCAGCCTCCAGCAAATCAATCATAGCACCATTCACATGGCTTAGATTGATATAAGAACACCTAAAAGTTATTTTTAAAGGACAATGTGGAGTCAAACTCTGCAGGTTATACCACGAAAAATGAAGGCAAAAAATGAAATGCCTGTGCCACAAGGGAGAATATTTCTGCTTGCCCAGGCTTCACCTTTCTTTTGGCAATAGGACAAAATAGATCAAAGAATATCTAAGTTTATATTAATCCTATTAGGTTGCATGAAAGAGTCCTCATTGTGATCTATAGATCATTAACAACACCGAGTTCATGATCGTTACTTTTATAAACAGCCACATTTAAATTATTTATCATGAGCACTGGGGAACATCAGAGGTGTCTTAATGCTGAAAGTGACTTTGGATTTGGTGTAGCTTCATTTCAGATGAATGAAAATACAATTAATCTTATTTTAAATATCTTTCTGTATTATTCTGAAGATATTCTTGCAGCCCATGCTCCACCTCTGTGCTACAGCAGAATGAAATAACTCAAGACCAAGTACAGATATTGCCTTCGTCACACCCCCACATGTTCTCCAACTCACAATCCCCTGAACAGAAGACAAAATATTAGAATAATTACTGTATATTAATTGTTTTTCATCGTCACCATTTGGGAGGACCATAATGAAAACTGGAGAACTGCAGAGCAGAAACTGTCAGGCTGGTGGGATAAGGGATCAACCTATTCCTGCCCAGAGAAAGCCCTGAACAGCAGAGCTTTTCTAGGAAGGTGTGAGGGAAATCCACTTCAGTCTCCTCTCAGGAGCTGTTCAGCCCCATCTGAGGCAGGCTGGGAGATGAAGGATCCAGGAAAGCATGGCCACATCCACCAGGGAGGCCAGGAGAAGGCATCCCACCAGGATTCCCACTGGGCAGGATCCCCTGCACCATCTCACTGCTGGGCTGGGAGGTTCCTCATCCCTTTGTCTCAGCTCCTGCCTTAATGCCTTCAGCAACTGGGGAGAGCATGGCATCCCACCAAGAGGGGATTAATGAGGGAAATGAACCCCACACAACCAAAAGGTAGAACATCTAGCCAGACAACAGCCAAAAGGACACATTTGATCTCAGCTGAATGAATAAAACACACTGAGGAGGAAAAACCACCTCATTCTTGTGCATTGTGGGTGCCAAAAGCAGTTCACAATAAGTTACTCGTGTTATGTCCCTCTGAGGGAATGGGATCATTTCTGGAAATGGTATTTTGAGAAGAATTTCACAAATGGGGCAGTGTGCATAACAGACTGAAAGAAAAGGGAAGAGGCTAGGAGAATTAAAGCTTGAAATAACTGGATTTATTAAGGTTAGCCTAAGAACAGTCTGGATGGTTCTACAGGGGAAGAATTCTGAGCCTGTCAGAGTTAATAAAAAGCTAAAGATCTCCCCAAGATTCCCTCCCCCTTACTCCTCCTGCCCTTCTGCTTTTCATACACACATCTGTAAGTCAATGAAATGGACTCATTATAGGAAATAATTGTATCACTTAGATGTGGCATGTAAATATTGCACTTTCTGCAAACATGTGTAATAGGCTACGATGCAATTAAAGAAATCAGAGTGAAAATTTATAAAAAATCTCTACCAATTTTATGTACAGATGCATTTGCTGGAAAAGGCATTATTCACTGAATGCAGTTAAAGTGCAGTAAATCGACTTCGAGAAAAATCACAAGACTTTTCAATAAAAAGACAAAATAGCGACACTGCAAAGACAGCAGGTGGTAAAACGAGATACAGGAATGTTCCCCCATATAAAGAAATAAAACAAAACAAAGCTGTGTGATTTTACTGCTCTTTTCCAGCAGAAAAAAACATCCCTAAAGGACTCAGAAAATAGGCTCCTAAATTTGCTCATATGGAGTACCAGAGATTGAAAGGCAAACTTTGAAATACATTACTCAGAAAAACCAGAGAAGGGATGATGCTTAGTCTTAAGGAATGGATTTTTTTGGTTTTGTTTTAGCTTGTCAATGCAATTTGGGGCCAAGCCACAACAGAACTGGGGGATCACCAGCTGATATAGGACATTTAATTAAATCCAGTGGTTTGCATCTAGAGCAATTTGCTCCTGAATACTTAGTGGGCATCCCTCAAAAGAATTAAGAACCTGTCAATGGGATACAGAAACCCAAAATCAAAGAAACACCTTATGAAAGGGAGAACTATGGTGTTTTTTAAACACCCATGGGAAAAACTTCAAGAGTCTCTTGTGAACACTGGAGGTAAAAGCTTGAAGATCCCACAGGGAGGTAATGAATTTGTGCTGGCCTCCTCTGCAAGGCAGGACCCACTATTTTTATAAGTGATTCCAGTTGCTGCTGTCAGCAGGGGAGCTTGGCAGGATGAGGGGCAGAAACAGGTAAGGCAGTGTGGGCTCAGAAGGGAAATTTGTTCATCTGTGCTGGTGCCTTGCACCAAACACAAATTCACTGATATGGAGGAGAATGATGAGTACAGAACTCCAAGTGAGGGAGTGACCTGCAGGTGAGTGTCCCACATCAGCATGTCCCCATTCAGAGCAGCACCCAGCCCAGACAGGCAGCAGGTTCCCTGCAAGGTGCCCCCTCTATGCCATGGGTGCCTGGGCAGCTCCCTGCCCCTAACTGACCAGGGAAGGGATGGCACCCCTGTAGCTGGCACTGGTGAGGTCACACCTTGAGTTCTGTGTCCCGTTCTGGGCTCTCACTGCAAGAAAGACCTTGAGGGGCTGGAGTGTGTCCAGGGAAGGGAAGGGATCTGGGGAAGGTGCTGGAGACTCAGTCATGTCAGGAGCAGCTGGAGTTGTTTAACCTGGAGAAAAAGAGGCCCAGGGGAACCTTCTCCCTCTGCACAACTCCCTGACAGGAGGGGACAGCCAGGTGGGGGTCGGGCTCTGCTCCCACAAGGGACAGGACAAGAAGAAACAGCCTCAAGCTATGCCAGGGGAGGTTCAGGCTGGACATCAGGAGGAATTTCTTCATGGAAAGAGTGGTCAGCCATTGGAAGGGGCTGCCCACAGAGGTGG
This sequence comes from Passer domesticus, assembly GCF_036417665.1. Taxonomy (NCBI): domain Eukaryota; kingdom Metazoa; phylum Chordata; class Aves; order Passeriformes; family Passeridae; genus Passer; species Passer domesticus. The sequence goes on along the minus strand of NC_087489.1, from coordinate 4,199,939 downwards.
TGGAGTCACCATCCCTGGAGGTGTTCAGGAAATGACTGCAGATGGCACTCAGTGCTCTGGGCTGGTTGATAAGGTGGTGAGTGGTAAAAGGTTGGACTCGATGGTCTTGGAGGTCTTTTCCAACCTTAATGATTCTGTGATCTGTAAATCACAGCAGGATCTGCTTGTCTCTGCTAGCAAAGCCTCACTAAATCAAAGTTCCTTTTTTTTCTGGACTTCACTGCACAGCCAGCCCAGCAGCACAGCTGGATTACGAGTGTGAGAAGTGTGTTAAAACCAGAAACTGAGCAAATACCTCCACAAGCATTAAAGATAAGGCAGGCACTCCTAGAATAGTTACCAGCAGGCCTTGTTCATCATGGAAGAGGGGGCAGGATGGAGACCTGGAGCCTCCTCCACCCTCGTGTGGGGATGTTCAGTCTCCAGCTCCACATCCCGCTGTGCTCCAGCGCTGCAAAGGCATCTGAAGTGATGCTGAGAGGGTAATAACCCCGACAGTGCCAGCAGCAATCCTTCCTGGAGGTTAACAGCGGGAGGCAAGGAGGCTGAAGCATTCATGAAAGGAGTGTGAAAGGCAGAATCAACAGCTGAGTTGGCCTTTTAGTCAGCGCTTGCTTTCGGCAGCTCCATTATCAGAGCAGAATGAGAGAGGAGTAAGGGAAGCCTGGGGAGGAAGGAGAGGAGGGAAGTGTGAAGAGAAAAGACAAAACACTCACCTGACAGGTGCTCCCCGGGACTGAGCAGGCTTCAGCATGACGGTGATGGTGGTGTCAGTCTCATTGAGGGGAGAGTCCGTGTCATACTCCGGCATGGACGGGGCTGCAGCAGAGCAAAGAACGCCTTCATTAGCACCAGCCACTGCCTTTGGTAGGGATGGCAACGTTATATTAACATTTCTCAAATGAAATATCAAAATACTTCCCAGTGTTATGACCAGAATGATCAAAACTGCTTAAATGTTTGTACACTCTTTTTCCATTCCAATGAAACGGGAATGGGACAATCTTCAAGCTGGCTCTGAAAATCCTCTCTTGAATTTTTAAGACTTAGTAAGGCCTTGAGATGGGATCATTCCTTCAGTGTTAAAGTGAGGAAAGGAAACTGCACAGACATGATAAAAAACCCAAACTATTAGGATGAGTGAATCAGTGGCAGAGCTAAAAGTACCCCTGAATCCTGAACCTTTTCTCCTGTTCTGGTCAGTGGATTTGCCCTCTCACATCTTAAGAGATTCTAATGCACAGACTTAATCTGGTCCCCATGATTAGCTGGAGGGTGTGCTAGAAAGCACAAAAGATGAGAAGAGAGGAACACAAATTAGCCAGGTTATTTTTGCACCCGAATCCAGGATATTTTACCCTGGTGCTTAAATGCTGCTGACTCACCAGGCAGCTGCAGAGACCCCAGTGCCACCCTCGGGCAGTGCCCAGCCATGGCAACCCCATCCCTGATGTGTTCCCCCCAGCAATATACAGAAACCCACTGAATAAAATCCCACCCAGCCAAACTCTAGTTTCTCCTTCTGCTTTATCTTCTCTTAGGACCATTCCATGAAAGTAGGACAACTTTCCTTAGGAAATATGTTTCACTTATTGCTTCTTCCTTCCCCAGGAGCAGGCATCTCTCTGGGACAAGTTTTAGCGCTGAAGACCTGACAAGATCATGAGGTCAGAGCAGCACCAAGTTTGTTCCAAAGATGCAGGTTTTGCTGAAATAACTTTAAAGTATAAATCAAACAGAAGAATTCATACAAATAGTTCATCTGTAGCTCACAAGGGCAAGCTGCATTGTGGGGGATCCCATATTTAATCCTCTCATAGTGATTTCCACTGTAATCCTGTTTACAATCAGGATTTTTATCTAAATGCCTGAAAACTGTCAAGAATGGGGGCTGCTATTATCAGCTCAGCTGCTGGCTTCCCTGTCAATAAGCTGGGAATGTGTTCAGAGTGAATGTCAACTGCTTAAGAAGGATTTCTCTGGAATAAGGTGCTCTCCATCAAGGGGAAGCAGTGACTCCTTGAAAGGAGACACATCCCCAGTGGTCCTCCACACCAAAGATCACTGGAGATGCTGGAGATCACAGAATGTTTGGGTTGGAAGGGATCTTAAAGATCATCCAGTCCCCACCCTGCCATGGGCAGGGACACCTTCCACTGTCCCAGGCTGCTCCAAGCCCTGTCCAGCCTGGCCTTGGGCACTGCCAGGGATCCAGGGGCAGCCCCAGCTGCTCTGGGCACCCTGTGCCAGGGCCTGCCCACCCTCACAGGGAAGGATTTCTCCCTAACATCCAACCTGCCCTCTGCCAGGTTAAAACCATTCCCTTGTCCTGTCACTCCAGGTCCTTGTCCAAAGTCTCTCTCCAGCTCTCCTGGAGCCCCTTTAAGTGCTCCTGTAGAAGGCTGCAATGAGGTCACCCCAGAGCCTTCTCCCCTCCAGGGGATCACCCACAGCTATCCCAGCCTGGCTCAGAGCAGAGGGGCTCCAGCTCTCTGAGCATCTCTGTGACCTCCTCTGGACTCAGTCCAACATCTCCATGTCCTTCCTGTGCTGAGCAGCCCAGAGCTGGATCCAGAGGTGCAGGTGAAGTCTCGAGGAGAGGAGAGGAGAGGAGAGGAGAGGAGAGGAGAGGAGAGGAGAGGAGAGGAGAGGAGAGGAGAGGAGAGGAGAGGAGAGGAGAGGAGAGGAGAGGAGAGGAGAGGAGAGGAGAGGAGAGGAGAGGAGAGGAGAGGAGAGGAGAGGAGAGGAGAGGAGAGGGGAGGAAAATCCCCTCCCTTGACCTGCTGGCCTCGATGGCACAGCAGGAATCGCTGAGCCCCTGCTCTGGCCAGGGGGGACGGTGCTACAGCATGACTTAGTGCACTTATGGAAACAAATACACACACATTGCTACAGCACTGGTGTCTTTCCATGTGAAAAAAAAATAAATACAGCCTACAAGGACATTCCTGTCAGTGCAAAGATCCTTCTTCTCCCTAATAACCTTGAGGCTGCCTCTTAGAGCAAATTTAATGGTAATTTTCAAATTATTTGGAAAATGTATCAGAAACTTGACCATGCAATGAGAGAATCTAAAGCCAGAGACAACCCTAATGCTTGCATGGAGTTTGTACCCACCTGTTGACAGCCAGATATTTGGGAGATGGGGGGTAAAAAAGTCAATAAACTAAGCTCAGTTTGCATACAGTTGGCACTCATGCAGGCTGCTAACACAATTTGAGCACTCATGGGATGATAAAATGCAAAGAAAGTGAATCAGAGGAGAAAAGGCCCCCAACCATTGCTGTGGTTTTTTATTTCTCTGGTCACAAGGGAATGGAGTGCATGCTGTGCTGTCCCTTCACAGCAGGGCTGCAGAGCCCCCAACAGCCCAAGGAGCTGTTTGGACACTTAATGGCTTTTACTTCAAGTGGTTCAGGGCTTGAGTGCTGAATGTGAAGGGTTCAAACACCGAGCAGAGGGAGGAGATGTGCTTTGCTTCCTTAAAATTTACCCTGTCACTTACTGCTCTCAACTTGCTATTATTAACTGATTTTGAAATAGGGCAGTGGAAAATCTATACTGTACTGCAATCTTTTCTACAATAACCAGCCATAATTTCAAGCATTACCAGTATCCTGAATGTTCCAGATGTGTATTTTGACTTTACTGAAAAAAACTGTTAAAATAGTCCAGAAAATGACAGCATTTCTCTCTGTTAGAAAACCTATTTTAAAAATCTATTTTAGTGCTATCAACTAAATGTTAAAATCCACATATATCTGCCCAATATCACAACTACAGTAATTTTTTTATAATTGCCCTGTTTACCTTTTTTTCACACCTTCTCTTTGCCATTGGCTCCTTATTTTAGTGCCTTTCATATTCTTATGTGCCTCAAGCCCTCTGTCTGCTCTTACCCATTAAAAAACCCAAGAAAAACAGCTTTCCTCCCTTATTTTTAGTCTCTTTGCACTGTTAATTCCATTACTTCATTACATCCATTTTAGTACATCCTGAAAATAAAAACCACATTATGGAAGGAGTTTCCCCAGCCAGGCAGATAATGTTAACAATAATTACTATAAGGATAGCTCATTTGTGGAACTAATGATGGTTCTCATTTAAAATGCTCCACAGATATCCAGGGATACTTAGGACACCCACAAATTAACCACTGTAATTGTAACCCAAATAAACAAAACTCTGTGGCTGTTTCAAAACTCTGCTCTATGAAACTTGGAGAGACATTAAGCTGAGTACTTTAAAATAATTTTATACATCAGCTTTGAGTTTGAAGCACAAAGCCCTAGATTTTTTTTTCTTCTTTTTCTTTCAGTACCTGAAATCTTGGTTGCAATCCGGGTAGTGATGGGTGGCCCAAAGCCCTTGACTGTGCTGGCTTTGATGGTGAATGAGTAGGTGGTGCCTGGGTACAATCCCACAAAAAGGTGATGGGTTTCATTCCGCAGCTTGAAGACTTTCCCTCTTTGGCTGGACAGGTCAGCACTGGGATCCAGAGACCCAACAGCCTTGTATGTGATCTGCAAATGAAGAACAAGCACAGGAGGTGATGAGGGGCTTGCTGTGCCTGGCCTGTCCCTGCTCCCCTGCTTTGTCACCTCTCGAGGCTGACCTGCAAACACGAGGAATTATTTCAGGGTGGTTTCCGTATCTCCCATGAGCCATTTTCTGTCTGGGTGCTGTCAAACCAACATTTCCAAGGCTTTACTTAGGGAAAAACTAATTTCCTCTCTCGGCTAAAGCCTCAGCACGTGCTGACTTACAACAAAAGATGTAAAGAGTTGCTTTATGTTCCCAAGCTCAGAACTTCTGTTGTCAAACCAGAGCACACAGCGCGGCTGGCAGGATTTTCATGAGAATCACCCCTGCAGCCCCCACAGCTCATGAAAACCCTCAGTGCAAACATGGATACGTTTCCTTTTGGCAAATCATCTCCTCAAAAGGCAGCTGAAAACAATGGAAGCCTTTTTCTGACAACAAAAGCTTTGGAGGCCTTTCCCTGTGCCACAGAGAATACGCTGAAATGAAATAATATGTTTAAATGAAATAAAGTTCACCATGTCTTTAGACAAAAGCCCTTGTCTCTGTGGAAACCCTTCCCTGCCCTCATTATGAGCCTCAGAGTGCAGATTTACACGTGGTGCAGCCTGGTTTACACCTGGCTGAAGCCAGGAGGGCTCCAGACCTGGAGGATGTCCTGAGTACACCTGGAGCTGGTGCCAGCACACCTTGAAACCTGCCTGAGCTCAGCGTGCTCACCCATGGCAACCCTCCTGATGTACAGACACTTCAAGGGAAACTCATGACTTATTTACCAGCCAATTCCTTGCCTGAGTTCCAAATTCAATCCCAAGGCAGCTCAATTTCAACAGAGCTGTCAATATAATGTACCGTGCTCTGCTGCTCTCCTCACCTTTTTTGATATTATGGGATCCTCACTTATTTGTAATGAAACACTATGAATAAATCAATGTATGTTAATACATGAGGTCTTCAATTTTTTATTAAGGTCTCCACAAGAATCTAATTCCCAGCCTTTCTGAAAGAGCCTTTGAAAATCTTTAAGTCACTTGCTTTATGACAGGAAGAAAATGTTGCATTTTGAGGAAAAATAAATATCTACTGTTTAAAAAGGGAGGCTTTAATAATAACAGGATAAATAAGAGACCAAGACTGATGTTACTGACACCAGAGAAGGGTGAGAGCATGTGAACCCTGTTATTTGGACAAAGAAGAACAGTTTAGACAGAGCGACATCCAAGATAAGGCAGTGTAACAGAGAAAGGGCATGAATTATACCAGCAACAAAAAAGTACAGAAGCAGAACTCTTAAAGGAATTATAATTAGACAGCTTGCAGGTGATTTCATTGAAAACCAGCTAATTTTTCCAGGAATTACAATCTGGGTTTAAGTTTTTATTACATGCCAGACACCTGAGAAAGAGAGACCTCTGAGCATAATGGTTCTTATAACAAACAACAAATTAAAAACAGGAGGAAAATCACTCCACCCACTGCTTTTCCCTCAGGGAGTCAAGAACCAGCATGGAATGGGACAGTATTTTGCGAGTTCTTATTGCATCAAGGCACTTCAAGGCAAGGGAATTTGTAAGAAGACCATTGGAATTAAATTGAGAAACAAATACTTAAATCAAGAGACATGACTCTGTCCATTCCATAGCTAAAATCCAGAAAGAAAAATGCATTTAATTTAATGTTATGTAGGAATGAGCCAATGCAATCTTGTATGCTCTGTTGGCACAACAAGAGCTAGAGAAATAGAAATTCTATAAAACTACAAAGGGGAAGCAGCAAAATAAGAATTGGGGGAGAAGAAAAGAAACTTCCTACACCTGGGGCACTGAACAGCACATGCACAGGATGCCCAGGTCAGGCAGTGGCCTATGTAAAATCAGTGGTATTTATTTTCAAGCCCATTAATCCTGAAGGTTATAAATACAGTGAAAGATGCACTTGTCCTTGATCTCCATCCATATAAATAAATGTATTCTGCTACCTTCAGCAGTTCTAAAGTCATTACAGAAACAGTTATTTTTCCTTATTAAAAAAAAAATAAATCAAAAAACCCCCTATCCCCTTAAGGCAAAAAGAGCTACAAAAGCTTTCAAAAAGAAAAAAAAAGAACAACTAAAGAAAAAAGCAACTCACTGATTTAAAATACAAACAAACAAACCAACCCAGTCTTTATTTTTCTGTTGACTGTAGCAGAGAATGAGTACAAGGGACCTAAAAACAACCTGGGTCAACTCACAAGTAGCAAAGAAGGAGGAAAGAGCACTTGAGACAATGTCCCTAATTTGATATTGTAGTGTGGGTCAATTTTCAGAGCAACTGCTCACTCAAATCAGACTTCAGGATTTCCCAGGGCTCTTTTCAGGATATATACACTCCAGCAGAGATTTGTGGCACAGCCATATGTGAGTTTACCTTTTCTGCAGCAGAGTCTCTTCCCAGTAGACACAGACCTTGTTAAACTGGGTGGTGTGGGGACATTCAGAGCCACCCCTGTCCCCAAAACTGAACATTTGACTTTAACACATTAACAGTACCTGGATGCAGGACAGAGAACAGAAACATAGCAGTGCAAAGCTGTGCACATGTCCAGGGTCACCCAGTCCAGCAGCAGAAATATTTAGGGGCTGATAAGTGCAAATGGTGCAGAAAGAGCAACCAGTTCTTGCTCTCATCAGGGTTGAGCTCTTCTCTGCTTCCCTCCCTCCAGGAGAGCTCTGAGTGACTGGAGTGGGCAGGAAAGGGCACAGAGCTCCTGCCAGGAGAGCCCCTGGGCTGAAGGACACAGACCCTGCCAGGAGAGCCCCTGGGCTGAAGGACACAGACACTGCCAGGAGAGCCCCTGGGCTAAAGGACACAGACACTGCCAGGAGAGCCCCTGGGCTAAAGGGGACACAGACACTGCCAGGAGAGCCCCTGGGCTAAAGGGGACAGACACTGCCAGGAGAGCCCTGGGCTAAAGGGGACACAGACACTGCCAGGAGAGGCCCTGAGCTAAAGGACACAGACACTGCCAGGAGAGCCCCTGGGCTAAAGGACACAGACACTGCCAGGAGAGCCCCTGGGCTAAAGGGGACACAGACACTGCCAGGAGAGCCCCTGAGCTAAAGGACACAGACACTGCCAGGAGAGCCCCTGGGCTAAAGGACACAGACACTGCCAGGAGAGCCCTGGGCTAAAGGGGACACAGACACTGCCAGGAGAGCCCCTGGGCTAAAGGGGACACAGACACTGCCAGGAGAGCCCCTGGGCTAAAGGGGACACAGACACTGCCAGGAGAGGCCCTGGGCTAAAGGGGACACAGACACTGCCAGGAGAGCCCTGGGCTAAAGGGGACACAGACACTGCCAGGAGAGCCCTGGGATAAAGGGGACACAGACACTGCCAGGAGAGCCCTGGGCTAAAGGGGACACAGACACTGCCAGGAGAGCCCCTGGGCTAAAGGACACAGACACTGCCAGGAGAGCCCCTGGGCTAAAGGGGACAGACACTGCCAGGAGAGCCCTGGGCTAGAGGGGACAGACCCTGCCAGGAGAGCCCCTGGCTGTGTGCCCATCTCTGGGAGGACTCTCCTCACCACCACGAGGACCTGATGCTCTCCAGGCTGTCATTTCTAAAACCAGGGTTTCTACATTCCTCTACACAAATATTTGTGTGGCTGAGAAGTCTGTGGATTGCTGTAATTGCTGAGTGCTGCTGCTTAAGCAGCCAACCCCCAGGTGAAGCAGAGGAAGCAGTCCTGAAAACAGAGCTGTCCACTTGGGAAAGAAGGCAAACTATTCCAGCTCAGCAAAAAACAAACAAACAACCAATCATTTTTCTCTTCCAAGCGAGCTACCTGCTGGTTTTTAGCTCTGAGTGCTGCCCTGAGTGTGGATCAACAGCTGAGAGCTCTGTCTCTGATTCCTCTCTGGAGCTGCAGGCGCAGTGACAGCAGCTGCCACTCCAGCTGCAGCCACAGCTGGCCCTGCCAGCAGCGTGTCCTGGGGCTGGCCTGGCACACATCCCTGCTCTGCCACCCTCCTGCCAGCCAGCAGCAGCTCCAGGGGCTGGGCACTGGGATTTCCCCTCTGGAGTCACTCAGAAGTGCCACACTCGTGGGTTTGTGTGCACCCACGGCCCTGGGTGGGAGGATTTCCCCTACAAAAATCAATGTATCGCTTCTCTGTGCATTTCCATGTGTGCTCCACCAGATTATAGCTGGGTAAAAGGAAGGCACCAAGGAGTTTCCAGTCTTTTCAACTGATTTAAACTCAATTTTCTGAAGAAAGAGAAATTGCAGGGAATCAGAGAGTGAAGAATTTTTGAAAAACCATGGAAATTTCCGACTCTGGAGTAATTTATGAAAGCACAAAAACATGTCTGGAGAAGAAATATGGCACTTCTCTGGAACAAGAAGGATGCTGGAAAAAACACCTGTCTTGTGGTTTTTATGCTGAATATTTATCTTAATTTCTTGTTCCAAGTGTCAAAGCATTTCATTACAAAACAAACAAGAGATTCTAATCTAAAAAAATAAGATGACTCAATCGCTCAAAAGCAGCTGCTCTAAATTATTTCAAATAATCTATTTTAAAGACAAGCTGAGCTATCTAATACTTCTGTATTCTCAAAAAAAGAAGAAACATTATTAATTTAAAAGTTTAAAAGCACAGATGGAAAACAAACAGAAAAATACCAAAAATATATTTTAAAATATAATTCTGATTGGAAATATCAAAAATATTTATTTGCATACTGATGCAGAATAAATGCAAATACAAAGATGAGGAAATTTCTCACAAGACTGAAACTCTCTGATTTTTAACCACCCTCCTGATCTCCCAGCAGGCCAGACACTGTCTTTGCTCTGCAAACTGGAATGTCTGTTCAGGGTTTCCACAGGGAATGGAGAGTTTACATATCAGCTCCAGGGGAACTTGATGGTCCCAAGGAAAATTTTAGTGGCCAGCACTGCTATGGATCTAAACACAGCAAAATCCAGCAAAGAAATACACATTAATAAATCCTAAATCTCCTTGGAACCTCCTTCACTGAGTTAATTAAATGCTTCTCATGCCAAAGCAATACATTTGAAAAAAATCAAAAAGGCAAATGGTGAAGGAACTCAGAAGAATAAAGAACAGCAATTTTCCCGCAGCACCAGAGGGTCAGAGCACTGAGTCCGGGGCTCTCCCAGCTGGGCAGGAGGGATGGGATTCCAGTGGTGCTCAGATGCTGAAATCCCCAGCAAAATTTGGTTACATGACTCCAAATTCTTTGTAAAAGGTAAAATAGGCCAACAGTACAAGTTTGAGTCTACTAGAAACTATCAAAAAAGGCTTTCTAGTTTAGTGTCCAGGTGTTCAGTGATGCATAATTGCTGTGATAGATTGGAGAATAAAATAAGAAAAGATCAGCATAAAGGAGTAGGCCGGAGAACAAATTCACTCCTGGTTGTTATTTAAGCAACCAATCCCAGTGCACTCTAGTCCCCATTAACCAGGGGCACCCCCTCTTATTCCATCTTTCCCTCTGTTTTTATCCACTTTAAAGCTTGGAATATTAACTCTTTTAAATCACTGAGCTATGGTAACAACCCCAGAGACGTAGATGTAATATTGAGAGCATATGCACAGCTCTTCTCTCCTTCCCAGAGCCCAATTTAACACAATTTTCTGGGGAGATGTGAACACTTTGTTAACTGTCATCGTCTGTGACTGCAGAACTGCTCTTACAAGGACATAAAACTTTCATGGGGAAAGGAGAAACAATAGCAGAGGTATTAACTAAACTAGGAAGCACAAGTTTATTTACCATTGCAAGAGAGAAAACACATAATTTAAAAAATAACAAAAATAACCCACTGGGATTTTTCAAAACTCCTGTGGTGAACAAGCAAGTGCACAAGTCTGGAGAATTTTACTCCTTCTTTGCATGGTGGAGGAAGAAGGTGCTTTGTCCTGTGCTTTCTAAATGAGAAATGCCAGCAAGCGTTGAAGATTAGAAGTTTTAAAAAAACCATATTAAAAAAAAAGTTATCTATTCTTTAAACAGGGAAATAAACCATTAAGAGACGTGATGAATTAACTTTGGGTTTAGAAGCTCCTTTGGAAGAAGCTATAATGGCACGAGCACGAGGCCCTAAGCTTGATACAAGAACAAATTGTGATAAAGATCTCATCACTCCACTGTAATGGCTTTTTTTGCCCCACACTACTAAAATCCTCAGGGAACCCAGGATGGCTGTTCAGACTCTCTTTAATCCTCTTAAATAAATAAATTAACAAGGCAGAATATTCTGCTCAAATCACGGCTGAGAGATCCATTTAGCCTGCCCATACATTTGGTACATATGAGTAAGATTTCACCCTGATGAATAACAGAGTTGTCAGGATTTTGTGTGTTCATAACCTTAAAACTGAGGACAGAACACTCCAATGTCTCAGGATTGAGAGCTTGCCTGTCAAGGGAAAAAAAAAAAAATGTTCATATGTTTCTTCCCACAGCAGTTGATCCCAGTATGCAGACCACTTTATCTTACATCTTTTGCCATACAGAATTAATCAGCCTCAGTGAGCAGAATTTTGCTCTCTACAGCCATATCCACCATTAAACATTAGGACTTTAAGCTTCCCCTCTGATTCCAGCAATTGCAGCCTGTTTCAATGCAAATGGTAAGTACTGCTGTTAAATCACACACTACTTTGTGGGTACATTATACAACCTTATATCTATTTTCCATTTTAGTGACAGCCTGCATAGCAGTTTGGGGAAGGCATTTGAAGCCTATAAATCCATTGCATTATTCCCCTACATTCCTAGTGATGTTTGATGTGCCTGTCTTTATAAAACAGCCTGTTCTGCTTCTCCACACCCCTCCTGCAACCTCTCCCATCTGGGGATGATTTGGAGCTGACAGGTAGCTGCACTAGCTCTCTATATATAAAATAGGTTTTTTCCTCCCCCTTTTCACTCAGCAATGCCTCAAGACTAAATCTCTTGCTATGGACAAGAGAGGAGGCAGGACAAGGAAGATGACACAGCCACTGCATGCATGAGTGTGCCAAGGTCAGGAGCAGGGTCTGCAGGGACACCCTCACTGCTGTCTGTCCCTTTACTGAGCCAGAAAAAAGGCAGATTTTCCTGACTTCTTCTTGCTTTTTGAAGTCACTACTGCCTTGTGAAGCAAGACCTGGCATCAAGACCATTTTCATCCCTCAGTTCTTATCATACCATGCAGCACACAGGGCACGGGGAGGTGGACTGCACTGGGAATAAGGATCCCAGAGACTGTCACAGATGTCAGCTCCTCCAGCACTGCTCAGCAAGCAGGGGGCATCCTGTCCATCCAACCAGAAAATCCCATTGTCTGGAGTTCCTTCCCACACCAGGACTGGGCCCAGCTTCCCCTGTCCCATGGGGCTGTGTCGTGCCACCAGGTCCCACCTGTCCCATTGCTGACTGCCCTCCCCAGCTGATGGAAAAGCCTGGGACCAAACCCCTGAAACAGCAAAGCTGCTGGCATCCCAGAAAATTAAAGCTGCAAAACCAGCCCCGGCTCTAATTCCTTTCTTATTTTAAAGTGGAGCCTTCTGGAGAGGGACTTTTCACAAGGGCATGCAGTGATAGGACAAGGGGGTATGATTTAGGTTTGATATTGTGGAGAAATCCTTCACTACAAGGGTGGAGAGGCACTGGCACAGGTTGCCCAGAGAGTTTGTGGACACACCATCCCTGGATGTGTATAAGTCCAAAGTTGGACAGGGCAGGGCTTGGAGCAACCTGGGATGGTGGAAGGTGTCCCTGCCCATGGCAGAGAGTAGAATGAGATGAGCTTTAAGGTCTCTTCCAACCCAAACCGTTCTGGGGTTCCATAATTCTCATTTTGAGAACCACTTAGGTCCCAATTTCATAATCCTCTCTGGAGCTGGCGTCACTTCTATCTACCCAGAAGACACCCAGGCAGGCTCAGCTGTGAACAAGCCTGACTTGGTGGTGTTTAAATCCTCCTTAGAGCAGCTTCAGGAATGCTCAGTGCTCAGTGCACCCACACCCCACACAGAGCAGAGCAGAGCAGCTCCGTCAGTGCCAGGCTGTGCTCCTGCCCAGCACCTGCAGCCACCAGGAACTTTCCCCTGTGCCTTGACACACCACTTGCTGCAAATTCATAACAGGGCTGGCACAAGACTTCACAAATAGATGAGGAAGAATTTTGTCACAGGCAAAGTGTGATTTTCCAGGGCTGGAAAACATTCTGCAATTCATAAGAGTGCAGAGATAAGGGAGTCAGGTATCAGCAGAGAGCTGGATGTGTTTCACAGGGTTCAGCACTGCAGATGGAGGGGAGGGGAAACCAACTGCAAGGTTTCATGATTGAAAACACCTCAGGAAACAATAGGCTATTTAGTTTTAAATCTTGCCTTACATATTCCACTCCATGCTCTAATAAAGCCTACAGGAAAACTTCATTTTTCCCCATATCCCAAAAATAAACACAAATCAACTGATGCATTCAAGTCTGGCAGAAATATCCTTGAACTCAAAGTTACACAAACATAACCATTCATTTCCCTAGTTGCTGCCTCGGGGAAGCAGTGTTCCTCTAGCCAGGTGTTAAGACACCACGTGCAATGTGAGTTAACCATGAAAAGGACTTTATTCACAGTATGGTTTGGCTTGGAAGGGACCTTAAACATCATCTTGTTCCAAATCCACTGCAATGGGCAGGGGCACCTTTCACCAGACCAGGTTTTTATGATGGAAGAAAACCAGCTGCAGCTCAGGGTCTGCTGGAAATGTTTTATTTTTAATTCAGTGTGTGCAGAGGGTGTACAAAGAGAAAATGTTCTACAAACATCTCACTCACCATCATTTTGAGCACCACAGACCTTCCAGAAATTGTATAAGGCTTCTTCACAGTTCCTTACCACCTGTGGATTTATTCTCACATAGTCAGCACTGAGTTTCCAAACCACATCTTTCTGAACATGAGATTGTATCATTCATAAGACACCCAACATCAAAAGCAGCTTCAGATTTCAATGGGAAGAACAGCAAGGGACAGCCATTCCCAACCACAGCCTTCCCTTCCTGTTTGTTTGAGACTTGAAAGATTCATAGGATGCTTTTAAAATTAAATATCTCTTACACAGATCATCCCAGCACCACCAGTGGCTCTTCCCCAGTCCCTCCTCACCAGGCAGAGCCACAAAGGTTTAATTGCCCCCTCCCCTGCAGTGACAGCTCTGAGCAGCAGGGCTCAGGCTGGGTAAGGACAGTTAGCACTTCTGAATTCAACTCTGGCAAGCCAACACCTTCCCCAGCCTGAAACTCACTGGAGAATGAAAATCAGCTCTTTTCTCCCCCACAGCCCGTTGCTTGGGGTCGCTCTCAAAACCACACATCCCCAGTAAAACACCACTGCATGGGCACCTGATGCAATAGAGCAGTGAATTACAGAGTCACTGCCCAATGAACACAAGAGCAAAAAGCAAGTACAGGTCTATGGGACAAAGCCCAGACTTTGGTTATCCTGCTTTTTCTGCAGAAATCCTCACTTTCAGGCATTAATCCTACATTTAATCTTGGCAAACCACAGTTTCAGCAGACAATTAAAGATCATTTGCTTTCCAAAGGTGAAATATAATTGTGCCTTGTATCATTTTAAGTAGCTACAGAGATTCTCCTCCTGCAACAGAGATTCCACTCCAGGTTCCCAGCCACATGGAGACTGGCACAGTCCCCATCCCTGTTTACAGCATGACGGGTAGCACTTGCCACTTCCAGTTCTGGCTGGTATCAAGCAGAGTGTAAATCATAAACAGCCAGGGCCCAGAATGGGGGCTCTGCATTTGCTTTCAAGTTGAAAGCTGAGAGTGTCAGAGTTGGAGGACTCAGATCTGTGTTTTGCATCAAAGCATGCTAATATTTTGTCTAGCTCACCTCCATCTTCACATTCCAGCACAAGCCTCACTTGGGTGTGAAAGATAAGGCATGAAGAACATAAGGAATTCCTTATTTTCCACATACATTATCAGAGCTGCTTGTTTTCTTGAAGGGAGCAGGAAAGAAGCATGATCCCTCTGCAACACCCCATGGGCTGCTAAATGTAAGGAATGTAATAGTAGAGACTCAATTCAAAGACTCACAAAATGGTTTAGGCTGGGAGGGACCTTGAAGTTAATCCAGTGCCACCCCTGTCATGGGCAGGGACACCTTCCACTGTCCCAGGTTTCTCCAAACCTCATCCAACCTGGCCTTGGACACTGCCAGGGATCCAGGGTCAGCCACAGCTGCTCTCAGTGGCCAACTCCAGTGCTGCACCATGCTCTTAGTAAAGAATTTCTTCCTAATATCTAATCTAAATCTCTGCCCTCTTTCAATTAAAAACCATTTTCCCTTGTCCTGTCACTCCGTGCCTTCACAAAGCCTCTCTCTAACTCTGTTATAGCCCTTTAGGTAATGGAAAGTGCTCTAAGTCTCCTCAGGCCTTTTCTCCTCCAGGCTGAGCCCTGGAGGGGGCTTTAGGGTCCTTTCCAACCCAAACCATTCTAGGATTCTCTGACCATTACTGCCCCTGTCACAGACTGCAGGTGATTAACACAGGAGCAAAAGCAGCACGGAGTGGGCAGGTCACAGCTTTAACCCCAAACCATGTGGGGAATCTTACAAAAGTCTTAATATTCCTGAGACATGAGAACTTTAAGAAGCCTGGCTGCACACCTGGACACATCTGCAAGGGATGAAGGGCAGGAGGAACACTCAGCACAGGAACACCAGCTGGAGGCACTAAGCCAATATTCTGAGCCCAGCAAACCCCTCAAACACACATTTCACCTCTTTCCTGCCAAGGGGATCTGAAGTGCATCTCTACATTCTCATCTCAAAAGTAGAGGATAAGTGAATCAAGCCCAGAGTTCTGTTCTTATCCCAAGATCAATCTAGGGTCACTCACACAAAAAAATTAAAAATTCTTGCAATGAAGGAACCACAGAGCACTAAGGATGTGAACTCACTTGTAAATCACTTATGAAACTATTAAAATGAAATTTACTTTTCTATGTTGATTGTTTTGTCCTTTCTTTTTGTCCTCTATCTTAAAATTTTCAGACTTAGAGCAGAACTGAAAGCATCTCAAATCCCAAATATCCATGAATAATAAATGAATGAATAAAAAAAAAATGAATAATAAAGAATGGTCATACTTTGCTAATCACAAAATGATTCACCATGCTCTTTGCACACTGAATTTGCCGTACCAGAAACACAAAGCATCACAAGATCAGGTACACCTGTTTTTTGACATTGTGTGTTAAAAAAATGATTCTGACTGCACTTTTTACAGTTGCCTCTCAAGCTACACCATCAAGTTTTCCAAACTTTGAATTTTTTTCACCAGAAAGAAAAAAACAAACCCAAAAACAACCTGTATGGAGTAAGTGTGGGATGAAAATAGGCTGTGCAATTTTCCAACCCATTTTCCAAATTCTTAAATTAATATCTTCAGCCTTCCTGTCTAGCATAATTGCAAAAAAATAGTTTGGCCATTTTCAAAGATTTTGAAAACTGCTGCAAGTCTAAATCAGTCCTGCAAAACAGAATGGAAGCCAAATCAGCTCCCCCATTAATGCACACCTGCCATAAATAAGAGGGCAAGAAATTCCTGCTGAAGCCAATGTAAAAACCTTGTTTGAATTCCCTAAGTAATAGCAAATAAATCCACCTGAACAGTTCCAGCCAGCAGGAAAAAGAAAAAAAGAGAAAAAAAAAAAAAAGAAAAAAAAAAAGAAAAAAAAAAAAAAAGAAAAGAAAGAAAAAAAGCGCCAAAGTTACTTCTGCAACATTCTAGCAGAAAAATGGCCAGCTTTGAGCAAGATAACAGTGAAGAAAATAAATGTTTATATGCAAAATATTCACTTGGAATTTAGTGCTTAAGAAGCTGTCTCGTATTAGTATTTATAGCAAGATGGAACATGTTTTCCTGAGCAGCTCTGCAGAGGTGGACAAGGTTGAAGTTCTCATGAATATTGCCCAGCCTGTGATGGAGCTGGGCTTTGCAGAGCTCTCTGCTGGCCCCATCTTGCTGTGCCAGTGGCATAAAAGGGGCAGGACCCAGGCCCAGCCATGGGGTGGATCTGGGGAAATGGAGAAGTTGGGGATAGAGCTCCCCAAACTCCATCACAGAGCAGCACAGAAGCTGAGCCTGAGGCATAAAAAGCTAACTGCCCCAATCCCAAAAATCTCTTCCGAACCTTCTATCGGAGAAGCAGGCAAACCCCGGACTGGGAATAGTGTGCTCTGATTCCATTGACTCAGAAGGCTGAACAATTGCTTTATTTAAAATATACTATATTACATTAATACTATATCATAACTATGCTAAAGAGATACTAAAGAATACTAAAGAAAAACCTGTGACTGTCTGGGACAGTCAGGACAGCTTTGACCCAGCTGGCCAAGGAAACAAAACAATCCTCAACAGAACACAACTGACAAATCACTTCAGGTAAACAATCTTCCTAACACATGCCACATGTGCAAAAACAACAGGAGCAGCAAGTAGAGATAAGACTTGATTTCTCTTCTTCTCTCTGTGCTTCTCCAGAAAAAATCCTGGGAGAGAGAATTATGTCTCTCTCTGTTCAGAGAATGTGAATGCCACACCTTCTCCTTCTACATCCAACATCCTGCACCAGCTAAAACTTAAAGGATTCATTCTATGTTTTCATTCAAAAGAGCCCTTTAACTCCGCTAAACTCCTGAACTCCTCCCATAGCACCCTCCTTCTTCCCACCCTTACTGGAAAGTTTCTGCTCCCTCCCTTTCCCAAGGACACATGGCTTGACACTGACATTTTGCTTTCCCCTCTAATAAAAAGACATAATCAGAAAGAACAAATCCTGTGCCCAACATTACAGAGCCTTTAAAAGACTTCCCAGTGCTCACATCCAGAGGCTTTTCAATTGTGCACTGACTGTTTGCAACTTCTGCTGAATAAACTCACTGCTGCTTATTCCCTCTTGAATAAATCCTGGACCTGATTTTCTAATATCCTGGGGATAATCCAAAGTCAGAAGACATCTGGAAATCCTCCATCACCTTGGAAAAACAACATCCTTTGTTCCTCAGGACAGAACTGCTTTGGAGTAAATACATGGGCTACAGCTTTTGCAGACACATTAGGTACTACATGAATAAAATCCCATTACTATTGTGGAAGAGGTCGTCTCCAATCAGGTTTGCTGCAGCAAGTTTTCTGCTTTATTTACCTGAACTATATTTTCCCAGAAGCCAGAGGCTGTAAAATCCACAGTTTATAAAGCAAGCTAAAAAATTCCTACCAAAACAAATGTTTCAATTTTTTTTTTAAGTGACTTCCCACACAAAGGTGTCTCTGAGCTATCCATTAGCTCCAAGTGAGCTACGTCTCACTGAACAGCTAAATAGTCTTTGTAGAAGGAGAAAACACACAGCAAGCGCAGAAAATGTGTTCCAAAGTCAGGAGCTGAGGCAATGCTCCTCCCCAACTCATCACAGGGCTCCAGGATCACTGGGGGCACCTGACCTGGGCACAGGACTGGCCAGACACGGTTGGTCAAAGGATAAGACTTAAAAATCCAGTGCCCACCAACCTCTTGCTCACTAAAAAAGAGGCTGGAGTGGGGAAAATATACCAAATATACCAAAATATACCAATATACCAAAATATACCAATATATCAAAATTTACAAATATACAAAAATATACCAATATACCAAAATATACCAGCTCTTTGTGTGCTCTGTATAAATATCTCTTCATTTCCTAAAATCCAGCTGTCTTCAAATAAAACTGCTGGTCCACAGGGTGTCCAAATGAGCAACCCCAGGAACCACATCAGCGAAGCCTCACACAGCACTCAGAGCAGAGTCTGATTCATTTTGTTCACACAAGGACAAACTAAAGCCAGCTCCAGACCTTTCTCCCCATGCTACATTGATTTTTGTATTTTACTCAATTTGAGAAAACATGGGCATTCACTCAAACACTGACTAGCACAAAAATAACTGTATTATGTGCATTATGGTTCATTTTACATTGTAAGGTTTATTTCAGCTCTGTTATTTTGTTTTTTGAAGGCACAGTGTGGAGACCTTGTGAATGAAAAGTGAACTGTTAAGATCTTTAGATACCTCTCAACTCCAGCTCTGGTTTTATGGTGCTGTAATCAACTTCCAATCCACACAAAAACATTTCAATCACACTTTTAAAATGTTTTGCAAAACTCTTGGCATAATGCACTTGCTGTACTTCATTACACTTGCCTGTTCTCGAGTTCCAAACAAGAGTGAAAAAAGATACTTTTCTATTCCCTGTTTTAATAGTCTATTGGATTTTCCTACTACTTCATCTGTAGGAATATTGTCAGCCATTAATTTTGTTTATTGGATAATCCATTAGATTGGTTCAACTCCCTTTTTTTTGTTCCCCACATTAACAGCAATATTCTCAGCACTCCTCACTCCACCCTTGGGATGCTCCAAAAACACTTTGAACTGCTTTAGGTGGCATCAAAAGTCTTCACAGCTCAGAGTCTCAAAGGATGAACTTTAATCCAATTTATTTTTCAAACACCCCTTTTAGAGTGATCTCGCCCTGCTGCTTTTTGTCTTTTGCTAATGAGATGTAAAAATTAGATGAGTCTGGCTAGCTCCACCTCTCCTTTATAAACAAGGAGAAAAACCACCATAAAGAATGCACCTCAGTTCTTTGGAGGCTCTTTTCAGGTCCTCTCCCTTGGCAAGGGTGTTCCCAGCAGCACACGTGGAATCTGCTCTGGGCCTGTCCTGCTTGGTGCAGTGCTGTCGAGTTTTATCTTCTTTTTTTTTCTTTTCTTCCCCCGGGGATTTTGCCAGCTTCTAGCTGCTTTTGTTACCTCGTTTCTTCAGGGAGGTCCTGACCCTGGTAGGTGTCTTCCTCACATGGGATCACCACTTAACAGAGTTTTTGCTTCCTTTTTGCCAATGTCAGGATAAAGTTGTGAGTCAGTATTGCCTGTTCAGGCTCAGGTGTTTATTAGTTCTTGTCAATTTTACAGTCTCACAAACTGTGAGTTCTACAGCACTTAAATCTAACAAGCTAAAAATGGAGCCCTATCTCTTTCTACAAGGCCTTTTAAGGACAAGCTGTCCAATTAAGAAATGACACCTAAATTATTTTTACTTTTAACCCAATAACCAACCACCCATGCCCGCAATGGGGACTTTTTTATCCAATTACACAAAACCACCCAAACCCATGGAGAAGAAGGGAGAGAAGAAGGTAAAGAAGAAGGTGAAGAAGAAGAAGCCTCCACCCTAAAACTTCCATCTTGATTTATATATATTACTATATTCTAAACCCTTAAACTCTGAGTTTTCCCACCCTGTGATATCACACACTTCTATTCAAACTCCACACCCACAATCCCTGTGCTAGCATTCAGTTTTGAAAGGCTTCTCCACAGCCTCAGGTCAAATGCAGTGTTCTCTTGAAGGTCAGTGCCTGACAGCACAGAAAGTGTGAAATTCTCAGTATACAGGGCTCCAACACAGTGTTCTGCATTCCCTGCTTTCCCCAGAACTCCAGAAGGGTTTAGGGAGGGCAGAAGGGGGAAAAAAGCAGCTGGGCTCCTTGGTGCCAAGGAAGCCACAGTGCCAACACCTCTGCTGGGCACGGAGCTGGGGCAGGAGCAGAGCTGTGGTGCCTTGATGAACACCAGAAGAAGCCCTGAGTTTTTAACGTGCCCTGGTGAGGAGGTGACCAAGGTTAATTGCTGCAGATGCACACTTGGGATTCCCATGCTGGGAACTGCAGAATAAAACTCAGCCTCGATGGCTCGGGCACGTTTCAAAGCGTTCTTCATTAGGTTTCAATTATAAAGCACAATTAGAGGAGCACAGAACAAGAAATGGTGGACATTTCTTCCTCTTTAAGGCATTTCTTTCTCTCCCGCTCTGTCCCATATAGCCAGTCACCGTGACCCTGGGCTGTGCTTCCTACACTGCAGGATGACTGCAGCAGGGCCAGGGGAGGAAAAGGCAGGAACCCCCTCAGGCTCTGAATCCAGACTTTTACAACCCCAGGCAAGTGCGTAAGGGACACTTAGTCACAGTGATTCATGCAGCAAATCATTCTGATGCCACATTCTCCTCCATCCACCCAGATCACACTTTTCAAATCCTAACAGAGTTTCTTTAATTTTTTTTTCTGGATGTCTGACACACTGCAGACTATTTTAAAGATGACTGAAAAACAAGCTAGGCAGGATAATTAAATTTGCTGTACAGTGGTCTGCAGCTTCATAAAAAAAATTCCAGGGGAAGGAAAGTAGTTCAGGGGTTTCCACAAATCAAAATGGGTAGAGGATATACTAATTCCTGCAGGACTCACATTACAGACTTCAAAAATCTAAATGCCACCACTAGAAAAGGGATGTCTATTTGTGGTCAAGCTTGAGTTGTAATTTCAGCAATAAAAGCCCTTGATCAGTGCAAGCCTTTATTTTCTGATTGTCTCAAGTGATTCATGATTTCAACCTCAGAGCCTTATAGTGGTTCAGCCTCAAAGAACATAAAAATAATTGCATGTTATTGGACATATCAAAGCTGTGAATAAAGTATTTTGCACCAGCTTCTTTTAGCCTGATTTCAGGGTTTTACAGACCCTTAAAATGAGTTTTCCAAATCTGGTAAGTCAGTTGAAGATAGCAATAGACTCCAAATAAAAAATGTAGAAATATTATGCTTACCCATACCTGAAAGGCAAAATAACTTCAGGTAGTTGCTGCCTAAACTTACCCTGAAAAAAAATCAGGGCATTCTATAGAAGGAAAAAGGTCCTTTATTGACATTTTCAGCTTGGTACAAAGTATAATTTAAATAGATTTAGCAGCTGCTCCTGGACTTACTGGAGTATTAGAGCCTTTCACCAGCCAGTATTCAGAATCTGAATAGGAATAACAAGAACACAAATTTGAATGAGACTCAGCTTCAGCTCCCACGTCTAAAACACAAGGAGGGTGGCATCAAAATGTGGCAAATTAGAGTGCAGACACCTGGTCCTGAAAAGTCACGCAGAAAACTTAGTTTATACTGCTTCGCCTTATTTCTCATCAAAATAATTTGGAGGCTTGAACATGAAACAGATTTGTGAATTCACTAGGGAGCCAGAGAGAGTCATCACACAGTAATGGAAAGGCAGATTTTTTTATTGATTCAAATTAAGGGTAATTTATTGAAAAAAAACCCCACAATTTGCATGAAAGCCGTTGCTGAAAGACGCAGCAGTGTAAGTGTGTTTTGATCTATTTGACTCAAACACACACAGAGTCTGGTGGGTGCAGAGAGCAGCAGCTCTGCAGTCACTGCAAGAGAAAACCAAATGGTCCTGAGCCTTTGCTCTGAGACAGCTCAGCCCTTTGGCACTTCAAGTTTCTCCCTTCTTTTACTCTGTCACAAGTGGTCTGATCATTCATATTCTCTCTGACCCTTCCAAGCAATGAAATCTAATTGTCTCTGGTCTGGTTTTCTGACCTCTGAAGGTCCCAGGATCCCCAGTCAGTGGATTTTGTCCCTAAAGTGTGAGGAGCCTTTGTTGCACAGCTCTTGGAAACAGAACAAACCTGAACCATCCCAGGCAGATCAGGTGACCACAGGGGACATCTGAGTGTAGGTCTCAGACCTAAAAATATTGGTGTTGTCTACATCAACCATTTGGCAAAGGAAGCCTATTGCTCCACAGGGAAGCTGCTAAATTCTTCCAGATCTGGCATTTCTCAAACATAGATCAAATCTTGATGGCAAAAATGGACAAACTGTGAATTAGAGAAGTTACAGCAGTCATGGAGCAAATGTAAACAATTGGCTCCAAATGTAAACATTTCCACAACTAAATGCTTCATCTTCTTTTAATGGCCAGATTCCCTACAGCCAGAGTTACAGGGATAGGCTACTAATTCCAGAATTAAACTGGAGTGTGGGGGGGACCAGATGGGCACTGCCCAGGCTCCCCAGGGAATGGGCACAGCCCCGAGGCTGCCAGAGCTCCAGGAGCGTTGGGACAGCGCTGCCAGGGGTGCCCAGGGTGGGGTTGTTGGGGGTCTGTGCAGGGCTGGGGCTGGGCTGGGTGATCCTGTGGGCCCCCCCTGACGCCTCAGGTTTTAGCTTTTATATTTTTCACATTCTGTGCTGCTTTAGTGTATGGGTCTGACCTTCAGAGTAAGGGATGGTCAGCTCTCTTCACAGAGCAGGGAGACAAAACAATTCCTTCTCCAGCTGGGGACCAAGGACAAATGATCCAAACCTCAGGCCCAAGAGCACAAAAAACATGGGCTGAAGAGAGAAAAACAAGAAGGATGGGACTGCATAGGCAAGAGTTGTAATTGGACAATTAACTCCAATATGCAAATGGAGCAGAACTTATAAAAGTTGTGCATTTTGTGACCATTTTGGGTTTTGCTGCCCAAGGTGGATCTGTTGAAGCCTTTTAATAAATCCCTACTTTATTCTTTAGCTCTGTCTAGTCTCTGTTCTAGGTCAGCCTTTACAAGGCATCACTCCCAGCTCAGGATATTCTGATTGTTTCCTCATCCTCCTGAGCTGTGGCAAGGAACGAGGCTCCTGTGTGATCCCAACCCCACCAACCCCACCTGGAGCACTGGATTCCCTTCCCCATCTCTTGAGACAACCAGGCTCTCCTGGAGCTCCTCACTACCAGGCTTCCATGTTCATGAGGAAATCTGCTGGGAATAGAAGTGTAAAACACCAGCATTCCCTGCCTTCAGCACATCCCTGGCTGCTGTCCCCGTGTCACACCACAGCCGGGTTAGCAGCCATGGCATTCCTCTCTGGGAACAGGCTCTTTGTGCCACGTTCACACATTATTGATCTCTGAGCTAAATGTTCCATTTTCCCAAGGGATTTAAGCCAGTTTTCATCTGTGTGAGCACGCTTGGAAGGCTTGGAGATTTGAGAGAAGCGATTTCTCTCTCCCAGCCACGGAGTGGCTCTTTTAACACATTCCCACATTTGCATTTTGCCATTTGCATATGCACAGTTTAATGCCAGAGCAGCACGTAAATAGGACTGTTAGTTTTATGAAAATCTGACTTTTGGGGGGAATTGCTTTGTGCCAAACAATAGTAAAAAGCAGGATCCAAAGTAAATCTTACAGTGAAGGGAGAAAAACCCACTTATTACAAGACTAGGAAAACTGCATGAAATGCTGAGGAGCCTCTTACAAAGGCAAATTATCCCACAGGGTAGATGGCAAAGGGATCATTTACATTCCCAGTCCGTAAAAAGCAGTGATTAATACAGCTAGAGAAAATGTAAAATTTAATGAGTAACTGAAGTGTTCAAACAAACTGCTAGTTTAATAAAGCAGAATGACAGGGCCAAAGTGTTGGGAATAAAATCCCAAGGTTCTGCTAGCAGAGAGAAAATTCATGGATGGAGTGAGAAAAAGAAAAGGTGATTTAACATCAAAGGAAATAATTACTCTTCATCTAAATAAGAATTAGAATGAACATTTATATTGTCTTTTCTTCCCCTCTGAATGTCTCCAAAACTCTTATTTATTTTAGTTTACATACTTAGCTAATTAAAGCTCTAAAATAATATAAATTTTTATGGGCCATTTTTGGAGAAAACCAGCATAACTAAAAGCAGTTCCAGGCACTTTGAATATTGCATCAAGGTTCTATTAGTTTTCATGGTGCAATTTTTTTTAAAAAACTGCCTCCTGCTAAATAATTACGATCTTATTTTTAAGCAATTTTTTAAAATTACACATGGATTGCAAACTTTCATTCTTAATGGCTAGAATTTAACAATAACCAGCATTGAAGTTGGCAAAGAAAATACTGAACCAAGGTCTCAGCTGATGCAGAGGGGAAACCTTGCTGACATTGTGCTGTTTGTTGTGCAGAGTGCTGGACCTCTGCAGCTCCAGCCCTGCAAATCCACTTCCTATTCCAAGTGCTGAGTTAGGTCCAGCTCATCTCCTGTCTCTCCAGTGTTGGGTCTACAGGCCAAATGTTCACTGGGTTTTTGTGGTTTTTTTTCCACCCTGTTTCTCTGAAGTGAGCCACACAAACCCAACGAGAGCAGCCCATGATGAAGAATCAGGGAAGCCCAGGGTGCTGCTGGGCAAGGCTGACAACAGCTCTTCACTGAGAGCTTTTCACTCCTCACAGTGTGCAGCTAAAATGTTTGTGAAAAAGACAATATCTGTGAAAAAGACAGTCAAACTCCCTCCAGAAGTATTACTTTACTCAGATATTTCTCACAACTGCACCTTCCTCTCCCAACAATATCCATCTACTACGTACAGGCTATGCAATATGGTCACAAATAGATCCATGGAGAGCTGCTACTAATAACTTGCATTTGTAGCTCCAAATATTCAGCTATTAGAGTGAGAGTGGTGAGACAGATCTACCCAGAGCTTTGTAAAAGTCAAGATGCCCTCTGAAAACATGCCCAACATGGGAACAACTTGACTCCAAAATGCCAAGGTGGACAGACACAAGGCAAGGCAGAATTAAGGGTTCTCTAGAGCTCTTTTGGAAAGTACCACTTTGCATCCATGCAGCATTGTCATCATAACCTCAGGATCTCTCCTATAATTAGGAGCTCCTCTATGAGGATACAGCCAGGCATTTTCATTCCAGCTATGTTTATCATGTTGGAAGGATGGTACAATGAGTACTCTGAGTGGGAAGAGAAGTAATGGCAGTACAAGAGCACAAGCCACACTCCAACACAAAGTCATTATTTCCTAGTCACTGATGTCTGCATGACTTGCTGCTCACAGAACTCATCTGCAGGGAGACAACTCTTCCCACTCTCACAGTGAGGACTGGCTTAGTTTCAGACACTGGGAGGTTTTTGAGCTTTTTGTTCACCCTTTTTCACTCCCTCATACAGTTACTTTTATTTTTACTGTCACATTGGCAAAAATCAATGCACTGAGAACACAGCTGCTAGAAACACTTGTTAGGGACACTAGGATACAGCTCAAGGTCCCTCACACACACTCTCCCTTTGCAGTGTCTGTAACACCCAAAAGAGGCTAAGGAAATGGCAGCATTTCCAGGGACAAAGCAGGAACAAATAAATGAAGAAAAGCCAGTTTTAGTGAAGAGTGTCTGAGATTAGCTCAGCTGGTCAGAGCCTGGTGCTAAAAACACCACAACTGGTGGATCAGCTCCTGTATGGGCCATTCACTTAAGAGCTGGACTTGATGGTCCTTGTGGATCCCTTGTAACTCAGATTATTCTGGAAAACTGATGATCAAACTCCAAGTCTGCTGTTATTAGATGAGTCTACCACCATAATACTTAGAACGTGGGTGTAAGTGCACCCAAAAATTCATCAGCCCAGGCAGTTCTTGCAGTGTGTGTGTCCTGAATAAAAAGGATGATTCCAGACATCTCTCTAGAAGTCAAACTCAAGTCAGATTTGCATAGATATCTGCAAAGCGATTTGGATTATTGAGCTACAAAACTTATCTAGCCATCACTGCAGCTCCCAAAGTTTGAAAAGAAGGCAGGAACCTATAATCTCTTTGGTGATCATCTCTTGTCCCTGCCTCAAAGGTGTGATATTGGCTCCTGAACACTGCAGGTTCTTGGCAGTGACATTAATTTTAATTTAATATCGTAAGACTGCATTGATGCTTAGCAAGAGCCTCAATCCACTAAAGCTTATTTCCCTCTAGGGACTTGGGCATGAAAAGGAAAAGCTGCTGAACAGAAGGCAACATATCTTTCTCTACATTTATATCCAGAGACATATCTGCCTGCAATGGCAAGTAGGAATAACAAGTGTCACCTCAGAGAAGAGCTCTGTCACCTCATCTGTTACCTTCCTCAGCAAAACAATGGCTC
Source organism: Passer domesticus (assembly GCF_036417665.1). Classification (NCBI taxonomy): domain Eukaryota; kingdom Metazoa; phylum Chordata; class Aves; order Passeriformes; family Passeridae; genus Passer; species Passer domesticus. The sequence continues at coordinate 4,173,511 of NC_087489.1, read as the reverse complement.
TCTGAGGGGCAGACAAGGCTGAATGGGTTGTACCAGACTGTTTTCAGCTGCAGGCAATAGTTATAATCACTAATTTATATGCAGAAATATTTATAAACAGTGAATTTAGAGACCATTATCTTGGTAAAAGCTGCACAAGCCATGCCAGAGTGTTCTGCCCAAATCCTATAGCCCTTTAAGTGAGAACAGGATGCAGAGGAAAGTGGTCCTCCCATAAATTATTACTTATCCTTTATCAGTTTGAGCACTTAGAAATATCATCAGTAGAACCCACCACATCTTTTGAAGGCAAGTAGATGAAAAGTAAAATTAATCTCTATCTTCTGAAACGCCACCTCTTCCAGCAGTTACTATGGAGCATGAAAACAAACTCAAAGCTGTCCACTGCTTTTGCTGTTATGTGATTTCCCTCTGTTCACCCGGGGAGAGGGACATGCACTGCACATGGTGCCAACATTTGAGTGCTCAGGGGCAGCACGGCTGCATTTTGCTGGGAAGGCTCACAGAAGAGATCCTAAAGCAGGGATCCTAAAGGGATCAGTGCCATCCAGCAGGAACACTGCTCTCCCTAAGAGCTGCTGTCAGTTTTTTCATCGGCACCTGACACAGCCTGTAAGTTCAGTAATGGACTGGTGAGGACTCCGAGATCTCCTGAGCAGATGGCAGTTCTGCCAATCTCATCCAGGACTCAGCCTGTTCAGCACAGTAACACAGAGAGCAGCAAACTCAAACCACTATCTCTTACCCACCTGCCACACACTGGCCGGAGTGTCAAATCACTGCAGTCCAGGTCTGTGCAATAAATGCTACTATTGGTACAAAAAGGTGGCTTTTCCAAAAAAGCAGATGCTACCACTCCTGAAAGACCCACTGCTGTGCACAGCAACAATTGGAGAGTTATTTTCTTTCTGTGCTTATTTCAGACAACACTGAAGCACCAATGTGGAACTGCGCACAAAACAGATGCATGCTCAGCCTCAGCAGGTTTAGAATTGTCTACCAAAACTCTGCTAGGTTTATCTTATGCTGAACTGATAAATCACAGGCAGGACTTCCATGAGCAGTGTGTGCCCCCAGCACAACATTAGGGATTATGTTCACAGATACTCTGTTTAGACAGCACTGTGTTAAATCCCAGCAAATGACTTGGTCACTGAGATGTGTGTGGAGCCCATGAGGACGGAAGCTGCTAAAACAATTATGTAATGAGGTGAAAAAGCAGTGGGTAAACTGCACATCTGGATTCTTCCTGGGCATGAATGCTTCACTAGGGCTTCCTCTTCATCAGATTTGCTGGGGAAGAAAAGAGCCACTGCTACCATGTTTCCCTATTAGAAATGCCTGATGAACTGACATAGTTTTTTTCTCACACCACTGAGGAGCTCAGGGTAAAGGAAAACACCAAGATCTCCATGCAGCAGGCAGAACTGCAGCTCATTGATTGTCATCCTTCCCTTCACAACGCCTAGCAAACCACTGTAGCAGCAGGGAATTTCTCATGGTCCAAAAAGGCTGTTCCAAAGTCCTGCAAAGTCCACAGTCTTTATTTAAACCTGTCAGCAAAGCAGCCAGAAATAGATGTCCCTCTGCTGCCAGATTACACAACTTAAACTAGTAGCAGGTAACAAGGGATTTCCTCAAAAGTCTTTCAGAAGCAGCTTTCTTGGTACTTATTACCATGACAGAGGAAAAGGAGAGCCTAAGAAACTCAGCTGGCAGCATGGCAGACCTTTGCCTCAGGCAAAGCAGAATGAATTCCCCTGCTCCCAAGTCTCTGCAATTCATAGCCCAGGGCTGTGTCTCATTACTCCTGCCCAAGCCAAGGTTGCTACAACCTCAGTCCCACTCCAGCACAGACTTGTCTCATGCTGGAAACTCCTCTGAAAGCTGAAGCCATGGGTTTATCTAGCTGGAAACCTGTTCTCTGCTAGAGAGAGGTTTGGAAAGAAAAAAGAATGTTTCTGGAGTGAGGGGCATTGCAAGACAGATTTTATAAAATATGAGAGAGAAAGATTAGAGTGTGAGGGAAAGGACTGAGTTGCATTCACCAAGCAGCACTGATTGCTCAGCAGCAACATAGATGAGTTCACAAAGTTCACTTGTAATAAGGATGTTGGATTGGTGAGGATGTAGCTTTTGTCTGGATAACCTGAATAACTTCTAATTTGTCTGTGGCCTAAATAAGAAAATGGCAAGTTAATAATGCTGTATATGCATTTTTTCCTCTTTAAATTTAGTGCAAGTTCAACACTGTCACAGAGACAAAGTTAAATAGCTCAGAAAAAACCTTTTGGCTCAGTGGAAAAAGGAACTTATCAAGCACTAAAAGGAAAAATATTCTAGACAGTAACATGCAAGAGTTCTGTATGCATGACTTGTGTTTGAATTTCTCGTCTCCAGTAGACAAACTAATAATGATTGGGCAGCCACAAGGCCCTTGTGCTCTGTGCAAAAGAAAATAAACAAATAAAACTCATCACTTCCCATTGCTCTGCTGCCAGGACTGCAGCCATGGGAAGAACTGGACCATCACCCTCACATGGGACCTGTTCTGGGCAGGGGCTCATGGAGCAGGAAAACCTTGAGCTTGCCCTGCAATTTGGGGAATGACATTCCTGACCCTTGAAAAGCACCAAGGTGTGAGCCTTAGGGAAAATCACTCATTCTAAAATACAACATAAATCTGGATAGAAGCATGTTTTGCTATTTCAGCAAGAGAAGTTGTTTTGTTATATTTGATTATTAGATATTTTTAGCTTGTGTCCTCTCTCCAAGATATGGGCCTTGTGTAAGCATTTTAAGGATGACAGCAATAGCCTTGTTTCCTTGATTCCTTCCTGTGAACTGTAGAGTTGGCCCATGAAAGCTTAGGGCTTAATGAATCATTTCCATCAGCAGAAGGGTTGCAGACCTGAAATCCAGAGTGACCCCATAGTGGGAATATTTCAACACAAAATTCAAAACTGTCAGACATGTTAAATCTTCCAGGGACAAGACTCAAGTGTAAGAGGGGGTTCCTGGAATTTTCACAGGTGAGCTGATTTTGGATTTGTTTCAAATGAAGTTTCACTAATGTTGAAAGACCAAAATATTCCTGAAATGTGGGAGTTTGAAATGGGAATTAAATTCTGTTGAGACATGACCAGACCTTCCTTGCAAGGATCTGAAAAAGAATATCCTTCACTGCCTGAGGATTGTGTCTTCACAGCATCTTCTTTTTTTCCAGCTCCAGAAGAGAGGGGAGAGGATCTCCATCCAAGAGGACACCACGTTTACAAGACACTGGCTAAGTTTTCTTTCCTGTCAGACTGCAGCTCCTGCAGCTCTTTGATCACCACCTGCTCATCACCACTGCTGGCTTTGTCATTCATCCAAGCCCCCTTGCACACAGCCAACAGCCTGGGCATCTTTCTCCTAAAGCACCACTCACTGGATGACTGGGAAAACAAAACAGGCTTGGCTGATGCTGCTATGATCTCAGATTCTGATTTCAAGGTGATTTGTGCTCCTTTCCTGCTTGGTTTGCAGGGTTGGGAGGGGAAACAAGAAGCTCTTTTTGTGCTTGGAGCCAAACAAGGAATTGGCTCGCCCAGCAGAGTGTGTGCTCTAGAGTGCAGGAACATTGGGGAACAATCCATTTCATGGTTCCATGAAGCTGATTGAAACACGATTACACAGCAAGCCAGGGGCTCCTCTCCTCTGAGACTCCCCAGCTGCCTGGGCTTCCTAGGAACAATTATTACTGCAGGTGACTTCAGATTGCAGCTGGGATGGACTTAGGTTCAATCTTATCAGGGAGTTTCAGACATTTCGGGCTAGGGGACTAAAGTTAATTGCACCAAGTATGGCACAAAGGGAGTAATTTGAAGGAATTTATCTTCCAGTGACAGGGAAGGGTTGGTGAACAGGTTAGTGCACGATCCTGATCCTTCTTCAGTGCTGGAAAAGTAAAGAGCTGAAGAATGTATTTTATGATCAGATGAATGGGGACATTTTCCATCTTAAAACTCACTTTAAGCCAGGCAATTATTGCACTTACATCCTTCCCCAGCCCACTGATTTTCACCCAGGAAATGGGAGGAACCAAAGGCCTTTCGTTTTTCCATTCTTGTGCTACTCCTTTTGGGATAAGGTTAAGGCAGAGTTAATCATCATTTGCAAGTTATATTTAAGGCTGGCAACACGTGAAAGACTAAAAGCCCTGCAGAATAAAATCCTTTAATTGAGTCACAGCACAAGCACAGCATGGCTGGTAGGAGTATAAAAAGCCAGAGCACAGCTATTCATTAGGAATGAATATGGAAGTTAACCCAGGGAGACCTGGGAATAAAAGAGGCCCATTGGCTCCCTGGACTATTTACTGAGAGCCACGTAAACACAGGGGCAATTAAACCTGAATACAAACACAGGGAGCAGAGCCAAGGCAGGACAGAACATGGTCCTGCACGCAGCCTTGACCAGGACCAGGGGTAGCAGGGCTGAGAAGTCTCCTCCTTTTGCACAGACTCTTTCTTCCTCTTCATATTTCCTTGGGAAATATTTCCTTATGGCATTTTTTTGTTTTTTATAAACAAAGCCAAGTTTAATGTCTGTGAGAAAAGGAGGAAGAATGGACTAGGTAGCAAAGCAATTGGGAGTGCCTCAGTAATGTATTCAGGCCGTTAAGGATTTCATTAGGTTTACTAAAAGGTCATTAACGATAAAATATCTTCTTTTATTTTACCTACTTTCTAAACATTATAGTCTATTCTGCCATTCAAGCCTGCACCCCACTGACATTAATTAGCATGCTATATATTAAGGAGAGCTTTTAATGAGCTGTTATTTCATATGATTTTATTGGAGAGCCTCATTGTTCAGCTTAATAGCAGAAAATGACAACTATAGAAATTGCTTTGATAGGACTGCAGCATTGAGGCAGTTATTCAATCTCCATGCTTGTTCCTCAGTTATTCCTTGATGCTGAAAGCTCTGCCTAAAACCCCTCATTGTGGTTTGCCATGATACACTGGGTGTAGGGAAAGCTGTGGGCGAGGAACAGCCCCCAAACCAGTGAGTGGGATGTGAGCAGCATCACACACAGCTGCTGGGTCTGCTGCACAGCAGAAAGCAGCAGCAGCAGCAAGGCCCACGTGTGTACAGAATGGTTTGGCCACATTTATAGATCAAACACCAGTCTTAGCTCTTACTGTACTGACAGTTGTGAGATGGTGTCGTTTCAGTCACTTGAATCTTAAGATATGTGTTTCTATTTATTCTCCAAGTCAAGTGTCTGCCTCACAGAATGGTTTGGGTTGGAAGGGACCTCAAAGATCATCCCAGCCCAACCCCCTGCCACCTTCCACTAGGCAAGCTTGCTCCAAGCCCCATCCAAGTTCATCCTAAGTCACTTTTCCCAAATTCAGGGCAAAGCAGGTGAATTGAGAACAAAAGGAAAAGTTCTCCCTGTGCTAAAGCCTTCACTCTTCTGAAAGGCACCTCACCCTCACTGCCAGCAATACCACCTGGACAGCAGGGAGAGCAGGATCAGGGAAAAGCGAAACCAACAGGGAAGAGAAACAGGGAAGGAGAAAGGAGGCAGCGGACTCCAAGTGACAGAAACTGGTAAATGAGCAGGGCACAGAAAACTAAACCCAAACCCATCCTGTCCACGGGATGGCAGGATCATAAAGACTGGCTCCAAGACACAAACACAAAGGACAGCAACAAGGTGAATTTCCCAAAAGGAGCCATGCATCCTCACATCCATACTGCTGAAGGTGATGCAAAGATCACCTTGACTGGCTTCTCCCCCTTTTCAAAGTTCCTCAGTGGCATCCATTATCAGGATGAAACCATCACCACACCTGAATTATCCAGCTGTATGTATTTTCTAAATTAAACAGTACTGAAGATGAAACAGAGGGAAAAAACCCCACAATCTAGGAAGGAAGTGCAAACATGCATCTGCAGTTTGCTTTCAACTTAGCTAACTGCTACATTTTGGTAAACAAAATAATGCAAGATGTGAAAATGGAGTTTTTAAAGAGCTCTGTAGTACTCTAACTGCATAGGTACACCGCCACGTGAAAAGATGAGATGGAGGAAATGGGATTAAGGATCAGCTGTTCTCCTGAATGAGCACTATAGAGAAGAAAAAAGAATAGACTGAAATGGTATTTTTTTCTGGGGAAAAAAAAAAAAAACATTGGAAAGAAGAAAGACAAGATGCTGATGTATCTACAAAAGGATGTTTTAAAATTGAACTTCATTACAAGAAAGAATAAGTTGGAGGTTTTTTTCAGTTCTTATCATTTAGTTTGGCTTAGAAAAAGCACAATGTGCACACTAAAATAATTCAGCTCCTAAAAAAAAAGTGTTGTTGTAACCAAATATCTTCTCATTTGCATGGGATTTATATCACTGCATGTCTATTGGCTTCAAAAGAACAATAAAAAGGTAATCAAAGAAATTGTTGTGCTCAAGGGACCACATTATGCTTTTATTTCTGAAAAGCTTGATCAAGCATTTTTTTTAAACAGTTGATTCATTCTATTTATAACACAAGTATGCTACTTACCTGGAGGTTGTCATACATTTGAAAAACCCTGACATCTGAGTTTCTCAGAAAAACCTTCTCATTTTCTTCCTAAGATGTTACTGGAAACCACAGGATTTTAAAAAGCATCATTAACAAATGCTCCCAAGTTAAGCACATCTTGCAAGTAACAGCAAATGAGTAACACACAATTAAGAATCCTATATAATTTGAAGAAGTTTGTTCAAAAGCTCTTTGAGGTGCTTATTCAGAAAAGCATCCCTAATTAGGGAAACATTTAAACATTCCCTAAGTTTAAGGCTGTGCTAAAGTAACTGGGACAGGGTGGAGAGCAACAGGAGCAATAAAAAACTGGTGCTTTGTTGGGGCTACCTAAAATCAGAGGCCAGATAATATTAGGGAATAAAAAGCAGTTATATTTATTGAAGGGCCTTCAGGTACATTTTGGGCAGACGAAGCTCACCCAGGAGCTACACCCAAAAATGGACCATGGGTCATGGGTTTTCACACTTCTATAAGTTTGGTCCATTTGCATATTGGGGGTTAATCTTCCAATTACAGCTCCAGGTAATGAAGTCATTTACCCCAAGTTTGCTCCCCCCAACTCACTTTTGTTTCCATCTCCGGGCCCTGAGGCAGGGAGGTGTCCTTGATTCCCAGCCTGGAGAGGAATTGTTGTGTCTGCCCAAACTGGGAAAGCAGCAGCTCACACTGTGTGTGGGGTTTGGAGCTGTACACTGAACAATTGCAGGGTTACAAATATATGGGAAATAGAAAAGCTAAAATCCTAAAGCATCAATACAGCTGGCTCTTTCCAACAAGGAGTAATCCCTGAGTAAACCCCCACCCTGCATCTGGAGTAAACTCCCTGCTGCTGCTGTCCTTAGCTGGAGAGGCAGGAGCAGCCAAGCAGAGCCAGCACCCCGGGTCGTGCCAGGCAGACAGAGCCCAGCCTAACTCCTATCAGCTCCCCACAGCACCTAAAATCAACCCAGCTCAAACCAGCTCCAGTCCTCCCACGGCATCTGATGTATCCAAAGGTGATGGGGAAGGAAAACCATCCTGTTCCACCAGAACTGCTGCATTTGGTGCCCTCTGTGTTATTGCACACAGGCAAATTGTGCTTCCCTTGCATGGTCAGAGAAGCCACCTTGACTGAACACCCTGAGTTTGGCAGGAGGGTCACTCAAGCACGTGCTCATATTCTATGGTGACAGGGGAGTTTATACACCCTATTAATGTATTAAAATTGATTAAACAGCATGGGGGTGGAGGGCAGAAGCTCTCTGTGGGATGCCACTGGTTGCGGGGTGGGGGGAAAGATATTTCCTGTGACCTTGTGATGCTCAAGTTTCACTGGAAAGCTCTCTGAATGAGCCCTGCCTTGTTCTAGGAACAGAGCCACAGGATCTGTGACTAACACAGCATCCCAAGCGCCTGAGAGAGCGAGCAATGCTCAGATTTATCACCCTTCTCAGTTGCCAAGAAATGATAATAAATCAGTGCAATCAGCGCCGTTCATTTCCCTTATTCTGGCCTGAATCTTTATTAAGTGGAGCCCAGAACACTGGCAGCGTTTAACCAACCTGTTCACCAAGTGCTCAGTAAATACTACAGTCAGCAGGCATAAAAGAAACAATTTCTCTTCAGCCAGGGCCCTTCTGTGCTAAGAGCCATAAACTCCAGACCTAATTGAGCTGCTGGATGTGAGCAGCTTTCCTTACATGTCACTGAGAGGGTGACACAGCCTCCGTAGGGCTGACAGAGCTTCAGACTTGAACAGATGACACATGGCCACACACTTCCATTGCTGGTTTAGATTATTAAAGAAGTCTAATTCAATATAACACAGATGCAGTAAACCCCTTATTCCTGATGTAATTAACTTTCATGGACTCTGGACAGACGAGAGACTACATCTGATAAATCCAGTGTCAGAGGTAAACAGCATTAGTGCTGCAGATGAAGAGGGAATAATTCCCAACAAGGTCCCTGCAGATTGATAAAACCAGTACCCAATACCCCATCTTTAATTGCTCTCTGCCTGCATTTTGAACCCTTGACAGGGTCTCCAGGATGTTCTGCTCATGCTCAGCTAAATGCAGCCCCAGCTGAGTCTAAGTGAGAAAGCTCCATCCCAGGAGTCTCCTGCATCCATGGAATGCAATCGAGAGGCTGTAACATGATTGATTTTCATGGGAACATTCAAAGCCACTTCTCACTGAAGGCAATTTCCCACAATTGTCATCTTTCTACTATTTCAACGGTAGAGCTTTATATAAATCGGTTGCAAGATTTTGTGCTTGTTGCTTTCCTTCTTGTGGGAGCCATTTTTCACTCTTCACAACCACAAAAAGCCCCCAAACCCTTTAAATAAACAAACAAATGACTAAGCCAAGCTGAGTTCCCAACCCTTGCAGCTTTATCCAGGGAAACTTTTTTTTTTTTTGCAACACCTTTTAGCAGGAAAGATTTAATCTAAAAAAAAATCAGGTTTCCTGAACAGCTTAGAAAAGGGCTATGAATAGAAATGGATGCATATCCCTGCGTAGCTATCACACCAGATAATCCTGCTTTTTGTTATAATAAGCATGCACTTTCCAGGGTCAAGGGTGGAAGAAATTTGTTTCCACCCTTTTATAAATACAGGCAATGCATCCCACAAATATTGACCTCGTGCAAGACACTCTAAAGAGGCAGTTTGCATGTAACAACCTCTCCTGCATTGCAAAAGGGAGTGAGGTGATGGAGAAGAAATGGCATATTGGCAACTGGAGAGATGAAGAAGGGCAGACTGCAATTTTACATGGTAACTAAGAGGATCTGTAGCCTCTGAAGTGCAATTTAAACTCAAATCCACTGGGATTAGATGTACTAGGCTCCAAGCATCCCATTAAAGAGCTGAAATTGTGTATGAAAGTCCCTTGTATTATTATTCCTGGCATCAAAATAGAGATTTACAGCATTTCAGAAACAGTGACTGACAAAACCAGCTAGTTAGAAGCTGCAAATACATCTTTATTTTTCCCCAAAACACCAGGGATTTAACAATCCTAAAGATGAGGACATAAGTGATTACAGGACTGCACTTTATAATGTTTAAAAGGACAATTTGCTGTTTCAATATTGCTCTTAGGCATGGCTCACTGAAAGGACTTCACCAGTCTGGGAGCCATATTTCCAGCCAAGAAGCTGAATATTTGGGATCCACCCTTTAAATGCTGTTAGGATTTCAATATCCCTAAAAATGCTTTCCCTAAAGCAATGTGACAAGTACTTCAGACAGCAATGATAGGTGGGTTTCCCCTTTGTTCTTCCTGTTTAAGGGTGAAATATTCTAAAAACTGACAATTCTGAGAAATAGAATACATACAAAAAATGTATTTACAAAGGCAAAAGCCAGCATCACTTCCAGAGTGCACTTGAAAGCTCTCAGCTGCCCAAAGGAACAGCAAAATGCAGATATTATTTATAAGTTTTGCTTACTTAAATTTTCTAGATGCAAGTTTGCACTAAACATACACTTAGATAACCTCATGTCATCTAAAAGCAGAAGAATTTTAGTGCCAAAGCTGGGCTATGACCTTAAATTAGATTGCTTGCCCTTGCAGCCCAGTGACAGCGTCTGTTTGATGGTAGTTTGACTTTACACACACTTAGGAAAAAATAAATTAAAAGGAATAAATCTTTGTTGCATGTCTTTGTACACAAAGGCTTTGAAGCTGAACTCCCACATGGTGTGAGGACAATGAGCAGAATCTGATTATTAGGGATTTTAAAGCAGAACAGCTTTTCAGGACTGGTTAAAAAAAAAAAAGAGTAAAATAAAAATTTCAACAAGTTGTGGTGCTTTGAGTCTGCCAAGAAACTGATGGTGGGGCAGGATTAGTGAGATATGACTGAATTGTGCCACTCACAGGCTGCTCCCAGAGACAACAAGGACAATACCAGTGCAATAGTGCCTCTTCCATGAGTGTCACATGCAGAACCCTCTGCGTGGAGCATCTTACCCAAACCAAGGAACCAGCACAGCCCAGCTCTGCTCTCAGCTGGGCTTCTGAGCACAGATTGGTCTGCCTGCCTCCTGTAGGTACCTACACACCTTGAAGCCACCTGGGACCTGTTACAGGCTTTAGGCTTTCCCTCTGTTTCTTCCAACAGTAGCTGTGCTTCTCCCTGGCTTTCCTGATGGACAGACAGACTGACACCTCCTGTCTCACCACACACCTATGAGCTTTGCTGGCTTCCCCTGGTGCCTCAGGTTTTAGCTTATATATTTTCAGATTCCCTGCTGCTTTAGTGTGTGGGTCTGGGCTTCATATGAGGGGATGGTGAGCTCTACACAGAGCAGGGAGACAAAATAATCCCTTCTCCAGCTGGACAAATGATCCAAATCTCAGCCCAAGAGCACAAACAACGTGGGCAGAAGAGAGAAACAGGCAGGATAGGACTGCATGGGCTGGAGCTGGAATTGGACAATGAACTCCAACATGCAAATGGAGCAGAACTGATCACAGTGACAGACCCCTTGAGGAGTCGTGCATTTTGTGACCATTTTGGTTCATCTTGGGTGCAGCCCTGGCTGGGCTCTTGTGCTGCCCAAGGTGGATCCATTGAGGAGATCCTTTTAATAAATCCCTGCTTTATTCTTTAGCTCTGTCCAGCCTCTGCTCCAGGTCAGCCTGCACAAGGCATCACCCCAGCATCCCAGAATGATCTGTTCCATTCTCCCTTTCTACCCAGCTCATATCCTAATCTTCCCAGCACACTGATTAACTGATTTGTAATTCCCAGAGCTTTCCAAGTTGTCTTGAACAAGAGGTTTCTGCTCCCCAGAAAGAGACTGCAATTAGAGAAGGATCTAGAACAGCAACTACAAGGGATCTAAAAGGCCTCTCTGTTTAAAAATCCAGCTGTTAATGTACCCAGTGAAACAATTAATTCTCAACACAGAGGGGGTTAAACCACTTTTAAATGCAACACTCTTGCTTTGTTAAAAGGCAGCAATAGCATTTGGAAGGAAAAATACCCATCAGAAGAGACTTGCAGAAGTCAAAAAGCTTCATGAAGGTGCTTCCATTCTGTTTAGGCTCTTAGGAAGTATTCAGTCATTATGAAATTAGTGCTTCTGGCTGCCAAAAGACATGCTGAAGGTTGTGCTGCTGAATCCCAGCCCAGTTGGCACCCAAGCAGTGGATATGGAAACTGCAACAGCAATTTGGGTTATAGGGACATCTGGCAGGGAGCTGCAAGAATGATTAGGGACCTGAGATGAAAATCAGTCCCAAAGGGAAGCAAGCGGGATGCAAGTAGAATAGACAGCATGATTATTTTGAAGCGTTGTAGAAGCTCATAACATTTTTTTAACAGAATTAGAGGGAAAATACAATATCCAGATACAATGAATCAGATTGTGATGGTGAGGAGGGAACTATTACTTAGGGGGAGAAGGTGGGGTTTTATTTGTTTTTATTAAGAGTGTTTGTGCCCAGAGGGGTTTGAGAGACTCTCAGTGACACAATTCTTATGTGTGAATTTAGCCAGCTACCTCCAGGTGTAATGCAGGACCTGACACCACTAACTCAAGTTCATAAAGAGATAATACTTTATAAATAATCTGCAGGGCTTATTTTTTTTCACTGATAGATGCTCACAGGCCTTTGTGTTTTTTCTCCCTAATAACAGCCACATAACTGCAGAGCTTCCAGAGAGCTGGAAGGTCATTGAATCTCCAAGGACAGAGCAGAATTCCCAGTGACACCAGTACAGGAATTGTGTGGGCTCCATCTGCAGGGATCCCCACTTTCCAAACAGAGCACACCACCCTGAGAGTGCCCTGGCCACCTCTCCAGGTTGTGCAACTGCTCTCCTGTATTTTTATCTCCAGTTGATGGACTTGTCTCAGGCTTCCATGGACAGTGGAAAGCTTCTGTAGAATTTTCATCTGGAAGAAGGGACAGGAATAGACAACATTTTCATCGTGACAGCTTCCAGGCACTGTGGTTCTCATGGTGTTTCTAGCAGTCAGATGTTTATCCTTTTGGAGGTGGGGGGGGATTAAGAAAAAGAGGAAGAGGGAAGAGTTTGAATTCACCTTGACTTCTCTTTGTCTCCAGCTGCCAAATATGCAAAGAGTCATTATCAGAAAAGAAAAATTTGTTTGTGCCTCCTCTGAGACTCGAGCAATGATATGACTTCAGGGGCAAAGGCACTGTCATGATGCATCACAACCCTGCAGGCATTAAAGTGTCTCATGCAGCTGCTCTGCCAGAAATCTACTCAGATTGCTGAAGTCCTTTCAACAAGCTGAGCCCAAGGCAATATTTTAGTAAGAAACTGCTTCTTTAAAAATTAAAAGGAGTTATTTTTGAATCATTTGCATCATTTGACTTGGGTCATTTTAATGTTCTGTTATAGGTCACCTGTGTTGCCAGAAAAAAATGAACTTGTAACATTCTATTCAGACTAATCCTTTAAAACACACCGAGGTTTATTGCCTAATTCCTTACACAGATACCCTCAAAGACCATGAAATGACAAGGGCTGGTTCTATTTTAGCACTGACAAATGATTTGCACCTGCACGCATTTCCGTAAGTGTCTCCACAGTGACCAACAATGACTCCAGACTTAGTCAAGGGTTTCAGCTCGGCTGAAATGACACTAAATTAGCAAGAGAAAATTCTGTTCATCTGTTTAGTGTTGCTGTGTCAAACTCAGTCTGGCCTTTGTGAGCCAAATGATGACCTAAAAGTGAAGTTGCAGGAGAAAGTTTCATTCGTTGTTCATGCTGGAGTGTAAGATCTCAGTGATGTGAAACCTGCTTCATTTTTCCCATGTGACTGTCACAGAGAGAGCCAGTGCTAGAAAGGACACCTGGGAGTGACGTATCACAGGACACCCTGTCCCAAATGGAGAGGCTGGATGGGAAGAGGAAAGAGGCAGAACCTCATCGGTGGTGTCACAGCTGCTTCTTGCACCTGTGACTTTTCTAAAGTGAGTTTGTACAAAAAGCACAAAATACAGTGAAATACTGGTTCTTGCTCCTCTGTGTCAGAAAATGCTGTACAAACCACAATGAGGGGTTTATGTGACCATAAAAACAATTTTTTTTTTTACCTTTCTCTAATCTTACAGAGGTAAATACTGAACCCATAAACTGACACACGCTCAGTCAGTACTGGTGCACCACTTTCTGCTATTCAATCCAAGTGCCTTTACCTTCTCTTGTAGGACTGTATTTCATTTCACATGATCCCCTAAAGAGTCCCTCCTCTTACATTCCTGTTCCACATATTTGGGTGTATGTGACATTATGGAGAGTTTTACCAGGAGCACATGAGAGCAGTAACACTTCCTTAGCTTCACAAGAAACACCACCTCTGAAAAACTCTATATTCAGATTAAATTGTTTATTTCTCATCTGGCACAGGATGGTCAGTGATCATCTCATAACCTGCTCTACTTTGTAATCAGATAAATTGTTGGGATGGACAAATATTACCACTGAAATGTTCAAAAAGATATAAGAGTTGATGGTTACTTTCTGCTGATATTGTCAGGAAGTACTGTGACAGGTGGAAGTCAAAGAGGAATCAGTTACTGTGTGTAGCTATAAAACCTAGCAGTGTTTTACCTCAAGAAGTAAAAAAAAAGGAAAACAAACAGACCTTGGAGCTACTGCAGAAGGAAACAGGGCACCTGAGACATGGGGAAATGTGTGGCTCTCAATTTGCCACAAATATTGGAAAGAAATCTTTCTCTTTTTTGAACTGGGAATTTTTTTTCAGTGGTAGCAACAGACTATCTTGAAGATTCTTATCTATTTTAATCAGGCTTATTTTAGCACCTGCTGAGATCTCTCAGAGCTCAGGATTGGCTTAAACACACATGAAAAGGGCCCTGTGGCACGTATTCCTTGAACAATCTGTTCTTCTCACCTCATAGAGTGTAATGATGCCATTTGTCTCATTTGGAGGCTTCCACTGAACGTAGATCTTCTCTTCAAAAGGTCCTCCTTGGATAGATTCCAAGGGAACTGGTCCAGGAACTGCAGGGGAAAAGAACCCAGACAAACTGTGTTACAAACTGCACCAGCTCCAGCTGCACACACATGAGACACCAAAAGGCCATCAGACACGATGCGGAATGTTAAAAATAAATAAATTAAATTAAAAATTAAAATCCCTCAAGGCACTACCATTACCAAGCTACTATCAATGTGAAAGGCTTATTTTTCAACTTTTGGTTCAAATAACAATACCGTAATGTAACCACTAAGTGACAAATAAAATCAGAATCCATGAAAATATGATGCTAATTTCACTAAGATTTTATTCCAGTACAGCAGAGCAGCAGCAGGGAATTTAATTTGTCCTTCTCCACCTACACAACAGCAGAACTTTCCACCTAAACTGCCAGACAGCACCTTGGTATGGAGATGCTAAGGGGCTGCACACCTTCATCCATAGAAAAGATTGATTTGCTTAGTAAAGTAACAATGCAAGATTTATATTTCATTACAGCTACAAGGCCAGCTCAAAAAAATCCACCTACTCCAGCAAAATGTAAATGCCATGAGAGATAACCAACTAAATGCACTCCCAAGCCTGTCTGATAAAAACCCTGCTCATTTTTCTGAAATATCTGCTATCCTTTTTTGTCTTCCCATGTTATATATGGGGTTGGAGGAGGCACTTTCAGCTAAGAGAATCTCAGGGCAGCAACTTGTACAGCCCAGGCAGAGGAAGTTAGTCCTTGGTCTGAAATAGCTCCGGTGGGATAGCAACACTTTGGAGCTTTCTATCAATTCCTCTAGAAAACTGTTCTTTTATATCCACAACCGTTCTTTTATACCCACAATTAATTTTGCTTCTGAGATCTCTATAAAATGTGATGTCCAGAAGATCACCTTTAAGAAAAGCTACACTCTGGAAAAGAAGGAACTATACATTTTTTTTGGCATGCCTTCTTTTATGTGAAGGCACAAGAAAAATCAATAAATACAGGACTGCATTTGCCCACATGACAAAGGAAGTTGCTGGGTGGTTCAGAACATGAAAAATTAAACCTACAGCTCTTTAAGAGCTTCTCAGACTGGTGTCTGTCATGCCCAAGCACTTTAGAGATCTTCACCCTTTCAAGAACACAGCTGTGAAATGGAAATCATCTAAACCTACAAGTTTTACACTCAAAACACACACACTGTCCAGAGAAGCTGCACTATTCTTGTAGGACAGAGGGTTATGCTGTTATTTACAACTTGAACACAACTCTTCCCTCCAAACCCAACCAACCAACCCTGCCACAACTCACCATCCTCCTCAGTCTGCACCACCAGCTCCTCGCTTTCCATTCTGCCCTCGGGGTTGGAGAGAGCCAGCCTCAGCCTGATGGTCATGAAGGGCCGGAGCCCTCGCAGGGTGTAGTGGGAAGAAGTCTGGATGAGCTCCTCTGCCTCAAATTTCTGCTGGTTGAAGACGTACTGGTAGTGCACGGTGAGGTTGTAGCTGTGGCAGCGCGTCACGGCGTAGCCGAAGGGCTCCCACTGCAGCGTCAGCTGCCGCGAGCGGATGTCCACCACCTCCACGTTCTGCGGCCCGTGCACGGGATCTGGGGAGCAGGAGAAGAAACAGAAACACAATTTGATGTTTAATCAAGGCAGCCATCCATTAACGTGCTTCATTCCATGTGTGAGTAGTTCTGGATGTTCTTGTTTGTACAATGTACAAAGTGGTTGGGAAGTGAACATCGGATCCACAGCTGCATTCTGGCTCCTGAGTTTTTGCCTGGAAATTTCCTGTCACAAGAACCTGAACAGTGGTTATGTGAAAAATGCTACTCACTTCCAAAAATTTAGAAAGGTTTATTAAAACCTTATCAAAAAACCAACAGAAGACTGAATAGAGAAAATATTACGGGAAGCAAAAGATTTTCCCCACCATGTGCTCTACCACACAATGGAGGTTTCACCTTTTAACCCTTTAGCCCCTCCCAAAGTTCTGTCCATTATCTCCTTCTTCACTGTCCAGTGGTGGAGTTCACTTCCTTAAATCTTGATTGGAGGTCAGGCGCTGCCATAGCAATGAGCCAACCCTCCCAAATGTCCTGAACTCGGGCCACCCCTGATAACAACACAGGGGAGGGTAAAACATAACTATAAATCTAAAAAATGTCTCTTAACATATACACTGGATATTTGCCTTTTAATTGTAAGAGTAAATAATCACATTACTCATCTATCATGGTTGTGCTCCTGATTCCTGTGAAATCTCACTGAATCCAACAGTGGCAACAGGACTCTATTGCAGTAAGGTAGAAAAATCATAAAGAAAGGCTTCATAAAACCAAGCCTGCTCTCCTAGAATCAATGGCTGGCCTTGTCAAAACTAACATTTTGCAAGTTCCCATGTGAAACCAATCCTGTTGTGAGCAGTCTGTTAGCATAACAATCTATTCCTGGGTAAAAAACCCCAGCACCTGTATAAACTGGTTTTACACAGTTAGAAAAATGAAAACTATATCTCACAAACAACTTTTCCTGCATGTATACCCTGGGAGTTTGAGTGACCAATCAATACAGAATAACAATTTGTTACTAACCAACAAAAGTAATTGCAAAGAAAGCTACTGACCAATTGGAATCACACACGAGATCTGTAAAACTGTATAAAGAGGAGTTCTGTGAATAAAGAATTGGCGCCGGCTCTTTATATACAGACACAAATGGAACAGGACTACATCTGAATAGTGTTGTGAGCTGTTTATTTAAGCAGCATCAGTTTTATGGTTATGATAATGGATTGATGCGAGCAGCTCACCATCCAGACAGTAGGCCAAGGAAATTTAATGTTCCAACATATTATAAGATAGTCTTAGACTTAGTCTTAGCTAATTACATAGAGCAAAAGCATATTGACAGTAGTTCTATCTAATCACATGAAGCACATGTAGTTTTGATTAAAACAATAGCAGCTTTTTCTTTCATACAATGGTTTGTTTATAAGAGATAAAGCACAGAGCCTTATTCATTTTTAACCTTCTAAATATTTATTAAAATATACTTTTTGCAACTTAGCAAGCTAAACTACACAGCTTTATTGTTCTATTTCTCATGTCTTCACTACCGCCAATATATCTTTTCTGCTGCTTTAGCATTTCACTATCCTTACTGTCTCTGAGGCCTTTCTTTTTCCCAACTTTCCTAAAATCCTCTAATCCTATGGATTCCCACAAGAATGGGTTTTTTTCCACCATGAATAAAATGGCTTCCCGTGTGATTTATTCCCATAAGATTCTATCAGGTAAGGATTGGGGAAGTTGTGCTTTCTTCATTCTTACAAAGAAAAAAAATTAAAAATAATACTAGCTGATGGCCTGCTTGACAGTGCTTAATGACCTTGGTGAGTCCAGCCCTAAGTGATGCAAACACACAGGAAATGGCTCCCGGGGAAGGAATGGATTCAGGTGTCTCAGCTTTGAATTCAGCTCCATGGCCCCTACACCCTCCTGCCACCTCCAAACCCACTCTGCTCACACTGAAGCCCCAGAGTGAAAGAATCAAGACTAAGGGATCCAATGCTGGATTTCCAACATCCTGGATATTCTGGCAATGAGGCGTACAGGCAGATCCTGCCACTCCTGAGTATGTTTTCTGAGTTGTCTCAAGCTGGTGCCAATAAAAGTTTAATTTCAGATCATCTCCATGCCTTGGTCCCATCAAAGTTTCTTTGCTCTTTATTATTCTTTCTACAGTATCTGGCTGAGGTAAACTTTGAATATTCATGTGGAGGAATCATTTTCACCTGCTGTTCCTTAATTTATTTTTAACAGCCTAACTCAAATGCTCTGACTAGACTCTGCCCTTTATATAAAATATAAATGCATGTGCCACTAGACATGTAGATATAAAGAATGAAGGATGACTGAGTAAAATCAGTGTTTGAGATAAGTCAGACCATAAAAATTCTACAGATGTCAGGGTTTGTTTATCTGACATTTCTTCAACTGGTATTTGCTCTTTTGCTCAATATATATCTGAACAAGGTAATCAGAAAATACATAATTTCACATAAAGTTCCTTAATTTATATCGCAATTCAGGATTCTTCCCTCTTCTCATAGTCTCTCACGACTTCACCCTAAGAAAAAAATGTTTTCATGGGAACAAAAAAGTTGGAAGGATTCCTGAATACCAGTCACACCTCTTTGAGAGATAATTAAAGTGTAAAAAACCCTTCTAGTAATTCTTTAAAGTAAAGCACGAACCAGCCACCCTGACTTCAATCTACTCATGCATAAGCAGAAAATACATTTTAACAACCTGCACATTCTGTATTACTGCTAAAAATCCCCTAAGGACTGGCAATGGGAAAGTATTTGCATCTTTTTATAGATATTCACATGTGCAGACACTTTGGAAATGGGATGGATATTAAAAGACCAGGGGTCTAAAGCTAGCAAATGGTTTAGGTTTCCCTACAAATCATGTCAATCCCTCAGCATCCAGAAAACATCTCTTAAAAGTGAGTCTTTAACTCAGTGTCAAACAAAAAAAAAGAGATTAATTTAGAAATTAGGAAATTTTTATGCATGAATATACCCATATATACTTAGCATGAGGTGATAAGCATTAATTTTCTATAAATCCCTGAAAGTTATGTTTCTGCAGATGAATTGTACAGATAAATTAGGTCAACAAAAGAATAGTTCTCTGAAAATATTCAGCTTCTGAAACAGCAAAGGTAATGCCAAGCCTCATTCCAAGATGCATCCAAAGGAAAGAAAAGCAAAAGCAAATGCAGATATTTGCCCCACTGAAGTTTGCATTACACCAAGCACTCAACTGCAGAGCCCAACCAACTCAGAATGTGGCTGAGATGAGGCAAAAGCATTTCACAAAAATGTAATAATGCAGCTGAAAATGTCAATTCACCACCACGATAATGTTATACCACTTCTATTTTTTTTTAAAAATACAATTATTTGCCTTAAATCAGTCATGTTATGGAGTGAATCAGCAATTAGAGGGTATTTGGTTAATGGATGTCAGATGTTCTCACTGTACCTGTGAATAAGGAACAACCTGATCATCACCTCACCAAGTCATCTGCCCAAAGCTGGGTAGGGAAGATTTCCTGCAGTCTTTAGCTTCCTTTCTTATCCTGTCCACATTTGCCCTTTCCTTTCCTACCCCAAACTCTAAGTGTTAGAAGCTTCTCATAACCAGCTTCTAATTCTGCTCAAAACCTTGCTGCAAATGCTGTAAGCTCCATCACACACACACAGTTTGAAAGAGTCTCTGATTGAATAACCAGCCTGTGAACCATAGATACGTTTGGTAACAAACCAGGAAGGTAAAATCCATAGTGCAGACCCCACTACACTGCATTTTTCCCAAGAACTATCAGACTGACAGTCCTAAACCAGGTCTCAAATACCCATGTCCTGAGGTGTCCCTGCAAGTGTAGAGATAGACATCTGGTGGCTGTCTAGATCTTTAAGTAGAGGGAGAGTAAGTAAGTAAAAACTACTTAAATTTTAGTTTCGGAGAGGGAGAAACCAAACTGGAATTAAATCAACAAACAGAAGCTGGCCCTGGAAAGCTTTATATTCTCTCTAGTTTTCTTCTCTTAGTTTCAATCTCCTTTTTTTCCGAATACTGAGACTATATAATTTTGAAAATGTTTTCATGTTGCCACACTGATTTCTGCCACAGCAGAAGCTATTGAAACCTCCTTTTCCAGGATGAGATTTTGTATTGTTGTTTTTAAAGGGCAGTGGTCCTACTGTCCTCTCTGTATAACTACTGCCTATTAGCTCTGTGAGTATTCAGTCTCAAAAGGTCTGTAGCTATTTCTGGGACCTGTCTAACATCACCTTTTTCATAATATTTTCTTCCAAAAGATAAGGAAAATTTATAATTCATGTATAATGATAGTGCTGATATTTGAAACTGGACAAATGCCTCCATTTCTGTATTCTCAGAATGATAGTTTCCAAATAATGCAAGAAAATATCTGAAAAGTACTATTTTATTCCACTTGGCTAGTGGAATAAAAGCTGCTAATACATATCTCAGCTTCAATTATACAAAGATACCCACCAAAGCAAGATAGAAACAGAACAGCCCAATTTGAATACTTAGAAGATCAGATATTGGTGTAAACTATGTACCCTGAAGTAACATTTTCTATGTGTCCTAAGAACTTGGGGAAAAAAAAAAAAAGTAAATTTTTAAGAAGCTTAAACAATGAAACAGCTGCCACAGATCTACTGAAACGAGACTTGAACCCACACAAGGAAAATTGCAGTCTCTGGGATTTCACTGTGCAAGTGTTGTATTTTTATTCCAGCCTGGTTGAACCATTAATTACATTTGGAACGTTCACATCAAAGTCAAGGACTGAACAGTGTTTTTTAGTACCTCATCACCCACTGATGCTTTGCTACCTTTCATTACCCTGGTGGGCTGCAGCAAACACTCAGCAGCCAGAGCCTTTCTGGAATCCTTGGGATGTGAAAGTCTGGAGGGGTCTGGAGCTCGAGTCCTGTGAGGAGTGGCTGAGGGAGCTGGGAAGGGGCTCAGCCTGGAGAAAAGGAGGCTCAGGGGGAAATTCTTGTTCTGCACAACTCCCTGACAGGAGGGGACAGCCGGGGGGGGTCAGGCTCTGCTCCAGGGAACAGGGACAGGAGGAGAGGGAACAGCCTCAGGCTGGGCCAGGGGAGGTTAAGATTGGATGTGAGGAAAAATTCTCTACAGAAAGGATGGTCAGGCATTGGAACTGGCTGCCCAGGGAACTTTTAGAGTCACAGCCACTGGAGGGATTTAAAACACATGTAGGTGTAGAGCACCTGGAGACATGGTTTAACAGGGGGCTTGGCAGTGCTGGGCCAACACTTGGACTATCTTCCCAACCTAAATGATTTGATGATTCTAGTGACTGAATGAAACAAATTCTCCAGTGATCCTTCAGTGGAATCTGCGTTCTCAGTCAATTGTTGAGCAAACAATGTCCAGAGACTGCTTTTCCTGCCATTAGAATTTCACAGAAAAGCTGACTTTTAAGGCCAGTTTTTCTCATTCCTTATTCAGTGTCACAGAGCTCATTTTGTTCTTGGCCCTCCTCTCTCTCAAGGTGAGGCATAGAAGAGAAAAGGTTGGTTTAGATTATCAATAACAATTGCCAGAGCTCTGTAACCCTCCACCAGGGGAAGAACAGAGAGGAAAGGAAGCTATGGGGGGGATGCTGGGGTTTGAACACAGAGCTCAAATCGAGCAGTGAAGTTAAACACAGACAATCAGCTGCTGCCCCAGGGTTAAGTACCTGCTGCAGGAGCCTAATTGCAAGAAATTGCTGCTGTCAGTAAAGACACGACAGCGAGTGGAGATGTCCCTCCTCATCTGGGGCCCTGTGCCCGTGTCCCCTGACCCTATGGAGAGCAGCAGGCAGAGTTTATTAGCAGTGCACTGATTAAATTCTGTTTCCCAGCAGCAGGTTACAGAGACTGAGAATGCACAAAGGGAAGAAAAAGGAGCAGCTTTGTGTGAATCCTGAACTGATACTTTCAGCTACAGAAAGAGAAAGAAAACAGGTTTAACTATGAATTCTGTCTTCCCTTCTGCACACCCACACTGAGGTCATCACCCCAGCCAGCACAGGCCATCCAGAATCTGGGCACCCCAGTAAAGTCCCCAGCCCTTCCTCTAGGCAGACTGGAAGGAGATAAGGAGAAAATTGGGTGCACTGGTAGATGGTAATGCCACCAAAACCTGTGTTCTCCCAACTACCAGCACAGTACAGCCTCTCTCTGTAGCCCAGGAAAAAATTAAATTAATTTTTATTTACAAAACATAAATTTGGCAGCATCACAGAGTGGTGGAGAAGTGCACAGAATATTTCACTCCCACAATAAATTGAAACAATGGCCATTTTCAAGAAACAGCCACAAAATTCATAATTACAGAATCTTTGAAAGGCTTGGTTTGGCAGGGACCTTGGTTCCAACACTCCTTCCATGAGCAGGGACACCTTCCTCTGGAGCAGGGTGCTGCAAGCCCCACCCAGCCTGGCCTGGAACCAGCAGTTAGAAGGTTTCCTTTGTGTTTTTCAAAGACAGTGTTCTTGGTCTATGGATGGAAAACCAAACTGAAATGTGTCCAACAATGATTTTATTCAGGGTGTTAGATTAAAGCTGAAGCCTTCTGTCTCTGCCTTTTATTCCCTATCCCTCATCTTCCTCTCTTAATTTCCACAGGATGAAACAAGTCTAGGGAAGCACGCTTACTATACAAAAATGCAGCAAAGAAAAGAGAGCAAAAATAACCCAGCGGTTTATCTTAAATGCAAAATTCACGGGTGTGTAGTGGCTCAGGGGAAACTCAGGCCCTCCACAGTGTGTGCTGCTTATCTCATCAAAGAGATCCTGCCAGAGGAATTGTCCCACAAACACCTTCCACAGCCTTGTCCCAGGCACAGACATCTCTGAGTGACGGACAACTCTGTCCATCCCTCGAGTGCAGCGTGTCCTTCTGTGACAGCTCCTCACAGCCCTCAGCTGCTGCCCATCACATTTTAATGCCTCTGAGCCAAAATGTGGGATAAATACCCTTTCAGACATGACAGTTGAAAGCACTGGTTAAACAGAGATCACCAGTCTTGCAGTGCTGTGAAAGTGTTTTGGCTTTGCCCTTCTCTGAAGAAGGAACATCTCCCTAATATTTGGATCTAAATTTGCTTTCTTTTAAGCCACTTCAGATACCATCACTGGTCCAAAGGCAGTGCAGACAGAGCTGAAAGTAAGCAATTATACAGAAAGGGATATTCTGAAAGACTTGCAGCAGAGAAAAGAGAATAAAGGAGTGAGACTGACACAATGAAATCACCAGAGAACAAACAAGCTGTTTGTGAGGCCTTCAATCACTACAGCCCAAACCATGCACAAAGAAATAGGTGTCATTACAGCTGATAAACTAAACCAGGCTATTTTAGAGCATTCTCTGAGCAATAAAGAAAAAGGAATGCTGCCACATTATTATACAAGAAATAGGAAATAAGTTAGATAGTGGAGTATGTGGCTAGGTAAACTAGGGACCGAGCTCTCTCCACAACTAACATTATAATTTAAATTCAGTTAACTGCAAATCCTATTCATTTTTTATTGATCTGGTTTTGTTTCAGTTGCAAATTTTAGTTGAAAGACACCCAAGATTTGAAAATATCTATAAAAAAGGAAAATATTTGATACATTAAAATCCCATAAAACACCCTCTAATCTCAGACTTCTACTTTGCTAAACAGAACCAAACAAAACAAATTTAAAACAACCCCAATGCCCTTAAATGGATCCCAGATCTACCTGGACCCCTCCATTTGTTCCAAAATGTGCCTGTCACACTCCCAGACCAAATCCAGGGGCTGGCCAAGGGCTCAGGGAAAGCAGAGGCTGTGCAGAGCAGGACCTGAGCTGCCAGCACAGCCTTCCCAGCACTGCTACAGCCAGAGCTCAGCTGCCAAAGCTCCACTTGTAAACAACTTCAAGATAATTAAGCACTGCTTTTTAAAAAAGGTTTATTAGCATCTATTTAAAGGAAATTTTTTTTCATTATATTATGAAATGGCAAAATGAGAGCTTGCTTTCTTTTATACCCCAAACCTGTTGTGCCCTAACACGCTTAAAAAATAACAATTTAAAAGAACAATAAAGGGTAATTACTGATTTTATTAAAAATATCGATCATGGATACACATAGCGCTGGCATTCCTTGGCTGGGAACAAAATGTACATTACTGAGCATTTTGATGATTAAATACAACAGCTTAATTAAATATGCTAATGAAAGTGCGATTAGAAAGCAGGTAAACCACTGGTTTTTTGCCAACCAAAAGTAAAAAATCAGATTTTACAAATTTATTTCATTATGCATCAATAAAATATTTATTTTAATTGTTTGTTATACTAACACATACATGCATTTATTTTTATTATCTCTTCCTCTGTGTGCTTTGCTGTTATCCTCAAATGGACTAAGTGGAGGAGATTCAGAGAAACACAGAAGCTAGATCCTGACAAAACATAAATTATCTCTATAAAATAAATAAGGTAATCAAAATAGTGAGTAAAAGAGAGACTTCCTCTACACAGGCTGTTCAATTATTCTGAGCAGCAGAAAAATGCATTCTTCTTTAATTCTTGTTTAATGTTTTCTCTCATTTGTAACTGTGGGTTCTTTAAATGTCTGTGCAATCTGCAAGAGAAATTCTCAGTATTTCTTCAGAATCATGTTCTTCTACAACAAATATATTAAAAAAAATTAAAATATTCCCTGTTCTGCTTGTTGATCTGGCAGAAGGAGCTTCTAAAGTTGATGAAACAGTGGCTTTGAGAGCACTACTGGAAGAGTAGTTCCAAATTGTCCTAAATCTCTTGAGCTCTTGACAGCGCATCCAGGGAGGTGATGCAGCCCTGGGGGCACCTCTGGGTGCTGTGCCCAGCCCTGGGGGCACCTCTGGGTGCTGTGCCCAGCCCTGGGGGCACCTCTGGGTGCTGTGCCCAGCTCTGGCTCCTCAGCACAGCAGGGCCAGGAGCTCCTGGAGCTGGGGAAGGGCCTGGAGCAGCTCGGTGCCCAGGAAAGGCTGAGGGAGCTGGGGCTGCTCAGCCTGGAGAGGAGCCCAGCTGAGAGGGCCTCAGACCTGGCTGGCCCTGTCCCTGTCTGTCCGTGCCAATCCCTGTCTGTCCCTGTCTGTCCCTGTCCATCACTGTGTGTCCCTGTGTGACTTGGGTGCCCCTGTCTGTCCCTGTGTCCCCTGTCTGTCCCTGTCCATCCCAGTCTGTCCTTGCCTGTCCCAGTCTGTCCCTGGGTGTCCCTGTCTGTCCCTTTGTTCCTGTCTGTCCCTGGCTCTCCATGGGTGTCCCTGTCTGTCCTGGGTGTCCTTGAGTGTCCCTGTCTGTCCCAGTCTGTCCCTGTGTCCCCCTGTCTATCCCTGTCTGTCCCTGTGTCCCTGTCTGTCCCTGTCTGTCCCCCAGTCCATCCCTGTCTGTCCCTGTGTCCCCCTGTCTGCCCAAGTCCCCCTGGCTGTGCCTGTCTGTCTGTCCCTATGTCCCAGTCTGTCCCAGTCTGTCCCTGTGTCCCTGTCTGTCTGTCCCTGTGTCCCTGTCTGTCCTTGTGTGTCCCAGTCTATCCCTGTGTCCCCCAGTCTGTCCCTGTCTGTCTGTCCCTGTGTCCCTGTCTGTCTGTCCCTGTGTCCCCCTGTCTGTCCCTGTGTCCCCCAGTCTGTCCCTGTCTGTCTGTCCCTGTCTGTCTGTCCCAGTGTGCAGAGGGCAGGGCAGGCCCAGCTCTGCCCCAGAGCCCCGGGCAGGGCCTGAGCCCAGCAATTCCTGGGCAGAGGCAGAGCTGCTGCCCTGGGCAGTGCCAGCCCTGAGCACAGCCCAGAGAGGCTCTGGGCTCTCCTCCCTGGGACATTCCAGAGCCACACGGACACAGCCCTGTGCCCTGGCTCTGGGATGGCCCTGCCTGAGCACCGAGCTGGCACCAGATGAGCCCAGCGTGGTCCCTTCCCACCTGACCCACCTAGGATTTATTAAGAAATGCATATAAAAGGTTCAGGAGAATAAATCATAACAGATTAAAAAAAAATCCAAAATTACTGGAAAGCACTGCAGAGAAAAGGAATACAAAGGATGAAAAATTCCTCTGTACATCACAGACAAAGTAGGAAAACACTCCTGCCTAAGAACAGCCTGCACTCTCACTGTGTCTAATGGAAGCCCTAACCCTTGGCTTTCATCGTTCTTCCCAAAAGAACACAAAAATAAAAAGACAGTGCCAAGCTTTCAACACTCAATTAAGATTTAGGATGTCACTCAAAGGGAGCAGAAAGCTGTTTTTGTCTGGTGATACTCAGTGAGTAGATCTGCCTCATTCATTGTTTATGTTCCAATCATGGCACACTATCTGTATTAAAGAGAACAAGACACTGAATGGAAACCTCACAGCCTAGGGAAGTGTGAGGTACCAGTGTGCTCATCAAAATAAATTCTCCTGTGAGAGCAGTTTATTGATTTGTGTATTTGACTCTCTTTGGGATTATTGTTCAATTACTTTTATCCTCTGAGATGAAAGCAGCTGAATGTAACATCAAAAGCAGATAAAAAGTCGCATGTTTCAAATTTTCTTTCAAATCTCCATAACATCCATTACAGATACGATTTTCAAGAGGGTCCTCTGAGAGCAAGAGCAGAGGGTAACTCCATCAGACATACAGCTCTCATCTGTATTTCCCCTAATTATTCTGCCTGAAGCATATTCCCTGTAAAACACAATATTTATCCTTGAGAAGCGACAGTCTGCAGAAACTGTCTCCTCTTTATCAGGTGAGCTGCTTGCTAATTTCTGATATGATTAGTGGTTTATCACCACTTCAAACTGCAAACACACAATTTCCACCTCTAGGTCTGTTGAGGTTGAAACATGGTGGTGGTAGTGGTGGGGAAGAGATGGTTAAAGTCTCATTTTGCTGGTTTGCATTAATACCTCACTACAGATTTTTCATGCTCTGCTTGCAAGAAAAAAAAAAAAAAAGAAAAACCAAAAACAAACAAACAAAAACCTCAAAACCAAAAACAAACAAAAAACCAAACCAACCAACCAAAAAAACCTCCATAACAAATCAAAAAAAACACCAAAAAAAATCCCCAAACCAAAAAACCCTAATATATTTTCTATTGTCAACCCTCTGTTTTCACTTTGGGACACAGACTCACATAATTTTAGTTTGCTGCACGTCACAAGTAGTGCAGCACCTGGAATAAGGCTCTTGCTCTCCTTTAGAGAAGCAGGTGTAGCCAGAAGTTGTCTGGTGCTCCTCTCATTCACAAGGTGAGCTTTGCTGTTCAGTCATCAGGCAAAACTGGCCTCAGTTCCTCAAACATGAAAAGGGACACTACTGCAAGCTTAGAATCCCAGCAGGGCAATTTTATAATGTATGAATGACAAAATTTATAAATTATATAAATATGTAAGTGATAAACTGGGATAATGGTTCCTGTGCTCTGTGTGGCAGGGACATTCAGAGCACAGTTCAGCACAGCCCTCAGTCTAAAAACTCATCAGAGGTGACCTCAGTCACAGCCACAGCCCCACTACCAGCGTGAACATGACCTTTATTAAAGCTCAACACGAAGTAAAACGATGAATTTAAATACATAATTGCACTCCCAGTTTGCATTTTTGACCAGCTGCTGTTTACTCAGCTCTAAGAGGAGCTATCCTGACAGGAACAGGTCAGGGGGGCAATCCAGCTGCTCTCTGCACTCTGAGGGCAGCCCTGCACTCTTCCTGGGCTTTGAACTCCCAGGGTTAGCCAGAGAGGGGACCAGAAAACCACTCTGAGATGGGACCAGAAAGCCACCAGGCAGAAATGGAGCACAGGAGTTCCAGCCCACTGCAGCTGGATCTTTACTGCAAGTGAGCCATTCATCTGCTCTGGATCTACTTTTGTCTTTTGTCACAGAGTGCTGTAAAAATCTTTGCAAAGCTGTTTCCAACCAGCCTGTAAAGCACATCGGTTTTCTTTCAGTGATGCAATTACAAGGAGAAGGCAGTCATGAATATTAGTGAACTTTGAAATATTGTTTCTAGGGGCAATAGATTTTACCCAAAGGGATATTAGTGCTCCACCTCAACATTACAAAAAATCACTTTAAAACTTACAGCAACACATTTCAAGTCCATTACCATGCGTTTTCAAATGTCATGCCTCAAATGTGACAGTCAAATTCCTGAATCAATCAGCCAAATGGAATTATTTCACTCAGAAATTATGTGAAGAGAAAGTAGCAAAAAGCAGTAAAAATGTAGAATAACTTTATGCTGTAACTTAAGCAACTGAACAGGCTTCTTGGTGAAATAAAGAGCAACACACTCTGTGTGTCTGCTTTGCAGGATGATGAACTGCAGAACACACTGGGGATTTTTTCTGTAGTAGAACAAGGTTTGGGGTTTTAATTTGTGATATGTCCCACAAGTAGTGCCTGGGATATTTGCAGGGAACAGCAGTGCCTGGGCACAGCTCACTAGCTGGGTACCACCACACACAAGGGGCATATCCAGCATGTGCCAGCTGCAGTGTGTCTGCGGGCTTAGCCTACATCTCCATTTGTGCTGTTCTCTTCCTCCTCAGCTAAACTTTCCAATATCTTCATGAATCCATATGGAAAACAGGCCAAGCCCAGCTACTCCAGTTAGAAATGCTGCTCTGGAGCCTCCTTGCAGGGCAGTTGGAGCATCCTTGTACACCAGTTGAACTCACATCAATGGCACGGCATATTCTGCCCTCTGCACTGAAGAAAATTAGAGCTTTGGAACCCTTTCTGTCCTGCTAACATCCCAGCATCCCAACAAGGCATATTTAACATATTTAACATAGTCACAAAATGTATGGCACTGCTGGCTTTCAGGCACAAGAGTGAATGGATTCAGGCACACTGCCCTTCATCTCTGCTCAGGTGTTCATGTTCATGCCTTCTGTTTGTTTTACCTCCAGCACTTCCAGACAGGAAAGATTTTTTTCCTGGAGCCTCAGAGTAGCAGTGTTACTTTCCATGTGGAAGACAGGCAGTGTATAAGATCAATCAGGATCAAGAATCATAAATTTCATTTCTTTCCCCAATGTTCTCACAATTTCACTGGGGTGAGAGGTAATTAATCCACATCAGGCAGTGCTGGTGAAGCACCTTGTCCAAAAGCAAACGTGATATAATCCAGTGATCAGATCCTGGGAGAAAATGGCTGATGGATGGAGAAAGAGCTGTTTCCCTTTATTTTCTTATTTCCATTGGAAAATGAAGGCCGAATGACATCCAGTAAAGTAAAAAAATACGCTCTTGTATTTCCAAATACCAGCAAAAAATAATCGTCTAAGTGTAGCTAAAAGAAAAGTCTCTTTCGTTTTCAAAGTCAACCTAAGTAGTTGTAGAAAAGAAGATTTTATGTAATAATGGGTAGCAATATGAGGCAATGAGACTTGATAGTGTCAGAGAGAGTTTCCAGTTGCATGAAATGGCATGGAAGTATTAAAAAAAAAAAAAAAGGAGAGAGAGAAAACAGCTTGAAGTAGGTTCCAATTCATATCCAAGTCATAGCAGGTGCATCAGGCACAGCTCAGACACTCTGAGTGAACTAAGTTCTGATGAACTTTTTTCTGGCTTCTTGTTCCACATTAGAACCCTCCATTTTTTATGTTTGCAGTGATTTGTGATGCTGCAGGAGGAAAGCCAGAGGCTTCCATCCCCATATATACTAGACAGGAAACCATGGGACTCAAGATGGTAATTTTAAACGAGAACCAAAATTTATATATTTGGCTCAGAAGATGACCTTTGTCATTACACTGACACAGAAGAGACTTATGTTAAATAACCATGCTGAGCATCAACTAGTTGGAAATTAAAACAAAACAGAAAGAGTGGTTCTTTCTCACACTGGACTATGATGGGATGTCAGAGTTTGATTTTCACACTTTGTACTCATGACTGTGCTGTCTGGGCATGATAAAGATGATCCCAGGAATGTGTATTTAATAGGAAGCCAACTGGGCACATTAGAGTTAATTAAGGAGTTAAAAATCTGAGAACAGTTCTAAGTTATAGATTACCCACAGAGCACAAATCTCTTTATACACTTCCATAGCAACTCCTGCACAAGTTAATGTCATTATACAGGGAGCAGCATAAGGAGATTTCTGTACCAACTCAGAGCAGTTTAACTTCAATTTTTGTCAAAGGTATTACTGCAACAAGACTTGCAGTTGGCTGGGATAAATTCATCAGAGTCAGTTTAAATAAGCCATGCCCTCACAGGCTGCCTCATCAGAGGAATGTGACCAAGCTCCAGAGAGCAAAGCAACAACACTGGCACCATGCAGTGTCTCCCATCCTACTGAACTCCTTCAAACCATTGATGTTAGGGGCTACAGATCAATAAATAACTCAATAACACTGGGAGAACCCT
The DNA here is from genome assembly GCF_036417665.1 of Passer domesticus. Lineage (NCBI taxonomy): Eukaryota > Metazoa > Chordata > Aves > Passeriformes > Passeridae > Passer > Passer domesticus. Next base: position 4,142,965 of record NC_087489.1, on the reverse strand, counting down.
AGTGCTGACCCCACAAACAAAGGGGACCCTGTGTCAGATGTGGTACAAGAAATGTTGTTGTAGAATCTTAGAATCACTGAATCATTAAGGTTGGAAAAGCCCTCTAAGACCATCAAGCCCAAGTGTTGACCCAGCACAGCCAAGCCCACCACTAAAACATGCCCCAGGTGCCACATCTAAGCTCAGGTTCATGCAGAATTCCAAGTTTTAGATGGCCTGACATCCTAGCATTTAGTCTCAGAATGCGTGAAATCCTGTTTTACAAGCCCATGCACAAATATATCAATAAACATTATTGTTTAATCCATTTATATCTAAAGCAAAGTGGCACGAAAATGTAGCACTGGAACTGCAACAGACTTTGGGGATAATTTGGTGAAACTACAAAGCCATGAAGAGTTTCCCCACTGTCAAAACAAACACACACCTGTATTGGTGTAATTTCACCCAAATGGCAGGAGGAATGATGCATTTGACTCCATGATATTAGAAGGCTAATTAATTATTTTATTATATTATATTATATTATTCTATACTATATCACACTATATTACACTACATTTAAACTGAAACTGAACAAGTACTCAACTCAACAAAATCTTGTGACTGCCTGCTGACCCACAGCCTGGACATGTGCTTGGCCCTGCCAGCCAAGGAAACAAAACCCCATCCCTCTGGGTGAACAATCCCCACACTGCATTCTGCTTGGGCACAAAACAGGAGCAGCGAATGAGATAAGAATTGTTTTGATCATTCTGTTCTCTGCTTCTCTCACTGCTCCTCTCGGATTCAGAGATTGTGAATCCCACACACCTGATCACTTGCTAAAAGGGGTTCCTTCCTAAAGGAAGACTTTAATCTCCAGGAATGAGGGTGCAAAGCAATGTGCTTGTCACCTCTCCAGCCTGCTTTATTCTTATTCCAGCCTAGCTCTCAAATGTAGGGACTGTGCATCCTTAGCAGTGCAGCCACTGAAACTCCATAAATGCTGCAAATGGCACTGAATAAATTCATTAAATACAGGGATGTTTTTCTTCCTGTTGGATCCCATTCTCCTCTGGGATATGCTTCCAACAGGCAGTTTAAAGCTAGCTTGAGCATGTCTTCACAAACAGGAGGCAAAAACATCAAACAGCTAAAAACCAGAGTGTACTGTCTGTGTGCAGTCCATCAGCCAGAAAATAAGGAAGGTATGAAGAAAGAAGAAACAGAAATTAAGAACCAGAAATTTTCAGCTACAGGGGTAATACTCTTGTGAGGATAATCCTCCTGTCCAGGATGTGACAAATCCAACTTGCTAGGAGATGGCTTTGAGACGTGAAATAAAGCTGCATTCAGCTGCACTGGACAGCACATGTCTGGTGCTTCTATTATAAGCAGAAATTAATACCCAGGTAGAAATAACCCTAAATCAGACTTATTTAGTTCATCAGCTGAAATGCCAGCCTTCACATAAGAATGCATTTTTGGCATTTCCAATCTTGCACTTCTTTGTGATAAAAAGCCACACTTGTCATTAATCCTGGACTGCTGATGGGGCAGGGAGGGAAGCTGAGAGTGGAGCCTACATCTAACTGCTCAGTGTCTCCTCTGCCAGCACAAGGGGGGATGTTCTGCCCAGCACAGGGATATTCCTGGCCAGCTCAGGTGCTAGGAAGGAGAAGGAGCACTCTGTGAGCACTGCTTCCACTTCCAGCTGGGAGGTTTACAGCACAAGGAAGACTTGGGCCTCTTGTAACAAGTCCAGAGGAGGCTGCAGAGGTGCCCCCAGGACTGGAGCCAGGCTGGGAGACATAGAAGAGTTCACCTGGAGACAAGAAGGCTCCAAGGAGGCCTCTGAGCCCCTGCCAGTCCCTAAAGGAATTCTTCCCTGTGAGGGTTGGGAGCCCTGGCACAGGGTGCCCAGAGCAGCTGGGGCTGCCCCTGGATCCCTGGCAGTGTCCAAGGCCAGGTTGGACAGGGCTTGGAGCAATGTGGGACAGTGGGAGGTGTCCCTGCCATGGCAGGGGAGGCACTGGATGAGTTTTAAGGTCCCTTTTAACCCAAACCATTCCATGATTCTATGTCTGATGATAGAAACCTGTGGATGTGCAGTGAGATCCAGCAGGGAGATTACAGATATCAAGAACAGTTTGGTATTGTTTTGTATTGAGTCACTTTCTGAGCAGGCAATTAATCCAGCTGCATTTAAACAACAATAATAATTAAAAAAAAAAAGACTGCTGCATTTAAAGAGTTATTCATGGACTGAGAAAAGAGCTTGGATTTCAATGAGACTTTAAAAAATGTCTGCTGGGAGTATTAACCAGACTGCTGTAATCCTGACACTGCTGTATGTTCAGATTACACTGAGAGCCCTGGCTGCGTTAGCAGCTACACTTTTTATAAGCTTGACAATGCATCAGAAGAGCTGTTTTATTTGTATTTTCTCCCACATAATGCCTCTATTAAAATCCTTTAAGGGTCTTTTCTTAGTGTCAGGCTGATCAGATAAAAATGGTCTCAAAGGAGTGCTGACCCTGCCCCTCCCACTGTGCTCTGCTCATACTTCCCTCGGGCATAAAATTGTTTTGCTTTATTTTGTTTGAGCTAAAATGCAAGCACATCCTGGAAAAGGGCAATTACTGGGCTAAATGCAAGGCATTGATTTTGTTCAGAGCAAACTCTTATCTGTCCTCCACTACCCCAACAAGTGTCTCTAGCATTTGGAAATGCACATTTGTTCAAATATGTACATTCCCATAAGAGCTAACCATCCATGGCCTTAATGGCACCGCACTGCTGACTTCAACACCCTGGCGGAAGGAGGACATGAGCATGAAATTAGAATTAAACAGCTGGTCATAAATTCTATCTAGACCCTTCATAAACATGTGTTGCTGGAGAGCATTGCAGCCATAGTTCAGCTGCAGGAATTTCAATATCTCTTGGTCTGGTTAAGGGAATAACTGGGGAAAGAACCAGTTGGCATCTCTGTCCTCTTTTCCCCCAGCTCAGTTTCCAACCACATTTCTGAGGACTCCCCATTTGCCTAACCTCATCACTGTTATGGTTGTGGCATAGTCTGTGTTGCTCTAAGTAATTTTCCAGCCTTAGAAATTGGAGATTTTGGGATTGCTGTTACTGGGTTTTCATTATTATTGTTGTTTCTCCTGTGATTATTATTATTGTTTTCTGCCAATATGAAATGGTGTAGAGAGAAAATCCCTCCAGATGGCCAGGGAATCAGATCATCCCCATCATATCAGAGATTCCTTGTGAGTATCCACAGCTGGTGACAAAAGGAGTGGCTGTTACTCCTGAATCATGAGAAAAATGGACAATCCTCACAGAATGGTTCTGAGTGTCTTCACTCTAACCAGACCCATCTCACTTTGCAGCTGTGACGCTCTTGAGTTTTAAATTTCACAGGAGATTTTCTGAAGATGAGGAAGGAAGAGAAAGTGGTTGTATCTGTAAATCTTGGGTGGAACTGAATGGATGCCACTTGGAGATCCAGGATATTTCTAATCTTCTCAGGATAAGTTATAACCAGCTAGGGAGCAAATGCTAACACATCTCCGGTAGGAATATTGTTATTTTAATAGCCAAGCAGTAATTATTTTTTTCTCTGCCCTTCTTTCTTGCCCTTTACTCTGAACAGGAACTAATCATTAACAGCTGGAAAACAACCAGCCATCCAACTGGCTTTTTCAGCACTTGTTGTAGGTAGGAATATTAGAGGAAAATGAGGTTAGGAATAAGGTATGCTCTTTATATAAATTCAGTGGCATAGTAAATGGAAAAAAAAAAAAAAAGTGTGTCTCACCATAAATGCTGTTACAACTTGCAGACCTGTGGTGCCAAGCTGTGGCAGTAGTTATTGGAATGTTTCAGTAACCTATTAACAGACCTTTTCTTAGAAACTCTTAGCTTTCTTTAACACACTTCCAGCAAATGGATTTCCAATAAGCTCCTTTCTCTTCTTTCCATTTCCAAATAAACTCTTCCAGGGCACAGTGGTGTGTTTGTGTGGAAATGGCTTTGCTGAGAAATTGAAAGGTAGGATCTGGATCAGTTCCCTGCATGAGCTCTGCAATATCCCTGAAAAGTGTCATGATCTGTATTTGGTGCCCAGAGCATTGCTTAAGCTACTGAGGAGAAAACTAATCTCTTGCGCTTTCATTGGCAGCACTGTCTCATAGAGTGATCCTAATGGGGTGGAAATGAGCTCAGCTGCCTAATTCTGTTAAAAACATAGGCTTTTTCTCACACATGAATGCCCATCTACTTCCTTCTAGCCTTGCTGAAGCCATGGCAGCAAAGAATCAAGTCATAGCTGCCGAAAACAGAACACACTGCTTTTTTTCCACTTCAGCTCTTTTTATTTATTTATTTATTTATACACAGTAAGAAACAGCCAGTGGAAGAAACTCTATTCATGCATAAAAAACCCCATTCTAAAGTTAAAAAAATCTTGATGTGGACAAATGAGCTTTTCCCTAACTTTTAGGGCATGACTAACTTCCTCATTAGGAGCATAATTTAAGTAGTGCTGTAAACCTTGATTTTATCATCTCTGTTTCACAAGCCACAGGTGAGGGCAGTGCAGCCACAGAACCAGAGATGCCTCCTGTCAATCCAGCTCCATCCAGCTGTGATCCATGCAGATAATCCAAACCCTTCCATGGGCTGCTGTGGTCGTGTGTTGGAGTTGTGTGCCTGTGGTTATCCAAATTTCCAGATCCAAATTTCCCAGCTGGTGGACAACCACTTCCCTGCTCCTCCCTATGGGATATGATGGAAGCAGGCAGGGCTGTAAATCAGCCTCTGCACTCCCATGTGCCTGTAAATGAGGACATCAGCAATCATGGGGCTCCCTGATGTGATTTAGTGAGCATGGTGGTGTTCGATCAAAGGTTGGGCTTCAGGATCTTAGAAGGCTTTCCTAACCTCAAAGATTTTATGACTGTTTTCTGCTGTATAAACAATCCTCTGGGTGTACTCTTAGGTCCATTAGGGTTGACCTTCCTGTCTGTGCTCATTAAAACAAAGACTCAATTTGTTAAGGGCTCTGGATAAGAGGAGACTGAGGTCAGACCTCTCTGGGGGCTGCAGCTCGTCCTGAGGGGCAGGTTGGGTATCAGGGAAAGGTTCTTCCCCAGAGGGTGCTGGCACTGCTCAGGCTCCCCAGGGAATGGACACACTGCCCCGAGGCTGCCAGAGCTCCAGGAGCACATGGTGGGATCCTTGGGGTTGTCTTGTATGGAGCCAGGAGTTAGACTGGATGATCCCTTTTGGTCCTTTCTACTCAGGATATTCTGTGATCCTATCAATTTTTTTAGTTCCAAGAAGAATGGATCCATACAGGACTTTGTGGGAAAGCTTAGAAACAGAACAGCAACACACTTTGCAGGGATAATAGTCTTTATCATGTCCATCATCATCTTCCCTTTGGAAGACTGCAGGGAATGTGCTCAGGCAACTCCAGTGCATGCTCTGAGGGAGCTGTGGGTGTTCCTCAGGCAGAAGTGGCTGTGTGAGGAGGACCCGGGCAGTCTGTGGGAGTACACACAACTCATGTCCCTTGTGAGAGACTTCCACGACTTCATTAAATCCTGATACTCCTCTTGTAAGGCTGTAGCTGTGTACTGATCGCTTGCTTTGCTATGCAAATGAGGTGAAGAGGGAGCTGATAAGGGAGCTGAAAAGGATGTGTCCAGGCCTCCACAGCAAACAGGGATTAGGGAATAGGAAATTTCAGTTTCCTTTCATAAAGTAGAGCTGAAGAGCAGGGCAATAACTTGATAATCTTTGGTGAATAATCCTGATTCTTGGGGGTTTGTTTGTTTGCTCGTTTGAGCCCAGAAGTTCCTCAAAGTTTAAGAAGCAAGTGGTCTCCAGTTGTCCTGGAGCGCTTTTGTAGATAAAATCCCTTCTGCTCTCTGCACTGGGAATGTTCACCAGCTCCTCAGCCTTCCTGGTGGAACAATGTCTTGACCTTTGCAGAGTCCTTCTTTCTGCAATGTGGGGCATGAATCAACAAACAAACCCCACATTTGAAACTAAAAGAGCAGAGATTTAAGTTGGATATCGGGAAGAAATTCTTCCCTGGGAGGGTGGGCAGGCCCTGGCACAGGGTGCCCAGAGCAGCTGGGGCTGCTCCTGGATCCCTGGAAGCGCCCAAGGCCAGGCTGGACAGGGCTTGGAGCAACCTGGGACAGTGGAAGGCCATGGCAGAGGTGGAATGGGATGAGCTTTAAGGTTCCTTCCAACCCAAACCATTCTGTTATTCCATATCCTGAATTAAACTGGAATGCCAGGCTGCCAAGATGCCAGTTCCAAAGTCAAATACATCAGCAGTGAAGAACTTGATGGTGAAGCAGATCAAATGCAGCACTCAGCAGCTGAAGCCTGATTCAAGAATGCTATGGATTTTCTTATGCAAGTAATCATTATGTGTCCATAAAGATCCACAGGATTCAGACAGAAAACAGATCAGAACTACTTCAATAGGTTAATGTGATAAGAGCCTCCCATGGAAGATAACTACTGCAATTATAAACGTACTTTTGCCTACAAAACACTGTTGCAAAAGGAACTAAGAAAATTGATGTCTGTGCTTTGAATAGAAGCACAAATCTAAACATATTAGATAAAAAGTCTGTAACTGTCTTTTTTCCACATTTTGTGCCTAATGCTTCAAAAGAATAAAAAGAACACACCAAATAAGTTGTACAGAGTAAAGAGACAGAGATGAAGGCTGCACACTCAGAAGCTGATGCTCTGGAGAACAAATTTTTTTCTCAGAACAGAGATCAAGGGGAAAATCCTCATTGTTTTGGGTATATTTTTTTTGTTTGGTTTTGTTTTTGTGGGATTTTGTTTTGTTTGTGGTTTTGGGTGTTTTTGGTTTTGTTGGGGGGGGGGAGTATTTTGATTTTTCTCCTAGAACTTTAAAACAGAGTACTGCTAAATACTAAAATCTTAAGTCTGCTATCCATCAATAGCATCAAGTGAGCTTGACACGTGAAATGAGAACACTTAAATGGCCTCAGATTTCAATTTCTACCTGTATCCAGTAGGAAAAATGTTCCTCTGGTTGAACAGGACAAAAGGGTTGCTGTTGATACAATAAATATTGTAATCATTGCATTAGAGACAGCCACCCTGCTTCATGCTTGGAAGATTCCAACTTACACCACAAGTGCTGTAACTCATGTATTTCTCTTTCATCTACAACTCCTGTGAAAGGTCAGAGAGTTGGCAAAATCCTGCTGCTGAGTGAGAAGAAGTTGGAATACACACTGGTTTTCTGGGGGGATATGCTACCTTTCAAGGCCCTGAACCATGCCAGAGCTGACTCAGGGACTGGAATAACTCCAATTTTACCAAAAGCTCTGGCATCAGCTCATGGATGTTATTAAAATTGTTACATAGCAACAGCAGGAATGAAGTGGCCCCTCTGCAGGAGCCATCCCCAAGAACTCGTGCCCCAAAAAGGTGCATGCAGGAGCATGAAGTGACAGAACAAGCCTGGCCCATGGATTGAATTTGTCATCAGTACTCACAGAGATCTGTCTCCAGCTAGCCAGAAATAGAGGGAAACAACTCTCAGTCACAGCTGACAGTCTGCTTTTATCTCTGTACTTGCTTTTCCTAGTCCAAAACTGTAACAGTAATCAAATGGGAATAAAAGAAGTTTTCTTTGATGAGCATGTCATGCTGATGAAAGGCAGCAGAAGTTCTCTGTGTAGACAAGAGCCACAAACATTAACAGACACTGGCATTTGGAGCTTTTCTCTCTGTCAGTCCTCAAAGGGGTGTTCTTATGAATGGAATCCTGCATAGGAAGGGAAGTTGCTGCTTAATTTCTGCCAGAGCTCCCAGCTTGTCCACCCTCATGGAGCACCGCCTGTTGTAAATCCCTGAATATTTCTGCATTTGCTACTGAATTCTGAGATTAAGACAAGCCTTTATATTAATAAAACAGTAGTCTTATCATTCAGCACTTCCATAATTGCTTTTTGTTGCCTTTGAATTTTCAGCAAATGTTTGTTTAGTTTGTTTCTTTAATAGGAAGGTCTGAACTTCAGATGTTATTTTGTCCAAAGCAGGCAAAGCTTTTGTCAGCCGATAATCACAGATGTTGATGTATTTATATTGACCTATTTAAAACCTCAAATGGTTTTAATAGGATAGGAGGATTTTTAAAAGGCTGTTTTCAGAAGCCTTATTCAAAAAGCATAATGGTCCCATTTGTCAAAAACGCAAGTGTGCCCTTTAGCAGAGACCCTGGACACAAAACAGACTTCAGACAAACTCCTTCCAAAATAGCTGCTCTCCAATTTTTCAATAGCTGACTGTGAAAACAAATTTTATCCCCAGCTCAGAGGACAACCATTCTGTTCCAGCCTGCTCAAGAAGAAATTTAAAGTTGAATCTCTTCAGCTCTTCAGATTTGAATGTGCCCTTCATGTCTTCAATCTTTATGGATTTTCACATGCAGTGAGGAAGGGCAGGGCAGGGAATCCTGAGGAAGGAAATGTCTGTGTGTGAGATGGAGCACATTCTGTGCTCCAAAGTGAGAGCCACTGTCAGCTTTCTGAAGTTTTTACACCATTTAAAAATTATTTTAGCCTGTGTTTGACTCCACCTGTGGCACAGGGTGGGTAACCTTGGAGATAAATTCTTCATGAGTCAGGAAATACTTGCACGTGTTCTTAAGACTTTTTCAAGTGCGATATTTACATCCTTCTATAATCCTGAGAGGAAACAGGTGGCAGTTCAATGTATCTGTGGCTGTTCAATTACACGCTCAGGCTCCTGGCAGAGGGCTCAGGGCTGGGTGGCTGCTGTGCAATTGCCCTGCTCTGGCAGCCAGCTGCAAAAGCACTGGAATCTCCCTTTCCAACTGGATTGCTTGTGTGTAATCTCCAACATGGAATTTTTCTTGAATGCTTTCCCTCTGCATCCGAATGCAAACTGAAGAGTTTTTTTCTCTCTACTTTCAGAGGTTGTTTTACATTCAAGTTATAGGAACTTGTAGGTACATTATGCTACAGACTGAACAATATAAACAGGTGCACGTTGGAATACATAGAGCAACTACAGCAAGGATTGCATCTAAAGGTCTCACTTTTCTCCCAAGGCAATAGAGAACTCTGTAGCCCAGATGTGCACTCTGAGGAGAGTACCAGGATTGTTTCAGCAGAAACACAGTGAAGAACAAAAAAACCTCAGAGAGAGGAAGCAACAAATTCAAAATTGTTTTTTTAAAGGGCCTTGCAGAATCCATGCAAGCAACCTTCCAGTTACACAAGGAAGGTTTGCTGGCACTGATGTGGCTGTTTTCCAGTGGTCCCTGGACAATGCCTTGGGTATTTGTCAGTGCAGTCACTAATGACACGCGGGGTTTCTCATTAGTGTGGCAGCAGTTCTGGAGGCTGAAAGCACATCTGTAAATTAGCAGCTACTGATCTGTGATCGACCTTTACTATGTGATCAATAGCACAGATAGCACCAGAATGGATAAGACTAAAGATGGAAATTGTTGGAAAAGGCACCAGTGAGATCAAACACATCAGTCTCTGAAGTCTTCAAACCACAGGTTACAACACACAGACCTTTAAATACAGCTTTTCCTGAGAATTTTTTTTGGCCACCTCTTAACCAAAGATTTAACTCAAAAATTGCTCTGACCTAAAGCAGCTCAAGTGGGTGGTGCAGATACTCAATGAACAAAGGCAGGGGTCACTGAACACAGCTCAAATTATGTGTCCCATCCTTACACCTCCATGCAAGAGGTTCAGAAGCACAATTCCTAAAGGAACACCTTTTGGTGTGACAATCTTATGGGATCCTATCCAACACAAATTCTCATATTGCTATGGGGTCTTGAACAGCAACAAACAGCAGCAAAGGAGATGGAAAAATAATATCATTCAACTTCTCCCAAGCATTATGTTTACATGAACCAAGAAGCTGAGCTCAGAAATGCCTGAGGCTCACAGGTCATTAGGATAATCCCCCCGCCTTTGGAGAGCACACTGCAGGAAATGATCTGGCACTGCAATTTCCATGCTAGGCAAGAACGCCCCAGGCAAAGAGGAGACTCATTCTAATACATTTCCCAGGACTGAGCTTTAATAGAATTAGTTCACTTTTTCCCTTTTATAATTCCCATTCAGCTATTCATAGTTATATTTGCTATATCAGCCTGCATTCTTCCCCCTAAGTGTGTACAAGTGCCTGTATTACAATCCTTATTTTGTGCTCTCTGCCCAGATGCTGCCCTGTAGAAGCACAATATGTATGTCTCATTATCTCTTTATGCCCACAACATCTCCTTTTATTTCCCTGAGCATTTTGAGTGCTACTATTTCAAAGCCTTCCAGTTTTTCATCATCTCAAAGATAATTACTGATGATGATGATGATGATGATGATATTATGTTATTATATGCTCAGGAATATTTCTCCCTCTCCCCTTCTCCATGTTTGATCCAGAGCATTAAATAATCCTCCTAACTTATAAGATAGGTAGGTCCAGAAGTTGTGTTTGGGATATTATGCAAGTAAATAAAAAAAAAAAAATCTAAAAGTGGCCCAAGAAAAATATTAGCTGGCAAAAAAATGCATTGTTCCTGATTACTGGCATCGTATTTGGATCTGCAGCATTCCCTAAATCCTGCAGTACAACAAATGCAACAAATAAAATCACTTACTAAGTTATAAAACAACTGAAGTGAGATTATGTAAATTATGGAAAAAACTCGATTCCTATCAAACAGGGGTTTTGCTGTCTTTTGGGAAATTTTTATACATAGGACATGAGTGTGTGAGAAATATTTCTGGATATCCCAAAGGAAGGTAGCAGGCACTCCATTATATCGAGAAACAGATATTTGCCCTAATTTTCAACCCAGTATCACAAAATTCTCTCAAAAAAAGTACTTGAAGATGAATTTTAGTGCACAAGTTTAGGCATCACATCATAAGAATATGAGTAAGCATAGAAAAATGTCACAAATAAATCATTAGGAAATAAATTTAGAAATCCAACACAGAGGGAGATGAGATGAGATGAGTGCCAGGCAGAACATTTGCAGAGCCACAAGAGAAAGGGGAATGTTTCAGACACTGCAGAAATACAGAGAGCCTGGAATATATTCCTTTTTTCAAATGGGAAGGAAAATCAAATCTCTCCCTTTCAATCACTTCCCTCCAAACCCTTCCAAAGTTTGTTTATTCAAATGAAACAGAACTTGGGCCAAAATGTAACCAAAGACATTTAGTACATCCCAAATCTCAGTTCTAATTCTGGAACTGCAAACACATCTGCTGAGATATGTCAGTTTTGCATTAAAAAAAAAAAAAGTGGAACAGAGATTTCTGAATAAATTTGACTCAACTCAGAAGTTCCTGTGGTGTTGTACATAATATCTTAGTTTCAGTTCTTAAAATAATATTTAGAATTTAAAAATAAGCACATATCCTATCCTGAGAGCATGAATTGAGAGAGAATTAATAGTTTCCTGTTGAAGTTATTTCACTAAACATCAAGAAGCATGAGATCCTTCTTTACTCCATTTTATAAGGTCTAAATCTCACATCATTGCAAGAGGTTAATAATCTACTTTCTCCTAATATTTGTTTCATAGTCAAAAATCAGCCCATGATACATGTCACTCATTGAAGCAATCAGAAGAATACACTCCAGTCAATACCATTTATTAATGTCAACCAGAAGAGCAATTATACCTCATCCAACCAAAAATAAACAGACAGGCATCACATCTTTGATGACAGCTAAAACTATCATCTCTACAGTTCTCATCAAGTCCCCACTGACATAAAATTTTACAGGGGTATGTGTGCTAGTTCTAGGAATCCATTACCTTGCAGTAATCAGAAAACAAAATTTTAGAGAGATATTCTGGGCATGTGCATGGAAACAGAGGGAAATGAAGAACATAAATCTTGAATGAATCAAAGGGGAAAGAAAAAAACAAACCACCAAAATGTATAATGGTTTCATTTGTCAAAATATACTCCAATGGCTTAATATTTTTTAGATTCCCTACATGCCTGTAAATCCAGTGTAAATCCATTACCATCAGAGCTGTAGTGAAAGTTGGATGCCAGAGGAAAGACGCTGGTGTTGGCTGTTTGATGAAGTGAACTCAGAATCACAAAGGCATGAAACATTCAGCACTCTCCTCTGCTCAGTGCCAGCCCAGGACATTGCACTGCCCAATGCCTCTCTTCTCTCCAAGTGAGCCCAGTCCTGGTGAGCACCAACACGTGGGTGATGCCCCAGGGATAAATCACTCACTTGGGGTATGTTGGGAGAAGTTTTATAGACTTAGAGATAAAAACTGGAGTAAGATGCATGTGCGCTCACCTGGATTTTGCTGCTAAATAAGAGGAGCACATTATTGGGTGGATTATACACATAATTGTTTGGGTTTTGGAAAAAAAAAAAGGTGAAGGGAAATATGAGAAAGGAACAAATGGAACAAGATGAAGTGGAGAAATATTGTATTCTGTATTGTTCCCTTGCCCTTAAAAACAGCACTGTCCCTTTAGATTGTCATCCTAAATTAGTACACTAAAGCCTGAAATGATCCTCTGATAGCACTTGATATAGCCACTGCTGAAGAATCCTAAAGCTTTCAGCCCCACTGTGTGAAATTCCCAGTAACACAATCCATTTTCCTCCCTTTTATGTACAAGTCTGGTTCCAGTGACAACAAAACGCTCCAGGCAGCAAATTTCTACGTATTAATGAATTTCTCAGGTGGTTTAAGCCACTTAATCCTTGGCCTCATGCCTTATAGCACCACCCAAGTCAGGTTATAAGCATCTAGAAATGCATTCTGATGTGTCTTTATTGCTTAATTATCAAGGTGAGATGCTCATATTAAACTGGGCATTTAATTACAGTTACACACATCTCCGAGCATTACCACCAAAAGATTTCCCTAGGTAAAGAATATAATTTATCTTTTTGCCCCATTGATGTTATTTAATTCTTGCATGACAGTAAATTATGTTTCAGAGCATAGTTTCAAATTTGCCAAATGGGTGTTGCAGCAGAAATTACAGACTAAGTTTTGCCTTTCCTTTGTTAATACCAGGCATAATTGCAGAGCTCTCCTCCATGAGTTTTTCTGTGAAGTCAACTCATGTCAAAGCAAGGTGATCACAGCCCTGCCCAGTAGGGCTAAATCCAAATCTCTTTAGTTGTGAGAAGGAAACCCTTTCCTCTAAACCCCTGCTGTGTGTTGGGCCCTCAGTTTGGGAAGGACATGGAGACACTCAAGCACATCCAGAGAAGACAAGGCTGGAGAGGGGCTGGGAACACAAACCCCATGAGGAGCCACTGAGGGAGCTGGGGGTGCTCAGCCTGGAGAAAAGGAGACTCAGGGCTGCCCTCATCACTCTGCACAGCTCCTGAAAGGTGCCTGTGCTCAGCTGGGGCTGGGCTCTGTCTGCAGCAGCACTGACACAACCAGAGCACACAGCCTCCAGCTGTGCCAAGGGAAATTCAGGTTGGATATTGGGAAAAAGTTATTACAGAAAGAGTGATAAAGTTGTGGCATGGCTGCCCAGGGAGGTGGTGCAGTCCCCATTCCCTGGGTGTGTTTAACAAAGCCTGGATGTGGCACTGGGTGCCAGGGTTTAGTTGGGGTTTTGGGGCTGGGTTGGACTCGATGATCTTGAAGGTCTCTTCCAACCCAGTGATTCTGTGAATTCTGTCCTGTACCAGCTGGGCTGTCACTGCTCAAGCATAGAGAAATGTGGGTCTGTCCTTCAGCTCCGAGCAGATGAGATGTGCCCCTCAAGCCCTCCCCTCCCAGGGTTTATCAGCATCTATAAAACAATCCACTTGGCAAAAGTACTGCCACTTCATTAATCAACAGGCTCCACCTGCCTGTGAGGCACAGTGTGAGAAGAGACACAGAGACAACAGATGGGAACCAGCCTTTGTGTGTTACATGCACTGTAATTATCTGTAGCTGTGTCATTCCTGACAGGTGACTGCCTCAGTTCTCCTTCAGTGACATGGCACAACCTCCTCACACAATCCAGCTGAGTGTTTCACTATTTCTAATGTTAAAAAGCTTTTCCTTAAAGTCTAAACTGAATCTTTCTTGCTACCATTTAACCCCATTAATTTGTATTCCTGTCCACTACAGACAGAAGGAAGACATTACTCTCTTTCCTTTTATATTCTTGAAGAATATTATGTTCTTTAAGTGCTGTCATCCCAACAAAACTGTTCTAATGACTAAATCTTGCTTTCCAGGTTGCTCTGTTTTCCTTCAGGCTTTTTCTGTTGCTTTCCACATGTAACTCTGCAGTGTCCAAAACTGGATTACGTTCTTCATTTGAAGCATTACTAAAATCTTATTACAGTCAAGAATAACTGTGTTAAGAAAAACTCTCCTCAACAGCTTCATGTCCCAAAGAATACCAGAAACAATGCAAAAATCCCTGTCAGAGGACAGGATTACCAAGTATACAGGTACCTGGTAGCTCTTCAGCCAGACCTCCTCTAGAACACCAGGAAACATTTTTTATTGGGTAAAAAGGGTGATGACAGAGGCAGTTTCTCTTTCAGCACATTCCAGAGAGATTCAACCCAAGGCACATTGTACTGCCAGACTCCCAGAGCCTCTTAAACAGCAATTTTTAAATTAAGCTGAGCTTAAACAGCAAGCTCAGCTTGCTGTGGAGCATGAGCTGACAGCAACAGTGACAAGGAGAAAACCTTGGGAGAATACTTAGGCAATTTCATAGTTTTGTGTTGTTCCCAAAATACCTGCTGCCAGGTTTGCACAGAGCACTTCAAAGATGGTCTACAGTGGCCAATGCCACCTCTGCAGGATCCAACTCAGCCACAGATCTAGATGGGCAGGGGAAATCTGCTGGAGGAGCTCAAAGAGTGTGCTGTAAGAAATCTGTATAAAGCACACACAGCCAGAAATGTGCCCAGTGAATGTGGAGTTCTTTGCTTTTGGGGTTTTTCACTTTGCTCATTTCCTTCCTTCCTTGTCAATGGATCTCTCTCCTGCAAGAGAGCTCAGGTTGGTCACTTCAGACTTTCAGGTACAGAATAAAGAACATATTCCAAGGACAGGGCTGCCCAGGTAACATGGCACAGAAATAAGATTTTAATTTATTTAATGTCTCATTAACATATTTAACCAAAGACAGAGCAAGGCAGTCCCACAACTCTGAATATGCCAGAAGGGACTGCTGTTTCTGTGGAATATCAGGAAAGCAGCAGGAAGAGGAGAGCCTCAACCCTCACAGTCTGTGGTATCCACTCTGGCATATTTGCAAGATTCATGATAGACTTAGTGAAAAAGGAGCAATGACTTTGTAATAAAGGAGAAACACAAATGTGTTACTGCTCAAAAATATGGGAAGTTGATACATTTGGAAGGAAAATAACCCAAATATCTGAAAGCACTGTATGAGAGAAACAATCCCAAGCATTTTTTTCACAAGCTGGATGAAGCAGGAACACTTTTCAGAAGAGATAAATCATGGTGGGTTTATCTAAGCCTCGAAGGATGTGACCAATCCACCCCTGACATTAATGAAGTGGTTTTGTACTGCCCCTTCATCTCCTCCTATATCCGTTTAGCCACCACAGGTACAGGTTACACCAGAAAACACAAAATTCTTCCTGTTCAAGATGCCATATCTCTACTAGATCCAGCAAACCAAAACAGGGCACTTCCATGCCACACAGAACCTTATGCATGCCCCATAAAAAAAAGAGCACCTGAGGTCATTAGGAAGAATCATCTTCTCCATCTACACTTCAAATTTCTAACTTTACACTGAACCAAACTGTCTAAAGTCTACAAAAACATTTTAATTCCTTTCTTCCTTTCTCCAGATACTTCAGGGCCTGCACTTGTTGAGAAAAAAAAAAAAAAAAACAAAAAAAAACCAACAACTCATTTTCTCTCCCAAGTTTATGGCACGTTGAACTAGAGAGCTGCAAATGAGGCTGTTACCTTGGAGGCAACAATTTTCACCTCAAAGCAGGGTCTGTGAGATCCATAGATTCCCCTTTTCTGTTTGTGTGTGGAGTTTTTTTGCCAATTGCACCAATAGCATTTACATTTCTGGAGGAGAGAAAAAGAGTATGATTGTATTAATTGTCAGACCACCTGGATTTTATATGGAATAACCTCTGAACTTGCATCAGTGATAAAAATGGTCCCTAAATCCAAACATATTGCCTGAAGTAGTGGCATCACATGTATTTCTGAGCACTGATATGGCAGAGTAATTGCAAAAGCAGATTACAGAGACTGTGAGGGCACAGCAGGAAATCACTGAACTTCAATGAACTCTACCAGCCCTGGACTCACTCATGTAGTGGAGTTTATAAATATTTTCCACTGGAACAGAGGTTCCAAATATTTTCTAGTGGAACAGGCAGTGAAGGTCTTCAAGATCTTTGAGACATGAGGTTTAATTATGGAACCTCTTGAATTGCATGTAAAATGTGTTTTGCCTTTAAAATAAGAGTGTCCTTCCTAATTCCGCACTTCTCTCTTCCCAAAATACACAGTATACACATTTTTTAACATGCAACAGTGAAAAAAAAATGTAATCTTGGGAAAGGCTTTTCAAAAGAGGTTTTTGTTCAAAGCCCTGCAGTCAGCATGGGTGATAAAAAAGGAGCTCTTTGAACAGCTTAGATGTCTCACTTTGCCATAGAGGACGCTGAGTTTGATCTGCCAGCAATCACACATGTAATCCTTGTAGTGCTTTTGGATGTGTGATCCCTTGTTTCTGACCCAGTGGACATTCTTTGAAACAGGCCTTGAACAAACTCTGTATTCTCCCCAAAAAGCATCTGAATTTCACTGAGTGTTGTGAGCATTAACAGGGACAGTCACATCTCTGCAGATTCGTTTGTGAATGTACACTTCACCTCATGGAAGAAAGAGGAGAACAAAAAGAGGAACCTGGCAATAAACAACTTCTTCCAGGTCAGAGACAAAACACAGAAATGTTCAAAAAAGAAAAAAACAAGAAGTTCTTACTGGGTCCTGCTGTATTTTGCCCACTTCAAAAGCAGACCAGTTGCTATCTAATAAAAAGACCTCTCCTATACAGAGACACCACAAACAATGAAAATAAGTTTTAAAAAATTTTTTTTTGCTTTCTTTTCCTTAAATGAAAATGCATTCTCCAATCTTGTCAAGCCATGAGGCATAAAATTTGAGTCCAGAAGATTTTTAATTGTCATTTAACAATTATGGAATCTTACATGAACTTTTCTAATCCTCAGGCACAAAAATGCAGAGATATCCTTGGACATGAAGCTATGGAAAAGCTCAAGATGCCGTTACAGCCAAGTTAACACAGCACTTAGGAGGAGTTTATGGATGTATGTAATGAAAAGAAGTTTAATGTCCTTAGCTACCTAAGATGTTAGTCATGTTCTAGTAATGTTCTAGCAGCAGCTGAAGCTAAGCACTGCTCAGTGAGTGACCCCACAGCTGACTCCAATTCAGCCCCCAGTGACGCCCTCAGCACAGCAAACACAGGTGTAGGGGAAGAAGAGTAAAAAAGCAAAGTGCCACTGTTGGAGGACAAAATCCAAGAAATCTTCACTAAATGTTACAAAGCAGAAGGTGCAGAGTCCCCAGGCAGGTGCAAAGGAGAGCCCTTAATTGCAAAAACCAGGCCTTTTAAAGCAGTTACCCTGGAATCAGTTACATCCCATTTAAGAACAACAAATGTAATTCAAGCAACCACCACAAACCACAATGTGAGCACGTGATGGTTCTATAATTTGTTTTTCTACCTCTAATTCATCTTAGTCACTTTCCCACAGCCCTTTTCTGCTTAGCTGGTTTAAAATTTATTTTTAAAAGCTTCTGGTTTTAAATTTCTCATCTTGGTGGCTGGTGGTAAATTGTTTCCAGATTCCTTCAGAAGTTTTACTTTTTCGTTTCCTTTTGTAAGCATATTGGTTTCTTGCTTCTTCTACAAGATGCAGGTGCCCAGGCTGCCTCTGTCAGGCCTAGGCAAGGCTGAGGAGGATCTGGGACTGCCCTGAAGTAGCAGGCCTGAGCCATTAAGGGTAACAAGGCCCTCGTTTTGTAAGTCTTTACTTATATACAACAACTAAACAACCTCTGAAACAATATTAACCTGCTAAACACCTTGAACCTTCCACTGCAGGAGGTCTGGAGGCAGATTTTGGCTCAGTGCTCCTCTGCGCCCATGCGTAAATCCACCCCCATGGTTCAAGGCTCTCTGGCTCTAAGACCTCTCACTTCTTTCTCTTATTTCTTGCACCAGGACAAAAAAAAAGTGTGCACTCTTTTTTTTGACTAGGTGTTTTTCTCAAGTTCTGTTCATAAATCTATAATGTGCATGTCCCACTGCTGTCAATTAATGAATCAATCAATCAATTAATCAATCCCTGAGTGCCCTGATTCAGGAGTAAGTCTGTGGGAGACAAAGGCTGGGATACAGGACCTGGTGGTGGATTTTTATGTCACTGACAAGCTGCAGTGCCCGTGACAGCCACATGCAGCTCATGGTGGGATGTTCCTCTTTCCTTCTCCCCTCTCAGCAAAGCCATGCTCACATCTCCTGCACATTAACAGAAATCAGGAGCCCAGAGGACTCAGCAGCTGGTGAGCACACCACTACTGTGCATTTAATTCTGAACTATTTATTATATATCACACACCCTCTACATAAGAATAGTGGCATTTAATACTTGATAACAAAATGTTGTTGTACCAAGACCAATAAATATAATTCAACCAGCTAAACCAATTTGGTTTTTAAATCATCATCATCCAGTAGCAATTTTGGGATGACAGCAACTGGATTCTTCATTTTTCAGCAGGAAGGCTGCTGCCTGTGCCCCCAAACTTTTAAAAATGGGCTGTTTAAGGGAAAAAGTTTGACAGTTCAACAAAACTGCTGTTTTAGAATGGATGTGTAGAATTCTACAGAAAAAGCAGGTTTTTAGTACTGCACATCCTTTTATCTTTGGGTGGCATCAAAATCAACAGTAAGGTGCCCGCTACGGAGGATACATCCAGGAGTTGAAAAATTTCAATTTATGGGCAAGCTGATATGCTGAAAGAAATGCTTTGATTTTCCTTGGGCTGATCTTTGAAGTTTATGCCACTGCAGGCTCCATTTGCTGTTCTTACATCTTCAAAGGCATCTAAAAAACACCTTCTCCAGCCACACTTTCCTCTAGCAAGTTATTTGTTGAAGGAAAAAGAAAAAAAAAAAAACAGACAATGAAGGCTGCATGAACAACCAAGTTACATTCAAAAATATTTTTGCCAGACTTTGAGGAAGGAGAAAGGAAAACAAAGTAAAAATCTTGATTTCCAAGCTGTGGCCACCTTCCCACATCTGAGCACCACTAGGCTGGTGTGTTATTCCTGCCTGGATTCTCTGCAGCAATACTTTCATTTCAACCTTGCTGTCACATAAGAGATCCAACAATATCAAACAGAATTTATAGACATAAACACAGCTCTTGCCAGCAGCTACAGGCATAAAATACAGATATTCTGCTTGCTCCTTATTGTTTAATTTTAAATACACAGGGAGCGAAACCAAAGTTTGAGTCCATTCATTCTAACGTTATTAGGACAAGAGCAGGAAGCTCAATTAGATTTTGGGCTGAGCAGACAGATATCTAATGTTGTCTGCAGCAGCACAGCATAAAGGTAGAACATAAACCAGTCCAAGTCAATAAGGAATATGTCTTTGCTGTGCTCTTGGCCATTGGTGTTTGAAGGCACTGTGGCAGCAGAAAGCTCAGATATCTCCTAATTAGTCACAATGGGTAAACTGAATATTTACCTGTTGGCTAGCCTTGGCTTTATAAAATATTTACAGCTACACACACAGCCCAAAGAATAAAATGTTTTCTTTTCTTTTGCCTTTTTCTACTTCACAATACTGACCTTAATGTTAAAAACTTGTGGATTTTGCTCAGAAGTCACTTTAAATCTAAAAGAACTACTTGAAACCATGCTACTGGCTCCTTCTGAAACACTGGCTACTGAATGATTCTGCTTTCATTTTCCAAGGGAAAAAATGTCTGGCAGGTACACAGCAATCTCATTTTTGATATGGGAGAGGGACAGGGTGAAGGGAGAAATGATTTATGTGACTTTAATGCGATGTGAGGCAAGCGTGAGATATTATTAAGATATGGTCAATAGCACAAGGACATTTGAGAGCCCTTATACTTGAACACCTTTGTGGTGTTTCAATGCATCAGCTTCAAAAATTAGTTTTTAAAATAGGATCAAGTGATTTGAAATATCTTGGAGTAAAATACATCTCATCTAACACGTTCCTGATGAAGTACAAGCAAAACAGAACACCAAAATATATCAGTATGTTGTGCTACAATGACATGTGCAGATAAGAGGCATCTCTCTGAGTGCCCACTTTCCCAATAAATCATCTGTTTTCTCCCCTTTATTTCTTCCTTTCTTATACATCTCTTTTAAAGCATCAAATCAACTGTAAGATGCCATTGACATGTCTTTTTATTGTAACTCTAAAGAATCTCTAATATTAGCTGCATTTATGGTAAAGAGAACTGGAAAAGGTCAAATAGCTGGGAAAAAAGTGGTTTTTGTACCAAATGGCCAAAAGAGAGGAGGTTTTTTTGGTGATTTCACAAAGCAGCTGAAGAAACCAACCATCTGATGGTGAATATTTGATAGAAAAGATAACTGAAAATGCAATTCCTTCCACACAGTGCAGATCATGAACTTGGCTGTTGTTTCTAACACATTTGCTGGGGTTTATGCAATAACAGGTAAAATAATACCTCATGGACTGAGGTAACTGAGAACCCAGACAGGCACAGTTTGTAGCCTCCAAAAATAACCAGTGTTCTTGTCCACAAAAAATAACTCAAATGTGTAGTTAAATGGGGTCTTCTACCTCTGCAGTCAGGGTCTTCCTGAGATTTGAATTGTTACCTGTCCCCAGCTCTGCCTGGCTGCAGAGTTCCAGTCACCTGGAATTCCAGTCAATGCTCTACAGCTGAATAAAGAACACAGGTAAAATTATTGAGGCTATTCACAAAAAAAGAAATAAAGTCACCTCTGTGTGACACTGCAGAGCCTGGAGCCTGCCCTTCCCTCATTTCACATTCTGTATCCTCGATGACTTCACTCCCTCCATGAAACCCAGGAGCACTGTGACAGCAGCTCTTCCCTGCTGTACAAATACCATTCAGGGGACATTTTCCCCTGTCATTTTCTGCTGCTGAAATATTTCTGCTCTACTTCAGAACTGCTTATGCTCCCAGAACTGTGATATATTGTGATTTTCTTTTTGCAGGAAAGTTGTCACCACTTTTATTCCCTTTTCAAATTGAATTTTGTATTGATTAAAGGTCCAGGCAGACTGTTTAGTTATCCTTTATGAGAAAGTATCCTACAAAATGTTTAATTTTCTATTACATTCTATATGTAGTGTTTTCATACCACTGTATAGAACCTAACACTTAATTTTATTCCTACTATAGAATTTTATAGGGAGGCCTTAAAAATCTTTAGGAGTAGACATAATTCTTTATTAATTTCTACTGGTTTTTAAAGTAATTCCTGCAGGACCTCTTTGCTTTCATTCTTCATAAATTCTTCAGATATAGTTCACAGAGGTTGTCTGAGCACGTGCTGAGGATACAGAGCACAGTAACTTTGGCTTTTCTTTCCACTCTGAGGTGGAACAATTTGAGTTCAGCTGCCCGGGGTCACTCAATTATTTCTCTATTTACAAACAGGAGCCAAAGCTGCTGTTCTGCTGCAGCTTCTTCACCCACCACAAAAATATGTGAAATGAGCTCTTCTTTTCAGAATAAATATTATCCCTCCACCAAGAGACTTGAGATGCTGCTTCCCATCAACAAGGGCTGAATAAACATTAATGACTCCACAAAAACAGTGACCAGACACTGGCACAGGGTGCCCAGAGCAGATGTGGCTGTCCCTAGATCTCTGGAAGTGTCCCAGGCCAGGGTGGACAGGGCTTGGAGCAGCCTGGGACAGTGGAAGGTGTCCCTGCCATGGCAGGGGTGGCACTGGATGATGTCTAAGGTCCCTTTCAAGCCAAACCACCCTGTGGTTCTCTAACCTTTTCATACCAGTTATTTTACCCCATGCTCAGAAAGAGTTCAATTGTTCTTGTGCATGACTCTGACTGTCATATTTTCTTAAAAATCCCTTAGCAAGGATTTCTTCTTGTGGGAAGCTGAGAAGCCTCAGAAAAGAATGAAAACAATAATTATCTGATTGCTTTGGAATGTGGTCTGGAGGTCATTTACCAACAGGTGATTGTTTTATTGGTTTCATGTGAATTGTTTTAATTTAATGACCAATCATGGTCCAGCTGTGTCGAGGCTCTGAGGAGTCACGAGTTTTTATTATTCATTCTTGTTAAGCCTTCTGATGTATCCTTTCTCTATAGTTTAGTATTGCTTAATATAATATAATATAATATAATATAATATAATATAATATAATATAATATAATATAATATAATATAATATAATATAATATAATATAATATAATATAATATAATATAATATTCAGCCTTCTGAGAACATGGAGTCAGATTCATCTCTTCCCTCATTCTGGAGACCCTCACAAACACCACACATGATGCACTGAATTGTGTCCTCTTTGAGTCCTCTAAGAAATTGTGTTTGTCACCCTGCATCTTGTTATCAACAACAGCCAAGTTCACGATCTGCACCATGTGGAAGGAATTACATTTTCAGTGATCTTGTTTTCATGAATACTGTAATCACAAGGGATCACAAACTATCAACTTTCATGACAAATAACAGTTTTTAACTAATATTACTGGGGGCAAAGGAAAACAAGAGGTTAGTGAATGGAGCTCATCTTAACATTTAAAATTTCCAGATCAAATCATCAGATTTCCAAACTTTCAAAAAATATACAAAGTGCTCAGTTTATATTTAGGAAGCAGAAGACCCTTCAGCCAAAACAAATCATTTACTATTTATGGCATTTGTTGAGGGGCCATAAGGACAGCAAGGAAGGGCCAAAACTGTCGAACAATGCATTTACATGAAATTATTTTCCCACCCAATGCCAATTCCTTTGAAAGCAGTTGATGTGCCCCTTTCAGTTAAATATGGTTTGAAATGCAACTGCCAGAAGAAACCAAGTACTTGATATGGAAATAGACCAGAATGGGTCGCATAATTCAATATAAAGCACTAGGGAAGAAGGGAAACCTTGCTGAAAATTCAGCAATCACTTCAAGGCATGAATGGGAAAGATTAGCAGTAACACTGACCCACAGGGACAATTAAATACTTATTAAATTACACATATTATTAAATTAAATACCCATTATTAAATTAAATAAATGCTTACTGATGGATTTTAAAGAGCAGTCCATTTGGACTCTTGCATCAAAACACAGTCAACTTCAGCCACCCACAGAATGAATGAAAAAGTATTGCTAAATTTAATTTTACTAATCATCTTCAGTTACAGAGACAGGATGGTGCTGAGAGGGTGGTGAGCACCCACCTCCCACCACCCACTGCCATCAGCTCCCTGCCAGCACAGACACTCTTCAAACATCCTTGTCATGGGTGACAGGTTGATTTTCTGTACAGGACTGGCCTGGAACCCAGTGCATAGAAAGAGGACAGACTGACAATACAGGAGAGAAGAAGGCAGCCCAGCATTGCAGCAGTGGCCTGGGGGCAGACCCAGAGTGGTTTCAAGCACTTCTCCAAAATATTTCTCAAGTACTTCACACTTCCAGAAGCCTCTATAAAATCCAGGCAATGCTTTCACTATATTGTTGTGGTCAGTGACATAAAATGTGGTCTGGAAACACCAGAGAGTGTTTTATTGTATGCCCTTAATAGAGAGTAGCCTGAAGGTTCATAGGCTTAATAGTGAAAAAGACCCCTGCTGTTTCCCAGACTTGTTTTTCTGTGGATTCCCATCACCACCAGCCCCATCCCTGCACTGTATTAATGCTGCAGAGTTGTACATTTGCCTGTACTGACACATACATTTTATCCTTCTGCCAATTTTTTAATCCTCTTTCACCTACCCACATATCATCTACTACTCTATTGTTTCCCATTTAAATCCCCAGCCTGAATCTCAAAGAGCAGCCATGGATTCAGGGTCACTGATCCAGGATCATTCAGGATTTTCTTTTTAAGAAAGATAATTAGCTGCTATTCTGTGTCTGGTTATGACAAAACAGATGCTGTTTTGTTGTTAAATATTGCTGTTAAAAGGATTTCTATATTCTGCTCTGTATCCTCTGTGGTTTGAGATGCAAATATGGCCTAATTCTTTAAGCTGTGTGCATATGGGGACTTAAAAAAAGGCAAAGTGCTGTTCCTGGAATTACAAGCAAAAGTGCTAAAAAGCAGGGGGAAAGGTTTTCGCAGGTCCATGCAGACAGGCAGGGCATGATGTGGGAGGAAGGAGAGCCAAGAGCACAACTCCTCACCACCAGAGCTGCCTGGCTGTGCACTCAGCCTGTCTGCCTGGTGCCCAAGGTTCCCTGAAAGCCTTGGAAATTTATACTTTATACACAGAACATACACACACACCCACCTCCGTCAACAGAGCATCCATAGAAATGGATCAAAATTCAAAAGACATGAATGTCAAATTATCTGCACCTTTATATTACCCAAGTCTCTTCCAGGAACTGAACATTGTCTTTATGCAATTCCTTTATCAATTTGCTGGCAAAATTCCCTGAGCCAATCCAAGAGTCAGGCTTGCTCTGCCAGGATCATCTACATTTAAAATCTTCCACATTTTAGAACATGGAACACCAGCAAATCACTAAGTTATTTAAAGAGTATCAGGACCCATTTACTCCATGCCATTGACCTTCATGTCTATAAAACCGAATTCTAAAGCCACGTGGGTGCCTTGTCTGTGCCTGTGTCTGCCTGCTTTCTCTCCCCTGTGATCTGTGCTCCACAAGAATCCTGACTCCTTAGGTTGGATGTCTTATTGCACATGAGATAAATCTTCAGACAACACCCAAACACCTAAATTTTTGTTTGATTTAAAAGAAAAAGAAGAGAGCAAGCTTGTTCCTGTCATGTTTGCTCTAGGCTGAGCTACAAAAATCAAACCAAGGGTTGTGATTGCCTCCGATTTTACTTTCTTCTGATCTGTGGAGGTGACAGGGGAGGATTCAGTTCTGACTCTTGTGGAAACTGGTGTCAGCACAGCAACAGTCCTGGCAAAAACCCTCCTCTGCCCCGTGGGCCTTGTTGGGATGCTCCAGCTTTCCTTGGATGCAGCTCTACTGGAAAGCACCTGGGATTTCAGCCTCAGGAACCTGCTCCTCACTGACCTTCCTGCCAGTAAACTCACACACAATCAGGGGTCTTTAAATAAAAATGCTATCAAGATTATGGAACTCATTTCATGTGGGAGGTAATTTTTCTCAGTATCTGCAGCTTGACTTGTTTCATGTTTTGTTCTGTGGTTTTTTGGTTTGTTTTTGTTTTTTTGGTTTTTTTTTTTTTCCTGATTGTTTGGGTTTTTTATATTTTAACACTATGGGGCACTTAGCTTGCTTTGGGCTTAGTTTAAATACATATTCTTGAAGACTGTTTAGTATTTCAAGCAGTAGATATTTGTTACATTTTAAAGAAACTCAAATTTATGATCAGGAACTTGTTGGTCTGAAACTTTTGGAAAGAATATCCTGCATCCACTGTTGCAGAGGCCAAGGTGTTGCAGCTGTGTCACTTAGCTGGACAGATTACTCTAAGTTATGTACCTGGGTAATGAAAATAGGAGGAGAAAAAAAAAAAGTCTTTCTCATAGTTTTGCTCATGTAGCTGCAGCACTGGATAAAACATGCTCTTTCAGAACTGTAGCATCTCCCAAACTAGATAAATATTACTTACTACAGTCAACAATCTCTCAAAAATCAGTCTTAAGTGCAAACCTGGTATTTGTCCTGAAGCCAATTCAGTTATTTTTAACTTCAGAATGAAATTAACCTCCCCAGCTCTAAGTTTTTGATCTAAGTCTCAGTTAAAAGTACCAGAATCTATCTAAAACACGCTCACATAAATTATTAATTCTAAAAATTAACCTCATAAATTAGGAATGTAAGTCATTCTTTTCTCAATCTCAGACCATAAAAATTGAAGGAGTTCAATAAAGCAAAATTCACCTTTTCACCATGGCCTGATTCACGGTGTCTTCACTGAACATGGCTCAGGGAAATGATTTATTCTTAGAAACAGGCACCTTCCTCCAGTCCAGGGAGAGCAGGGGGTGCTGCAGACACGTCCCTACAAATGGGACCTGCTGGTCACAGCTCCTTGTGTTCAGGTGCCTTTGACTGTGGAATTTTTAAGTCAAAGATGTGCAATTTCACTCTTTAAATTGTTGCTGCTACCACCAGAAAGGGGCTGAGAAGTATCATAGGATGGTCTGAGTTCAAAGGGACCTTAAACATCATTTTGTTCCACCCCTGCCCTGCGCAGGGACACCTTCCACCATCCTAGGCTGCTCCAAGCCCCATCCAACCTGGCCTTGGACACTGCCAAAGATCCAGGGCCAGCCACAGCTGGAAGGCTTGGTGATGGTATTTAGAGAAGAAGAGAGGCTGAAATGGAGCATCTTGCAAAATAAATTACCATAAATAGAATGTTAGACTGCTAAGAAACCTCCTGGGCTCTTTAAATTTGTACTTTTTTTATTTCTGACTCCTCAACAGAAAATCACAGACTCGCTTTATCATTTAAATCTCTAACACAGCAAAGATCAAAGTTGGGTGCTGAGGAGCTCGTCTGTTTGATGAGCTAATCAGCAGAATTGACTCGAGTTTTGGGGGTTTGCATAATGTAAGAAACAAAGGCAAAAGGCAACTAAAACCACAACTCTACAAGCACCTTGTGAGCACCTCCTTGTTCTGTTAACCTAACAGAACCTCCTCGTTCTGTTGATCTAAACCTGAACAGGGCACAGCTGAAGAGTTGCCTCCACAAAGCAGAAAGCACTGTCAGCAGCAGAGCAATCCTTCCAGGGCTCTGCATCTCTGCTTGTTTCAAGACCACTCTGCTTATAATAACTAATTATTCCAGCCTGCAGGACCTCTCTTTTCTCATATGAGACACAGCACAGTGAACTGAAGTCTGGTACAATGAATGAGGTCTCCAACATCCCTTGGTCACATTCAACAGGCTGAGATCTTCCTTCCAGCCACATTCCTTAATAAAATCTCCCTAACCTGGTCAATGCTAATATTTACAAGTGTAGGCAAATTCTCATTTTGAGAAGGAAGTCCCACTGCCATCTCCCCAGAGCTGTATCTGCATAAACACATCTTCACCTGAAGCTGGCCAGGTGACTCACCCAGAGGGGTGTAACCACAGCTCACACTGTCCTGTCTGAGCCATCCAGGCAGAAAAATTATATTTCAATAGTAATAATTTCCTCTCTTTCCTCTCCTGTCCACTCTGCAGTGACTGACAAACTTTGCCATTCATGAACAGGACAAAACTAGGTTTATGATTTTTCTCAAACCAAGAAGCTCCCAGGAAGAAATATGAATGCAGTGGAGAGCTGTTTGTATCAGATGATACAAATCCACCTTCTCATCACTTTTCAGTCATTACCTGAGACAGCAGGAGCCTAAAGCAGAATGTTAGGGAAAATTTCTCTGCTGAAAGGGTTTTGAGGCATTGCATCAGGCTGAGCAGGGAAGTAATGAAATCACCAAATCACCATCCCTGAAAGCATTCAGAAAAAAACAGATGTGGTGCTTAGAGACACAGATTAGTGATGGGCTTTGCAGAATGGGTCAAGGGCGGGACTTGTTTGTTTCCTGAGCTCTTTTCCAACCTTATTAATTTTATGATTCTATCCTCATAAGAATTTTAAAGAATATCAACTGACATTGATAGGAACTCCGAATAATCAAAAATTCTGCCTGTTTGGGCTTGAATTTTGGTTGTGTTTTTTTTTTTTTTTTTTTTTTTTTTTTTTTTTTTTTTTTTTCTTTTCCCCTTATTATTTTAAACTCCTAAAACCATAATAGGAGATGTCAAAAGCTCTGCCTGCACATGAGCTGAGAAAGGTGCATTAAGGCCTTTTTCCTTTTCAAGCTGCAGTGTGAACAGCAACAAAGAGCATAAAGGAGCAAACAGCTCAGTCTGTAATTTTAATTCACAAATATCTTGCGAGTGCCGTTGCAGAATCCCCAAACAGTTCAGAAGAGTGAGATTACAAAGCAATGCTAATATGTATCAGAACACCATCCATATGGATAAGGACATAAAGACACTGCAGGACAAGTCTGAGGATGGAAAAGCCAATATGCCTTTTTCACACCAAGGAAAGCGGCCCATCAATACAAACTGGTGTTCACTGCTTTTCAAATGGAGCTGTAATATTGGGCCATGGCAGCAAAATGCATTTTTGGCCAGCAGTTTGCACCACAAAGAGCTTTATTAAAGATTTCTGTTGAACAAGAAGACAATAACCTGTGATATTCCCCACTTTTTATCAGGCTCCTACTGAACCAATGGGCAGAAAAATGTGCCCAGCACAAGCTGGGGTAGCAAACAAGGAACCTCACTGATTGCAGGCACACAAGGACTCTGGCTACTGCAACAATGCACTGAAAATCACTGAGGTTATAACAAAGCCAGTGGAATAATGGCAAAATTGCACTTTAAATTTCCAAAGAGAGCCTGCTGCTCCCTGCTCTGGACAGACAGCCTTGCATGTCCAGTGTGTGAGCACCAGGCAGAGCCTGTCCCTCTGAGAGGCCCTGAGCAGCAGATGGAGCAATTAGCTCCCTGCCCCAAAATATTGCCTGCTTCTGAGCCCAGGGTGCCAGGGAGGATAATTGCTTTCCCAGCTCTCCCAGATTGTGCTGCATTGTTTACTGACAAACTCTCTTCTCTCTCAAAACAAGAAAGCCCAGGGCAGGGAAGCATTTGTGTGCCTCTGTAAACGTAGCTAAGCACAGAAATTCATTCCCAGTGTGACATCCAGCATTTTTGAGGTGAGTCCTGAGCCATTCTGGCCAATACAAAACACAGCTATGTGAGATATTCCTAGATGTTGTCTTTCTGTGTGCTAAAGTAGAGCCTTAGGAGATGTTTCCACCTCATTTTCACCAAATTATGGGTCATTACATAATTTTCCTGGAGTAAAACCCTTGCTAGGTCTTAGTCTCTCAGTGGCCATATTTCAGCAGAAGGCAATTTAATTTGTATTTGGCTTTGTGGAATGTAGATCGAATCTTGGCTATAAAATGATAATTAAGCATTTGGAATTAATTGCTATTATGGCCTTGACATTTAAACTTGTCAGTTTTCCATTAAAGACTGTTATAACTGCTTCAACCTCTCTTTCCTTATTTATCTCTCCTCTACCACATGTTTTTTCTAAAATTAAAGTAAAACATTTACAAACACATCACAACCCACACATTCCCTTGGATATCACTGCATACAGTTTGCTGCAGCACTGAACTTCTCTGGTTTAAGATCCTTCCACACTAAGAACAACAGATTTTAAAACACAAGAGCACTCCCAGTAAATCCAGCCCTCTCAAAATAAACCTTTAGGCACCACAAATCCAGGTTAAGAAGTTAGGGACTGCTTGAGGTGGTTTCAGGGTTGTTATCCCAATCCCATGTGACTGCCAGTGCAGAGACTGCACAACAAGTGATTCATTGCTCTCAGAGGAGCCTGCAAATCTCTCCTGATGGGAGCACCTTTGGCTGCTGTTGCTGCTGTCTCCTTTCCTCAGCCAGGCTGTTCTCTCAGCACAGCCTGTTAGCACAGAGCAGAGTTTTCCCCTGCCTGCTCTAACAAGCTAGGGATGATTAGTGAGGCACAACAGGGACAGAGTTTATTTCCCCAGTTTTATTCTGGGTAGGCTCAATTTCACTGCTTTGCAGCATCGTAGTGAGCAGAGAATGCCAGAATGGTTTGGGTGGAAAGGAACCCCAAAGATCATCCTATTCCATCCCTGCCATGGGCAGGGACACCTTCCACTGTCCCAGGGTCCCATCCAGCCTGGCCTTGGACACTTCCAAGGATCCAGGAGCAGCCACAGCTGCTCTGGGCACTCTGTGCCAGGGCCTTAGCACTGTCACAGTCAATAATTTCTAGTATCTAATCTAAATCCCCCCTCTGTCAGTTCAAAGCCATTTCTCCTTGTCCTGTCACTATCTGCCCATGTAAAACTTGTTCTCCATCTTTTTATCAGCTCCCTTTAGGCACTGAAAGTGGTTCTAAGATGTCTCCACAGCCCAAGTCTCTCTGCCTGTCTTTCTAGGAAAGGCGCATTACCTATAATACATTCTGTGATTTGAAATTATTCATGTGATGCTCAGAATTTACTAAAAGCCATCCTTGCAGATTTTCACCTCAAATTTCAATGGGATCTAATCATATGAACCTGACTTGTAGAGAACTCCTTGGGCTTGGACAGAGCCCTGTTCATGCCAAGTTTCTGCTGAGGGAAATCCCCTGATACACAGAGAGAAACAGGAATATTTTACATCAAATAACATCTTTTCCATATACCATGTTCCATCTGTTGCTATTTCTCCCTAATGACGCTGCTCCCTTGTGCCCCCCTCATCTGTCCTTTCATCACCAGCTGAATCCCAGCCTCTGTTCAATGTTCATTCCCTGCTGAAGTTCCAAGTTTTTCACTTTTCCAGACATGAAGCTCGTCAAGCACAGTTTGGTCACTTGACTGTTGTTTTTATTTTAAATGGAGCAGGATATACCACAGGAAAAACTGAAGTCAAAACCAGCTGCTCCCAGATCTGCATTGCCTAAAACCATGCACACATCATTGCTACCAGTCCAAACTGTCTCCAGAGAAACAGCTCTGTCAGGCCTATGGGCTGTCAAAAACATCATTTTCTGCAGGATCTGCACAGCTACAGGCAGGAAATAGGGCATTATTTATAGTAAATGGCAAACCATTACTAATTCATTTACATTGACTGTGAAAACAAAACAAGTGATGACGTTCAGAAGACTGAGCAGCTTGGTTCTGGTGCAGTTTGGCATGAAGTACCCCGGAAATCTCTGACAATTTTACACACTGGGAGAATGCTTTTCTAGGATGTGTACAACAGCAGGATGTTAGTGGCAGAGGGATGTGGTGGTACTATTTCTTTACTGCTTTTTCAGATTCTTCTTCACTGCAGGGCCTGAAGTAGTGAAACTTGTTGCAATTCTTCCCTATAAAAGATAGAAATACCAGCACTATTTTGAGAGTCAGCCAAAATCCTACTCATCACAGTACTATGTGTCTTCTGTTTCAGAACTGCAGCATCCAGTTTTCCCTGTCAAAGCACAGAGGCGTTTATCTGGAAGAATAACATGCCTATTTATGGGTTTTTTCCATACTACCACCTTCTCCTACAGCATTCCTGGGAAGGAAGGTGGAGGGGGGATAATCAACCATTACAAGGTGCTGGTCAGGCAGCCCCATGCAGGGGAATGCTCAGGACACACAGGTACACTGTGTCTCTGTGGAACTGGAAAAAACCAGAAACTTCCACACATACTGAAGAGTTTGATTTGCAGCTGTGGAAGAAGCTTGGATTGATGTAAAAATAAAATACACAGGCATTAAGCAGAAAAATCATAAACTTATGTTTCTGTAGTTGTAAGTAAGAATATGCCCTAAGTGAGAAATTGTACTGATAAGATGGTGAAGGGTTTATAATGTAGGGGTGTGGTTATATAGAGTAAGCTAAGAATTTAGAAGTTATAATAAAAGCATATGTGTGCATGTGAGACACGAGCCTATTGGGCAAAAGTATCCACAGTGCAGCAAAATTAAATGAAGGTCAGAAAAGCAAAATAAACTTTGTGGCATTTATTCATTGGGTTAGAAATTTCTGTATTGCCTTGTAAGAAAGAGACTTGTGACTACTCTTAGCTATGGCCAAGTTCTTGCTCCTTTAAAATCTCACAGCCCTTGAGACTGATATTTATCTGAGCAATAAATAATTCTTAGCCCAAAAACAGTCCATCCCTTCATTACTAGCAGTGACAATGATGTGTCTCCAGTGCCTCAGTCCCTGTGGTCCTGAGGCTTTCTGTGGCTCAACTCTGCCCAAAACGTGCTCCAGCCAGCACAAACCCTGAATCAAACTGCTTCAAACCACCAGGAGTTTGAAAAGGTCCTGATGACAAGTTCAGGGTTCCTTTATCAAAGTAATGTAGAATTTTACTGCAGAGGTATTGGAGGGAGAATTTCATCACTTCCCCTTCCAGCTGGTCACTAAGATTTCTCCTTTCTCTCGCCCTTTGTTTTCTGTCCTTTTTGTTTTCCTTGGGGTTTTGGTCTTCTGGTTCCTCCCTTCCCTCAACAATTTTAATTGCCATCAGCAACATATACACTGAATCCTTCTGCATGTAAATCTGGTCCAGCAATATTACTGAACTCAGGAAAGGAACAAACTCCAAAATAATGTCCATTAGAAGAACACTGCGAGTGCTGAATACTCCCAGGTCTCTGGGAACAGGAGTTGCAATTTACCCTGTCAAAGCCAACAGGATGGGAAAGTTTTCCAGCAAACTCAACTGGTTTACCCTGTTCTCACTCATTTGAAACACTCCCTCAAGTCCAGGAGCTCAAATTTCCTTAAAAGTGATGAATGCTCTCAATTCTAACAACAGGCAGATGCCTCCTGCATGGCTGGTCTGTAATGATGACTGGCCTCTGCAGGGCTGCTCAGGGTCAGTGGGCTACTGCTCTCCTGAATATTAGTCATGATGATTTCAGGTGTGAAGTACAAGGCTAATGAATCCTGCTCTAGGTGCTGTGTACCTGCCTGCTCAGCAAAACTGATATTAGCCCATTAGAGATTTTTCTTTTCTAATGGCAACATTAGGAAAGTCTGCAAGGTGACTGAAAAACCAAGTGGCTGGGGATACTTTCCCCCTATTATTATTTTTCACATCACTCTGCAGAGCTTTAAGGACCTGATAAAATTTCACAAATAGTCTCTGAGGCCAGGATATACTTTAACTATTCATTCCTATGAATGTTACCTGCAATGGATACAAACCCATGTCTTTTTTTTTTCTTTTTTTTTTCCTTTTTTTTTTTTTCCTTCTTTTTATTGTAATCTTTTATTAACTTTCATTCTCAGTTGTCCACTTTGATTTAAGGTACATCTTTCCTCTCCACTGACAAGGCAGCATGAAGCAAGTATATCAAAGCTAAGGAGTTATTTACTTGAAAAATGCCAGCTTTGAAGATCTCTTATTTTCCCTTAAATGGAATCTTTCAAAATCCAGTGTAGGTGGCTCCCCATTGAGTAAAAGGACCTCACTCCTTGTACAGCTGCTCCTCGGTTGTGTGTGATCCACCTGGGAGCTCAGGCAGTTCACCAAGGCTGCACAACAGAATTAATAAAAAATGTGTTTCCCCACAAGTAAAAATTGCACCAGGAAGGTTCATGAAGAACAGCCTAGAGGAAAGAATTTGCATTAATATCTCTGGAGCAGTTCTTCCTGCAGGATGTCCCTAGGAACAAAAATCCCCTAACAGGATGACCATAAACTCCTGGTTTTTATCCTATTTCTCCTCATCCTCTGACTAAGAATCCTTTATTTATTCTGCAACTCACCACTCACCACTACCCCTCCAACGCACAGCAACAGCCAATATTGTAACACAAAAAACAAGGATGAAGAAGGAACTCAGACTCCTGGACAGAAGAATGAGGTTTTTGAGTAAGAGGAAGAGCAAATTAAAGACTCCTGTTGAACAAGAAGACAACATCCTGTGATATACCCCACTAAAGGCCATGACAAATGAGTAAAATCAATCACTGAATAATTCAGGTTGGAGGAGACATTTCCAAGTCATCTGATTTAACTCCCTACCAAAAGCACAGCCAACTTCTAAGTTACGTTCAATTCTGAAACTCAAACAGATGCCTTTTTTCTCTAGTCCTCTCACTACACATCTCCAAAATGATGTGGCTCCTTCCTCTTTTTCACAACCATCACCTTCCTCACTTCCCTCAGGACCTCATGGTCCCAGCAGCCAAAGCTGCCACCAACCTCCAGAGTCCAAAGAGTTCAGGAGCAGCAGCTCCAGCTGAGAATCCCTTTTTTGGCTCACTCAGCACCTGCAAACTGCAACGATTCTTGCTGCACTCCAAAACCTCCTGGAGTGCTTGGATCCTGCCTTGCTGCCCTACCAGCAGTGGTGGTGATTCACTCTCTGCCCGAAACAGCTTTTCCAAGAAGCTCCAGTCACCCAGAGGCCTCCAGGAGACCCCAAAACCAGCCTTCACACCTGCCAGTCCCAGCCCAGTGCTATCCCATGACCTGAAGCCAGCCCGAGACAGACCTTCCTCCTCATTCGTGCTGTGCTAGCACAAAAATGCAACATACACTGTTTTCTTTCACAGGCGTGTGGGGGGAGGAGGGGGGAAGATGGCCTTTTTGTTTTACTCCCCAAGAAACCAAGAGAATCCAAGTTGAACATATGGTACTCATGATTTTGGAGAGGGGGAATCTCTCAACACTCTCCTCATTCCTTGATGTCAGTGAGATTGCCAGATTCTCCCTGTTCCCATTCACACCAGTTGTATTTTTTATTTATTTAATTTTTTTTTAGACCTGAAATTGCCTGTATGAAGTTTTGACAGTCTTGACAGCATCATGTGTCTTCCAAAGCTTTCCAGCACAAGCAAGAAAAAATAACAAAAAATGGAAGCAGAGACTCACTAAGCAGAGACTTATTTTGTGACTCACTAAGGAGCAATTTGTATGCAACTCTGCACAGTGGTTTGGCCAACTCATCAAACTTTTATGCCAAAGCAAAACTCTCAGGACTCTGACCTTCTGCTCTGCAAAAGTAGGGAGGGCTCTTGACTCACTTTTTGACAGCCCTCCCTTAGAAATTGAAAGAACTGCCTTGCAAATATAATTCATTTCCAAAGGATGATAAAATGCCATGGGAATTAAGAGAGGTTTTATTTTTTTGTTTAAAATCTGGTACGGGTCTGGTTTGGAGCACAGAAATTTGCTGTCTTCGGGGCTGCTACCTTCACCACACAGAGGGCAGCTTGCAGCTGAATACTTTGTCCTCTTGGGAAAATAAAGCAAAGTCATGGAATTAATCCTGGAACCCTGTAAGTGGTTTTACACGGACAGGTTTTTCCTGCTCAGTGGCCAGCAGGGTGATTTAGAATGTTCCAAATCAGCACAGACCTCAGAAATGTGGAAGTGCCAGGTCAAACCCATGACCAGCCTTGAGTTTATGACACTACACTGAAGTGGAATCATGGAAGAGTTTGGGTTGGAAAAGACCTTACAGCTCCCCTTGTTCCACCCCCTGCCATGGGCAGGGACACCTTCCACTGTCCCAGGCTGCTCCAAGCTCCACCCAACTTGGCCTTGGGCACTTCCAGGGATCCAGGGGCAGGCACAGCTGCTCTGGACACCCTGTGCCAGGGTCTCCCACCCTTATAGGAAAGATTTTTTTTTCCTATATCTACCCTAAATTTCTGCTCTTTCAGTTTGAAATCAAGGTACATCCGTTCAATATCAAGTCCTGGAAATGCAAATTATTCTTGTCAGATGAGTGAAAGCATTAGGAAGACAGAGATAAGAAGCTTCTCCAGGAAATATGTAGATTAACTGATACTAAACAGAGAATCAGGCAACTCATTGAGAACTCAAAGCATCCTTCCACTTCATTCCTTTCACTTTAGCTTCTCTCTTTAACAATACGCTCAGTAATTAATAATCTGTCACCAAACAACTCACATAAGCACACACTGTGTATTCCAGATGCCTAATTCTGCTTTCACATAGGGGCCAATAAGACTTTAGTATTCTGGGCCAGAATGTATCCGGGGTTTATTCCAAAAAAGTTTAATCCAAATTTTCAGCAAAGGTTACTTTCCAGGTAAGGCTTAACAGAAAAGTTGATTTCCTTAAAATAAAAGGGAGAGGGTGAAATGGGAATTGCCTGGCAGGATTTTCAGGTCCATGCTGCCTGGGATGACAGCAGTGGTGGTGTCTTGTGGCTGCTTCCTGACCCACATAAAACACAGCAGATGCACCCCACTCCAAAGGCAGCAAGGGCATCATCCCAGCTGCTGCACAATTTTACCCCCCTGGCCATCTGAACTGAGGGGAAACTTCCCATACATAGAAATACAAGCACTCAGCCCTCCCTGATGTGAGCACTCTGGAATATAATAACTGAAAACCTTTTCTCTCTGAAGAAAATAAAAAGTAATTAATAGCTAGTGAGTCCTTGCATATATCTATCCTAAATTAATTATTACCTTAACACACTGTAAAAGTGTTTCTACTCCTCAGTGCTAAAGAAAGTAACCATCAAGCAAAGGAGTCTGTAAGTCCCACAAATCTTCCATGACTCGATGTGTTTAATAATGGTACCTCACTTCAATAAATAACACACAATAATGACTACACTAATATCATAATTAATTTTTTGGTACCCATCTATCTGCCACTACATAAATGTAGAAGTGAGATCTATGGTTTTTTTTTTACAATTGCTATTTCTCTTCTTCTATTTAGAAACAAATGTAATTACTTCAGCTAGAGAAGACAGAATTACTTCTACAGCAGAGTCAAAACATGCATCAACACTCATTTTCTGTAATTATTTCACAAGCAGCTCTGCCTGGCATCTTTCTCAAATGAAAGGACTTTTCAAAAGGCCTTTGGCTATTTAATGACTAGCACACAATTATGGGCACAATCAAAGAAAAGAATTAAGGAAAAAAGAAGAGATTCTCATCATTCACTTAACCTTTTTCTTCAGTGTCTGCCTTTAAACACCAAAGAATGCCAGAGAACAACATGAATGTCCTCACACCCTCGTGTGCCTTCCAGAAGAGCCAAAAATCATGGCTGGGATATAAATAAATCCTCCCTGTATCCATGTTTTCTTCCCCAGCAATTCTATCAGAGCACTTTGGCAAGAGGGTTGTAATTAGCCTTACATCTTTGAAATTGCCATTTATGAGGGTTATTGCCCAGACAAAAAAGCCCCACACAGCTCCCACATCCCATGATTTAACACAGCACGAGAGCTCACAGTTGACCTGGCTGTGGAGTTAAACATGATTGGTAGAATCAGGTGTGGTGTGGAGCCAGCAGTAAGGAGAGAGGAGAGTAAAACACTGCAGCAGGCAAAAGTCAGGATGGAGCAGGACAACTGGCAGCAGAGGCCAGAGGAAAAGCCCCAGAGATGCTTCTGCTGGGATTAGCTGGAGCTCTGCCTCTCCTGCACGCCAAGGAGCAGCAGAAGCTGAGGATCAGAGGAACAAAAAAGACACACGGAGGAGACAGGCTGTTCTTGACAGCCAGATTTCTCTCTTCTCTCATCAGACTTAAGCCAAAATAAAATGTGACATGAGCATGACAAAAGGTTATTCCCCTTCCACAAGCTTCCTAAAGAAAGGAAGCGCAGGAAGTCCACACTCCCACACAAATTCATCACCCTCTGTCACCCAAAGCCTGACAACTCTCTTTTTATGAATTAAAAAGAGAGCTATTTTAAATTCAAATAAGGTGGCACAGTTATTAAGTTATTTTTATCCTCTTGTGCACTTCTAGGACAAACTTTGAGTCCCCTCACTTCCCAAGCAGATGCTTTTAATGCACAGAGGAGGAAATAGCACACTCGGCTCTGTAGCCATGATATTTTAGTGAAAAAGCCTCTGCTAGGATTTTTCCTGTCCTGAGGAGCTGAGGGCCTCAGGAAAGAAATGTAAACAATAACTGTCTGCTGCTGTGGAATGCCACAGGTGCATCTTCCATTGGTCCATGTGGATTGTTTTCAATCAGTGACCAATCACAGCTACCTGTGCCAAGGCTGTGAGCAGTCACAGGATTTTTGTTATTCATTCCTGTTCTGTTCTTGTCTTTGTAGCCTTCTGATCTTCTTCTCTCTGTTCTTTTAGTATAGTTGTAATGTAGTATTTTAATATAATATATAACATAGTAAATCAGCCTTCTGATGAAAATGGAGTCAAGCCTCGTGTCCTCGTCCAAGGGGCAGCCTAAACAATACGGCTCCTCACACCACTCACCTGAGTGATGCCAGAGTGATCAGTGCCACAGGAGAACATATTAAAGAATGATGACAACAACCTGTTGACAAGTGACAAGAAAGGAGCTGAGCGGTGCTAAACTCTCACAAGTAAAGAGCAAAGAAGTAACTTCAGGTTTAAGTAGTTTTAAACTCAGTTCATAGCAAGATTAGCATCAATTTTGTGGGGAGGGAAAAATTATTCTTCTAAAGATAAATCTGGAGAATCATGGATGGCTTGTAAAATGGTGTCGAGCAGTTTGCCATAAATTTAAGGGATATTCAGTGCAGTAAGATCTCCAACCCAGATACCTAAGCAGAACAGAAATTTGGATACTTCAAGAACTGAAGATGAATTTTAATGACTGAAGAGAAAATTGAGATGGGAAATTGCCTTTCAAATCTTCTTCCACAGCAGTTAATGCTTCAAACTGCCACCTACTACACAACGAAACCTCATTTTGTCTCATCTTGTGATGGCAGAACCAGTAACTGAGAATCCATGTGAGAACCTGCACTGCATCAGAAATGTGATAGTTACTGCTTGGCCCAGGAGTCACACCGAAATCCACATTTGCCACAGGTTTTATTTATGTCTCTATTTTTAGAAGCTAGGCCAGGTTACTTAATTTCCCTGAAATGACTTTCCCCATCCTCTGCAGGGATAGGGAGGAAGCTGCTCTGTTTTCTAACTAGGTTTTAGTGTCTGTTCAGTATTTAGGGTGAATAAATGCCAGAACCTGCTGACCCTGCCATGAGTTACAGCCAAAGAGCCAGAAAAAGAACTCTGAATTCAATGAAACACAATGCAAAGGGCTAAAGGTCCTCTGAGCAGCCTCTGGGCCAGAACAGCCTGATCAATAAACAGAAGCAAAATAGCAATAAAAGCATCACTGCCTGATTCTGGGCCTAGAAGATTGGGACAGTCACTTAAGTGCATCGTTGCTTTTGCAGAGACACTCTGCTGTCCCCTGTCCAGCTGCTGATTGTGTGCTTCTGGGAGGAACCTCCTTAGAGCACTTTGAGACTGAGTCCTGACCCCATCCAGCTGCCCTGGTTCTGGATCAGCATCTAGCTGGGTCTGCTCTGCTCTGTGACCCACATGGCATCAGACATCTGCCAGGGCTACCAGCCACCTGCCATGGCCATCTCTCACCTACCATGGCCCTCCCTCAGCTGCCATGGCCACTAGCCATGTACCATGGCCATCCTTCATCTGCCATGGCCATCAGCCACCTGCCATGGCCTCCTCTCACATGTCAGGGCCACCAGCCTCCTGCCATGGCCATCCCTCCCCTGCCATGGCCATCCCTCACCTGCCATGGCCCTCCCTCACCTGCCATGGCCCTCCTTCCCCTGCCATGGCCCTCCCTCACCTGCCATGGCCCTCCTTCCCCTGCCATGGCCATCCCTCACCTGCCATGGCCCTCCCTCACCTGCCATGGCCCTCCTTCCCCTGCCATGGCCCTCTCTCCCCTGCTGTGGCCCTCCTTCCCCTGCCATGGCCCTCTCTCCCCTGCCATGGCTCTCTCTCCCCTGCCAGGGTGACCCAGCAATTGCTGATGAACACAGCCACAGCTGCTGCATCTCCCCACCGGTGTGTTGCAGTGACAAACGAGTCCCCTGAGGAAGATTTGCTAGACTGAAATGCAATATATCACTGAGTACCTGCAGTCCCCAGCAGTGACAAGTGTGTCCCTGAGTGCAGAGCGTCAGTTATGTCAACACTGGAGCCAACATGTTCTTCCTCCCCTCTCCATTTCCAAATGTGCCATAATATTTACTGCTACAATATCTTCCCCCATCAACCCTTTAACTATCTCCTATGGAGTCTAATTAAAATGAAGTATTGTAACACACAATCAACACTTGCACAGTATTGATGGAGACTTGCAGATGGTATTAGCAAGAAAATAGCTCTTCAGCACTGATTAACTTGAAAGCTTAAAGAAGTTCCTCTATTTTCTATGTTGTATGTCAAGTTGAACATTTTGACAGTAAGAAAGTTGCACTGCTTCTTCTACACTTTAATTACAGTAGCACTTCCCACTTGAACACCAGTGCTTAGAATTAGGCAATAATTAGTTGATTCCTCCTCTTTCATCTGCTACTTCAGCCTCAGCCACACTGAACACAGTAACCATCTTCACACTTCAGTTTTAGGTGGCAATTTCAGTGTATAAATAAATAAATATTTACACAGTGTTTCTATGAATTTGACAGTGATTCTCTGAGGAAGCAGGAGTAAGAAACACAACTGAAATGAACTGTGATAGCTGGGGCTTGGATCCTCTCCTCTCCTCCAGATTTTAATGCAATGACAAAA
This sequence comes from Passer domesticus, assembly GCF_036417665.1. Classification (NCBI taxonomy): domain Eukaryota; kingdom Metazoa; phylum Chordata; class Aves; order Passeriformes; family Passeridae; genus Passer; species Passer domesticus. Next base: position 4,102,475 of record NC_087489.1, on the reverse strand, counting down.
CAATGATCCTGAAATGTTTAATGCCTCTTGAGAATCATAGAATCACAGGATGGTTTGGGTTGGAAGGGACCTCAATGACCATCTCATTCCAACCCCCTGCCATGGACACCTTCCACTATCCCAGGTTGCTCCAACCCCTGTCCAACCTGGCTCTGGACACTTCCAGGGAAGAATTTCTCCCTAGAATCTAATCTAAACATGCCCTCTTTCAGTTTAAAACCATTCTGCAAGGTACTGCAGAGAAAAAATATCACCAGCTTACATTCTTATAAAAGATATAAAAGATGGGATAAAATAATGAAACCCTCCCCAAAGCTGTTTCTAAGCAAGTGACCTGACTTAGTGATATAATTGCCATGCATTTTACTCAGAGGTTACTTCTCTCTCCTTACAAACAACTTTTCAAATCTTCAGGCAATTTTCCCCCTAGCGAAGAAATTGTGTCTAAGGAATGATATAATGGTTGAGTTATTGTTTGAAAATGGCTTGTTTGACTCACCATGCAAGTTTCTAAAAACATTAATTAAAACCTGAAAGTCTTACCCAGACAACACAATTTATAGGATGAAAAAAATCCTATCCCACAGTTCCTCATCCTCCTAGGACAATTCCTAGAATCTGAAGGCAGCAGGACTCACCACCCACCTCACACAGCAGTCCAAAGCAAACAGGCACTCAACAGCTGAAAGCTGGGACAGCACTTAAAGGAAACAGAGATCTGAGACTGAGCTTTGAGGGAGGAGAAGCTGAGCTCTTATTCCCACAGGACAGAGCACCGGCTCAGCTCTGAAATTCAAATACTGCTTTTTCACCAGATGAGAGATGATACAATTTAAAGAAAATAGAGGAAACAGAAGTGAGAGATAAAGTAAAAGTTGAACAGCACTCAACCCAGCACTGCTATATCCACAGTGATCTTGACAGCATTCCCAACATCCACTGCTGCTCCCCTCTAAATTGAGCTGTGCACATTAAAACCCCCCAAAAACACCATACACAAAAAAAAACCTGGCTGCCAAGGAGCAGTACTTGCTGGAAGTCCTGTCAAACCTCCCCTGGTGGATGTCTGCAGCGTGGTGCATCCTCAGCAGTGTAGGACATGCAAAGCTCTGCACATCACACAGACTGGCACAGATCCTGAGGCTCCCACGCTTCCCTTCCAGCAGACAACACAGAGCAGGGCTCCCTAGATAGTCTAGAGTGGTATTTTAGTGTAAGCAAATCTAAAATTATAGCAAGCTGTATAATTTGGTGGGCACCACTGAAAGAAACCCAGAAAGCTCAGAGGAATTGTTTGAGCTAAGTGTGATCAGAAGGAGCCACAGTGCTGCATTTCCTGCGGCAGCAAAGGCATTCCTGGTGCTCCATGGGGGCCTCTGGAGAGGCACCAGAGCTTCTTCCACCTCCCCTGCAGCACAGCACAGAGAGTCAGTGCAGGCAGTGAGGGCAGCTTTCTCAGCAGCTTTTTGAGGCTGGAGAAAGCACTTCCAGCCAGGTTCTCAGCCAGCCTCAAAGCTCTGGCTGCACATTCCACTCTCTGTTGACTCTCCTGGAGCTGGGGACAAGGGAGAACATGGAACAGATCCCACAGAGCCGTTTAGGCAACCTGCCCCCACCTTCATCTCCTTGATGCCTGAAGTAGACATTGAGCAAACACCCAGCTAAAATAAAATCCCATTTTCCTGTGCCAGGGTGTAACAAGGAAAGCTGCCAGCTTTGCCACTCCAGAAAGGTTTTCCATCCTGAGGAGGAGAGATGCAGCAGGCAGGAGAACACAGACAGCAGCCTGGAGCTGCAGAGGGTCACTGCCTGCAGTTTGCATGGTGAATGAATGAGTGATTTCACTTGTGAAAGGAAAAGCAAGAGGAGGGTTTAAAAACAAAAAAAACACCAGACCGTATTTCATGAGAGTCCATGAATATGGAGTGGGGAAAGAGGGGGTTGGCTTCTGACTCAGGGTTTTTGAGTTCTTTGGACCAACAGCACTTTTTATCTCATAAATATCACAACAGACAAGCAGGAAGGATTTTTAAGGATAGACCTGTCAGCACAGTCTGGGAATCACTCAGCTTTGCTGCCCAGAATGTGACCACATCACTGCTGTTTCTGTGCTCTGAATACACAGGAAGGAAACCTGCAGTGGCTGAAGGGGCCCAGAGCATCTCCCAGTGTCCTCGTGCTCCCAGGAGGGAGCAGATGGAGTGCTGCAGGCTGCACTTCGCTGCTCAGCCCAACTCCTTCAAGGAAGACAAATTTGAAGGAAATGCTGAAGGTGACATACCATTAGTACCCTGGTCCTTAACCCTGGGGACAACCCGAGGTAGGATTTGTTTCATAAAGTCTTAAAGGCATTTGAGTTTAAAAGCATTTCTGTCTGTCAACACATTCAAGTACATGATCAGAGGCAATGGCACTCCGTGACTCCTGTGCAAATCTCTGCACAGGCTGCAAGGGTCTGTCCTCCTGTGCTGGATACAAGGCATTTCTGCATCATGTCTCTAAGTCTGTGACTCAGGCAGTAATTTAACCCCATCCTGCTTTTCTCACTTAACCTCTGGAGGATAACTTCTTCTTAAGTTATTTACCTCTGGTGGGGTCACACAAACAGGTCTGTCTGGGTAGGAATGGCTGGGTTAAGGGAGGAACTGTTAGGATTTGCTGACAGCTGAAAAGATTGGAGCAATCCAGTTGGAAAGGGTTGAAGGGATAAAAACGATTGTGCCAAGGGGGATGGTTAACAGGAGATGGGTGCTGCAGTGAGGGAAACACAGGAAAAGCTGTTTTACAGGCACCAGAGGGTACACAGCTGAGTCACAGGATCCCAGCACGGCTTAGGCTGGACACTCATCTCACTCCAACCCCCTGCCATAGGTAGGGACACCTTCTACAAATTATTTGTGAGGTCCTTTTTATTGAATTATTTGTGAGGTCCTTTTTCATACCATGAATGAGGTGTGCTGGGAAAAAAACACACAAACCTCTCTACATGTTGTTCCAAATATTGCTGTTTCTGAAGCCTGAGGACTCTGGTGAAATTTAAATATTCATCCCTTTCCCACCAACTTCATCAAGTGATGACTTCACAGGAAAGAACTTTTGAGCAGAAAATTCCATTTTTTTTCACAAAAGCAATATCCACCATGTCTGTGTCACAGGCGGGTCAGAGAGCCTTCAGTTAGTTTTGGTGGACAAGGAGTACATTGCACAGAACATACATAGATTTTAATAATTATCTTGTCATTGAAAAATTGAGATCCAGGTATATTCTGAGTTTCTACAACACCTCCCGTTTCTCCTTAACTTCATCAGTTTTTGAGTGAAAAAAAATTCTAGGGGACAGTTGTGGAGGATGAGCCTCTAGACAGCTGCCACGAAAAATAGAACATTTGCCCCCTGTAAAGATAAAGAAAAGGATTCTGTGCCAGGCACATTTTGGTTTCTTCATGGCAGATATGGCCCTGACAAGTGAATTAATATGGATAAATAAAAGCCCAACAGAGTTTCGGAAGTGTGGAAAGCTCTCAGACACAAATTCACATTGAAATTTTTGGGTCTTTTTGGTGGATGCCCCATCCCTGGAAGTGTCCAAGGCCAGGTTGGACAGGGCTTGGAGCAAACTGGGACAGTGGAAGGTGTCCCTGCCATGGCAGGGGTGGAACAAGATGAGCTTTAAATCCCTTCCAACCCAAACCATCCTGTGATAAATAAGGCAAAAGGTGGATATTTCAGAGCCCTGTACTGCAAATATGAGGAGGTGGCCACAGGATCTGATTGCTGCTGGAATATTGAGGTTTAAGGACCAACACATTTCTTAATTGCTCAAAATTAAGTGATGCAGTGCTAAATATTTTAGCCCAAATTGCTCTAACCAGAAAAAAACCACAAAAACCAGACCTTTTTCCCCAAATAAACTCAACAGCATTAAAGAAATTTAGAACAAAAAAGCCCCACACCCCAACAAACAGTGCTGCTTGAAAATAAATAGAATACTATATAATATTTTATTATTTTTATATATTTATATATTTTTATTCCATTTTTCTATAGAATAAAAATTTCCCACCTCTTCTTTTTCATGTTCCAACTTTGCATCTTTAATGCTGCTACCTTTGCCTAACACACCTGCAGCACAAAGTGCTCTGCCCTCCCCTCTCTCTGTGACCAGCACTTGTTTTTAAAACTCCTCAGCATTTCACTGCCCAGGGATAGACCTGGGACAGACAAAAGGCCAGAATTGTGCATTCAGCACACAGGTACATTCCTACAGCCTAAAGAGGAATTTAACAAGGTAATGTTCATCATGGCACAGACCACCACAGTCATCTTTGGAGATTATTTCTTATTACAAGCATCTTTTACACTGGGACAGGCAGAGACAAATAGGGACATACAAACTATCACTCATACAAATTAATTAACCAAGCCTGAAACCCCAGGAGTGCTGACACCAACCTGAGCCTCAATCCCACAAGTGCCAGGGGAAAATTCTCTAAAAATGCCTGATGGGTTGCAGCAGAACACACCAGTAGAATATGAAGCACCTGTTTGCACAGAGCCTGCTTCCAACTCTGTTACGCTGAGCTATTTGCTTCTCTTTGAAAATAAGTAAATATTTGCTCTGCTGTGCCAGCTGGATCAGGGGAAAGCTCTGAATTGCCTCTCCTAGACAGGAGAAGGCTGGCAGAAGGTGCCTGTCTGGAGTTCACACACACAACATTAATTGGAAGCAACAAGTATTGAAAACAGCTTCAGAAAAGAAATGAGAACAACAAAAAGTAGATATAAAATTCATTTTCACTCTGCAGATTTTGTGTCAGTTACTGCAAAGTTCAGCTTTTAACTCTGTGGTTCCTGGTTTTTTTAGAAGAGTAAGATTAAAACCACAATCAGAAAAGTTGAGTTTTCATAAAGGCAAGGGAAGTTTTATACCTGAAACTTGTGCCTTGTCTGATTTTGAAGGAAAAGATGATGTACTTTCTGAGATGTGATGGGAATCAGTGTTTACAAGAAACTAACTCTTATCACCTGAAACCCCTTCCATCACCACAGAGCAAATTATAGAATGAAAATTCAGCACTTCAGAGATGGATTTTAATCTATGGCACCTATCAGACAACAACTCAGAAGACATCTATGCAATCTTAGAGCAGCAACTGCTTTGTCTGAGCTGCCAAAAGACAGTTTTAATTCCATATGAAATGAAAAATATATCACAGCTCTGGAGTTGCTTTTAGGCACAGTTGCTCTAATGAAATAGGATTCTTTCGTCCAGGAAAAAGAATTGTGTGGATCTTTATAAAGAGGAATGTGTTATGAATGTAAACATAAACACTATACCAAAGGGACCTATAGAACAGCAAGTGGAAAGATTTATTCCTATAATAGGTTAAAAACTAATCCATCTTACAGGGATAAAACCAACTGTGAAGAACTGTTTTTATACAAATACAGAAGTTCATACATACATCCTTTGATGCTGCATTCCTTGTCTTAAATTCAGCTTCCCACTCCTCTGCCTCAGTCCCTCTTCTGTTAAAACAGCCAACTTCCTGCCAACAGTTTATCTTCTTATTAAAAATGTCCTTAAATACAGTTATCACTTGAAGGCTTTATCTTCCAAGTGGTGGAGTTCCTTGATATATGATCTAATCTTCCAGGCTCACCAAAGATTTTTGTTAAACTTCATTTAACAAATCAATTTCTGGTGGTTTGGATCTATTTTTAAGACCTACTTTCCTCCTGGTTTGTTTTTTTGTTGTTTTTTTTTTTTTTTTTTCTCTAGGGAATGCTAGGAAACATCTCCAAGTGCCACAGGGAGGAAATTATAATGTTCAGGCTTTCAGATTTCGTTATCTTGTGAGTCGTGGTCTCACTTTCAACCCCCTTCTGATGGTCTCTGCACCAAGATTTTAGTTTAATAATTTGAAGGATTATTGGCAGCTGAAATGAGGATTTGTGGATCTTGAGCAAACACATTATAATCACAACTGTCAGGCTGATTTGGATGCTCAGGCCTCTAAGTCTCCCCAGCAATACTGGAGTACTTTGATGCAGTCACAGCTATGGTTTGTACTGCAGTATTATTTCTCAAGTCCTAAAATATTCCACTGCTTCACATTAAAAAAAGAAAAAGCTAAAGAAAAACAAATTAAATGAATAAAACTCCAAAGCTTTTAAGCTTTTAGCTTATGAAACTAAAAAACAAAAATAAGTTAAAAGGAGCTGAAAGCATTTCCTTTTCCTCACTGCACTCAGTTGAATAACAAATAATTAAAAGGGTGGCTAAGTGTAAAAACTGCAATCCAGTCCCAAGGCCGTGGCAATCAGCTGGATCACAAATCCACAGCCTGGGCAGATTGGGGATCTTTGTTTTTCACCTGTGTAATGGGAGCTGTGAAGGGATCCCAGAACTCCCAAAGGGGAATGAGAGATCTGTTCTGGGTTTGTTGTGTTCAGGTAATGCCTTTAACAGGCAGCAGAAATGCTCGAGGAGAGAATAGGTGGCTAAAAGTGACTTTTAAAAGTCCATTTTCAAGCTCAAACAATACAAAAATGCAACGTGGTGGTGCAGAAAGACAGACACAGCATTGCCAGCCGGGTTTTGCACTCTCATGCTCCACCTGCTGGTTCTGCAACACGATTTAAGACACCAAGCTGCCTTTTCCTTTTGTCCCCCAGCTGTGCAAAACCCCTGCTCATCTGGATGAACTGCCAAGTGTTAAACAAGAAGTCATGTTCATCTCAACGTTTCAGAGTCCACTGGGGAAAAATAAAAGGGTAAAATATTTATAACAAAATGTAAAACAGCTAAACATGTGAGGAAGAACTCTGTTCCTAAATGTCTTGCAAATGCCTCGGGGTTAAAAGCCTTAGCATGGTAAAAATGTAGTGCTCTCTTCCATTTTGCCTCTGCCTGGCTTTTGTACTCTATGTTAAAGCATCCATGAAAGCCAATTAATGTGCATTTTATTCTTTGAAACGTTTAAAATTGGCCACTTCCAGCGTATAAAGTCTCAGCATCTCTTATTATTTGAGTGCTTTTCAATGCAGACTTGTGTGTATTAAAAACACACTTGAAAATGAAAGTCATTTATGTTTCAGCTGCCTCTGGAAAAGCAACAAGAGAAACACAAGCAGGAAGCAACACTCGTCCCAGGACAAAGATGGGATCATGACTATGCAAATCCTGAATGGATGCTTTGCAAGGACGGGGCTGTCATTGATTCCTGGGATGAGTTATGGCACAGAGGAGGCAAAGGCACCTCCCTCTGGTTCTCCTGAGCCCCAGCTCAATGGGAACACATCCACAGCATCCTCCTTCCCCAGCTCCCTCCCACTGACTGGGCTTTTCACACTTGGATAAAGCCACAGCTGGAAGCGATCATCTCGTGCACCCGCGGCAAGCCAACAGAGGCAGTAATAACATGGTAATAAGGGATGAGATTTTATGAAAGATGCCTCTTAACTGAAGACTAAAAGACACCATGCAATTTAAATAAAATTGCTTTTAGCAGGGGACTGAGTGACAATTGAGGAAAAATGCTTGGCCTCTTTTTGCAAATGGTGGGGCAGATTTTCAGTGGGTATAAAATGCTGACTTGGGCAAAGCAGTGCCAGGTTTCCATGAGCCAAGGAGTCACATTTTGAGGCCCACACTAGAGAAACCCTTAAACTGAGAATGCTGAAATGAAGCTGCACAAGCAAGCAGGGAAGAAGATATTAACACATCAAATATCTGCTTGTGTTGCTTCCCTCCCCGCACAATTTTGTTACGCGAGCTGAGAAGAGGAATTGCACAATTATCCAAAAGCGCACAAGAAAACTCAACCAACCTTGTGTTGTGCACAAAGAACCCAGCTCCCTGGTTAACCCAGGCTGGCTGGGTAACACAGCACTGAGGGAATTTTGGTTTGGTGTCTCTGGGCACCACTTGTGTCCAGACTGCAGTGCTGAGTATCTTCAATCCTTCATGGGCCTGTCCTGTCAGTGACCTCATACAGAGCCTTCACATGAGCCCAGCACATTAACACAGAATCACAGAATTACTGAGATTGGAAAAGACCTCCAAGTTCATCAAGTCCAGCCTGTGATTTACCCCTACCCCAACACCCAGCCCAGAGCACTGAGTGCCATGGCCAGGTGCTCCTTGGACACCTCCAGGGCTGGGGACTCCACCACTTCCAATGTTTAACCATCCTTTCCATGGAGAAATTCCTCTTGCTGTCCACCCTGAGCCTCCCATGGCCCAGCCTGAGGTTGTTCCCTCTCCTCCTGTCCCATTCCCTGGAGCACAGCCCGACCCCCCGGCTGTCCCCTCCTGTCAGGAGCTGTGCAGAGCCACAAGGGCCCCCTGAGCCTCCTTTTCTCCAGGCTGAGCCCCTTCCCAGCTCCTTCAGGATTCTCCATCCCCTTCCCTAGACACTCTCAAGCACCTCAAGCTGCAGAAATACATGCTTGAAAAACTGCAGCAATAATCCAGCTGGTTTGTATTCCCTCCAAATTTGATTCAAACCCACTTTTCCCTCAGAAGCGCAGATGCTCAGCTGCCTCACCACAAAGTCAAGCCGTGCTCAAGGATTTTTCTGAGTCCAACAAAACAGAATAGCGTTTTGTTGGTTTTGGTTTAGTCCTTTTTGTTTTGTTTTCTCCCCTCTCCTTTTCTATTTTTGCCTCTTCAGATTAAGAATAGCTGTTTGGGATGAAGCCTGGACAGAACTCAGGAGACAAGAAACATCAAAAAGAACAGTGTCCTAAATTCAGCTGGTGTGAAAGCAAGAGCTGGGAAGGTTCCCTGCTTTTAGGAGAAGTTGTGAAATCCCACCATTAGTGAGAACAGTTCTTGGCATAAGAGCCTTATGCCTTTCTGGAAGTTGTCATCTTCCTGACCAGCCTGCCCACTCCAAAAATAATACTAAATTCAAACCACATTCTGGAAAAATATTAAATTAAACAGCAACAGCACCAGGCAGAAACAGTGTGATGTGGAAACGAATAACTAGACTTCCTCCTAACAAAAATAAAAATAAAACACTTCTGGATAACAAACTGCCTTTGCAGATAAAAAAATGTAAATCCCTAGAATTTAAATCCATCGTGAGCAAAATCCCTCTGGAAAAAAAAAAAAAAAAGACAAAAAACCAGACCATAGCACTATTGTGGCTGGATTTATATTCAGAACTGTATTTATGCAGACTAAGATAAGGGCAATCAATCCCAGGCCCCAGGACAAAAAGCTGATCTTCTTCAAGGATCAGGATAAAGAAAATTCCTCACCATATGTCCCATGGTTAAAGGCAATAGGGGGCATGCTTTGGGAGACTCAGGACTGTTTGGGGATTGGTCAGTGCTGGAAAAAAATATCAGATTTATGGCACACTGATGTGCTCCAGCAGTAAATCCCAGCCTTGCCTCTGCATGCTGCTGCTTTCCCACACATGGAATTTAGAGCCTGAGCTCTGGAAGGGTCACAGCCTCACGCCAAACCAAGGATCCTGTCAGCTCCAACAGTCTGGATTTCCAGGAGTCCTGCGTCCCCTCAGCCACTGCAAATGCACCAAAGCACTCTGCTCTCCTTTCACCATTCCATCTCCTCACAGATTCTTCCTGTCCCATACAGGTTGTCACTGTTATATCTCACACAACAGAGCTGCTCCTTCTTTCAATTCTTTTCCAGTAAATAATTCACAGATCCAATCTATCCTCTATTCTTTGAAAGGTGGCTTTCCAGGGCAACCGTGTTGCTGCAAACAGCACAGCCATAATTTGATCCTGCTGGTTCCTCAAAGAGATGCTTTTTGCCTGGGACACCTCTGTGTGTGAAACCAGCTGTAACTTGGAAAGAAACCAGAAATACATTTGTCATCAAGAAATACATCACCTTCTCTTTTTTCCCCCCACATTTTCCATTTATTAATCAAAGGGTAGATGCTACCTTTCTACTCCCAACAAAAAATAAGTGAGGAGAGGAAAGAATAAAACAGAAATCCAGATATATTTATCTATTTAATCAATTTTGCAGGGAAAAATCATGATCTTGCATGCAAAGGGATTTAATCCTTTAGGATGAAGCCTCTATCTTTCAGCAATGCTATCAGGCTGGTTCCAAACACAAACTGGGGATCAAGGATCAAAATGAAGGAATATTGTATTTCTGTAGCTCTTAATCCCTCTGGCTGACATGCCAAGGGCTGTTTGAGGTGGAATGAAATCAGAGCTTCAATCATCAAGGTAGGGAATGTCCCTGGAATGGCTTTGGGGGATCCACAGAGCCAAACTTAGGCTGCCAGAGCTCCAGGAGCGTTGGGACAGTGCTGCCAGGGGTGCCCAGGGTGGGGTTGTTGGGGGGTCTGTGCAGGGCTGGGTGATCCTGTGGGTCTGTACCTCAGGAATATTCTAGAATTCTATGATAAAGTTTTCCTTCACTTGCTAAAAAGCCTCTATTTCCCTCATCCTCTCCATTTAAAGTTACAGGATACTGGAGTCAAGAGTTAAAATTTAATATTAATAGGGGAAATGAATGTGTCTTTCAGCACAAAGCTTAGAGTAGCTCCAAGTTAAATAAGTCTGTGAATCAGTGATTTTAATAATACAAAAAAATCAGTTGTACAGAACACTCTTTCAAATCACTTGATATGCTTTTTGTGCAGTGCTTTGATTCATAGATCTGAGTTTTAATTTTTTTTTTATTATAAGCTTGAGAAAAAAAAAATGAAGGCAGCAGTGTAGCAACCTTGAATCATATTTTTACACATTAACATGTGGAAGTTTCCTATTTAATGGGAGATATCACCTTAAAATTAAACCAGAAATAAATATTTTTGAACTCATACCCAGTACACATGCTTGTGGTTGTTCAGTTCATACATTTCATAACAGTGTGCAAATACCTTCTTTTTCTAACACCTGTAATAGAGCAAAAACCAGAAATATTTTTATAGATTTAGAACTATTCTCTTAAGCCAACAAAAAATGACAAAAGCTGCTTACTACTGGTAAACTTCACTAGATTTCATGGCAACAAAGTCACCTGTTAACAACCACCAGAGGAAAAAGTTTTCCAGCTATTTGGCAGCACCATATCAAACTCAGAATGTTCAGATCATTTACATTTGTATCAGCCACTGTATCTGGGCTATTTTTAAAGGGAGTATCGAATTCAGCCCATCATTTAAGACTAACTTTTATTTCCCTAGGCCTCCACCAAAAATTGAGTATTGATCTTGACAAGGGCTCTTTGTGCAGGAGCTAAATCACCCTGTGGTGATTAAGGCAGTCTCCAACAGCTTATCTGAAGGGAGAGGCTGCCTGTGAGCCATGGAATTTTTCACATGAGGACAAACCTCCTACGGACATAAACCTGTTCCATGAAGAGTCATTGCCATGTGTTTCCTGGGGGGAGATGTTGGGGTTTCTCAGGACTTTTTCTCCCCTCCCATTCCTTACCAAACAATTCTCCTGTCAGACTGAACAGTTTTCTTATTCCAAGCCACAAGGTTAGAAAACTGCCCCCATTCTACAAGTCAGTCTACAACCTGTTGTCATTATCCAATAACAATTCCAACAACATCCAAGTCTCTGCCAAAAGGCAAAGAATGATAAATTCACCAAGGCTGGAAAAGCCCTCTAATATCAGAATGCAGCCATTAACCCCAATTCACCTGCTGTCATAATCCAAAAAGGCAGAGAATTATAGAGCCACTGAGGTGGGAAAGCCCCCTTAGGTCAGAGTCCAACCATTAGCGCAGCACCACCATGTTCACATCCACACCTTGTGGGGATGGAGGACTGCCCTGAGCAGCCTGTTCCAATGCCTGACAACCCTTTCAGTAAGGAACTTTTTCATAATATCCAATTTAAGGCTCCCCTAACACAACCTGAGGCTGTTTCCTCTCTTCCTGCTGCTTGTTTCCTGGGAGCAGAGCCCAATCCCCACCTGGCCACAATCTCTTTTCAGGCAGTTTTAGAGAGAGAGAAGGTCCCCCGGGGGCTCCCTTTCTTTAATCTCAACAGCTAATGAAGATCAGACAATGTTCTAATGAAGCTAAATGTTCAAGGCAGCCTTTCCAGACAGTATTTTAATCAGGAGTAAGTATTGATCATAAAGTATTTGGTCTGTCCCTTTATTAATATTAATTTAAATATTACTCTTTGGCCCTGTTTTTCATGTGAGTTTGCCCCACTAGAACAAACAGTTTTCAGATGAGATTCCCTGCAGGACAATGACCTCAAAATCAAACTTCTCCCTTTTTTCCATCCACCAGAGTTAAAAACAACTTTTCCCCTATTCTTCTTTTCTGTGGAAACTGAAGAAAGGAGGGAGGAAAAAAAAAAAGCAGAGGAATAGTCAATAAGCACAGAGAAGAAAATAAGCCTCAAGCTTCCCAAAGCACACACTTGTGAACAAAGGCCAAAGAACAAGGATTTTAAAAGCTCTGTTTATCTACAGAGGATGGCTAAAAAGGCCCCACACTTAGAGAGAATCAGTGCTGAACACAAGGCACTATTGGGAACTGTGTTCAAACACTTTATTCTAATCCTATTATCTCCTCAATCTATTATTTTGGGGATAAACACTAATGTTTTATATCTGTCTTTCCTTTAACCAACCTTCAACCCCATGTCTGGTCTTAACCTTAACCAAACTCTCTCTTTTCCCCATTCCCTGCTGACAACTCCTCCCTCTGACTGACACTTCACTGGGTTATGCCTCAAGGTCATTTCATCCTTTCCTGTCCATTTCATCCTTTCCTGTCCCAAGTCAAAACCTATAACAGCCCATGGAAAAGCCAAACTCAAATCCAAAACACAAAACCTGCAAAAAACAAATTAACAAATTGTGCAGGGTTTGCCATATTTTCTGGCAGTTGGCTTTTCCTTGAAGAAGGTAAGCTGGGATTTAATTTTCAGTATTATTTCTAGAGAGCAAATATTACATCTTTAATGCTGTCCTGTAGAACATCAAAAAGCATCACCCGTGGGGTAACACGCCTGGGCACATACTGCTAACAGAAATTTAGATATTATACAGTTTAATAAAACTTCTTTATGCTCATTTAGAGTAGGACCTTCCATAATTATGCTATGGGTTTTATCTAATTGAAAAAAACAAACAACCTTTCAAGTCCATAGCCACCTTCCATTCAGTGTGATCAAAATCTGAAACTTATTAATGATTTTGTAAGAGTTGTCCTGATGTCTGAGCTCATGCTGGACCATCCTGGCCATGCTTCTGCTCTGAAGCAAAGCTGACAGTCAAGAAACAAAACAGGCAAGGGAAACTTTGTAAATGAACTTCTGTTGTTTGATTTGAAGTGGAAGAGAAGCATGGCCCTTCCAAAATCCTTCTCATTTTCATCTCTAAATACAAATCTCATTGGAGCTTGTGCTTGAATTGAAGGCCAGCAGTTACTCAGCCTCCCCAGAACAAAAAAAAAAAATTATAAAAATACAGTCTCTATGTGAAAAGAGCCTGGGCAGAGTATTCAGTCCAAGGGATATTGACTTTCCTCTCTTTGCAGCCACCCTCTGTTTATTGTCACACTGAATTCTAGAAATTTAAATAACTAAGTGCTTCTCCAGTACAGGTGATATTCTCTACTCTTACTTGTGCATTCAATTTTGTTACCTTTATTTGTGGCCTTAATAAACAGAGCACAACACCAAACAGTGCAGTACAACTGGGCTGCTCCAATCACCTGCTGGTTGCATACAAATGTGTAGGAGGTTGGTACTTCCCTCTTGCTCAGGAAAAGTAAAGACAACTAATAAAACTAATAAAAAATTCACATTAAAAAAAGCAACATCACTCATGCCTCAACTATTTTAAAACCCCTCAATTTTCCCTGATGTCATTCATTAGGTACTCTTAGGAAAATCAAGGCAGCAGAGCTGTTTTCTCAGTTCAGCACATTTTTGAAAATCTTCACCGTGAAAGTTTTGTGTAATTATCTCAAAATGGTGTTTTGAAGGAGTTCCACGACGCATGGAAATTGGAATAACGAGTTGCATTTTCTTGTCTATCACTTCAGTTGGCATTTGGTGCAATTGTACATCTTTAGCTATTAAGTTTCTCCCTTCCTCCTGGTCCACACTTAGATCAAGATCATTACAATTTCTCCTACCCAGTGCCCTAAACAAAACATAAATGCCATCACCATCAATCTCAACAAGGCCTGTATGACAGCTAACATTAACAGAATGACCTTCTCCAGTTAGATTTTCATTAGTAAAATAGGATGGAAAACAGAAAGTGCCCCAGCTTTGCCAATTTGAACAAATTATCCACGTCATCCTTCTCGGAGTCAGTCGATACCTGAACTGGGCAGGAAACTCAGTAATCTGGGACATAAGACAATAAAATATTAAGCACCAAGCCAACTTTTTTTCTTATCTTAACTCCTGAATAAGCCAAACCCAGTATTTTTTACAGGTAAGGCAGAGAGGCTTGCAAGTTTGGCTGCTGCAGAGAGTGTGACAGCAAAGTGACAACACATGAACTCCAGAGCAAATCTGAGCATGTCACATTCCCATCTGCAAATGCACAGCCCCAGGCCAGGCCTGCAGTGACTTCTGGTGATGTCAGAGGATTCGACCACACTAGGAAAGGAGTAGAAATCCAGAAGGTGAGCAGCAGAACACGTGCCAACTTCCCAAACAGGCCAGGACACCATCCATGTGACTTCAAGCTTTCCACACAGCTGCTGCAAAGCCTTTAAGGTCTGTGTTCTACAAAGGAGAGGTGCTGAACCAAGCAAACACCTCCATGTCAGGACCTCATGCTCAGGCTTATTTTTTTTTAACCAAATCTTCTTAAAGGGGCACTAAATGTTCACTGATTTACAGCCTTCATAGTAAAGGATGTGCCACCCAAAACACAGCCAGCCTGCCAGGCTTCGTCTCTTGGTAGAGAAAGAGGATATTGCTATAATTGTTCCTCCCATGAAGTGGACAAGGAACACTAATATTAATCCCATCCTAGGATGTTTTTGGGTGTTCTGGATGCCTTCTTCCCACTTCAGATTTGCTGTTTGATCAGAAAGAGTAACAGGAAACAGAATGTCCTTATAAGGTTTTCACTTAAACCCATATGTTGTAAGCCATTAATTTGTGGGGAGAGAATGAGGGTTTGTAGCAAAAGGAGAGAAGCCTTTTAATCCCTGTTTTTTGGTCACACCACGGTAAGGACCTTGCAAAAATTACAAAAATGCAAGAAAATGAATTTGGGTGTTGAAAAAAACCTGTGAGGCAGAAAAGTGCTTTGCTCATCCCCTTGCCAGGCACAGGGCTTGATTTCCTTTAATGGCTAATGATTAATGTATGACAACAGGATGAATAGCCAATATATCTGAAACATGAGCAACATCATCCGTCAGAATTTCACAGGAAGTCCAATATGGCTTAGAAAGAAAGATAGACTACTTCTGCCCCTGGATCAGAACTGATCCACTCCAATATGAAAGAGAAAAGGAGGGAGCTACAAGGGTTTGAACACAGTCCTTTGTCAGAAATTAGGAGGGAAATGGAACACAAAAATGCATTTTAAAAAACTACTATTAAAAATAAATAAAATTAAATTATTTATAAATTATTAAATAAATTATAATAATTTAAAATTATTATTTAAAAATTTCCTCCTTCAGCACAGGGCACTCAAACTGATATCTGAGTCAATTTGCTAATAGCCTCTGCAGATCCACTATCCAAGAACAACATAAATTTTGTTCTCCACTTAGAGATGAAAGTGTTATCACAGCCTGGTCTTAAGAAAAATTTTCTTATTGCAGGACTGGTCAGAAAAAAAAGTTCGTTACCTATTCCAACTGAAAGCAGCCTCACACTGTGGCAAGAGTTTGTCAGATAAACCACAAGCGTAAAAACAACAGTTCTTAAACACCTGCCTGTGGAACAAAACGAAATATTCCAGGATGTGTCCAAATTCCCAGTGTCAGCTCAGAGCCGTGCTGAAGCACCTGCAGCAGGGCTGTGTGACAGGGCACTGTGGCAGCAGCTCCCTGGCCACAGAGAGCAGGCACAGATACAGACCCTCCCAGGCATCTTCCCTGGGGAAGGCTGCGAGAAGCTGTGAGAAAGAATTCAAACTGTGGCATTCACATTCTCTGGAAAAATCCCTTTGCCCAGCATTTTTCTCCTGGGAAGCTGAGAAACCTCAAAGAAAAAGGAAAATAATTCTTATCTAATTTGCTTCTCCTGTGTTGTGCTCATGTGGAATGTGTTTGGAGATTGTTTTATTCGATTCTGCTGTGAGTTGTTTTCACTCTTTGGCCAATCAGGGCCAAGCTGTGTCGGGACTCTGGAGAGAGTCACCAGTTTTCATTATTATCTTTTTATCCTTCTGTAATTATCCTTTCTGTATTCTTTAGTATAGTTTAGTATAGTATTCTTTAATATAATCTAGTATCATAAAGTAATAAATTAGCATTCTGAGAACATGGAGTCAGATGCATCATTCCTCCCTGCCACGGGGCACTCTGCAAATACAATAAAAACAATTCTTATCTTCACTTGCTGCACCTGTTGCCAGGCAAATGTGGAATGTGTTATGGAGACCTGTTTTCCAAAGGGTGGTGGTGTTTTGGTTGGTTGACAATGAGGTCAAAGCTGTATCAGGCTAGAAGGGGTTACGGGTTTCTTAAGAATATAGTAATAATATAGTGTTGGGGAAGATGAAACAGGAAAGCCTTATAAATATGATTGCCTGGCAAAAGATTTTCAGAATATGGAAAGTGTAAGTGAGATTGAAATGAAAGCAAGCTTTGAGATACCTTAGTTACTGAACAACTGGAAAACAATGGTATGGGGGCTGAAGGTAATCCCCTTTTGATGAAACAATACCCTTTGCTGCAGACAGGTCCAAGGGTCAGAGCAGCCCCTACTAGCTTGGCAGAAGGGGTCCAAAGAGTATTTTTTTAGGGTTTAAAATATAACACAGTATGGTAATATAATGATTCTTATAGGCTGTATGTAAATGCTACAGGATTTGTATCTTGTGTTAGATATGTTAGTAAGAATTAGAATATTCAACACAGAAAAAGATTTATGGTATTGTAATGGGAACCTCTCTCTCTTTTACTCTTTTGCTCGCTCTCATCCTCTTTACCATGCTCTTGCCTTCTTTCTCTTTACGACTCTCTTTACCTCTCTCTCCCTCTTTCAGGCCTGCTCCGAGCCGTGGCTGGCAGCTCCAAGCAGAGCCCCTGCACCCACACCCTTTGCAATAATCTGCAAGTCTCAAGACCAGGCTTCAGAGATCTCTCGTCTCCATCCATCCCGACCGTCCTACCCCCCTTGCTCCTGCAATACAGTATAGCGGGATAAAGCAATGGTTCAGCCTTCTGCATCATGGAGGCATTGCTAATTACACCCATGTTGACAGAGCACCTGTTAGGGAGTGGAAAAGCAGCAGAGCCCTCACCTGCACACTTGGTCCTGGTGGTCAGGGGGGGCCCGGGGGGCCCCGTGCCCCCTTCCCCTGGGCGCGTCAGCAGCACACGGATCTCGTACTCCACGTCGGGGTCCAGGTGCCACAGCTTGTAGTTGGGGGAGTCCACGATGTGGGTCTCTGCCCAGTTGCCCGTGGTGGTCCTGTACTCCACCTCCTTGAGGATGATGGGCCCGTCCCCGATGATGGAGTTGGCGTTGGGTTTGATCCACAGGTACGTGGCTCCCACGGCCAGCAGCTCCGGGGGGGCGATCGGGGTGGGAGGCTCTGGGGGCAGAAACAAATCACAACCAGTCAGAATATGTTGCCCAAATTTCCATTCCAAAACCTTTTGTAACAAAGGCACGTTTTCCCCCTCTCATTTTCCAAATATTACATAAGAATTTAATCTGTTACTGGAAAGAATTGGGCTTGGGTTTTTTGTCCTTAAATTCCAGCCCTCTTGCACTGGGGGTTGTGTTACTGATTGAGAAACACCTCTGAAAATACAAAGCAGCTTTCTGTTTTAAAAGTGCCTTCATAAACCTCATAAACATTTATAAACCTCATCATCAGGTTTATACTTGCTCCCTCTTTTAAGCATGTGAACAACAGCACTCAACATCTTGGAAAGTGAGGGAAAGAAATCCTAAGTAAAGACAACTGAGTGCCCTTAGCACAAACCATGAATCAAAGGGCTCCAGCACAGCCCTTTCTCTGTCCTGGCACAGCAGAATATCCCAGTCACTGATCGAGGTGCTTTGGTTCAACCAAATTCTAATGCTTAATATGACACAATTAGCAACAAGAGGAAAACTCAAATCACTTTTTCATTTTCTGATCTTAACCCCCCAAAACTAGAGAAAAATAACAGCATATATATTCTAATCAAAGCACTGGCTGAGACAATATTAGCAAATTTAAACAGCAGTGATCTTCCCATGCCCAGCAGCCAGGAAGGTGTTGGAACGGGCTCTGAGTGGGGCTCTTAGTGGCTCAGAATAAAGAAAACTCCAAGGCAATAGTGAATCAACACCTCCTATGGTGTTTGATTGCAAAGTTTGCTCAACTTCATGGGAAAAGGTACTCAAGAAAGTCTGCATGACACCTGAGGAGTGCCTGGATGTTTGAGAAGCAGTATAAGGAGGCAGGAACCAGCTACTGAGTACCACCTCTGTGAGAAAAAGCAAAGTGAGCTGATAAAAGACATCTCAGCAGCTCCCTTTGATGGAAGCTACAAAAAAAAAAAAATCTACAGAGCTCTGGCTGCCTGCCTGATTTTTATTATTCTTTTTTCCCCTCTCTGTCAGTGTAAATAACACTTGCATTCTGGAAACCACATGAATAGCATACACCTTGTGGTTTTGAAAACCTGAGCTGAACTCTGCAAGATTATCAGCACTTTGCTGAATCTTGCCTAGCCTTCCCTCTACCACACTATAATATAGTTTTCCCTCAGCCCAGAGGACACAAACTCTGTTCTCTTGTGAAAATCAGGTGACAAAAAAAAAAGAATATTTTTATCAAGAGGGGCTTAAAACGCTGGCACAGGGTGCCCAGAGCAGCTGTGACTGCTCCATCCCTGGAAGTGTCCAAGGCCAGGTTGAACACTGGGTCTTGGAGCAACCTGGGATACTGGAAGGTGTCCCTGCCCATGGCAGGGATGGAACAGGTGAGCTTTAAGGTCCCTTCCAACCCAAACCACCCTGTGATCTGTCTCTGAAAAAGAAACAAATAAATGTTACAACATAAGAAATTTGGAGTTCAATGGGAATCATTCTAAACCCCTCTCTCCTGAAGGTGATTCCTCAAAGAACTCAAAGAACTAGAAGAATCCCAGACCCAAGGAAAAGAGGAAGGAAAGATTTTGAGTACCACATGATGGGAGGAAGATTGGATTTTCCCCTCAGGATAATTCTAGCAGGTTAAGATCTGCTCAGTGAAGAAAAAGAAACTGTTGTAGAAAAGGATCAACTGAAATTATGCTTGATTTCATTTCTTTTAACTGTTTACAACAAATCATTCTATCTCCTTGAGACTGACTGCAGGAGTTTTGTGTTGTAACTCTGGAGAAAAAACAAACTGAATTGTAATTGCAGCAGGTAGCCAACATGAAAAAAATCAGTGATACCAGATATGTTTTCTGTAGAATATCTGTTTCTGCTTTAATTCTGCACTATTCCATAACTCCTGCCAGAATCTTTTTCTGATATGAAATGCCAGGCTGATTATGTTTTGACTTACAAAGTTATTTCTCCAGGAAAATTGTTTTCAAGAAACATGAGTGGATACATTTTCATTAAAAATCAAATTAATATAGATCACAAGCAGTTTATTTCTTGTTTCTTGGTGCAAGGCAATTAAAAGAGAGATTTGGTTATTTTTATTCCCAATGCAAAAACTACATCTTACAAGTCACATCATAGCTGAACACAAGGCAAATGAAATATTAAACTCCATTCTCCTGGGCTGCAGACTTCAATAGCAACATGAGACAGGTTACTTTGGGATTTGATGGCAACTTAGAAGAGATTTATGGGACCGAGCTTAATTAATAGAACAGTTTATCCTACTAGACAGACATGAAGCGAGTTTAGTAACCACTGTGGCCAAACAGATTTAAATTACAATGTCACCCAGCACGCCCATCTTCCTTACTTTTGTCCCAGTCCAAATCATCCCAAAAAAAAAAAAAAGTGATGCTGGTTTCCCTTCTTTCTCCCATTTATTTTTCCCTTGTTCTACCACTGAAAAAACAGGTACTGTAAAATGTAATAGAATTAGGAATTTAAACTGTTGCTCCTGCTTTCTGAATTTAAGGAACTAAGATAAGCAGCTGTTCCTGTAGTTTTTAGAGAATCAGTCCCACCTCACTGAAAATAATTAATTATTTCCTACTAGCACCAACTGGAGCAAAATCTTTAACTTTTTTAATATCACTCTGTGCCAAATTACTGCAAGCACTCTAAACAAGTTCCCCATTATTTAGCAAAACTGGCACATAAATAAGAACTTTTTTTTCTCTGTTACAAAACCCACTTGCCAGTTACAGATGAGCAGCCTGACGTTATGAGCTCACTATTTTAATTAAAATCTCTGTTTGACCCTGATTAAGCAAACATGGTGACAGATTGGCCTTGTACACATGTAATTGTGAACAGCCATATTTTAAGGCCCATTTCATCCCAACACTATTTTATATCACAAGCTTTGCCTGGCCTGGTGCTCCCTTTCAGACACTCTCCCACCTCCTCCAGACAGAGAGGAGGAAACCAAAGGCTCCCCCAACAAGCAGCACATCTGGAACTGGATTGCTGTCCCTGGGATATCCAGCTGAACCACAGACTTGGGAATGACATGGAAAAATGTGTTTAAGGGTGCTCACTTTAAAAAAAAAAATGTAGTTCAGACTCCAAACAAAAACCAAAATTTTTGACCATGGGTATATTTTACTGAATCTAAAACCAGGCCCAGTTGTGCAGACACAAAGGGAACTGGGGTGTGCCTTTCTCCTCCTGTTAGAACAGAAAACTCAGCTCCTGTCTGCAGCTCAAAAGGCTGAACACTGTTAGAGATTGAAAATTACATGAATTCTAGTAATGCAAAGAGTGTGAGAAAACAAAATTAACATGAAGGACCAGAATAGAACAAACAGAATCACAGAGGATCTCAATCCCCACAAGGATCAAGTCCAAATCCCTGTTCCTTGCAGGACCACCTAAAATTCCATCATCCCTAGTGACAGGACAAGGGGCGATTGCTTTAAACTGACAGAGGACAGGGATAGATTGGTTATTAAAAATTCCTCCCTGTGATGAAGAGGGAGGCACAGGGTGCCCAGAGCAGCTGTGGCTGCCCCTGGAAGTGCCCAAGGCCAGGCTGGATGGGTCCCTGGGACAGTGGAAGGTGTCCCTGCCATGGCAGGGGTTGGAATGAGATGAATTTTAAGGTCCCTTCCAACCCAAACCATTCATGGATTCTACAGTGACAAAGAGCATCACCCAGACACTTCCTCAACTCTTACACTCTTAGTACTGTTAACACACTTCTTTCCAACTGTTGTGAAAATCAAAACTATTTTACTCTTTGCCAAATATTCCTGAGTGTTTCTACTCTACTGCTGGAATATTTCTCTACTTGGCTTTCTAAGCAAGGCAATTCTAAGCAATTTTTATATGATGGAAGAATAAGTGGCTCTATGAATCCTTAAGATGCCACTGGGAAGACTGAAAAACTAGAGAACAATCCTCAACAACTGTTACCAATTTCTCCTGTGAAATAATCCATAAAGAAAGACATTACAGAAAATGCAATCTTAAAACAGATGGATACACCTCCTAAACAATGAATTTTATAAGATTTTTTTTTAAATTTCTCCCTTTTTCATAACAAAATCATCTGATAAACTGTACAGATAAGCTGACCATAAACTCTCATTGGCATGGGATGGGCTGTGGCTGGTTTTAGACAAAAAGAACCCTTAATGTCACAAAAAAGAACCCTTAATGTCACAAAACTCTGCTGTATCACCAAGTGCAGCAATTCCATGTTTTGTTTTCTCACATGCACAGGACCGAGCACAGGTTCTAAAAATAAGATCAGAAGAAATGCAGAGGTTGTTATTCTTTTTGGGTTGAAAAGGTGAAGATGGGACCTGCTGCACAAAGACCTTTCCCTGACAAGCAGGATTTGTGTTTTCCAACATGATCCTGATCATGCTGCTACTCATGGGAATTATAAAAGCTTTTCTCACCAAGTCCTAAATGAGCAGCTGTGGACTGTGCTTGTCAAACTGATCAGGATGGGACTGAAAGGCAAGGAAACCGAATTTTAAGCTTCTCAAAATTCTTTTAAGCAGAAAACACAGAATAAAAAGTGTCTATACAGTTTTCTACACAACAGCCAGACTGTCTGAGCAGCATCCATGGGCACATTTTCTAGTTTTATACAATAACAATGAATGTTCAGAGCTCTGAATGTCAATATTTATACTGGCATTGCTTTTTTCCACACTTCCTACCACTGTCATAAATACAGCAGGTAAATTTAGTTTTCTAGTGATGGTCCAAACTTTCCATTTGTTACACAAAAGAAAAAAGGCATCTGGATTTTACAATATTTAGCCTGAGAAGATTTCAGTGTGCTGACACTGCATTAATAGATCTTGTCTAAGAGAGACATTCAGATGTGTCTCTCAGTACTGTAACAGGCTGACAGCAGTGGCACGTGTCAAGTGCTATAGGAGTATGCCAGCAGCAGCAATAAATTATTCAGTAATTCACCTGGACAGGTAAAATTGCACCAGGGAATGATATGGTCTGTCTGAGCCCCTGGAAAAGTGCCCAGAACCAATTCTGAAATCAACAATTCTGAGTATTTAATTAAAGCAAAAAATCCAGAAAAGTGAGAGAAGAGGCAGATTTAGGATTCCTACAGCCAAGGGGCAATGGTTCCATAGGTTTATAAATTTTAGAGGTGCAAAGTATTTACTCTTTGGTTTTGCACTCAAACCACCCATTGTGAACAGAGCATTCCCAGCAGGCAAACATCACCTTACACCTCTTCTCTGTGAGCATTCCTGTACTGTGGGATGGAGCTCTGTTCTTTGGATCATGTGGCAAACTCCATGTCACTTCTCCCATCTGGTGTTTCTTCCCAACACAGGGTTTACTAACACAGCAATAAGTGACTTTAGTACTCTGTGATATAAAATACTCATTTGCCACAATAATGTGTTTTTTCCCTTTTGCTCTTCCCTCAAGAGCTGCTGCTTCTGTCTACAGGGGACTCACCACACATTTAATGTATAAAAGGCTAAGGAGAAAGCAAAAATGAGCCAGAAAATGTGAAAGAATTGAGCCAAGTGGTCAGAGAATCAGCACAACAGCAATGAAAGCAAGAGATGAGCAGAACCCAGGGCTCAGCAATCAATAACACCAAAGAAAGCAAGAGACACAGTATTTGGCAGGATGCTTGTCTGCTATCATCCCCTCAAAACCCCAAACTCAAGAACTACAGGCTATTCCCTCAGCATCTCCCAACAGCACAGGTGCAGTACACGGATATGAAGGGAGAACTTGATCCATCAGCCTGATGAAAACAGAGAAAACATTCTCTCTGTATTGTCCCCTAAAGAAGAGGAGGAAATGCCCCTTGGTGACTCGGACATGTGCTCTAAACTAAGCAACTGGGCTGTCAAGGATTAAAGAGAACACAGCAACCTTTACAGGAGCTACTGACTGTAAAGCAGGAGAAAACCTCTTAACCCTTTCCTGAAAGCACTGCAGTCTCCAGCCAAGGCAGCTGGAACAAATCCTGGTTGAAGAAGGTTCATCTGTATCACTGTCATCTTATCAAACATTCACAGAGTCACCCTGAGTGCACAAGGAGCTGGTGCAGACCCAGTGCCTCCTGCCAGCCCTTCCAATGGTGTGAGAGGCTAAAGGAGGGGGGCACCAGACCCCAAGTGGGAATTACAGCAGCGTGCTAATTCATTAGCATTTCACACCATTTGTGCCTCAGAAGCTTAGCCTGAATCCCACCAGAGCCTCAGAGGATGCTTTCATTCTCTAATAAAGAAAATAGCATCGGATTAGTTGAACAGTATCTCATTTCCCAGTGTAAATTAAGTGAATTAGGTGGAAGAGTCTGTGCTCTAATTGTAAAGCTTATTACAAGAACTCACATAGATTAGACCTGAATGCCTCTCTTTGAGTCATCATTTGCACTGTAACAGAGTTAAAAAGGTGGCTATAGACTCTCACTATTGATGTGTAGGAACCTCCAGTTTTGCAGCAAAGCACATTCCCTAGCCTTGTGCAGTGTGAGAGCCAGCAGACAGCACTTCCATGGATGGGAGTGCTGCCCTCCACAGTGCTCAGGCAGGCTCTGGAGGCAATCTTCAGGAATAAAAAGCTCCTCAGGGCTGGAATCATGGGCAATTAACTCCCAGTTTTAAAGCACATGTAATTTTCTGAGTGTCAACTGCCAAATAGCTACAAAAACATATCATGGAGAAAAGCAGTGCTGTTCTTCTTGTTGGTTCTGGGATGTCACTCTCTTCACAGGGATCTTTCATGGACCATGAGAGGCCCAACACAAGGACTTTTGGCCATCCAGGAGCTGATTCCAATTAGCTTGACTTTCACTATGTAGCTTCTCCATGCTCCAGCCTGCACTAATTATCTCAGGTTCCCTTAATTGTCAATGGAGAGAACGGACTCCCCTTAAGGCACATATCTAAGACAGATAAAATTAATTGCTCCCTGATCCCCCCATCTTTTCACTGATGTTAAAATAGAGTGGAGATGCATTTTACCTCCTTACTCTTTATTTTCTCAGCTCCTGGCCCTCATTGTGAAACACAGAGAGGTGCTGGATCAGTCTGTTAAGGGGAAAGCCAAGAAATAATACTGAGCACCTCTAAGCGCCTTGAATTCCCTCTGAAAGCCCTCACTCAGGGCAGAACTCAGGTGCTGCAGTCTAAACCCATCACATGAAGATAAATGATGATGCCTTTCTCTAGGAAAGGTGAGCACAACTCAGTTTCATTTTCTCCATGCAGTCAGAGCATGCACTGGTGACAGTGATGCTCTTTGATTTAATCATTCAATGCTCAAAGTGCCTGCTGGGGAAAGGATTTCATTGTCTTACTAAGACTGTTCTGAGAATGGAGCATCTTCGTCCCATCTGCTGAGATTGTGTCACACACAGAAAAATGGTTCAGGTTTCATTTGACCAAAATACCAGTAAAAATAAAGAGACCATGACTTTCTCTGTGCAGCATCTAACTGCTCCATTTTGCTCCACAAGGAGCGTGCTTGAACCAAGTCCTGCTCTCCAGACTTATCTTTGATGTATTTTCCTTACATAACAATTAGTAATTTTTAATTTTTGTTGCTTCCCTCATTTCTTGGAGTTGATGACATCATCAGCTAAGCGTGGACTAAGGTTTCAGATTAATCTGGAAATGACCCATTAAAAAATACAAGTTAGGCTTTAACATAAGAATATATCTGAATACAGTAATTAGAAAAGTATGAGAACTAAGCATCATCTCTCCTGTTAACAAGAGAGATGAAAGTACAGGAGCTTTGCAGAAACTCTGGTCAAAACACTGATTCCTCCACTAGAAATTGCTGAACCTGCACCAACAATGATTCAAGCTGCAGGTTACTCGTGAACCTGTGTCTGAATTCTCTCTCCCTCAGGTGAGGAATCCCTGGGTGCTACAATCTCTGCTGATTTCCAGTTCACTCTGCTGCCTTTAACAGCCACTTCTCCATCACTACAGTCTGAAAAAACAGCCTATGAGGTGCTGCTCGTCCAAGTCTGTACAATTATATGGAAATCTGCATGCACATCCTGCCAGAACCAAGGGTCTCTCCACCAGTCACTGCTCAGGGCCACCTTCAGCTCTCCCTCATGTTTCTAATCCCAGGGCCCATCTGAGCTCATCCATCACATGTTATTAAGTCTATTTCTGCTTTCTGCATGAACAAGCTGCTAATATCCCACAGGGACTGAAAAACGTAATCTTAACAAGCACCAAAAAAAAGTAGAAAGGCGTTAATAAACACGTAAACCGAGAAACATGTAATTTCAGGTCAGCTCAAGTTCAGGCAGCTTCAGCAGTTGCTATGCTACCAGCTGATGGTGGTGGGAAAGGACAGAGGCAAAAGGATTTTATAGCTCTGTCTAGAGTGGATATTTAGCAACTTCTGCTTTCTGGCACATCCCTGTCTGCAGAAAGAAGGATCATTAGTCTCTAAGCTGCTGAAATGGCAAGTGATTGGAGGTATTGACCACCAGGAAGCAGCATGGAATGGTTTGCCTGGATTGATTAAGGAGCTTAATCCATAGCAACCTGCTAGGTTTGCAGGAAAAGCCTGAGGCAGGATGCTTCACTTCATTTGAGGCAAAGCAGGGCAGTAAAAATCCCTTTGTCCTTTACATCCCTGGGGTGTGCAGGACTGATGGGGAGCAGTCAGAAAACTGAGGAACCAGCCAGGCTGGAGTTAAACAGGAGAGAGTAGCATGGCAGTGAGTCACAGGCTCAATCACGTCCCCAGCCACTGACACTGATCCCCCCACTCTCAGCCACGACCTGTACCCAGAGCTGGGTCCACTCAGGGGACTTCCAGGCTCTGCTCACACTCGATCCACACAAAACCCTGGTGAAACAATTAGGAATATATTGTTTTATAACTGGAAATAATGATTAATGGATGGCTGCAGGGCCAGAGACTGAATGCAGACTTGTGTTCCAGCCTACAAAGTTTATGACCTCCTACAAAGAAGTGTGTGCCAGGCCTCACATACAAATTTAGGGTTTTTCAGTCCATAAAGAAAAATGTTCTCACTTAAGCACTTGTTTTCCTGTGACAGATCTGTGAAAAACACGGATCATATTTGACCACGAGGAGGCAAGTCAAATTTAACACAAAGAAAGCCGAGGCTGGAATAGTAGATAACAAATGTGCCATCAGGCATCTCAGGGGGGCACCCCCCAGGAACTTTCCAGCTTTTTCAGCTCTATATCCTGAAGCAGCAGCTGGCAAACCATCCAGGCAACCAAACTTCAGAGTGGGTGGTCACCTGAGTGCAGGTTTGCTGGGTGTCAGCCTGAGCAGGAGCACAGCTGGGAGCTCAGTGTGAACCTGGCTGAAGCAGACATGACTCATTTCCAAGGTACTTGGCCGAGTGCTCATTTTGGGCAGTCATTCCTCCTGCCTTAACTGACTGAAATTACAGACCTGGGAACATTAACAGCCCAAGGGAAGAGCAGGATTTGCTGTTATCACAGCTATGCTTCATTCAAATTTAAAAGTTTTCTCACTTTACTCCTTTCTCTGGGGTAAGAGCAGATGGGCACCCCAGGAAGCCTGAAGAAACTACTTGAATAACTGGATATCAGGGATATTGAAATGTTCCTCGTGCAGGTTCCAAAACATTCCCAGAAATACCAACTACAGAAATTGTCCTATGGTTTACACCTAAGGTAGCACATTTCACCCCAGAAATGCAAGATGAAGGTTAATAATCCTTCCTTTTATTGACAACAAAGTGTGAAAAAGAGCCAGGTCCACTACCAATAACTGTTCTGCTGCCACAAAAGCCATGCTGCTTACACAGCTGCATAAGTAACCTATGGATCTATTACAAAGCCTACATGGCAAAAATCTTTGCTTGTGGTGGCAAAAATAATCCTGGTCCAGGTAGTTAAACACCAGGAAGAACAACTCCAAGTTCCATGGCAATTTCCAGAGCATAAAGGGATCCCTTCCACCTCTAAGGCATGAAGCAGCATCTCCAGTGTACAGCACACTCAAGAGAAATCCTGCCCGCTACACAGATGTGCTCCCAAAAGGAATGTTTGCAGTTAGGCTGAGGTACTTCAACTTTTTATTTCCCCAACGGAAGGAACAAACATTCTGCTTCTGAATGAAAGTGCAAAAACACCTCAGAATTGATCCTATTAATCCTGAAGACTTAGAGGCCACCAGAGATCCAGGATTCTGGATGTTCCAGTTTTACGTCTTTTTATAAGACTGCCAATATTTCCAATAATATCTGCAGTCAGTTAATTAACTCTTTATTCTTTCTTATTTGCTGCTGTCTCTACCCTGAGACAGTTAATAAAAACAAGATCTCCTACCACCAGACAAAGGGCTTGAAAGAGATGCACTATGGCTGATGGAGTTAAAATTGCAGAACTGAAGTGACTTTTAATGGGTCTTCATTTCAAAACCAGTGTTCATTCAGCTTTGGGTCCTGCACAGCCTGGATCCTCCTGCATTTGGGGTTATGTAGGAAAAATCTGTCCATCTAGAGGGGAAGCTGTGTTTCATTCCCGTAATATCAAATTTTATCCAGATCAACCAAGGCCTCGAGTCAGGTTCCTTCAAATAAAAATCCTATTACAAAATGTATGTTCCAAAAGTAGAAATTATAGGTTCAAATGCTTTTTCAAGGAGCTGTAAGACAAATATTTACTGTGCCACAAATCTTCCTAAAGCAGAGTCTGCAGATGTCCAGGCAATATCTGAATATATGACTAATCAGTGCTGGTGCTTTCTTCACTGGAGCACTTCCCTGTGCAGAGCTTTCTGCTCACAGTATATTATCACTCCCCCAATCAATGCAAATTGAACCTGGGCTTTCCTGAGAAGGTCCAGATTCAATTTGGATGTACTGATTTAATCATCTGAGAGTTCCTTACATAGTCTGGTCCCCTACAGGCATACACTGACTAAATTCCTGAGATTCTGCATATGCTGCAAAAGCTAAAAACACAGGAGAAAATCTACTGGGACACAAGGGAAACTTTTTAAAAAATATTAATCATAGCAGTAGAAAGATCATACTGACTGGTCACCCCTTCAGGATGATACACACTGGTGCACAAGATTTGATATACAACCTACCAATTCCCAGATCTGTTTTCCCCAAGGATGGCTCCCAAACAAGTCAAGGTTCATCAAGGAACAGCAGCTCACCCAGGTTCTCTGGGTGAAATGAGGACAGCAGATTACCTAAGCATAAGGCCAAGCCTTATGCTGCACTTCACTGGTGCAAAGTGGGATTTAAGGTCACTTCTGACTGAGAAAAATGGATGGTATGTGTTTATGTATGGACAGACCTGCAGAACTTGCATTTCTGTGATGTTCTGGTGCCAAGCACTCTAGAAAGTCTCTGCACCAGTTTGTAACAGCCCACGTGGGCAGGCAGAGCAGAAAGCAGCAGAGATGGGTGTCAGCCAGCAGGACAGGCTGCAGCCTTCCTGCATCAC
The DNA here is from genome assembly GCF_036417665.1 of Passer domesticus. Lineage (NCBI taxonomy): Eukaryota > Metazoa > Chordata > Aves > Passeriformes > Passeridae > Passer > Passer domesticus. The sequence continues at coordinate 4,073,247 of NC_087489.1, read as the reverse complement.
CAGCCTGTTACCAAGGACTTTGTAGTCATAACAACAAAATTGAGAGATGCCAATTACCATAACACTGAGCACATAATTAGCAGCAGCCTGAACAACTTGTCATCCAGCAAAACTGAAGAATCAGCAGCAAAAATGCAAAGTGACCAATACAGGAGTAGGAACAAGAAGTTTTCTTCCTGCACTAGAGTGTCAAAACATTATTTAGAAAATTATTTTTTCTCCTTTGTAAGGGATGCCTATCACTTGGCACAAGGACTGTATGTGTTCACTCACTATGTTTGATTATATTACTCTGTGACTTTAAGCATTGATGGATAAGGAAATACAGGAAGGAAATGCCAACAATTTTGAAATCTTTGTTTACAGTTCTAGAGCTGTACCTTTCACATTGAAGCAAAATATCAAAAGTTGATTATGTGTTTGTTACACACATAAAATGGAGCTAAAACACATAAGGGTTTATTTTCCCATTACTTTGTACACGTGGAATTCCTGTTGATGCAGAGAAAAGCAAATTTTAAGCAGAGGAGCCACTGTATCAGCTGTCACTTCTACCACCAGGAACGCCTGCTAGTGATTTCATCACCATGTAATTATCAAGCAAGGGGTCAAAATTTACCCTTCATCCTGTCAGTAATTCCTGTCAGGTACCTGGGAAAACATTCAATCCCTAAACAATCCACACCAAAGAGGATTGCAGATTTTCATTGCATCACAGCACCTGGGGGAAGAACAGCAACACAAACACCTCAAAGGGTCTTGTGCAACTGTCTGAAAGGACCTGACCCGAATAAGCACAGTGAAGTATTCAGTTTTCCATTTTTATTCTATTTCCTGTCTTTACAAGCAGAAACCTCCATTGTCCAAATAAGCTCCAGTTAATACCTGATGAAATCTTTGTTCAATGCCACAGAAAACCATTTTTTGCTCCAACTTGTAAATTTACATTCCCTGCATGGGTCTCAAGTACAAAACTCCAGAAGTGAATTAATTACTAGACATAATCATCACTTTCAGAGGAACAATAAATACTGTAGGTCAAATCTTGCCCAAAATACTTGCACCAAAGAATTCTGCTGCTTGTAAGGCTACTTAAAATAAACTCTTTTTCTTCAAGCCAAATTCTTCATGCTAGACTCAGAGCTAGACTCTTTCCAAGGTGTCCTTAAGAACAGTAGAACATCTCTGGAGTTAAGAACAGGCAGACATAGGTTATGGTGCAGTGCTTGCCTTTAATGAATAGCTTGTTAGCTATTCACCAGCTTAGCTCCTTGTTGATTCACTTAATTATTTAAAAATACAATGATTATTTGGCTCAGTGCCCAATTCTTCTCTAGTTTATGCTGGTACAAGTCCAAAATAAATGGAGTTACCACTGTGATGCAAATAAGCCAAGTTTCTGCTCTTTTGGTCCTCAGTAATCGGAAATGTTGATGATTCCTTATCCTTCACAGGCAAGCTGATAAGAACCAGCACCACAGGAAACTACTTTCTCACAGAATCTGCTCTGTGCCTGCTCTGAACCATTTGTTGCTTATTAGGACCCTGGCACAGCTCCATAGTCCAATGAACATGATTAAAAATGACTTGATGAATGTAGTTCATTGAACAGGTGGCTGTAGCCAGGCTGGAAGGAAGAGCACTCCATGCTAGGTGGAAATACTTAATGTTTTCTAAAATTGTTTAAACAACAATAAGTCCATGGATCCGAGCACAGACAATTTCCAGGAGTCCTAATTCCATTAACTGATAGCTGCCAAAAACTCTGCGAGGATCAGGGACAAAATGTGGGGGTGAGGGAAGAAAAACCTCTGCATGGCTGTCTGTGCCTTCCACCACAACTGGAATATTTCACCAGGTCCCAGGGTATCAGGAAATAAGAGATGATGGAAAAGTCAAGAAAGGAACTGCTCAGCCAGCACAGGAGCTGCGAGGTGAGAGAGTGAAACCTTGCTTCCAAGTCTGGTTCAAATCCCTCCCAAACCCAGGGAAGAGCAGAGCCAGCAGCTCACACACAACACAGGCAGTGCCAGCTGGGTAAAAGTGACTGGAGACAAATGGAATTGTTGTGGAGCTCATCAGTCTGCCAGGCACACCCTGGTGAGACCCAGAGCTGGCCTCTCTGGGGCAGAGAGGGATTAATAGGGGTTTTAATCGAGTTGTCTGCTGATGGTTTGTGATAAGATTACAAAAACCCCTGATTTTTAGAAGTGTGCAGTAATTTCATAGAAGGCAAGAACTGAACTAAACCCATCTGGGCCCTCTGAGCATGGTTGGTTCATGCACAGGTATTCCACTCCCTGAGCAGAGCATTACAGGATTTCATTTCCAGCAGAGTTTAAGTGATGGAATAACCAGAAAAGGGGGCACTGGGAGTAATGGAACAGACACAGAACCAGCCCAAAACTGTAACAAACCCCTCTGAGAGCTGAAACTTGATTACAAGTGCTCTTGATTATTAAAAGCGAGACAAAAACAAACAGGGGAAACAAATCTGCTTCTTTCATCTAACAAAATACATTTCAACATTTTTTCCAGGGAAAAGCATCAGCTCTTGAATACTTTATATTATACATACGCCTTCAACTCTGCTGCTGATCTTGACAGCTGCACTTTAATTTATTTGCACGACTCTTATTGGAAGTTGAGTAAAATATGGAATACAGTGAGTCCACACAGTGATTTAGAGCTATTACATCCACATCTGTCACCAGCTGCCAGGCTGAACACGATCTGCCACGCCACTGGCAGGCATTCCCTTCATTGGCAATAAAATCTGGGGCTATATTTCTTTGAGATCTACCAATATTCACTGCATAAAAGCAAGCTGCCCTGAAACATGGGCAGTAAAACTGAGATGAATTCACACAGAATCTCCAAGCTTCAGCTGCAAAGAAAACAGTGGTCCACTTATCCTGATGTTATTGGAAATGCCTGGACTTTATCTAGGAATGTAAATCACCTCTTTGTATAAATTAAAAGATCTTCCCAATGACACAAAGCCAGGTTATAACCTAGAACACAGAGGATATATGTCACAGGGAGAAAGAAGCGCTTCACATACACCCTTTTTTCTTTTTATAGGGTTCTTAGGAGCTCATTTGGAATTTACTGTGCATGTAAATGCCAAATGAATTTCAAGTGCTGCATTACTGCCAATCCATTACACCAAGCCCTGCAATTTTAACTTACAGCTCCTAACTGCCTGTGGCACCAGGTCTGGATTCCAGTTCTTTCATTCAGATAATCTTGTGGATCTGTGGAAATCACTTTGTTAACATTTCATCACACCTCCCAAATCAGGGGTGCTTGTGCTGGAACATTGTCCAAGGTTTTGTAAAGGAAACACAAACACAAGAGAGGATATGAGTGAGCTCTGTCCCACAACAAAGGGTTTCAGTACTAAAATTACTTTTACAGACAGTTATTAAATTTAACCATGACTTTAAGGTCCTTATTTATGAGGCATTACCACACCAAAAAAAAAAAAGAGGATACTGCTGCCTCTTCCATCTTTTTCATTGAAATGACAATTCCAGAGGGTGACCAGGGACAACAGGAAGGTCAGCAGGCAATGTCTCCTGCCACCCCTGCTGCAGAGAGAAGTGTTTGTTTTGCATCAGGAAAGAAGACTTGGGCTTGTTCAGGGTCCTGGACAGAAGAGTGGTCCAGGAGAACTGCTGGATTTCCAAGGAGCACCTTGTCAAAGCTCAGTGTTCCCTGCTAAGCTGCTTGTTGAGCTCTTACCACAGAGAACAGAATTACTGGAACTGGTTGCAGGGCTGTGCAGAGCACACTCAGCTCACAGTGACACACACACAGCTCCAAAGTTCATGTGCACAACAGCAGCCTGGAACAGGCTCAGGACTGGGGAAATACTGTCCTTGTAAAGCCAGAATGGGGTCAAAGCAGGTGTAAGGAGTTGCTGGCAGCTACACAGACTGTCAATTTTGTGCTTGCAGCATACTGAAGATTTCATCAGAAAACCAATATTTTCCTAAAGGTTTTGTGTATGTGTTCATCAGAGCTGCTGCTATAATTTACATTTATGTTTGAGCCTGTTTTCACTGCAGGCATAAACAAGGTTTGGTTTTTAAAGATCTGGACCTTTAAAGATCTACCTGTAGCACCTGCCAAAAAGAATTCTCAACAACTAAGAGCAGGTCCCCAGCTGCCTGAAAAAAAACCCATTAAGATAAAAAACAAAACAGAAACATGCCAAACAAAAAACTCTTTGCATTATTCAACACAAGGAAGCAAAATACATTAAAGAATTAAAACTAGGCCGTGGTGCAGTTTATGTTACCAACATAAGGTACAGACAGGCTTTTGCTGAGCTTTGATTGTGTGAAGACAGCAGGAAGATAACAGCAAGCAGCACACACTCTGCTCCTGTGGCACAATCCCACAGGTACCCCCAGCTGTGCCTGCATTTGGTGGCCAGAATAGAATCCACAAATTAGCATCCACAATTAGCTAACTTGACCCACATGGCCCTTTTCAAGTATCTTTTAAGTGGCTTTTTACTTGAATTGGGTGTTACAAACCCCTCCATTTCTTTGACTCATTAAGTTCAATCTCCTTCACATGTTTAGCACCAGCAGTATCTGCCTCTCCAATCAGCAGGATCCCTCAAGGGAGCCAAGGTAGCCACAGGCACACCAAAGTGCAGATTTTAGAAGTTTCATCTGACAAAATTAATTACTCAGTTGCATTATTTTGCCTCTGAATTGCATCCAATTCCTATCCACAAAAATCACAGCACAGATTTAGATTCTAAGTCTGTGAATCAACATTTTCTAAAGGAGTTGTAGCATTCAGACATCAAAAGACCTCAAGTTGTATTGTTCAGACATCAAAAGTGATAACAATCAAGACACACTTCACCCTTTCTTAGGACAACAAATTCCTGCAGGTGAGCTGAGGTAGGGCAGCAGCACCAATTTGTCTCTGAGCAGCCTGTCTTGTGTTCAATTTCACTGGAATTAAGAGAGAATTATTTTTTTTGCTTAAGCTGATGTCACATTGGGACGTATTTCTTCATGGCTCAGTTGAAATGCGTGGATGTTAAACTCAGTTGTGTTTGCAGACAAGGTTTTTCAATGAGAAGTGATTTATGTGGATGATAGCAGCACATGCATCTCACAATTAGATGTGAAATAAATCTAAAGGCATTGTATTCTTACACAAAACCCAACAAAAACGCTCAGTACCTACTGGGATACACAAGACAGATGATGGACTAGAACCTGGTTGGCATAAGAGATTTGATAGACAAAATGGCTTAGCAAGAGCAAACAGAACTTTGAGGATTAAATCAAGATTGCAAGAAGCTTCAATCAGACTGACTTGCCAGAGAAAGAAAATTACATCAGACTTCTGCAAGCAAGAGATGTTTAAAATGCAGAAGTTTGTTTATGTGACCATTAACCCAATCATTGTAGTAAAACTTTACTAACCTTCCTAAAATAAAATATAAGCATTTGTTCTTCACAATAAATTGGGATTCTTTGATTCTTTTCTCACAAGTCCCTGTCTCTCTTCATGTCTGATAAGTACCTGCCCATGAGAAGTCAGTTTGCAGTTGTGGGATTTTTGTGTTCTTGGTTAAAAAACACCCCTCAGGATGCCACTGTAACATATTCAGTAGAATTAACTGCAGCCTGGTGTAACAGAGGAGGCTCAAACACTCAAACTAGCACTTAGATATCACAACTCTCCCATACAGGGCCAATTTCATGGCAAACTTCACAGTTCCTCTCTGCAGGAGAGGGACAATCTTGATGAGCACCATACAAGCAAACTGCTGAATGCAGTCCTGGTCCCTCCAACGTGGCCCAGGTGTAATCTGACACAAAAAGCACTGCAGAGCTGCAGCAGGGTTCAGAGTGGGAAAAATATCTTCTCTTTACCTCTGTCCCAAGATTATCTCTTTGATGGGATTTACTGCTCTTGGTTCATTTGTTGGGAATAGCAGTGAAAAATGGGACCGTGGCTCACTTCTGGTGGTTCAAATGACAAGCCACCCATGGAGCAGGTAAGATCTGCAAACTGAATATGGAACACACTTAACAAACCCTTCTTTTTCCACCACCAGAACTGGTTGATTGTCATTATAGGACACAAAACAACACGATCTGGACTCGGCTGCTCTTTTTAAGGTAAAAAGGGCAGTTTATTTTCTAACTCTCACATTTATAGATTTCTAAAAGTGACAGTGGATTGAAGGGTGAAAGTGCCACCTCTCCAATGACACTGGACAAACCAAGAGTCTATTAAATTTTTCTTCCTCTATAAAAGAATGCAAAACAATAAGTTATTTACATAAGTGTGTGAGAAAGTTCCTTACAAGAAAGTAAAAATCAGACGGCTTAGAAAAACTTAAAAAATCAGGGTGACATGATAACACAAACTTGCTTCCAGTGACAGATTCTATGATGTGCTTCAGCCTAAAAAGGCACAGGTGGTAGGATCTATATTTTGCTGTTCCTCCTTACCTGGTCTTTAGAGTGTCTCATTAATCCATGTCAGCATGTCCAACCCACAGTCAAATGGATCCAGCCTTGCTAAATGATTCATTCCACCTCTATTAAATACATGATTCCATTTTCTTTTTTCCTACAAGGTTCTCAGAAGGGACAGGGAGTCATTCCTGGGGCCATAGGAATTGTTCTGCCCCTCTTCCCAAAGGATTGTGTGCTGCCCTCTGCCCAGTCACTTCACAGCTAGGGACAAATGGCCAGAGCTTAGGCTTTACTGGTCACAAACACAGCCATTCACCCATCTTAAATTATGCTAAATGTGCTCACCACACAAGAGACTTCCAAATACAGCCAAGGAAGAGCTGGTAGAAACCAGAAGTGCATAAAGAACTAAACAAGAACACAACTTCTTCCCTTTTTTTTAATTTTTTTTTTCCTCCTTCACAGCACGGGATTGAAACAAGACAACCTTTAAGGTCCCTTCCAACCCAAAGCATTCTGTGATCCACCTGTGGCATTAAGGAGTGGCAGGAGCACCCCAGGATTTATGCCTGCAATATGCAGTTTGCAGGCCAGTTTGCTTATCAGGTTATCTTTTCTGGTGGTTTGACAGAGCTCTGTGTCTCTCATGTACAATGTGGTGGCTTAAAAGACTGCTTGTTTTACTCCCTTTAATCAGATACCAACAGAGGAACCTGGGGGAGCAGGGGCAGAATATCAGGATTTGATGCAGCAGCAACAGTTCCCCTCCAGTATCCAACAGTTCTGTTGGAGCAAAATTTGTCTTTACATAAAGACATCTTTTTCATCAATATTTTCACAGGTGCTAGCCTGAAGGATCAAGGTCCTCAGGTTTTAAGGTGGGTTCCAGAATATGGCAGAATTTCAGCTAAGGGGCAGCTGTTGAAAATTGCTCATTTAACAAGGAGAAAGTGTTGGGAAAACTTGTTTTAGACAGACTCCTACATTTAGAGAAGCTCCCAAATGCATTTCCTAAGTGTGCATTCTAAAATATTAGCCCTATTAACTTTTCTTGTTTAAAAAAATAACAAAAAAGTAGAAAGTAGAAAGGAAACTTCCACTCTCTAGAGGTATAAAAGGAAAAACAAAGCTTTGAAGGCAAATTTCTCAAAGTAAAGAAAATAGGACTTGTAATGAGGCAATCTAAATCTGCTCTAAGGAGTGGAGATGAGGAAGAATATAATTTCTCATGATCTGTTATTTCCTTTAAAAGCCCGTTAGAATGAATGGACAGTTGCCTATATTTGAATTTTACTCCATCTGGTCAAGGAGGAAGATAGATAAAGAAAGTAAAAAACAATTAAAGGAGAAAACCACTTTTCATAAAGCTGTAATTGAAGTGAAAACTTTGAGTGAATCAAGAGCCATACATTTTACAATGAACTGTTTGTTCACCACATCCCTGCATGAGCCCTCCAGTACAGAAAACTTGCTCAAGAAAAGAGAAGCAGATAATTTTTACATTAAGATCTTGTCTTTCCATGAAACATGAATGCTGAGAGCATCTTAATTCCCAGCAGCAGCAGAGTTTGAAATTTTTCAGAATAGATTCAGCAAGGTCCTGAGGGACAGATAATTAAAGAAGCAATACTACCTATGGGAAGCAGCACACGCTAGGGTATGAATCAAAATCAGGGTTAGAATCCACTGTGTGTCAGCTGGAATAGATCTGCTTCCAATGGCACATCAATTTTAAATGCTTCTGATTCCCAAATTCTGACAGGAGAACAGTGAGGGAGGAGATGAGATCAATACAGAATACTTGAGGTAAAGAACAAACTGATTCAATTTTGGGAGAGGCAGCTTAGTGCTGAACATTGCAGAAGAGAAAACGCTGTCCAAATGCTGCAGAGGATTCTCTCTCATCCTTGCCACACCTCCCTGCCTGTCAGTCACACCCAGGGCTGACAGGGACTGTGTGGATAAGGGGAATTGCACAGGGAATCCCTCCCTCATCCCCACTGCCCAGGCTCCATGATTCTGCTTTCTCCATGGTTTCATCCTCTCTCTGTCACCAGAGTGGGTGTGGACAAAACAGAAAAATCAGAGTGCCAGAGTGCTTGCTGAAGAAAATAAGAAGTAAACTGGTCATTAATGTGTAGTGTGCCATCCTTTCCCCCAGCACTCTGTAAATCCCCAGCCCTCAGGGGTTTGTGGTCTCTCTGTGCTGTCCTGCACCCTCAAAGACAGATACAACCTCTCCTCCTATTGAGGTGATGCTTCTGTAGAAGAGAGAGAAACTTTGCTGAAGTTTCTTCTCCAGGGTCTTCTCTGAAGACATTACACCTGTGCACAGGGAGAACCGCAGCCTCTTGTTGTTGCAGTAAGGTAGAAAAATCATAAAGAAAGGATTGATAAAATCAAGCCTGCTCTCCTGGAATCAGTGGCTGGCCTTGTCAAGCTGGCCCTTTGCAAGTTCCAACGTGAAAGCAATCCTGGTGTGAGCAGTTCATTAACATAACAATCTATTCCTGGGTAAAATCAACCAGCACCTGTATAAATTGTTTTTACCTAGTTAGAAAAGTGAAAACTATCTCTCACAAATAACTGTCCCTGCATGTACACCCCAGGGGTTTGAGTGACCAATCAATGCAGGGTAACAGCTTCTTAATAACCAATGAAATAATTGGCAAGAAAGCTCCTGACCAATTGGAGTCACACACAAGGTCTGTAAAACTGTATAAAAACCAGTTATGTGAATAAAGAATAGCTTTTTCCTCCATCAAGAAAATGGAGTCTGTGTAATTTATTCCCATACCTTGTAAATACAAACCCACCAGAGTGCTTGGTTTTGGCAGAGTGTCCCAGTTCCCACTGCCAGCTTGCCCATGTTACAAATATCTCTTTTTGCACCCATTGCAGTGATATTGTGCAGCAGCAATTCCCACCATGAATTCCATTACAGGAGAGAAACTTGTCCCTGGGTATATTTTATACCTTATCTACCCTTTACTTCCTCTCGCTCCCAAATCCTTCTCAAATCAACCTGAGATGGGACAGATGGGGAAAAAAAGGATTCTTTTCACAAAAAACAGTGGCTATGGAAAGGGATTCCAACTGAAAAAAAACCACCCATCAAAACACTCTGCTTTCCTCTGCATCTCTTAAAAGTCTTGCAAATGCCAGTGAAAATGATGGGGCGTCTGATGTTTTGACAGAAACAAGAACATCATTAAGGTAAGAGCTGTCAGCAGGTATTTTATTTTCTCCCTGAAGAATATGGCTACTCTTTAGGCATTACTTTTTTTACTAATCTTTTTTCTTTCATTTCCATTCTGTAATTCAATCCTGAATGATGTCATATTTGATTTGCTTGTGAACTGGATAGATTAGGGAGCAGCAGTGATGGCTTGTGAATGTAACCATGTGTGGTTCCCAGTCAGCAGCTAGCAGAGATGCACTAATTTTCCTGCCACTGGGATAGGACAGAAAACTATTCCAAGTCCAGGTGCAGTCCTTGTTTATGCAGAATACAATGCTGAGGTAAAATTAATGTAACAGCAAGAGAGTACCCAATATTTCATTATTTCTTACATGTTAAATAATGGCACCTATAGTTTTTAAAAATAAAAGGTGATTTTCTGTATGTATTTACTACCTCATCAGACTCCAGGTATGAATTAGTATCAAAATTCCAGTAAAATCATTGGGAATTCAGGACCACCCACAAACCAGCTCTCCACATTACCAAGCAGGAGGAGGTTCAAGAAAAGCAGGAACAGACTGCAGGAGGCAACTGGTGACAAAAATCAAATAAAGGAATGAGATCAGGGAGCCAAATCAGGTGAAATGCAGAGGGAGCAATGCAGAACACACCTGGCCCAAGGCTTTGGGAGAGCCGGGGGTGTGCTCAGAGGAACAACACCTGGAGGTGCACCATGAATATAAATGAGTGCTGAACCCTGTTACTGGAGGGCTCCAGCTGGGAGAACTGGAGTCCAAATCTGGCAGCTACAGGAACTGCAGTTCTTGACAAACAGAATACTTAAGTTTCACTCAGAAGAAATTCCTGGAAGGTACTCAGAAACCCAGTGACACTTATTTAATCCACCACACAGAATGAGAACTCAAATCCTTCCCCAGAGGAGTGTGACTTGTCAGTCTGGGAGAGAAGATTAGAGAGGTCAGGCAGATCTGTGAGCACAGCCTCCTCAGAAGTTATCAATAAAAGAAAGGACTGAATCAGAGAGGGGAATTACAGCATATTTTATCAGGATTAATAAAATAGATATTTATGATCTCTACTAATTTGCTTGATGGTTGTTATTCAGAAATCCTTGTTTAGTCATTAAAAAGACAAGCCACAAGTATTGTTAGCGAAGGCATTTTCTATAGAAGAACAGCAGACGTATGGGAGAGTGATTCAGATATTTATGTTCCCTTTAAAAAATAAAATTAGCAAGCTTTTAGAGGAACACGCTGTTTCCAGATACATAAAAGCATTCCTGATTATATCTGCAGCTCCCAGCCTATGCAGAAGTTTCACTTGTTCTGGTCTATACACAGCTTTTGCTCCATTCACGTGGCAATTCTTAGTGAGAAATACTCCTTCAGAGAGAAAAATCATTATGGAATATCCTGAGCTGGGAGGGACCCCCAGGATCACCCAGCCCAGCCCCAGCCCTGCACAGACCCCCCAACAACCCCACCCTGGGCACCCCTGGCAGCGCTGTCCCAACGCTCCTGGAGCTCTGGCAGCCTCGGGGCCGTGCCCATTCCCTGGGGGGAAAAAAACCCCAATTTTTGGACTCAAAGTTCCTTTACTTTCCTAGTGAATACACAAGAAAGGGAGTGGACAGATGCAAAAATGAGCGTAACACACAGAAAATCTGTTTGGCCAAACAAGCTCATTCATCATAGGTGGTAGAGCAGGTTCACATTCCTCCTCAAATGCTGAGAAAACTGGGAGACATTGCATCTTCAAATCTCCTCATCATCAGCTCCAAATTTGCTAGCCATGTATTTTCTCAAAGCATCGTACACATGGATGTGGCGAAGGCTCTTCATGAAAAAAAAAAACCTACATCTGGTTCAATGCAATCAAATCAATGAAAGATCAAACAAAAATTCTAAAATTATGCATTTTTAGCTACTAAAAAGCTTTTCAGCTTTTGCAAGGACATTCATAGCCCAACATTTCTTCTTTGAAACAGATGGCAGTGGTGTTTACTGTGGGTTCTTTTGCACCACAAATCCACAAAGAAAAAGCTGTTTTCAAGAAGTTTCTTTTTAACCACTGAATATTAAAGTGTCTGGCACTAAAATAATCTTTGTTGCCATGTTCAAAATGATCATCTGAAAAATGAACTGGCTGTGACATGTCCAAAACCAGCACTCCCTGGGGTTTAAAAACATGAAATGCTTTTTTTTTTTTTGCTAATTACATTTGAAATCACTGGGTTTTTTTCAACTGATAAATGAAACACTAATTGATTATAACTGATGTGACCTCCAGATATCCCAGGCACTGTGCTAATCATCTGCCTGTTCTTTACTTGGAAAAACTGAATTCAAGCCTCCTTTTCAGCCCAGCAGTTTTAGCCCATGGCTTGATGATACAGGGACTCCAACAGGCAGCAATATTCATCTACAAAATGCCTCCTTTTGGGTCACCCACTCCACAGAAACTTTGAGATTCAGGTAGAGATATAATGGCTTATTTTTGCACAAGCTGTGGCAGGGGAGAGGAACTTATTCTTCCCTGACACAGTTAATCATATGACTGCACAAAGCTCCAGACAGAGTAATTCCTCCCTAAGGACATCAAGGACTCTCAGCTCCAAGTCTGATCCTTTTATCCCTGAATTAGAAACCTATTTCCTGGTCAGGATAGGGGAGCAGCACCAAAGCACAGGGAAGTAGGAAGAACTGGGAAAAAAAAGGAGAGGAGGATAGGATAGGATAGGATAGGATAGGATAGGATAGGATAGGATAGGATAGGATAGGATAGGATAGGATAGGATAGGATAGGATAGGATAGGATAGGATAGGATAGGATAGGATAGGATAGGATAGGATAGGATAGGATAGGATAGGATAGGATAGGATAGGATAGGACAGGACAAGTAGAGTGGGAAGTTCTGGTTTGGTGGATGGGCAAAAGAATACAAGAAAGGGTGGATTTAAGTGCATAGACAGAAGTAGGAATGACCACCATTCCTGCAGATGGTAGAAGTTGACCACTGACAGCTAAATTTGAGAAACCCAACCAAGTCCTCTGACATTCATTAAGGTCTCATCCCAAAACAACCCGCAGTGCAAATGAACCACAGAAAACTAAACAAAAAAGTGAATTTTCCTGTTACCACAGGGGTAGGGGGTGCCTGAGCCGCATATTCAAACAAATCATCCACGTGTGTATTTGCTGCACTGGGTTACCTGCTGGGATCAGTGTATTTGATATTTGTATTTGATATAGCAGATATTTGACCAACACATTTGTGTACATCCCATAAAATTTCGTCTTCTTCCTGAATATTGATTTCAGGTAAGATTTACCACTCCATATCCTTCATTATTTTATTCCTCTAATTACGTTCGTATTTTTTAATTTTCCTGAAAATGGAATCCAGTAGAGTTTTGCTGAATGCATTTCCTTTTTCTCTCCATGGGATGTTTCCAAACAGGAACACACCACCACCTGCAATAGAAAATGGCTGCAGACCCTCCCAAGGTATCAGACAACTCCTTTAACATGAATTGTTTGAGGTATAATTTCAGGTAAGTGATCCTAACATGCTGGCACGTTTTATGCCATTGGCCTCAGGGCCTCAATCACAGTCATTTAGTTAAACATCACATTAAGTCCCCTGGGTTCAGTTCTTCACAAAAGCTAACAAATACAGGTTTAGAGTGCATGTTTACTCTTGCACATGACAGAGAGCATGGCAGGATCTCCCTGTGCTTGTACTCCTGGGTAACTGCAACCACTGCCCTAAATACCCCATAATTTAAAGTTTACTCTGGCATAGAACTACAGCCACTCTAACAATAATCAGAAATAATCACATGAAGTGGTCTCAAGTGCTGCTATTTTGAGCATTTGTTTAGTAGCCTCAGAGAGCAAGTCCTCAGTCACTTTTACAGACAAAGAAAAGCAGGAGTCTTCCTCCAAGGAAGGTCTGCTCTGCTCAGCTCTGGGTACTCAGCTCTGGCAGGTGGATGTCTCATTTTGCCAACTAACAAGCAAATTTCTCTTTGTTTGGAGAATTGCAATCACTGCCATAATTGCTGCCTTTTACTTTGTCTCCCATCTCATCTATTTACAGAAGTTCAGCAAATAGAGTTTGATTCTCTGCTGTGCACACAAAAGGAGTTTTTTTCCTTTCAGGAGCCCTAAAGACCCTCCCTGGAGATGTTCAAAGAATCTGGAGGTGGCACTCAGTGCTCTGGGGTGGGGACTGGGCACAGGCTGGGCTTGGTGACCCTGGGGGCTTTTCCAACCAGAATGATTCTCTTTAACTATGACAAGCCTTGAACAACCACGAGGTTATTCAATATATATATAACCTGGGAGAAAACAGAAGGGAAGAGCTCAGTGTTCTGTTCCTTTACCAGCACAAAGCTCCAGCAGCCAATCCCTACACACACAGTCCAGCTCTGGCAAGTATAGCTGGCTTTTTCTCCTAAAATGAGCTTCTAGGATGAGCAAAGCCTGGTGGTGTCTGCAGGGGTCAGCGGGACAAGAAGAACACGGGGATGTAATCAAAGCTGTGCCACACTGATGCTTTTGTGCTTTGTTCAGGTACAGAGCTGGGCTTTGTTTTGGTTTGTGTCACTTAAACACATTTTGTCACAAAGCACTTCACAGTTTGATAATAAAAGTTGACCCATTTCTCCCCAAGGATTTAAACACAGTATCTCACACATCCAACAACAAGCTGAACTTCTTTTTGCTCTCGGTTTGTGACACAACCTCCTGGAACATTGGTTTTGTTAACAGACACAAATGGTTAGAGAAAGAACATGGTAGATACTGTAGCCTAATGAAGAAACAAATTTAAAGATATATATGTTTTACATAGAATATTAACATTAAATTTTGAAATGAACTGCCTTTCCTCTTCTGCTTTCCACAAAAACACATATAAAGCCACAGGTATCAATAGTGCAGCCTCCATACAAGGACTCACACTGCTGGAATTGCTAATAAACCTCCACTACTGTAGAATAACCCTATCAATGCAAGTGTCTTACTAACCAATTATTAGTCATTTCCTCCATTCCCTTCTACCAGAATTACCTACTGTATTTTCTCCTGTTCAGATTGAAAACAGGATAAATATATGCTGCAGGAACCAGAGGGCCATTTGTCTGATCTTACTGACAGAAGTTTGATTGATGCAAGGAAAATTATCACCTCACCTGCAGCAAAACATTTTGATGTGGGCAGAGGTGTCTGTGAGTGGATAACGTTATAGCTGTCACTCCAGCTGCTGCCCTGGAGAGCAGCTAATGAGAAAGGCAAGGAACAGGTGCCTATAAAAATCTCAGAGCTGACACAAATACCTACAATGGTTTTACCCAAGACAGAATCCTTGCTTTTTTACAGCTTTTCAAGCAGGCAGCAGAGTACATACCACTGAGTGCAGTAAATAGAGGAGGCTGCTAATTTACTGTACACAGCCATTTGAAATAGCTTTCATTAGAACACCTCCCCAGCTGCACAGTATGAACTTCAGGAGGCTGTTTCTTCATGCTCTCACGTGGTATTCAGGTCATGCTTTGTGTTAGAAAGTTTATTTTCCTGTAGTTCCTGGCAGCAACACTGTGGAAGCCATGCTCAGCTAAGCAGCAAGTCCATTGCTGATTATTATTTATATAATTTATTTTTTTTCTGCTCAAACCTCAGATAAATCTGATCCATCTGTGCCACTCATTCCTGCTTTTGAAGCAGAAATATAACTCTGCTAAACCTCTACAACATCCCCCATCCCAAAAATCCCAGGAGTAAAATGCAGGCTCCTAAAGTAAGTTCAGCTGCCAGAGAGTAAAGATGGCTCTGAGGCTCCTTAAACTTTAGAGAGTTAAGCAAATCCTATGAGCACACAGTGTAAAAATATTCTGGGGTGTTTTTCATGTGCTTAGAGGTCACAGACACTCCGTGGTTTACATATGTCTATTCATATGCCAGCTGGGATGGTGAGCACTAAGTTGTGTTTTCCAAGTAAATACATCTGTTCAGCTCTTCCTCCTCCCCATTTCACTCCATCTGATTATCTCCTAGCTGGAACAACCAGCGAGGCTCTGTCTCAAGCACTGTGAGCCACAGAAAAAGCTCTCACATTTCGGGCCAGGTTGTGGGTTCACTTACCCCAAATGATCAAGGCAAACTTGACAGGAAAAAAAAAACCAACTCACAGCTAAGGCTGGCAACCTATTGGATGTAAGCAACAAAAATAAAACTTAAATGATAAAAACAGAGCCTTTGCTAAGCATCAGTAAATTCTGGATGTAAAAATACCAAGTCAAACCAAACAAAAACCCAAGATGTTAACCAGAAGGGATCACTCTGGCTGGGGGCCTGTGGTAATCACATACCCTCTGAGCAGAGAGAGACATAGATGTCCCAGGATTTTCCTGGGAACTGTGAGAAGCTGTGAGAAAGCTCAGAGAAAGAATTAAAACAATTGCAATCTGAATTTCTGGACCTGGCAGGCAATCTCTCTTTGTCAAAGGTGTTTACAAGAAGGAGCTGTCCCTTCTTGGCAAATAGATGAGAGAAGATTCCTAAACGCCAGTCAGGTCTTATGTCCACCATTGTTTCTATAAGAACTGTGGATTTCTAATAATAAAGTGCCTTTTCATGCCTTCTGATGATGGAGTCTCTGTATCACCTTTGTCTGTCCCCTTTGGTGATAATTGGTGACACTTCTGGTGACAGGAGCCCTCCCTCTCGCTGCCCACATTAAAAAAAAAAAAAAAAAAAAAAAAAAAAAAAAAAAAAAACAAAAAAAAAAAAAACCAAGGATTAAGCAAACTTCAGGATTTGGTCCAAAAATCCCCACAGCTCCCATAAAAAGTCAGCAATAGTAGTACAAGCAGCCCTAGTAATCTAATGTCCCAGATATAGCAGGCAGACACACCAGAAGTGCCTGATAAGAGTTAAGGTGAATCTTTCTTTACCACTCAATAGTTCTCTTTTTATTTCAGGTTTTTATGATACAGAGAGTTTCACAATACCCTGCAGACCTCAACACTCCTTCCAGCCTTCCCTCTCCTGGGTTGTATCTCTGTTTATTTCCAGTTTAAAACTCAGCCTTGAAACATACTTCTTGATTTAGGCTGTTCCCTCAGAGAGACTCCACAGTATTACACCAAAAGAACAGATCTTTCTTTTTTCACAAAATGCATTTTGAGGCAGTAATAAATGCTAGAAATTCCAATATGCTGCACAGTGTGCTGTTCACCCTGAGAGCTGCAATGATGGGTGGTAGGTGCTGGGATTTCACAAAAAGCATTCCAGAGCCTGCGAGAAATTGGAGAGGATTTAAACTACCATTCATTATTCCTGAAAAAAAAGGAAAGGAAAAGGGTGGGAGAGACAGCACCAAACAAAATCTGAGATTCATTTACTCAAAGAATATGTATAATGGCCAAAGTAGCAGCTCAGCTCACTGCTGGTGACAGTCTGGTTGCCAGATCTCAGAATACTTTCTGTGCTTTATTCCTGTCAGAGTTAAAAGACAGAAATACAAAGAGAAATAGAAGGAATTCTGAAAAAAATTTTATTACCATCCCACTGCAAATCTGGGAGTTTCACCTCCTGGATGAATTCCTGAACTCCACAGCACTTGCTGTGGAGCTGAGAACAAAGGTGACAGGGCTGGAGCTCAGAGCTTTCAGAACACCAAGGTCACACACAATATCCTTTCATTCATCCTTCATTTTTTGCTGGACAGTTGTATTGATAAAACACCACAGCATTCCCAAGGCACTCATGTACAGATCAAAGGCTTGGCACAGTAGGTGCAGGAGGAGTCCCCATGTTCCCTCAAAATACCCAAAATTTAACATGCCAGGGCACACATTTTGGGGCTGTGGAACAAGTTCACCCTCGTGGTGTGCAGGGTTAGAAACGTGGTGCAGGAGCACACATAAAAATCCTGCATGTCCCAGCTGTGAAAGCTTTTCTGTGGCACAGAAATCCCTTCTGGGGTGGACTCAGGGGATGTCTTTTTGGGACTGACACCAAAAGGGTTTGATTAAAAATAATGTTACATTTAACCACATCTGAACTGAAAACTAGTGACTTCCATCCAGTCTCCATTCGTTACTTGTGGGGTCTCCAGGATACTCTCTCAATAATTCATGTATTATTTGTTACTGTTTGATGGAGAAGTTCACCATGCAGGCAATGATCTCCTGTCACATGAAACACTGCTCATGGACCAAGTGCTTTTCCTTGACCATATGGGCCATGTTTATAGTGCCTTTCCTTGTCTCTGCTGAAGAGGTTTGTGTTGGAATTGGGGAAAGAAATATTACTAAAATCCATGTGCTTAAAGGTTTCCCCATTCCACAGCAAGAAAGAGAACGAAGGGGGTAAGGAAACGTATTCATTGTAGAAACAAAAGGAAATATCTCATAAAAATACCTGAGAGTCCAGATTGATATATTTTCCCCAGAACTGACAGCAGTTCTTCAACAGAACAAGGGACCTTATGAAGACACGTAAGACACATAAATTAACCAAACAAAGCCAAGATTGTGATCAATACAGGTTCACATTCAATACTTCAAGATTGATTATATTTAGAAGAAAGGCTTAAGATCTGTTAGCTGCAAAAGCTGGAAACATCCCACTCAAATAAGGTATAGACGCTACACAGGGAAGATAATTAAGTATTTAAAAAGCTTATCTAAGGCTGGTGAGATTTTCTATAATTTAAAACCTTTCAATCACAATCTTTTTTGAAGACTCCTCTGCTTTATTTACACAGCAGTGCTCATGATGCAGGAATGACTTGTGAATTCTGTGGCCTGCATTTTACAAAATGTCGAATGAGATTAAACATTTTTTTCTTCCTGTCATGACAGCTGTAATTGAAGTGAGATATATGAAAAATAATAAAACTTCCTTATGAGTGTAGGGCTGCTACACCTGAGGCTGAGCTACACAGAAAATTCTCATCCTCTCTGTTGAAAGTAAATCCTGGAGGAGAGAATAGCCTAGTCCCTAATGAAACTACCACAGCTCTAATGAAGGCTATTAAAATTCCCTTTTTGCTCAGGAAACACCAATAATCCCACTCTAAAGACTATAACATTACTGTGATTCCATAAAGATGAGATATAAAGACATTATGGTGAATTTGAGGATAATTCTATACCAGAATGATTTTCCTTAGTCTCCTTGACTAAATGCAGTGTCAACTAATGCTGAATCAAGTCCCGCTGGACAGGCTTTGAGAGGAACATGCATGTGGGGAAAAAGCTCTATCTTGAAGACAAAAAATATACTTTTCCTAATCATTCCATTTTAAATCCTGTAAGAAAAAATAATGAAACAGTCTTAAGGAATCCTGGTGGCTATACATATATACATATATAATTTTATATAAAATATTTGTTTATGACAAGACTTCAATTCTCAAGAGCAGTTCAGTTTGTGACTACAACAATGAGCATAAAACCTTTCACAAGCAGAATGATTGCTGCATGCTCTGAATGGCCTCACCAAAATGCAAATAAATCAATGTACCAAAATTCTGGGTTGTCCATGAAGCACCATATTCTTGACACAAGTGAAACCATATTATCTACACGGCTCCTCAAGCACAGAACAGATGAGGTTAAGTAAAAGGGACGTGGGAGAAAACAATGTAAGAGCAAGCACAAAAGTGTTATATTTAGAGTTTGAACCTCAGAATCATGGGAAATAGTGATAAATCACTATTTGATGAGCAATCTGGGTCATAAGACTCAGTAATACCCCATTGCTGATCAAAAGGCAGCAGGATATGGTCAGCAGTGTTCACAAAGGTCAGTCAAAAAGTCATCAGCAGCAAAATAAGGTTTTGTGTAACATGAAGAAAAGAAAAGAGAAAATTGTAGAAGTAATCCAAACCTCTTCCATTTTAATTTGTGTCTGTACCCTGCTGAGGGAACAAAGAGTTTCTAAGTTGTAGTCTGTCATGTAAGTCAGTAGTAGCTGCAGGGTAACAAATAGGACAGTAAAGCATATGCAAAGTCTGATTTATGGGATCCAAACAGAGAGAGCCCAAGTCTTGCAGCTATTTGCATCTTCCTCACATGCAAACAAGCACTGATGGAAAGTTTCCAGCTGAGAAAGAGAGAGAGAGGCAAGAGATGCACTGGAGAGAAACCTGTTAAGAAAAAAAAGGAGAAAGAGGACTGGAATAATTTCTTTAGATGGGTTTTGTGTGTCTTGGCACCAGAGCAGAGCACAATCACAGAATCACAGAAGGTTTTGAGTTGGAAGGAACCCTAAAATTCACCTCATTTCAACCCCCTGCCATGGCAGGGACATCTTCCACTGTCCCAGGTTGCTCCAAGCCCCATCCAACCTGGCCTTGGGCACTTCCAGGGATCCAGGGGCAGCCCCAGCTTCTCTGGGAATCTTCTGCCAGGGCCTGAGCACATTCTGAGTAAAGAATTTCATCCCAGCATCTAATTTAAATCTCTCTAGCTTAAAACCATTCCTGCTCACCTTGAAGGTGTAATAGTGCATCTGTTCAACAGGCAGTGTGGACTTTTGGGAGCTAGGAAATATCATATTATGGGTTTTCCTTCTCAAATTCCTAGACCAATTAATAAAATAGTTGCAGGATTTGCTGTAACCATCACTCCATTGCTCAGCAGGTTTCTAGTCTTAGATCTTAAGCAGCTTTAGAAGTCACAGCTGGACAGGGATGATGGGGAGGGTGTGACCTGAAGCAGTCTCCCAGTACCAGAGGAATTCACCATGGCAAAAAATCAGCACATCAGAGCAAAGCTGGAAAGCAGTGCCACAGGTCTGAGGGGGCGGTTCTATGAGAAGAGTGTTTCATCAGCTTGCAGCTGAATGGATGCTGGGAAATTATGTGCTTTGAAAAATAAAGCATTCTTCAGTTGGGTAGAGATGGAAAAGGAGGGCTGCAACATGTCCACTCCAAGCTGCAGTTCTGGCTGTTTCCTGGTCTCACAGTCTCAGTGAAGTAACTTCCAAGTGATCATTCTTTCCTTAACGCTGCAACAGGCTCTTCAATCTCTTCATTCAGACAGGACAAATGCAAACATCATCAGCTCCCTGGAGTTCAGTCACACTGCCTCGGAAAGCAAACCAGCTCAGCTCCAGCATTCAGAGCTAAATGCTATGCAAACATTAAAAATCCCATTCACCTGAATTCCTGATATAAACTCCTGTATTGGTCTCCATTCAGCACCACTGACAGACTCCAAAAGCCTTCTGCCAGCTCCCAGATTGGAAGTTAAGAAGATTCTGGAGCTGCCTTAATGCCAGTATCCTTAGCCCCATCATCAGTCAAGTGTTTACAGAGCTCCCATCATTTGTTTCCTCGTGAACTTTCAACCTTTTTTACTTCAGGATTAGAGGCTCAGCTTGTAAATGCCAACCTCTAAACCAGCAGAGGAGTTGAAACTTCCAGAGTCTGTAGGGGTGTGTTGGCAGGAGGGAGAAGGGTGTGTGCGGCACCCAGACCTGGAATCTCTGATGGCTGAACACCCACAAGAAGAGATTGTTTAACAAAGGGTTAAACCTCACCACAATCCAAAGTGCTCCAAGATGTACAAAACAAAAGACAGCTAAGCTAAGTCAGGGCAATGTAAAGAAACAACAGATAATTTTAACTGTTTTATATCTTGCCTTGCAGTTTGTTTAAAAACAATAAAAATAAACTCTGGGCATATGTTTCACACATCCTAAGAAACCCAACCGTGCACTGTGCAGACTCACAGGATGCTGCCAGCAAAAAATGAACGCTCAAATACAAGCAAAGACAGCTGGGAATTCATCAGCACCTGGCTCAGGGCAGAAGTTGTCCCTTCCACAGGTGATGTTCAGCTTCTTAGTTCAGTGTCCTACAGTGTCCAAATGTAGGATTTTGCACAAAGCCTGTTAGCTGGAGGAAATACTGCATACCTGAAAGAGATCAGTATCTGAGCTTCTTTAGCACCTGGTGCTGCAAAATTTTTAAAAGTTTCACTAATCACATTGGCTTTAGGTATTTGCATCTAGAGAAACAGTTTTCTCTTTTCTTTGGAAATTAATTGTTTTTTCCCCACACACATGGGATCTACAGGTCACACTGTATTGCAAATACACCCTTTTTTTGGTAAGTTTATTATTAAAGATTCTCATACTAACAATAACCCATTCTTACTAAGAAATCTGGTGCATCTTAGCTTGCATTTCACATCAAGTAAAACATTACTTTTTGGGGTGGATTTTTTTTTGTTGTTTTTGTTGGTTTTTTTGGTTTTTTTTGCTGCAAAAGAAGTAGATTTTGGTGCAAAAGGGGTATTCCTGCCCTGCTGAGGTAACAGCTCATGCTCAACAATTACACCCCATAAGTGCCCAAATCTGCCTGAACCATCCCAGAATCTTCACCAACATCCATGAATGGTGACAGATGACACTTCAATGGAGTTTTCTTGAATGGAAAGCAGTTAACAGCATTGTAACCACAGAGTGGATAAATTAGGAACAGCTTTAGATCCTATTTTTCAGGAGAAGCCCATTAATAACTTCCCTACAATTTTAAGCAGGCAGAGGAAGGATGAGCAGAGGAGAGTTAACAATGAATGTGACTCATCTTTCTTGCTAAGTCTTTAAGTTCAGTCATAAGCAAAAAAAAAAAGTGTAATTTTGAATTTTAATGTCACATGAGCATCATTAACAATCAATTTGCATGAAAATCTGAACTTTGGAAAGGAACAAAGAATGAAAAGCTGCCAGGTTTGTTTGATAATGGCACATATCTGGTGGTCATTCACTGCAAGGACACTTCCAGGCAGCAAAGGCCTGTGTTCTTTGTATTTTATGTTCTTTTCTGAGCATCAACAGTCCTGAGTTAATCTCTATGCAGTTGTCTTAAACCTCCTTAATAATTCTAACTAGAAACTAAAAAGTTTGCATGTATATCATGTATTTAGTGGTGTGATAGGAGAGCCATTATCATTTCCCAGGTTGTTAGAAACAAGGTCAAGTTTAAACCCTGAGTGCTCCCTGCTCACCTTACAGATGAACAAAAAGATTGCTGAAGAGAAACAAAAAAAAAGTTGGGAAAAATATAGATTAAATTGAGAATACATCATTAGCTTATTAACTTGTACCCCTTGTGGATTTGTATTCCTCCTAAATGTGTTTGTTTACAAATATAAACATATTTCTTGTTGATTAATATGAACAAGAGAAACCAGCAAACATATTCTGGACCATTACTGCAGGTCTGTGTGGCACTGGATGCACTGCTGACAACTGGACCCATTCTATAAACTGCACATTTATCATTCCTCAAGGAAATGGCTTCATTTCCCAGCTCTGTTTTGGAAGTTAAACATAAGGGGAGGGAAATACTTCCTTTTGAGAGGACTCATGTTTCATACTACTGAAAATCTACAATACAACACTTTGTCTTGCATCTCCTTCGTTGGCTTCACAGATATGAAGTTGGATGGAAAGAAGAGAAATTGGAGTGCTTGTAATTTCTTTGCCTCCTCTTTTCTTACCACACACCCACCCCATGATTAAAACTGAGTTAAAGCAACAGCTACTGAGCTGCCCTGAATTAAACAGAGCAGTGACAAGTTCAGGTAATTACCAGCTAACACCAACAAAGGGATTGTTACATTCCCTACACCACTATGACTGCAAAGAAATAAAGGAAAAAGTGGCTTTTCCAGACACTCTGTTAATGACAGAGCCACTCTCCCTCATTCAGATATTCCACAGGCAGCACAAACAGCCTGGATGCCCCTCCCAGGCTGGGGTAGTGCTCAGAGCTGCATCATTGGGTGTTTCAGCAGATCTGAACTCAGCTCCTCACAGCACAGCACAGCACTGGACACTGACTGTGCTTGTGCAAACTGGGAGGAAACAGGCAAAGAGAGAGCAGGCAGCCCAAGGGAGCCCTCATTATCAGTGTCCTGACACTGCTGGGAGCACCAGCCAGGGACTGACTCCTGCTCACAGGCTGGTAGCTTTGAGAGCCTTGATTAATGTGCAGAACTCGGGCAGATGAATTCAGACGTGCCCAGAAACTTCTGTGATCTGGATGAACCTGATAAATTCAGATAGGAATCTTCACTCCTGCCAGCTGCTTATTAATGCACATGGGAAAAATGCTTTTTTTAGCAGTAAAATCTAAAGCAGACGTGCCACAGCTGAGCTTGTCTCCCAAAGAGTTCTAAGGGACAGAGGGACGTGGTTTTCCAGCCACCCTGATGGCAAAAGAGGACAGTTCCAATACTGAACCTACTTTTCATATTCACACCCCATCTCCTGGGTGGATATGGGGACCTGAGCATCACCAGCAGAGCTTATATCACCCCATGATGGCAAGGATGTTGTGTCCATTTTAATGAGCACATTTGGCATGAGTATCTCAGAGTATAGAACTGTCTGTGTATCAGGCATGAAAATATTACAAAAAAACCCAAAAAGCAAAAAACCCCAAAATCCCAAACAAATAAACAAACAAACAAGACCCAACCAACCAAAAAACAAAACAAACAAAAAACACCAACAAACAAACAAAAAAAAAACTAAACAAACAAACAAACAAAAAAAAACCCCAAACAATACAGAAAACATTTAAAGGGTCTATCTCATATTCATCACATCTCTCCGTAACAGCTCCATAGGAAGTGAAAAACTTTGCAGTTGGTGAGTCTCCTCTATGATTACATGGAACTGTCTCTTCATCCCAGGAACACATTCCAGAGTGTGTTACACACACATGGATCACACGCTTCCATACCCACACTGAACTTTTTGTTTGCAAGGAAATCAGTGGAGAGCCTGATGTGACATTTCTAGAACCAGCTCCAGCCCAAGATCAGCCTCAGCTCAAGAACAAAGATGTTTTCATTTCTTATGGCTTTTAAGCTCCAGAAAATTCTTTCTCCTAGTGGGACTTCCTGCTGTTGGATATTTAACTGAAACTAGTCTGGAGTCAGCTCTAGTAATAAATACTGAGAGAGCAAAATACCTGCAGAGCTTCTTCTTGATGAGTCTGTCTTAGAACTGTAAATCTGAAATTTTCACAGTGTATGTTATACTGGAGAAGCTTCCATATAAGGATTTATTTAAATAGGAAATTATTTATCATGTTTTTCACACCTGAGTATCTCAACTCCAGCAATTTGACAGGTTTTTTGATTCAGTTCATTGTTTAGTGCTTTTGTCTGTATTGTTTTCCTTTGTTTTGTGGTTTGGGGTTAGTTTTATTTTGTAAATTCTGGTGCCTGCTTTTAGGAAGAGACTCAATCACTCGAGCAGATTTCAGTGTGTACCTGGTGAGTTAATAAACAGATGGTGGAATTACAGCGATGAGCATCACACCAGAAAATACCCAGAGAGAGAATGATAAACAACTCTGACAAGGAGCCCACCTCTCCCTCTGGTACCACTCATGGCATCAGCTCCTCCTGTGACTGGTAAAAGCCTGATAAAAGCAAAAGTGAGCTGTCCCAAATATCACAGCGATGACAGAAAGCCTCTCAGGTAAGAGACAGGTTATTTTTCCAGCCAAACACTTTGAAAATCAACTAACACAAAATTGAAGAGAGCTAGAACATCCCCTTGGAGGTCTGTGGAGAGGCTGGACTGAGGTTCAAGAGGCTCCTCTTACCCCTGGAGTAGCAGAACAGACCCCACAAAAATGCAAGGATGGAGCCTGGAAAGGATGTTAGGGTAGCAACAGGTAGCAGGAAACTCATTTTGAGAGGCTTCGGGGGAGTGAAAACCTTATAAAAACTGGCTTATAAAAACAGGATATAGATCCTGTAATGTTCCCTGTTTATCAGTCCTGATATATTGAGTGATTAATTTGGGCATCCAGAGTTCCTGAAAGGGACCAAGGAATAAAAAACCAACAGCAAACAGTCTTCCATACACCCCCACAGAGTTTAAAATGTTATCCACAGCCTTACCTAATGTGACAAGTGTGCTGGAAGGACACCAGCATTAATACAAACCTTAAATAATAAAATTCTAGCCAATTCCCACAGTATTTTAAACAATCTTTATACAAGCAAGGCCTACATTTTGTTCAGAATACAAGGAACTGCCACACAGCTTTTACTTAAAAGAAAATTACAGGCAGGAAATGTTCCATTCAGGTGTGAGCAGTGTAGTGAGACAGAGAATCTCTGGGGTTTTTTTAAACTGCCCTGTACAAAATTGTATTAAATTACTATATGTGAGAGAGAAGAAATAGAGAGGAGCTATTTCCACTGGAGCACCAAAGGATGGCAAGGGGGGCAGATGGAAATGATAGGTTTTTCTGGCTATTATGATTGGAGAGTGCAAAGAGAAGAATAAATGTATTGTCATTTATTCAAGCCAGAAGACAGAGAAGCATTAGCACATGCAGCAAATAGCTGACTAGAGAGCAGCATTTTCATAAAATTACAAATGTATTTCCTGCCACTAAACATACCAGAATAATTTGGAACTAATACTGTTATATTCTTTTGTATAAAATTGCCAGTAATTTCTTTTCAATAATACATTGCTCTCAGTGAAGGTGCCCACAGACAATCAAGGTGGTGTGTTTAATTTCACTGATCATTCAGTTTGCTGAAACAGGTATTTACTGCCCAATTTGGGGTTTAGGAGTATGCACATTTCAAAGTAAAACTTCTCTTTTGATATCTACCAAAATTTTTTATTCAATATTGAGAAATGTAAACTATTTTCTGCTCTAAATACTCCAATAAAACTTCTTATGCATAGGGAAGCAAACAGATCTTTCAATTAAAAAGATGACATAGACACACTTTTAAATCTTAATCTTTGTTGAAGAAACACCCTGTGATATTATGTTTCTCTGATCAGGACAAAGCACATGAGAAGCAGAGATTTAGCTTGGATTTAGCAGGTTTAGGAGCAGGACTATCAATTGAGCAAAACCTCAATTACAGGCTAATTGAATGTATGCTCAAGTACATTATTACAATTCAATAATCATCTCTTCAGAATTAAACAATTTCAATTTTCTTTCATTTCTGCCTGTGCACATGCATTACAAATTTGCTATTATTCACACTAAAATTAGTCAGGCTGGTTGGAAGCCCAGTGTGGCACCAAACTGACCTCAAATGAGCCACTTAACCTCACCTGCTTCCTAATCAGGGATGAGGAGCAGGATGGGACCTTCCCATAACACTTTGTTCCTGTTAAAGTTCCTTCCAGGTGGGTGCATTGCTGAGCAATCCAGCAATTAAGCCATCAGCATATTTCCTGCTGGACATCCAGCCATTCATGGTTTTAATTTATTCTTCTATTGTTTTTTCCCCGTTTGCATCAACAAACATGAAGTTCTCAAGCTGCACCAAGGGAAATTTAGGTTGGATATCAGGAAAAAGTTTTCACAGAAAGAGTGATAAAGTTGTGGCATGGCTGCCCGGGGAGGTGGTGCAGTCCCCATCCCTGGGTGTGTTTAACAAAGCCTGGATGTGGCACTGGGTGCCAGGGTTTAGTTGAGGGGTTTGGGTTGGGTTGGACTCGATGATCTTGAAGGTCTTTTCCAACCTGGTCATTCTGTGAATTCCAGGCACCTAAATGAGCCAGGAATGCTCTGATAGCTGCTTGCCCTGGAAAGCTGCTTTCCCTCTGTTTAGCTGTGGTACAATCCTAGGTGTACCACTCCTGGCAGCTCAATCCCCTTTTAGTTGTGAGTTAATTCCCCCAGATTTGAACAAGATACAAGATGATTGTGTGGGAATGAAAAGCACTTGGCATCCAGCAGAAGTATTCTCCTTGTGATCTGTGTGGTCCAAACATCTGCACCACACAACACTGCAAGGCACAACAGAGGCATCTGATCACCAAAGGACAGATCAGCTGGCAGAAAGCAGCTCGGTGGACAACCAGATCTCGTTTCTACAGCTGCCCTCTGTTTTCATACCCTCCATTTAAATCAGTAAATTACACCCTCAGAGCAGACCCAGACTTCAAATTCCTCTCACCCGAAACACAGAGTACCTCAGGAACAACCCAGCCACCATCTGAACTCACCACCTAAGAGTCGGTGAGCACTCCTGTGGTGCAGCTCAAGGTAGGTTTAAAAAATAAATAAATAAATAAGAACCCAGCATAGAGGATAGCACTTCACCTGCCTCAGGAAGGTGAGATTAAGACACACCTTGCATGTGTCAGACTCTTGAATCATGGTAATTAATATGGCTAAAATCCAAATACCCTTCAAGAACTACTGATGCTTCTACTCTGGACTTCAGGGCGTCAGCAGAATCAATCCCAGCATTTACTGCCAGCAGCCTTGAACAGTCTCTGCTGACATGCAATGCTCCACCACAAGATTATTTCTGCCTGATAAAATACTGGAAAGGAAAGCAGCTTGTGAAGCTGATTGACAGCCAAACTATTCAGCTGACTACAGTAAAAGTCTCCACAGCCACTATATTTTACAACAAAACTTTACAAAGAGGGCCGTGTCCAAAGCTTTAATTCAAACACTCAAGACACCAACTTAAACTCACGCCACTTTCACCCTTTCTCCTTATTTTAACACAAACTAAAGAAGGTCCGACAGAATGCCAGTTTTATAGACAGTTACCCCCCAGGAGAAGACACTCCTTGTGCACGGAGATGCTTTGCTGCTCCTACCTTTGACAATGAGCTCGGCGTAGTTGGAGACGCCGGAGCCGCCGTCGGAGCGGATGACGCAGCGGTACTTGCTGATGCTGCGCTGCGACGTGTCGGCCACGCTGACCGTGGCTGAGAAACGCCTGTGGTTGACCACTCGAGTGACCATCAGGGCTGTGTCCCTCCCGTTCCACTGCTGCAAAGGCAGAGAGAAATAATGCCGTGATGGAGACGGGTTATGTGTGGGTGCATCCGTGTCGCTCCTTGGGGTGCTTCACATGGTCAGAGCTCTGTGTTCACGTTTTGGGAGAGGTTTTGGATAAGCACGGCTTTTCAAGGGGAGAATTCAGCCATTCCCTCAGGAAATCAACAGGGCTGTGTAAGCTTGGCTCTAAATATTCTTATACACAGGTGAGGGTGGAGAGGCCCTGGCACAGGGTGCCCAGAGCAGCTGTGGCTGCCCCTGGATCCCTGGAAGTGGCCAAGGCCAGGTTGGACAGGGCTTGGAGCAGCCTGGGACAGTGGAAGGTGTCCCTGCCATGGCAGGGGGTGGCACTGGATTGGCTTTAAGGTCCCTTTCAACCCAAACCTGTGATTCTATGGTATATTTAAGTTTGTATTTCTATTTAATATTTGAGATATATCTGGGCTTTTGGTGGGTTCTAAGGCTACAAAGAGGGTAAAGTGTCTGGAAGGGAACTCATTTGAGGGGCAGGACACTGAGGACAATTTGCTTGGTCAGAGTAGGAACTCTGGGACAGGGAGAGGAGCCAGGGAATGGCTGGAGCTGTGCCAGGGAGGGTCAGGCTGGAGCTCAGGGAAAGGTTCTTCCCCAGAGGTGCTGGCACTGCCCAGGCTCCCCAGGGAATGGGCACGGCCCCGAGGCTGCCAGAGCTCCAGGAGCGTTGGGACAGCGCTGCCAGGGGTGCCCAGGGTGGGGTTGGTGGGGGGTCTGTGCAGGGCTGGGTGATCCTGGGGGTCCCTTCCAGTTCAGGATATTCCATGATTTTAAGATTGGTTCCTGCAAAGGCTGCAGAGGGGCAGCTCTGATTGACACTGTGCAGTTCCACCCAGAGTAATTAGAGGCCCATCTTGGATGTGAAAACACAACAGCTGAAGGCTTTGTGTTCACCTGGAAAATACTACAAATTAACAGATTCTGTAAATTTGGCCTTTTCAGATGCAAAACTCTGATTCTGGACCAATTTAAATAAATTGGTTGGATGAGCAGACATCCTTGTATATCCAATATTCCCCAATAAACCTCTCTACCAACGCCAGACCACATTTTTCCAGCTGGAAAAGGGACAGATGAAGAATTAGCCAGAAATTGTTCTTCACAGTATAAACACCTCAACTTGCTCATTTGTCCAGTTTATTAGGAATTTTAAAGAAAGCACATTGCTATTTTGGCAGTTTCCACTAAACAGTTTTTAGGGGTGTTTCCAAGGCTATTTTCATTAAATGTTGCAGTTTTAGAGAATGGAAAGCAGGTTTTCATTAACAATAACAATTCTTTCCTCCCCAGCTCTACTTCTCACAGGCAAAGGTTTATATTGCTGCAGGTCAGAATTGTTTTCACACACGTCTAATTGTAACTGGGGAAATATTTTAATGAAAGAACCAAAAAAAAGATAAAATAGGATAAAAATATATCTCAGTGGGTGCTAGACATACACCATAGGTAAATAAATTTAAGTTTAAAATGTAATTTTTAGAAGAACAGCTGTGATGAGACCATAGTCACTGAATATAAAATCATTTTATATAATTCCAACTACATGTCTCACCAACTTAAGCCTTTTTCCCAGTACTATTTTTAATTTTTATTATTAAATAAGCCAATTCCTTGATTTAAACTAGATTTGAAAATGTTATTTTAAAATTTTATTAAAATGCCTGAAGTCAATTATAAAATTTGATAATATCTGGTAATTATTTGACTACAAAGACCCCTTCCTGTGTGCCCCTGATGTTACAACTACAGGGTGATCAAAACCTCAGTGACATCCATTCCAAGCTGAGAATAAAACTTTTGGACTGGTTTTTGTGTTCTCCAAATTATGTTGGTCCTGTGTACATGCAACAAGAATCCTCTCGACTTCTTTAGGAGTTAAACATTTAGGAACTAAACAATTTTAAAAGTTTCCGGAATGGTCATGCTGGGTGTTCATATATCAGAGAAATTCAAGGGGCAGGAGAAATTATTGTGTCCTTCACTGGGAAACACACACCCCACGTGCTGATGTTGGAGCTGATGTCAATTCTAACACTGACAGAGAATTCCCAAGGTTTTTCCTGCATCCACCAGAAGAGCAGGACCCAGACAAGTTTGATCAGGGCCCTGCAAGTAAGACATCCAGTGAGGGAATGTTTTGGTCTTTCAGTGAGTAACTAAAAGGAACAAGAGCAAATCTGCTGCCAACACAGCCAAGGGAAACTGGGAGCAAGAAGAACAGGGTGTAAACTGGGTTTGCCTATTTTACCCACCCAGGTAAGTAATTTCAGACCTTGGAGATTTCCTTCTTAACAATTATCACTGACTCTGGGCTGAGAACATTTTTAAGGTGAAAGGAAAGCAGATGGCATAATAAAGCAGAAGAGAACAGTTCCACTTCCTCTCTCTTCTGCTTTATGGCTGAGTGTTTACAGGTACATGGGCATTTTTTTGAAACCAGAATTTTGCTATCACTGGCCATTTTTTCCTTTTTCTGTCTCCTAATTCCATGCTTTGTCAGCTCAACTCTCACCTATAAGCAAATTACAGCAATTCTTCAAAGGAACTTGATGAAAACATTTTGCTTCACCACCAATCTTTCTCTAGCTATTTATTTCACTTGCAAAAGAAAAGAAACCCCCAAATTAACTGCAAAAAAAAAAAAAAAAGCATTGCTTTACCTGGAGCCAGAGCTTGTCGTGCTGTGACCACTTCCCGCCGGCGATGCACTGGAAGGTGGCATTCTGCCCCACGTTCACCTCCACGTTCTGCAGCCGCAGGAAATGCGGGGCTTTTCCTGACAAAAGAGGCAGAGGGTTGCAAGGGTAGAGCCAGGCAGGAACCACCCGTGCTGCACCCACCCAGACACCCAGCAAAGCCTTTGCAAAAGTGGCTTTGCAGAACAAAGCTGCCCTTGGAGGTTTAACTGCGCCCTGCAGGGAGAAGTGGTGATGGAGCTGGGAAAAGGTGGCCTGAGGGATCTTAGAGAGCCCTGGCACCTCTGAAAATACAGATTTGGATCAAATCACAAGTTCATGGTCACCGGCACAATTTCTTATTGCCTGCTATAAAGAGTAATTGAGTCATCTCTTCTTTTCAGAAAACTATGTTTCTAAAAAGGTCAAAAAAAGTCAAATGCTTTTGTGCTTGTCAAGCATGACTGACCCAAACCCCATTTTCACAATAGTCTTTTATTCTTTTTCTTTTCGTGACTATCAAATATGTCCTAGACCTTTAGAACAATGCATCATCAATATCAAATCAGATATTAAATGAAATATTCATTTAACTGACAGTACTGTAGCGCTGGTTTAGTTTAAGATCACTGATATCAATGTTTTGCTGACACTAAATTCAGTGTTAGTTCAAAATTAAACCAGTGACATTAAAAATGCAGATATCATTTTTTTCATAAAGAAACTAGATGAGAGGATTATCTTCTTGATTAAATATCAGACTGAGTTAGGTCTCTATTTAACTAAAAGTATAAACAAGATTACAGCAGCAAATGCAACACCTTTAATTGAACTATTTTTTTGCAGGGGTTCAGAAAATGGTTTGTGCATAATTTGAAAAATTTTAGTATGATGCTCTGAAAAAACTTACACCTAAAAAGTCAATGTTTTTCAACAATATCTGCACATTTTCTAGTATGATTAGACACTGAAATACATAATTTCAGAGGACAATATAACCTCCCTGCTGTTGGAAGAAACAGCTTTAAAGGGAAGTGGGCATCTGTGGCCGTGCATGGCTGAAACTTCATGTACAAGCGTTTGACACATGAACAGAGAACACATGTTCATGCACCATGTCAAATGTTTTTATCTGCTCCTGTGCCCCATCCAGCACAGCTCACTGGCAGCTCCTGAAGGACAGGGACTCTGCACCATCCTGCTTTCTGGGCAGCAGGAGTTTGCATCCAGGTTTACTGGAAAACTCCCTCTGGGTGACATTCAGAACGTTCTCCACGGTATTTCAGGATAATTTTAACATTTGTGCCGGCAGTCTAAAGTGTGCAGCTGTAAGTCAGCTACAAATACAAAGGTGTGGAGTCCCACCTATGCCAAATCCTGGTCCTTGGGTCTGCTCAGCCTCTGGAGCATGGGTTGTGCTGTGATCCAAGGGCTCATGCACACAGAGCCAATGAGCTTTTAGCATAAGGAAAATGGATATTCCAGTGTTTTGCTTCACAGGACAAAGGAAAACAAGAGGCAGCACCAGCAAGACATTTATTTTTCTGTATTACTGTGTCATTAGGGGCATTTCACTGCTTTTTGCTGACTTTGGTTTTTCTGCCTTTGTCATCTGTGAAGGTAAAGCAGAAATGAAGAAATAAGACCAATGATTTAAGTAACCTCCAGGGCCACCAGGAGCTTCACAGTCCCCGTGTTTTGATTTACAACAATTGTAAAAAGAATCTGAGGGGCAAAGGCTGTACAAGGAAAGGGAACACGTGGGTTCACCCTGGTGACTGACACTGCTGAGCAACAAAAGCAGCACTGGGAACCAGACGGGAGCAGCATTTACAGCCATTGCAGAGAACTTCAGCTTGTAATGAGCTCTGTATGCTGGGGGTTGCAAAAAATTGAAAAAAACCACCAACCAACCAGCTCTGTTTCAAACATTGTGTTGCTGAGTCACCAAGAATGCATTTAATTTTGACAAGGACCTGTGTATACTTGAAGAAATGGATTCAAAATCAGTTTACTTAATTAAGCAGGGATACAACACAGCATCCTGCCTAACTGCTTTAAATCCCATCATTTTCTTGTTGAGGCTCTGCCCCAGGGCTTGTTTAGTGGCCTCTATCCCAGTGAAGGGAGCAGCAATCACCCAACACGCTGTGGAAGGCACAGACCATTTGGGGTTTTGTCTGGATGCTGCCAGTTTTCAGCAACATCTGGTTAATACAGACTGTAAGTATTCCTTAATGAAGTAAATGCACCCAAAGGCCTGAGCAATGAGCACATGGTAAATACAAATATAATTTACTTAAGCAGCAATTAAGCATACTGCAGTTATCAGAAATGTCCTGTTAAACTTGAGCAGAACCATGTCTGTCACATAGAATGGCAGATGTTCTTTGACATTCTGATCACAGCAAAACCAGCTGATTTCACTCCATCTATAAGATCTATCATTTTTTGTGAGCAGCTGTCACTGACTTACTGAAACCATGAGCCAGAAAGAGGGGCTGTTAAAGAAGATCTTTACATGTAACTGTGCATTACATCCATAAAATATGCAAAGTCCTCAAGCCCCACTTGAAGGTGGGTAAAGGAACCAAACAAGTTCAGACTCAAAGACTGAGGCACAATGCTCCTTTAAACATAAAAAAGTAAATAAATCTCATCTTATTGTTGTGTCTGCAATAGAACAAATGCAGCACTAACATTTTTGAATAGTGTAATGAACCTGCATTAGTTTCCACTGCTGTATATGTGCAGTGTCTGAATAAGATTAATTTTTGATATCTTCACAGCTTTCTGAGCAGGTCTAATATGATGAAACCAACCTTTGGGACAGGCCTCTTACCAAGGAAACACTGAAACTATTTGTTTGGTTCTTTTCAGAAGTTTGGTTCTTTTCAGAAGTTAACCACGCTGGTTATTATGAGAAGCATTTTAGATTGTTTTCTACAGCAATAAGATTAAGAAACAATAAAAACATCAGTTTATTAGCAAGTAAAGAAGAGAGAATTCCACTAGCCATAAAGTGAGAGCAACTTTTCCTTTTGCACAGCTTGCAGAGGTAGGTAATTAAGCAAGGCTGACTGTCCTTAGGGGTCTTGGAGGGAGACATTTTAGTGCTGACCCAACTGGGTAAATCTCTCCTTTAGACTACAAACTGTGGCCTACACCACATTGGTACAGTCAGAAAAATAAAGAGTGCTCACTGCAGGGATGGGCGAGGACTCTGACTTCATCCACAGCTATGTACCCAGGGTGTCCTTTCAAAGAGACAGATTCAAATATCACCTGAAATACAAAAGAAAATAAAATTCTGAGAAAGAACATTTACATCAGTAATTTCAGCAGTCACCACATTCTGCTGTTATTCCAAGTCTGATTCATTCAAAGCATTTTGTCAACAATGAAGGGATACCAGGGCAATTCAGTGTGTGAATGCAACATCAAATCTGTTGGGAAAGCAAAACAAAGGATTAGAGCAACATTCAATAGGATTAAAGACAGCTCTGTGCATCTCTGATTTGGAAAAGGATACGTGCCCTGGGTATACATACACCTATATTCTCTTAAGCACCAGTCCAAGAACATTAGGTGGATAATAATTTGATATCTTGTTCTCAGTATGCCTTGGAAGATTGGAGAAAACACTACAACTGGAGAAAGCACTACAATTCTCTCCCTGAATCAGTGACCATGCATTCCAGTCATTTGCAACTTCTAAAATTCACTACTAGAACACAGAGTTAACTATTTAAACCTAGTTTTCAACAGTTCTTTTTGTTCTAAAGAAGAGCTGGCATTCCCAGCCTGTCACTGTTCAGCCACTTCTTTATCTCCTGCATCAAAAGATTTAATACTCAACTGTCCAAATATTGCCCTGGATGAAAATAGACCAGAAATATCCTTCCTAACTATAGAATTGCTGATGTTCCTTTTTCTTTGCATTTGGGCTTCCAGAACATGGCTTCTTATGTTTTCATGGCTTCCTAAGATCTCTTCCCCCAATTTAAAACACAGTCAGATGTGAGATCTCCTGAAATACATGCATAAGGAAAAAAAAAAAAAAAGGCATAAAATACAGGCAAAGGCAACTAAGAAAAGCTCAGGTGCTAATAATACATAGAAACAAAGTTCTCCTCCAGAGGGGACTGGACAACTATTAGGATGCCCAGGAAATACTAGGAAGAAGCAAGCCACTGGAAGATAAAATAATCCAAAAACCATTAGCAAGTGTTTTGTGCTATCAAGGTCCTTGATAGGCTTTTTAGGGACTGTATAAAATAAGAGTATAAAATAGGAGTCTTTAGTATGGAAATTATAATTACTTTAGCAATTAAATATCATTCATGATAAAAATTACATTTACTGGGAAGGTCATGCAAAGCTCTACTGCAACTCCCTTCAGACCTGAATTCAAGTGCAACATTACAGCTACAAAATCTTATTTCAGTTTTACATTTGTGAAAAGTCATAAGCCACAACAAAGTAATTCTCAATTATCTGCAAGTCAAGAACTTGATAAGTTCTCCAAGGCGCTGGCATCAGCTATGAGTGGATGGCAAAAGTAAGCACCAATAAACAGAGAATTGGCTTTGGTTAATCTCCAACATGTGCAGGGTCTTTAATAAAGCACAATGCAACCTAATAACAACCAACTCAGCCTCTTCCTCTGCTGCAGAATCCACTGAGTAGAGGACTCCTCTCAATTCAAGCAATTTTGTTTGACTGTTTCATTCTGTTCTGCTTTACACTCAGATATTCCCAGCCCTTTCCCAGTTCAAACTTACACATTATTGTCTTTTTTCTGTATTTTGAAGCATCTCATCCCTATCAAAGTGAGAAGCACAGAAGCACACAGGCTTTCCTGAAAACTGGGGATTGAGCCCCAACATGGGAAAAAGGCAGGGATAAATGTTTATGGGGCCCATTTCTGCAAATCTCATGCTCAGTATCACTCATGTCCTTTTGAGTTCAGCTGGAAATGCAGCATGATTGTTGAGACAGCTTTGTAATTAATAATGCTTTGCATCTAAAGAACTCCATAGAAATTAATATAGCTGACAAAATACAAAGCTTCACTTTTCAAAAAGCATTCTTAAATGCTCTTGAGGTCTGCAAATACAAAGTCATTTCATGTTTCCTTCCCACTGAACAAGCCCCCGTCGCAGCGCTGTGATTTACCAACAATGTCTGTGTTAGCAGCCTGGCCCAGCTCATCTGTTGTGCTACAACACTTTTCTCCAGGCATGGATCAATAACATTCCTTGCTATACATCAAAAAAACACCTTTCTGGCAGGCTCTAGTGCTGCCCTTGGTGCATTCTGGGACTGAGTTCATCCTTATGGCAAGCAGTAATTCAAGATTACACGTATTACCTTTCTCCAAGAACCATTAGAGCTTTTTCTCGCTACGCTGGAAAACATTTGCAGGCTTAGAATCCAAGTACAAGTAACTCCAGGGTAGACATGATAAATCTCCCCACGTTTCTGTCTCAGCTAAGTGCTTCTGCAGCCAGATGACTCCTGTGACCCTTGCACAGAACTGCCAGGCCTAAAACACATCTCTGGCAGCTGCTTTGGATACCAGTTTTCCACTAGCCACATCTCCAAAGTTCAAAGTACTTGACAAAGCCTCACACCAAGGCAGAGAGATTCAGATTGTTCTGCCTGGCTGAATTTTTGGTGCACATCCCAGTCCAGGATGGTGTGGTTTAAGTGCATTAGGAGGATAATTGACATTTTGCTTGAT
Source organism: Passer domesticus (assembly GCF_036417665.1). Classification (NCBI taxonomy): domain Eukaryota; kingdom Metazoa; phylum Chordata; class Aves; order Passeriformes; family Passeridae; genus Passer; species Passer domesticus. The sequence goes on along the minus strand of NC_087489.1, from coordinate 4,036,292 downwards.
GCAGAGTTCAATATTTAGCGAAAATGTTGGTTTTGCATGATCTTTTCAAAATACAGAACAGGCTGTCAGGTTTCTTGTGTGCAGAGAGTTCTCCAGGAATACAATTTTGATTTAAAGCTGACAAAGAAATGGCAAGTCTGAGGGTGGTGAGGCCCTGACACAGATTTCCCAGAGCAGCTGTGGCTGCCCCTGGATCCCTGGCAGTGCCCAAGGCCAGGCTGGATGGGGCTTGGAGCACCCTGGGACAGTGGAAGGTGTCCCTGCCTATGGCAGGGGGTGGAATGAGATGATCTTTGGGGTCCCTTCTAACCCAAGCCCTCCTAAGATTTTATTAAATAACACTGCAATGGCACATTCTAGAACATGAGTGTGAAAAATAAAACACCTCTCAGGCAGCAACACACCCAAGTTTTGTCAACTTCCCACCTCTGAACTTAGACAGCAGCATTATTTTAGGCTGGCAAACATCAATAATATTTCCTCTTCATTTTTTCAAGCTTCAAGTTCTCTTTTTTCTTTTTATTTTTTCTTAAACCTTGCTTAAATGTAGAAATTCACAAGACTACAGACCACCAACAAGACGAATTATAAAACCAGAGGCTGAAATCAGTCTACTAGATCCCCATAATATCGAGGACAGATCTCATATTTTAAAAGCTATGTTTAAGGAACAAAAATACAAGGATGACTAGTAGGAAACATCACTCTCACTTATCACAAATTTAAAAAGAAGCCCCTTGCATTTTCTAGGAAGGAACTACTCCTGGGCAGGTACTGCTGCTTTCCAATCCATTCAGTTTTGTGCTTCAGTAGAAAATTCTTGTTTGATTTAAAGGATTCTTTTGCCCAAGAAAAGCAAACTTGACCTGCCAAAGTACTTGTAAAAGACCTAAGTGAGGCTCAGGAAGCCTCCTATTGATATATCTGAGAGCAGGATCCCTCTTAGTGTGAGATCTGACTGCCTTTTGCAGGTTTTTCAAGCACCGATTTTCTGGGTGAAAGATCATTTCTGTCATCTCTGTGGAGCACCAACGATGAAGCAAATTCTGCTTCATGCCCAGGATCACGTTAATATGAATGGAGTAGGAGCACTCCAGTGTGCCTTCAGAACAGTCACAAGTTGTGCACTGCCCTTAAAACACCATTTCCCACACATTTGCATCTCTTTATCCTTCCCTCTCGCCCACCTGGTGCACTCTGTGGATTCTGCTGGTATCCACAACTCTTTCAGAGGCAGAACATTAAAGCTTCTTCCTCCAGCTCAGATTTTACAGACCTCCTACCCAGTTATTAGAAGCAAGAAAAAGAGAGGCTTTTCTACCTGCTGGTTTTTATACACAGACTATTTGCTGCCTTTTCATAGTTCCTTCTATCCTGATGCCTGTCTCACTCATGGCTTTTATTAGTATCACATGGACATCAAATCTCCTGCAAGGTTTAGGATGCAATTACCTCCCAGGCTTTTTTTTTTTTTTTGGTGTGTGTCTTGAATATAAAACAAGACAAAAGTATCCTTCAACAAATAAAAAGCAGTATGTGAGTCCATTGTGTGTGAATTATCTAACTGAAATTAAAACAATGGCTGCAAAGTTGCCACATGAAGTTTGAAGCAGACAACTAATATGTTAGTGTAAAACTAATATAACCAAAAAATAGAGTAGCAATTACATTCCTTGGCTTTGTCCTTGTCTAAAAAAAATAATCTTCTAACAAAATGAATAAAGCTGTGCTAGAAAGAGGAGGAGCTGAGGATCTAGTGAAGAATATCCAAAATGATACTGTGGTACAAGAATTTATTAGTACCTTATGTCCTTACACCCCTCATATGGGCACAAGATGCAAAGCCAAGTCAAAAAACGTTCCTTCTTATGGAACCAACCCAGGTCCAAAAATAATCCAGGGAGATTTTTGCAGAGATACATATCCAGAAAATGTTTTGTTTGCAGTCACACAGGACCACAGAAAGTGCCAATAAAAGCGGCAATTTCATCATGAATGTGTGGATCTTGTCAATAATTGCCTCCCATGCATCAGTCCGTGGCCTGCCAACAACTAAAGAAAAAAGTGAGGAGGAAAGAAATATGTCAAGCTGCCTATATATCCACTATAGGTCAATTTATTCTGAGAGGAAAATTCAGGGAGGGAAGCGACGATTTTCAAAACTAACAATAGCCATCCAAAGGAGAGAGAGGGAAAAATATTACAAACCCCTACCTGGTAAAAATGTGGCCAGAAGGTGCTGATGGCCAGCTCTGCCTTCACCCAGCCCTCGGTCACCACTCCCGACACGTTCCAGATGGGGTTGCCCTGGGGGCCCCCGTTGACCTTGACGTAGACGTTGAGGGAGCCGGGGCTGGAGCGGTCGCGGCTGGACAGGTAATAGTGGAAGTCGATGCAGTGCGTGTCATTCTCCTTCAGCGTGGGCAGCAGCAGGTGAGCTTTCTGCCCCGACGCTCGCCCGGAGCTGTTCACCATCATGAAGGAGCCTGCAGAGCAAAGGAAAAAGAGAATAAAGAGTGGGTTTGTTTGGATTTTTGGTGTAAACAGCTCTGTTTGAAAAGTCAGCGGGTCCCTCGCAAGCCACAAAACAAACCATTCCTCCGAAGGAAGCAGCTGTTTGGTGCCAGCTGTTAGGGAGAGAAAGGATATTAAAATTGCAAGGTATATACACCATAGATTCAGGGCTAGCTAGAACCACTTTAATTAAATAACTTGCAAATCAAAATAGAAATGCTGCCTTGCCTGTATTATTTTATCACCGTGTGATCTCACAGTCACTCTAAACAAAAGCACATTCCCACTTCAAGCAACAACCAGGTTCTCCTGCTGCACACCGTGCCCCAAAGACACATTCAATACAAGGTAACAAGTGACAGGACGAGAGAAAACAGCCTCAAGTTGCACCAGGGAAGGTTTAGATCGGATATTAGGAAAAAATTTCTTCATGGGAAGTGTTAGAAAGCACTGGAAGAGACTGAGGAGTCACCATCCCTGGAAATTTTTCAAGAAATGTGTGTATGTGGTGCTTGAGGATGTGGTTTAGTGGTGAGCGTGGTGTTGGGTTGAGGGTTGGATTTGATGATCTATAAAACTAATTTCCAACCCTAACAATTCTGTGGTTCAACACAAAAACAACAGAGCAAGCTCTCAGCTGATATTTGCCTGCATCAACTAACACCCTTCATTCCAGTCCATACCTGTGAACCCTGGCACCTGAATATTTGAAGGTCATATTAAGAAAACCCCAATTTTCAGAGCCCAACCAAGTGAGTGTTGTCAACAGAACAGCAACATCTTTACTTGTAATAATGCAACGGGACAATAATTCTTGTGGGAGGGAAGGGTAGGCTGAATTTAGGGAGGGAAATGTATACTGAGGCAATTTATGAGTTTGTTAACCTGGAAGTCTGCATCGTATTAACCGTGGCACTTGATGTTGAACTCGCATTTGGATTCATCAAGCAGTTATTTTATAGCACATTGTGTCTCCACTCATCTCCTCACAGATGCATCAAGGTGACAAATGTCAGCAATAAGGGAGAACATGATGAGAGTTATTTGATTCAGTTCTGGTTACAGGATCTGCTTTATGTGGGTGCAGACACTCACACTCAGAAAGAACTAAAGAAAACACCGGGATGGGGCAGGGGGAATCTGTGTGTCAGCAGCCAGGCATGATAATTTTTAATCAAACACAGCCCTCTTGACACTTCTGGTCTGATGCTGCTGCCAAGCCACACTGCAGATGGGTTTGTCTGCTGGCCTCTTGCAGTTCACAGAAGATTGAGTTTGAAAAGCCCTGCCTCACTTCTGACCTATTGACTTTCCCTTTTCCTCACCATAGCAGGTGACTCAGATGAGCCAGGCAAACATTTAGATCAATTCTGTGCAGTGAACAGTCATATATTATGAATTTATAACAGCTACAAGCAACTTTCTCTTAGAAAATTTTCCCCCCTGTGTTTATATGATATATATTCATTTTGTAAAGGAGCAACAGGAGGCAGTCAATCTTAAAAAAAAAAATTAATATAGTTACACACTCTAAAGACCTTGGAAAATTCCAGGGCAATGCAAGTACAGCTGGGGAACAGGAAGACACTCTAAGAAAATTTATAGGCAAGATGGTCTCTGGCAATGCTGCCTTTCAGTGGAAATGAAGGAAAAACAAAAACCAAAATGCTCCCAAGTCAAGAAATTCTAGATTTTCAGCAATGTTCAGAAATGTTAGAGCTGAATCCAAACTTTCTGGTTTCTGTCTAAAAATTAGGATCCTGACAAATGCCCATTGCTGATGTAACTCTGCTCTCAGTCAACCATAAAATCCTCTTCTTCAGCATGTACTGTATACACACTACTCTTAAAAATCTACTCATATAAACTAAACTTTTGAGAAACTGAAATCTGGGTTCTGTTCCTATGAGCTGAGAACAGTAATTATCAGCAAGCCTAGGTGCCAGCAGGCCTGGAGAGGCAGCACAGGCTGTCAGCTGAGGCAGCAGGCTGGGATCCTGACACAGCCAGGCTGGGGCAGGCTGATTGTGACACCCAGATCCACCAGGACTGGAGCCCCTCTGCTCTGCAGCCAGGCTGGGAGAGCTGGGGGGTTCACCTGGACAAGAGAAGGTTCCAGAGAGACCTTAGAGCACCTTCCAGTGCATAAAGGGGCTCTAGGAGATCTGGAGAGGGACTTGGGACAAGGGATGGAGGGACAGGATAAGAAGGAATGGGTTTAAGCTGAAGGAGGGGAGATTTAGATTGGAAACTGGGAAGGAATTGTTCCCTGTGAGAGAGCTGAGTCCCTGGCACAGGGTGCCCAGAACAGCTGTGGCTGCCCCTGGATCCCTGGCAGTGTCCAAGTCCAGGCTGGACAGGGTTTGGAGCACTACACCTATACCCTGGGATAGTGGAAGGTGTCCCTGGTCATGGCAGGGATGGGACTGAATTGGCCTTAAGGTACCTCCCAACCCAACCCATTGTGGGATTCCAGGATCTCTGTCAGTACAGAGTTGCAAGAACCACTCCTCTGCAGAGAATTTGGGAGGGAAGACACTGTGAAACCACTGAGCCAGGGTGGCATGGTCTGGAGGAGTGCAGCAGCTGCTGTGAAAGGCTCTGCCTGAGGCACGTCAGACCACTGGAGTTCAGTGAAGACAAGTTCTCCATGTGGCAGATCCCACCCTGGAGGAGGCAGGTGCAGCCCAGAATCACTCCAGGAACAGCAGAGCTCCTGTGCATTCCCAGGATTTTTGACCAACTGCCTCCCACACTGGGGAGGCAGCCAGGAAAACGGGATTTTTACACCATAATTGATTGCACAGCACCTGGCAGAGCATTCCACTTCTGGGCATGCCTCTCAACTTTTCTCTTTTTAATTTGGATAGTATGTAGAGTATCCTGCCCTAAAGAACTGCTCTGATCTGTGCTGTGTCTAACACATGCAGCCCTGAACTGCACTGGGGGAGGTAAGTGCTTCAATGACAGCAAAAGTTAGGGAGTATTTCACTTTTACAGATCCATATATAAAAATAACAAGCATCCCTCTGGGAGAAAAAACATCAGCTTTTATAAAAAGTTCCAAGCAATAATTACAATTTTATTTTTCGCCACCCACAAAATAATGAATCACAAGCTATTCATGGCCTTTTGTGCAGCTGCTGACAGTTCTGGGGAGAGTGGGGAGTGTTGGTGACAACACCAACAAGAATAATATCCATCCACCAAAAAGCACTTATCAAATAATTAGTCTTAATTACTAAAAAAATAGCCTTGCAAACATTTGTCATGGATAAATTATTGCCACCTTCCTATTTAAAACATATGATTTTGTTTAATACATTGTGTGTAGAGATACAGGAAGAAATCCTACAAGAAACACAACTTTTTCAGGAAAAGTCCTGATAAGAGGTATTATTTTATGACAGTGGAAAAGATGAAAAATATCCACTTACAGAGCCATCTCTGCCAGAGAAAAGAACTCACACCTTGTTTAAAGGGATTTGTTCCCTAGGAACTCTACCACAGTCCTTTCTTGCTGCAGAGCCTTGGAGTGGCAGCTTCCCCACAAACCTTTCCCTGGGATACCCTGGGCACAGCTCACCCCACAGGATCCAGAGAAACACCTCAAGCCTGGCCATCTTAGGAGCTGAAAGCTTGTAATTCCATCAAGGTAATCACTGATATAAATAATATATAAATATTAAATACATATAAATTTTAGATATATATATACACATACATATTATGAATACATAAATCTAACAACATTTAATATAAAATTCAATTGTGAATAAACGATACCCTATATCCTAAAAATTGGCCCCAAATAGACATTTTTCTTTTTTTTTTTTTTTTTTTTTCCCCACAGTGTGAACTTGAACAGGTATCCTGTCCTCCAGGACCTTCACAAAGTTGCTCTGCATGCTCCAAGATCAACAGATGAGATCCACTGTCCTATTACAAATTTCCAAATTTGTCTATGGAACTTGTGTGGGCAAGATCCATCATTTAGAGTAGGTGAGAGATCATGAAAACAACTCCCACCAGGAGAAAGTAAACAAAAGACAAGCCAGCCTTTTAAAGACAAATGTGGTTTTCCTCATTATCCTTAATGAAAATTGACATATTGTGATTTAGGGTCTGACAGCCTCTTTTAGGCTGAGCACAGAGCTGAAGCTGAAGGGACTTATTCTCAATTTATAGGCCTATATGTGCAAATAAAAGAGATGCAATCTGGTCTGGCACCAACAAATCACTTGTCACAATTTCTACTCATACAAAGGACTAAGGAATGAATTAACATGTCACAAATGGAAATTATTGACTAATAGGTGACTGAAAGCCTCCTGAATGTCTCCAGGCAAGAATATGAATAAAACAAAAGGTATCTTGGAGAAACTCTTGTTTAGACTGTTGCATATCCAATTGGGGTAAAAAAGAAACAAAAATATCATTGAGTTTCATTGTTTTGTTTACTCCCTCACAAAAGTTCAAGTTTCCAAGTCTACACTAAACTGAAAAAAATGGAATTTGGAGGAAAAAATTATCTATGCTGGATAAAAGTTCTTTTTTATGTTTATTTGACAGAAAAGTATAAGCTCATTCAAGCAAATTGAACGTAAGGTCAATTAAACATCGTATTCTTGGATCAACTGGTTAAATTAATTGATATCTTGCTGGTTTTACCCTGACTATGTAAAAATGAATGTGTTATGCTCAGATCAGTCAGAAGCAAGAAGGATGGGGAGACTGTAAATAAATTCATTTTCAAAAATCCTTTCCAAAGGCAGGAACATAAAATGCCACTCTCTCCTAGTTATTAAACATACCACTGAAAATTGGGGAATTAAACCATGAAGTGCTCTCTAGCTGGCCATAAATTTCAATTTTTCCCCTGCTTGGTGGATAATGATGCCTTGATAAGCGTCCTATTATTGATGCATCTGCAGCAGAGCTCCTGTTCCTGGAGCCGAAACGCTGCTCTGCAGCAGATGGTGGCTATTGTGTTTACACATCAGCACTTTATGTTTGCCTTCTCTCACGTCTGCAGTAAAGAGAAGGCCGTAATTGAGTTTTTAATGGCTTTGCACATTGTTCATTAAGTTTACACGAGTGTGCTCTGACAAATGACAGCTGAAGGAACGAGGCACCGCGGAGCCGCCGGCAGCACCCGGCAGACCTTGGCTGGTGCTGTCTCACTGCTGGCTTTGAAGAGCTGAGCTGCTTCAAAAGTCAAATTACAGCAACCAGGAAAGACTTGAAAAAGAAGCTGTCAAAATGCTCTGCTGCAAAATGAGTCTTCTAAAAGCCTGAGCACCAAACCCAGGTGTACGGTGTTGTTTTAAAGAGCAGATTCTTCCTGACATAAAGATGCAGGTTTCCAGCAGGTGCACCAGCCTGTCTTCAGACACACTTGTGTTTATTGTCCTAAGCTGTTTATTGCCAAAGAACAACTCTATCTCCCAGAAAGTGAGTCTGACACCTGTCTTTGTTAAGGCAGAACAAAGCAACATGGGATAATCTGGGCTGAAGGGGCCTCAGGCCAAGCCCCTGCTCAAAGCAGGATCAGCCCTGAGCTTACCACGGAGTCTTCCACACCTCCCCAGAGGACTGCCCATCCCCTCTGGAAAACCTCCTCCACTGCTTGACTGCCCTCATATTTCTTCCCTTTTATTCAGTCCAAAACCTCTCATTTCCAGTTAGATCCTTTGTCTCTCACCCTCCAGGCACCTGCTGTGGTACAAACTGACTCAGTACTCCTGATCCCCTCCTGCTAGGAAAGGATTTGTGAGGTGAGGCTTTGCTTTGCGGGAGTGCTCTGACCCTTTCCCAGTGCTCCATTCCCAGGAGACAGGACTAGGGTCACTTCACTACCTCATACACTGAGACAGAGCATGGGATCCTTTCCCTTTATCCATCCCTTTATCACAGGGATGGCTGCAGAAGCACAGATCAGAGCAAGGGGTCTCTCTGAACTACCTTCAAGTCACTCTGAAGGCCACAGAACAGACACTGAACATGCCATATGTTAAGTATGACAAAATATGTTCATGGACAATATAACAAGAAGTCCCTCTACCTCCACAGCTGGTTTCCAGCGGTGGAAAAGCAGCCACTTTAAGCAGAATATAAGAATACTTCACAGGGTACTGTAAAGCAGAATTTACCATTACAATCTTCTGACAATCTGTAATATAAAGATTTTTTTTGAAGTCAAAAGCTGCATTAACCCCATTAATTTGTTAGCCACAGAATGATCTTTCTCTTGCCATTTTTGTTGAGTCAGGAATAAGACTCTGTCAATGAGCTCTGGAGTTTGATTATACAATGTGCTGGGGAAAATAAATTAATATTTCCAGTCACTTTAAGATTCTGTAACTTAATTTGTAGTTGTTATTTTATGAAATTTATTATTATCTACCTGCTGCACACTTCCCACATTTTTACATCCATTTTTGTGTATAACACTGGAAAAAGGCTCAGAAATCTCTTCCCCTCACTGATGTACTACAGACAGCAGCGTTTGTCCAAACCCAGAAATTCTAAATCTCATAAGCATATCCCTTTTCCATGTATTAGGGCAAAATCAGGCCCATGGGGTTTAATTCTTAAATGTGAGTCATACTGAATTAATTTAGCTATGAAATTGTTTGATTCGCTGATAAATATGAATATAAATGGCAAGTTGAGCTCAGTATCATTCATGAGGACAATTCATTCACTTGGGAAATTGTTGGATAATAGAGAAGAACTTTTTAAAGAGACAGTCTACTGTTTGTAAAAAGTTTTTCTTCTGGAAATGAATGTTTTGAAAAGAATTATGATTTTGGGAGCTTTTTGTAAGAAAAATCTTCTCAGAACAAGACTGATCTCATATTACCTCAAATATTTGCTGTAGATATTTAAAGTAAAAATTGTGACATAAACACTTCCCCAGTCCTCCCTGAGAGATGAAGTGTGTGCAAAAGTGGGTCTGCTTTGCCACTTCCAAAACGCCTTGGGAGGGGAGAAGCTTGCAGTGCCTTTGTTTTTTACATAAAAACAAATAACTGTGGGACTATGCTCAGAATTAGGAAAAGCTGGTTTCCCACAGGTCCATAACTGCCAGCTGCAGACTTTTCCACTGATTCCATGACCTGAGCCATGCATGGCTGCTGCGTTTCAGTGCGTACCCAGACACTGCTGCCCATAAAACACCAGGGCTTTGTACCAAACTACACTCCTCTTACAAATGCTGTCCAAAGCCTGAGTCATGGTGACCCACAGACACGGAAAGATGCTCACAACCCAAAACTGATGCCTTATGAAGGCTACACCCAACAGGAACCAAAATGGTCCCAAAATGCACAAGCGCTCAGGGGGTCTCTCACTGTGATCAGTTCTGCTCCTTATGCAGATTGGAGTTCATTGTCCAGTTACAGCCCCAGCCCATGCAGTCTGATCCTGCTTGTTTTTCTCTTTTCAGTCTATGTTGTTTGTGCTCTTGGGGCTGAGATTTGGATCATTTGTCCTTGGTCCCCAGCTAGAGCAGGAATTGTTTTGTCTCCTTGCTCTGTGAAGAGAGCTCCTTATTGTGAAGCCCAGACCCACACACTAAAGCAGAATAGAATCTGAAAAATATAAAAGCCAAAACCTGAGGCATCAAAACTGTCTCCAGCCAAGTGGCAGCCTCCCTTTTTCCCCCACTGAAGTTTATGCTGAAGAAAGGAACATCTGCTGCAGAGGCTTCACCAGCCTGGATGGGGAAGATTAAACTACCCCTGACAGGAGAAACAAGAAAAAACTACATCATGGATTAGAAAGAAAAAAAAAATCACATTTTAATGACTTTCTGGTGGTTCAGAGTCACCAAACCCTCTTCAACTACAAAATCCATATGGAAGGCGATCAAGTCACAAATAAGCCAACAAATGCCTAATTAGCAAAGGGCTTTAAGGGGCATAATGGGATTTCTGCAAGAGGCTGTGAAGCAGGGGCTTGGGAAGGATTCCATTTGTTAATGGGATGCTCTTTTAACCTCGCAAGATTATTTAAATCAATAATAAAAATAGCTGCTTCTGTTGTTAAAAGCATTCTTCCAGAAGTGTAACATTTTGTGCAACTTTTGGTCACGTTATGTCCTTGAGAAGGACAGCCAATGACACAGACTGAGATTTTCAATAGAAAGATAAAATTCAGGACTCAGGTTCTGACTTCATAATTTCCTCAGTGACATGGGTTTTTATTCTTTATTGGCCTGAAGAAACTGAAACATGAAGACAGAATTCTTAAGAATAGCAATGAAAAGCAGCACTTGGGAGAGTGAGAGTGTCCAACACAGAAGAGACAAGAGGATATTTTTAAGCACAGGAGGGACTTATTGCCTCAGTTTTTCACCAAGGCATGATCTAGAAGTGCAAGAAAACTGACTGTAACACCTCAGAAGTGTCAAGGCAGAAAAACGAATTAATAGCTCTTTCTCTAATGAGCCTCCCCTCAGCTACAGGCCAGAGTGGTCTTCAATAGTCTGTAGTCAATATAGAAACCTGTTGGATCCAGTGTGGAAAATCAGCTCCAAAAAATTAATTCTCATTGCTGTGGACACAAACACAGCAATGATACTTCACTGCACTTCCAGACATTTGCTGTAAAGACATTTGTTGAGTCAGTGAGCTCCTGAAGGCATTGACATCGAACATTTCTAGTCTATAACAAGCACTGCACAGCTTATCACAAAGATTCATGACAACATTTCTCACTTCAGTGCTTCAAGGTGATCCAGCATGGCTTTCCACCTGCATCTCTAGAGCACAGTCCTTTACTCCTTAAAAATCACCATGGAGAGATGTAGCTAGAACAGCATCAGAACTCCAATCACATTTTCCTCTCCACCAACAAACTCACATTTTTATTTAAACACAAGTCATTGGCCATGAGAATTCAGGAGAACACCTTTGCTCTACAGCTACAGCCATGTGGCAGCTCTTCCAACCCAGAATGATTTGGGTTGGAAGAAACCTTAAAAAATATTTAATTCCACATTCTTGCCATGGTCAGGGACCCATTCAACTATTCCAAGTTGCTCCAAGCCACATCCAGTCTGGCCTTGGACACTTCCAGGGATGGGGTGTCCCCATGCACAATGCAGCTCATGCTTCTCTCTAGAGTCCACTGCAATTTCTATAACTTTTTTTCCCACATTTTATAAACTTTTTTTTTTTAATAAAAGCCCAATTGCCACAGCTGAGAGTCTTGGTTCACTGAGAAGCAAAAACTTATGTGTGCTATAGAATCAGAAACAATTCTATAAATCTCAGCGGTGAAAAACCTTTTTAATAGACTCATTGCCAGCATTCAGTGTTGCTAAGGTCACTGCAGTAGTTTCCTTCAACAGTGTCCTCATTCTATTATTTATAAACATGGTATAAATTGTTTGGCAGTGATATTTTAAAAAAGAGTCCATTAACAATGGAGTTACACCAGTCTATCAGGTAATGGCATTTGTAATAAAACCATAAATTTGCTGCAAACAATAGTCAAGAATTCTCTGCAAATTTAATTTTGTTATGTGATTATCTTTCAAAACTGGTGAAAATGTATACTAAACCTTGCAAACTGAAGAGGTTTATTTGCTTTTCATTTCCAGTAGCCTGACAACTATTTATCCTACCAATCACTAGCTTACCACTTTGGTAAAGTATAGGCAATTGATTAAAACATGTAATAATGTTTATGTAATTAAATGGGCAAATATAAAATAAGGGTAATAGCCATTATCCAACATAATATCTTCATTTAATGGCATTGAAATTCATGTTCTTAACACCCAAGAGCTTTATTGCAGCTGAACCTTGAAAGTGAAGTCCCAGAGACCTTGTGGGGACGTGAGTCACAACCTCTGCTCGAAGGCTCTCCCACAGGTGTTGCTCAAGAAGGCTCAGGATTCAGCAGAATTCACCATCCCTTCCTCACCTGATTTAACCTGGGGCATAACCTGCTGCCAAATGCACCTCTCTCTCTCAATACTCACAGGAGAGGAGTTCAGAGGAAGTGGTCAGTGCTTTCTGAGCAAGTAATTGCTACTCGTTCTGTGTGCCTCAGCTCTGTATTCAAACACAGTGCTTATTTTAAAAATTAAATTCTCTACCCTGTCAAAATCCTATGGTTAAAAGTAAAAATCTCTCCAACCAGGTGGATACAGATACAAAGAACACATGTTTTAGGTTGGTGATTACAAGCAACTGAATAATTAAATCACTGCATCTCAGCCACTGCAACATCAGCTCTCCTTGGAGGGGGCAGCAAGCCAAGAAAGTCTGTTGTTTCCCAGTGTAAAATCTCTCTTCAGAAACAGGATCTGATATGCTTAAATGTACATGACATGCACAAAATTTGGATTAAAAAGTCACGTTTCCGGTGGTCTCTATCCCATGAAGACCTGATTTATGTAATGGTAAAAGACACAAAAAATAACTTCTAACAACACATTATTATCTTCATAAACCGCTCTGTATCACCCAGATCCAGTGGCTGATCAATTAAGCCATTACAAATTTAACAACAGTCCTTTGCCAGGGCAGTCTTTGTTCTCAACTTTTATTTTTGGTTGATCTTTTTTTTTTTTTTTTTTTTCCAACTCGTTTTTTTCTCAGAACACATATTTTTATTTTTGCCTAATCCACTCCCCTAACATTTTAAAAGATGAAGGACACATTACAAACTCCATTGTGCCTCCTTCTCCCTTCCCAAAGATGCAGCAGCTGTTGGTGCAGCCTCATTTGTGAGAGGTGCATGGATGAATGGTTCTAGGTTCGCAACAAGGAATTATGATTATAATAATAATTCATAATTGAATTTATTTAATTTGGCTACTCTGAAGCCGCTGAGGTTGAATGCTCTCAGGTGGTTACCCTGGTGTTGTTCAAGGTTCTCAGGCTCCACTCTACTGTGTCTAAAAAAAGCCTCTGTGTCTCCAAAGCCTCACCAGGCCATCAGCTGAGACAGCTCTACCCAGAGCTTCCTGCTCGTGGCAAGTTAATAAACTGTGCTTATCTTCGTGCTGCTGTGGTTAATTAAAACTGACATCAAATCTAAATTGCTGGGCCAGTTGGACCCTAAAGGTTGAACCAACAAGGGCTGTGTGGAAACCACTCCTGAATTGCCTTTGGCATCAGCCAGGCAGCTGCCAGAAGTATTTTGGTGCAAACATCACTTTCCTGGGCAGCACTGAGCTCCACAGCTCAGGCACATACTTATTTTCAATACGTTGGGCTCTCTGTTTGCTTAATCATTAAAGACAAATAGCTAAATATATTTTATTACATAATTCTAGAGTATTAGCAGCGGTTTCCATGTCAGCCAGAATTAAATGTCTCATTAGCAGGCATGCAGCTCCATTGCCAGCCAACATTTATGTTCTCTGCAACTCGGCTAACATTTCCATATGTTTTGTATATGCAACATTTTCTAGGAAACTGCAGAGGGATTATTACCTTTTCTATTTGTGACAGAAAGCACATATTAAATGTAATGCCAAAAGGCAACCAGAGCAAATGATGTCTGAAAAGAAATTGTGTCTTCAGTTTTACATAACTCTGCTCTAACCATATGGTCACTTCTGTGTACATCTAAGGAATCAACACTACAGCTCCAAACTCAGAATATGTTAAAGGTCAAAGGCTGAGCTATTTTTGCACCAAATTTTCAACTTTGATGAGCTCAGTTTCTGAGCACTGGGTGCTGCTGAAGTCACTGCTGCTATTCTGGGAGAGCTGCAGCACAGCCAAGGATGGAATTTGGCAGAGTGGGTCCAAAAATAATTAAGGCCATCTCACAAGCCACCACAGAGGATGGCAGCACTACAATTTCTCAAAAGGAGCAGCTCCAAAGTGCCAAAGCAGAGGCTGGTTCAGGCCCCAGTGGGGGCGTGCTGGCACAGGGGGAAGGAGCCACGGCCAGCCCACGGCTTTGCCAGCTCTGATCACCAGCATTTGCTCATTCCCATGGGAACTAAATTACAACAGATTTTTCTTCTAAACCCAGTGTTTGTTTGCCTATCTTAACTCCTGTTAGCAGTGCAGCAACTTAAACAGGGGAGCGGCCACCAGCACCCTCTTTTCCAGGGGTTTGTGCCATTTGGGGGGACATTGTCCTGCTGAATGTTTCTGACTTATATTTCAAAAAAAGAGAAAAGGAAATGCCAGCTTGAAGCAGCTCAGTTGCCCACAGTGGCTGGTCCTGGTGTTCAGAGAAGGTGCCTAAGTCTCTGTGATAACAGACTAATTTAATCCAAATAGCATATATTTCTGCATCAAATGATTAATTTGATGACTGGTTCACACCGCAACACAGTACTTGTGCTTAAAGAAATCTGAAAACACACAGTTATAATTAAAGATTATTAAACTATATCCATCATTACACCAAAGTCTAATCATTATTTAAGGGAACATCTGATAGTACTGAAACTTGACAACTATTTTTGCTCAAATAACTTGACACTTGTGTTTAGTAACAAAGCATCTTTTGAGTAGCTGGAAACATGCTGCCTTTGAGCCACTGTATACTTGCCCCTTTTTTAATCAAATAGCCTCAGTATGCTTAAAGGACACATAATTTGCAATATTTTATCATGTTTCACTTCTTGGTCTTTTTGATATTAGGCAGAAACAGCATTACCAGTATCTACAAAGGCTGTTAGTCCCATGTGCTTTTTGAGCTGGATGCCTGTGTAAACATTTTTTACTAAATTGCCCAAAAGTACAGAGAGATTTATTTCCCGTGGACTGCAGTTCATTTAGAAATAAACAGTGTTATGTGCATGTTGTTAAATTTTTATTAGAAATTAATAGTATCTACTGAATCACATTTTCTGGTCCAGATTTTCCTGCTGAAAACCAACAGGGCAGGATACTACCAGAGCCATTCTGAGCTCTGCAGACCATGGCAGATGGACTTGATACCACTGCTTGGATGGGAGCTTCAGATATTGTAACTGCTGAGTTCCTTGATCCATCTAAATCCACCTTTTTCCCCGTGGTTCCTGCCACAGCAGAATGATTGGTTCAGATGGCCCGGAATACACTGAGTTTGTAGAGTAAGCAGAGTTCATAGTGTTCACCAAAAGTCACAAGTTCTTTATGAGAAACTGCCCCCAGCCTACCCCAAGATGATGAGCTGTTAGCTTGTCGACTTCCTCACAGCTCCCCACACCTTTTTTTCTCAGTGCTACTCCAGTTATCCAATTGTCCATATTTTCTCACAGAATGGAATTTAATGCATTATTGGGAAGGACGTTTGGGTCATCAGTTGTGAACCCTCTGACACATTTGACTATGCTGTCTTCACTCACCTTCAAAACCCACAGGGAGTTTTGTTTCCCCCTGAGGATTACTTTAGATAATAAACTCTGAAAGGCATTTCAAAAGCTCTGAAATAAATCCAGTTTAAATCCATTATTACACCGGCACAGTAATTTATGCACAATAAAAGTCAGAGTTTTCCTCTGCAAAGGTTCTAGTGGTGAGTCTGCCATGCTGAACCCACCTTAAATAGTTTCATCTTTTTATTATTGTTTTAATAACTTTCCTTCCAACCTTCCTGGAATCATCCCCATTTTCTCTTCTTCAAAGGAAAAATTCCCACTGCTTTTCTATTTACTGGTCAATTAAACAGCTATGAAAGAAATACATCAGCAAAGCAGCCACTTCACTCCAAAATCTCCTCAGATGATCCAAGACTTGTTGTTCCTCACCAAAATGATAACCAGTCGTTTGCCCAACACTTGCTCGGTCTGACATCCACCAGAAAGGTCCATAAAAAGACACAGTAATTTCTAGAATTAACACTAGTGCAAAGTAATCATTTGGAGCCTCTGAAGCGTGCATTTTTCTCTAAGTGAAGCAGCTAATTACTGCTATTCTCACTGACTCACTAGTTCCCATTTCCTGCAACTAGGAGATTTAAATAAACCTAGAATCTCCTATTCTTATTCTGAGCTTCTCTCTTCACCCCAGTTTCAAGTCCCTACACTACAGCCTGAAATTATTCTTAGTAAACTCTTTTTCATTTTGGAGACTGAAATGCAATTTTTATCCTCAAAGTTTACATTTATTTGAAAGGCTGAGAGATTTGGGGCTACTCAGCCTGAAGAAGAGAAGGTCCTGGGTAGACCTTAGAGCCCCTTCCAGAAGCTGAAGGGGCTCCAGAAGAGCTGGAGTGGGACTTGTGAAAAGGGCCTGGAGTGACAGGACAAGGGGGAATAGTTTTAAACTGTCAGAGGGCAGGGTTAGATTGAATTTTAGGAGGAAATTCCTCCCTGGGAGAAGGGGAGGCCTGGTACAGGGTGCCCAGAGCAGCTGGGGCTGCCCCTGGATCCCTGGCAGTGCCCAAGGCCAGGCTGGACAGGGCTTGGAGCACCCTGGAATAGTGGAAGGATTCCCTCTACCTGGTAAGGGGTGGAATGAGATCTCTGGGGTCTCTTCCAACCCAAACCAACCCAAGCACCACGATTCTGTGTTTGAAACACATCCAGATCCACACTACAGCTGGCAGTAGTTTCCTGTGTACAGGCTCATCTTAATTCTTCCACAATGGCAAGATCTGCACGCACATCAGTAAAAAAGCAGCTCTCTGACACACTTTCAATTCACTAATTCTATTTATCAAAATTGCTGTAATTTAAGCAGGTGTAAAACATTTGGGGGGATTACACATTTTGCTCATTAACAGACAAAGAATACTGGGAGATGTTCCCGGCATAAATAGGAATAAAAACTCAAATTCTAAATTAAACATCTTGGAACAATATAAAACATTAAGGCTTGATTGGATGTTAGGCAATTACAGCAGAGCATTTCAGATGGCCAAGAGGTAAAGTAGAAACTTCTGTCATGTTTTAGAACCTGAATGCAGCTTCAGTCCTGGCAGGACTTCAAAAGGGAACAGAGATTTTTCCACAGGCAAGGCTTATCCTACAATTCCGACACTTTGCAGTTGAAACAGGTTGTAAACACCTTGAGTAGAAGGAACTCAAAACACACTTGAACAGTTCTCTGGGGTTCTGATCCTGCTCTAAATGACCCAGACAAATGAACCTCCCCCAGAACTCAGCATGATCAGCATCAGTGCCAAATTATTAACAAGCATTTTCTCAGTAGGATTATCTATCCCTGAAAAATAATTACCCCTCACGGCCTTGCAAACAAACAAGCCATTTATGTAGGATTTACACTGAGTTAGCTCACAAATTCCTACACACAGCCTGACCTTCTAAGCATGTAGACACAGTTAAGCTTGCAGTTTTCTCATTAATCTCTGCTACACAAATCTAATCCAGGATCATATTCCTACTCCTCCCAGTTTAATATATCAAATTCTCCCTTACTGAAGATATGTGTTCTAGACAGTTCCAAGCATCAACATTGTTCTGGTATGGATTTGGGGCTGGAGATATTCTCAACATCCACATCCTGCTCATTTTTAGAACCTGGTTTAAACAGTTCTAGCAAACCAGGATGATTTTCATTCAGCTTTTCACTTGTAAACTCCAACTGAGTTGAAGGAATAGAATTTGGATGTCATCCTCCACATACAGACACACACACACCCCATATTCCTGTCAGCCTCTGGACATGAGAGTTTTTAATCCACTGACAATAACAGTGCAATTCGGGATGTACATTAGATTTACCCAAACCATACACAGTGTGACAGATACTCACTGTGCTTCTGCCACTAGAAATGCCACTTGGTGTCACTTATTCCTTTGGTTGTCTTGACAATACCACACCAAGCATTAAAGAGATGCCTGGCTTGTAAGGAAATTCAGCAATATCTCTTGATAAACATGCGTGTCTCTGCATGTCATAGTTACAAGTTGCTGATATTTCCCTGAAGTGATTAAAGCTCTCAGATCTCTTCACACAAGAAAACTACCCTAGTAGCTTTATCTTTTACAGATACATCCCCAAATCTTCAAAGTATTTGTCAAGTAAGTGTTCAGAACTCTTTTCTGATCTGCGCAGAATACAGGTAGCATGAAAATCAGCAGGATATTTCAACCTAAATCATCTTGGCTTAAGAAGGCAACTCCAAAAGAACACTGAGTGCCCCTGTTGTCTTTCAGATTGCACTCAACCAGACAGATGTGGTGAAAAAAAAATCACAGGAGAAATAAGAAAACATCTTCAAATGCATAAATGAATTGGATCTCTTCCTCCAATAGTTCAATGTAAAACAGAACATTACAAAATCTTCTTTATTAACATTACTTAAGCTTGCAACACAATCCAAAAAATAGGCAGTTAAAAATGCAGCATTGTTAACAGCAAAAACCTGGGACAGATCTTTTACAGTTCCCATTCCAGAGGACCCTTCCACAGATTGGCTGCTACTGGTGTTACACATCCTCCATGCACAGGGCTAGAATGACACTCCACTCACAGATTAAACCCTAATAAAGACTAAATTAGGACATTTCTACTCCTGAAAAACAACTGCTGAAATGATCTCCATATTTATCACAGAATCACAGAACAGTTTGGGTTGGAAAGGACCTTAAGGATCATCTAATTCCAACCTCCTTGGCCACGACAGGTTAGCAACAGCAGTTTGTGCCTTGCAGATTCTGCTGACACACCAGAGTAACCTGCAGAAGTTTCTCATTACTTTGTCATTCATAGAGATCACTGCCATAATAAATTCACTGTGAGGAATAACCTAATGAAACCTAGAATATTTCCCTTTACTGTATTGCCAGGATAATTGATTTGTCAGGAGCAATGATATCAGATCCTGGACAACTTAAGCAGTTCTCAAGCTACCAATATTTCTCAAAAAAAAAAAAAAAAAAAAAAAAAAAAAAAAAAAAAAAAAAAAAGCAAGGGGATTTAGCCTGCCTCTTCTTGTTTTTTTTATAAAGTACTGGGATGCACTGATGCTTCAAGTTTGGCATCTTAATTGTGTCAGCGATCTGTGATAACTCAGAGGATGGTGAGGGTGTAACCACACATGAAGGGCTCAGTGCTGCTCCACACACAGAATTGTTCCCTTCCCAGCTCTAGAAAGATGCAACATTAAGACACACACTTTGTTTAAAAAAAAATTTAAAAATTAAAAAAAACCAACAAAACAAAACAAAAAAAAACAACCAGTACAAATCTTAAGACAGCTCACTTAAAGCTCTGCTCAAACCAGTTCTGCACACACCATTTTCAGTGGCTGAGTAAGGAATGTACCTGAGATGAAACACTTCAGACTGGGATGCAAATGTAGAAACTACCTGTGGAAAAACAAAGCTCCTTTCCATTTGTTCAGTGCTCTCTAGCACAGAGCCCCATGATGTGAGGCACCAGAGGAACCAAGATTGAGCAGTCCTACCACCTGGCAATTGCTTTGCAGATTTGCCTAGTTATGCTAGAAGGAAGAATCCAATTTCCAAATCTCCAGGCAGTCCATTTAAAACACACCTTTCCATTTGGAACACATACCACTTGCAGCTTGTGCTTTCCTGAGACACAAATACATTTCACCCTCGTAAGGCAAAGGCTCAGCATATTCCACTACAAACTGGTAACATGCCCTAGATTTACTTTTGCAACACAGATATCTTTATGAAATTTTGATTTCCTAGTGCTGTAGGTACCACATGCTAAATGTAATCCTTGCTCAAAAAATAAATCATCTTTAAGAATCTTACTTTTACTTTTCTTTTGTTCTAAAATATTATATCTGTAATTGCACCATTTTAAACCGTTCAAGATTTTTTTTCAGTCAGTGAATTGTGACAGTGCATAAACTAATTAACAAAAATTAAGATAGTTTGCCCCATTTGGCTCAGTTTCTATTTTGTACTCATACAGCCTCTATCAAGGGGACTAATTTGGAAGAACAGTGGAGTGTAATTTCTTCCTGTTTCCAGAATCAGTCAGACCCAGCGTGCAACCATTTCCCTATCAGTTTGTTAAGAGCTGTATTTCTAAAGAGTATATCCTTAACCCCCCTGGAATTCTCTGCCTCTTAACATACTTATTTTTCTCTGACATATTTTTCTTACACTTCAGTGTAAAAGATTGTTTAACCATTTTTTATTTAGGAAACTACTGAACAAGTCTTCTTCATACACAGTGGTGCTAGGAATCAATGAACAAAGGGATCTAAAACATCACACAACACCAAGTTCTGAAGTATTTTGTAGGTTTTGGGGGTTTTTTTGGAACTAGATCATCCTTAAAGTCCCTTCCAAACAAAGCCTTGCTATGATTTTAAAATTCCATGTACTCAACTACACAATTTTACAGTCAAAGTCTTATAGGATGTGTTAAAATGGGAAGCACTGCTTACCTATAACTTTGAAATAAGTTTAATTACTTATCAAGCTCTCAGAGATGTTGTCATCACAACATAGCTTTAATGTCTAAGATGTTCCACGGGTAAGTCAAGCCACAATGTCTCAGTTTCCCTCCTCAGCATGGTGCTCCCAATCATCATGAGCAGTGTGCCAGGGGAATTTCCAGACAAGGATGCTCAGGGCAGCACAGTTGTCTGAGGCTGCAAGATGTGTCTGGGCTGTGGATTCTGTCACCGTCTGTCAGAGCTGGGGCAGTTCACTGCTGTTCATGGGGAAGTTTTCTTCATCTCTCCCACAGCCAATCCTCCCTCCAGGAGATCTCTGCTGTCCATGGCCAGGGAGTGTCCCTGCAGGGCTGATCAAATTCCAGCATCCCATGGGGAGATGCTGCGCCCAGGGCAGGAGCCAAGCATTCCTACCTGGATCCAGTCTGAGCCTGGAACAGCACAGCAGCCTTTGCCCCCTGCATTCCCAGAGGAGCAGCTTTCTCCTGCCCTGCACTGCCAGAGGAAGAGCAGGCCCATCTCCAGCAGCCCTGGAGCTGCAGAGGAAAACTGCAGCCTTGTGCAGGATCCCTGCTCCAGCAGAAGCACAGCTGGCACTGCAGGAGGGCTGAGCCCCCATGGGATGGGACTGTGCCACCACCCTGACCCACAGGGGACAGGGCCTCTGCTGACTCTGGCAGGGTTGTTTTGTACTATTGCATTTGTGGTTTTAATTTTCCTAGTAAAGAACTGTTATTACTATTCCCTTTGCCTGAGAGCCCCTTAATTTCAAAATTACAATAATTCAGAGGGAGGGGGTTTACATTCTCCATTTCAAGAGAGGCTCCTGCCTCCCTTAGCAGACACCTGTCGTTTCAAACCAAGACAACTGCCAATTCCAGGGAGCTGTTGGCCAGTTGGGGATCACCTGCTCACTCATCTTTCCCATGCCAAACACCTCCCAAAAAACCAAAGCCTTCACAAGCATTCAAACCACATATATGGAATTCAAAGTATTCTGACCAGCACTGTGGCAGCCCTGAAAGCTGATGACACTGACAACAAAACACAACTGATGAAGTTTTAGGTTTATTATACAGGGACAAATCACAAGAAAAAATTAATTTTATTTCACTCTTTCATTGAACTTCTAAGCTGTCCCAGCTCAGACCATGCCTTTGATAAAACTCCCAGTGAAACCAGAGCCAAGGCTCTCTGAGCCAGGGCAGGGTTCTTGGGACTCATTCCTTGCATTTATCACATTTATCAAGCCAGACAGAAGGTGTGAAATGCTATTTGCACAGCCAAGAGGGCCACAGAATAAACCACAACCTGGCTTTGGCCTCAAGCCTCTCAGTGCACAACCAGGAGTGGCTCCAATGGCTGAAACAGGATTTAATCCATAAAATCAGTTCTGCTGCTGCCTCGTGCTGCAAATCTCCCAGAGACTCTTTAAAAATCAACACTTTCCTAATAAACGTAAATATTGGGAGAATGGTTCTTCCTTCAAAGCAAAGACAGAGTGAACATTAAGGTCAAGCTGAAATTAGTCCAATTGTTTTATATTTCAGCAGCGTGAAACTGTGGGTTTTACTTCAGATAAAGAATATAAAAATTGACAGATCCCACTTGATAAGCAACTAATTAGTCTGGTATTTTCTCTTTAGATTCAGCTAGGCTTTCAAATAAAATAGTACAAGAACTTTTCTACTGAGCAGTTGCAGTACAACACCTTCCAGAGAAAGCCTTCTAAGTCTGGGTAATTAGTTAGCAACCTTGAAACCTTTAAACTGAAGATGTTTTGGGCTTATTATACAGGGAAAAATCACAAGGAAATTCTATTCAGCTACTGAGAATCACAGCAGAGTTGCTGCTGCTCAAAGATGTGCTACCAGAGAATTTGTTGCTAAGACAAATTTCAAATAAGCCAAGGATCTGAAGGGCATCTCCAACACCATAAAATTCAGAACTGCCTTTCCTTCCTAAATCAATAGACACATTCCTGATGTTTTATTGCCCTGATATCTCAGCTTCACTGGGGAGTTGCCCCTTTCTGCTGTGAAAATGTCTCAAATTTGAACACAGATACAAAAAGTGGGAAAGAAAAATAATCTGTCGTTCTCCCCCAAAGAGTCCAACCAGCACAGCTTCCCTGAGTATAGGCAAATACAAAATGTGCTCCCTAATTAATGGAGGCACATGTCCTTAGTGTTCTAAAGTCAGCATTGCTCAGATCTATTACCTCACCACAGAGTGTAGCAGCATAATTCAGTCCCTTGTGATGGGCACAGGGAGGAGTACACACTTTTACAGCACTTGTGGAGTCTGTGCTGATGCATACGTTTGTGAAGAAACATGGATTTCTCTTGTTCTTTCCATATAGATTTTCTTCTCTTTAATGAATAAGTCATTAGGATAACAATTGCCAAGCCCTACTCCACTCATAACAAGGCCTTTCAAGGCTGATGTTGTCTAATCTCAATATATTAACTCATAAATTTTATTTTTTATTTTCTCTGGGGCTTTTTCCTCTCAAGGCATCCAGGTGCTACAAATAACACCTTGTTAATGCATGCAGCATACATACAGACATTGATTTTCTATGCTGGATAATGAAATAGTAGATAAAAATACCAGAACAACTTCATGTCTCACTTGAATCTTCATTTGAACTGGCCACCAGTATTATTTACAGCAGCTGTTTGATCTTTTTTATTTGCACTTGGTGGAAGAGCATCCCAGAGATTCCTTCAGAAATTAAGGGATACAGAGTGATCACTGTGCTCCAAATCCTGTGTTTACTTGCCTTTTCCCTATTTACTGGCATATTCCATCAGTTCTACTCACAGAGTTCAAGGAGGGCTTAAAACATACTCATATCTGTTAAAAATCCAATTACAAGCCTATTCCCCAGTCCTGACATGCCACCAGAGGATTTCAAAACCAAGGGTCAGACTTTGAGCTTCACTTTTTAACATGCAAGCCAGTGGCGGGAGCTGGACAAAATATTTCTGTGAACACCGTGTCAGCCAGTTCAAAGAAGCATTTTTTTAAATGAACTCTAATACAGTAATGAAAAAGGAGGTGATAATGCACTGGAAATTATTCAGATATCTCAGGGGTTCAGCTGCTTCTGCCATTCATTTGCCAGCTGCCTTCCTCACCCTCAAGGCCAGAGTTTTCCTGCTTATTGCTACAACATCAAAAACCAAACAAACATGAAACTGTAACTCCCTGGAAGATTTCATCTCAGCAAGGGTGATGTTATGCTCAGCAAAATGAATAAATCACTGATATTCTCATATTTTCCTGCTATGAACTGTCTCTTAGAGAGGGAAAAAATGCACAGGAAAAGTGTAAAAGCATTGAAAACCCCCAGCTCTTTGCACCAGCGTTCCATGCAGGATCAGCTTTCCATGCCATGCTGCTCTACAATGCCCTGGCAGGAATGTGAGAGCACATGCTTTGCATTACTGGTTCTGCTCTCATGGGAGCAGGAACTTGGGGAAGTCATGGAAGTGGCCACCCTGGTGTAAACTGGGAGTTTTTTTAGCCCATCAGGCCATCTGTTGAAGAAAAGGCCATGGAGGACAATGTCTGAGGTCCCTGTAAAGTTCTGGCAGAGGGGTTGGGATGCCAGTTGGATTCCTGACCCAGCTATGAAATAAATGAAATAAAAAAGGTTTATTGTGGGGGTGTAGAGAATGTTATACAAGCTCATAAGTCACCACCATGAGAAGGGGTTCAGAAAAATCCTGTACAAATGCTTTACCTGGTAACATGGGTAATTCTCTCGTTTATGAATTATTCACCAACCCAGCTTGACACCTTGGAAATTGTTTGGGCTCTGTAATAGCCTAAATCCTGTATGTGGCATTTTTCAGCTGATGGGTTGCTCACTATTCAGTTCTGCTCATCACAACATGTGCCTCCAAGCAACAAAAGCACTGCTTCTCTTCCTGGATTGGATCACTGAGCCTTTTACAAGTGAGGAACAACTGCTCCCACAACAAACAGCAAATATCAGATGCATTTTTCCCAGGCAGAGTCTGAAATTGTCAGTAACAGCCATTTGCCCAAATTTCTAGGCTTCCCATCTCCTAAAACCCCAAACCTACTCACATTGTGATTGATTTCCCAATATCTCTCTTGCTCTGTCCAATTTGATTTTTATTTGTCCTTGATCAAGAGAATAAGATGAATGTCCTCAGAGAGGCATGAGAACCATCAGCGTCAGCAGGGTCAGAAGGGTGCCAGAGGGATCACGTACACTGATTTTGAATGGACTGAGCAGCTTTGGGGGCTGGGGAAGTATTTACAGAAAAAAACTGGTTTTCCGACTGCTGAGCCAACCTTTTCCTTCGGTGGCAGAAAGAAACACCAATCTGGTTTTAGTGATAGAACTAATCTGTAAAAACCCTATAACCACTGATAGATACACAGGGGAGAAAGACACTTCAACCAACACGTTCCAAACACAGTATGGGAAAAGCAAAGCCTTGCAGGAGTTCTAATTTTAAAAAAAAATTCTAATAAAAGTACCAGTCTATTTTGCTTTTTAATATTTTGTATTTGGAAGATGCAGTATCAATCACATCAAAAGTTTTTGTCTTTTAATGGATTGAGGGGTCTGAAACACAAAAAAAAACCTAAAAGAATCTGGCACAGGGTGCCCAGAGCAGCTGGGGCTGCCCCTGGATCCCTGGCAGTGTCCAAGGCCAGGCTGGACAGGGCTTGGAGCAGCCTGGGACGGTGGAAGCTGTCCCTGCCATGGTACGGGGTGGGTCTCAATGCCATTGATAACAAATCTTTAATTAAGTGCCTAATTCCAAGCCCATTTTAAGGAATGTTTCAGCTGGCACCTCAATGCACTACTGAGCTCTCTCAGGAACTCCTTTAGCTTTTCATTCTGCTCCGACCTTTTTGCACCAGCACAGCCCATGGCATCACCCAAAGGTGCACAAGTGTCCTGAGTGCTGAACTCTCCAAGTCTTTTTTACCCTGTTAAAAGAGATGATCTTGAAACAACTGGAGCATGAACAGGAAGGTGCCTAACATCACTGCAATAGCACAGAGCAGCTCATGGCTTCAGCTGGCATCCTGCACAAATGTGCTCATCTCACAAATCATCACCCTGGGTGGCTGGGATGGGACACTCAGCTGTGCCTCACTATCCACAGGGATTTGGGGCAGCAGCAGGTCTGCACTGCAAGTGTCTCTACCATCAGCATCTCACACAGGCATGGAAAACATTTGTGCAGTCACAAAAGAGCACCCAGGCATGGAAACACACACCAAAGTTTTCTGTAATAACCATTGGGAAACAAGTGCCAGCCTATATTGCAGTTGCTGTTTCAAATCATGGGATTCTCAAGTTTGTTTGGTTTTTTTAAAATTCTGACACACTTCTAAATAGCTGTTCAAATCTCCTGGACTGTGGTGCAGCCTGTGCCTAGACAGAGAACACAGCTGAGGACAGGAAAAAGACAAGGCTATTAGAGTTATGTATGTCACTGGTGAGGGGATTTTTGGAGTTACATATGTCACTCACACAAGGGGATTTATTCCTACAATTACCACAGATCCTCTCTGTGCTTCCACACAGAAGCTCTGTGTTTATCTACATCTTTAAGTCTTTACACTGTGTCATTTTTTAGTTTTTGACATGGTTTAGAAAATTCAATTTCAGCTGTAAAGTCACAAACAAATACCTCTGACAGGTCTATTTCTGTATAACATATAGTGATATCTGCCTCCTATTACACTTCATTTCCCAGCAGTTTTTCACTCAGCTTTAATTTGCTTTTTGATTATCTGTTTTGGATAACCAATAAAGTGAGACCCACCAGTAGCAAACACTTCCAACAGCATCTTAGATCAGTTAAATGTAGGGAAGTCCAGATTAAGGGAAGTAGAATGTATTGTATGTGCATGGGATGAACTGTGACCCTCTAAAGAGCCCCAACTCTGCTGCTGGCAGAGGATTTCAGCTCCTGAGGGGCTGGATCTGCTCCAACAGGCTGGAGTGATTCAGACAAACTGCCCACAGCATCTCTGCCTTTGGTGCAAAACCCAAGTGAACATTGCTCAGTCTAGGAGGAAGAGCCACAAGTTGAATGAAACCATTTTCACAGGAATGTAAGAATCCCAGAGAACAATTCCCTAGCATTCCTTTTGCTCCATGACTCTCTGCACCAGAAACAATGAGATAAAAATCCCTTAGTGGGACAGTGGTTTTCCACCAAACATGAGGTGACAGAGGCCAGGTGACACAATTAAATGAGCTTTAGCTCTCTCATATGAATGCAGAATGTGCTGCAAGAAGAAATTTTAAAACAACAAAAGCATGCACTGGGCTGAGCCCCAGCGTGGGCAGCAGGGCAGGGGGGTTCTGCCCCTCTGCCCCAGGCTCAGGTGAGACCCCACCTGCAGAGCTGCCCCAGCCCTGCCCAGCACAGGGTCCTGAGCTGCTGCAGAGCCCAGGGGAGGCACCAGGGGGATCAGAGGGATGGAGCAGCTCTGCTGGGAGGAAAGGCTGGCACAGCTGGGATTGTTCACCTGGACAAGAAAAGGCTTCAGGGTGACCTCAGTGTGGCCTTCAGTACCTGAAGGAACTGGAAGGAAGATGGAGACTGTTCACAAGAGCCTGAAGTGACAGGACAAGAGGGAATGGTTTCAAATTGACAGAAGGTAGGGTTAGATTGGATATCAGGAAAACCAAAATTTCTGTGAGAGTGGGCAGGCCCTGGCACAGGGTGCCCAGAGCAGCTGTGGCTGCCCCTAGATCCCTGGCAGTGCCAAAGGCCAGACTGGACAGGGCACCCTGGGACAGTGGAAGATGTCCCTGCCCATGGCAGGAGCTGGAATGAGATGATCTTTAAGGTCCCTTTCAACCCAAACCATTCTGTGATTCTAAAAAAAAGTTAGAAGTGGAGAAGAATTAACCTCCTACAAGTTACCTCTACAAGTTGTCTCAATGCTATTCCAGGGCACTTCAGCTGCTTTTTTTCATGTTTTGAGATATAGAAATTTGTGTTTAAAACAGCAACTCTGGAAAGGCATCCAGCCATGTGCCACGACTGGAGCAGCCTGGGAATGCACAGCTGCACCCTCCAGAGTGCCACTGGAGATTCTGGAGATTCACTCACACCAGGTCACTTGGAGGCTGGAGTCACACACTGCCACAGAGTCAACAGGAAAAGTGGAATTCAGAACAGCCTACATGGAAATTCATTAATACACTCCTTCCTCAGCAGAAAATGCCTGTGTATATATATATATATGTACATGTATATTTTATTCACGAGTGTGCAAAGACTATATATACACACAACATTTATAGATACTCACTGTACACTGATGCATAATGGAGCACTTAATCAACTGGAAATAACTGCGAGAAAAAGAAAAAGTTTCCACAAAACACCATTAAGTAGCAGGTCACCCTCTGACCTAGGTGATCTTGACAAATAATTTGTGTTTTCTGGGGCCATGACAGGACGACTCACTCTTTCATGAGTCCTCTACAGACCTCGTCTGACCACAAACGAGTTCAAGCTGGCTCATCTCTAGATCTTAATTAATAAAGACCTTTACTTTTAAATTGCAAGTCCCCATTTCTGTCAATACTTAAAATTATGTCAAATGTGGACAGATAATTGTTTTTAAAAGAACAATGCAAGCAAGCAGAAGATGTTAAATAAATATGGGCATAGACAAGATAAGCCAGTAATTTCTCCTTGAATTTGAAGCATATTATTTAATTCAAATATTTAAAATGTGTGTATTGATTCATCTCATTGTTCCACTAATTCCACATTTTTTATTTTTGCCACCTCATTTGCTTTCTGCCTTGCCTCCCTTCTGCAGTTTACTTTCTGCTCCTGGTGTTTGTAGTGGAATTCACAGCTGATCCACACCATATGTTGAAGTTATTCAAATCCTTTGTGACATTTAGAATGTGCTAAGATACTATGACTTTTGAAAAGCACCATGAATGATAAAGACAGGTTGCAGAATGGGAAAAGATCCCGCCCCTCCCTGAGAAAACAACAGCAATTGATAGAGAGACCTTGAAGAAAAAAATTAAATCCTCAACTGCTGGAAACTGGCCAAGTTCCAAGAAAGATGAGAGAGGTAAGAGATGTACTGAAACCACCATGTGGGAATGGCAAAGAGGAATGCTACACCAAAACCCCAAAAAGCAGACAGAAAAGCCCACAAAGGTCCGTTTAGCTCTAGACGGGCATGAGGAGACAATGGTGATTTTGTTATTTGCACAGATCATTGGCTTTTCTCAAGTCTAATTCCTCAGTTGCTAATGGGATTCTAGATCTTGTCCTAAGGGGTAAACCTCAAATGCCAGAGACATGGCAAAGTCTGTGCTAGGATTGTCCTAAGACAGAGAAGAACCCATCTCTTCCTTAAAAAAGCATCTCAAAGGCTTACATATTATCCTGGATTTCACCAGAACCTACCCAAACCAGCTCTTTACTGATGACCAAGAGTTTCTGGATGACCATGTCCACCTTTCCTAAGGGAATTCCTTACTGGAAAAGGAAACAGCCCATGGTAATAAGAGCTGCAAGGGACCAGGCTGCAGGCTACTCCTCACAACACACTTTGGAGGCCAGGTGGAAACACACTGAAAGACAAAGACTTCTCCAAACTGAGGCTCTTCTACTCCCTTTTAACACCACAGCTCCAAGTAACAGCAGCCATACCCAACATTTGTAATTATCATGAAGAAAATAATCACCTATTATAGGAAATTTATTTCTTTTCCTTCAGTAGAACAGTCTTCCAAAGAGATATCACTACTCCAATAAACAAAAGTGTTGGATAATAGACATGTTTTCTCAAAGAGAAGTCAACTTCCTATGAGAGATGTTGCCACTGGTTGCTTGCCACTGGAGATATTTCATGGGAATTGCAAAAATATCCAGTCAGACATGGATGAGGCAGGACAAAGAGATGGGAAAGGATTCCCATTACCAGCATCCAAAGAACAGGGCCATAGACAGGGCTGGTTTTTCTCTGCTTTCAAATATCACCAAACAGTCTTTGCAGTAATTGCTTTATTGTGTACAGATGTCAAAATCAACCCAGGGACCTGAAGCCCACCTTCTGGGAAAGTTTACAGTTTTATGAACATAAATAATGCTTAAATTTTTCCTTTTTGCCTGCAAGAACTAGTTTAAAAACAGAGTAAAAAAGTAAATGTTTATTTAATAAAAGAATCAATATTTATGGCTTTGTTGTATTTACTGTTTATGAAGATGCTTAAGTTAACTCTTATCCACCAAGACAAACAACAATCATTCCTTCAGGACAAAGCAACCTCTTCACAGCCAGAAAAACATCATCACTACAAGTGAAGTGTTGAAAAATTTGACACATAAACAATAAGCAGCTAGACGAACTAATAAACAGAATGTCTCTTAAAACTAGCAGAGAAAATCCATGAAATACTCGTCCACTGGAAAAACGCAGAGCCTGGCCAAATGTCACATTTAGAAAACACAGAATGTACAAACACATTGTTTTGACTGTGACTGCAGTCTAAATGGATGATTAATGTATAATTAAAGCAGTCAATCCAAGAGATAAAAGAGACTAGAAAACCACAGCAGTATCATAGGTGATGCCATATATACTGAAATAAATTAATGTCAGAAAGTCACACCTCTAGAACTGGCACACACTTTGGGGAAGGTCCATTTTAACAGCTAAATCACAGCAATGCCCAATTTTCAGAGCATCTCTCCCCTCTTCTTTCACCCTTCAGCCTGGATTTTCAGCACTGATCCCAGTAGCCACATGAACACAATAATCTCCATTCTCCAGCACTATTCCAACAGCATGCTAAGAGTTTGGATACATAAAACACTCTTGCAAAGAAAATCTGGTGGAAAGCTCTTTCCCTTTTCCTCCTCACACTGAGTCAGAGCTTAGCCAGTGTTTCAAAAGTCCTTAGAGCATTTATCCTACTCTTCTCCCTGAAGCCTCTGGTGTATTTGTCGTTATTCCAAGGAATCTTGATCAAGTGCATACATCCCTTTCTCACACCAGTTCTCAATGCCTTGGCCTTAGAGTCCCCCCAGCTCAGACATTCCTGGAGCATCTCCCATTTTATTCCCAGCACAACAAACACCTTTACCAACCAAGGAGCCCCCAAGAATCCTTTTCCCACCTCTGTTTTACCAAAAGCTATTAAACTCCAGTTTTTCAAAGGTCCCAGAGTACTTTCACATCCTCAGGAGCCCAGATCAGCCCAGCCTGGCCCTGGCTGTGCCCTGATCTCTTTTGGAGCAGCCCTTCCATAAGAGGGGAGCTCCACCCAGCCCTGCAGCTGCAATTTTCCTTCACTCTGCTCATTCAGTCCAGAATTTGTTTGCTTTTTATTGGGCATTTAATGCTGCTGAGCTTTGCATTAAAAGCATCAGCCCTAGCCTTTATAACCCTTTTTTTTGTATTGCTGCCTTGTTTTTCTCTTTTAACTGTATGATTATTTATATTCCCCTTCTTTTCAGCTTTTATAGCTTCATTGCCTTACGTTTTCCTACAACTCCCAAACCAAAGGTTGTCTTAACCCCTTGGCTAGAACAAATTCCATTTTTTCTTATTCCTTTTATTATAAATAACCTTCATACAAAACCTAAAGTTTGTATTTTCAACATCTTGCTACAGACTTCCCACTCATTCCTGTAAGAACATCCACAAGCCAGTTTTGGGAGTTTTTATTTTGACAATTTACTATGTCATAAAGGGATAAAATATGTACTTAAGGCCAGCTCAAACACAGATTTCAGATCTTTGATAGAATCCTTTGATAAATATTTCTCCTTTGTTTATTTAATGTATACAAACATCAACCTTAATTCCGGATGATGATGCAATCTTTTCTCCTGTTTCAGATTGCACTCATTATTCTTTTATCACTTCTTTACCAGAAATAATCCACTTTTTATTTCCACTGACTCTCAATCCAACTGGATTCTTAAGGGTTGTGTCAGGACATGAACCATAAAACTGAGTTTAGAAATCAGAAGGTATGCAGAAGTATCCATAGGTTTTACAGATTGGAAAAAGTCTTCCTGAAGGTATCGAAATGAAACAATCCTGAGCACTTCTTTTCCACTTTGCAGTTCACATCCCACACTGATCAAAAAGAAACTACAAAAGGCAGAATGATTCTGTGGAGGCAGAAAAGTTCTTCTACATTTCCCCTTTCCAGATGAGATGATTTCCTTTCTTGCAGAGAAATAATACAATATCACCTGATTTTTAAATTTCATAAATCAGTATTCACATTTTAAAAATCCACATTGCTCTTCTAATTGATCCAAAGTTATTTTGTTTTAAAATCCTATAAAATAAAAATGAAGTTGTTCTGCATCTTCACATCTACCTGGAGAACTGTCTCTCCTGTCTGGAGGAGGGACAGGGACCAGAACTTTCTGATGGGCATTTTCAGAGCAAAGAGGCTCCACAAAGCATCTTCAGGCTAAGTAATTTGAATTTAAATCAGTTTTTGGAGATTTCATGCCTTGGTTTGTATTCTAAGTTATAGCTTTAAAGGCAGTTGTTTTGAAAAGCTCCAAAACAAAAGAAATGTGATATATGGCAAAGGTAGCATTTAAATGGAAATTGATTTTCTGAGTGGGAGCAGGTGAGAGTCCCCTGCTATGTGCTGGACCATTCCAGAGGTGGGAACCAGCCAGGTTCCTCCTGTCCCCCTGTGCCACAGGGCTGGCTTGGGAGCATCTCACTGCCTTTCCCATACATGAGAATAGTCCACGACTTTAGCAACCAGTTAAAAGCAAACAAGTCTTTAAATATCAAACAGCAACCACAACTGCTTTAAAAAAAATAAAAATTCCAACTCCAAAACTTGGGGGTATTGCAAACGAGTAACTAACTCAGGATAATTGCTGTCTGGTTTAACATTTGAAAGCTGTGCTACCTGCATCCCAGACTTGTGTTATTTTCAGGGGAGACATCTCATTTAGGCAGGAAAGAAGAACAACTGGGTGATAGCCACCACAGTTAACTCAACTGGGCCCAGGGGCTTTGAATGCCAGCAACAACTGCTGGGGTGGAAAGGAGCAAATGCTGAATTCCGAGTTTAATGAGGGTCTTAAGTAGTTTAAGGTTTCTGGCATCATTTAAGGCTACATGGGCAATGCACAACCTGCAACTGCAGGGACAGGGATCCTCCACGGGCAGCAGGAGAACTCCATTTCACTCCTTCCTGCCCCACTTTACCCTCAGAAAGATGAACCAACAAAGCAAATTTACACCAGAACCAGCTTGCAAAGTACTCCAGGATAACTGCAAAACCACAATGGAATGTCATAGAATATTACATTTGCAGCCATAGGAGAGGCAGGACTTTAACACCTTGTTACTTTTGTTACTTCTATGTTTGTCTGCTCTTTTGCATTTATTTTGCCCAGAACGAAAGTATTTTAGGAATAAAACCCAAGAACAACTGTCAGCTTGTTTTTCCTAGAGAAGCAAGCATTCTTTCAGTACAAAGTATTTATTTATGCATTTCCAAACAGAACTGGCTACGGGGGAATTACTTAAGCCTCAGTGAAGCAGCAAACATTGTTTGTGATCTTTTTCACAATGCTGTCCAACCCTTCAGTGTTTATTCAGCTCCTGATAGTTTCTGTTTATCTGCTGATAGTTTTTGGAGGCTCCAGTTGTGGTTTGTTAAAGCCCTGGAATGGGAATCTGCTGGCATCAGCAGGGCTCTGCCTCACTGGATCCACAGGCTGATGGATTTGGATCTGTCAGTTCACTGGGATCAAAGCTGGCACCTTTTCTATGGGCAAGTGAACCTTGGGAATGCCCCAAGGCATCCCAGTACAGCCCAGAGATTTGTCTGAGGAGGCACTTCCCTGATTCCATCTACATTCAATACGAAATTAAACGGAGTCAAGCAGATCTCATTACACAGATTGATTTAATGAGCTATCTGCACACTGCCAGCAGGGCTGGACCAGGGTGCAGCCAAGGGAGGCTGCAGGAACCACTGCCCTCATTCAGCACATGGCACAGCTGCAGCCACCTAATGCACAAAATCCCGTTTATCTGCAACTCCCAAACCTTACACTGTGCAACTTCTGGGCTGGAACAAGCTCTAATCCTGCTTATAGCAAAACAAATTAATAATAGCCAAAGAGATTGGAAAAATTTCCTAAATTCTAATAGATATGTTTTTAATCTGTCTAAATTGCTACTGCAAATGAAGAGCAGAGAAGGAGAATTACAACCAGTTGCTCACAGACAGTTTGTTACAGAAGCTCCTTCTGTTAAGAGACAAATGTACTTGGGCACACCTGACAGCTCTGGACCTTTACTCAAGGATTCTCCAGTTCTTCTTCAGCAACAGAGGATTTGCTGGAGCATCCCATGGCTTCCCTGTGGTCTGGTTTCATTTGCCCACAAATAAAGAAATTGCTGAGAGTGTCCCCTCTCATCCTGCTGTCTACATCTGGGAATCACAGAGCCTCTGAGCCCCAGGGCACTGGCAAAGCCTGTGCTGATGGTTCCTGCCTTTCCTCACACAGCTGGGATTCAAATGAAACTCTGGTGCTCTTTTCTAGTGCAGGTGGTTCCCTGGTACTACTGAGCCATATCACTCTGAGTCTCCTGTAGATATGAAATAGCTGACATTTAAATGGAGGAGTAAGTATAACTTCAGGAGTATAAATGTATTTTGCATCAAAGCTTAAATAGCTTTTAAAAGTTTCCTGAATGTGCTATCATGTCTGTTCTCAGGGTTCTCCGACTCTGAAGCTTTTCCTTTTTAATTTTTTTCTGGTAAAACCTGAGCCAGTTTCCCAGCCTTGAATTAGGGCAGGAGAGATCCAGCTGTATTTATATTCATATAAGAGCAATATTTCCTTAAATGCACATTACTCCATAATAATGGATTTCAAGAAAAACATCTGCTTCTTCACACCTGTGAGCAGCTCACACATTGCCCCAGCACAGGTCACTGCACACTGGAACTCCACAGCAGCGAGGAAATCAAGGGACCAGGAGTGATCCCAGCAGGTGAGCTGCTGCCCTGCTTGATATCCAACACCCCCACCAGGCTGTGAAATCTGATTTTGGGCATTTCATTTGTGGGAGACTGAGTTTTGACAAGGCAGCAGTATGAGGAAGTGGGCAGTATCTGCAGCATCCCGTGGCACCTGAGCGAACTGATATAAATCACTTTATTTTATGTTTCTGGAGATGGAAACATGAGGTACGGCTACCAACAAGGTCCACAGCACCCTGCAAAGGAGGATTGTTCCAAGTACAATTCTCTCTGCTGGAACACATTTTAACCTAAAGCACAGGGGTCACAGGGTAAATGGCTGCACTTGCTACAAAGCACAGGAGACAAATGTAGTTCCCTATGAAGGAAAAACAAATTCACCACTAAAGAATTCCTCACAGTGTATTTATCCTAATCTCTCACCACAGAACAGTTTCCAGTGGCTGGAGGCAGATTGGTAAGAGATACCAACTGTCAGGAAAAGGTGAAAAGCAATTAGTAAATCACTATCTCCTTTGTAATCACTGATGAAATTTCCAATTTTTTTATCCCCCACTGCTCACCGGCCCAAACAAGCAAGACATCACCTTGAAAATGAATGCAATTAATTATATTAACTGAACCTTTTAAAGAGGAATGGCTTCTCATTTACATTCCTGGCAGAAATTCAATAAGATTGCACTACTGCAAGGTTGATTGAACTGCTGCTGCAGTTAGACCAGTATCCTGAAACGAAAAAAAATTTCTAATGTTCATTATGAGATTTTTAGAGCTAAGTACTTTGAACTGTTAATATTCTCAAGCAAGTCTGCGGTGGAAAGGCTGGAAAAGGTAGTTTTAACTGTGTGTTAACTGAAGCTGAAATAATTTCCTTCCCTTCTGCACCATCCTCCACTTACTTTTAACTAATCAAAAATTAACAGAATTATCTTACATGCCTGAACTAATTAGTAAAGATGTTATCCAAACCTTCAGCTTTCACCTATGCACATGAGCACTTGCCCTCTGTTAGCACAGCTGTAGCTCTGTTGACATGAAAGGATGCAGAAGTTATTATTTGTGTGCAGGGATTTCCTGATTCACTGGATGCTGCTGTAGCAGAGGGCAGCACAGCACTGCCTCAACAATCCCAGCTAAGCAGGACAAACCCAACAGAAATTGTTACACTGGCCTGCATAATGGAGTCTTTGCAGCAAACTTTCAATTAGAGACAATAAATGATTATGCATGTATTTGTAAAAGCATAATCAGTTTGTGAAGGCATAATTGGTTTGTGAAAGCATTATTAGTTACAGGGATGTAAATAAGCAAGGGGGAAATGCAGGTTGGTGTTTGGATCACAGGCTGGAGAATGAGATAATGAAAAAAAAAGCCATTTAATAGCAAATTGGGCACACATTTGACAGCCCATTCCACTGCAGAAACACACCTGGACAGAGGTTGACAAAGTTCTCAGCCTTGCTCCAAGCACCTGGCAGAGAGAGGGACAGAGAGGAAGAGTTCCATCCCTCCACTCTAACAAGGAGACACCTGCACAGTCAGCCAGTCTCCAGGAATAAATAGTTACAAACAGAATGAAAATGCTTTAGTTACTACCCAAAACCCCCTATTAAACTGAATATGGAATGAACTTTATTCTTTATAGAATCACAGAATAGTTTGGGTTGGGAGGGACCTTAAAATTCATCTTCTTCCATCCCCTGCCATGGGCAGAGACACCTTCCACTATCCCAGGTTCTCCAAGCCCCATCCAACCTGATGTTTGATGGGTTTTATCACTTTCTTTAAGTTCCAGTAGAGTTATGTGACTAAACACATCAAATACACTGAAGAATATTTGTGCTTGTTTTTTGCCACAATGCACTGAGTCCTGTCCAGGCTGCTGCACTGTACATTCACAACCCCAGTTTATGCTGCTCATGTTTTTTATCTGACCTCAGTTTAAGAAAGCTTTAAATATAACTATCATTGAGTGAGATAATGCTTATTGCCTTTGCTCTTGGAATAATGAAAAAGTATTCAGGAAAAGCAGGTGGGAGTATTAAGTCTGCTATCTCATGAGCTAAAAAAAAAGAAATATAAAGGCAGGAAGAGAGCTTTAGGCTGCCTAAAAAACCTTACTATTGGTCACATTCCTGTAACTAAAAGTAGTAAGGAAAAATCACTGGGTTTTCTGCAATTTGAGCAAAGAGTTAATTTCAGAAATGTCAGTATCTTCTTTTTCCACAAGAATATGGAGACTGAGTGAAGTCTTTATGAAGGACTTGAGATGAAGCTTTATCTTTAATATGGAAGGTATAAACTCTATTTCACAAGAAGGATGTTGGTGATTCATCTACTTCTTAAGTCTTTCTCAGACAAATGGAAAAAGAAATCTAAAGAGATAGCTGATAGAACAAGAAAGCCAAAATAATTCCCAGTGCTTTACCTGCGTTGGAAAGGGTCTCACAGAGCAGTGCCTGGATCCAAATGAATTTCTGAACAGTTCACACTTATCTTTGAGCCAAAAGTGAGATTTCAGCCAAATGTTTAGATCTCTTTGCTTAGAGAGATGGCTGAGGGGTCTAAGCACAACATACAACCCGCAGGCATTTGGTGTATCAAGTCAGCAACAGGCCAGCCTAGCTGTGAAGCTGTAGGCTGGACCTGTGCTTGCTCACAAAAAGGGATGAAAAAGTCAGTTATTTCACTTAAGCCACATGCATGAGGCAGTTCTATCATCTTTAAGATGATGTAATGAAGAGAAAGTTAAGCTTTTTGTCCTAACAGACTGCAAATCTGTAAAAATGAGTATGCTGACAGGAGAACCTCTGGAATGCAGGGAGTGAGAGAGGCTGGAGTTACCAGCTTCAGACAGGCAGGACCTCTCAGGCTGGGTGAGCAGTTTTGGGGCTCTGTGTCACTCTCTGTCACCTCACAGAGTATTGGTTCTCAGCCCAGGCCACCCAGGCTGCAGTGAAGTCTTCCAAGCACTGGAACCCTGGCTTCTCTTGGAACAGTCGTGGACTTCTGCTGTACCACCACGAAATGCAGCACAGAAACCCTGAAACTTAACCCTTGGTTAGTTTTATTTTCCTGAAGACAGGGATGGCTCTGTCAAGCAGCCTGGGACAATACTGTATGGAAGAGGATCAGAGTCAGGGCACTGCAATTACCTTGATGAGCTCATCAGCAAGAAGAGCTAAGATGATAATCACAACAAAACTCCATTTTTTTCCAAAGCATTTATGACTTTTCTATAACTGTGCATGTCTAAAACACACACCTGCCAGCACTCTGCACCTTGTGACAGAACGCTATGGGTTTCACAGGAAGCCAGACTCATGCTGGGAATGCAGAGCAGGGGTGGAAGCAGAGGTGGCAATCCCCAGTCAGTGGAAGGTTTGGAGGGTCTGGGGCACTGCCAGCTGGTGGAAGGTATCAGGCTGTTGTAAAAGTGATGAAAACACGAAAACATACCTGAACACGTTGGAAAATTTACCTCATCTAGGGACTACAGGTTTAAGAATGCAACAAATCCACCTCATTGATTTTAAGAACCTTGTGGCCCTAAATCACAGTGGATTTGGTTTTTGAAGGAGCTTGTCACTGTCTAGACAGTATGACAACAGAAGAGATGCTTCCTTACCTTGGGTTTGCAAAGTTAAAATGTTTGGGGAGGAAAAGTCTTCCTCTTCAAACACAGGATAGGAGACCATGCTTTCCCCTCCTGTAATAAAGCAACGGCTTGAATAGACTGTGCCTAAAGTTTCAAAAAGAAATCAAAACAGCAGCAGTACTGTGAGGACATGGGCTTGGCCTGATTTTTAAATCATGGTCCACTCTGCCCAAACACTAAAGCATCAGGGACAGGAAAAGCCTGATGTGTAACAGCTCCTTATTTTACAGTGAGATACGGCTCATTTAGAGCAGCAAACTAATTAATACAATCAGAGGCGAAAGTTTCAGAACTCTCCCAACAGCACACATTAGCATATACTGCCAAGAGACTTGATAAAGTTCAAAGCTTATCTTGTAGCCTGCACGCTCCGTGTTTGCTCAGAGCAGCAGCTGGCCAAGTGATCTCCCTTCTCCTCAAAGCGCAAAATTAAATTAGATTAGATCATCTTCTCTCCCTTGTAGAATTAAGATCGTGCTATGAAAACAAGCAAATTAGCTTTTGAAATCCTGTTTCTCACTTTAAGGCTACAAGGCTGAGAAATGCTCTCTGTAGCAGTTCAGCTCAGCTGCAGGAGTGGGTTTGTACTGTTTTCTGGCAAACTGAAGGAGAGAGTTCTGCAGATTTTTCTCTCCCTGGGCTTGAGGCTGTGAGTGGCAGATCCTGAGGGAGGAAGCCAAAGAAGGGAACAAAGGAGGAAAGGTGATGGACACAAAGTCTTGAGAATCAAGACATGCAGAAATCACGGAATCACAGAATAGGTTGGGTTGGAAGGGACCTTAAAGCTCTTCTTATTCCATCCCCTGCCTTGGACAGGGACATCTTCCACCAGACCAGGTTGCTCCAAGCCCTGTCCAACCTGGCCTTGATGGTTTAATAAGAGCTATAGTAGTGAGGCTTGAAAGCTTCTTCGTTCATTTGTATATAAAACACTTCTGAGTAAAGGAGTAAAACCTAGTTTCCAGAAAAAGCAGGATTAGGAACATGAATGTTACATCAAAAGAAAGGCTTAGAGTATAAGGAAACAGAAGGAAAAATGTAGGGACCAGTTTGGGGTTTTTTTTGGACTAGAAAGCTGGACTGAAGAACAACAAATGTTAATGGATGGATGGTGGAGGTTTAGTTCAGATCAGCAATGGCAGGTGCCAAATTCAAACCAAACAAACACACAACAGCAAGTTCAAAAGGGGACATAAAAATGAGATCCTAGACTGAAACCATAGTTTCTAGAGCTCATTCACTGCACACCAAGCTGTGAGGTCAGTTGGCACAGGCACACTTAAACAAGCTGATAAAACATCTCCCCATTAAGTCACCGTGCTGCAGCAATCAGACACACTGCAGAAGTCCGTCCTAGGCAATCTGTTCTGGATGAACAGCTAATGAGAACTAAGCTAACCCACTTCTCTCTGGTTATGATTCCTCCTTTGAATATTCCCATAACTGTACTGCTAAACAACTCAGACCTATAAAACTGAAATGAGGAAAGAGAATCTTCTGCTGTGGACAGATGGAGTAGTAAAACTGGCCATGAGAAAGCACAGCAATATCCATGGCACATCTTCACTCAGTCACCCTAGACTGCAACAAATTTAGCAAGAAGTTAATTTAGCTTATATTTTGTTTGTTTGTTTTTTAATACTTTGATTATCTCCTATTAGGCTGGAGTTGATGGAGAAGGTGATTTGGGGTTTATTGCCAAATTTCTTCACAGCTTGATCTTCGCTACCACAACTAGAGGAGATTATAAGATGAAGATGGTATTGCAGGGAAAAGAGAAACACAAAAAATGTCTCATATATGTGGAAAACAAGAGGGATGGAGGGAAAGGAAGATTTTGGAGGGTTTATGTTTCCATGAATGGTGAGTTTATGGACAGACTGACTCATGAGGAGGCATCAGGAACTGTTACCCCATGACAATGCTCATCACACTGCTTAAAGCTTGACTTACTTGGCTGTTAAAGAAGAGTGGCACAGAAGTAAATTTAAAAATTTAAACTTTGAGGACATAAAACATTTGTTCTAAAGCATTTAAGATTAATCAGAAACAGCTCTGCTGTTTCATGGCTCTGAGGACAGTGAGCCACTTGCTGCCACCAAGCTGGTCCTTTCCTCGTGCTGCCACATCTGCTGGGTGTGCCAGGGGTGGGTGGAAAGTTGGGACAAAGCATCCTGACTCTGTCAGCATCCCTACAAGGCAATAGATGGCATTTTCAAAGATCTAAGAGATAGATTCAGATCTTCAGTATGAAGGATAGTCTTGTTTTAGAAGAATGAGATGAATCAAGGAGGTTCTTAGACACCTGAGCTGTGATGAGGGTTTCTTATTCTGTTTCCCTTAGTGCATCCTTCTGATCAACACTGACATTTCTTTCACATTACTCCCTCACGTATGCACTGTAAGTAAATCCAAAGTAGAAGACCAGAGGAAAAGCTTTTTCCACCCTTAGAAAGACAAACCCAACCAGTGAAGTGTCTTTGTTCTACCCATAAGAGGTTTACCCAAAGGGCTTGACACCTTTCGATGTTTATAGACATTTTACTAAGGAAAAGCTAAGCACTGCCCAAGGTAAATGAGGGCCCAAGTGGCTTATGTTGAAACCTGGAACATCTCAATTTCCTGTGAATTCCCTGTGACTTGGCTGGTGCCATTTTTACTGCAGCTGTTCATTCAATTGAGAGCTCACATCATGAAACATGTCAGGGAGAAAAAGGGCCGATGAGAATTCAGTGAATACAGCTTTTCATTTGAAAAGATCCTCAAACACACACAATTGCTTTCTGTTGCTTAATTTTCAACATTGATAAACATAATTGCATTTATTTATCTAGTCAATACTGAAAACAAGCGATAATTTGTAATATAACAACTTTACATCTCAAAGGAATACAAGCACAACAGTTTCCAGTCCCTTCTAAAGGAGGTGAATGACATGGAGGAGGTTGGATTGCCTGTGTAGGAGAAGCTTACATTATTTTTTTTCCATGAGGGTATATTAATATTGTTGCTATCAACTTGCTTTTGTACATATATAAATGACTTTTGAAAAAGAGATTTAAAAGCCAGCATTTTTCATGTGCCAAATTACACACACTAAATATCTGATACTGGCAATAGCAAATGCTAATATTTCCTAAGCATGAAAAATGGACTCTCTTTCCCCCACAAGCTCTCAATAGCAACAGTTCTCATTGGAACCAGTGATCAGAGGTTGTTATTATCATTCCATCAAACAATCTGTATCCTTCTAATTAAAGAGTAAAGCATCTGAAAATCTGCTCATTATGAGTCTCCATCCTGTTTATTTTGAAGCTGGCAGAAAGAGTTACGGTTACTTCACTATACACTGAATAGGGCTTGTGGTAAAGAAACTGCATTAGTTAAATAATTCTTAACACTGCAGTCTTGGATGTTCTTCCATAGCTTTGTACTCAGGTGCTGGGAGTCTGTTAAATGGTGTGATGGCTGGTGACAGAAGTAAGAAACTAAAGAAAAAGTAAGAAAGATGAAAGAAGAGAGTTCACTGGGCAAAAGAGACAAATGGGGGAGGGAAAGTGCATTAGCCAGACAATGCACTGCAGCAGAGTCCCTCTAAGAGATTACACCAAGCTCCCACTGAATTTAAGGAAATTCAGGAGAATTCCACTGACTCTATGTTAAACAACTCCAAAAGGCAGAAAATTCACTCAGAGCTACCAAGGCTCATAAGGGGCTGAGCAACAGCCTTAGTGATACTTCCTAATTTCCTGTATTTTGCTCACCCTCTGCCTTCAATCCCTATTTAATGCCTCTGTTGCTTTCTTGGATCGTGCTGAGGAGTTATTTTGCCTCTGATTTCCCCAAAATTTCCTTCTGTAAATACGTATTTGTCTGTTCATTCACGGTCTTATCCTTCCCTTTTTCAAATCGGGTCTGTCTGAACCTGCCCCATGCAGGTTCCCAGGGCACTCTTCTTTTGGAACTTCTTTCCTCTTAGACCTGCCCATCTCTAGGCTGTTCACACACCTTGCAGAAAAAAAGGGAAAATACCCAATGCAGAGCAGGTTCACCATTTGAGGGGAGGAAAAAAAAATAAAACCAGAATTGTGTCTACTCGAAAATTCACTCTTCAAATGTTGTTACAAATCTCAGCCCTCACTAGACCTGCAATATGCCCTAATCCTGTCAGTTCCCTTAGAAGCCATGGAATTTATGTCTTCCTCCTAAAACTTCTGCTCCTATTTACTCACTATTTACTTACTTTGCTTTGCCTCTTCCTTAATATCCACTAACTTCACATTTATCAATTTTAGTATTTAATTTTTGTCAGAAAGACCTTCCCCATCCCTCATTCTATCTATACACCTTGTTTACTCCTGCAACCACATTTATTTCAATAGAAGTTATATTAAATTTCATCTATGTGGAATAAACCTCTCTTTTTTCTATTTCCCAACCCCTTAAGATTTTGAAGCTGTTCATGAGAAATATTTTTCCACTGGTGTGGCTATAAAATTCCCTAACTTAGCCCTTGAACAAAAACCAGTTTTAACACGTTGGCATCTGGAGAGCATGTCCTAACAGAGCTCAAAATAACACACTATAAAAAATACAGGCTG
The DNA here is from genome assembly GCF_036417665.1 of Passer domesticus. Lineage (NCBI taxonomy): Eukaryota > Metazoa > Chordata > Aves > Passeriformes > Passeridae > Passer > Passer domesticus. The sequence goes on along the minus strand of NC_087489.1, from coordinate 3,993,163 downwards.
TGTGCTCAGATGCTGAGAGGCATCAGATCCTGCTAGAGCCAACAGGTGCTGAGAGAAATTAATGTTTCTGTGCTGAAACCATGCAGGAGGAACGAGTTCACCAGCAGCTTGCTTGTCCTTCCTCCCAGGGTGATGCTGAGTGATGCTGTGGCAGTGCTTCAGAAGTGCCATGATCTCACTAATGGTGATAATGGAAAGGTCCTGACACTCACAAACAGCTCTGTTTGGGGAAGCTCTGGCAGGAAAGGGTCAGAAAGAGACTGACAACGGTTCAAATGCACCATTTAACACATCAAGGTGCAGAACTATGTGTGCTCCCAGCAGACAGCAATCCCTTCAGGGCTATTAAAACACTTCCTGGAAGCCATTCTGGTCTTTGATATAATTTCTTTATACTCTGTGAGCTCACTGAAGGCTGCACATCCTTGCTAAGCTTGAATTCAGTACCAAAACTCCACTTCCCTCTAAGTAGAAGGATGGTTCTGCTGACCTCTGACAACAGCACATGATGAGAAATTCTCTCTCACCTTTACAGTGGGAATGAGACAGAATGAAAAACTGGGATGTAACTTCCTCTCAGCAAGTCTTCTAGAGATGTAAATGTTCTTAATTAAATCTACTTTTTACATCACTGAATAAAAGCAAGTACTTAGTCAGCAAAGTGTGATATACTTAATTTATAAGACTGCAATTTCCCCACAAACTTAGGTCAAACAGTCCCCCACTGTTTCTATTTCGTCCAAAACCAGTACACCCCATCCCAAAGGAAAGGTTTTACTGGGTGTTAGAACACAGGAGCATAACACAGAGCAAATATTTGGTAAGACTCACTCTTAAAACTCATGGATTTAAATTGCTACCTGTATTAAATCAGTTCATGGTCATGGTCTTCACTGCTGAATAAGCAAGATTTTCTACATATACATAGGTGGGATTTAGTTACTGACAACCCAGACCTAACACAAGGTAATAAAAACATGTGGGTGACAACATATTCCTCCAAGAGACACCCAAATCCTGGTGCTGGGCAGAGAGCAGCCATCACAGAATGAGTTATAGGGGTGGCTTAGGGCCTGGAGAAAGTAAAACAGAGCAATTGAAGGCTGGAAGGACAGAAAAAACTCCCTCTCATTGCTTGCAAGGTTACATTCCTCCCAAAGCTGCATTCATGAATAGGTCAAGAGTGTGCACTTTCCTGGAAACCTCAACACTGGCATGCACATCCACTAAAATAAACCAACCACCTGCAGTCAATCCCAAAAAAACTCAGGTTAGCATCAAACAGGGATGGAATTCTGGAAATGGAGAAGAATTATTTACAACTACAAGAAATAATCCCAAAGCACAGACAAGAGAGTAAATAGCAAAATAAAAACACATTGGGGAAACTTTCCAGAGATCGCTTTTTCTTTAGACCTTAACAGCTGAGAAATTACTTGGCGTTCATTAACGAGCCACAGACTAATCTATTTACTTGTATGCATGTGAAAGAGTGGGGAGAAACATATTTGACTCATTCTTAGTAATTTCCCCTGCATAAAATATTTTTGGAGGAAAAAAATATACAAGCAGCTGAGCCAATTTTTTTCTCCCTCTCAGACAAAACTGAATCATGATTCATCATATACACAGATGAATTTTAATTTATTCCTTTAACAAGTTTCTTTTTGTATTTTCTTGTAAGCAAGAATTAATACACTCAGACATGAGGAAATGTTAATTTTACTGCCTCGCCTTTCAAATTTACAAATGTTGAGTCTAACTCCTGCTGGCACCATTCTGGCCTGCAGGAAGAAGAGACAAATGCCTGACCTATGCACAGAGGGTCTCTGACCTTTCTAGAGGTCAGCAGTAGCTTCACATCTCTCCCCTCCTGAGCAGAATTAAAGCATCCTGCCCGTCCAGTGTGGGTTATCACCTTCCAGAAGGAAAGCTGTTTGATAATTATCCATTTCTGCTGTAACTCCATGGTGCCACTCACAAAAAGACAAAGGTGACACAGGAAAGCATTTGGCCTGTTAGAGTCCCATAAAACTTCACTCAGTTCAGAGCAGCCCAAGTGGAATTTGGCCATCTGGAGTTCCTGGATACATCTTGATGCTCGCCTGCTAAATGAGTATTTCACAGAGCAACACTAATGATGATGACCCTTCTGTTCTTCCAGTGAGAAGCTCAGAGACTCCTCCAGTTCCTGGAATAAAAGAACAGACTCATTTAGGAGTGGGAAGAGCCCCCCATCCCTTATCTCTGCTGCAAGAGGAAAGACAGGGATTCTGCTGTGATTTCTCAGTGAGGCGGTGCTGTGGTGCAGGATCCATCTCATCCAGGGGAGGTGATGCACTGCACACCTTGAACAGCTCTGAGCTGGGCTCACTTCACTGGGACATGATGCAGACTCTACAAGGCCATACTCAGAATTCATTTGTGCCTGAAAATATCACCTCAAAACACCCACCACTAAGATGGAGGTTTAGACTGGTTCTCAGGAAACATTTCTTCACCAAAAGGGTGGTCAGATATTGGAACAGGCTGTCCAGGGCAGCAGTAGACTCATCATCCTTGGAAACATTCAAAAATATGTCATGGAACGCTTGGGACCATGCTTTAGTGATGGCCTTGGCAGTGCTGGGGTGATGGTTGGACTTGATGATCTTGAGGGCTTTTCCAACCTAAATGACTTCATGGGAGATAAAAATGCACCAATTTCTATCACAAAATTACCCTTCAACAATAACAGGTCCTGTTGCTCTTTGCAGGTGATGTTTTGTAGAATCAGGATGCAAAGTAAGGCCGTTTGCCCTTGCTTGATAACCTACAGGTGATGTCATTCTGAAAATTATCATTTATTCCAAACATTTTACTAATCCATATATTCTTCATACCCACACTTCTGTTTCCTAGACAATGCCCAGCTGGAAAACAGTGGAACAAGAAACAGCAGTGATATGGAGCACTCAGAGATGCAGATCTATGTTTATACACACATGTACTCCATTTCTTTTGGAAGAATTATTGTTTATTTCAGTGAAAGCAAAGTAGCACTTGCTCTAAGTGCTACAGAGATAAAAGGAAGTGAGCAGTCAAGCAGATTGGGCCAGAAATTCAGCCTCTGTGTGCTGATCTTTTATCTGCTAAGCGGGAACAGGAAAACTTCACAAAGTAAATGTGGGATTAAAATCCAACAGCAAAGAATGCAGCTGCACAAGTGCACAAGGCACAATGCCTTTGCATTCAGATAGAATATATTTAATACAATTAAAGTAATTACTTCAGTCTAGTCAGCCCTGGTTAAGTCTCCGTTGGAGTTAATTAGCAAATGATAGTAAAATACTTTGAACTTTAAATGTTAAATACTTTCATTATTAATATTATTCTTGCAACTGCTGCCAGAGCAGCCAGGTCCCAGCTCCTTGGAATGCTGCAAAGTGAATAGGAGCAATACTTTTGCCTGGTTGATTTAAACACATTTCCTTGTTGTGCTAACCAAGCATCAGCCTCAAAAAAGACCCACAAAAGAGCTCAAGTCCCACTCTCACAGGATCCCAGAAGGGTTGGGTTGGTCTTGTGCCTTCCTGCACTGCCATGCAGAGTGCTGACTCCTTGCTTGGTAGCACAACTTCAAACAAATACCCCCCAAAAGGTGAGAAAATAATGACTGAAGGCACAGGGAAGACAACAAGACAATTAAGAAAGGTTAAAAGGACTGGGTCACATTTAGTTCTGCAGAATAAAGATTTAACTGCATACTACTGTATAGCAGAGGTTGTAAGAGAGCAACAAATGATTATTCTCCCTATTCAGAAATGGAAGAAAAAAGAGTTGAAGCCACAGAAAGGAACATGAAGGTTTGAGAACCTCTACAATTCAAACAGTGGAACAAAGAGCCCAAAAGCTGCAGAATACTCATCACTGAGGGTATTCAGGCTTAAGTAAACACCCATCTGTTAGAGAATATTTTGTTATAATCACTCCTGCTATTGTGCAAGGAGGTGGAACCAAAGTCCCACTGAAATCTGGGGGTGGGATACCTACGATTCATGTGTTCCACGTTTTTGAAACATTTATTCAGAACAACAAACATCTGGTTCTTAATCCCCCAATTAACACAGTTTCCAGCCCTAAGGAATTAATCACAGAATTCATGGGAAACAGTTTATTTGCTGGCAACGGAGTAAAACAAATTGCCTACAAACTTCTACATTGCTAATGGAGCAGTTTAATTGGCTTTTTTTTTTTCTTTTTGACATTTTAATTAAAAAAATAAAGACCAGAAAGACATCCCTGGGCAGAGACCTTTGCAGCAGTGTGTCAGCAGAGAATTACACAGCTCTGGGGACTCGGGCTCTCATTCATGGTACTGACCTCCTTTGAAGAGCACTCTGAGATCTAGCAGTGAAAAGGACTTTAAAAAATGCTAGACAGCATCATTAGTATTCAGGAGGACACAGTTCTGTGGTTTGGTTGAATTCAAAGGGATCTGCTGGTACTTAGGAAAGACGAAACGTTTTCCAGAGGAAAGGGCTGAGCAGTTGGGGGTTGGCCACGCTTCCAGCACTGCAGGCTGACTCAGTGTCACTGAACCAACCTAGTTCCTGCTCACTTTTTTTTTCACCACTTCCACAATGTAGAATTTTAACCTATTTACAGCCATAAAAGTAAAGCAGTGTTTGTCTCAACACAAAAATTTGCACTACTGCATCCAAGAGCCCTGCTGGCACTCCTGCTCTGTCGTGCCTCGGGGTGCTTATTCCATGAACACCCCTTTGTTACCACCTCTTACACCCTGCAGCTCAGTGGATTTACACCCTGCTTCTCTCAGTTGCTGTGGAATGAAACAGTGGAATTCAGTGGAATGAACAGTCAATCATCACATGTTCTAGGACTCCAGCTTTAAAGATGTGCCTGCTTGTAGGAGTAGAACATGCTGTTCTTCAGTTTGTCCACCTGGCTTTGCCTCTACATGAATATTAAGTAAACAATTTTATTCCCACCAAACAGCTTTTTAAAGAGTAACCAACACAAACATCACAATTCTAGCCAGCAACAGACTCTCAATAATAACTCCAAAAATCTCACCAACTTTCGGGTGATCTGTTTGAACACTGTAATTTACTCCAGGGTTAGCACGACTCTGACAGCTCCTGAAAACCTGGAGTTTGTTACACCAGGCCCTTCTGCACACATTTGCTGTGGTCCATGGTCTTCCACCAAAGGATTTTGCCCTTTATTCTGTGTGAACAGTCCTGTGACATCAAGCAGTCACATCAGGAACTGACTCAATTCCCCTCATGCTCCTTCAAACCTTCTTACACAATATTTCTTTATCAGCACGTTCCCACCTGATGGCTGCTTTACCTTTGCCTTTTAACTTCAATAAAGTTTTCTGCATTTTTTTTTTCAGGTCTAACCTTTATTAAATTTGCAGCTGCTGGAGTATCTCTAGATATCTTTTCACATTATACCAGATATCAAGGAAAGTGGGAAACCACAAGTATTTGGATAAACTATGTGATGTTCTGGGGTTGGCATGGGGTTATTTTTGTGTATATGGAGTGGTTTGTTTGGGGTTTTTTGGGTAGGTTTGTTGCTTTGGGGTTTTTTTAATCATGCCATTCCAGGCTGCTGCTTGTCTATTGCTGTTTAGGTTAGCTACTAGGAAAAATTTCTGTGTTGAAAGGGTTGTTTTGCACTGGAACGGCTGCCCAGGGAAGTGATGGAGTCACCATCCCTGGAAGCATTCATAAAATGAGATGTGGCATATATGGTCACAAAACACAGAGATGTGGGAGCAGGGTTTGGGGATGGGATAATGGTTGGAATCAATAACCTCGGAGATCTTTTCCAGCTCTGTGATTTCTGCTGACCCCTCCACGGTTCCAGGGTATTTCAGATGACAATACACCTCCATAAGGAGGCCAGGAAGAGTTTACTTTAACATTGGAGTTAACAAAGCATTGAACTCATCCAGTGGAAGCCATATAAACCTTCCCATTTGTTCCAGATTCTCAAATGCATCAAAACTGTGTAAATTCCTACTCCTTCTCTCTGGGATCAGCTAATTCAAAGATTTGCCATATCTCTCCAGCTTGGTCTTTACCAAGCACACAAAATAAGGACACAACAATGAATCAAAAGCTGAGGAGCCACAGAGATAAAATTGCCATCATTTAAAACACAAGAGCATCCAGAATCAAGAAATACACTCTTACAGGCAGGACCAAAAATCTGCAACTTCCACAATTAACTCCTTTGGGGATGCCACAGCCAAAACAAGTAGTACCAGGTGTGACATACTCTAAAGGCTCCTATTCTGAACAATTTACAATTATAAAATTATTTAAAACCCACAGAACTTAAACAGCTTTCAGTGCTGGAGGAAGCCCAGCCAGGCTGGTGTCTCCTGAGCTGGTTTTTACTGACAAGCACCCAGGAATGGGGTCTGGGCTGTCTGTCAGTGGCTGTGGCAGGGAGCTATTGCTGTCTCAGCTCTACACTGTGTCCTTCCAGGCAGCCAGCAATTACAAGTCTCTTATCCTAATAATTACAGGCATAAGAATAAGTCTTAAACAACATTATATTCTGTTCTTCCACGTAGTTCATGCTCTCATAGTGCAATGCACTAGCCCGAATGAATATTTCTTTTTTTAGCAGTGAAATCAAAGTCTTCACTGGCTGATGAAGTTTTTTTGCCACTGTGTGCCTGAAAGAGACCTGTATTGCTGTTTTAGGTGGCAACCAACATGGACAAAGTGGGATTTTCAGTGAACTTTAAAGTGTTTTCTTAAATCAAGTTCTTTTTCAATGTAAACAAAGCATTCCACAGCAATTTGAGGCTAGAGAATTCATTCTCATATAAAGCATCATGGTAACTTCCAATGGAAAACAAAACTTGGAAATTATCACCATTGTGAGCTCTGTTAAGAATATTCCAACTATCACATGGAAATCCACACTATACTCAGTACATATTAGTAAATTAGAAACTCTGATAACTCTCACTGCTGGAAATGTTTTTCCTGCATATGAAAATTCTCCTGTCTCAAGTTCCAGCCTAATTAAGCATTAGCTACCACAACTAATTCTCTAAAAACTTTCTCATCTTTCTCAAAATTGGAATTTAAAACCATCAGTTCAGAGCTAAATGGTAACTGCAGTGTCCAATATTTCCACACATTTTAAGACTTTGCTTCTGGCTTGACCAACATGAACCTCCCAAGATAACTCTCTCATCCAAAAACATGCCAAAAGCTGGCCGAACTTTAGAGTTTCATATCCAAAAACATTTTCTCTCTGCTAAATGAGAAACAAAATAAGAATAAAAAATGTGAAATAATTCTTCAAGGATATCCGGTGGCAAATATTGCAAAAAGCCACTTCACATCTATGAATTCCATTGCCAGAATATTTTGAACACAAAATTAACATTTTATTGCAGAGTAAAATCCTGCGCACTGTTGTGTGTATCTAGACCTAGCACACACATACACAGCAATAACATCTGATTCTCTCCAAGAATTGCATCTCATTGCTGATGAGGCTCCTCACTCACCAGTTGGGACAGCAGGATCCATTGTTGGCTTTTCCCAGGTGTTGATCTGCTCCCAGGTAAATCCATTGGTTCCCAAGGCGACGCTATAACCACAGTTACTGTAGTGCTCATCGAATGAACAACCACCTAAACCAAGAAAAATGAAAACATTTCTGGGTTAGTTTTCTCTCTTTGTGGTAGGCCATTTACTTAGATCTTTTGTACCCAAGCTTACACAGGAAATAAAAATAAATAAAACTAATTTAGTGAACATTGTTTTTCATGTAACTCCAAAGGTGATGTCCAAAAAATACCTTTGTACTTTCCATGTTTTATATTCACTGGAAGCCTTTGTTTTCTTTCCTCCACACCACTGTTTCTAAGATCAATCCCCTTTATTTCAACCTATTATTTTCAAGGACAATTCTACAGGATACCCCAATGCAGGAATATTTGCATGAACCTCCAAGATCCTTGTTAAAAAATCAGGAAAGGAAAGGAGAACGCAAATGACAAACAAGCACAGCATCACTGTTCCTACAACAAGACCTCACTTCTTTTTGCTTTTTAAGCCTTACTTAACCTGGCTTTAACCATCTCCTAAACTTAACAACACAAATTTCTGTGTAGTCCATGAACACACAGAGCTTCCTCCAAGTCTTTCAAATCAATACTTTTGAACATGGCCCTGTAGTTTCTGAACAAGAGAATGAGAAGCAGCAGATGTCAACTGGCATTCACACCTTCCAGACTGCTGACTGAAAGATCTTTACTGCAATTCCTGAAATACTTGGAAGAAGTTAACTCTCATAAATGCATTGGCAGCTGCCTGAACACCTGTGAATCAAAGGAAATCCAGGAACTGTAGAATGAAATGTTGCATTCAGTGCAGATCTTTGCAACTTGGGTCACACAGAAGAACAGAGATTGTTTATTCCCTAGGATGTTCCTACTCTGGTGTCCCTTATGCTCTCATGCACTCTTCACCTCCACCCAACCCAGCCTGCCAAAGTATTTCACCGCTGGATCCATTGGATCAGGGATCTGGGCAACTCAGTTTAGTCTTGAATCATGCCCAAGGTGTGTCTATAAAGATTTGGTTTTCTCTTAAGGAAGAAAGGATCACTGTCCTCTGCAGATCCCAGTACTCCAAAGGAACTGGGCACATGTAACTCTGCCAGCCAAACACCAATGGCTCCTGATGATGCCTCAGGTTTAGCTTTTATATTTTTCACACTCTGTGCTGCTTTAGTATGTAACTCTGAGCTTCATATCAGGGGATGGTGAGCTCTCTGCACAGAGCAGGGAGACAAAACAATTCCTGCTCTAGCTGGGCACCAAGGACAAATGATCCAAATCTCAGCCCAAGAGCACAAACAATGTGGGCTGAAGAGAGAAAAACAAGCAGGAGGGGACTGCATGGGCCGGGGCTGTGACTGGACAATGAACTCCAATGTGCAAATGGAGCAGAGCTGATCACAGTGACAGACCCCGTGACTGCTCGTGCATTTTGGGACTATTTTGGTTCATCTTGGGTGCAGCCCTGGCTGGGCTCTTGTGCTGCCCAAGGTGGATCCATTGAGGCCTTTTAATAAATCCCTACTTTAGCTCTGTCCAGACTCTGTTCTAGGTCAGCCTGCACAAGGCATCACTGACACCAACGAGAGCTGCAGAGATATTCCTGACTCCTCCCTCCTTCCCACAGCTGCACTCACACAATTAACACCTGGCACATCACTGACCTTTGGTTCCCGTGCAATAAAGGGCTACCCAACATTAAGACATTAAAGCCTTCTTTAATTTTCACTCATATTACCAAAGTCCAAACTTCATCTCAGTTCCTGTGGAGCTCCTCACAAATTACAAATATATTGATGTCATTAATATTTCTCAATTCCTTACTCCATTAAATGATTCTCTGTGCACTTCAACTGCAACTGGTTTTTTAAGTGGTTCTACAAAGCCTCACCAAGCATTTCTAGTCAAGTATATTCTAGGAAGGTTTGTTGGATAGAGTACCTGACACCACAAAATACTCTGTTGCTGAAAAAAGTTTAAAGAGATCAAGCTTGCCCTAAAAAATTTAAAATTGTATATATTACATCTTTTCATTTTAAATAGATCTGTTAATTGATTTTATGGTCCTTGAAAACTTGCCTGTTTCAGTAGCTTCTGCAAATATTTCTGAGTTGTCATGATTCTATAATTTTTAAATAACCCTTGCCTTTAAGTTGTCACATTTGTGAAGCCCTCCCAGCTGTCAAAACAAGTAGGATTACACCTAGACTGTTTCCCTAATATTTTTTTTAAAATTAATTTAGGTGAAAAAGTTCAAAATTACAATATTGAACAGGCTCATTTAAAAAAATCTAAGGGAAGATCCAGGCAGCCTGGACTGTGTGGGAGTGAGCAGTGAAAGTCATGTTCATACCAGCAAGCAGAACGAGAGGCAAAATCCAGTCCTGTGCTCTCAGCCTGCATGGGGCATTCTCATTTTGATAGATTCCCTTTAATTCAGACACAAACCATCCCCACCCCACTGCTCAGCACTCAGGGATGGGGCTGTCTGGGAGCTATTCCTGTGGAGGAATTGTAAACACGTTCTCAGCTCCAGCCCAACTCCTGGGCAAGGTCTCCTGTACACAGAGAAAATTGCACAGGAGCTGCTACAAAGTCCCAGAAGCAAAACAAGCAATACGTAGCAAATATGGAGCAGCAGTGCTCATTGAAGTGGGAATGTAATTGTCAATAGCCTGGCATAATCAGCTAAACAGGTGGTTTTATCCTCGCTGAGGAAGATGGAGTGTGAGGAGCTGAAAAAGGGACACTGAGAACTTGTGGAAATTAATTGGGAGCATCTGCTGATACAAGACAACACCTGAGGAAGCTTTAAAGTGCCTTGCCTGAAAGTCAAAGCTAACATTGTAGTACAGCTGAATAGGAAAGGAAGGATAAACCATGGAGAGCCTTAAAAGCAGCAGCAGCAAGACGCCTATGTTTCAGAGAAAGAAAAGGTTAGTGGAGAAACCTCCAAACACAGAGTGACAGGGCAATAAGCCAGAAGGATTAATTTACTAGAGGCAGCAGAATTGGAATGTGGAGGTGAATTTTCAGGAAATGAGGACAAGGAGAAAAAGCTGGAGTTGATTTTAAGGGCTCAGATGAACAGATTGCCTGTGTGAATCCTGGGTACCAAGAGGGGGGCAGGGCCCACCAGCTTCTTGCTCTGCTGTGTTCACTGAGAGCAGAATTAAAAATGAAATAAAGGCTCAGCTGTGAGCCAGAGCCACAGTGACTTGCGAGCCAAAAAGTCAACAGCTCCTCTCCTCACTGTTGCAGTGCATATTGTGTTATGGAACAGGAAAGAAACTTCAGAAAGTGACAGGAAAGTACTACAATATATCAGAACATCACAGATTTTGGGGTTACTTTAACAGTCACAGAGTCACAGAATGGTTTGGGTTGGAAGGGATCTGAAAGATCATCCAGTGCCACCCCTGCTATGGCAGGGACACCTTCCACTGTCCCAGGCTGCTCCAAGCCCTGTCCAGCCTGGCCTTGGGCACTGCCAGGGATCCAGGGGTACCCACTGCTTCTCTGGGCACCCTGTGCCAGAGCCTCACCCTCACAGTAAAAAATTCTTTCTTTATATCTAATCCTTGATAAAGCCACATAGCCACAGTGACTTGTGTTCATATTTGCCAAGCAAGGACATCAGTGGTGGCCTCGCTTTCTGCAGGAGTTGGCAGATGTGACATTGCAGCTTCCCTTCCAGGCAGCCAGGTTCAAAAAAATTGAAGAGATTTTAGGAGTTCACTAAAGTAGGAATAGTAACAAGCAGAAGTGTTGTTTTCACTGATGTCAGCATAAGCTTAATATTCAATATTTCCAAGGACACCCCACCTATACAGATACTTTTGTATGAGCTACACCCAAATATGATGGAACATAAAGACAGGAAGAGGTTAGATCCATCCCCCAAGAAAGTCATCCATAGCTGAAATCTAATTGCTTTCTGAGGGCTATTTATTAATCTTGAAAAAATAATCAAGTTAAAGGGAAAGGAAGACTGACCACTGGATGAATTTAGTTACCAGGTCTGCAAGTTATCATTTCAATCACATATCTCAGAGTAGCTTGAGGAAAATGACAACATTTACACAATCACCAAAACTGGGGTGCTGAGTCTTCATACATTGTCAGCAAGAATGAGGGTTTTTGGAAAAGGTTCTGGGATGTTTGGAGCCTTTTTCCTGCTTGGCTAAAAATTAAACAAATGGAGCAGTTGCTCAGTGGGGCCGACAAGGGAATGGAGATGGGTTTGATGGTGTTGGATAACACAGGTGACGTTAAACCCTTTTCACAAAATGAAATCTAAACAAGAAAGCTTTTCCCTTCCTGAAAAGGGTCATATTGAAGCAAATAATGGCTCACATAAGAAGGATAAAATATCCCTTGTTTTACACTGCGGGCTTGTAACAATGCCACTGCTCATCTGAGTGATGCTAATTAATCTTGAGCAGACCTATCATCAGTGACTGAGACTTGCCCCTGGATTATATGTAAACCAGCCTTGCATAAATTGAATGGCTCCTTTGAATATATAATTGAATTTGCAGAAGTGTGCGCCAGGGGGGTGTTTAAATAAGTGCACAAATATGATAAAAAGAACTTCACGCCATAATATCTAATTCAGTAAGCAAAAATAATGGCAGGGCACATTCCAATTAGTGTTTGATTTATTTATTTTAACAAATCCAATTAGTTGAATGTTTTATAAAGTCATCCAATGTCAAACTCTCACAGACTCACCAGATAAAAAACACAATACTTCTAAAAGGGGATAAAGAAACACAGTGATGTGAGAAGCCTCATTGGTTATCCTGTGGTTCTAAACACACACAGGAAACAGAGCAGCAGATAGAATTTGATCAGGCATTTACAGCAATCCCAAAGTGCAAAAGGGATAGAGACAATGAGAACATCAGTCTCATGGATCCACTCCACCATTCCTCCAAAAAGAAGTAGTAACTTCTCTCATTTACTAAAAAAAATCCAAAACAAAACAAATAAAAACAATTACCCCCAAACAGCAACAAAATGGGCAAAAGTTAAGAAAGCATGAACACTTTAGTAAACATCCCTTTTGAAACTTTCATGAGAGCTAAGATTTAGTTTATCAATTTTTGTCTTAAACCCACAAAATGCAAAGCAAGTAAAGGAAGAAACAAATGCTGTTAGGATGAGGCAGTGCTTATGAACTATAAAACTCTACAAATTAAACCACCACTGTTTCTGAACATTCATTCTCATCCCTTTCAGAGACATTCTTGTATACCAGGGCTGGAAAAGATGCATTTGGCTCATTAAAGTAACTCCTAGTGTGGGATTTATTGTATAAAAATCCATTTGTAACTTATTTTTCAGACTGTAGAATTCATATAGCAAATTCCCAAGAAATCTTATTGTGTATTCTTCTGGAAGTGGGAGAGAATGAAGAATGAAAAGCTTGTGCTGAGTTGCTTTAAGATGGGATAAATCAAGGAATATTGGAATTTCCTCACTCAGGAAGAGCAGTAAGTCCTTGATGTGCTTTCTAGTCCTTCCAGAAACATGAAGACAGAAGACATCAGACAAACGCACATCAATCTGCTCTTGCAGCTGGCCAATTTCAATGAGTACTTTATTATCTTAACCAAATGTTTGTTCTATAACCACAGATTTTCAAAGAACAGGTTTCTGCAGAGAAAAAAGAGTTATCTTGACTGAGTCAAAGGGCACCATCTATTCAGGGTGTATTTAAACTCAGACTCTACAAGGGAGACAAAGATGCTCTGACTCCTCAAACTACAGGGAAAGCTTTGATCATTTTTTATGCCTCATTAGCTAACAGGATTCACACCAGGAGAAACTGGGAATAGATTCTCCAGTGTGTAAGAAAGAATAAACTCTGAAGTAAAGCGTTCATAACTTCTTTTTCTGATGTCAGCTCTTTAAGAACTGGGCTCAGACCTTGCACAGATTCAGGTGAATCATTCAGCCATTAAACACAACTCCCAGGCTGCTGGTGCTCACAGAAGTGCTTCTCTGGAGGCATCCAGATGTTTGGGGTTCAGAAACAACCACCAGTGATTTCTCTAATACATCCCACCTGGTGTGGCTTCTGCTGCAAGTGTCAGTCCCCATGGCTGAGGAGTGATTCACCTACCACAAGACAGTTCTGTTCCTTGTCTTGACATCTCACTCTTGACATAGTCTTGCTAAATTTACGTGTAAGCAGAGCCAGTTTTATCTCTGCTCTGGAAGGTGTCAGTTTTCTGAGATACCAGTAACAATTGTCTGGCCAACTTGAAGCATTTTTGTTAGAGATGACTACATTTCATTCTTTTTGCCTGTTCTGTGCCCTGGCAATCCAGATTACAGGGAAAGCATGCAGAAAGCTTGTCTTTATTTTTAAAAAAAGCAATGAAGATTATTTATCTTTAGAATTAAAATAAATATGTATAGGGTTTGGGGTTTTTTTCCACTAAATCAATGTAATCCTTGAAAATCCTGAATACAGTTTATAAAAGCTGTCCTTGATTCAAAACTGGAATTATGATTCCAAATTCTATCAAGCCATTAAGAAACACACTCATATTATCAGCATATATTTACACATTTTCTAAGTCTTTTTCCACTTATACACCCTGTGACCTTGCTGTCTTTGCAGGTCCAGTGTTACCTATCTATTCCCACACATTTTGAAGCAGCTCTGAGCAGAGTTTCCATGCACACATATCCCCCATGCACGGATAAAATCAATAGTTGGATGTTCCTTGCATAGGAACCTTGCTACATTCAAAATATTGCTTAAGGGACGACATGTGGTGTCCATGAGGAGCATCACCAGTAACAGACAGGTGAAGCTTTGTCACATGAACACCTCAAGTGCCCTCCCATAATAACAAGTTTTTCTCCCAGCACTTCCCTGCAGAAGTGTTGGTCCCAAACGTGCAGCAGAGCCCGACAGAGTTTATCAGTTCTGCTCCTAATCCCAATGGAGCAGAGCAAGCCTCGTGGATCCTGACATTCATGGAATGAGTGTTTAAGCTCCATGCCCTGAACTTGTCAGTTTAAGCTGAGTTCTCTTCCTTAAATTCATCATTACAGGTTTCGCTTTGCTGAATTTTCCCTCTGTGTCTCATCACTGAGCCCCAGACCTGCTCAAACACTCATTACTAATTCTGTACTTCATAATCCACCACGGATCAGTGAAACTACTTTGAAGTATCCCAGGACTAAAACTAACACTAAATGTCATTTGTTTCAATTTATATGTCCAAATCAAGGATGACTCATCTAACTTGCCTTGCAAAAATGTATGTCCTTTATTTAATGCCAGGAATACATTTTTGCTACTGACAGCTGAGCTGTCACTATTTCAATAGCTCAATATTAACATTTTATTGCCTTAAGCATAAGTTAATATTAGAGATCTGTACATATCTCTAATCTGATTGAATTATTTTTTTCCAAGCTGCTAAAAAATTCAGTTAATACCCTGCACCTTTTCAGAGAACCCCAACTTTCCAAATTTAGTTCCAGTCTGCTGCATCACACCAAGATTTATGCTAAGAATGTTCAGACTTGCCTGTTCCGAGGAAATGAAACTTGTAAAATTAACACAGGTTATCAAACCCATAAAAGATTCTTAAACAGACATTCCCCACCAATTTTCTCAAGATTCTAACTAATAATCTTTCAGTCTATAAATGTAATGGCTTACCACCATTGAAAAAGACTCCTGCTTTAGTCATAGTAAGACAGAATGAAGAGTTCCTTTTAGAAACACAGATTTGTAGCACACACTTGCTGCTATTTTTGTAGGCTAAATATATAAAAAAGGGCTTACTTTGCTTCAATTCATTTCTCAACTCACAAGACATTTTTTTCCTAAATTAATCCTGTTTTGTGTTCCAAAAATTCACCTTAAATTGTTAGCCATGACTGTTGAAGATGTGCTTAGTTATATTTGTCAGTAAAAACTATCTGTAGGTGTTCATTGTTTCTTAAAAAAAAAAAAGGAACATTGCTTTTCTTTTGTTCCAGTATCTGAAAATTCTTATGGCTAATTATTCAGTAGATCCTAACAGACTTATCCAACATTGTATTTATAGTGCATTTCCACTAAATTCTACCTCAGCTGCTACACGGGAGCGTTGATCAGTCAGAGCTTGCTTCATTCCAGCATTTTATCTGTCACATGGATAGCTGTTCAAGCTGCACACTTAAATTACACCCTTCTTTTACTCTACAAGGCAGAAAAACCTGTCTGGAAGTAGCTGTTTCTCACTTATTTTATATTCCATTAGCAAGCCTCTCATTCTCAATAAGCTTTTATACAAACTTCAAATTAATGTGTTTGAACTTCAAGCAAGAAGCAGCCGTTGAGTGACTCACATTATCTTTGGTGATGAATAAAATATTGTCTCAACAGACACCATTTCAGGAATTCCAACAGCAACTACAAAACCTCCAGTCTTTCTCCTTTTCCTGTTCTGCTGTTTTGGAGGAAGATCTCCTTCCAACAGAGATGTTCCATTGGAAGTTCATGGTCATAAAACACAAGGATTAGTTTAAATAAGGGTAAGAAGTCTGATTTCTTGCCACACCACCAAATACAGAATAGAATTAAACACAATCTGGTTGCCATCAAATATAACTAGAACAGACATACCCTTTTCAGAGAAGAATTTAAGTTTTTATTGGACTGGCATTTTTATAATCATTCCATTAACTTCCCAAATGAGGCCAAGGGAAGTAAATTAACTCAGTGCTGAACTTCCAAAATGCATCTTACTTCTACACTCACAGAAAACTACCCACAGTCTTCATGAGGACAGAAATGTCCATGTGCACACATACACACACATATCCCATCTGTATTCTAAACAGCTCCAAAAAGAACTATCAGTAGTTCAAATGTTTTCCTGGAGAAGATTCTAATGAAGTAGGTTGGTTCTTGATGAACAATACTGGTATTTTGTTTAAATAGCTTCTGAACATGTGCAATTAAAGATGCAGCACTGTGCAGGACTCCAAAAGGTCCTTGATATTTGAGCTACCATGCTTGACAAGTATTAGCTCAACTCACCCTGGTTAAATATCAGATTTAGATAAAAGGACAGCTATCATCTGTTATTGAGTATCAGCAAATAAAATCTAATTGGCTAATAATACAGTGGTAATAGCTTGCAATAAGTCTTGTCACTGATATATCATGCTAAATTTAATAACTGTTATTGGAAGCTACTCCCAGAGAATGGCTGTATAAATAACTTTTACTGAGTTCTAACAATTCCTATAGCTCCAACTTTATACTTATCTCAGATCAAGGTTATCTCTTCCAAATGCCCTTTCACTTGTTGCTGACAGTTACTGGTTCAAATTACAGTTAAAGTGCAATGTCAAGGATATTTAAAGACATGTATTTTAAATTGTTTTCAGTCAAACCATGATCTTCATTCAATGTGTCAGGAGCAAGTCAGCCCCAGAAGTGACAGTGGCTCTCCAGCTGCTCTGCTTCCAGCTGCCCTGGAGTCAGACTGGGAACAGGAGGGCAAATCCCGGACTCTCTAAGAGTCTTGTAAACTTCCATCAGCTGACTGATGGTTGAGGCACTGACAGTCAGCTGCAGATTTGAATTTCAGTAATTTTTTACCTGACATTTAATTGGTTTTTCAGTTTATTTATTCTGCATTTTTTATCCACATTTTCTCCCTTGGTGTACCAGTGCACTGCAATACCCAGGATGCTGTTCAGAATCCCAGTGCAGTGGGGCAAACACCAAGCCTTGGAAGCCCCTCTCTCCTCTGCAGCACACTGGAAACAGTGTGAGAAAAAAAGATTTGCTTGCTTTTATCCTCCAGCCTCCTCTGTGTAAATTCATTGCCCAAAGAGAAAAACACAGAGTAAATACGTGCCAGGAATAAATAGGTCTCTGCCTAACAGCACTTGTGAGTTCTTGAAAATATACAGAGCTCCTCTTCTGTTTAACCAAATTTCCTACTACTACATAAGCATATGTGCAAAGTGCCTCTCCAATTACAGCCATGAATCTTCCTCTCACAGTCCCTGACCCAGAATGTGCATTTAGCAGAGCTGCAGCATTCCAAACTCTGCATTAATGAAGGGAAGCATGGCAATGAGGAGAAAGTCCAGAGTAACTTCAGCACAAGCGTAGTTATCTCTACAGACAGCTCAGGTTTTGTTAAGGGGCCCCCCTGGGTGTTGTCCTGTCACATCCTTGGCCACCTGCAGCCAGTGACAAGTCACAGTGGGCTCAAAAATGGCCCATCAGCCACGTGCTGCTGAAGGAGTCCCCATGAGGCACTCCAGTCTCCAACCACTGATGGGGAGCAATGATTTGTTAATAACAGGGTGTGAACAGCTCAGTATCTGCTGAGGTTCTTGATTTTAGAGGAATTCCAAACTTTAAAATGGACAAAATTTCAACATCTTCTTTTCACTCTGCACTTTACTTTGGAACAGTTTCAGGCAGTTAACTATCCCAGTTATACAAAAGCAGGTTGGTAATGAACATAGAGAAAAATATTCCTATTCCATCATCTAAGGCCTTATTCTTGTCTTTGCTATAGATAACCTCCAGTTTAAGGCTGAAACTTAGAATAATACATTTCCAGGGGAAAATGTTTTTCAAGACAGATTTTCTGAACTCCACAGCTCTTATTCCTTTTAAGCAGCATCAAGTCTGAACTCTGCTGGGAAGCATTAAATCCTTAAAACATTTCTTTCTGAGACTTGAAAGGCACAAGGTGAAAGAATCCAAAAGCAATCACTTCTCGGTATAATGAATGACCAGCTTGGAATAAGAAGCCCTTTTCTGTCACATGGACCATGGTTTCAGTCAGCTTTTAATCCCTGGTCCATTGAGACACGTGAACCAAGTGCTCTGAGCTTTTTATCCCAACCTCCCAACCTCAGCAGCCCTTGGTGGTGCAGTCGGGATGGACATGAAGCAGAGATGGCCCAGTGAAGGGCAGATTCTAAAAATCTAAATTTGAAACAAGCTTTAAAGCTGTTTCACTGACAGTACATCAATATTTCCTTTCAGGAATTTTGGAGGATTTTGTAAAACCTGTGTAAAACCCCACACTTTTGGTAGTACTGCAGACAAACTTTATTGCTGTTCTTACATTGAAATAGTCAAAGTTCATAAGTGCTATTCAGATGCACAAAAAGCTCCTTTACCGGATATTTACATCTGGAAATAAGGTCTTACCAGCAATTTAAGAAGATAATTGTCTTTGCTTTAAAGACTTCTCTTTACACTTAAAACTGAATAACGCCATCTCCAGAAATAAGACAAATACCTTGTGCATGATATTGCTTTATCCAGCTCCTCGCCAAGCCCTATAAAGCACCTTTCCATTTGCTTTTGGTAGATGAAAGGCTATTTGTGAGTATAGCTGCATACAGTATTTAACAGTCCAGGAAACTCCATTAAAATGTAATGCATTCCCAGAGTCCCAGGTGAAAGTGCAGCTACTCAGAAGCAAAGATTTTTAATAAGTGTCCTCCTCAAGATTTCAGCTCCAGAGCTTAACTAAGTATAAAATTTCTAATAAATTCATTGTCCATTTTTATACAAGTCATTTAAATTTTAAGATGTGTGTGAGAATCTGATTTATTAAATATATGATTCTTCAAAAGATTATGATCATGACATTAAGTCATTCAGAAATTAGATTCAGTTTCTGATCAACTGGATTGGTATTAAATATACTTATCCAATTATAACCAGAGTGCAATTACACTGATACTTGAGCTAACTGCACATTAAGCATTGCAGCCAAAAATGTAAGAGAGATGGAGTGAAAGAATGTTTGAAAGCACATTTTTAAAATAAAGGAGAAGAGATTCTGATTAGAATTTAAGAGGAAATTCTTTTCTCAGCTGGCCGGAGGCACAGGGTGCCCAGAGAAGCTGTGGCTGACCCTGGATCCCTGAAAATGTCCAAGGCCAGGTTGGATGGGGCTTGGAGCAACCTGGAAAAGTGGAAGGTGTCTCTGCCCTCCTAATTAAGATCCCTTCTGACCCAAACTGTTCCATGGTCCTATGACTTTGGTTTTGCCCTATGGCCTCTCTGTTGATCTTTATTCATTGTGCTAAGGCTTGTACCTGAAAGGCTAAAGTAAGATAAAAACAATAATAAAATAAGCTAATCAGGCATCTCCTTTTGTTATCTGTGCACTTTGTAGCCTATTGTGACAATCATGGCATCAAACCACCATTTTTTTTACCCCAGAGTCCTCTCACAATCCCCTCACAAACTTGTGACTCGCAAAGGGAAGGACCACAGGGGACTCCACAGAGTCAGCTTAAAACCAGAACAGCTGCATCAGGTCAGACAGGGGTTCCTTGGAAACACTCATGAACAGGATAAGCACACACTGAATCTTCCTCAAAACCCGTTCCCAGCCTTGAACACCTTCCCACCTTCCACATAGTGCTGGCACTGCCCAGGCTCCCCAGGGAATGGGCACGGCCCCGAGGCTGCCAGAGCTCCAGGAGAGTTTGAACACCACTCCCAGGGGTACCCAGGGTGGGCTTGTTGGGGGGTCTGTGCAGGGATGGGGCTGGGCTGGGTGATCCTGGGGGTCCCTCCAGCTCAGGATATTCCCTGATTCCATGGACAAGCTTCACTGATACTCACACATTCAGGATCTCTGTGCACTTCTGGAATTTATAAACTCCCAGGATAACTTTGACACCTCTGCCACAACCTGACACCTGGCTGTCACTTTCAGGGGTTCAGATGGAAACAGAGGGGACAGGGGTGCTTGTGCCAGGACTGGCATGGGACAGTGACACTGCAGAGAGAGCATCTGCCATGTGCTGAACCAACACCCCAGGGAGGAGACAGGGACTGCAGGATATTGTTTTTCCATGGAAATGACTGTGCCTGGCAGGCTGTACCCAGGAGGCACAACTGTTTTCCATCACATTTTCACTTCATACAAGACAGACTTCTCACCAGACTATCAATATCAGCTTTGCTTTCTTTGTTTTCTTTTTTTTTTTTTTTTTTAATTCTAAAGTACTGTCTCACAGGGAGGAAATAATTGTGATACTTGACTATACTGCAGCCTTTCTAGCAGTTTAAGACTATTTTAAGATTAGATAATTAAGATAAACTTGATGATGAAGTCCCAGCTGGAATAAAGATGTTGTTTATCTGAAAACACTCATCTGTGGCAAAAACTAATAGAATTTCCCAGAACAGAGACTATAATTAATATGGATTTTTTTTTAAAGCATTATTTAACCAGCAGATATAATTTTATTAACACAGAGACTAAAACAAATCCAAGTGAGTGGACACAGTTTCAGATATAAAGATTATACCAGAGTTGTGTAAGTCAGGTTTTGGTTTAATGTTCTCTTTCCTTGGAGGTGGAGATGACACAACCACTGATCATCTTCATCCAGCTGCAGGACAAGTGTGACAGAGACTTTCTGAACACACTTGACTTGAATCCCAGTCACAGCACCAGCTTTGCAAGCAGTTACACTGACCCCTTTCCTCACACAAGAGCTCAGAGCCAGCTGTGCTGGGAGACTCCTCACCTACCCACAGCTAATTGCCACAACAATTCTGTAGTGGAGGAACGACCACAAACATGGGATTCGATGGCACTCCAAGCTGAAAACAAGGAAATGAGCTATTAAAAAGTGACCTCTTTCCCCAGCACTGACAGCAGCCGCTGGGAACACTGAACTCGTGGTGACAGCACAGGCTGGGTGCCTTGAGTCAAAATTACAACAGTTATTAGCAGATTCTCAGCTAAATTATCTGATTTTATTTTTTAATCTACATTGAATGATGGAGGCAATAATGAGGCGTCCTCAAGAGAAAAAGCACCAATGACACAAAATATTATTTTCTTGCCAATGTCATCAAGGCTTTCTTGGGATGGCTGGAAGACACCGTGGTGAGGACAGAAGTGAAACATTGTTTATTGCTATTTAGGAAAAGAAAATTATTTCGTTCTGGAAGAGTTTTGATGCCAATTTTGCATCAGCAGTTTGTGAGACCATAGTTTCACTGTAGCAGATGTTTGATTGTTCTTGAGTGAAGTTCCCACAGTACAGCAATCTCACCCACACCACACAGTCTGAGGGTAGTGCTAAGGCAGGTTCCAACCACTGCCTCCTGTTCCTGCATACTCTGTTATTTATTCTTTGGAGCTAGAAGTCCTGTGATGGCATTGCTGGCTCCTCACAGCCAGTGAAGTCCTGCTGAATTAATTCTCTTTCCAACCTGGAGTGGCTGGAGCATTCCATGCTTTCCTTCACTGCACCTCCCAGGGTCTGTTTTGCTGGATTAAGGAAGCTAAACACTCCAGCCTCCCCATGGCAAAAATTCTCAATTATGCCACATGTCCTTATAGCCCTTCTTTACATCTGTGATATGCTGGATTAATTTCTCCTCTGAAGGAGTAGCTGTGCTGTCCAGATGGAATCACCTTTTAAAGAGAAAATAATTGCTGATCTATTGAACATATTCCTGTTTTGCCATCTTGCCTTACACAAAGACATTCTCTGCAGAAGCACATCTCAGACCCATCTCAATCTCCTGGTTTTAATGCTCCAACAGCTTCTTGTCACTTCCAACTGATTTCAAATCTTAAACCAAAAAAACTAATGAGTCATGAGATGCATGACCTTGCATTCTGTAATGCTAAATTACATCCCATTTTTTTTTATGTCATCACATTTCAAAATCCTAATTCCTCCTGTCTGATAATTTTATCCTTCTCCAGCTGTGTGTAAGGGACTACCTATAAGAGCACATTCCTATTTTATGTTCAGAGCAGCAGTGAAATTAAGATTTCAAAAATTATCATTTAACCTCAGTGAGGATTCCTCCAGCCTGGTCCAGTAGAAAAGTATAAAAAAAAGCTTACAATGCCAGGGTAGTCCTAGATTCACACATTCAGCTTATTTGTCTGTAGCAATGCTATTAAACTTGAGTTAAATGTATTACACTATGTCTTCCAAACCAGTCACAGAGTCCTGGAATGGTGTGGGTTGGAAGGAACCTTAAATCTCATCTTTAAAGGGCAGGGACACCTTCCACTAAACCAGGCTGCCCATCCCTAGCCACTGCATTTCAAGCGCACAAATAATCTTTTGGTATCATCCAGGTAAACAGTGCATCCATGTACCAACTCCCTTGCAAACTCTGTCTCTTAGGATCTATGTTAGTATTTCCAAAACCCCACCCTTTAATTTAAACCTTTCCAGCTTTAGCAATCAACATGAAAAGATTCAGTAACACATAAAAGAATTTATACCCTGTTGGACCAATCCTCCATGATTCAATTCCACATTTTACAGCACTTAAAGTGTCAATTATGTGATTTAATATCTTAGATAAAGTCAGTGGGCTAACATGCTGGTACTAATTAAGCAGAGCAATTATAAAATAGAACCTGACTTCCAGTCCTGGCAAATTGAGAGTGTTTCACAGGTGAGAAGGTGAAAATGAGAAACACAAAAACAAGGAGTTGCTCTAAAACCTTTCATTTAACAAGCTCCACTTGACTTCCCCAAACTTGCCATTATTGTTTTGATACGATTTTGAATGAACTAGAGCCAGTAACTCACAAGTACCTTTACTAGTTGCTACAAAGTTAGATTTTTGCCTTATTGAATTTTGGGAGAATTCCAAAATAGTGCTGCAACACACACTGAGCAGAAATGCTGGTTCTTACCCCGACTTTGCAAGTTTAATTTTTATATACATATATCAAGTATATTCATATAGAGACCTAGTGAAAGATCCTATTGTCTTTCTGCTGCCACATTCAGGGAGTTGATCTGCATGAAACCTGGCACCAACAACCTTGCTAGTGCAAAAAATCTGTGTACAAACATGTGTACAACAGGTAACTCACTGAGGACAGCAGCTGAAAGTGCTTGGTCAGGAAAGAAGCCCTGGAAACTTGAAAGCATTAGGTCTGTCCCTTTTTTATAGAACAATGAGTTGGTGCTATACAATCTTTGAAATATGATCAAAAAGGCTGTTAAAGCACAGAAACATAACTCAAGTCCTTTTTAAGGTGATTTTGATGAACCCCAGTAGACCGGAGTACCATAAAGCTTATTACTAATTGAACAGGGATGTGGCAATGAGGAGTATAATTTATGCACCATGACGGTTTCCCTCTGCTGGTGCCCAGTGCATTTATATTGGAGTGAAAGAGATGTCGCCCACAGCAACAAACTTAAAATTTCCTGACAGAATGCTCAGATTAAAAAAAAAAAAAAGGAAAAAAACCCAGACAAAACCAAATAAAATAAAAATAAAAAAATAGAAGAAACAAAAAACCCCACTAACAACAACAAAAAACACCCACCCCGCCCATCATTTTGTAATACCTTTACTCATTCTCAAAAAGTAGAGATTTGAACACATGAAAATCATAGAAACACAGAGTGGTTTGGGTTGGAAAGGACCTTAAAGCCTCTCCAGCCCCTCCCCTGCCATGGCAGGGACACCTTCCACTCTCCCAGCATGCTGCAACCCCGTCCAACCTGGCCTGGGACACTTCCAGGGATCCAGGGGCAGCCACAGCTGCTCTGAACAGATACATTCCCTGTCTACCAGGGAATTTAGTTTATTTAAAATATTGTTTGATTTTTCAGTTAACTCAGCAAATTTCTAGACTCCTACGAAGGTCACATTATTCTATCCACTAATCCATGATTTTCTACAGCAGCTTAAAAAAAGCCTTTACTTGTTTCCAGTGAGCTTTGTGTACTTCATGTACTCCAACAGGAAAAAGTTTCTAGGAAATACAGGAAGGAGTTTACTGAATGACTCTTTTTTTTACATTTTTAAATTATTATTAAGTTTTTAAACTGTGTTCCTTTTCTATGTGACTTTTAAAAACCCATGATCTGCCTGAAACCCTACACACCACAGGCACATAAAGAGACTTCATTAAACTATAATATTCTTATTTTAATCGTTAAATTATTAAATTTACTGCCACTCAATACTGGCATTTTGAGGCAATTATAAAGTGTTTTCTAAGAGTTTTAAATCTTTTTTGCTAAGATATCAATCACAGGCCTTTCCTAAAAATGTGCCCTGGAATGGATATTCATCCTTTTTCCTTATGCCAGAGGTGAAAACTATATACCCAGCTGAATATGCAATTTCCCATTACTTGTATTATCATAGCACCCCAGAGACCTGAGTGAGGGCCAGAATGTGATCAAATGCAGGTTATTGAGCTAAATCCTTCACTTCTTTGGGATCTCTATTACACTCCCTGCTCTGGAGCCCATAGTAATGATCCCCTGGCTGGATGAGATGCTGGCAGTGTGCTGGGGTTTAGGATTAATGCAAGGACTTTAGGATTAATGCAAGGAGTCCAAGATTTGCTGCAAACACTGATTTACCTGCTGAAACTCTGCTTTGCTGTGTCTGAGCAAAAGGCCACTGCCAGCAATCCTTGGGAGAGGGGGACTCTTTGGAGGGGAAAGCTGAAGGATTATAAACCATCTAACGTTTGCTGTAATTTGTTTCCTAAAGCACAGTTTAGAAGCTGCACTGCCCAATAACAATACCCAAGGCATTTGAAAATAACTTTGCTTTCTTTTTTGGGTTACATCCTTGTGCTGGAGACACAGGAAAAAGATCTCTGGGAATCAGACATTGTGTACACATGCCAGAGCACCTCTTTGCTGCAGTTCCAACCCAATACACAAGATTTAGGTTGTTAGGATACATTCAGGGGCTAATCCATACACTGCTTTTAACAGCCTGGTACCTTAATTCCCCATTTGAGAATCCCCTAAGTTTACACAAACTACTTCCTAGGCAAGTAAAGAAGCAGTTGGCATCAATTCACCCAATTCTGAGTTGCCTGCTCACCAGCAAGCTAGTCCCATTCAGGAAGGCTTTTAAATTCAAACTAAATTCCAGCTGTTTCCTTTGATTCTTTCTGACTTGACTCCTTCGTGGCACTGTGAGGCAGATTACAGACACTGACAACTACAGATTAAGAAAGATAAATAGGAATTCACATCTGGTGATTTATCCATCTCCTGTTCTCACACAGACCATACAGTCCTTACCTAATTCAGGTCATCAGGTACTTCCATTACTCCTCAAAACAATCACACTGCTGTTGTAACCCAAATATCCCACTTGCTCTGCTGAAAGATTCAAAAGCCTTAACAAAACCTGGACTGAAAATCTGAACCACCATTAACTTCACCCTGCCACCTATAAAGAGAGACAGAGTTCAGGAATGATGGTTTATTCTTCTGCTGCCCTGGAAAACTATGAAGTAATGGATCTCTAACTTCTGAGATCTCAGATTGTCAACATAAAGTTTAAATCTCATTTTCAATCCAAAAACTACTTTTTAAGGAAAGAATTGCTGTTTCTTTCCTTTCTCTCTGAGGTATGAAACACAACATTCAAATAAATCAAATGCTCTGATCCTGTATCATTCATTTACTTTTATTTTAGACAGGGTTTTCATTCAGCAAGAAAGAGAGCAGGATTTTCCACCTGTGAGCATTTTTGCAGACTCCAAACCTTCCCGGCAGTTAATCACAGAATCATAAAATGGTTTGAGTTGGAAGGGACCTTAAAAATCATCTTGTCCCACCCCCTGCCATGGCAGGGAGACTATCCCAGGCTGCTCCAAGCCCTGTCCAGCCTGGCCTTGGGCACTGCCAGGGATCCAGGGGCAGCCACAGCTGCTCTGGGCACCTGTGCCAGGGCCTGCCCACCCTCACAGGGAAGAATTTCCTTCCAATACGTAATCTAAAATTACTAATTTCATATTGAAGTCATTCCCCTTGTCCTGTCACTCCACCCTTTGTCCCCAGTCCCTCTCCAGCTCTCTTGGAGCCCCTCAGGCCCTGGAAGGGGCTCTGAGGCCTCCATGGAGGCTTTTCTTGCTCAGGCGAACAAACCCATCTCTCTCAGCCTGTCTTTATAAGAGATGTTCCAGCCCTTTAATCAGTTTGGTGGCCTCCTCTGGACTCTGTCCAACAGCTCCATGTCCTTCCTGTGCTGGGGACGCCAGTGTCCCTCCCCAGCTGTGCCAAGGTCCCTGTGCCCCTCACTGTGCCAGGTGCCAGCTGCTCGCGGCCTCTCTGGGCACAGCCAGAGCCAGCCTGCCCCGGGTGGATCCCAGCAGCTCCTCTGGCTCCACACACTCAAAGCCCTGATTGGAGAACCCAAACCAGGATTTGGGAGCCCTGCTCAGGCTGAGCACAGGGACAGCACCAGAGCTCATTCCCCACGCCAGGCTGGAATTCCCAGGCACACGCTGCTGTCATGGTCACACTCACACTCACTAGTGAGTAAACTTAACACCCTATAAAGTGAAGTGTAGTGAAGACTATAAAGCCTTCACTACAACTGAGGTTTAAAATTCCCTGAAAAGCAAATAGCACTTTCATAATATGGGGTTGCAGGACAGACACATCAACAAACAATTCAAGTGCATCTTGATGTGAGTGCATTAAAATAATGGATAAGATCTATCAATTAGCAGGTCAAGCATTTCCCTTTCAAATTCTACTTTGGAAAAGAAAGCTATATATAAGGATAATCATATTACTCTTCCAGAAAAAGCATTATTTCTGGAAAAGACAATCTTTTATTGGTCAGTACTTACCATCACTTTAGATTATGTGAGAAAGTCTTTAAGTGTTACTTTATAGACCTTTTAATACAATTTTCTAGCATTAAGGATAATGCTGCATTACTTTTACTAAAGAAACTTCAATACTGAGAGACTTTCAATTTGGGCTTGTTTGCAGACCTCCCTAACCTTGCACACAGGAAGATTTAACCAGGCAAGTAAATGAAAGTAGAAGCAGGATATACACATGGAAAGACAAGAGTTTGAAGACCTCACTTGGCAGCTGCTCAGTGTATTAGGAAAATGTGGTTTAGCTCCAGCAGTGGCCTCTGATAATGGATTGTCTGAAAAACAACTTCAACACTACTTTTAAAACTCTAGGTTGAATTAATGCTGCTTGAAAAGATTATCTTCCTGTGACAACTGCATTGTCTCTCCTTTCTATCCCTGCTGTACTGAACTGACCATGAGCTGTGTGACCCCCCCTCCTTTGTCACCAGCAGCTCTAGGTTTCATCTCTCAGACTCTTTCATGTTTTCTTCTGGTAGTAGCAGCACAAAGTTCAAATCAAGATGCAGGAACAGAAAGCAACGTTTGTGCTTTCTCTGCTCATTTTCCCTTTTAACTGATAATCCTAGGTAGAAAGAAAAAAAAATGACTGCTTAAATTTAATTAATGAAGCTGAAAATTTCAGTTAAGAAGTCAACTACAGAATCACAAAAATTAGATAGAAATAAGTGTGCAGCTCATGACCTTGCCACTGCTGTAAATGAGCAAATGTTCTCGCTGTACCAATGCCTGAGTGAAAGCAAAGGTTTAATTGCATTTTTTTCTGTGGTACAAGTGGACATATTAAATCTAAGCATGGGGAGAGAGGGGAGTTAATTTGATAAATCTTCTAGGGCTACAGAAAAGACAGCTGGTACTTAAAAAGCAAAATACTACAGTGTGAGCTTCCCCTCTCTCTCCCTTCCAACTTTCACTTATCAAAACATCCCAGAGCTCCTCCAAGCTTCATCACCCTTTCCACTGACACTGCTGATCCATACAAATGCTCATGAAGGCTGTTCACAGATCCAAAACCTAGCATGCTGCTTTTTTTTTTGTGTGTGTGTGTGTGTAGATCCTTTCCCTCCTTCTTCCAAGAGCAAAAGCCTTGACCTTCCTGAGAAATTACAGAAATCCAGGGGGGAAGGGGTTGAACCAAAACAAAATAAACCAAACAACGGCAATTTTTTCATGACTGTGTAAGAAAATGTCCCCTGGTTCCAATTACTGTCATGCAGCAGAGTTGATGAGATCTTGGGACTTGAACCTGTCGTGGCATTGCATGAGAGCCCCTGCAAGTCCCCGGCTTTAATCCAGTTTCACAAGCAGAAATGTCACTTAATCCCTTGAAATTGCTTTAAAAAAGATTGCTAAGTATGAAGAGCTCTCCAGCAGACCAAGTAAGATATCAGACAGTTGCCAATTTCATGAAAGAGAACCCAGAAGTGCCAAACTCAATTTCATCCCGTTGTGCCAGCGTTACACAATCTCCTGGTGGTTTTATCCCTTTCACGACGCTGGCACGCTGTGGAACAGCAATAACCTTTCCCACAAACACAATTTAAATGGCAGAGCTTGTTTAGGTGCAAAAACTTGAACTCAGTGGAAAGCTTTTGCTTGTGCACCTGCCCACAAAAACTTCACATTAACCCTACTGAGGAGTAACTTACAAACAATCTGCCACTCTGAACAGTTACCCCACAAAGCCCTCCCTGATGAGCAGTCAAGGACTGACTATGGAAAATTTTGAGGCTACAGGAGAATATAACAGAAATATAAATGTCCTAAAGATGCTTCATCCTCTTGTCTCCAAACATATATTGGATATTAAGAAGAAATTCCTCCCTGTGAGGATGCAGAGGCCCTGCCGTAGGGTGTCCAGAGCAGCTGTGGCTGCCCCTGGATTCCTGGAAGTGTCCAAGGCCAGGCTGGACAGGGCTTGGAGCAACCTGGGACAGTGGAAAATGTCCCTGCCCTGTGAATAGAAGAATTTTAAGGTCCCTTCCAACCCAAACCATTTTATGACTCTGTGATATTTGTTAATCACACAGCATTTGTTTACTGAAAATTCCTATGCTCTTTTCTCCACATCCCATCCTGCATCAAGCATCAGGTATATTCCTGGGTTTTGGGGTGTTTGGGTTGCTGTTTCTTTGGTTTGTTGTTTGTGTGGGGGTTTTATTCACTTATAAACAGATCTCAAATAACTGAAGATTCTTGAATTTAAAATACCAAAAGCCTGATAAACCAGCAGCTGCTGCTCGCAAGCAGCACTCTGGAGCTAGACCACCACAGGATACTGGCAGGGAAGGAAACAGCAGGGCAGCAAAATTCATTTGCTTTGCTGCAGTTTGCAACGGGAGCATCCCGTATGCCACCACCACCTGCAGCTCTGAGCATCATCTGGAGAAGGAAACAGGGTAGGAAAATAACCACAGCCACTCCTGCAGCCACCACAGGCATGAAGGAGCCCATCAGGAGCACAGATCACCTTCTCTGTTACCTGAGCTTCACTTAAGAGAGCCAGGATCTCTTCTGCATTCACACAATATAGGAATCCAAGCAGTTTCTGCTCCTCAAAGAATCCTCCTGCTCAGTCCGTTCAAGCAATGACATGATCTTGTAATTTAGGAATTCCTCAGAGAGTGTTTGGTTGTTCTAGAAGAACACAAGTGACTTTAAACTGTCTTTCAAATTAAACAGCATCAGTTCCCCTCAGAGGATGAGTTAGATATGAGTCTGCTTTACAACACAGAAAGGGATTGCTGTGACTGCTGCTCTCTGGGAGGAAATTCCACAAGTAGGAAATGGAAAATTCTCCATTTTCCTGATGTTTCCCACAAATCAAGGTGGACAATACAACACAAAATGAATGACACGCACACACTGAGATGTTTAAGGCAAAATAGGCGTGTTTATTTGCGGACTTTGATATTTACAGAATTCTAAAAGTGACCATGGACTGGAGGATGAAATTGCCACCTCTCCAACAACACTGGTCAAACCAACAGTCTATCAATTCTCTCCTCCTTCAGAAAGGAATGCAAAACAATCATTATTTACATTAAAAGTGCATGAGAAACTGCATTACAAGAATGTAAACATCAAAAGGCTTAGAAGAACTTTAGAAGAACAGGGTGACATCCAAGTGTCACCACATTGAAATGCAAAGTCATGCTCCATCTCTAAAATTCAGACTCATTTAAGTTGGAAAAGCCATCCAAGATGATTGAATCCAACCATTCCCCAGCACTGCCAAGGCCACCACTAACCCATGTCCCCAGGTGCCACATCTATATACCTCTTAAATTCCCCCAGGGATGGCAACCCCACCACTGCCCTGGGCAGCTGCACCAGAGATTGACAACCCTTTCCAAAAAAACTTTTCCTAAACCTCCCCAGCACAACTTGAGATCAAATTTCTACACATGAAGAAGCAAGAGTGCAAGAGAGAAACAAGCAGCAAACAATAAATTACTGCTGAATGCTCTGAGATTTGCACACATTGAACTTTCTTTGATAATTTTATACTTGTAGCTGTGACCCTGCAAATGGAAGTGCAGATCAAATCCTAATTCTTAATGATTTTTCCAAAGCCCCTAAGCCAGTAAAGATTTGCTAAACTCAGGAGTCATAAAATCTATTGTTTCGCTGCCCTGAAACACTTAGAGAATTTGTCAATATTCAGAAAAATCACCATTCAAACCTCCTGCAGCTTCAAGTGGGAAAGCAAAGAGAGGGCATTAGGATCAGCTGGCTCATGTACTGAATCCAAATGGCAATCAAAGTACAATCCTCAGGTTCTCAAAATCTAAGGTGTGAGAAATCTGAAGTTTGTCCTAAATCACGAGGCAAATTAGATGTATTTGCAGGATTAACTCGTGGAAGCAAAGAGCGTTTGGCTCCTTGTGACACTTGGGATTTCTGTCCCTGCCTTTCCCACTTATAAACAGGTGCTGCAAGCCTTAGTATTAGAGAAATGTTTTACTGGAAGCACACTTCCAGTATATATTAACTAAAAAAATTCTAAATTGTTACTTTGATCCTTTTATTTTCTCCTCACATTCATCTACGTGAAGAACGATACACAGAAGAAGAAACAACTGCAATTGAGCAAAGGAAATTTATTCTCTTTCGTGGGAATTTTAGTGCACAAACATCCTCCACAGGAGAGGAGGTCTCATTATGAATGTTACTCTTCCTATTCACCAGTGCAACAAGCACAGATCAGTATCATCACTTGTTTGGCTTTTTTCCTGACCTGTTTTGCACACAGCAAATCAAGCCAAGCCCCCAAGCTCTGAAGACCTGAGCAGACCCCAAGGCACAGCCAGCAGGAAGGAGAACATTCCTCCCAGTGCTGCAGAAAACGTCATGGACCCAGGTGACCTCGATTTGCAGGCTCAGTGACAGCAGAGCAGAGCAAACAGCACTGCTATCATTAGCACATCAAAACCAGGCAGGAATTAGCACTTGCCATGTGGAGGTTTTGCACAAAGCTGAGCTCTGCCTCGCCCTCTGTCACAAACCCAACCTTCTAAACGTGTCATCAGTGGGCTGAGCAGCCACGTGCGCGTTTGCTTCACACTCACTCCACAGCCTTCAACTCAGCCAAAACTTCTCAGCTGCCCCAACACCTCCTCCATGGGAGCTATAACCAGGAGATGATTTACCTCCAGCAGACACATGGCCCATTTCAGTCAAATGATGCAGCTCCTGGGAGGGGGAGGACAAAAAGGATGGAGAGAACATTTTCTTGATTTCTTTATTGCCTAACACACAGAAGTGGAAAACACACTGCATACAGCTTTCTGCTGTTCTGATGACAACAGGACCTCCACTCATTACCCTCACTTGTTTGAATCAAAGAAAAATAAACCCTGAATAGAAAATAGTACAATTCTGAAACACTGACTTCAAACTAGGTATAGCAATTTTCTAGCCAATCATTTAAACTTTTATTTATGTACAACTATTCTGTACAATTTTACAAACAAGATGTTTGGACCTGCCTCTTTAAC
This sequence comes from Passer domesticus, assembly GCF_036417665.1. NCBI lineage: Eukaryota > Metazoa > Chordata > Aves > Passeriformes > Passeridae > Passer > Passer domesticus. Next base: position 3,960,881 of record NC_087489.1, on the reverse strand, counting down.
CAATGGGAATTCAACCAACCTCTACTCTAAGCAGTGAATATAGCACTGATAGGGCCTTCACAAAGAAGGCACAGTCTCAGTTTCCAGAAACACAACTACTGCCACCTTGGCAACAAGGCAGCAAACAGCAAAAACTCCTTCAAAAACTGGAAGCAATCTAATCACACCAATGCCAGGTGTATAATTTTTAAATACAGTAATTCCTGGCACACTCTCTGTAAAAAGAAAACATTAAACTCTGTGTACAAATATTCACTGAAAATATGTTTACAGATGCATACTGTCGTGCAAAAAAAAAAAAAAATTACATCTGTAGGTCTGCCTAGGATTATTTTCAACCAGGTAGGAAATAATCAGTTGCTTACAAATCTAGGATTGCAAATAAGAACAAGATTGGAAACATATATATATTCTGAAGCAAACATCCTGTAGACAACTACAGCTAAAAATGCAGAAGTAATAACTAGATTTGTTCCAAAGCATGTGGCTGTCAAAGCAGAGCTGTTCTCTACTCATTTAGAGAGTACTCTCTACTCTCTAACCACACACACCCAAAAGTGTAAAGGAAAATCCTAATGAGACCCAGACAACACTCAACTAGAGCTGGAATTAATTCTTTGGATTGGTTTTTGGCTGCTTTTTGTTTGTTTTGTTTATATTTTTGTTGTGTTTTGTTTTGCTTTGTGTAGAAAGGATACAGAAAAAGACAATTAGGGGTTGGTGTTGTGTTCTGTCTTTTTAAAACATGTTATTAGAGGCAAGCCACATCTCAGAAACCAAAGCAGCATCAGCAGTCCTGAATTCTAACAAAGTACAAACACAAACTATTTAAAGAGCTGACAAAACCAGTTCCACTCAGATGAGAGAGAAAAAGTAAAGATCCTTTTGCAATAGTTCTCCGAAGCCACTGAAAAAACATCAGCTTCAAGCAGATTTCACCAGGCTGAAGCTGGGAGTTTAAATGCACAGCATAATCCAGAGCAGGTCTCTGGTGATTTCTTTATCTTTTTCCCCAGTTTGGCTGATGCCAAATACTAAGGTGGTTCAAGAGGACTTCAGAGGAGCAGCAGGTATGAAAAATTCAACCACAGCATTAATTTTGATGGCCTTAAATAAGGAAGCATAGGTCAAGACAAGCATTGCTTGGTCAGGAAGCCAGAGCCAGGCTGGACATCTCCGTGCTGGGAAGATTCAAATAATATACAATATATATAAATTGCTGGTCCCACACACTCACAACCAGCAACTTCAACCTGAAGTGTGGAGCCAAAACGAACTTTTGGAGCAGCTGGGTAGAAGCCTTGGTGAGGATGAGTGTACTCTCTCACACCCTCTGCACAGGTGAAGTCAAATATCTGAATGGGATGCTAATTAGTGCTTGAATTGGAAAGGACATTGACATAAAAGTAGTTTTAGAGCTAGACTTAAACTTTTGGAGTCTGGTAAAAAAGTGTTTGCCACCTAAGACTTCAAGCCAGGACAGGGCAAATACCTTACTGTTCTTTAGAACTAAACAAGCATAGAAATAAAAGAGCACAAATGCACACCCATGGCTGCTGAACCAGAAGATTGCTGCCAAAAAAAGGCCTTGGTGGAAAGCGGTGTTAAAAAAAATAAAATAATAAAGTTTTGTGAAGCAAAGTTAATTAATACAAATGAAATTGCATCATTAAAACAGACCAAAACAGCAACAATCGGCCACTAGAACTCTGATACGGTACTGAGCAGAAAAACTTTCTGAAGTCTTCCTTGTATCTCCTCATATCCCCATGACTTCACTATAGCACCTCCCTCTCCCCTCCTCCTGACCTGAGCGAGGCAGAGCAGGGCTGAACCCAGCTGGGTGCCCACTGAGTTGGTACCCGCTACAAAATTTGGTACTACTCACTACCCACTTCCCCCTCCACCCCTGCAAAATGTTACCCAAGACTAAATCCTGCTTGGAATTTATCTGAACTTGCTTCAAAAACCATCAGGGAAAAGGAACAGAGAGCAGCCGGTAAAGATAACGTGCCATGAAAGAGAAGTTTGGGGATGAAAATGCTTTCCATCATTGCTGTCAGGCACCCTTCAGCAGCAGCTGCACTGCAAACAGGAGTGCAGATCACAGGCTCTGTGTGGATCAGAACCTGTTCTCACATTATGACAACTAGGTCACAAAGGCTGATCTGGCCAGCTAAAAGTATCTGCAGAGCTGCCCCAAATTCTGTAAAACCTCAAAAGGCACACAGAGAAGTGCACAGCTCCCTGGTAGCCCTGCCTGCCCCAGGCTGGGATTGGGGACAGAAAATATTTCTGAGATTGCAGAAGAACAAAACATAGCCATTGTCTTGTGCTCTGAAATGGATGGGATTTTGAAGTGTGAAATTACAAATAATTTCTATATCTTGTATCCAAAATATGAGTATGCAGAGGTCTCAGATTGCCCTTTTTCTCTTGGAGGGGTTCTAGGTTTCAAAGCATTACATTTCTGCTCCCATAGTTGCACTGCCCCCTGAACAGCAGAGCATGCTCACCCACCCAGAATTACATCTCAAGAATTTTGCCCTACTATTTGCTTCACATGAACAGGGAGGAGAGAAAACCAGGAAAATTGGACTTGCCTCTCTCACCTTCCCTGCAAGCCACTTACCTTTCTCTCAAGAGCTGAGAGAATTTCCCTGCTGTATTTCTATGTTCCTGCTAGTAATGAGTAGTTTCCTGTTGTAGAGTCAGGGCTGCTCAGGATTCCTACTCTAATGACATAAAAAAGCTCCAATAAACTCTAAGCCTGTGCATCAAAATAATGTGTTTATTGCAAACTTTTTTCTTTATTTTTTTTTTTTTTGCATTGAAAAAACACCACCTAAACATGGCTGTTTTCATCAGCTGCAATTTTTTCCTTGGTTGGTTGGTTGGTTTTGGGTTTTTTCCATGGAAACCTCAGTATAGAAGACAGAAACCCAAAAGATTACACAGAGTTAATGTTCCTGTACCAAAGATCTTGCAAGTTACAACAGATATGGCTTAATGGTTATGATTTTCATGCTTTCTGATGTGTAAAAGCTGTGATAACACTGTAATCATTTACTGGTGGCACTGCTGACACGCTGCAGGTGTAACTGCCCGGAGCAGAACCCCAAACAACATTCCTGTAACAAACAAAGAAAGTCAATCTTATTGATGCAAGATTTCTCTTTCTCTTTGTCTCACACAAGCTCAGAAAGCACAATTTGAAGGCTGTCCTACAATTTGAACATTCCCTCTCTTCCACAAGTGACAAACGTTTGCTCTTCTCAGACAGTGAAGTGGTCAGATTAAGAAATTCGTTCTTTGTTCTCACAAAACACAGCTCAAGCCTTCTCCACCTAGAAGGAGCCTACAACCTGCATTCCTCTAATTTTCCCTTTCTATTTTCCAGCCTCCCTGGCCAGGCTGGCAGGAATAATTCCCTACAAACTCAGCCAGCTCCTCCAAGCCCAGAGCCAGGTGCTGTTGTTGGGAGCAGAGGACGGGGTCTCCACACTGAAATTTCTATGGCACATGGCACTTTGCATGGTGCATTAACATCAGCTCCTCCACCTTGTGGGAAATAGTAAAGGTGAGAAGATTTTCAGAAAGCTGGAAAAGCTTAGAAACAGAAAGAACAGAGAACTTAGAACCAGCTACAGCTGCAAAGACAGAAAGTAGAAAAAGTTACAATAGTGCAGCAAGCAAGGACATGAAACAATAGCTTGAGTTTTAGGCTTGGCTAAGATAGACCTTAAGGCTGCAGGAAAATATGCTTAGCAAGATATTAGAAAGTTTTAAGCTTAATAATGAAGTATTGTGCATTGTTAACAGAAGGCAAACAAGCCAGCATTGAGTGCAGCAGGTGTAGGTGTGCTTTTAGTGATTGCCTAGAACAATTGTCTGTGAGCTTTAGCAATGTGCCATTGGCTAGAAAGTTTTAAAAATGCTCTGTAACAAAGAAATCTTTGGCTGCTGCTGGCTGTACATGAGCTTTGCCATCTTTCTGTTGTCTCAACCATGTCATGAGGCTGGTGCTGCAATAAAAGCTCAAGGAATGAATCCCAGCAGTTCCGTCCTGTTGATGAAAAGAAAAACTTCCCAACACACCACATTTCCTGCCTTCCCCAGCAGCTGCTTTATGTACAGTGACATCCTGCTTGAAGTCTGCTCCAGGGAAATGAGTACTATGGGATGGATTTCCAATGCAAGTTTCACAAGTAGGTCAAAGGCAGGCACCAGCTCTCACCTTCCACAGGCACTGCTGCTCCTGCAGACAGTGAGACCTACAGAGGGGTTCCAGTGTTGGGGGAAAAGCTGTTATGGACAGCTTGCAGTGAAAAAAGAACACAAATCCCAGGGGATGTGTCCAGTTCTTGCCCCTCAATTTGGGAAGGGCATTGAGGAGCTGGAGCACATCCAGAGGGGGCAATGAGGCTGGAGAGGGGCTGGGAACACAAATCCCGTGAGGAACCACTGAGGGAGCTGGGGGTGCTGAGCCTGGAGAAAAGGAGACTCGGGTGCCCTCCTCACTCTGCACAGCTCCTGAAAGGTGCCTGTGCTCAGCTGGGGCTGGGCTCTGTCTGCAGCAGCACTGACACAACCAGAGCACACAGCCTCCAACTGTGCCAAGGGAAATTCAGGTTGGATATTGGGAAAAAGTTTTTACAGAAAGAGTGATAAAGTTCTGGCATGACTGCCCAAGGAGGTGGTGCAGTCCCCATCCCTGGGTGTGTTTAACAAAGCCTGGATGTGGCACTGGGTGCCAGGGTTTAGTTGAGGGGTTAGGGCTGGGTTGGACTCTATGATCTTGAAGGTCTCTTCCAACCCGGATTCTGTGAATCTGTAAAATAAACCACCAAAGAGGAAGTGAAACAGCAACACTTCCCTTTCCTGCCATCACTTCTCCAGCAGAGCTCCACCTTTGGGGATGCTGACAGCCACATCTCAGCCTCCTGCTCTACCTGCGCCTCACTGAGCTCCTCAGATGGCACAGAGACACAGGGGAGGGACAGGAGCAGGAGCAACATTGATGTTGCACATGCTTGAAGTAGAATTTTCATGAGAAAACACACAGTTTTCTCCCTGACAGTGTGAAAGGCCCACAGGGATCATTTGGCTGCCGTAGACACTGCTCCTTTCATCAAAAACAGGCTGCAGTGTGCATTTTCCTTCCCTCACCCAAACATGGGAGAGCATGCATAACCTGCATGCATAACCCGCATAACCTGCTCCTGGGAAAGTCACACAACCAAAAGGGAAGAATTTGGACAGAATTCCTGGCACTCATATCCATCCAACCTGCAAAAACCGAGAGGAGGGGGACCAATTTCCCAATAGTTTAATGCTAACCTACATTCTGAATATTCTGTTGTGGCACTGGGTGTCTCACGAGCAGAATTAATTACAGGGCCAAGGAAGTAAAAGGCAGCAAAAATATTGCTCCAACAAATATTCCTCCTCTGAGGTTCCCAAAGATGTAACAGATTCAGCTGCATTTTGGGAAGGACAAACTCACCTTGGTTCTAGGAAAGGGAGGGTGTGCTCTGTCCCAGCTGAGGACCTGGGATAAGAACTGCAAAGGTTTCTCTGGATTGTGCTGGCAAGCCTATTTCAAGACAGCAGGCTGAGACAAAGCACCTCAGGCCAGCCTGTCAGGCTACTGTCCTGTCAACCCTATAGAATTTGTGAACAAGCCATTTCCTCAATCTTTGACCTCTCATGTCACAAGGTGACCCAGCATTTTATTCTTCATAAAGCCTTTCTTAAGGCTGTCTACATATCCTACATGTCCATCACACCTACAGGAGGACAAAGCTTCACAGGCAGCAGACCTCAGCTGGTCAGCCAGAAGACTCATGCTTGCTGCCCAGAATCAAATTAAAAAGCAGGAAAATTCTGAGATGTCACCACAAGAGATCTACAAAGCTGCACTGTCAGTTGTGAGAAAACATCTCAGCCCCCTGCCAGAACAATGTCACTCACTGCAGACCTGTGAAAATTGTGCATATGGGGTGGCAGCAGGAGCCACATTTGGGGTTTGGTGCCTGCAGCAAGCAGAGGGAACGTGTACCTCAGCAGGTATTGTGTGAAAGCAGCCAGAAATGAAGAACGGTGGCACTTCCCTCACTACAGTGTATTTGTGTTTTCAACCATGTGGGTGGGTAAGGCAAGTTCTACTGTAACCATAGCTGTTCCTAAACAAAGAGTATTCCTGTAAACTCAAGGAATCTATTACAAAGAACAGAAAAATATTTTTACACATGGAGTCTAATAACATGTTTTGTCAATTAGCTCAGTCACTGTTCAAAGGAGTCACCATCCTACCCTCTACCCCTTCTTTCCTCCCATGAAATAGAAAAAGCAGCAGTTTTAGAAGTAGTTCTTAAACACAATTAGCATTTATTATAACTTCCCAGGTACAACCTACGCTTATCTCCCAACTGCACGAAGAGAGATCTCTTTGAGGGGTTATGATAAAAGTAGTTATTTCACAGCTGATCTCCACACACTGTTTTAACAAGCCTGCCCATTTCCAGAAAATCCTGTCACCCTATAATCTTCAGAAAGATTAAAGGTACATAACACAGCTTTAAAAACCCACATTGCTTAAGGTCTCTTATTACTCAGGTTTTCCCTAAACTCACTGTTCATTATTTCTCAGCCAAGAATTGAAATAAATTTCCTGTAATGCCACCAAGATGTCACTTTGAACAGGCAGCAATGGCTTCACTTCCCAGCTGCCAGAGGATCAAAGAGCACACTGGGACCATTATGTGAAGGAAAAGGTGAAAATAGAGCTGAACACCTTCCATCTCCTCAAGCAGTCTGAAGTGTTCCACCTTTAGCTCTAAATTTCCTGCATCTATCCCATCTCTGCCTTGAGAAGAGAGCTCTACACTCTTGAGAATAAGGATGTTCATCTTTAACCTGAAATCAAAGCCCCAAGTACCCCAGAGCATGCTGTATGCCCCCCAGAAAAGTGAGGCATTAAGCACTGCAGCAATAATTAGAGGAAAATAACGTGTTCCCATTTCTTCCCTCCTTTTTGTGAAGTTGTAACATCTTCCTGAATTGCTATTTTCTCTCATCTCCCCCTCACCCTCTCGCTGTGGTTTTGTGAAGTGGCAGCCAAAAGCAGAGGTTGTTCCTAGGTGGGAACATGAAATTTAATTAGGTGCTCCCTCTCTTGCGAGGATGAGGTGGAGAGAGCCAGAATCAGAAGGCACAAGCTCCTTCTGGAAGGATCCCAAGAAAATTAAACTTCAATCAGTAAGAGAGAAACGTTTATTCATTAAACCTCTGCTATGCTGAAACAGGAGAGGTGTTTCATTTCCAACTCCCCCACTATTTGCAAGGCATTTCCTCTCATTTGTATTAGGTTGAATCCTTCAGTTCCATTTTGGAAATCCAGCTCTAGTGTGTTGTTATCCTATTGCAAAGGTTTCATACCTTCTCGGTGGTTTCTCGTGGGCAGCTCCTCACAGCACTGACTCCTTCTCCTCTACACAACCAACAAACTCCATCTCACCTCTCGACCAGCCAACCTGCTCTTTTATAATACCCCTCTTAACTGGATCCAGCTGTGGCCTATTAAGGGCAGGCTTGTTCTTAATGCTTGATAATTAGCACAGCTGTAACTTCTTAGGGATGAGATTATCTTCACCACTATCTCTATTCTCCTACCTTCTATCTATCCACACTGGATAATGGTGAGCCAAGTCCATCAGTCATTCCAGCCTCACTTACAGCTCCCTAAAGATAAATTCCCTTATTTTAGCTCACAGGTAGACACACCACACCATCAGGAACCAGTTCTGTACACTGGTGCTGTCTGAGATTTGTTCTTTGGAGGGCAGATGGCTACAGAATTTCACCTGCAGGAGGAAAGTTTCCCCAAAATTCATTATGTTGTTACCACCTGTCATCTAGAGCATTCACATCTTAGCAAAAATGATTCCATCTTCTGGGCAATTTTAACAGCCGTGGAAAGGTGAGGAAACTTTCAGTTCTTTAAAGTAACCTTTCATGGCACAGAAAATGGACAGCACTGAGAAACTAAAGGAACTGAATCACAATTTCTTCAATAACTTCATGTGCAAGGAGGAAGACTGAACACAATGAAAATGGACAATATTCCTTCAGTGAGCTCCCATCAGGAGCAGATGGAGATCAGGCCAGTGGCACTGAAACAGATAAAACAATATTACAAAACCTGTCAAGAAAACCCTGGACTAAAATAAAGAGGCAACACCACAGAAGCCAGTAAGAAAACACTATTGTGACAACAGATAAAATGTGGGCAAAGATAGCTGAACAATCTACAGATCTCTACAAATGTCATATCTGTAACTTGGATATCTGTAACTTAGCTGGATAAGATTCTCACAATTAGTGGCTTCATTGTTTCTTTTCAAAAAAACTTAGAGGACTGATGAGAATCTAGAATATGCACCAAGGTGAACACAGTACCTGTCAAAAAAAAAAGCCAATTCCTGTCCAGTTTGGCTGAACTTAAAATTCCTCAAAAGAGCAATAGCACATACTACAGACAAATCACCCATATCTGTTTGGATGACAAGGAAATGAGTAACAGCTGACAATTGTCATGGATCAATCCAATTTTTTTTCCACAGCCAGGAACTGTGGAAAAATCCACAGACTGGATAAAAGAATTGCAGTAGTTAAATATTGAGACTCCAGTGAGGATTTTGTCACTGTCTTATCAGACAGACTTCTAAACTGTCTTATTTTAGAGATGTCCCCTTTATTTAATACTTTGTAAAAACATCCATTCCCCAAGAATGAGCAAAATTGCTAATGAACTATCAGAGCTACACAGCAAACTGCAGTCTAGCATGATGCTGAAAGCTTTGGAAGCACCTGGAAGTGGTGGAGGACCCACAGCAGAAGGAAGATATTGACAAATCTGTCATTTAAAAGGAGAGTCAGGTCATAGAACAAATAGGTAAAGGATCTCCAGCATCAGGCTTTTTTTGTCAGAGGATCTGAGAAATTGCCTTGCTGAACATTTTCCAATCACTCAGAAATGTTTCAGCAGTGCTAGTCAGTGACACCCCCAGTACGTCCCCACACAGGGGCTAAATGACACAAGTGATGGCCTTGGCAGGACCTGGTCAATGCTTGGACTTGTAGATCTTAAAGGTCTTTTCCTACACAATTCTATGATCATATTAACTCAAGGTTTTGCCAGCAAAACCAAGCACTGGATTCTCCTGCAACTCTGAGTGCCCAGACTGGGTGAATGCTGGGACTCTCTTGTGGCATTCACATTCTCTGAAAAATCCTTTTGCCCAGGATTTTTCTCCTGGGAAGCTGAGAAGCCTCAGAGAAAAGGAAAACAATTCTTATCTCATTTGCTTCTCCTGTGTTGTGCTCATGTGGAATGTGTTTGGGGATTGTTTACCCACAGGTGATTGTTTCATTGGGTTCTGCTGTGAGTTGTTTTCACTCTTTGGCCAATTAGGGCCAGGCTGTGTCGGGACTCTAGAGAGAGTAATGAATTCTCATTATTATCTTTTTAGCATTCTGTAAATATCCTTTCTGTATTCTTTAGTATAATATAGTATTCTTTAATATAATCTAGTATCATAAAATAATAAATTAGCCTTCTGAGAACATGGAGTCAGATGCATCATTCCTTCCTGCCATGGGGGTCCCCCACAAATACAATACTCTCTAATCTCTGCAGGGCACAGGGAGAAAAGAACATTTCTTTACATTTTTGACAGCATGAGGAATGTAAGTGCCCAGCACAGAACATTGATCAATCTCTTTTCTGCTCAGTAGAGAGAAACCACAGGCCCTAATCCTCTGTCCAAGCAGCACATGGATCAGCTCAGACCTTGTTCCAGCCCCTCAGCTCCCATCCTTGTCCCAGGGGCATGGGCAGAGTGACAACAGCCACAAGGGACACAATCAAACCATCCCTGCTCCAAAGAGCTCAGCTCCCAACACTGGGGATTCCACCCTGCCCCTTCACCCAGCCCAGCAGATATAAATCCTTGGTTCCCACACCATGGTGACCAGACAGACGCACTTCTTGAAAGGGATCCACAGGAAGTACAAACTATCCACAATTCCAACCATGCTGATAGAGAAAAACTTTCCACAAGGGGTTCAATAAAAACCCCATTACGTTTACTTGAAAAGCACATTTATACTTGGGTAGTTTGAGACTTGTCTTCTTTCCATGAGATAGGAGCACAGAGCACTCACATCTAAGCTGCTACCAAGCACCTTAAAGCTCCAATTTCTGTCTTTTGTTTCCTCCAAGACTTGGCCTCTGCCTCCAGAGCCTGCCTAGGAGCTGAAGCAGGTATGTATAGATTCACCAGTCAGGGCTGTTCAGAGCATTTTCAGTCCTGCCTCAGCAGCCTGATATCCAATGGCACTTCCAGACTAAGCCTACAGAGACTTGGGCACACATTAGCAATTCATATGCCTCACTAAAAACCAATATTTCCTAATTTCACCTGTATCTCCCAAGCCACTTTACAAGGGATAGCACATGGGTGGAGGCAAGTCTGCTTTTCCTGAATGTAACATACACCAGTTCATGCTTTACAGCTCACACCTTCATGTTACTGACAGTTGTGCAGGGAGGAAAACAAACCATTTCCAATCCCTCGTTGTTTTATCCTCTCTTCTTTCATCAACAAGAAAAGTGCACTGTGTTGTACCAAACCAACCTTTCCCTTAGTGACTATTTTACACCTCACTTCTTGCTGTTAATGCAACAGAGACACACTGAGAAAAAGAACATTTCTTTCACCCAGTTACCCTCCTCCAGCAACACACCCAGCAGTAAGGAGATCATGTGGAGAGCAGAATACTGCAATCATAGCATAAATACAATACAGCTCCTTACCAATGTGTGACAGAGACAAAGAAACCTCAAAGTCCTTTGGAGATATAAGTTCATGGCCTGATTTTACAATTCTCCTTTCCCTGGTACAAGATCTCACTGCCTACAGAAACAGGGCTAAGGAAAGCTTACACCTCTTTGTCTTAGCAGAGATTTTGCAAAAAGGGACTGGCACAGTTCTGACTTTACTCGCCCAGACCATTGATTCCAGAGGCAATTTTTGGATCTAACATATTAAGCCAAGCTTCTGCACTCCTTAGCAACCAAAGATAATGTGTTAGTTCACGCAGCTTATTAGAACAATGTGGATCAATGCTCCACCTGGGCATAAGCTGACCAGGTGACTGAAGTTGCAACTACAGTGACCACATTTAACCTGAAGGAGAAACAGCAGCTTCTTAAAATACCACAACACCACAAGATTGTGTGAATGAAGCACAAGTCAGGCTTTTCTGTGTGGCTGCCTTATACTCTAAAAGTGGAGTCCTGATAATGTAATTTCCACCTTCAGCCTAAAACAGACAGGACACTATGAGCTGCACTGACCTGCGGGGTGCAGTGGCACAGCATCCCTGGCAAGCAGCACCCTGCAGACCTGGGGCCAAATCCTCCTCTGGGGACTTTAACTGGCAAATCTAAAAGCTTTGGCCAACACCTGTTTCCTTGGATTTGCTGTGGGAGAGTTTGCCAACCTAGAAAAAACCCCTGGTTGCCATAGAAACAGAAATACCATAGTAAAGCAAAAGGAAGAAATATTCAATTGTCAGCACAGAGAGATTGATTGTTTAGGTTTCCCCCCACACGTGTAAAACCAACACAGTGCTTTGTGTCATTTGCTCCCAACCTAAATCCCTTCCCACTGGTTTGAGCTGGTATTTATGAGGGCTCTGAGCTGATAACCTCCCTCCTGTCACAGCCCCAGCCTGCCTTGGCTGCAGCAGCCAGCCCAAGCACATGGGGCAGGGGGAGGGAGCCCTGCGCCACCCCTCAAAACCAGCACAGGTGAAAACGCTGAGGGAAGAGGGGAAGAAAAGGATAAAACACCATAATTTATTTTTTAAATTCTCTTTGGGCAACGCTGCTTGAATACCAATGGCTGGGCTCAGCTCTTTGCTATGCACGAGCTGTAAGCACACAGCGCCTTGAGAGCAGAGCCAGCCCCACAGCCCAGCCCTGACACACCACCCCTGCAGCTCCTCAAGCACTCACAGCACCTAGCCAGGAAAAGCCTGACCAACTTTATGAGCAATTAATTGGTGCACTGAGGTAAACTAAAGGAAGAGGAACATATTGGGTTGGAACAGCGCAGCAGCTTGTCCAGGGCTCCAGCTCTGACAGAAGGTGCAGAAAAGCAGCAGAAAAGATCATTATAGGCAGTAACAAGGCTCCTGGGGAGGAAGGCAGTGCCTAACCCCAGGCCATGAGTGCTTGGCTCATGTCTTAAAGCAGGCAGCTTTATCTCTCTTCTAAAACTTCATCCTACATAATTTAGCTGTGGATTTTCAAGTAAACGTCTAATCTTTTGCCAAGCCAGCTCAGTTATTTTCCTGAAATGCCTCAAGACAGAGTGGCACAAGTAAAATATGTGCTCCTTTTTATTCAGTTTTAAATACATTACCTTCCAAATTTCTTGGATGTCCTTTTGTTCCCACATTACCAGAGTGGCAATAGCTGTTAAAAAGATCTGCACAGATGTTGCATTCTCTCTGATGGATTTTTTGCGCATTACAAGACACAAAAATTAAAGATCACTGACTTGTATTTTCATTCCAGATGAGTTTATTGATCAAATGCACACATAAAAAAAAGCACAGAAGAAATTAGTTTGGAAAGGAGAACCGCGGAAGAGAGGAGGCTTGGTGAACACAAGGAGCACAGGGAATCAAGCAAGGATGTGGAAGGACACTTGTAGATCAAAAAATTACTTTTCCTCACAGTTCTAGTACTGAGACTGGGAACAGGATCTGAAGATGATGAACAGGCAATAAAAGTGAATACAAATATCTGCAGCACACAAGTGGAAATCTTCTGTTTGTTTAGGATACCACTGTTATAAGAAGGGATCAGAGTGCTAGGATCATTTTATTCTTAGGAGCTTGAAAAATCCCACTGTCATCTATGGAAGAAAAATCCTGGGCTTTTTTTCCTCCCTCATTCAGGTAACAGCACAAAGTTATAACAAATGTCCAAGGCCTGATCTGTACAAAATTCCTCTCAGAACCAACACTGCAAACCCAAGCTGTTTCCTAATGCAAATGTTACCTAAGAAAACTTCCAGGAAGATATTGCATATAAAAATGCATCCAGCTCCAGAATTCCCTGGAATTATCTGTGACTTAGACAAAAAACCCAACTTTTTTGAAATTCCTGCATGCATACTAGGCTTAGATGAAATTGGAAAAGTTATCTTTCACTTCTAGAGTTGTACAGAAGTTGCTCATTTCCCTTTTTCTGTGATTTCTCCCAAGTGAAGGGGGAGGAAAACCTCTGCTACTTGGCATTAATGGAGTGCTGCACAGCCTCTTGCCTGAAGGAAGAGCTTTTAAGCAAGTAAAACCAGAATTCAGCAGAAAAAGTATCCCCCTTTACCTCAATTAGGAGATGAAAGGGGGCCCCTCAGGCCCCTAAGAAACCTGAAAGGACAGGGCAGCAAGAGCAGCAGGGGCAAGAAAAGATTTATGATTTTACTTTAAGTGTTACAACAACACTCTGCAAGAAAAGTTCTCAATTTGACAGACTTCAAATATGATTAAGGGCACAGCGTTTAGCTCAGTAACATCAGTGTAAATCAGAGCAGAGCCACTCTGCTGACATTAATTACCTTGCACATTCATTGAGGCCTCTGTGATAATGAGCAGCGTGTCAGCAGTTGTGGGTTCTCATCCAGCTCTGTCAGGGCTGTGTTTCCAGCAGAGATTTCAGCCAAAATCTGAAATCTGTCACTTGAATTTTAGTTTTTCATCTTCATCTTGGAGCACATTCAGCCCAAGACATCGTTTTTGTTTTTATATAACCAGCAGGAAAGAGCCAGAGAGCTTAGAAAGTGAACAGTGCATATTTAAGGTAACACCACTAAGATGAAAGTTTAGGAGCCCCATTGCTCAAGTTAATCCAAATTCAGCACTGAGGAGCTGGCCAAGAACAGCTCCCACAGGCTCAGGATGGGGAAGGACTCTTGCTGGAGTTCAGATTTGCAGCTGATGCCCAGCACTGAAGCAAGGGAAAAACAGTGAGTGATGGTAACTGTAAATAGGATGGTAACTCACAGAAATGCACAGTGTCTTCTGAGTTTTAAACTTAGAGAATATCAGATTCAAGTATTGTGTAAGAAATTGTTCCTGCAAGAACAGGTCCAGAGAGACATGATTGTAATTCAAATATGAGAGGTATGAATATTGACATACAAGTTGCTGATGTGTGCAATCTCACCTGAGAAAGAACAAGGAACTTTTAAAAAACCCAAGTTCTTTAGTTAGTGGTGAGAATACAACACTTTTGTGTCCTGTGTATAATTAAAAGGCTGGAACAAACCCCCTCAGTCCCTTGTCCATTTAACAGAGGAGCTGCCATCCATCCAACACTGCTGAGAGTTCTCTGCCACAGAGTGCAGGAAGACAATGCTGACTTTCACAGGTGACATTTTATTCATCAGTGTTCCTCCACATCCACCTCTCCTTTGTCAGACTCCTCTCCCCAGAACACAAAGGCACAGCAGAACTCCCTACAGCTCTTTTCTCTCCACACTGACTCAATGCCACACAAACTCTCTCTGCCTCTCCCCTCTTGACCACCCCATGAACAGTGGGACTGTGTCATGGGTGCTGTCTGCCACTATAAAAAATCACCTAAAGGAAATCATAAGTGCTAACAGAATGAGAAATCATTTTCCCTGTCTGAGCCAGTGGCCTGACCCAGCCCTGTGTCATCAGACACAAATCCTTTATGGCTTTGCTTACACAGATCTGCCTCAGGTTGCTGCCAAAAGCATCACACTTGTAACCTGGAGAGCTGCAAAGCAAACAGCAAAGCAAACACACTCAAACCAAACTTACCAACATGGGCTGAGAAATACAGGAAAAAACCCAGTTCAAGTTCTGAAACTCCCAAACTACACAAGAAAAAGGTAAAACTTTATTCATGTGCAAATATCTCTCAGCTGATATTCCACACATCAAATAATATGAAAGCATTTAACTAATGCCTGAAGTCTCTTCCACTCTTGGCAGCTGACAGCTCCAACCAGCATGAGTGGGAGAGCCTTAGTGCCTGCCCAAAGGAAATACTTGGTCTTGCACTCTTTGAGTTATATTGAGGTTTTCAAAGGGGGTAATAGAAATTATGTTTAAAAAAAAAGAAAAAAGGTCAGTCCTCCCACTCAACATTGAAATTAATAATTCCTTTTGAACCAAGCTTTAAAGAATAGCCATAAGTCCATATTCAACTTTAATCCCCTCATCTGTGCACTGGAATCAGGGAACCAAACCATTCATTGCCCAACATATCTTCAGCAGCAAAGCTACTCTGAGAGAAGGTGTTCCACAGTATCTATTGCTAATTGTTAAATATTGCATCTTGAACTTTGGAGCTGGTTTCAAACTCGGTTGAAAAGTTTGTAAATTAATTTTTTCCTACTTTGTTCTGTCTTTGGAGTGCACAGAAAATAACTGAAGAAAGGCAGAGGAAGCCAAAGACCATCTTTGGCTCCCTCAATTAAAAGAAAGGAGCAGGCATTGTCACCAAGGCAAGCATACAGCAAATCCCCAGGGGGTGCCTGGATTTGGGCAGAGCAGCAGAGAAATCTGTCACACACCCAAGACACATAAAATACCCAGGGGTTCACAGTGAGTGATCCCTGAGATGCTCAGGTAGGTTGCACCATGAAAGAGGTGCCTGATCTCATCACTGCTGAGACCACCAAGTGACAATGCAGGTTTGTTCTCAGCATCCTGGTGACAAAAGCACCTCAAACAGCAGAACTCACTCATGTCCTCTGATCTTAGAGCTGAGATTTCAACAGCATTGCCATTTTAAGGAAATCAAACACTTAATTTCTTTCTATTTATTCCATGTTGGGAAGCAGAGGTGAAGCTGCAGAACAAGGACATGGGGAGAAGTCATTTCACTGCATTTTCACTACCCAGCCGTGTCTGCACTGTTTTCCTGCTGTCTCCTGCTTCCAGTAAATACAAGACCTGGCCTGGGCTGATCCCCACGGTGTCCAGGAATTTCCTCAGGGCAGGAATACACCCTGGAAATGCCACACAACACACATGTTCTCAAAAACTGAGCCAAATTCTGTCACACACCTAAACCACTCAGCCACAACCAAACAAATGCACACCAGTGAGCAGACACAGAAAGAACACCCTGCCAAAGAGGACACCTCTACAACAGCACAGGGATGAACTGCACAATTACAGAAAGACTGGTGTTGTGTGATGTGACCAATTACAGTGCTTTAAAACACACATCCAAATAGCCACCTTAATTAGACACAGCAAAAAACCACTTTGTATCCCTTACTCAGATCCTTCCTTGTATTTGACGCTCTCTCCATTTCCAAGGAGGCAAATATTTGTCCTGTCCCAGGAGGGAGGCCATAGTGAGATGTAATAAAGGACAGGACTTAATAACATGAGGTATTTACAGAACAGCAGACAGAAAATATTGACTTGGCAGAACAGAGGGAACATCATTTGCAATAGTCTTTGGGTCAGGGCTACTGTGGCAGTGGTTGAAAAAACAACAATTGATGCTGAGGTCCTGGGAAAAGGCAGGAAATTAAAAAGGGAAGATGCTGTATCAACATTTACCATTATTTTTAATACACAATTTAGATTATGAATTCCAATAAAGCCCAGAGCAGACAAAAAGCACAATGCAAACTCTGCTTTATTCCTTGATAATGCACTGTATGAGAAAATGGAACTAAGTGCATCAGATCAAATCAAAATGTGAGGCAAGATTTCAAAAATGTCTCAGAAGCAGCAGCAGCTCTTAGTCTTGGACTTCAGGAGGATGAGTTACCATAGTGCTGCCAGTCCAGAGGAAGCCTTTTGGAAAGGGGCACATTCCACTGAGCTCCCAAGTCCCCAGCTGAGCTGGTCAGTGCTCTCCTTGCACATAAAGATGGATTCTCACCCATGGAGATGCGTGGAAAGGCAGGAGCCACTTCCCATATTCTCCTTGTTAGTTTTTGGCAGATGGGCATCTTGAACAAAGTAAAACAATTTCAGTATTTAAAGTGTCTGAGCGTTCAGTTTGAGCTGTTCAGTGCACAGAATGGAGAGAGGAATGTTCTACTTTGTTACAGCAGCACAGATCCAAGTGCCTTCATTTTTTATTTTGTTTTTAAGCAATGAATTTACATCTGCACAGAGAGCAGGAAAAACTTGACTTGCTGACACCAACAGAATGTATCAATCCCCACATTCCCCCCTCCAAGACAGCACAAAAGCAGCCCTGCTCCACAACATCCTTCTGCACATCATCAGAATTCACAGGTTCTCCCACCTTCAGTTCCACTTTGGGGCACAGATTCTCTTGACTGTGTTTATATCACACACCACAAAATGTACCTTTCTGAATTATCACCACATGGAACAGCTGGAAACCAACGACTGCTAGAGAGGATTCTTATCCAGAGTTACAACCCTGGCCTGAGAGGAGAGCTACCTTGCTCATTAAGGAGCAGGAAGTCACCAAAAGGGCTGAGTAAAAACCTCGTGATTGATTTCTGGAGCAGAAGTGAGCTGAGTTATTAAATACATATTT
This sequence comes from Passer domesticus, assembly GCF_036417665.1. Lineage (NCBI taxonomy): Eukaryota > Metazoa > Chordata > Aves > Passeriformes > Passeridae > Passer > Passer domesticus. The sequence goes on along the minus strand of NC_087489.1, from coordinate 3,943,231 downwards.
ATCAATGAAAGTTCTTCATCAGGCACAGCTGCACCTGTCTGGATGCTCATCTCAACACTTGAAAGTACCTGTTTTGGAAATCAGTGCTGGTTTATGTTTCTCAAAAGCACATCAGGCCATTCCACGTTCATTTTTGCCCCAGTGTGTGCATGCCAGCTCTGTAGAGCTGCTGCCTGATGTGTCTGCTGGGTCCAATCTTGTTAAGTGTTTGCATTCTATGCTGTTTCACAAAGTATAAAATAATCCACTTCAGCAGCCTTACTTAAAATTTATGGCATGGCAGCTGCAATCTTAAGCCTTGTGTTAATAAAAAAAGCACATAAATTTTGTTCCTGATCAGTAGCTGAGTGCACCAATAGATAATTTCTGCTTTATTTGAAGGCCTGATGAAGCTCTGTGTTTACCCAGAATGAAAAAAAAAGTGGAATTTGCACAAAGTCAGACAGAAATACAGGTTTGGAAAGCAAAGTGTTAGCAAGCCCCACTCCCTGGCTCTTAAAAAGCCCCAACAGGTGAACCCAAACAATGGGAAGAGTCCAGATACTGCAGTAAAGGAAGCCAACTTTGCTCCTGCTGCTGGAAAAGAGAGTTTTCAGTTTTCATCCCAGCCTTGCGGGAATTCTGCTGACCAAAATCACAGGAAGCAGCAAGGAAGAGGGGGAGCTGGCAGGAGCATCCCTCTCAAGTGGTGATAGCAGCCCATAGATTTGCTGCTCAGCTGTGATGCTGCTCTTTTCTAAATGCTTGACTTCTCAGACTTAATGTGGTGTGAAAGCTGGGCTTGCACGACATAGATAAACATAATTATCTCCTGCTCATACGGAGCATTATTTAAAAGAAGTTTTCCATATTCACAATTCACCAGGATAAAGAGGATTTGCGGTGATCAGGAGGCCAGCAGACTGAAAATGTGGGAATTAAGGAAAAATCTGGAGTGTGCATTCACCCAAAAAAACATTTCTGAGAGGACTAGCAAGGTATTATGGTTTGCTAGGAAAAAGCTTACTGACTTGAGAGAGAATTGGAAAGGAAAAAAGCAGTTGATCCCAGGCAGGATGAAGCTCCTCAGTCCAGGGAAAAGACCTGCAACGGCAGGAAAGGACTGTGCCCAGAAAAGGAACCCTCAGCTCCCTGCTCATTCTTGACCTTCTCCCACCCAGAGAGCCAGAAACACTCCCACTGCTTCTAAGTCACACTCAAGGCAAGTAAATGGAAGTTTCTGCATGGCTCATATTACATTCATTTCAACTTTATATCTACCAAGTTACTTTACTAAATCAATTTTAATGTAAAAAAAAAATCTCATAAGCTTATTTTCTCCTTCTGCAGACAGTAAGTTTAACTGCTTTATGTATTTAATCATCCTGAAACACCATTTTTTCCCAATTTCAATTCAAATGCACACAGACAAATCAAAAGTAACAGCCAAATCTAATGAAAATAACACTCGATTCACCCAGTGACAGAAACATACAGAAAACCAAGAACCCATATCCACATCCATCTGTAAACCTGCTTAAATAAGTGTTTATAGCTTAAACATTGCAGTCTTAGCACTAAAAACTCTGCTCTAAGAATATACCCTGCATAAAGATTTAAATGGATTTAGCATCCATTGAGAATCTTACCTGGGAACATAACCAGGAAAAAAAGAAAAATATGCCTACACCCTGCTTGCCAGCTTTACAACCATCATTAGAAACTGAAATGATAAATTGAAACTTAAGAGACTAAGGCACTTCAGAGCTGCTCGAGTACAAGAGATGTCAGATGTCATCTGACTTTGGAGATGTCAGGGCCCAAGAGCATCCAGCAGTTTTTCCATGGATGGAGCTGTCAGAGTTCTCTGATCAGCTCACATTGGCTCAGTGATGCCAGGGAGCCCTTCCCACTGACCCTGTCAGCAGCAGAACCAGGGCGCCATGGGCATGTTCATGAAGTCCTTAACCTGCACTAATCCTTGCACTGGGTGCCGTGGCTGCAGCCACCATTCCTGGCACAGCTTTCTCTCATTTCTGCTCTCTGTTCTGCCTCTTGAAGTGTCATTTCAGCTTTAACTGACTCAAAAACAGCAATAAAAAATGCTATAACTCTGTCATTTTAAGAACAAAAGAGGCTTTCTTAGCCTTTCTTCTAGGCAGGAAGGGGTTTAAGCAGTTGGTCATATTCATGTTTTTCATGCTTTTCATTCATGCTTGAGCATGTCCAGAGGAGGCAACGAGGCTGGGAACACAAACCCTGTGAGGAACCCCTGAGGGAGCTGGGGGTGCTCCCCTGGAGAAAAGGAGACTCAGGGGTGCCCTCATCACTCTGCACAGCTCCTGAAAGGTGCCTGTGCTCAGCTGGGGCTGGGCTCTGTCTGCAGCAGCACTGACACAGCCAGAGCACACAGCCTCCAGCTGTGCCAAGGGAAATACAGGTTGGATATTGGGAAAAAGTTTTTTACAGAAAGAGTGATAAAGTTGTGGCATGGCTGCCCAGGGAGGTGGTGCAGTCCCCATCCCTGGGTGTGTTTAACAAAGCCTGGATGTGGCACTGGGTGCCAGGGTTTAGTTGAGGGGTTGGGGCTGGGTTGGACTCGATGATCTTAAAGGTCTCTTCCAACCTGGTCATTCTGTGAGTTCTGTGAATTCTTTCCAAGTAAACTCAACCTTTCAGTGAGGATCCAGGTGTCATTGGTGAAATCAACTGTGTCAGCACGAGGAACACCTGCAGCAGCACATGGTGCTCAAGGATTTCACTAGGGAAGAGCTGACAACAAATCCTGCACTGACAGAGTGTGTGTCCCTCACAAGTTGAAATTCCATCATTTTGAGAGCTGCTTAAAACCCTACTGAAAAAAAGCTCCTGGAACTTGGGAAACAAAGAAACATGGAAAATGTAAAACAATTTATCTGCTTCTGTTTGTTCCTCTCGTGTGCCAATCAAGGCACTGCCTCCCACATAAACTATTCTCTTTTTTCTGCCTCTCATTGGCAAATAGAAGAAGGATATTGATTTGACTGGCAGAGAAATAAAAACAGATTCAGCTTCACTGAACTTTAATATAACATAATTTGAAGCTAAATGCATTACAGACTGGTATCCAACAAAACAACACTTCAAATCTGAAAAAAAAACTAATTCCACAGGAGGCCAAGAGCAGGAATGGACCAAAATATTGTATTGGAAGGCCGGAGGCAGACATTTCATGTAAAGACAAAGTAAAAGAAGATTTTATATCACACCAAGAGATAAGATCTTCTGCCTAGAGAAAGATCCTCTGAGCCCAGAACCAATATTGAGTTTGTTCAACACTCACAGTATGTTTGCATAAAAGCCACACTCCTACTCCATCATCTGAGGACAAGAAGTCAATGTCAGGGTATGGGGATAATCACAGTGACTACTCCAACACAGACACAACACAAGCATTAAAAGGAAAGGATAATCTTAATCACTGCTCCTCTAATCCCATCCCTTCCAAAGCCACTGGAAGCACAGTGGAATTGCAGCCATGCAGAACAGAGGCTCTTGAGTATTCTGCAACAAGAGGAAATTAACTCAAGCATCCCCTCCCCTCTCAACATCCTCCGTGTCAACTGCAGTTCCCTGCAATCCCTCTGCCCCAGTGTTTTGTGCTCATAGCCCTTTCAAGCTCAGGACTAAACTTGGAAATTTTTTCACACAAAACTCAGCTTTCAAATCAAAAACAACATCTTTCAGGTGTTGCTGAGAAATGAAGCAATTGAGGTTATGAGCAGTGAACTGCTTATGATCAAGTGCTGCTCAAAGGATTAGTGTATTTAAACATTTAAATGTTCAGCCCATGATTCCACTCAATTCAGGAATCTAACAATTTTTCACATGGTCTTCATTACTGAGAAATGAAGGAACATTGTCCCTATTGTGTGAGTGAAAAACTGTCATATAAACACCACAGGATGCACTTTTATGTGTAGCAATGTACCTAAAGCTGTAAGATGGCAATTAGCAAGGCTGAAAGCAGCAGCCAGGCACATAACTCCTACTGAAAACCAGTGGGAACTAATCACTTAACACCTTCTTCAAACTGCCATTAGGCTCCTGTATAGCTCCCATGTCCTTAACACCATGGAAATCTGTATCAAACTTGCACAAAACCTCTGGAGGACACCAAAGAGCTGAGTCCAGGCACTTAACACCCAGTCTCTGTACTAGCAGGTAATTGTTCTTGTCCCAAAACGCCTGGAGAAGAAAAGGGATGAATGCTGGATTGTAGCCTTGACACCTGGACAAGGATGGCTCCACACAGTTCAAATCCTCAGCATTTCATGGAACCACAGAATGGTTTGGGTTGGAAGGGAGCTCTGTAACCTCTTGTTCCAGCCCCACTGTGCCACTCACATGAAAGCCCTGGAGGAGTTAAGCCCCTAGAGGAGAAGTTAAGGCTCAAGTGGAAATCCTAGGAATAACAAAGATGCTGAATTTCTCCAGCAGTGAAATTCCAGGACTGGGAATCTTGTTTCATTTCCAGTTCTCAGTACATTCCTACACTTATGACAACAGACCCAAGTGAGCACACCAGTATACAAAAAGAGTTTAAAGAGGCAAATAGAGAGCACAGTGCTCAGCCTCAGCAGCTTCCAGTGCAATAAACATTGTGCTTTTAGTTCTTAGGGATTCTGAAGCAGCCTGTGCTGTCACCCACAAAAACAAACCCCCCAATATTTGATGTTCACAGAACTCACAGAATGACTGGGTTGGAAGAGACCTCCAAGACCATCCAGTCCAACCCAGCCCCAACCCCTCAACTAAACCCTGGCACCCAGTGCCACATCCAGGCTTTGTTAAACACACCCAGGGATGGGGACTGCACCACCTCCCCGGGCAGCCATGCCACAACTTTATCACTATTTCCATGAAAAACTTTTTCCCAATATCCAACCTGAATTTCCCTTGGCACAGCTGGAGGCTGTGTGCTCTGGCTGTGTCAGTGCTGCTGCAGACAGAGCCCAGCCCCAGCTGAGCACAGGCACCTTTCAGGAGCTGTGCAGAGTGATGAGGGCAGCCCTGAGTCTCCTTTTCTCCAGGCTGAGCACCCCCAGTGTTTGTGCTCTCCTGCAGTGTTTGTGTTCCCAGTCCCTCTCTGGCCTCGTTTCCTCATCTGGACATGCTCAAACATCTCAACATTAATGTTTTGCCAAAGCAGAGGAAAGCCCCACAAAGAGGAAATTCATCTGGTCACACAAGCCAGCAGCCCCATTTGCCTTTGCAGCAGCACAGGTACCCAGCTCTCATCCCCTGCTCTCTCCTCCCAGCATCCCAGCCCTGACAGAGCTCTGGGGCTCCCAGGGTTTTGTGCTGATGTGCTCAGACACTGCTCACATCCCTCAGCACATCCCCAAAGCCCTCTGCTCTCCCAGGAGCTCTCCTGCCTCCCAGGCTCTTTGGAGCATCTCACAAACCAGGAAGAGACAAGGTGGAACCTCCAGGCACAAATCCTCTACCCTGCCTCCAAATACATGTGTCTCAGTAAACAACAAGCTCTGATTTCCTGTACCACCAAACCTCTTATTTATGAAAATCAAAATAAAGCAGCACAAACGTACCTGCTGCAAATCTTTGTTCAGAGTACAAAACTCTATTTTATTTGTTTATTTGTTTGGTGTTTTTTAAACCAGTCCTGAATTCAAGCACAAACTAGTGCACCCTCCAGGTTTTAATTTTGAGTTTTCTAGGACTCAAAAACACTTGCAACATTTGCCCAAACCTAGTTACTATTTCTGCCCAAGCTAGTTTTTTTTGTTTTTTTTCTAGGACAGCACAGAGAATGCAGAATGCATCCAGGGATGGAAGATGAAAATACACAGCAAATATATGTTTACACTGATACTGCAGAGCTCAAGAAATGTGCAGCAAACCTGCAAGCCCACAAAAATGCTACTAAAAAAAGTCGTCAAATGTGCATGTATGAGAGCAGTACAAAAGTGGGGTGTCCTTCATAATGCAAACCCTCTCACTGCAGGCTTTTAAAATCCTGGCAGCCTGAGTGGTCCACAGATGTTAAATATTATTAGATCACTTCAGGGAAAGAACATGAAACACTGTTCTGTCAGATTCGCAGCTGCTGTTCCACAGACTCTCAGACAATTTCAAATTAGGAGGAAGGGACACATTTTTTACAGTATATGGGTGATTAACCACTCGTGCAAACAGCAAAGGGGAGGATTAGAGCTGCCATATCTTGATGTTTGAGATGAAAAGTTTCCAAAAGACACATTTAGACAAAACATCAGCTAGGTTTTCTAAGAGCTACAGGGCTTTTTTTTGGCTCTGAGTGAAGGAAAATAAGTGAAAATCAATACTTTGGCTAGCAGAAGATGCAGTACCACTGGATGGTCCCTCCTGTGCCTAACTCCTGTGACTGAGTTTTAAGGGTTATTCTCACACATAATTTTGTAAAAACTTCTTCTGCTTAGAAAAAGTGAGGTCCCAGAGGTGGGATATGGCCCACCCATAATTCACTCCCCAAGGTTTTCCTTAGGATGGTGGCAGGCTGGAGTGGAGCACAAGAGGGCACCCACTTCAGAGAGAACTGAAACAAGAACCCTTTCTTCAGTGAGCTTATGGATTTTATGTGAGAGGATTTTAAGGCAATAACTTAAGATTTCAAGCCTGCAGAGCCATGGAATATTAAAATGGTTTTACTTTAGATAACATAATTCTTTCATTCTTAACAAGCATTTTCTTATGATAGTATAATAATCCATAGTTTGAGCTATTGCTTTGTTTCAAGTAAAAGTGATTACTATGGCAAAAAGCAAAGAGGATTCAATAAACTGGGTAATCTTTTCTGTCTGTTCTACAACATTTCAAATGCCCGGAATTGTAAGAACTTTACCCAAAGACAAGGGAATAAAGAAAAACATTTCAATCTCACAGCTCCAGATTTCACCACAATCCATACACGAATCTCATTTCCAGTTCAACTTTGGCTTGAAGGTTTATATTTCTAACCCGGCCAGTTTTCCCAGCTCTCTTAAGAAAATCAGTTCAAGGTAGAAACATATAAATTGCTTGGGTTGGAGAAGATTAAAATTACTCCAGTTGCACCCCCTGCCATGGGGCAGGGACACCTCCCACTGTCCCAGGGTGCTCCAGCCTGGCCTTGGGCACTGCCAGGGATCCAGGGGCAGCCACAGCTGCTCTGGGCACCCTGTGCCAGGGGCTCATGGGGAAGAATTTCTTCTAAATATCTAAATCTCCCCTCCTTCAGAGTTACCATAGATTCATAAGAATATGTCTGGCAACACTGATCCCTGCTTGGGATACCATAAATGTGAAGGTCTAAATCATAGGAGTGAAAAGATTTAGCTAGAGCAACATATTTCAGAACTTTATTAAATCTAAAAAGTAGTGATTTTGCTTTGAAGGATGTTTTATTGTTGTTCCTTAAAAAAAAACCCTGATTTTGCAATTACCTTTCTAAGTAATCAGAGAAATCCTGTTAGTGCACAGCTAAACTCTTCTGTTGCTTAGCAGTTTTCATCTCAAAATGAGAAAGGATATGAAAGGACTTATGGTCTCCAAAGCAGAGTGCATAATTGCAACATGTTTCCAGAAACAATAATCCCATCTTTACCAGTGCTAAGCTTTACAGTTTATACATCTGTGCAACTGGATGTCTTCATTGTTCTTATGGGATCTTTTTTCTCTTTGCCTTAGATTCCATCTTTTCTCTCACAGTAATAAATTAATGTGTCACATACACAACAATTCTTAAACCTCAATGCTACATTAAGCCTCACACAGAAGCACAAACATCCCTTAAGCTTCAGGCTTAAAATCATTCCTGTGTTCAGATGTTCTGCATGCAAATAATACCTTGTAGCTTTGATAAAACTTAAATGTTTAAATCAAAACAAAGAGAATCTTTGCAGCAGTGAAGCTTCAGGTAATTAATCCCTCACCACTGGGACTATATAGATGTTTTTGTCACCCCCATAATGCCACAACAAAAACCATCCAAAGACTCATTGACCCTAAATAAAAGATAGTTAAAAATTCTGTCAGTTATTCAATGAATAATTTCTATTTAGGTAGGATATATGAGCAGCTTTCATGGGTGCACAGGGAAAGAGAAGGAAGCACATGTGAAAAAGTTTTTTTCACAGCCTCAACAACCACTTCTCAGATCCAGCAGGAGAGGCCTTGCCTCATCAAAATAAATTGTGGAAGATTTAATGATTCTGCCTCTTCCATTACTTCCATATTGGTGATGCTCTATGATTTTGCACTTCCAACAACCTTACTTTGTTAAAATTTAAAACTAGATCTCAAAATATCATTATTTTACTCTGTCTTGGAGTGATAAATTCTCTGTTTTAATTCAAATCTTTTAAACTCTATTGATATGCCTTTATGTAATCTAGAGCTCTCTGATCTGAGTCAGCAGGACTCAAAAACACACATGTGTGTATTTGACAGGATAAAGTGTTCTGCCTCTTGCAGCACTGATCTCCAACCACTACTCTGCTGGAGCTACTCAAATGACAAAACTAAACCAAAAAACACCCAAATGAATCAGGATCTGAAAGCCAGAAACTCCAACACTTAAGCCAGCAATGATTTTTTTTAGTGTAATATTGTCCCCAAAAGTTTTGATGGTTGGAAATCGAAGACGAGAACAGGGTTTTGCATCTGTTTATCCACTTGAATACACAAATCCCAACCCAAATCCACTTGGTGTGACACGTGCAGAGAAGGGAAGGCTCCAGGGACACTTCACTGAGTCCTGTCAGTGCTTAAGGGGAGCTTACAAGAAAGCTGGAGAGTGACTTTTGACAGGGACTGATAGTGAAAGGACAAGGGAGAATGGGTTTTAACTAAAAGAGGAGAGATTTAGATGGGATATGAGGAGGAAATTCTGCCCTGTGAGGGTGGGCAGGCCCTGGCACAGGTGCCCAGAGCAGCTGTGGCTGCCCCTGGATTCCTGGCAGTGCCCAAGGCCAGGCTGGACAGGGCTGGAGCAGCCTGGGACAGTGGAAGGTGTCCCCACCATGGCAGGGGTGACACTGGATGAGTTTTAAGATCCTTTCTAACCCAAACCATTCCATTCTGGTCTGTAGGAGCAGATTCACCAGGGCTCCCCAGCGACCTCATGAAATACATCTGTCACCAGTGGTGGGGGTCAGGGTCAGCAGGAACTGCAAAGAAGCAACAAATAGAGAGTAAAAGCAAAAAAGTGAATCCTCAGCAAGAAATTTAACAGAGAACAACTGATAACAACAATAGTTTTCAAGCTATACCTCCCAAGTTTACAATCCTCATTTAGAGGGACAGATATCACACAAATTTACAATATTCTAAAAAGTAATATTCATCATAACTTGACTTTACAAAGCAAATAAATAGGCAAGAGCAAGAAAAACATATGTGCATCTCCTTCACAAATTCAGAACACTGCCCAAAACTACAAAAGGAACTGTCATGCACCTAAGTTTTAATTGGTACTTCTACTAAATAAAGGCATAATTATTTTTTCAGTTACCTTCAGATTCTCTGAGCAGGACAGATTAGTTTAATGAGACTTTGGATGAAGCACTTCAAGTCAAAAAGGTACAGAAACTATTATCCCCCCTGCCAACCTTTGCCATGGTTTATTAAATTGGAGCAAACAAAGAACTGCATCCCTCTACTACTGATTCAACAAAGGATTAGACACTGACATGGATAATGGAAAACCCTAAATCCATCAAATTGAATTCTAATAAATAAATAAACAAATCCTAAGACACATTAACCCTCTGCACCTTCCTAGCTGAAGTGGGAAAGAGAACATCCCTAAGAGTACACCAAGACGTTCCTCTGGTGTTTCTTCCACGGTCCTCTGATGCATCCCACAACAATGGGGCTGGGCACACAGTATTCAATTAATGAATCATTTCCTGCCAAATCCAAACACAAAAGGTGCTCTCAGAGAATTCCATTCCATTTTTTCCCTTTAACACCCTGCACGCTTCAAAAAACAATACCCAAGAGCCACTGAAGACATTATATGAAATGAAAGTTTCACTTATTGTGTGATCAAATTAATGGGGTTTTCTTATTTATGGATTCTTCTGCATCTCCTGCTACACAAGCCAAAACTATTTGAGTGATAAATTACAGGGTGCATGAAATTACAGACTGGGGGGAACATCTTGTCAAAGATCCCAAGGGAAGGTGCAGCTTGCAAGATGCACTCTAAACAAGTCAGAAAAAGAAGTTCCCTTTGCATGACAAGTTTCTGGGTGTACAAATTTCACTTGGCTGCTGATTTGTGAGATTTTCAGGTTTAACAATCTATGTCCTGCTACTCTTCCTCTGCAAGACAAGTTGCCTATAGGACATGGCCAATTATTCTCTTCTTCCTCCATCTCTCACACTTTCCAAGAGCCACTCACAGCAATTCCAGCTGAAAAGCCCAGAGAAAGGCAGAGCAGCTTTGCTCAACTCAGCTTTGCCCTGGTGCTCTGACACAACCTCTGATTTCCCTGTATGGCTTAAACCAGAAGCAGCCTGATTTAATGTTAGTCAGGCACACACCTGGATATTCCTGCTAGCAAAGATGTGACAAAAAACCATGACCTGAGGTCCTGCAAAGACTGACAGCTGTCTGGGTCATTAATACAGGAGAGAGTGGTCTCTATGGACAACTTCTGCAAAAAACTGCTTCTCTACCAGATCCAGGCTGAAGTTATCACAAAAGCTGTGCTACAGAGCTACTCTAGGTCAGGCTGACAGGACAGGGGAAGAAAATAAACTGTACTCAGTGCAAGAGCAGGCAGGTAAAACCCCTGCCAGATTCAGAAAGAGAGGGTTTGTAACTCCTCCTTCCTCTCAGTTCAGGGACACCATTCCAACAGAGAAGTGGGGAGTTTCCCCAGGTGGAGGGGCTGTAATTCCCAGCAGCCTGGGCAGGAGTGCCCTGTGAATGAGAAGCTTCAAGTATGGATTCAGGGTGACCCCAAGGTAGGGAATACTGTGCTCTGACTCCATGATTTCAGAAGGCTGAAGAAATGCTTTATTAAACTATAATATATTACACTAATACTATACTATAACTATACTAAAAAGATAGTCAAGAAAACCCCATGACTGTCTGGAGACAGCCACCACACAGCTTTGACCCAATTGGCCAATCAATCCAAAAAACCGTCACCTTCTGTAAACAATCTCCATAACACATTCCACATGTGCCAAACAACAGGAACAGCAAGTAGAGATAAGAATTGTTTTCTCTTCTTCTCTGAGATTCTCACTGCCTTCCCCAGGAAAAGTCCTTGGGAAGTTGTGCCTGCTGCCCTCTGTGAAGAGCTGTGGCCACACTCAAGTTTCTGCCTCAGTTGCAAATTCTTCTCTATCATTGAGTTCCTATTAAAAAACCAACCAATGTGAGCTGTCCTTCCCCCCAGGGGTAAAGGATCAAGGTGCCACTGGCATCTAACAATAGTGAAGACTTGGGTTAGGGAGCTGAAATGAACTTTAAAATTAAGCATGAAGAAGGCTTTACAATGACAGTCATCTATGTCTAGGAAATGTTGCTATACTCAAACAAAAACAAACCAAACAACCAGATTTAAAGTTCCTACATTAAAGCTGTGGTTCAGGAAAAAGAAGAAAAGGAAATTAAATCAAATCTTCCACTTTTTCAGAATTCACGGAATGACTGGGTTGGAAGAGATCTCCAAGATCATCGAGTCCAACCCAGCCCCAACACCTCAACTAAACCCTGGCACCCAGTGCCACATCCAGGCTTTGTTAAACACACCCAGGGATGGGGACTGCACCACCTCCCCGGGCAGCCATGCCACAACTTTATCACTCTTTCCATGAAAAACTTTTTCCCAATATCCAACCTGAATTTCCCTTGGCACAGCTGGAGGCTGTGTGCTCTGGTTGTGTCAGTGCTGCTGCAGACAGAGACCAGCCCCAGCTGAGCACAGGCACCTTTCAGGAGCTGTGCAGAGTGATGAGGGCAGCCCTGAGTCTCCTTTTCTCCAGGTGAGCACCCCCAGCTCCCTCAGGGGTTCCTCTCAGGGTTTGTGTTCCCAGCCCCTCTCCAGCCTCAGTGCCTCCTCTGGATCTGCTCGAGCATCCCAAGGTCCTTCGCAAACTGAGGGGCCAGGACTGGACACAGCACTGGAGGTGTGGCCTCACCAGAAGGTTATCCCAACAATCCCAACCCAACAACAGCAATCCTGCTGCCCTGAGATGGGTTGGTGGCATCAGTCTGGGTCTCAGCACTCCAGTGCCCCACGGACTGGACACTCCCTGCCCCTCCAGCCAGGGCTGGAGGAGCTCTGCCCCATCCCTGAGCAGCACAGGGCTGGCTGCAGCCCTGGGCTCCCCTGGAGCAGCCAGCCCTGCTCAGGCTGAGCAGCTCCCAGCACAGGCAGCCCTGCAGCTGCCCGAGCCACTCCTCTGCTGCTCCTCAACACCTCGGAACAGGGCTGGAGCTAAGCAGGGACAAGAGCAGCAAGGGTTCTCCATCCCTCTGTGAGCACTGCAGATCCAGGGGTTTAGCTGGGAACGGGCCCTGGCCCCAGAACATCATTAGGAAGAGGCTGCTGTGCTTTCCAGCTCATTTGGCCAAGGCTGGTGACAAACACTGACAGTGTGCCACTGGCTGAGGAAAGGCTGTGCCAAGGCTGATGTACTTTCCAAATCTGAAGGGGTGCATTGTCCTGTCGTACCTGGGGACCAAAAGTCTCTTCCTTCTTCTCTGGGGTTCTGAAACTCTCAAACACCTTTCAAAGAGAAATGCAAAATCCACCTAATACATATGGAAAGAAACACTCTCACTAAGCTGTCAAGAAGTACAAGAGTTAGAGAAAGTACAGGAGAGACTGAGGCACATTTTCAACATTTTTTCCATAATAATGACCAAAATTTGCACAATACTAAAAGTCTCCCATGCGAATGCAAACATCACTATAATCCCTTTTAACAAAGCACACAGAGAAATTAAAGCAAGCTTAACTAAGCAATGTTTGTGAATATTAATGAGCCTAAAAGCTAAATCCAAGCTTTTAAAATTTAAAGTAAAGAGAGGATTGTTTTCAGACTAATTTGTATTTAAACCCGATGCTTTGCATGTGAAATGCAAGGAAGAGAATGAACTGTGGTGCCCTGGAAAAGCATTAAAATGAGTGTAATAAAGTAAGATCTTTGAGAATTCTAAATATCTGCATCTATGCAACTTTTAAGCTGATACAGTGAGATGTGCTCAAATATCACTGGACAGTGGCTTATTCCAAATCTCCACATCCTGTTTTATTGGAAAGATCAAAAGAATAGGGGGCTTATTCCTTATTGTCATAATTCAAACAGCAATGATGTTTCACCTGGCACATGGAAACACATGGAAACACTTCCAGAGAAGTTTAGGACAAAAGTGGAACAGCTTCCACATCTGACCCAGGCAGTTCAAGCTTGATTTGATGAGGCTGAACATCCCTCACATCAAACTGAATGGTTTAAAATCCCACCAGCCTCAGCAAGGAGCAGAAATCATGTCAGGTGGGATTTACCCAGATCCCAGATGTTCATCACAGACACCCACATCCCCTCTGCTCTCTGTGCAGTTAGTGAAGAGAAACTGATACTTTTATTCTGAATTCATCCTAGTCTCCTGGACATGTCTTGGTGTGATGGATCACCCTTGAGAACACCCGTTCCTCTCCAGAGGCTCTGAGGGAGCTGAGGATCACTGCAGGGCAGCTGTCAATGACACAGACACCTCACACAGATGGATCTCAGTCCTCAGGGGCCAGAAGCCAAACAAACCCCACCCACCCACTGGAATTTGACCAAAATTGGAGAGTACCAGCTCAGTGCTTGGAACAGCCATGACCAGACTCCCTTTGCTTGGCCATCCTGAACTGACAGAGCTCCACTAGGAGCATGGAATGGCTTAGGCTGGAAGGAAAATTAAAGGTTCATCTCATTGCTCCCCTGCCATGGCAGGGACACCTTCCACTGTCCCAGGTTACTCCAAGCCCTGTCCAACTTGGCCTTGGACATTTCCAGGCATCCAAGGGCAGCCCCAGCTTCTCTTGGAATTCCATTCTAGGGCCTCAGCACCCTCACAGGGATCAATTCCTTCCCAATACCCCATGGAACCTTGCCCTCTGGCAGTGGGAAGCCATGCTCTTGTAAATAGTTTTTTCAGTACTTTTTAGTTTTGATGTTTTGTTGTTCCCTTTTCCCTTTTCTTTTGGTGTGTTTTGTTTGGGTTTTATAGTTCAAAACCACAGCAGAGTTGAAGTTTTTATTGCACCAAGTTCTACCACCAAGGAGCACAGGCTGAGCCCCCTTGGTATCCTAACAGAAATACCTGTCTGTGGGATTCACAACCTCTGAACCCGAGAGGAGCAGTGAGAGAAGCAGAGAACAGAATGATCAAAACAGTTCTTATCTAATTTGCTGCTCTGTGTTGTGCCCAAGCAGAATGCAGTGTGGGGATTGTTCACCCAGAGGGATGGGGTTTTGTTTCCTTGGCTGGCAGGGCCAAGCACATGTCCAGGCTGTGGGTCAGCAGGCAGTCTCGAGATCCTGGGCAGCTGAGTGCAGTTGGGTGCTTGTGCAGATTCAGTTGAGATCTAGTACAATATAGTGTGATATAGTATAGAATAATATAGTATAATAAAGTAATTAATTAGCCTTCTGATATCATGAAGTCCTCCTCATCATTCCTCCCATCAATCAGGTGAAATATCACCGATAACTGTCTGCTCTTTTCTGTGTTTGGAAACCTCCAGTCCATGAGGAAAAATCCATTTTCTGTTTAATACTGATAATGTAAAACAGAGAGCAGAGAATGGCATGACAATTGGAGCAGTCTATGAGAAAAGCCAGGGCATTAGCAGGCAGAGGCTGTGCTGCTCTGATCCCAACCCCAGGCATCCCCAGGAGCACACAAGCACAGGAGCACCCAGGCTGAGGCATGGAAACTCCTGTCCCTGATCTATCCACAAAGCACATCCAGAGATTTACAGAAAAAACTCAAGCAATCACCAGGCAGCCTCAGCCACATTCTGACATCTCCTGATAAACCCTCCAAGCTCAAAAGAAACAAATTCCCCTTGTAGGGACAAATTACCAACACTGGTTCTTCTGCTTTTCCTGCTTTCTGCTTCCACAGAGGGCACCAACCCTGAAGTTTAAACAACTACTAAAAAAATCTAAGGCCAGTTTGCTTCTCTGAACTCCCCTATTCCTCCTCTCCCTGCCACCCCTCAGTCCCTGTGCAGCACTCAGGGAGCTCAGGCAGCTGCAGCCTGGGTTATTCAGCTTACAGAGATCAGTGCTTGCTGCAGTTCAAACGCTTCATTAACTCTTGCTCTCGGACCCTGGAGATAAGAATGTGCTGTCTGGAACAGATTTGCATGAAGGCAACAAAAGATAAATAAAATTACAATATAAGACATTACAAAGTGAGCAAAGCAGGGCTTTACCCCCTTCTGTAAAACCCTGAACGGGGAGAATCCCCACCTTGCTCTGCAGAGATGAACCTAAGGGAGAGCTGCAACCTTAAAGCTGGAATTTACCTCTTGCATTCCTGCACAAATAGGCTAAAAAGCTTGGATCCCAGTCAGGATCACAGATGTGCATACCCTAAAACACAACTGCTAACAAGTTTGGCAGCCTGTGCAGCGTTGGTAGGAACAAGGCTTCCCTGCCAAGTGGTCCCCAGTGCAGCCCAACTGTGCACAATAAAACACTCTGCAGCCTTGCTCAGGTTCTGAATTCCTGCTCCACGGGAAAGGAACGGGTTTTCCAAGCATCAGCTCTGTCACAGCTGCCCTGCCTCCCCCACTGGCAGCCCCCGACACAACACCCAGGTGCTGAAAGCCCTGTGTGCTCATTTATCTCAGCCCTGACAAAAGCAGTGACATTTGCCAAAGTTTGATTCATCCCAGGCTGAAATCCTCATTCCCTGGAGGTAAATATTGCTGTCTAATGAGGAACAGTCACGCACAATTACACTGTCAGGCAGCAAATGGCTGAGGATCTTGAGAAAGCTGATTTGTTAAACTAATTGCTGGAGGTAAGGACTGGGGTGAGCCATGGCTCCAAACGCAATCCCAGTGCTTCCCAGGGCACTCTCCAGAAGGGTCCTTGAATCTGCCTCGAAAAATTTACAAAATAAGCACAAAATAGATGAGAAAGTATCCTGAACTCTTGTCTCTCTTTGCCTATGAGTTTCTTCACAGAGAAAGGAGCTTTGTTCAAAATGTGCATTTTGTAAGCTGCAGCAGGATCTTTCCTCCAGCCCTAGGAGCTGATCCCTGGTGGAGCAGGACACCTCCCTCCCAAACTGGGACCTCTCCTCTGCCTCCCAGGCTATGTTCAGTCCAGCCTACAGACCACCAGCAAGAAAATACCTGTTAAGGTGAAGCTTTAGCACAGATTCACAGAATCACTGGGTTGGAAGAGACCTTCAAGATCATCGAGTCCAACCCAGCCCCAACACCTCAACTAAACCCTGGCCCCCAGTGCCACATCCAGGCTTTGTTAAACACACCCAGGGATGGGGACTGCACCACCTCCCCGGGCAGCCATGCCACAACTTTATCACTCTTTCTGTAAAAAACTTTTTCCCAATATCCAACCTGTATTTCCCTTGGCACAGCTGCAGGCTGTGTGCTCTGGTTGTGTCAGTGCTGCTGCAGACAGAGCCCAGCCCCAGCTGAGCACAGGCACCTTTCAGAGCTGTGCAGAGTGATGAGGGCACCCCTGAGTCTCCTTTTCTCCAGGCTGAGCACCCCCAGCTCCCTCAGGGGTTCCTCTCAGGGTTTGTGTTCCCAGCCCCTCTCCAGCCTCGTTGCCTCCTCTGGACATGGGTTGCAGATTTGCCTTCCTGAGCAGTGTCATATCTACCTCTCCTGCTCTACAGAGCAGGAGTTTCCTCCTGCAGCTCCTAATGCACATCATTATTCCTTGCAGGGGTCATTTGGCACAAAATTAGGACAAAGCAGAAAAAGCAGCCACAGAGATTTGTATTCTGTTATCAAGACAGCCTGGAAAATACCAGTGTATCACCCAGCAGGATGTGCAGCATCCCAGCCCTGGAGGGCAGCTCTGCCTGCCCCGGGCACTCTTGCATCTTGCCCCATTCCTGCCTTTCTTCAGGAATGTCATCACATTCCAGCCAGGAACTTCCTGGCCCTTGAACAAAAACTATCTGGGTCTCAGTTTAGTTTTACAGAGTTTCTGAAATTTTTGATATCCCTGTTAAGAGGGATTTCAGTTCAGGAGCACCTTTCAGGGGAGAAAAGAAAAAAGAGAGAAAGAGAGAAAGGGAACAAGAAACCCCCCTAGCAAACCCAGTAGCATAGACTTCTATAATTGATCCAGGAGGGAGACAAAACCATAATTAATCCATTCGGGAGATGGGGATGTCTCAAACCCTTTTTTGGGAAGATGGGGAGTACCTGGTTATGTTCACTTTACAAACAAGCAAAAAGCTAATTGCTTCAGAGTGCCAGCAAAATCTATCCAGGGAATTCATCCTCTTATCTAATGCCACCTGCAGCAGGACTGGGCTGCTCTGAATTAGAGCTGAGATCAAAGAGCACCTGTGCACAGCAAGATTTTGATTTCCTCCTCCCCTCTCTTTGCTCCACCAGACAGGTTTGTATTTCTGATCACACTGTCAGCTAAATTGTTACTTTTAATTACAAGGCATTCCCACTTCTCCCCTTCCTCCTGGCACCTCACAGAGATGAAAACCCAACATATCCACCATGGTTTGCAGCACTGGGAAGTGGGACAGGAGGGAAGAGCAGCTCCTTGCAGGATCCCTGCCCCTGCAAAGGGGTACTGTCAGGGGTTTTCCTCTCAGTGTACAGCCCAGCATCTGCAATTCATACACTCACCGATTCCAACTTGCTGCTACTAATAGGGGGCAGGTTAGCCTAGAACAGCATGAATGAGTTATAGATTGAAATTAATTATCATAATAATGAAAGGATGCATGAATGCAAAGTTTGGCTCTTTTGCAGCGGTATTTACAAAAGATAGATTAGCAAGGTAATTTGTGTTAGATTTTTACTCCAAAACCCATGAGGGATTCAGGGCACAGCAATGGGAAACAGCTGCTTGGAGGCACTAATGTCTAAACCATGTCAAACCCAACACTTGCAGGAGGATGGAAACACCTCTGAGAATCAAAAATAATAAAGCAAAAATATATCCTGCTGTGTATCATGTCTGCTGCGCAGGAGCTCAAAGCTGCTTGCTCTGAGCCTTTGATTGATTTAAAGTGCAGCTGCGTGGCTGGGAGCTGGATGTGCCCAGCAGCTGCCAGTGCTGCCTCTGGACAGTGCAGAAAGGCAGTGATGAGGTCCAGCTCACAGGACTCTGAGTGACCTCCTGAGCAGCCCAGCTCACACCAGACCTGTGCTGAAGCCAGCAGTGACCACACAGAGCCCCAGCTCTAATTGTGCCTCCGTAGGTATCCATTTGCTGGAAGCTATAGCAGAGAAATGGCCCAAAGGGATCTGCAAAACACAGCAGAGAGCACCACACAAAATGTCCTGGGCCTGGGAGGACAGACCTCCCTCTCCATGTCCCTGCTTGGATTAAGATAAAAGAAACTCTCTGGAAGTTCAGTGTGAGTTGGTTTAACACTTCCAGTCCCCATAACTGGCTGGGAATCAGCAATTTTAATTGCAACAAATTAAGCTCGCTCATCACCCCGCCTTTATTAAGCTTTGTGATTTCTTTGGTAGCAGTAACAATACCAACAGCTGGAATAAACTCTGCTTTGGGTAGAGCAGACTCAGTGTTGAGAAAAGGCTGAGAACACTGACTGAAGGCAAAGGACAGTCAAGCAGGGTCAGGAGAGAAGAATTGTTACTCCAGATGCCCAGACTTGCTCTCAGGTCTGACTGTGAAAAAGTATTTGCTCTGCACTGGAGATCCACTGGAATTAAGCTACAGGTTCCTCAGGACCTTCAACTCAGCACAGGAAAAAAAACCCATGAACCAGGTTCCTTGGCACTGGCAAATCCAGGGAAAGGTCACTCAGGACAATGAAACAGGGCACAAGATCAACAAGGAAATTTTTAAAGATGAAATTTTGTTTTTTCATTGCATCCTAAAATCATTTAGGTTGGAAGGAGCCTTTAAAAGCAGCAAGTCCAACTGCTCTGCTTGGTCCAGCTGGAATTTTGTGGACTAGCAAAATGCCTTCCTGGAATATCCTGGAAGAACTTTATTGATCAGGGGATCAGTGTGGTGTTTTACATGGATAAAAGGAATGGCTGAAAATAAGGTGAAGGAGGATGGAGGAGGTTTTCATCACATCATCTGAGCAGAGATGTCTTTACATGCAATATGCAGGTACAATCCAGCACTGGCATAAATCACTCGCTGTGTAGAGCAAGAGTAACTTTCCATCAACTCCCTGAAAGGCCTTTTAGTCCTCTAAGTGGAAGTTTGTACATTCTTCATTCATTTACCATCCCTAGTGGGTTCTGTACTAAATTAAGTGTTTATACAGTGCTTTGAAGATGTAAAGCACTGAAA
Source organism: Passer domesticus (assembly GCF_036417665.1). Taxonomy (NCBI): domain Eukaryota; kingdom Metazoa; phylum Chordata; class Aves; order Passeriformes; family Passeridae; genus Passer; species Passer domesticus. The sequence goes on along the minus strand of NC_087489.1, from coordinate 3,923,692 downwards.
GTGGCAAATACTCTCGCTAGATATCAAAGAGCTACAGCTCCTAGAGAGTGAGCTGATCCATCAGCTGAAATAATTGGTTGCACCTAATACTGACAAAGTAGAGTAGTGGCATAAATGCCTTTTTTTTTTCTCATAGTATATAGACAGAAAAACACAGATTCAAACTCAGACTTGCACTTGGAGGAAGTAGATCATGCCAGGATTATTTTATCCAAAGGATTGCCTTGGTGGGAGGAGCACTGCCTTTCTCTTAAGGACTGAGTGTTGGGCACAGCTGGAAATAAGGCCCTAAGGATGACAGATGACTGCTGTAAATCATAGTGGAAAATGCAGTGTCTTTGATTTAGGTTTCTTTTACCAAAGATGGAGTCTGCTGACTTTGCTGTTCCTGACCCCAGAAGTGCACAGGCTATGCCCAACTAAGAAAATACCTCGAAAATGGGAAAAGCCTGCCCTGAGAAGCAAAGGGAATGATTTACAAAGTTACTTTCCATGGCTCTTCAGCATCAAATCAGCACTGCCACCTGTGCTGAAGTTGGGAGGGCACACATTACTCTCCCTGTGCCTCCCCTGCAGCCTCAATATGCTAAGAAAAAAAAAAAAAAGGCAGATTAGGACTGCTGCTAATTAAGCTAAAAATATGCCATAAGAAGAATATTAAAGGGGGGAAAACCCAATCAGTGGGAAAGGCATTGATATAGCAGCAGTGAGGCAGCTCCAGCTGTTTGAGCACATCTGGCCAATAAAAATTACTCTGCCACCAACTTATTTATCCTAGTGAAGGACCAGAAGCAGATTTCACAGGGCATAGGTGTATCACACAAAGGAAGGGATCTACAGAAGTGCAGCACTTCTGCCCTTTGTGGGCCTTTCCCAGGTGAGATCTGACAGGTCAGAGGTGTGAACCTGCCCTTGCTAGCTGTACAAAACACTCCTGACCTGCCAGGGACAGCAAGGGTTAATCACTCTCAGATGCTTTGGATGGGCTGTGACATGCAAGAAAACAGTGATTTTGCACTTTATAGTAAAAATAAGGACTTTTAAGGGAGAGCTTTCCCCCTCCTTATTTGTTCTGAGTAGTTATTGTATTTACCAATTCCTCTTTAAATATCTCCACCTATTTTGACTGAGGGGTTGGAGCCCTGTGATTTGTGTCCTCATCCTAACCCTCCCCTGAACTGCAAATGCTCCTTTGGGAGTCTGTGCAGCTCTGTTAATAACAGCTCCTAAAGGTTACCAAGATAATGCACCCAGTAATGTCACAGCTCTAAAATACCCAGGTTTGTTTAGACAGTGCTTCTAAAGGAGATATAGAATTGAATTTTGATTATTATTTAAAATGCAACTTTAATCTTTTCACGTAGATGCTAATAAAAGAATTTTTGCTGGGGGAAGGGTGGAGAAGATAAAGCAGAAATTCTTCTGTGAGAATTCTCTCCTATCTCCCTGAAGGATGAGCTTTAGGATCCCAGCCACTCTGATTACTTTTGTCGTATTAAAATGGCCTTTAATTCCCATTATAAACTGGCTCCTGACTTTTATCCAGGTGTGACTGATCCCCACCCACATTTTCATTCATTAACATGCCAACTGACATAGATTTACTAGAATCTGGTTTGACCAAAAGGAGGGGATGTGTATGAGGGAGATACAGGAGCCTGGTTTCAGCCCTGTGCCAACAGCAGGCAGCAAGAATTCAAAGGTGAGCTAATGGTGACAGAAAGTCTGGGAGCCCATGAGTGTGACAACTGGTAAGGAAGGAAAAAGATATAGGCAAAATATCAAGAAAGGATGAAGATACCAAGAAGTTGTGCTAAAGGAGCTGTGGTGAGCAGCAGTGTCACAGATACAGCTGGCTCACCTAAGGGAGAGAACAGAGGTGATGGAGGAGCTCTCTCCTCCAGTGTCCAGTGAAAGGATAATAGAAGGTAAAGGTGAAATGTTGTTATTCTCGTTTAAACATAAAAATTAATTTTTATCACAGCCGTGATTGAACACTGAAACAGATTTGCCCATAAAAGCTGTGGAGTTTCCACCCTTGGAGATATTTAAAATTAAACAAGGCCCAGAACAACCTGCTCCAGCTGACCCTGCTTTGAGGACAGAGAAAATATTTAAGGATCTCTAGAGACACCATCTAACCTCAGCAATTCTGTTATTCAATACCATCTGGAAGGAAAGGACCTTGGAACACTCAAAACCAGCTCCTCCCAGTTCAATGTCCCAAAATCAGAGGAAAGGACTCAAGGTGCCTTTAAGGTTCAGGATGCTCCAAACATGAACTACTTCCTCTCTCTCACTGTAACCCCACCAAGCTCCTCTCCATCTTTTAGAGCCCTTTAATGCCCAGTTCCTTCCCAGCCTATACAGGAATGTTATATCTGCCCTATTTCCTTCACCTTTATTTTCAATATCACCTCTCCAAATCCACAGCAGATGTCACATGTTAATGAAATAACCCTCCAGGGAATAAAAGCTGCAATGCAAACAGGAACATCTTGATCAAATCCAATTTTTGTTTCGGGAAAATTTCTCTCAGGAGAAGAGCTGTGGTTTAATGGCTCCAAATTTAGCTCATGAGCTTCTCCTCACAAGTCTAAAAGCTCCTAGACAGTCTACATAAACATATGGATCTCATAATGCCCAAGCTGGCCATTAAAAGGGGCAAGTTCTTGGAAGTGCAAGCAGAATATAGAGCAGATATTCCCTGTGACTGAAATCTGATTTTCATGATGGCAGCTTGTGAGATGCTAGTGAGAGAGTGAATTCCCACACAGGGCAGTGTTTTCAAGGAAACAGAAGGTTGTTTTGGGCTCTTGAGTGAAATTCAGAGCTCAGAAGTAGCTGGAATGAGCAATGTCTGACCTAGTCCTCTTCCAAATAATCCAAGAAAAAGTTTGCAAGCTGCAAATTGCAACAGAAAACTTCCTGTGGTGCATTACAGACATTGTCCTACCTCACACCTCATCCCAGCTAGGTTAGAGCTCAGCTCAGATCTCTCAGCCCACATCTCCTCCCCAAGACTGATGGCTCCTCCTGCTCGCTGTCACCACACAGCCACTTGTTTGCATAGGCCCCTGCAAACAAGGAAAAATGCCTTTCTCACTGCTTCAGCTGCCTTTTGTTTCACCTGAAGGAAAAATCAGCCACACAAAGTCATCTGCAAGTCCCTGGCCAGAGGTGGAATGGGCTGTCAGCTGCTGCCTGGCAGGCACCAAAGGCAGCCCCAGGCACAGATTTCCATGGGGCTCCAGAAGTATGGATTCAGGGTGACCCCAAGGTAGGGAATAGTGTGCTCTGACTGCATGATTCAGAATGCTGAACAAATGCTTCATTAAGCTAGGTTATATTACACTAATATCATATTAAAACCATACTAAAAAGGTACAACAGAAAAACCTGTGACTGTCTGCAGATAGTCACGACACAGCTTTGACCCAATTGGGCAATCAATCCAAACCAGCAGAGTGCAATTAACAAATCACTCTGGGTAAACAATCTCCATAACATTCCACATGTGCCAAACAACAGGCACAGCAAGTAGAGATAAGAATTGGTTTTTTCTCTTCTTCTCTGAGGTTTCTCATTTCCTCTCCCTAGGAGAAATCCTTGGGAAAGTTGTGCCTGCTGCTTTCTGTGAAGAGAGCTGTGGCCACAAAAGCACAATGTGCCTGTGCTGAACACAGCCACCCATCTGCAGGGGCAGGAACAACAGGAAATTAGGGTGGAACACTCACTTTGAAAAGAAAAAAACTGATCTCTAGAGGTAAAATCCCAGGTCTGAATGCAGGGCTGCACTGAACAGGTGTTTGCTTTGAAATGAGGATAAAGGAGCCAGTAAATCATTCCCACACAGCCACAGGAGAGCTGGCAGAGGGCAGGGCCTTTCAGAGGTTATCCAGGATCAAAACAGCAACTTGGAATTGAAAAGCCAAAAGCCCTCTCCTCCATCCAGAGTAATTCTGCACATGGAGCAGCTGTGGTGGCAGGAACAGAGGCAGGATGCGCTTAATTTCCATTCTTTATGATCCATAGCAGTCACTTTGGAGAGACACAGCACACTGGCATTTTTCTAACCTTCTCAGTGAAAACCTCATCCCAAACTTTATTCTGCCCAGTAAGAACAGCATCACATGTTGTGAGCAGAACAGAGATAAAGTGATGATCCCTCTATTCACCACATCTATAATTTTTTTCCATCTCTCTGCTGATCTCAGACAAATTCCTGTTAACTCAGGGTCTCTGAGGAGGCTCTGCCTGGGCCAGCATTCCCATGCTCCCTGCATTAACTGCAGGAAGTACAATGGATGTTTCTCCCAGTGCCACAAATCAGCTACTAAAATGCCCACACAGCAATCTCCTGATGCACAGACCTTCCTCTGCCACCCACTGCCCAAGTCAGCCCTCCCAAAAAAGGGAGAAATAATTATTTAAAAAATCTATTATTACATAATACTACTGGAAACATCAAAAGGAAACTGCTTTCTACTGTTTACTTGTTAAATACCTTTTTTTTTCTTATGTAACTAAAGGGAATGAAGAGTGGAAATTTCTAACAAGCAAAGTTCAGCTCCAGTTGGGATGAAGCTGGCACAGGCTTCCATGGGGAAATAAAACCTAAACCATATCAAGCAGTTTTTAAATTCCACCCTAAAACTAACAAGCTTAAGGAAAACAAGCTGAAATCTGGCTTTGCACATTAGTGCCTTTTCTGTTTCTGTGGTAGCTGCAAATGTCTGCAGAAAGATCAGCACATTAAACACTTCAGAGCCAAGGTCTCTACTTGCACTCTGCAAATGAAGAAAGTAGAAGGGATTTATTTGCCCAAAAGCCATAAGACAGCCAAGGACCCAAGTGAATACACAGCCCAGAGCCTCTCCATCTGCTGCTCCTGTGCCTGCTGAGCAGCCACGCTCTCCCAGCCACTGCAGGGAAGGATAACACAATCTGGATGAGGTTTTCTGGTCTAACTGCATCTCCAAAGAGGCAATAGATCTACACCGGGAAGCCCTCACATTGATGGTTTGCTCTGAGACCAAACTTTGATGAAGAATTTCTCATTTGGATAAACCAAAGCCATTCTCATTTTGATTTAACATTTCGCTGTAACGAACACAAGAATCAAAGGCACTGGAGATTTCTGCCAGGCTATAATAGAAGTTGAATTAAGTTCAAAATTTCTGGGTCAGAAAAGAATTCAAACATGAAAATATTTGCATTCCAAATCAGAGTAAAGAGCTGAATTTCTTTTAACCTCTGAGACAGGACTTGTCAGGCTCTGTTTTGATCATCTTTTTAATCAAAATGACACATTTGGATATTTCAGAATCACTTCTCTGAGTCCTCAAAGCTGCAAGTCAGCCTGATATGAAGAAATGTTTTCCTCCTGAGCCCCCCTCTCCTGGCAGGAGCTGCCCTTTGTGGAGGCCCCATTCCAGCTCTGAGGATCCATGAGAATTTGGGAATGCAGGAGATGCAGCTCAAGCCTTTTATCCATAAGCTCAGCAGCTTCTCAAGGCACAGGCAAGGAGGAGTTCAGAGCAAAATAAAGCCACAATTTCTCCAACTCAAAAGGAAAACACTGGAAGACAGTTCAGACACTCAATCTGAGTGCCAGTATTTTTGTATGGGCCGTGAGAAAAGCATCCTTTGTTTTACTTTAAAGTGCAAGAGAGAAGTTTCTTGCTCGTCTTCAAACTTGTCCTCAAATTTCCACTGAGAAACTGACGTAGAAGTTAACACACTTTCTACCATAAAATACTTATGATTAATAATTTCCAAACCGTTTTTATTTAAAACTGTGATTTAATTCATATTTGAAATGTTCATTGAAAATTCTTTTCCCCTCAGTGATCCTTTAAGGCTGAGTAGTGGTTGATGGGCCACTAGAAGTAATTCCAATTGTCATTAATCTTCCAGTTGCCTTTTTCCGAGGTTGATTGGTTTTTTGTTTGTTCATTTTTTGGGGTTTTTTTTTTTCCTGTGTGTTCTGAAGCAGCCAGCAAAAAAAAAAAAAATCCCAACAAAATTATCTGAGGAAGCTACAAATACCAACAAGCACCACCAGAACAGAGAAACATGAAAATTCAGCAAGCATAGATATTCATGTACTGTCAGGGAGACCTGCTTTTATTCACTGTTCCTATTGTATCAGGAGGAAAGATCAAATTAATTTAAATACAGAGAAGAACTTCCAAAAGGAATGTAAAAAGCTGCAGTCGTTTAGGTTTTGGTATTTAGCACAGTCCTGTGCTTGGCAGGGGACTGCAAAGAGGCCATGCAGCTCCTCAAGCCGTTAACTACCATTCAATTCTCTTTTTCTCTCAAATCGAGAGAGCCTAAGACAATATTTTACCTTTTCTATTAACATTTAATTACAGCAATGTGATTAGTGCCACAGCTTGAAGCCAGGGAAAGAAAAGCACAGTACAGGTACCAGCTTTTCTTCCTCACAGCACTCAGAGCAGCTGAGGCAGGATGAGCAGCCGCAATGATGTTTGTAAGGGGCAGAAATGACCACAGGGCTGGGGGAAGTGCTTGGGCTTTACCAGGGGAGGCAGAGGTGTCTTTTCATCTCCACTCTGCCAAATTCCACATTTAGCTGATGCAATAAATTACATATGATATAATCAATTATATAAACAAACAGACTGGCAAGATGTGCAACCTTTCCATGGTCGATAAAACCCCTTTGATTTTAGTAATTAGTGGTGAATGAGCACCCAATTACATGCACAGAAGGAAGAATGGACACAGAATGGAGCAGTGACAGTCAGCTGTGCTCCAAGTTCATATATGTGTGACTTGAGGTGCCAGAGGTTGTTGATAACACAAAATGTCCAAATCTGGAGCTGCTTTGAGAGCATAACTCCTTGAGATGCTTCCTTCAAAGCAGCAGCAGGAATCAATCTTCAGGTCTTTATACTACTTCTCTGCAGCAGCAAAAGCACTGCAAATGGCCCATGACTAATTCTTCTGAGTTAATGAAGAGAATTAAATCCATCCTTTCTTACTTTACACTTAGGGGTCAATCCACCCTTGAGCTGCCTCTGTGCAAACACAAGTGCCCAGCACAGGCAGTGAGGAGCAGAGGATGCTCTTCCTGATGCCTTAAGTTTTTAGCTTTTCTATTTTCCAGATCCTGCATTAGTGTATAACTCTGAACTCCACAGAGAGTGTCAGTAAGCTCTCTTCACATTTTGGTCAGACAAAACAATCGTTTTCCAGTTGGGAACCAAGGGCATCGTTGCAGCCTCAGGCCCAAAAAGTATAAACAAAAGTGAAATGTGGGGAGCAAACTGGGGAATGTGACTTCATTACCTGAAGCTGTAAGTGGACAATTAACCCCTGATATGCAAATAGACCAAATAGAAAAACTCATGACTTTTCTGTCTTGGGTGTAGCTCTGGCACTGCCAGGCTCTGGACTGCCCAAGGTGTATCCTTTGAAGGCTTTCAATAAATACCTACTTTATTCTTTTAGCTCTGTTCTAGGTAGCCACTACAAGGCAACATCCTCAGCCCAGGCAATGAGGGGCAGAGGATGTTCTCCCAGCTCAGGGATTCAGGAGCAGAGGGTGCTCTCCCAGCTCAGGGATTCAGGAGCAGAGGATGCTGTGCCCAGCTCAGGGATTCAGGAGCAGAGGATGCTGTGCCCAGCTCAGGGATTCAGGAGCAGAGGGTGCTCTCCCAGCTCAGGGATTCAGGAGCAGAGGATGCTGTGCCCAGCTCAGGGATTCAGGAGCAGAGGGTGCTGTGCACAGCTCAGGGATTCAGGAGCAGAGGGTGCTCTCCCAGCTCAGGGATTCAGGAGCAGAGGATGCTGTGCCCAGCTCAGGGATTCAGGAGCAGAGGGTGCTCTCCCAGCTCAGGGATTCAGGAGCAGAGGGTGCTGTGCCCAGCTCAGGGATTCAGGAGCAGAGGGTGCTCTCCCAGCTCAGGGATTCAGGAGCAGAGGGTGCTCTCCCAGCTCAGGGATTCAGGAGCAGAGGGTGCTGTGCCCAGCTCAGGGATTCAGGAGCAGAGGGTGCTCTCCCAGCTCAGGGATTCAGGAGCAGAAGGTGCTCTCCCAGCCCAGACACTGAGCAGCACAGGACATTCTCCCCCAGCTCCCAAAGCCCAGTGTCCCCCTGACCAGCCACCCACAGTGGGGAGGATGGGCCAAGCAGCCAGAAGCCCCTTAGCTGCATTCCCATTCCTTCCCAAGCTAACACTCCAAACTTCTCTCACACGCCTCCATTTCTCCCTTAATTACTACAAGTAATTTTATTAATATACTTTGCAGCACCATTAACTATTACCTGAGGCTTAGCTTTAAATATGATGAGACTACATAATCTTAATGGCACTAATTAACAGTACCACGACTTTAAAATTTCACAGGTCTGACCAACAAAGCATACAAAGTGTGGTTTGGGGGGAACTTTTTGGTTGGTTGGTAATTTTTGTTGGTAAAGTAATGCCCCTGACAAACAGGAGCAGAAAAGTGGGAGTTATAAAAGCAGAGAATTAAACTGAAAGCAAAGTAACTCCCCCAGTAATTAAGACAAACATGGAAGTTTGTCCAAAACACTCAAGCTTTGGGCACCAGTTGAGAGACACAGGAGATACTGGAAAGGCAGAGGTAAGGTCCCATTTGTTTGGAAATTTTTTTTTACTTCACTATTTTCTTGTGTTCTAAGCACTGAAGCAATCAAAAGCTCTCTCTTGATATTGGTTTGGTGGCCAAAGGCTGATAACCACCAATGAGACAGGGTGGTAAAAGCTTCAGGAGCTGCAGAACTGGACACTTCATCAGCCAGGAAACAGAGGATGCACAACCAAAACACAGAGACAGAGAGAGAGAGGCCTTGTTCCTTCAGTGGCACATTTAATATTTAATCCTCATGGCACATCCTGTCAGAGCAGAAAGGTAAAGCTGCGTGTCCTCAGCAGAGGTTCTGCCAAAATGTTCAAATTTATTACTTTTGTGACTAACGTGTCAAAAAACCTGGCACCAGAAATTTGCACTGAGGTTTTTTATTTCTGGATTTCATGTTGTCCGTCCTTTTCTCTCTCAGTTGAGCAGGGAGTTTAACAAAAAAACCCCAAATTTGCTTTATTCCCAACTCCCAAAATTCAGCAACTCATCAATCAAAGAGAAACACAAACTGCAGGTACTGCTGGTGTGGTTTCCAGAGGCTCTGAGCAAGCAGCTCCAGTTCCAGCTCTGAGGAGCCACAGCTGCTCAGCACCACCCAGAAAATCATCCTGGGAACAAAAGTACAGCAGTCAAACTGCTCCAGAGATGCTATAAATTACATTGTCAGATGAAGAGCGATGTATTTCCTCTGCAGTAATACTGTAATTATCAAGATAGTGCCCTGCCTTTGCCTGTAAGTGCTGTTTGCAGTAATTAATTTTCCTCTGCATACTGATGTTTGATAGTAATATGTAAATCACTGGGTATTTGCTACAGATCCCTAATAAAATGTATCTACTGTCACACTCCTGAAAGCATCTTAAAACATTAAGAAGTTGCATGAACACAGAAATGCAGTGTCCTGATGTGTCTTTAAAGGAGGCTGTAGGTAAAAAATCTGATAGTGCCAACACCTGAAACTGCAGCCCTGCTTTTCCAATTATTTTATTCTTAACACAACCTCATTGCAGTCAGGAGGGTCAAAAGTTCCAGCCTGAGAGTCTAAAAATCCAAGTGCTCAATAATGGCAGGGAAATTCTGGTTACCCCGGAGTGCTGGTGACCCCAGAGAGCCCCAGGGGCTCACACTGAGGATGGTGCAGCTTCTGCCAGGGCTACACAGAGCTGGGGACAGAGGAGACAGAAGTCCCACACTGAGAAAATATGCCATGGCACAGCCTTGAAGGAATGTCACCATCCTGCCTCCCCAGGCAGCACAGGCCAAATTCAAAATGTGCATTAAAAAAAGAGCAGTTTTCCTCCTTTCTTGCCAGAGATGAGCCTTAGCATTCCCAGGTATAGATAAACTCCAGATTTATGGGAAATACCCACAGCTGGGAACTAAAGCAGTGCTGTAGCTGGAGGGGAGAATGAAGCCATTGAGGCAGAACTTCTCAGTTCCAGCACAGCTTGAGCCTTGCCCCTCTGCCATGTCCCAGCAGCTCAGCCCTGTCCACCACCACTATTTCCTCAATAATTATACTGATGCACAATTAACCCTTCCATCCACCACTGCAGCCCTAGAGATCAGCAATAAAGCTGTTCCAAAGGTGATTTCTTGTCACTGTCATATTTTCTGAAAAATCCCTTCATGAGGATTTCTTCTCCTGGGAAGCTGAGAGGCCTCAGAGAAAAATGTAAACAATAATTACCTGATTTGCTTCTCCCGCTGCTTTGGAATGTGGTAGGTGATGTTTTCATTGGTTTCATGTGAATTGTTTCATTGGTTTCATGTGAATTGTTTTTACTTAATGGCCAGTCACAGCCAGCTGTGTCAGACTCTTTGAGTCAGTCACTAATTTTCTTGATCATTCTTTCTAGCCTCCTTTCTCTATATTTTAGTATAGTTTAGTACAGTATAATATCATATCATATCATAATATAATAAATTAGCCTTCTAAGAGTACGGAATCAGATTCAATCTTTCCTCCTCTGTCTGAGGACCCCAGAAAGGACCACAATTTCTCAGCTCCTGCAGTTGTGGTGTCAATGGCAGGTTGAAAAAACCCAACAAATTGACTGAGATTTTGAAATCTCAGAGAGTAGCATCACACCTGAGGGACAGCACTATCTCTGGCCCCAAAACAGCCCTTCTGCATCTCCTTAGGGTGCCTGGGCACTGCTCTTCAGTCATTCCTGGCAAAAGGAAAACCATCTACACCCTGACCCCAGCACCCATTGCTGCAGCTGTGCTTAACTGCAGGGAAATTACCCCCCAAATCTAAAATAAAGCCTAAATACATTTTTTTCTTACACTGTAAATTCTTGTAAATGTTCCACATTTGAATTTTTAGGCAGAAGAATGCTATAATAATCACATCAAGTGTGTATCCTTGACTTCTGCAGAGGCCACATTAACTCCAGAGTGAAAAATACTTCCAGAAAAATGATTGTAGTTTTGTCTCAATAAAGGCTGCAAGAAGATTCCATTGGGGATTTATTCCACTAGAAGAGAAAATTATTTTTCAGGGGGAAAAAAAGGAAAAATATGTAACTTCTTTTCTTTTTAAACAACATACGGCTTAATTGGAAATGGAGAAAAAAAATTAGGACAAAAAAGCCCAGGGAAGTTTAAGGCAAAAACTCTTTAGCAGCTTTGCATACATGAGTATGAAGCAGAAGCAAATCAACTGATAATCTTCTCTGCTAAATTTATACAAGAGACAGAATATTCTCTAGAGAATTTGTTTCTTAAAAAGAAAAAAAAGTAGCATTTTACTTGACCAAAATTATTTCTTGTTTGAATAATCATGCTTATCCACCTCCAGACTTAGTATTCTTTTTATGGTGATTTACAGAGTGGCTCTGCCATAAGTGCTGCAGAACACTCACAAGGTCTAAAGAAGTTAATGGTGTGCTGGAAATGCTTGATAAAGAATTTTTACTGTCTTTGCCACTTGACAAAATCAAGTAATACGCATAATAAATAGATGTATCAGACATTAATGCTATGAAAGCTTTTCTAAATCTTTCTGTCCTTCCTGCTTGCACTTATTCTGCGTGGGACATTAGATTTCTCTGTCTTTGAAAATAAAGCTCAAATTATCTCCTGTTAACCTTTCTCCTAGAAATGCCATCTCTTAATAATAATTTTAAAAAACAACTTAAAAACCCCTTTCCCGCTCACAAGGACAACAGCTCCACTTTTTCTATCCTAAAGACCACTGATGCCTTTTTGGGACTCCCTAAAAACAGAGGCCAGACAAAATTAAGGGAATAACAAGCAGTTATATTTATTGAAGGGCTTTCAGGTGCATTTCAGGCAGACAGAGCCCTCCAGGAGCTACACCCAAAAAGTGGACCACAGGTGATAGGTTTTCACACTTTTATAAGTTTGGTCCATTTGCATCTTGGGGGTTAATCTTCAATTACAGCTTCAGGTAATGAAGTCATTTACCCCAAGTTTGCTGCCCCCAACTCACTTTTGTTTCCATCTCTGCGCCCTGAGGCAGTGAGGTGTCCTTGATTCCCAGCCTGGAGAGGAATTGTTGTGTCTGCCCAAACTGGGAAAGCAGCAGCTCACACTGTGTGTGGGGTTTGGAGCTATACACTGAACAATTGCAGGGTTACAAATCCATGGAAAGTAGAAAAGCTAAAATCCTATGGCCTCACCATGAAGCCCCTCAAAGTGAGATATTCCCACCAATTCACCCCAGGGCAAGACCCTGGTGCCCAACTTCCTGAGCTCCCCAGGGAACTGGCCAAGAAGCCCCTTCCACAGGAGGATCTCTTGCCCTCCCACCCTTGTCTCATTAAATCTTTTCAGAATGTTTCCTCCTGAGACCCACTCAGGACTTTTGGAAGCAGCTGCAACAGGGGGGCTCCAGAGCCCCCGAGCAGTGGGCAGTGCAGCCTCCCCCAGCTCCGGGCACACTCCCACAGGGCCACCCCAAGAGAACCAACACAGCCACTCCAGTAAAGGGGAGGGAATGACCAGGATTTTATTAAGGAGAGACCATTAATGTCATCAATATTACAGACTGATCTCAGTTTGACAGCATTGATGAGGACTGAACGAAAGCAGAAATGCAAGTTTTAAAACTGAGCCCAAGACTCAGCTGGAAAAGCTGTAACACCCTTGGCTGCTTTGTGACAGGCTGACCTGGGCTGACGTTGCCCCTTTTGAAGAATTTCCCAGTTGAGTTTTCCCAGGAAAGGCTTTGCTTTGCACTAAGATGCATTCAGACATACAAGTCCCTTTGATGTGTCAGGACCCACTGAACATTAATAACCCGATTACAGTGCAGAGAGCTCTTGATAAATCCCCCTCAGACAGCAAGATTTGCTTGTTCTGAAGTGTTTACTTCCACCCAAACCAGAATTTCAACCAGGAGCTCTCTCAGCATAATGAGGGAAGTCCCTGTGTCCCTCTCTGCTGTGTGGTTGCACAATTCCCATCTCCTCTCTTCCTCTGACTTGGTGATCCCACCAGGAATCACCAGTTTTGGGAAGCATCACTTCCAGAGGCACCAGGAGCCATCCCCCGGAGCAAGAGGCCATCCCATGTTTGTCAATACAGAACTCCAAACATCTGCCATTTCCTCCTCTGCTCCCACCCTCCTTGGCAGAGCCAGTCACCCTTTTTTTGTTGCACATTTCCAATTTGCTGGCTGTTGCTAAATTGAATAGCTGATGCTAGATTTGCTTTTGTCACAAGGTTGCTACAGACCTTGACTTTTCTCACTAAAGAAAATGACTTTATGTCAGCCCTTAGTGGTTGTTTATTATGTAGACTTCATAGTGCTGCCCAGTATGGATGTCTTTGATTTTGAAAGAAAATCAAAACAGGCACATGAAGTGTTCTGGGAATGAGGGCAGTGATGAGGAGGCAGAAAAAGACTACATCATTAACTCACTTTGGCTATAAACTCAGCAGAGCCCAGTCTCAGCATTATTATGGTCTGTTTCAATTTTAAAGTTCAAGTTTAAAAGGAGATGAGATTAACCATTCACAGGCTACAATCTCTGCTACAAATTCCTCTCTCATGGTTCCAAAAACTGGGTATAAAACCAGACACTGCACAAGTCAGCTAAAAAAAATATCACCTACAGCTCCCCTGCTTGTTAATTCTTCAACTTGACTGAGAGGCACAGCAGCTGCACAGCTGCACATCCCTCTGACTGCCAGCTTATCAGGGAAAAATGTCTGACTTCTCCCTGCAAGCTCTCTTGCCTTCAAAGCTTCCCTCCTCTCCCAGCCTATTCTCAGTATCTTTTCCCACTCCTGTTTTACAGTTTCCAGTAGAAATAAACAGAGTGGCACAGCAATCCTACAGCAGGAGGTAGAATGGCACCCCAAATCCCAACCTGCTGAAATCCTCCCCTTCCCCAGGGCCACAGCACACACTGCCCAGATTCTCTGCAGAAAGAGAAGCACCAATGGAAGCACTGGTTTAACACACCTTGCTCCTGGTCAGTCATGGATTCACACACTGAAGTGTGCTGGTCTCAGCTGGGCTGGAGTTAATTCCCTTCCCAGAGGCTGGGTTTGGATTTTGCTGAACACAGGGATGATAATACAGATATTTTTGTTATTGCTGAGCAGGGCTTGTGCAGAGCCAAGGCCTTTCCTGCCCCTCCTATGGCCATGCTGGGGAGGGGCTGGAGGTGACACAGCCAGGACAGGTGACCACAAGTGACCCCAGGGATGTTCCAGGCTGGGTACATCATACTCTGTAAATAAACTGGGGGAAGAAGAAAGAAGAGGGGGACATTTGGAGTCATGCCTGAGTGTGCTGGAACCCTGCTCCCCTGGAGATGGCTGAACTCCTGCCCAGCCATGGGAAGCAGGGAATGAGCTCCTTGTTGGCTTTGTGTGTACACCTTTTGCTTTCCCCAATAAACTGCCTTCATGCTGCCTCAGGAGCTGTCACTGCTCCCATTCTGACTCTCTCCCCACGCCACTGGTGGCTGAGTGAGCATCTGTGTGGGCCTTGATTGTTCTGTGGGGTTGAACTGTGACAAGAAGCCATGAGACACTGGAAGGGCTGGCAGACACTCTCCTTATTAAGCACACAAGGTAAACCCACGTTTCTGAAGCAGGAAACCTCCCTTAAGTCATTTAGCTGCTTTGCAGTGATGATCACACAGATATGCAGCTACACACACTGCATGCAAAAAGAAATTCAATAGTGCTTGCTACAGAGAGAGGGGTGCTGCAACAGCTTAGGGTTTTTGAGTCTGTGCATATATAAATAAAAGATTAACTCAAACTTTAAACAAGAGATTAAAAGGACATTCTGCCCCATTAGCATAGCGTTCACAAATCTGTAATGGGATAAAACAGATTATAATTACTTTATGTTCATAGTTTTAAATGAAAGAGGGGGTTTGATACCACATAACAAAAAGCAAGGTTATGAAGTTTCGAGGCAAGAGGAAAAGAAACAAATCCCTACCAAATGGCCATAAGCAGACACAGCATATCATTAAAGTCTGATAACAGAAATGCTGCATCTGATGAGGATGAGAACATTCCCCCAAACCTCTGAGAGCACACAGAATCTGCACACAGAGCCCGTGGGGCACAGCCTGAAGCCCCAGTGACCCCCCAGCTGCGTGCAGGAGGCTGGCAGCAGCCATCCCAGCAGCTCTGGCAGCCCCAGGAAGGTTTCCCGTGGATCCCTGCCACTGCTCCTCCACAACAATGCTGGCATTGAGCAGCTGGGGCTGGGAACACAGCCTGCCTGTCTGGGCAGCCTGCTGGGGAACACTGGGGCTCTCACACTGCCTCACAGCCCACCTCGGCCAGATGCAGCCCCAGCTCCAGCCAGACAACTGCACCCACAACATCTGCACACTGCAGCCCTCCCGGGCACCTCTGCCTTTCATTTCCTGGGTTTGTGTTTTAAGGCAATTAGATGATTTAATGTGGTTTTAAATGTTTAGCATTCACCCATTTGTTACCCTGAAACTTATTCTGCAATTCAGCAGAGGAGATGCTAATGTAAATGAGTAAAGACAGGGGTATGCATGCACACAAATTGTACAGGTTATAGATTTTTGTAGCCTCACAGAATCACAGAATGTCCTGAGCTGGGAGGGACCCCCAGGATCACCCAGCCCAGCCCCAGCCCTGCCCATACCCCCCAACAGCCCCACCCTGGGCACCCCTGGCAGCGCTGTCCCAACGCTCCTGGAGCTCTGGCAGCCTCCGGGCCGTGCCCATTCCCTGGGGAGCCTGGGCAGTGCCAGCCCCTCTGGGGAAGAACCTTTCCCTGATCTCCAGCCTGAACCTGCCCTGACACAGCTCCAGCCATTCCCTGGCTCCTGTCACTGTCACAGAGAAGAAATTGGTGCTGCAGCCCCTGGTGGGATCTTGGGTTCAGTCTCCTCTCATCCACCTGAACCAGACAAGTGCCTTCAGCCACTCCTTGTGTAGCCCCCCAGGCCCTTCACCCTTTTTCATTTTCCCCACTCCCTGCACCAAGTGCTCCATCAGGAAGGGAATGCCTCCTGCATGAGCCAAGAGAACAAACAGGGTGGCAGAGCCCCAGGGCTGCTGTGGCTGAGCCCTCATCCCCACTGCTGTGTCTGGCAGAATAAACAGAGAGTGAGACCAAAGCACAGGGAAAAGGTGACACCAGAAATTAAACTGCTCCTGCAGAGGTCAAGAACATGAGAAGCCATAAGATTGGACTGATTTTCTTTGAGTTTTTTTTCCCTTTCAGAATAATGTGCTGGTGGTGGTGGATTTGCATTTTGGTGGCAGAGAAAAGTCTGCAGCACTGCCTGTACCAGGCAGTGAGCAAACACTGCTGAACCTGCCCTGAAGATCCTACAACATCAAAAAACTCTGCTTTATTGAAGAGAAAACAAATGCACACTTCACATTTCTTTTTTAGCAACCTTAGGGTTCAGGATGCCAAGTGCAATAACATCAGTAGACACTTCCACAAGAACACATGGTGAAGAGAGAAGAGATTTCAAGGGAAAAAAAAAAAAGCACCTCAAAACCCTGTACCAAATATTGTGACTTCTCCCACGCTCCAGCAATGCTTCTGACATTTCCCAATGTGAAACCAAGCTGACATCTTCAGCCCACCCAGAACAGTCTCGACTCTTCCTTCCCTGCAAAGGAAGGGAAATGGGTTTTTTCCTCTTCTTTTCCTCCCTTCTCACCACATATGTTCAAGATAAACATCTGAGGCTGTGAAGAAGCACCAACTTTTCAGTGTTAGTGGCTGCACAGCACATCATCTGGAGTTATGGGATGGGGTTTGTTACAGATGACACTTCAAGGAGCCAACAAAGTGCTACGTGATCTCTTCTCAGCAGCCCCAGTAAGAGATTTACTCTCTCTGGGCAGCCCATGACAACAAACTTCATTTTTATTCCATTGAGAGTAGTTGTAGGATTTATATTCCAGGAGACCTGTATGCATTTATGCTAATTGTGCAATAGCACAATATTTTCTTGAGCAGTTTAGGAAAGTCTCTGATAAAGGGTAGGGAAAATTGGGGATTTGCTGGTACACTGGCAGCAACAAAAATACAGCAAAGGGTCATTTACTGCTCATGTTGTGGTGGTACGAAAGCTGCTGAACAGGAATTTAGGGAAGAAGCTGGTTTAGGGGCACACAGGAAATTCTGTAAGGGCACCTATGGATACCAATGCAGCCATGCCAGGCTGGAGATCAAACTTAGCTGCTTGCTGCCATCAGAAACACAGCTCACTGCCCTGGGGTGCTGGAGATGGCCCTGCAAACTGCCTGTGACAGCTGGAGAATCATAAGGAGATATTTAGTGGGTTTATTAAGGTGCAATATGGTTTTATTTTCATTCCTTTGCAGACACGCAAGCCAGGAATTTGCTATTGTTACACCAAAGTTTCAGCTTTTACACTTATTCTGGAAAGCAACTGCTCATGCTGAGGACTGTGACATGTTGACAAAGCCTAAATCCAGAGAGAGCCTTGGGCCCACCCTGCTGGAGTCAGTGTCATGCAAGAGCCACAGTGAAATGGAAAAAAGCTGAATTTTTTCATCAGAATCTACCTCTGAGTTGTACTGTATGGATGGATATCACAGCTTTGTCTGTGCAGGAGCTGCTCATCAGAAAACATTCCTTCCATCAACGCAAAAGGCTGAAATCAGGAGTGCTAAAAGTTGTCCTCTCAGGGCCAGAAAAAAACCTTACACTGGAGATAGTTAACAGGCAGAAACGAGACACTCAGGAATTGGATATCATCTGTTATTTCTCACAAACATGGCATTTACAGTCAATTAAAACAAGTTCCTACCAACTCCCTGCACCCCCTGCTGTCATTCCAAACATCCCTAAGGTCCCTCAGCAGAACCTGTTAAAAAAAATAAACCCCAACCTGAGCAGTTGACACACAGACCACTGGCATAAAAAGTAACACTCTGAAAGAACAATCAATATAATTTCCCATTAGTTGTCTTCACAGGTTTGTCATTTGGGCTTTTCCTTAGCAGCCTTGAGGGGAAAATGAGAGATGTGTGTGACTGCACAGGAACTACAAAAAGTCTCTTAAAGGCATTTAGAGCTGCTATTGCAATCATTTCCTTTCAACAGATGAATGAACTGAGGACATTAGGCATGAAGAAAACTAATTTTCAATAGAATACTATCTATACATTATGTTCCAGCTGGGTGGGTAACCTCAGGAGCTGTAGGAGCTGCCCAGAAGTCTCCAAGTGAAGTTTCCACAGCAGAGCTGGTGACACTCACCCTGCTAAGAGATGTGCTAAGGGGTGGGCTCCATCTCCAACAGGGGCCAGGTCTGACCCCCTGAGGGCTCTCACTGTGCTTCAGCCCCAGAGAGGAGACCCAGGATCCCTTCCTCAACATGAAACTCTGGCCTGCTGCTGCTGCCTTAGCATTTTGCTTTTATATTTTTGAGATTCTGTCATTCTTCTGAACCCCACACACAGTGTGAGCTGCTGCTTTCCCATTTTGGGCAGACACAACAATTCTTCTCCTGGGAATCAAGGACACCTAACTGTCTTAAGGCCTGA
This sequence comes from Passer domesticus, assembly GCF_036417665.1. Taxonomy (NCBI): domain Eukaryota; kingdom Metazoa; phylum Chordata; class Aves; order Passeriformes; family Passeridae; genus Passer; species Passer domesticus. Next base: position 3,905,035 of record NC_087489.1, on the reverse strand, counting down.
GAGATGGAAACAAAAGTGAATTGGGGGACCAAACAGAGTAAATGACTTCATTACCTACAGCTGTAATTGGAGGATTAACCCCTGATATGTAAATAGACCAAACCTGTATGAAATACTCATGACCCTGATGCCTCTTGGGTGTAGTCCCTCAGAGGCTTTTGAAGGCCTTTAATAAATGTCTACTTTTTATTCCCTTAATTCTGTCCAGCCTCTGCTTTAGGTAGCCATTCCAAGGCATCACTGCATACAGGGATTGCCCTGCAAACCCCAGCCACACAAGGGCTCCCACCACCAACTCCCCCTCTGCTCTTGGCCAAGTGATGCTCTTACAGAACATCTCAGGCATGGCACTAAATGAAAACCCTATTTCCAAGCCCTTGGAATTGGAGTTTTTATTTAAAGCCTAATTTATAGAGTTTAAATTAAAAAAAAACAGAGCAGAGTCAGAGCCTGGTTTAGTGACTTGAACCACAAAGCTCAAAGCTGCCAGAGCCCAGGGTGCTGCTCAAGCACAGCCCCAGTGCCCAAAGCTGCATCCACCCCACAGAGCCCAGGGTCCCATCTGGGGTCTGTCCAGCAGCTCAGTTTGACAGGAAAATGCTCCCACACAGTTTATCCCTCCCACACCTCTCAGACCACCTCATACCCTCGGATTGTTTTGGCCCAGGGGAGAAATATCCCAGATCACTTTGACCCTGCATGGCAGGGAATACTGAATGTATCCTCTTCACAACAGAGCCAGAGACATTTCTGACAGTACCCATTCATTCTGATTTTTTTTCTCCTTCCTAACTCTTCCTTGACAAATGATAAAAGCCTCTAAAACTACCTCTGCTAAGCACTATATACACATAAAATCTGTGCTGTTTGGCTTCTCCCGTGGCTCTGAGCTCCCAGGTCCTCATTACAGAGTCAGGCAAGGGCTTTCAAGAGCTGTAATTGCTGCCTAACTGCACAAAACCCACCCTGAGCACGGAGGCAGAGCCTGCTGTAGGAAATGCTCAAAAAGAACTGGGTGGGAAAAAATAAAAAAGAGCAGATTAACTTAAGTAATGGCAGTTACCTGGAATTACTTGATGCTCAGAATACTTAAAATATAATCCAAAACTGGGAATTTCTTTAGCATCTGCAGAATTTCTTTCAATGGCACAGAGGTTTTCATCCCATTCCACCAGCTCCCACAGAGCTGGGACAGCTCCCACCAGCAACATTTTGGGGTCAAAGACTGATGATCACATCAAGATTCAGGGTTAAAAACAGGGTTATAAACCTGAATTAGCATCAGAAGAAGTGAAATATTTTGAAAGATAGATCAAATATGTATTATATTAGATCAAATATGCTTTAAATTAGCATCAAGCTAACAGTGTAGATCTACACTAGCTTCATCCCAAGCAATTATTATTACTCCGTAATGAAAAGGAGATGTAGACCTAAGAAGCTGAATAAACTCCCCAATCCCTATTATCTTTCTTCTTTCGGCTTTGTTTTGAACAGCAAGTTTCCTTTAACATCCTTCAAGACAAAGCATCATCACACGGAGCAGGGGAAGAACAAAGCAGCTCCTTTTATCTACATCTCCATCTTCTGAGTAAATATTGCATCACTGCCCTCCCTAGGAAACACCTTTCATCTTTGGTTCAGGGATGGGGTGAGGAGAGGAGCAGAGCTGCAAGGACACCCTCCCTGCCCAGGATAAAAGCCTGTGCAGGGACCCCCCTGTCACCCCTGCCCTGCTCACAGAGCTCAGGGCCAGCCCTGGCTGCTGAAGGCAGCAAGAAGGGCTTGATGCCTTAGGATTTGAGCTTTCCTGTTTTCCATATATTTGTAACCCTGCAATTGTCCAGTGTACAGCTCCAAACCCCACACACAGTGTGAGCTGCTGCTTTCCCAGTTTGGGCAGACACAGCAATTCCTCTCCAGGCTGGGAATCAAGGACACCTCACTGCCTCAGGGCCAGAGATGGAAACAAAAGTGAGTTGGGGCAGCAAACGTGGGGTAAATGACTTCATTAGCTGAAGCTGTAATTGAACATTAACCCCCAAGATGCAAATGGACCAAAATTATAAAAGGGTGAAAACACATCACCTGTCATCCATTTTTGGGTGCTGCCCCTGCAAAGCTCTATCTGCCTGAAATGCACCTGAAAGCCCTTCAATAAATACAATTGCTTTTTTACCCTCTTAATTTTGTCTGGCCTCTGTTTTTAGGGAGTCCCAAAAAGGCATCAGTGGTCTTTAGGATAGAAAAAGTGGAGCTGTAGTCCTTGTGTTCTGGAATGGAGTTTTTAAGTTGTTTTTTAAAATTATTATTAAGAGATGGCATTTCTAGGAGAAAGGTTAACAGGAGATAATTTGAGCTTTATTTTCAAAGACAGAGAAATCTAATGTCCATCTGCCTGAAATGCACCTGAAGGCCCTTCAATAAAAATAATTGCTTTTTTATTCCTTTAATGTGAAAAGTGCCTATTATATGGCTGTACACAGATATTTACTGTATGTATTATGTTGTATTGATTAGTAGTGCTGTATTAACATTTTAATAGTATGGTAAATGTAGTTCTGTAGTTAAAATGTAGCTTTTGTAGTTAAAATAGAAACTATGTATGCGGGATATTTTTTTAAAGAGAGGAATGAGATACTCACACTGAGATAGCAGCCACAGGACACCTAAATCGTTCACAGAAAAAGAATTTATCAGAAGAAACTAACTTCTTCCTGCCTTGCTCAGCCCTGAAGACGCCATCAGGATTCAGAGGAAGAAGCTGACACTGACCAGACAGAATCCTTTGTTTGAATAGAATTCATGCATCATGGATGAGGTGTACGAAGATGCAACAGGCTGTTGCTTTTAAGGGTTAATCCTCTGTTAACGTGTGTCCATTTTCAGGCTTATTTTGCCCAGAAAGAGGTACTCGGACTGTCTGTAACTCTTTGTTTTTATTGTCTCGTATTGTCTTAAATCGCAATTGTCCAAATTTTTATTACTCTAATTATATTAATATTTTTATAAGCATTTTATTACTGTTTTAACTTTATTACTATTTAAAAATTTTAAAAACAAGTGATTGGCGTTTTTCACACTTAACTTTGTCTGACCTCTGTGTTTAGGTAGCCCCAAAAGGCATCAGGCTGAACAGTAAAGTTTCTTTTTTCCTTTCCCCTGAGACAGCGCCAAAGCAGCGTGCAGCAAATCCCAGTGTGTACATGGCTAGGTGCCATCTGCTCCCCTTTCCAGAGGAAGAATCCTGATATTTATATCCCCCAGAGTACCCACATTAGCTGTGCATAAAGACTCTGCTCCTCCTGCACTGCTCTGCACAGGAATAGAATGGCTGCAGAACAGATGGGGAAAACAATACAAGGATATTATTAGGACAAACCCACATTATAAGGAATGGTTCTGTTCCTTATATAATTACACCAGAACAGGGAGGGATTTCCAGAGTGCTGCAGCCTCTAGAAATTTAAAGATTCCATAGAATCAATCTTAAGGTTTCTTTATTGTAGAACAACGTTTACCCTTAAAATGTTCCACCCATATTCTGAATTTTTTAAAAAGGGAAATACAGGAAAACAGCAGTCATTTTTGTGGGCTTTTTCAGGAGTTAATCCCTCACAAAGCAAAAAGGTCAAAAAGGAAAACAAAGTGAGCCTGTTCTGGTGGTGGTCTCCTCTTGCATCAGTCCATGACTAATTCTAGAGCACCCATCTGCCTCTGTTTTCATGTCAAATGCTTAGTCTGGTACTTCTGCCCCCTCCCTCCCACTCTGAGCCTCTTCTGATATTCCATCCCATAAAGAAAACATCTTGGTTCTGCAATTCCCTCCTTAATTCTGCTACTCCATGATGACAGAAAGGTACATCCTAGATACTGTGAATCTTGGCAGCTGCACAAAGGGAATAACTCCGCACCAGTGACAGCTCAGATGACGAGATATTTGCTAAGCCTAGGGAATGGCTGTGCTCTCTGCCAATCAGTTCCCATTCTATAAGGGAAAAAAAATATATCTATTGCCCTGGGAAAAGTTACAGCCCATCTTTACTGGTCATCAGCAGCTTTCAAATAATTCATGCAGAAAATTACTTAAACACACCCCCCATACAAATACATCTGTTTCTGATTTAAAATAAAGTTCAATTCCCATTTTTGAAAAAGCTTTTATATGGAGGCTTCTTCGAAGCTCGATCTTTTGCAGCTCATTTGAACATTAATGGAAAGAAATGTTCCTCCACTTCAAACTATTTCCTCAGTCAATTAGACAAATCCTCTAAGTGGAGTTGGTGAAGCAGTTCATGTCCAGGAACTTAATAAGTGCTGAATTCCCAGACTCGTATTCACCTCACCCACACCAGCAGCCACCTGTGGGCCATGCAACTCCTGGGACTGTGGGGACAGCTGGGGACACCAGGGGGTCAGGACAGCCAGCACAGCAGCTGGGACAGAGGATGCAGGATCCACCAGAAGGGAAAAGCAAATTCAAACCTGATGAAAGACTTAGCAAAGGTCCTGCCTTCTGATGGTCATTGGGAAAACTCCCCCAGCAAATTTTCAGGATAACAGCTCTGCCCTGTGCCCTTGCTGAATTTCTCATTGGCATTTGCAAGCTATTCCTGCTCCACTCCCCTGCAACTTCAATTACACTCTCACCTGCACATTTGTTTGTCCTAGTTACTGCCCTGTTCCTGGCTGTGGCTCATGGCACTCCTAATTAGGATTGCTGGCACAGCACCTCCCAGCATCACCAGGAGCAGCCCAGAGCTGGCTGCAGAGCCCAAGAGCAGCTGGAACAAGTGTAAAAGCAGAGTAGCTCTACACTGACAGAGCAAGAACTGCGTTTCACACTCTGTGAAACTGCACTTCCATGGTAAAGACAGTGTGGAAAGCACTGAGAAATTCCTAAAAATAATTAGGGTCTCTTGGGAAGAAAGAAGTTTGAACAATATATATAGAGAAACTGAGCTGGGGGAAAAAAAAGAGCAGCCCTTACTGCCGGTGATGGCACAGTATTACAGCAGAAACTAAGTGAGCTCCTTAATAAAAGGTTCATCTAAAGCAAATTGGTATCATCCTATGAGGGCTCATCCCTTATTTCCACTTTTTCCTAACCTCCAAGTGAGTACAAGTCTTGAGAGCAATTGATAATTACGATCTTAAGACAAAATAGTTCTCTGAGTTTCTCTGAAAAGGCAGACTGCAGGTCAAACACAGCTAAAAAAAGAATATTATTTTTGAAGCCTCCTTTTACATGGTCATATTTATCACTTATGGAGAAAGTGATTCCACTGCTTTTTGTGTTCACACATCCAACAAGGCTTGTAGCAGATGGAGAGAATGACTTGAGCAGGTTTCTTTTACATTGCCCTTACTCCTCACACAGGATTTAACTCTCACACAGATAAAATTCAAAGATGCAAACGTCCAAACCCTAATCCTCAGAGTCACCTGGGATTCCAACAGGATGCTACATCTACATTAATTATGTAGGCCCATTTCTGCAACTTCTGGGCTCATCAAGTCTTTTTATTAATTGGCTTGGATCTTTGGACAAGAGAGAAGTTGTGTCCCCTCAGAGTATCTGCAAATAAATCACGAGACCCATGGCCCAGATTTGTCAGGATAAGCAGGTGCCTAAACACAGCACATTAGATCCAAGAGGCCTCCAGTTATCCAAGACTGGGCAGTAAGTTGGTGAAAAAGGGCAGAACAAGCCCAGTCCACAGAGCAGCCTCATGCCATGAAACAATCCTTTCACAGGCAGAGGCAGCATAAACACAACCCAAGGACGAGCTCAGAGGAAAAAAATGCATGGCAGAGCTGCTTGATCTTGCATCCCAGTAAGCTTTTTCCCTTCCCAGGGAAGTCCAGGTGAGCTGCAGACTCTGCACATGCTGCTGCACCAGTTTAATTGGAGGAGAAATAAAATTCGAGTCAGCATTTGGCTTTGTCTGTCTCCTCAGCCCTGAGTTTCCATGGAGGGTCCAGGGCAGCTGCCTGTGCTCAGTGGGAACCCCTCACACGGCCTGGGAACAGCTCACACAGCCTGGGAGCACCTCACACAAACTGCGAACAGCTCTGCTGAGGGGGATGAACAGCAACACCCAGCTCACACCATGGAATTAAAGGGGGAGAAGGCACATGAACCCAAGAACCATCTTCAGGAGTGTCAGAACCAAGGGAAAAGCATCCCAAAGAGATATAACAACTGAAACCAGCCCAAAAGCATCCACTACATTTTTTTTTCTGTGTAAGAGCTCATATTTCTGTTTTGTTTATTATCAGAAAAGAGTACAATATATTTCCTATCCCATAAAACACACATATAATTTTTGTGGTAATAAGACCTAGGAGAGGCATAAATATTCCCAAGGGTTTCTGCAGTTCAGGAGAACACTGTAAAACAGTTTGATAACTTGGAGATTACATTTCCCTCTATTCACCACACACACACACATATAAAAGCCTGCCAAGGGGAACGTTATTGATGCTTTATAACTATGAGCCAATAAACATCATGAATTTCATTTATTTGAAGACTGCAATAGAAGCAGAAAGATAAGTAGCATCCTTAAATTTAGGATCATTAATTTAATCCCCACCCCCCCAACACACACCAGCAAGCTCTCTATGCTAAATCTTTTCATGGTGTTTTTACCAGTGCAAGCAAAACCAGTAAATGCCATTTGGGAAGGAACATATACAAGCCTGTTCAGCAGAGTGCCCCTCTTGAATTATCCACAGCAAATGGCAATGAGATGTTTCTCGTGGCAGAGCTTGTGTTTTATTCCCAGGAATAATTCAAGGCTAGGATAGAGAGGAGAGTGGTAGTGGTGGGAGAGGAGCAGCAGGAAAGATGGGCTGGGCTGCTGTTTTCAGGTGTTTGAGGGAAGGACCAGAGTCCTGGGGGAAGTTCTCCTTCCCAGGAGTCCTGCTCAGGAGAGGATCCAGCAGCTCTTTTCCTTGGAAAGCTCTGGCACACAGAGCTCCGCAGAGCAAGCTCAGGACTGAGCTTCTCCTCCCTTCTCCAAAGTACCTACAAAGCTGAGAGAGGATTCACACAGCAGCAGCACAGCCAAGGCATTCTGTTTAAGAACCATGAGATCAAACCTGCTGCACGAGTCAGCATTTCTGAGTTAGCAAACACAGCCCACCCCAGTCACCCTGCCCTGGCCACCTGGCTGATCTCTGGCCTTTGGCACCACAGTTCCCACGTGCCACAACACAGAGCATCAGCAGTGCTGATAAAACTGCTCTGCATGGAAAGGAAAGGTAGACAAAATCATTTAAACAGTTAAAGGCTTCAACAGAGAAGAAATAAGATGTCATGGAGTGCCAAAAATCTATCAAAGGCAGGTTAGCTCTCATCAGTGGTGCTAAATAGGTATAAATGGACGTGTTCAGCCAGGCAGAGACAGCCCTGTGGGGAGCTCAGCCAGGCAGAGGAGGAGGGAGCAGCTCCCCTTCCAGATGGGATAAGTTCAGCATCTGTTTTGTTCTCAGCCTTGAATGCCTAAATGCATCTTAAAAATGTCACCAGGCAGAGGCAGAGCCTGAGACAGGCAGAAGGACATGTCACATCACACAGCACATCTGGGCAAGAGTCACACAGAACTGACATTCCTGCACAATTTGGACACTGCCTCCTGCTTGTCCTTGCACATTTTTGAATCCAGACCTCTGGTTTATAAAACCAACTGCTTAGTTATGCAAGTTTCTTGTGAAGCATCTCTACTCAATCCTGGTGCAAAATTTAATAAGCCCCTTGACTCCTGATCTTTCTGTTTTCAAATTTGAGGGCAGCGTTTCTGACCTGTGAATCATCAATTATCTGCCCTGCCCAGCAATATTTTAAAAAAATAAATAAATAAATGACAGCTGCTGGGTCTGAAGCATCCCTGCGTCCCAGCTGCTGCTGCATGGTGCAGCATTCCAGAAGGGAAGTGGGAGAAGCCCTGCACAGCAGAGCAGCAGCTCTGCCAGCACACAGGTAAAGCTCATTTATATCTGGAATTATCCCCCAAAACCTGTCTCTGTGTTCTTGCTGCATACAAATGCACCTGCAGCAGTTACAGGCATCAAAGAAGACACTTATTTGTTCAAAATTCATTCACAAAATGTTAAACAATTCCCATTCCTTACAATGACTACCAAAAGCACAAACCATGCCTCACCCAAAATCCCAGGGCCTCTCAGGAAATCTGATCCTGAGAAAGTGATTTTGAATCAGATTAGCTGGGGGGAATTCTGCTGCTCTTTGGGTGCAGCTTTCAAGGGACTTCTGCATCTCCAGAACACTAAACAATACAAGAAAACCATAATTTTATTTCAATACACACCCTTAAAAACAGAACTGAAGCTCACACACCAAGACTTCACACAAATACAAGTGTTTGACACAGAAGAATCTCAAAAGAGAAAAATAGATTGGCTGGGCCAGATGCTTAAGTCAGGAACCGAAGTCTGACACTGCATGTGGGTACCTGCCTTGTTCTTCCTTTTTTAAATGCCCATGTGTGAAACCAATCTTAGCTAACAAATAGAGAGCAGAAATCAATTAAGCCTTTTGACAACTAACACGGCATTACCCAACCCTAATGTTGCCTTTAATTCCTTTTAAAAAAATTTATGCCTATTCAAGCAAATAAGAAAAATACTAAAATTATACACTTGAAACACACAAAATTATGCTTTATTCTCAAAATAAATTATTCACTTGCTTAAGCCAGCACCTATTCAAATGTATTTCCTTGAGGCAAAACATCTCTTCTCCAGTACCATCACTCTCTTTGAGAGCAACATTCATCTTATTCCCCTCTTTTGGAAAGAGGGCTTGATGGAAAGGCAAGAACAGACCTTAAGCCCTCATTTCACTTCCTGCCTCTCCCCCACTCTGTCCTTGTCCTACCCATCACTGTGGGAACCCAGGGCACTGGGAATATTTCTCTGTCTGCTGTGGGTTGTCCTGACCCCCAGGGGAGCACTGACTTTAACCTTCATTCATGGAGAAAGTTTCCTAGACTTCAAGATAGATTAGAGTCCACAAAAGTGTGAAATAGATTATAGAGAGCAGTGTAGGTGTATCAGTTGGTGAGAAATTTAGGGTTTGGGATTTTTGGTGTGCTGTGGATGGAAGCAAAATGAAAGCACAGGGTGTTGTCCTGGGTTTCTGCTTCATGCCTCTTCTTCCTTCTTCTTCATGGGTTTGGCTGGCATTTTGTAATTGGGCAGAAAAATCTGCTTTGTGGGCTCTTTGGGAGCTGTTATTGGGTTAAAAGGGAAAATAATCCAGGTGTCAGCTCTTAATTAGTTAGTCTTAAAAGACCTTGTAACAAGAGATTCTTGGGCATTTCTGTGGTGCTTTTCCAGCACATTGAACCTGGTGTGGACAGCGTGCAAAACTTTAGATAATAATAAACAAGAACCTGAAGACCAAAAAATCCAGTGTGTCTCTCTTTCCTGACACAGAACCCTTCAGGGGAGTCTCCCCCAACAGGGGAGCCCCCAGGGAGGGCCCAGCCTGAGGCCCAGAGATCAGGAAATCAATCCATCACCTTGGGGCTCCGTCCTGGAAGCAGCCTGGGATTTAGGACCGTTGGTCAGCTGGATGCCAGCCATGTGGGTTTGTAGTCCCTGGCCCAGCTCTAAAGGGAAGACAACAGTTTATGGCCAAATTTGGGCTCCCTTTTACCATCCTATAGTACAGATGAGCCTCTTTAATCTTCCAACATAAGATATTTTAAAATTCTGTGGCTTTAAACTCCTATTATCTAATTGACCTCAAGTGCCACCTTCATACCATTAATATTATTCATCACTAGTAATTGTGCTTTTCCTTCAAACTGTAAAATAAAAAAAAGTTGTGGAAATTAAGCCTCTAGTGGGCAGCTTGACACAAACCTCACCAGAATTATGGACAAGCCAAACTGACATCCAGCATCACCTACATGTCCCTGGGGACAACTGGGTCTTGCACCTGGAGTATCTCTTTAGGACTGACCACATACAATAAAAGTAGTTTGTGACCTGGGGATCTATGAAAGCAGATTTTCTTTAATATAAATTTAAGGGAATGAAAACTGGTGAGATTTTCTGGAGAAGATCAGAAATGCACAGCTGACAATGCTGACCTCTGAAGGGAGCAGTGCCCAAGCCCATCTTCTGCCTGCATTCACCAGGGTAAAACACAAATGTTCTCCAGCATTCCTGGAACATAATGAAACTGCCAAAAAAAACCCTGAGACATCTCTCAGCAAGGCTGGAGAGGAAAATACTGGAAGATTTATACACATCTGGAAGTAAGTGGTAGAAAACCGTCTGCAGAAGGTGCAAATTTCATCTTCCCAGCTATTCATCACCTCAGAAGAAACTTGCTTTGGGCAGACAGACATATCGCAAATTTGTTACTGATTCCTCTTGAAAAACATTTCAGGATGGTGTCATTTTCCAAAAATAAGGTTCAAAAAAGGCAATGTTATCTGCACCCAATGCAAAATACATTTTACATGCACAACTCGTGGCTGCTGCATGTATTAAAAATGTAACAAAAATTACAGAAACTTCAAAAAAATAAAATCAAAACAAGTCTTATCTTCTTCGTTGTCAGAACCAGCAGTTATTTCAATTCCTATTCATTTTTTTGTAGGATGATCAATGGCTTAGTTTATAATAATAGTTAAAATTTGAGTTCTTCAGAGAGTTTACATAAGTTCCTACTACCTGTAGCAAGAATTGCAATTAAGAGGTTGCAAAACACAAAGATGAGCCAAATTTACCATTACTTTAACACTTATCACAAATCATAAAACCACAAAAGAAAATAAACATGTTTTAAAAAGCCAGAGAAAACCCAACCCTACAGCAAATATTAGATACTCTACACATAAGGAGAGAAAGCAACTTATTTTCATTAACTGGGACTTTATCAGGTTTTTAAAACACATCACTAAGGAAAAAAAAATCTTGTTGACCTCTAAACCAAGAGGTTATTTGGATGGCAATGCAAATTTTAAATCCCAGGCTGTTCTGCCAAAGAATGTTCAGCCTACTTCACACCTGTCTTTTTTTTACCACTCCCGATGCTCCCAAAAAAAAAGGTTTTTTCTCTGAAAAGTCAGAAATAATTGATAACAAATAGCTTCAGACATAGTTTTCACAGACTTTTATTTATTAGTTTTCTTACATTAAACAAACTTCTGGGTCTTTAAGGCCTTCACATACCTGAAGACACAAATTTTTCTCACCACATCACAAGAATAAACACATTCTTATTTCAGGCCCTTTTAAACCCATTCCTTCAATAAACCTTGGGGCACAACATCTGAATTAAAAGCATCAATTCATCTCATTTCAAAAATATTTTGAAATTAAAAAAAAATAAAAATAAAACCTTAGAGCAAGCCCAGGTTTGATGCCTCTGGGAGCCCACAATGATAGTGATGCCCAGACCATGTCTTTTTCTTGATTAAGTGGAAAAAGCTGCATTAAGCACCTCCTCAGTGCCTGCAGCACTCAGCAGGGTCATGTTGGGTTCTTTAATCCCAAAGTGCAGCTCCTCAACTCCCTCCTGCTCTAATTAGACACCTGAAGGTGCATCCTCAGTCTTTGAATTATCATCTCTCCCCACCACCACTGGAGCAACACAACACGTTAGTAGGTAAAAACAGAAGGGACTGCCTTGGATGGCAATCACAGAGCTGTGGATTTTCACCTCAGGGTTTAGAGCAGCCCTCCTGGCTGTGAAGTGGGCAGTGATAAATGCTGGGGGTGCTCATGGAAAAGGACTCACCCTGCACAGGTCAGTGAAATTCCAACATTAAAGGCAAAACCCCCAATTCTGCTGCCACCCAGGTCAGGTTGAATGGCTGCCTACAAGGATGCAGGTCCAACAGGAGAACTTCTCCACTCAAAGCATTTGATAACACAAAGTTTTGGCTTAGATCATGGAATCACAGGAAGATCTGGGTTGGAAGAGACTTTAAAGCTCATCTTGTTCCAACCTCCTGCCATGGGCAGGGACACCTTCCACCACCCCAGGGTGCTACAAGCCCTGTTCAGCCTGGCTTTGGGCACTTGATCACCATCACAGTGACCATCACTTCACCTGTACACTCCACATCACTTTAGAGAACTCCCAGGAACAGCGTCATCTGTCCTGGAAATAGGTCTGGATACAGCTGAAAATACAACCTAGAAACAGCTGAAATATCAGCTGTGTGTTTCAGGCATTTGTTCTGACCTAATTACTTCTAAATAAGCCTAGAGGGGCTTGGGGTATTTCCCCCCTCCCTTCTCTCCAGGTAATACTGGAAATGTTCAGCTCCATTTCTCAGCCAGTGATTTCAATAACTCTCCTCAAAACATTAAGAAACAGATAACTGAGAGATGGGATGACCAAGTGCCTGAGTATTCTCTGGTGTTTTTTCAAGCAGAGGTTTCAAAAGACAAATCACTGATTGCTGGAGACCTCTGGGGTTGTTGGGGAGATTTTTTTCACCAACAGGATGGGACTGCTGGGATTCGTTCCTTGAGCTTTTATTGCAGCACCAGCCTCATGACATGGTTGAGACAATAGGAAAATGGCAAAGCTCATGTACAACCAGCAGCAGCCAAAGATTTCTTTGTTACAGACCATTTAAAAACTTTCTAGCCAATGGCACATTGCTAAAGCTCACAGACAATTGTTCTAGGCAATCACTAAAAGCACACCTACACCTGCTGCACACAATGCTGGCTTGTATGCCTTCTGTTAACAATACACAATACTTCATTATTGAACTTAAAACCTTCTAATATCTTAGTAACCACATTTTCCTGCAGCCTTAAGGTCTATCTTAGCCAAGCCTAAAACTCAAGCTATTGTTTCATGTCCTTGCTTGCTGTACTATTGTAACTTTTTCTACTTTCAGACTCTGCAACTACAGCTAGTTCTGTTTCTCTGCTCTAAGACCTATTTTTCTAACTTTCTAAAAATCTTCTTACCTTTACTATCTCCCACAGGGGTCAGTGCACAGGTGTGTCCACCTGCAAGGGACATCCCTGGGCACAGCAGGTGCTGAGGATTTGAAGAGATGGATGCAGCCAGAAATGCCCAGCCAGGCATTTCCCGGTGGCTGGAACTCCTCACCTGACACACCAGGTCACAGGGGGATGCTGGTGAAGCTTTCTCATTCAGGAACAAAACTGCTTCTTAGTATTGAAATTACTTTCCTTGTTCTTACTCTAAAAAAAGCTCCTGTTATTGCTCAGCTTTTATCTGAAGCTGTCACACACCCTAAAGATTCCGTGTGAGGCCAGCCCAGACTTGGTACCATCTTTGGGGGTTTTTTTAATCCAGATCAAGTCTCCCACCTCATCCCAAAAGTCATAGTTCAAGAAGCCACAAAATTAATCAGCTTCTGTTCTTGATTCATTTCCAGTAATTGCTTGTAAAAGCACCTTGTTAACCCAGGGGCTGCTCTGGCTCAGGAGCCTGCAGGACTGGCCAAGGTACGGTGACACAAAGGGCATCTCCTTCCCTCAAAAGTATCAGGAATCAAAGATTTCTTCACAGCCACTGTAATAGATTCTGGCCAAGTATTTTATGGGGGAGGAAAAAAAGATGGAAGAGAGCAGATGGTGACTGTATCCTGACCTCAGAGGAAAAAAGGGGAAAAAAAGGTGATTTTCAAAACCAAGCTGGTTTAATAAATAGTACACTTTGCTAACTGCAGCCAAACAAGAAAATAAAGAGAATGGTAAAAACCAGAGTTCTGGATTTATGCACACAGAAAACTGAGGCTGAAATTCATCCACTGAATGGGATGAACCCTGCTGCCCCTGCAAATGGGGAATGGGGGAAAAACAGCTCTAGAACACAAGAGCTTCCAAAATCTGTGGTGTGTTTGCACAGGAGGAGAAATAAAGAAGTTTTGTGATTTACTTCTGTGTACTGAGAAAAATCCAAATACTATGATTTAGCCTAAAGGAGGAGTGCAAGGGAGGTTTTTTTATTTGCAGTGGAGGGTTTTTTTTATTTTTTAGTTTTAAAGGACAACTTAAATGACCTGAAAAAAGTTATCAGCTTGGCATCAACTCCCAGTAAAATAATTGAATAGCTGATACAGAAATCAACTAATAAAGAATTAAATTAATCCATAAATCCATGTTGACTAAAATAACAGCCCTTGATATAGTATGGAAGGGATCCATAAAAACTTCTGAAATTGGGCTGTCCAGTCCTCCTTGGGATCACTGGCACAAAACATTCCCTTGATACAATGCACGCGCATGAGGAGCCAGAGAAGAAAATGAGGTGCAGCTCCTTAATCCCCCAGTTTGCTGGTGTGGAGAGAAAGCAGCACATGTGAGCCATGAGAGCTCTGGGGGTGTTCCATGGACAGGAAGAGGGGTGAAGCAGGAGGCAGGCTGCAGATGGAAGCAGGCAGACGATGTGGGACATGAGAAAGGAAAGAGCAATAGGGAGAGTCAGGGGTTGGTTCTAGTGAAGAGGGAGATGTAATAGCTGTCAAGGAAAGGGAAAAAGTCACAAACATTTTATGTAGGAGGCACTTTTGAGTAATTTTTTTTTTTTCCTCAGATATTTAACTTAACTCCACAGTGCTCTGGGGCACCTTAGATCCCCATCCTTGCTCCACAGTGCCTGCCCTCTCCAGAGTTTCCCAGAGATGCAGGGTCAGCAGGCTGTGGCTGGTGTTCCACCACAGCACAGGGCACCCCAAGGGACCCCAAGGGCCCCAGCTCCTACAGGAGTCAAATACCAGTTCTGCTCACCTCCATCTCCCTCACCACCAGCCAACCTTGGCAACATAATTAGAAATCTTTTCTCTCACAAAGAATAGCTGATATTCCCAATCTCATCTCAAATCTGTGGTAAACTCCATGGCATCTCTTTTATTTCCAAATGAATTTGCCTTATTAAAAAGTAATGAGCTATTAATTAACTTTGCACTCATACAAAGCTGTTTAATTCTCAATCCAATTAACAGCAATCTGCTGAAGGATTCTAATGATTATTTTAAATTTGCTAAGAGAAACATCTCTGAGCCTTTCATAATAAGATATTTATAGAATGGCTTGGGCTGGATCGTGCTCACATTTTAATTCAATAACATTTTTATAATACACCAACATCTCTCTACAACATTATCTCTGACAACACATCAGTCACATACACAGGAAGGCTGAATAACTAAAGCTGCTTATTTAGAAGTAGTTCTAGAAGGATTATTTTGTTTTAGGCTTTCCCAACCCAACACAGGCAGGATTTCTGCTCAGAGGAGTTGCCCGGGGTTTCACACAGGTGTTTGCACTGCAAAGACTGCACTTACAGTCTGTTTACCACCTCTGCAAAGGGTCAGGAAATCATCCCTGTCTGCACAGGGGAGCCCAGCTCAGCAGCCCCACATGGGGCTTGGCTTCTTCTGTCCTGTGAAGTTACACAACCACAACAACAGCACGTGCACTGTGTGACCTTTGAGCCTAAACAGGGACGGGTCCTGCACGGTTGGACAGGAAAAGTTTTGTATCCACGTGATTTCAGCATCTGAAGGGTTTCCCCTCCCAACACACAGACAGAACCAACACCTGTACAGCATAAACACCTGCAGTCACCCACTTTGCAGCATTTCTGGTAGAAAATAAAGGATTGTGCAAAATCTGCTCTTTCAAGGAAAGTTATTCCCTCTACCACTGCAGAAAAGGCATTGAAGAGCTAGAAAGCTGCAGCTTTTCATTCTCACTAATATTATAAATTTTCCCTTAGGCAAGTGAGGAGCACACAGCTCAACACACTGAGGAGCACTTGGGAAGACAACCCCCCACTTTCAAAAACCACAAATGAAAGCAACTTTAATATTATTAAAGACCACAACTTCACGTATGGCCCTTAATAATTAATTGCCACTGCCTACCTGAAATGAGAACTGCCAGAAAAGCTGCAATATTAAATTCTGAGCACTTTTGTGTCTCACAGGCCTCAGATACCCAATTTCAATCAGGTGTTCAGAGCAGGAAATTTCTAAAGGCAGTTCATAACTCACCTTTGCACATACCCAAAGCACACACAAGGCCTGGCTAGTTTAGCTTTACACACATCCAAACCTGAAGTAATGTAACTTATCACAGGTTAGAGCTGACAGGCTCATCTACAAACACAGCCACAGGAAAAGTCAATGGTAGAAGAGTGGAAAAGTATGGAAGGGGCACTGAAAAAAAGTGGTATAAAACAAAAAAAAATACAGGGGGCTGTATTTTTTTTAACAATACCATTCCTTTAATGGTAACTTTTGTTCAATGATAACTTTTTCTCATCCAGGTGAGGAATTTTTGCTGTTCCACTCGGGGCTGTTATTTGGACTGAATCTGTTTCTGCAACCTCGTTGGATTTCCCCACTTCAGACATTCCTAATAGGGGATATATGTGCAACATCTGTCCCTAAAAACAGGTACCTACTTAGGAAACTGAGGTTAGGAAAGGTCACAGCCCTCCAGCCATAAACAGAAGTGTAAGAACAAAATAAACTTAAAAATTTTGGTGCATCAATGAGTCCCAGATAAAGTTAGCACTTCTATTTGCATATCTACATTGGCAAGATTCAGGATCCTTCAGGAGAAAAAAACGAATTTTCTTTGATTTCAGATATTAAGTAGTTCCCAAAACAGCCCAAAAGTGAGCTATTTAGAGATGTCCACAGTAGAAAATGCTGATTTTTACATTGTGGGATCCTCCAGACACTTCTAATTCACTCATGGCATGATGCAGGACAGCTGCACAATGTGCAGCAAGGACTGTTCATCTTCCTGATTGATGAACATCCTCAGTGGGTGCAGTTTTCCCTCTCTGAGGCAGTTTGTTCATTTACATGGTCCAGAGCCTCCTGCTTCAGAGGGGACACACGATTGCTGATTTACTCTCTGCCTTTGTTGAGGCTGAGGGCATTCCACATTATTTTATTATCTAGTACATGCACACACAGGGTGCTTTAACTGCTGCATCCATACTCTTGTTTTACAAATCAATGCTGTGCCTCTCTCTGAATTAGAAGAGCTATCTGAAGGTATTGATCTGTTCATATTTCTTTTTCTAGTGATCATGTCATCCACAGCCCCATCAAGTTTCCTTTGGCACAGAGCACATTCACATGGTGCAATTTTCCATGCTCAGTGCAGTGACATCTGCCACTGACCTGCCCCAAAGTAATAAAAGTTAAACTTCCTGGCTGTTCTGTACATTACCCTCTGGACACACACAAATCATTTCTCCTGTGACGTTTTCCTGTTTAGATTGGGGACATCTTGTCAACTGCAGCAATTTGTCCAGTCTCACAGGATGGCCAGTGACCTCCCCCCCAAACACAGCAGCCCAAAAAGAGGGACTGGTTTGCAAAGTTCAGGAGCCAAATGAAACACATAAAAATGCTTTATGCTTTTATAAAGCACAGAGGGGGCTTTAAGAACCATTAATTTGAAAATAACTCCTGTTAAACTTCTAAACTACTTTCAAGGAGTTAAAGAAAAATAACCACAAATCTAGCTCCCCTGCTAGCTTCTTCCACTAAAAGAAAGTTGTTTCTACAAATTATTTTTCTATTATGTGGAAGGTGTTTTACTACAGAAACAACATAGCAGTAACTAAGAAGGTTTTTGGTGTAATAAGGAATCAACACTTGCCACCTGACATTTGTGCCCTCATGTACCCCTTGTACCAGAGGGGAAACAACTGTGCCCTGTGATGAAGTCTGACTTGAACACCAGTTCTCAGACTCCAGGCACTGAAAATTAATTATTCTTTACAAGAAAATAGAGTCTAAATGCATTCTTTCTGCCTGGGTGGAACTGAGCTGTGCCTTGGCTGCACAGAGGTGCTGGGAGCAGGGTTCCCTCACAGGGATGCAGGTCCCTCCTTGCACAGCTCTGGCAGCACAGCAGGGCAAGGTTAAAGTTGATTTTTGCAGCTTCACAGAGGAGTGAAAAGTGTGTCCTGTGCCATGCAGATCAGAAGGTCCTGCAGCTCAGTCAAAACCCAGTCTGCAGAGAGCACCTGCAAACAGCCAGGCTATTCCTAAATAACATCAGTTCTGCACAGGCAGGAGCTCCAGATGAATTGAAAGTGGGAGAAATAGGCAGGTCCCCAAAAGAGACCATCAGGGGAAGCACCTAGTGAAACATGAGCCTTGAATAACCCATTTGATAAATATTACTCACTTTGCACAGAACTTACATATTCAAGCTCACTCCTACTGAAGTCAAGTGAGCTGAACTTCCTTAACATTGAGATCAGGGTCCAAACACAGCTGTAAGTTGTAGGAAATGATCTCTGAGTAGCAGCACAATGTAGAACCAAGGGGTTTAGGCTAGAAAATCTGCCACAGGAGCCTCAACCCTCTTCTCAGTTTTACACCAGAGAAATTTCTACATTACACAATCTCAAATGATTGATTTATATGAACTTATCTCAATTATATAAGCATTAGAAAAAGACAGTAAAATAAGTATCAACACCTAACTTGTGATGCAGCACAGAAGAAAATTTCATTACATTCAAGACAGCATCAAATTAGGATACTGTAACTTTCATATTTAATATTTTTATTCATCTCAGTAAAAGGTTTACTAATTGATGGTGTCATACTGTACTAAACAGCACATGCCAGGAGGAACAGCTGCTAAAGCTGCCCAGCAACAATTTGGAGCAAGCACTGAAAAAAAACAACACATCCAACAGAAAGAACTAAATGCAAATAGGTAGAATACTACTATTTATGTCTCTTTTTTTCTGACAGAATCAATAGAAAGCAGAACTTCCTTTTTAAAAAGAGACAGATTTTGTTTGGTTGAGCACAGAAAGTTCATGGAAGTGCAGGATCATTACAAATTAAAGGATTACTGATGCATGGCATACAACATGGCTGCAATCAAGTAAACAAAGCAATAAGACAGGAAAAATCTGTCACAGCCCAGGCACCTTGCACCTGGAACTTTGGGAGAACTTGAGGTTTTTTCAGTGCAAAATGCTGTCAGTCATGAAATGAGCAATCTGTTCTCCTCTGAACAAAGACAAACCCAAGGTCCAACTCGTGCAGCTTCAGCTTTTCCATGGTGGCAGATAATTCAAACCCAACTCAGCAGCAGCTTGAATTCACATGCCTGAAACCCAAGGATGCCATCTGCAGCTCTGCATTTACATTTAACATTCAGTTGTGCTCCTGGCAAACTTCAGGCTCAGCCTCGTACTCTCCCACCATCCACATGTTGACTCCTAAATTAAAGGGACACTCAAAGGAAAACTTGTCACCAATATTAAAGCTGTGTGGCACGGTGTTTGATGTCCCAGCATGTTGGACTTGATGACCTTGAAGGTCTCTCCCAGCCTAGTGGTTCTGGGTGTGCAGCAGGGGTGACCCAGGACAAGGGCTCCTGCAAACACCCACACTGCTGTCACCACAGCTTTCCCTGAATGTTCCTGCAGTACAGGGCAGGCACGTGGAAAAATAGAAATACTGCTTCTGCTTGAAGTCATGCAGCCACAGAGTTTCTCTCTTGTCCAGAGCCCTGGAGCCAATCTGATGCTGCCTGCTGCAGGTGATATGGACCAAAGTCAAAGTCAGCATTTCTCTGGAGCATCACTGCAGGCTGGGAATGCACAGGCATTGGGAACATGCTGCCCACACTACTACCACTAAAGCCACTCCAGGCTCAAAAATACCTCTATCAGCATCCATTACTATATCTATTGACTGTTTATAAAAGAATTCTTTTAATACTGGATTTATCTGAAAGTCTTGAGCCTGCAGAATTGGCATGCAGAACAGCTTATTATAAATCTCACAAACAAGGACAACTGCAAAGTCACTTTGTACTACATTCAAAGTTGAGCAGTTCTAAAATGGACAGAAATCCCATTATTGCAGCACAGCATCCCATTATTCAGCACTGAGACACTCTCCCAGTGCTATTACACAGCTCACACAGTGCATGAGTATTTGTGTCAATATGGATCAGTCCATGCAATGTGCAACTGATTTTCCATAGTCAACCTTAAGTGTAATCAAACAATTTAAGGCCTCAATGGGTATTTTAACAGATGGAAAGAAATCCAAATGAGTAAAGGCACTTTGATATTTGCTACCACTTAGAGTTTCAAAGCTTTCAGCACACATATGTTTATTCAGAGAGTTGATTGGGATCACGGGTGAGTGATTATTTATTGACATGTGCACAGAGGGATGGAAACAGAATGGGATAATTGGTTCCTTGCCAGAGTAACTGGCAATCGTTATTGACCATTTTTTATTTTTGGACATCAGCCCAAATATGATACTGCATGTGCCAGAGAAGCTTTACATTTGGCAAAAGTGGAACTACAGGAATAACTTCCTACATGTGATTAACCCTCCTAATTCAGGGCCAAGATACTCCCCAAACCTCACAGTTAGTCAGGGCCTCCATCTGCACATGGTACAGAACAGCTACACACACACACATTCTTTTCAGCAATCCAAGCAGAAAAACAAGTTGGCATTTAAGAAAAACAAACCAGCAGCACTCAGATGCCTTTTAGACCCCTGGTATGAAGCAGTAATCACCACCTTTCTCTCACAGCCCACTATTAAAATGAGGGAAGAGCAAATGTTTGTTTTCCTGAGAAGGGCAATATTCCAACAGATGAGAAGCAGAACCACCAAATATTGACAGAGCACGAGGATCCTCCATCAGAGCAGAGCAAGGTCAAGGTCCCTGTTCCTGCTGGGACTTGAGCTGAGCCCCTTCCCCTCCTCGAGGGGAACCCTCTGCCAGCTGAAGTGTGGGTAATAATCCTGTCAGAGGTCTGCAAACAGAGATGCTACACTCACAAGGCTCACATAAAAACCTCAGACTCATCTGGTCCAACCAAGCTGGCAGGAGGAGGTGGGGCAGCTCCAAGGAGTGCCCAGGAGCTCTCCCACATGAGGGCTTTGAGGCACATCCTTGAGCACAGCTGCTAATGCACAAACCTTCACATCAATTCAAAGAATGCTTTCATGTCTCCTCCATGCAGCTGAAGTCACAGCCAAAATCGTGCTGCTTGTATTTTATCTGTGAGCAGCATCAATGAAAGTCAGATACATCAGAAACCCAGGCTTTTTCTTTTCAAATCTAAAAATTCATCTCCTCCCCAAGCCCTTCTTTAAGCATCCTTCTTGCTACACTGGAAATTACCATACCTGAGAAAACTTTGGCCCACATATGCAAATTACAATCTTTTCACAAAGTTTTTTGTTTGTTTTTTGTTGTTTGTTTTTTTTAACGCTGTAATTTACCTCTAATTATTAATAGCAGAGAAATTCAAACAAAATCACAACATTTGCTTATGGGATTGCTAATCAACTTTCCAGCTTTGTTTGAATTAATAGAACTGTCTTCAAGGCCCTCCCTGAAGCCTCTGTCCCCTCTTCTGCATAAGAATGTGTGCACAAGTGGATATAAATACATACCTTGAACTTTTAGGGTTGCAAAACAAAGACATGAACATCTGCAATATTTAGAGTCAAATAAAAAAGTGCAGAGCAGACTGTATGAATTACAGGCAGCTACATTATTTTGAGTTTTAAACCCTAAAAAAATGAGGGGGGAGGAGGATAAAATCAACCCCAAGATGCGAAATTTGTTCATATAGTTTCTTTTTTTGAGGTAAAATATTTGCCACATGGAATTGTGGGAACAAGGGGGTTATTCCCAGCTTTGCTATGAATCACCAGCTTGTGTGGTGAAGAGATTTTGTGCAGACTGGTATCCTTTAACTTATAGAAAAACCCCAAGAGAATCATTTGACTCAATGTCTGGTTTGGGAGAGAATTCACAACTTAGCATTTTTCCCCAGCACAAAACACACAGGGAAGGGATGGGACACACATGGATCAGGGAAACCTGAAAAACATCCTGCCAAAATTCACCTGGTTCCCAAAGCCAGCAGAGGTCTGACAAAAACACTTGTTTTACAACCCAATTCAGAAATATTTCTACTCCCATTGGTAATTCTGACAGTTTTCAGCCTGTGCTTATCCACAGCTCAGCACAGATGTGGAAAGAGATTTGGAGGAAGCTGCCAGGGGGGAAGGAAAAAAGCAGTCAGCTCTACATGCAAGGCTTTATCTGGATGAGGAAACAGTGCTAAAAGAAAGCAATTTAGCAGCTGACACTAAACTTCCTTACTTTAATACCTCCAAGTTAAAAATCAATAGATTTTAATTGTTCATTCCAAAGTAATGTTTTGTTCTGAACTGGAGCAGAGTTTCCGTGCTTTCTGCTAAAGATTGCTCCTCAACAAGTGTTGGAGTATCGATTTCGATTTCACTCAGCAGTAAAATCTCCATTTCAATTCTACATCGTGTAATATAAAACTTGAAAATTTCCCCCAAAAAGTAAGTAATGCTGCAAGAATACAGTGAAAGCTGACACATTTTTGCCCTGGCTTGCTAACATTGCTGAGCTAGAGGTAAATGAGCTATTTCTGCCCCCACTTGCACAGCCACAGACAGGGCTGAGGCTGACCCTCTTTGCTTCTCCAATGTGAACCAAAGGCTCTCTGCAGCCACAGGAGCCTGCACAGCCTCAGCAATCAGCTCAGACAGCAAAGTCTCATCCTAAACCACCCTTTCCATCTGTTAAAAGCAATTTAGGGGTTCCTTCAGACTCGGGCAAGATGAGAACTACATCAACCATGCTGCTGAGCTCATGGACATGTACAAGTCCAGATAAATGCCCACACCTTTCCTCACCAAAGCAGGGGTGTCAGAGCACAGGAGCTCTCTCTTACCCTCTTTAATGCACACATTTAAAATACTCTTCAACCTGCTCCCAGGAATATTTGCAATGCTTGCAGTTCACACACTACCACAGGCAGGCAGGGGAATATTTCAAAAATCATTAAATTTAACAAGACTGCTGCAAGCATACAGACAGCAGCACTGTCAAACCTGTAATGGGAACTAGAGGTGCCAGTGGAGGCACACAGGGAGCCACAGGAGCAAAGCCAGGCACACAGCCCTTACCCACAGCACAGCAGGAGTCTGCCTCCACGGAGAGCTCTCTCCACTTCAGCCCCATCAATGAAAAAACACCAACCCTCTTTCTCCTACAAAGACTGCTCTGCTATATTAAGATGCGATCAAATGCAAAAATAAGTCTCAAAGAGAGTGCTGGCAGAAAAGGGATTTTGGAGGTGTCAAATATGCAGCACTACACTTGGTGGCACCACTGCCTGTGAATGTGAGTTAAACCACAAACAGCCCCAACACACCACGGGGGACAAAACTGACTTGTTTTTTTATGGTTTATAAAATTAAAACACACTTTAAGCTTTCTTCTAAGCTAGGTTTAGTCCTAGTGTCCAAGCCACAAGGACAGAAGGGATATCCACACTAATGAGGCCAAGTACTAGAAGCATTTTCAGCTCTCCAAAAGAACCAAATAAATTGTTCAAGAAGCTCTTTAAAAAAAAAAAAACACAGCTTCTAGCAAAAGAAATTATAGACAAGTCAGTGTGACACAAAAAAATAAATTTCTCCTCTTGTACATTGTCTCAAAAAAGAATTAGTATGTTTTCCCTTAAATGAAAATATAACAGCTACTGACACTCTGATTATTAGCTTTCTGCACCAAGTGGACAGCACTGAGACAGTAAATCAGGATGAACATAATACACCAATTTATTCAGCAAAGCCAAATATTTGAGCAAGCACACACTGAAATTTAATCAGGCAAGAATCACCTGGGAAATCCTACCCTGTGCATCAGCTACCTCCAAATAAATCCCAAAATATACGTGTATGTGTAAAATACACACAGAGGAAAACGTGACAGTACAAACAGGTTTTGCATTAGGGTTGATCTGTGCAGAGAGGATTAAAACAGACACACAGACACAATTATTCCATGATGTCCTGGTGCAAATCCAGCAGAAGGCAACAATAATGAAGAGATTGGAGCACCTGACACACAAGGAGAGCTGGGGAAGCTCAGCCTCAGGAAGCTTCATGTGGATTATCCATGTCCATGGGGAGGAATAAAGGAGATGCCCAGAGCAGCTGTGGCTGCCCCTGGATCCCTGGCAGTGCCCAAGGCCAGGCTGGACAGGGCTTGGAGCAGCCTGGGACAATGGAAGGTGTCCCTGCCATGGCAGGGGTGGAACAGGGTCTTGAAGGTCCCTTCCAACCCAAACCATTCCATGATTCTATGATCTCTTCCTCCAAGGAAGAGCTGGCACCACTCAGTGTTCCTGAGGTTTTTGGAAGGTGAACAAGAAGTAGCTCCACTGATTGTATTGAACACGTGTTCATGGATGACAGCCAAGATCTAAACAAACCTTCCTGAGAAGTTATCCTTTGATACTACTGAGAAATAGGAGCCAACCTGAAAACACACACCCCTGTGGCATCTTCCATCAGGAGATCTTCAAATAATTCCCCAGTGTTTATTAAGCACCCCCAATCTCCTGAGAGAAGAGAGAAAAAAACAACATGCTCCTTACAACAGACTTATATGAGACATGGAAAAAATTCACTTGCTCGAGGCTATCAAACAAGATGGGGACAGAGTCTGGAACAGGGCAGCTGAGCCTCCAAATCCCTGATCTAAGCACAGTGCCAAAGATCCACCTGCTCCCTGATGGGGCAGCCCCAGTGCAGGAATCCCTGGGAGTATGGAGTGCTGTGAAGGAGCACAGGGATCACAGACTGCAAGATTTCAGTGCTATGTTCAGTGGGCTGCTTTGGCCCCAAGGAAAGCTGAAGTTAGCTAAAAAAGGCAAGATATCATTCTCACCTGTGAGATTACCAAATACAAGTGTGGTGAGTCAGAGTACTTTGATTTTCCTGGTAAACCAGGAGCAGACAGAGAGCTGTGATATCCTTAAGTCTGAGAGAATTAATTAACAGTGAAGTATCATAAGGGGCTGGGGGAGGGGAACCTTGATTCATGTTCATCTTTAAATACATTTTCTTTAAATCATTTCCTTGTGCAATTACTCATATATTACAGATAATGTTCTTGTACTCGATTTGCATTGCTGTAAAACAGCAACATAAACATTTTCCTCCTCCCTAATATCTTTGGAATCAAAGTTATCATCTGATGAGAGGTATCCAGGGGAACAGTATTCAATACAACAAATAATTTTTCATCGGTATTTACTTCCTCTTTAAAATATTAAAGTGCAAGGAAGGGAGCAGAAAGAGCCAAGGTCAATGCATACATAAATATTTAGCTTGGAGATGCAATTCCTGCTTCCATTACTTTGTACTCTTTTATTATTGTGTCCTAAGGACATGTACTGCCAGTAAACTGCAGTTTAAGTTTCCAGGCTTTTATTTTGTATGGAGTTCCCATAAAAGAAATTCCAAGTTGCATCTATTCCTGAACAATTAGCTAAATTCCTGTTCTGACACACAGGCTAAGAAGTGGCAGCCCTGTCCTCCTGCATGCATTCCATGCCAGCAGAATCTCTCTCCATGACAAAGAGAAAATTGCAATTTTGCAAAAGCAAACTTCTTAATCCCACCATGCTTCTCCCAGATTTTTGCAACTTGTCACAAGCTTCTCCCACAACGCTGAATCATGGAATTGTTTAGGCTGGAAAATACCTCAAAAATCATTGAGTCACACTGTTTATGCAGCACTGACCAAGCCACCTCTGAACCATGTCCCCAAATGCCATATCCCAACACCTTTCAATTTCCTGCAGGGATGGGGACTCCACCACTGCCCTTGGCAGCTGTGCCAATGTTTGACAACCCTTTCCATGAAGAAATGTTCCCTAATATCCAATCTAAACCTCCCCTGGTCCAGCCCGAGGCCGTTCCCTCTCCTCCTGTCCCTGTTCCCTGGAGCACAGCCTGACCCCCCCGGCTGTCCCCTCCTGGCAGGAGCTGTGCAGAGCCACAAGGGCCCCCTGAGCCTCCTTTTCTCCAGGCTGAGCCCCTTCCCAGCTCCCTCAGCCCTTCCTGGTGCTCCATTCCCTTCCCTGGACACGCTCCAGCCCCTCCAGGTCTTTGTCACGTGGCCCCAGGACCGACCCCAGGATTCAAGGTGGGGTCTCAGCAGTGCCCAGCACAGGGGGACAATCCCTGCCCTGCTCCTGCTGGATTTTTCAGAGGTTTCAAGACCCTTGGTGTGCGTTGCATTCTCAACAGAACTCTCCAGCAGGCAGCAGCCTCTGGCAGCCCTGAGGGGAAGCACTCATGGCTGGGTGGGATGAGCCCAAGGAGGAGAAAAGCAAAGCCCAGCAGCTCAGGAAAATCCCCTCCAGCAGGGCTTCCCTCCCTGCCCCAGCAGCTTGGCATGAACCACCATTCTCCTGTCTCCCCTCCATCAAGCAAACGTGGGTGAAAGTCAAACTCAAGACCAAAGACTGAGAAAAATCTGCTAAAACATTTTTAACTACTGCTACCTTTTACCTTTTTCCTTCTCTTAAGAGAGTTGTGACAGCGGAAAAACTAGAGGTGTCCTAAATAAGTCCAGTCACCCTGACAGCCTCAGAACAGGAACTGAGCTGCAGATTTACTGGGCACATACTAGGAGCACACAGACAAAGACCTGCTGCTGTGCCACTATAAATTCCTAGAATATCATTTAACATGGATGGGCATTGCAGGAACACAGCAGGAATGAACATCCACTAAATGCCTTGCAAAAGGAGAGAGCAGAGGAAGGAAAATGGATTGGAAGCCTAGGGGCATAAAGAAAAAGGAAAGTTTTGAAAAAACTCATTATAATTTGTTCTCTTTAACTCTACAGTAATATCAATGCTGAGAACAATAGCAAAAAAAATAGTGTTGAAGCTAATTTTCAGGAGACATTAATTCCCTCAAGTTGACTGATAAATAACAGTGTTTTCTCTCCTCCTTTTTGTCTTTAATGGGATTCAAATTATTCCATTTAATTGCAACAGCACTGGTTTACCCACCCAGCTTTCTATACTCCAGTGAAGCACAGGGTGACCTTAATTGTGTACATGATGCTGATTTTGGTTCAAACAAGAAATACGAGTGCATCACGTAGCAAATACAAATTTAAACAAACCCATAAAGGCTCAAATCCCAATTCATTGCAGTCCAACTGCCTTCTTGCAAGTCTAAACCACAATAAAATTCCTGGCAGCCCTTCATGGTCACCTCACAGAGGAGCTGCCTGCACAGCTCTATGGACATGTACTACCAATAAAACACAGGTGAAGCTTCCAGGCTCCTATTTTGTCCTGAATCGTCATAAAAGAAAAATTTCCAGTTCCATCTAGTTCTGAACAATTATCTAAGTCACCATCCTGACACAGAGCCTGAGACGTGACAGCTCTGCCTTCCTGCATGAATTAGGTGCCAGTGGAATTTAAATCTATGACAGCAAAAAGCAAATCTATTAATTCCAACACACTTCCCTTAAATTCCTGTGGCTTGTTATGAGCTCCTTTTACAACATAGAACCACAAATTGTTTGGACTGGAAAATCACTTTACTCAGTCCAAATCCCCAAACTTCTGTTCATATCCCTGCCTTATCAACTCTGGGCTGATATAAAAAAAAGTTGAGGGTGTTGCAGAGTTAGACACAGAGCAACACATTCATGCAGCCAAAAAGAGAAGCCCACAGATTCCTGCCCACTCAGGTGATGGGCTTCCCTGCCACAAAGGCACACTAAGAAAATAGTCATATTAACATTAATAAATAATCGAGCTTTCCCAAGGGTATTAGCTGCACTAGTAGAAGGTCATCCACAAAACCCCGTGCCAATCTTCTTACAGATTTGACTGAAAAAATCACCTGAGCACACACTTCTGCCATGGGACCTTTAGTTGTTTATGCAAAAGATGGATGGCCCTGACTGGAGGGGCAGCTACTCAATATTTTGTTTTATTCTTACTGTTAGCTCTGTGGGCCCATGCATTATTTACTGCACACTATGCAAACTGAGCTGCACAGAGAGAATTATTAATTTCCTCTCAGGTTTCTCCACAGCTATAGAATTTCTGGGCTTTCACCAGCATTCAGACACACTCACCACCCCACCTCAGAGCTCTGTGTTCAACCCTGTCCTTTCAGGGACTCAAAGATGAAGGATTAACCCATGTTAACATAATTTGATGTTCCCTGTGAAAAATGTGTATTTCATGACTGGATTTTCGCAGATATTAAAATTAATATTATATGTGTTATGCTAGAAAGTTATGCTGTATTAATTTTCTTAAGTAGTTTGTTAAATAGAGTTTTAGTTTATAACAATGTTAAAATAGAAACTATGCCATGCAGGATACTTTTTTAAAGAGAGGACTCACACCGAAATAGCAGCCACAGGACACCTAAATCTTTCAGAGAAAAAGAATTGATTGCTCCCTTATCAGAAGAAACAAACTTCTTCCTGCCTCGCTCAGCCCTGAAGATGCCATCAAGATTCAGAAGAAGAAATTGACACTGACCAGACAGAATCCTTTGTTTGAATGGTATTTATGCATCATGGATGAGGTGTATGGATATGCAACAGGCTGTTGTTAAGGGTTAATCCTCTGTTAAGGTGGGTCCTTTTTTGGGCTTATTTTGCCCAGAAAGAGGTACCCGTACTGTCCATAATTCTTTGTTTTTATTGTCTCATATTGTCCTAATCCTAATTGTCCAAATTTTTATTACTCTAATTATATGACTATTTTTATAAACACTTTATAACTACTAAACTTTTAAAATTCTAAAAATAAGTGATTTGCATTTTTCACAATCCCCATTTGCAGCTCAGGGGTTTTTAGGGTGCTCAGGGTTCTCACCCTCACACAGCAGCACTGAGTGCAGGTGTGATGTGACACCTAAAGCCCTTTTTGGGGCCCCACCTCAGCCCGCCCAGGGTAAGAGCTGATGCTCCCCTGCCTCAGCTCTCCAAAACTCACCCACGAGCACTCAGGAGTTCTGCTACAGAAATAAAGCATCACATGCCTAACACTCCTCCTCTCTCTGACTGGTACATTGTGTGCTTCTTCAGCACCTACAAATCATATATTGCACTTCTAATTGGGTTTTGTTTGGGCTGGTTTTCTGTTTGCTTGGGGGGCTTGGCTGGGATTTTCTGTGGGGTTGTTTGTTTGTTTGTTTGTGGTGTGCTCTGCTGGTTGGGCTGTTTAATCCCACACTCACTATCTGCCCCAAGGTTAGATAAGGTCTAAATGCAGGTTGGGGGTGAGGGGGATTTGGAGGGGAACATGATGCAATCTCGCCTTCACCATGATGCTGTTGATATTTAACAGATAATCAGATTAATTAAGAAACAGCGGAGAAGCATTAGTATGTGTTATCACTTATGCTAAATACAGTATCATCACACTATTTTTTTCCCCTCACTCTACCTCCTCTTCTCTTCCCTCTTCAACAGCATTATAATAAAGTCAGAAGTTTTACAGGATAAAAAGCCTGCAGTAGATTGTTCAATTTTTTGTCCTGTCTAAATTAAAGTGTCTCAGACAGAGCTGCCACCATTTCCTCTGGGACACAATTCCACGGCCTCAGGGATCTGCAGTAAGATTTTTGTAATGCCCAAAGTAATTATTTGCTTGTTTTTATCTCATTCTACTCCTTTCACTGTACATTAAATATTTCTCTCTTATTCCCTTCTTTCCCTCTGAGGTACTCTCCCCTTCACAGCTCCATTCTCAGTTAGAGATCCAGAAATTAAATGGATTTAGATACTGTAAATCTTTGTTCAAAGAGGAGAAATTGTTGTCACTTGTGTATACTCTCAATATGTTAATTTGTCACTCCTGGAAATAAGAGGATGCTCAGGGGGAATATTCCAGGCAGAAAAAAACATCCTGACATATACTTTTTAAAATACAAACACAGCAGGTGGCATACTCTACCCTTAGTGCACTTGCTGCTTTTCAAACCCACGTTCAGTTTGATGCAAATATGCCATCAATTGCCAGTCAGTCCTCTCGAAAATCTCAGCATTAATCACCCCCAGATTTCTCTCCTCCACTCAAAAAATCACTTCGTATACACCTTACTCTGGATTTACATTGTAATACTACTCAGGCTTTCTGCTAAATTTCTACTTGGGATTCTCAACTCCGACATTTTTTTAAGGACCAAAAATTTGAAAGTTTACCATCACTAAGCAAAAACTAATACAGGAACTACTTCTAAATGTTCTCAATTTTAATAGAAATTGCATCTGAAGTCTGAATGAGGTGAGTGATGCTTCTGCCATCCCCTATGAGGAAGAATTCTGTGGGTAATCCAAAGTGGATAATCCAAACACTCGCCTGTATTCGCTCCAGCAATTCTGGCATGAATTACACTTGGCAAGCAGCATGATAAAAGTTTGGGTTTTATGTATTGTTAATGCTGCTGCTGCTGTTTCTTGTTTTAAACACCTGCAAGGCCCCCTGAAGTCAATGACCACTGGGAATTACACTAAAGGACACAAGGAAATTTAGTATTTCCTTCATTGAAACACTCATTTATTGAGCATTCTGTCAGCAGTAGCAGCTCACCAGCAGGGAAGCAAAACCTCTAAAAACCCAAATAAAAAAACCATCATAGAAAAAACCCACACCAAAAAATCACACCAAAACCCAGGAGTGACTCAATATAAACAACTGCCAAGTGACCTTCAGAAATCACCAAGTAACATTCTAAACCATTACTTCCCAGCTATTATCAGCAATGGTTTTGTATTATTACTAGAAAATCAAAGTGCAAGGGTAAAGCAGATATCCAGTGCAGCTGTACTCTGTATGTTAATTGTTTTTGCAATAAATATGCACAGAAATCTTAACAAACACATTATAGAACATGGAAATCTTTGGTACATGGAAAAGGTTTATAATAAAGGATGCAAAGTTGAGTGTTTACTTTAAAAGGGTTATTTTTGCTTGGTAAGTTCATTTAAGGACAATTAATTATACTTTCTTATTTTTGCAGGCTCTGGCCTTGGCAGTCTCCAGGGTTATCCCTGTGCCAACAGAGACACTGTGTTTATTTCCAAGCTTTCCACTTCTCTGATCATTCCTACCACGTGCTGATAGCTGTTAGTACATACACCATCTCCCATGTTTTAATCATAAAAATATTTACTGTTTGCGTAGGAAACCCTTTCGCCAACAAAAAATTTATTCAGGAAGCCGGGGAAATGTTTTGACCAACATTTGCATAGCAAAAATCTCTTTTAAAATGACTTATTTTTTTTTTAAACTTGTTATTTTTTTTACTAAATCATATGGATTCATCTTCCCTGATGGAATGTTTGAACCTCAAGAACGGCAGGGAAACGCCTGGTTTAGAGCAGCTTTTTTTCAACAAAATAATGATTCAGATTGTATTTAGGGTAAACTCCAAGTGGGTCTAGATTTAATTAATACAAATAAATAAATTCCCACTTCCCAAAATGAACTAGTGGGTGCAATGCAGCATCCCTGGCAAGGACCAAATGCACTGTTTGTGCACAGGAGTGCCGTGGAACCAGGGGGATGCTGGCAGCCTCCCCGCCCTGCTCTCTGTACCTGCCTTGCCAGGCAGGAGAGCAGCAGAGGCCCCAGGGCACCTTCCAGAGAGGGAATGAGTCAGTGCTGGCACAGCAGCCAGACCACCCATCTGAAAGTCAAATCCATCAGCTGACTGTGCCCTGTGCAGCCAGAGCCAGCAATGCAACACAAAAAATCTGTCTCAAGTGAAAGGCTCAAAACCCAATCTTTGAAGGGAAGGGGCAGAGATGAGTGACTGGTTTTAGGTGGGTGATGGCTCCTGGATGTTTAATTAGGGTTGGCTGCTGCACAAACTGAGGCACATCTGGGCTGTGTGGCACAGCCTTGACCCAGGCCCAGTGATGCACTGTATCAGGTACCCAAAATATCCCATGTTTCAGGCTAAAGAGCAAAATGAGATATCTCACAACGACTGGTGGACATTTAGCTTAAAGAAAGGAAGATTCTCTCAGTGTCAGCCACCCTCCCAGCCTGAGAGCATCCAGCTCCACTTCAGAGCTTTGTTTTATGTCTGCTTCCTCACTGTTTCTGTTCTGGCTAAGTCCCCTTTCCTATTTCTCTTCCTACTGCTCTAAATTTACCATATTCTCCTTCCCATCACAGTTTCCATCACTAACCCCACCAAACACCAGGATCCTGTCAGCTGCCACCCTTCTTGCTTGACTGTGGCACTGCTCATGTTTCTGCTGCTGTTTCCGTTTCCCCCTTATACAACTGCAAAGAAAACGTTCTTCAGGGTATGAAAAAACCCCAGTAATTTGTGCCTCTGAAGCATTTAGCAGTTGGCTCCTCAAGGGTTCCAATGTTACTACACAACAAAGCCATCCCTTCAGGTTTAATAAACAATTAAGAGGGGAAAAGGAGTTTCAATTAGAGGCTCATTAGGAGAGAAGAGTTGGTACCACTGCAAAACTGGCAATTGCCTCTGAGTCCAGGATGAGAAGATAACAAAGAGAAGGTCATGAGCACTTCTGCCCGGCCACTTGACAAAAACACCCAAGCTAGAGACCAGAGAAAGCACAGAACAGACCTTTTAGAGAGATACACCTCTTTTAAACAGGTGGACATGAATGGAAAACACCAGAAATAGGTCATTATTGTTTATCTTGGTGCTTTTCTTAAGAACAAATTAGTAAAAATTCTTGGTACCAGCCGAAAGCAGCGGCAGAGTTACACAGACAGGTTCTTGCCTCAGCTGGCTGGGGCTTTTTAAATCTACCTCTCAGCCACACATCTCAGCAGAAACATCAAAACCACAAAGTATTTCCCTGCGAAATGACTGACTGGGGTAGAAACACACTGCACTTCACACTTTCCGCAGCAACTGTTCCCATTAGAGCATTGAATTCCCACCTAGGAATGCAGAAGGAGATTTGGGCTACCCCCACCTAAGTGGGTACATGTTGACAGCAAATCCCTTTTCTGGAGAAACGAACCATCAAGCTCAGCAGCTTCCCATCTTGCTGACAGGAGTGCTCTTCTGCTTATCCAGCAAATGCTGC
Source organism: Passer domesticus (assembly GCF_036417665.1). NCBI lineage: Eukaryota > Metazoa > Chordata > Aves > Passeriformes > Passeridae > Passer > Passer domesticus. The sequence continues at coordinate 3,872,044 of NC_087489.1, read as the reverse complement.
TGCACTTCCAGTAAACATTTCTAAAGGAAGAAAGGCCCATTATAGAGCAGTCAGATTGCTTTAATTCCCTTCTTCCTCCCCTGCTTTGTGCCCTACTTCTACTAGTTGGTCACAATCACACACTCCTACAAGTCATCATTATCTCCTGAAATAAACATAGCCACGTGGCACCATTGCCATCCCTGACTCCACACTTTGCAGTTAAAGAAAAGATCCTGAAAGCTCACTTCAAAGCTGGTATAGTTGCCTATTTAGGATTTTTTTTTTCTCCCCTCTGCTATTGAGGATGGATCTTTGAGCCAGTACTACTGGGAGGAAGATTCACACATGTTCAGATTAACGTAGCAGCAACAAATTCAGCAGTGCTGGAGTCAAAAGCACAATATTCCAATAATATCCCCAGCACAGCCTGAAGCCCTGCTTCTGCTCACACAGGTAATGATACTTTCTTCAAATTCAAGGAGGAAGGATTGATTCTCAACCAAAAAAATGGATAAGCTCTGGCTGAAGTGGTAATACTCTTGATTTTGTTGTTCTTTACAGCATCACAGAGGAGAAGAGTGGAGCAGCCCTCCTTCACTCCACAGCTGAATTCACAGCCAGGAGCTGCTTCCCAGTGATTCAACACAGTCACTACCAGGAACGAAGCTGAGATTGACAAGGATATATGTGGAAAAAAAAGTGATAAACTCTGTTTCCTCTGTAAAGCCAGATCTGAAGCCGTTTCAGCTAAGAAAACATGAGATATGGGACACTTTGAGCACTTCCAGCACAAAGGGAGCAGCATGGCTGAACAAAGAGCTTTGCGTAACCGGAGGTTGCTCAGGCTGCAGCACTGATCTGTGCCCACACAACATCATCAGCTGTCAAACCCCACAGCCTTCCTGAGAGATGAACTCAAAAATATCAAGGAACAAGAGCCAGGTCCCATCCTCCCAAAATTCATAAGCAGCTCAATCATTCTCCAACTACATGAGCAGCACCGCTTCAAACGGCAGCAGAATCCACCAAGTCGGTTTGAATTCCCAAGGCTGCAGTCCCAGGGGGATCCAGCTGGAGGAAAGAACTCAAGCAACTGGCCTTGGATTGATTTACAAGCTCTACTTAAAAGAAAACAAGATAACCAGAGGAGACCAAGCACTAAGTAGGTTCTTTCTTCCTGGGGTTTCTTGTCCTGTTTTACCAGGACTTCCCAGAATTACATCATCTTTAACTGGGGCATTAAACAACACCTTAACTGCTGAATTCAGCCTTCTTTCTCCAGAGATCCTTGCTTTCTTTAGCTGAAATTTCTTTCTTATCACCATTTTCCTCTGGAACGTGCAATGTCCTGCCATGCAGTTTACAAAGCATTTGACATCTCTGAACTGCAGTGATAGATGGGATGTATTTATTGGATATTAAAAAACAAGCAGGACTGATTAAATGATGCATAGTCTGATTAAGACAGTAATTGTCTCCTTTACCATGAAGATGTATGATCTTTAGAGCTCACAATAATGAATCCTTTTTCTGTTGTGTAATGACAAGTGCACAGAAAAATAGGGCCAGGCTGTGAGAAGTCCTCACTGGTGCCATCAACAACATCCACCACCTTTGTGTGCCTGCTCTTTTTCTCTGGCTTTGCCTGGAATTCAAAAGTAAGGCACAGCACCAGGCAAGGAAGGTAGTAGGGTAACAGGGAGGTAAGGATGTCTCAATAAAAGCAGAGACCATCTAAATGAAGGTACATCCAAGTAGTACCATCCAGCACAAACAGGGGAGAGCACCAGCTAAAGAAAAATAAGAAAACCAGGAACTCTGAGTGGTATAAAAAAGTGACTCCAGGCCAAATACATTGGCTTAAATGAGCCAAGTAATGCTGCTCCATAAAACGTTCCAGAAATACCAGAAGAGCCATATACCATCTTCTTATCCAGAATAGGAGCACAGAGCCAAGGAATGGCAACCCACAAGCCCTTCCTTAGGGGAGTGGAGCCCTCTGCTACTGAGGCAACACGAGACACAGAAGGTTTCCTGCTCCACAGATGGAAACCTGGACTACAAGTTGTTCACAGCAGCAGGTGACCCCTGCATGCTGCTGCTATTTCAATACATGTAAGGAAAGTCTCATCTATGAATGTTCCTATGAGCATTTTTTGGAAGCTCAGTTACATTTTTAATCTGTGCCTTACAAGACACCGAGGAAACAGACTGCAGCAGTTTCCATAAAAAATTAAGGGATGTCTCTCTAGAAAGACAGAGGGCTTTATATAGCAATGCACACACACATCCTGCTGCTCATCACCCAAACACCGTAAGGGCTTCTGGGGATGTCAACCAGGCTGCAGGATTTCTGTGGGAAAGCAGAAGTATTATCACTCTCATCAGTGAGCAAACCCATGTATACAATCAGATTTTGGTAGATGGATTTCAGACAACATCTGCTATTTTTATTCTTTTTCTTAATTAGGGCCACGATAAATCAGTCTCAAATTTGCCCATTGCCAAAATATTTAAGTTCCAATGCACATCTCCCCATTGTACATTCAGTGCTTCCCATTCAAGCAAAGAACAATACCTGCCAATACACATTCGTGCACCTCACAAAATCACAATGGAAATTACCAGAGGCATAAAACAACTATTATGATAAATAATGAGCTTTAAAAAACCCACACCATACACACAGAGAGAATCAGACACTGATCCTTCTGTGCTGAATGTTATTCAAGAGGATTGTCAGAGCAATGCTGAACAGATCAATTTATTTCTCTTTCTTCTCTCCACTTAACTGGATTTCATGTACAAAAGTAATTGTTCCTATAAGAAACCACCCTTGTCCATGGCTTTCGAGGTTCAAAGCCTCAGACCTACATCTTTACTACTATTCGGGTTTCCATGGCAACAGATGATGGTGCCTTCTGAAAAAAAAATATACTTTAATATTCTACAGTAAGTGCCCCAAATCATTCCCGTAATATTAATGAAAACTGGAGCACGTGGGCCTGCACGCAGAGCATAACAGACTTTAAAAGTACAATTAAACAAGAGAAGCAGAGCTCAGGGACTTGCAGGAGGGCGGATGGTTAAAAAGGGCTCTGCATTTGTAAAAGAGAAGGATTATCCCTCCGAGATCCACAAACGCCTTTATACACACAGTGACCTTTCGTTGCCGCTGTCGAAAGAGGCAGTTTCACAACATCACCTTCTTAGGATTAATTGTTTATGTATTAGAAAACAAATCGAGCCAGCCGAGGATAAAAATAAAGTGGAATTGTGGCGCTAACAGCTCCCCAGAGGGAGAGAAAAGTGATTATTGAGTTAAATGGCTGCATTGTTAACAACTGCCACACAGAGCAGCTCGCTCAGAAAGGCCCGTTTTTCACCGCCAATTTACTGACAGCGAAACCTGAGCAAATGAACTCCTACTAAATTAAGGCTTCCCCCAAAAATTTCCTTGCAGTTTGCTCCCTTTTCATCTTCTCCCCTCGCTGGACGAGCCCTGTGTAATGAACTCTCAGCTGCCGCAACTTCGCGATGTGGCAGCAGCTTTTGGGAGCGTTCGAGCTCTGCCAGCAAAACAAGGAGCAGGACAGGGGGAAAATTAAATTAAGAACTGCCATCAGAAGAAAAACAAGTGTTAAACAATCTGGTGTTCAGGTCAACGGCCCCCATGTAAACCCTGTGTCCTACTTTCCCCCCCGGATGCTTTTGTACAGGTGCAAATTACTTAAATCTCTCTATTTATCCCCCTGTGGTGCTAAAAATCCTCACAAAACAGACAATAGCAAAGTGTGCGGCAACTGCAGGAATACCCCACATGCTCTGGTGGGAGAATAACCGCACACGGACTTTCAGAACTTCCCTGTAAATAGTGTTGTTCCAAAATCCTGAAAAGAACCGGGTACCGCTATCATTACCTGGCGCTACTACTACGTCGTGCACGGCAAAGTAAAGCATTTAAATTAGCAGCTGACCCTAGAGCTGATAAAAAGTTTAGAACCTCGAAAAGCATATGTTGAGTTACAAACAAATACAGAGACTGCAGGGAAGGGGAAGTAATTGCTGGGGAGAAGAGTTATAAATAGAGTGACGGAGAAATTACATAAAGAAATGAGTGGTAGCCAGCTCCCTCAGGATGAAACGAGGTATTCCAGGGAGAAACCATGAGCATTCTGCTGTCTCTTTGTAGCGTTCCTAATTTTGCGTTGGGAATAACACAAAGCAGCAGCAGCTGCGCAAATCGGGTAGGAACGGACCACATTTCCTCTCGACTTGTGCCTTTCCTATTTCCCAGTCCAGCGATCATTTAAGAAAATAAGTTTTTTTAAAAACCGAGCCAACAACTTGCGCAGTGATTTTTCGGGATGTTTAACAAAAGGCTGCTATATAAACGCAGTAGTCTTTGAAAAATAATCGGAGACAGGAGGTATTTGCATCCTAAAAGTTATGGAGAGAGCACCACCTGATGGAAGATGCGGAAAGACGCCGATGGCATTAGCTGGAGCCGCTCCAAACTTCATGGAATTTTCAGGGACAAAGTGCACCTGCAAAATTTTGCTTTTTACCATTCAAAAAGAAAAAACAAAATCGGCTACAGTGACACAGTCCAGACCGATACACTTCACAGCAGGTATTTATTTTAAGAGTAGAAAGCTTTCTCCTAATTTCAGTACTATAGGCAGCTCAGAAAGCAGTTGTTAAAATCAGTGTCTCTTACTTTGGATGGCAGGATGCACACTGAAATAGGAGGGAGAAGGGGATCCTAATGATTTTAAAAAACCTCTCACAGTTACTATTTCCACTGAACTGATAAGTAAAATATTTCATGGCTCTCCTAAAAATAATTGAAATATATTAAATTTTCATGTGTTTAGTTCATATTACATTATCTCCCTCAAATACAAAGTGTCTTCTGCCCCCTTAAAACTTTGCTATTTTCCCAGAACACTCTTCTTTCCAAGCATCTGGCTAAATGATTCATCAAAAGCCCAGGATCTAATCACAATTGATATGACAAGTGTCAAGAACACGAAAACAGTTGGAAGGGAGAGAAAAGAGAAGGGGGGAAATAAATAGCTCCACATATTGCTTACTCAAGGAAGCAGTTATTTAACTAGGTTAGATTCCCCAGCCTCTCTAATAAATCTGTGCTTTGTGCAGTTGCCTAGCAATGTAAACACGATCCCGGTGGTGTCAAAGCCAGCGGGGTTGATGGCAGCACCTCCTCGGGCCAGGGTCTGTCCCTTGCCAGCCAGCCCCGTCCCTGAGCCCAGCCTGAGCCCAAGGGCTCGGGGCGAGGTGGCCACGGGGCTCAGCATCTCCTGCACGCCACTACTGCTGCTCTAAAACAGCGAGGCAGAGTCTTCCGAGCTGCTGCTTCGAGTCACAAAAACCTTCTTGTGTTTGAGATGAACTCAACTTAGTTTCGTGCCTCCAGCACGCCTAAGTCACAGGCAATGAGATGTATCCCTATGTTAAGCAACACAGCACAGGGAAATTTTACTCATCTTAAACATACAGGTAGTTTTAAAATACTTCTTTTTTTCCTAAATCAAGAGAGAAGAAAGCTATAACTGCTTATCTTTTAGCATGAACACAAACTGCAGTGAGAAAATTAATGTATTGCAAGATCCAGGAGAAAAACAAGACCCATGTAGCTTCGGATTACCTACAGAATAGCACAGGAGGAGAAAGCCAGCTCTATAGGCACCTGTCATCTTCAAGTAATTCAAACTATGCCTAAAGGAACCCGTAGGAGTGGGGAAATAGCCGGCTACTATTACTGTACACATGCCAGGGAGCAAAGTACTCCTCAACATCAGCGACTGAGAAAGTGACAATCGGGAAGGAGCCGAGCCGAGCCGAGCGCCTGAGCCCCCGAGAAAGTTCCTGGAGCTGTGGCACGCAAGTGGTGAAACAGCTGCCACTAAACTTCCCAGGGCAAGCCCAGACCCCTTCCCTGACCGGAGGGGAAAGGCAGCGGCTCCCCCCGCGCCGCACATCCCGCAGGAGCCAACTCCTGCCTTGGGCTCGCAAACGCTCTTTACCACCAAAAAAACGCCTGGCGTATCGCGAATCCCAGAATAAAGGCAATGCTGTCACCTCTTGCCACACGCAACTTTCGCAGGACCGAGCACCCCCAGCCCCAGCGGGACCCCCAGCACGGCCGGGCAGAGCCCCTCGCATCCCATCCGCGGCGCCTCCGCGACCGGCGGGTACCGAGGCTGCTCGCTGCCGCTGGCCAGCGCCTTCCGAGGCGCCTCCATGCCCTGCCGCTCCCCGGATGGCACCGGGAGCTCCCTGCGAGGCCGCGGGGCTGGAGGCGCAGAGTTCGGCGTACCGGGGGACGCGAGAGCGGGGCACCGGCCGGGCGGGCATCACTCACCTGGGAAGACCTGTCCGTCCGCCCTGGGCAAGAGCTGCAGGAAAAAGACGATCGCGGCCACGCCGGTCATCCTTCCCCGGAGTTCACCTGCCCTCCCCGCTGCCGCGGAGCCGCTGCCTGCCCGCCAGTATCCCCCGCATTGGTGGCCGTGCGCGGCGGCGGCCCCGGCAGCCGGAGCCGCGGTGCTGCTCGGCGGAGCCGCCGGAGTGGCGGCGGGCGGGGAGCGCGGCGGGGCGGGCGGGGGGCGGGCGGGAGGTGCCCCCCGAGCCCAGCGCCGGCCGCGCCCGCGCAGAGCCGGCCCCGCTGCCCCGGGGAGCGGCAGCCTCCGCGGAGGGCAGGTCTCGGGGCGCCCGGCGCCTATCCGAGCCCGGCTGCGCGCACGCACGGCGCCCCGCGGGAGCGGCTGGAGCGCGGCATGGCGCGGCGCAGCCAGGTCTGCCGCTCCTGCCCTGGCTCCGGCGGGGATGGCGAGGATGCGAGGGGCTGGCGTTAAACGGAGGGCTGGGATTGGGGGTGGGATTGGGGCCGGGAGCGGCGCGGGGATGGGGTGGGATGGATGGAGAGACCCTCTGCTGGAGCCAAGGAGGAGATAGGCCCCCCGAGCCCTGCCGCTTGATGGGGCGGCTGCTACGAGCAGCTCACGGGCACCTGCAGCTGAAAATAGTAATTTTCATCCTTATTCACTTTACTTTCGGGAGTTCAGTGCTGAACACCGAGTCACACCGCGCCCTGGGCACTCCTAGGGCTTAGGCACAGGCAGGGAAACAATTCCGGGCACAATTCTAAGAACTGCCGCCCACAGGTAACTTCTTGACCCAAAATGCTAAAAGGAGGGGGAGCCCAAGGCTCTGAATAGGCGTCAGCTCAGTCCGGATCAGACACCTGGGACAGAATTCGCACAGGAGGAGGAGAGCAGTGAGCGCCCGGACAGAGCAGCTGTGCGGCCACCAGCGCAGCCCCGGGCAGTCCCGCAGCGGGGCTGGCCCTGCCGGTCACGGCCGAGCCCGGCCCGCTCCCGGCGCTGCCGCCGCCGCTCCCGCGGCCCGCAGAGGGCGGTGTTGGACCGGCGGCGGCTGCGGGCGCTCCCGGGGCTGCCCCGGGCCCGGCAGCGCTCCGCCCGAACCGCGGCGGGAGCACCGCTGTGCCTCCGAAACACCGCTCGGAGCTTCACTTCAAATACTGCGAGAGCGCCAGAGATTTATAATTACGGGAGTATTATCGGTGATGTTTCTGCCCGACGTCCGGGAGAAATGGTGCATCTGACTCCATTGATATCAGGCTAATTAATTACTTTATTATACTATATTATATTACACTATATTACATTACATCTAAACTAAATCTGCACAAGCACCCAACTCAACCGCACAGCATCTTGTGACTGTCAGCCGACAGTCTGCACACACACTTGGCCCTGACAGGCCAAGGAAACAAAACCCCATCCCTCTGGGTGAACAATCTCCACATTGCATTCTGCTTTAGCACAACACAGGAGCAGCAAATGAGATAAGAATGGTCTTGATCATTCTTTTCTCTGTTCCTCTCAGGTTCAGAGAGTGTGAATCCCACAGAGTATGGAAGTTTCTTAGGGGCCGGGATGTCCTCAGGACTCAGCCTGATGGGATAATCAGAAATTTCTTCACTGAAAGACTGGTCAAGCACTGGAAGAGGCTGGCTTTGGGAGATTTAAAAAGCATGTGGGTGTGGCACTCGGGGCATGGGTTGTTGGCGTGCTTGGCACTGCTGGGTCAATGTTCTTAAAAGGTCTTTTCCAACCTGAGCTATGCTATGGTTCTGCAGTAACCACTGAAGAATTGCACATTGCAGTCTTTGACTGCAAGAGCACCACCCTGGCAGCAAACAGAGACAGCATCAGCTTGCAGAAAATACTGCCCCCCTCAGCTGTTCACAGCCTGAGCCAGAAGTGAGCTTGAGAGGATCCTGTATCTCAACAGAGAAAGGTTTGGGTTGGACAACCTTACAGATCATCCAGTGCCACCCCTGCCATGGGCAGGGACACCTTCCATTGTCCCATGGTGCTCCAAGCCTGACCTCAGACACTTTCAGGGGTCCAGGGGCAGCCACAGCTTCCCTGGGCAACCAAATCCTATGCCCAGCCCTAAAACCCCCCCAATCAATGATGTGTGACCCTCTCTTTAGGAGTCAGCATCACCTCAGGAATTAAGGCATGCCTCTATCTTTCATCCAGCACAAGGACAATCACAAACAAGGACAATTGTAGATGAAGGGAGAGCAGAGAACAGAACAACAAGAAGAAAACCTCACTAAATAATCTGCTAGGCAGCAGAAAGGATCCAGCCAGCACAGCAGACATAGAAACCACTGGAATAATTCTTAGATCAGTGCAAATTTCCTGGGCAATATGAACAGAAAGTCTTGAAACACAGGGATGGTGCTGGTAAGAAGTGCATAAAACAGTATCAAAGAACAGCTGTAAAAATCAAACTCTAAATAAAGTTGTTTTCATATAAATTAAGAAAAGGGAAGAAACAGAAGCAAGTCTGGCATTCATGTTCAGAATGACAAAAAATTGGCAGACTAAGTGACTTCCTGAGATCCAAGGAGCTCAGGGAGTGAAAAGGAGAGAAACTTAATACTTCTTACAGGGAAGATTTTCAAACCAAGAAGTCTGCATCATAAGCAAGGTGAAGAAGGGTGGGAGGGGAGATCTGGATAGAGAAGAAAGGTTAGAAATAAATTGGCTACAAGAATCTAGGAAAAAAAACTGACAAGAGACAACTGTCTTGGACATCAAATTGTGCAAAGGCAAACATTAGGCTGAACTGAAATCAGGCTAAAACCTTATAAAGGATTGTCTGAACTCAAAGCCTTGTGAGAAAAGAAAACAAAAAATATAAGATGTAGGATGACTGCAGCAAGAAGAAGATAAACTAAAATTAGGCAGATGTAAGCACAAAATCCCTAAGTCTGAAATTATTTCAGTTAATGGCAAAGTCAATAGATATTTGTAACCCAGGAGGATTGAAATAGTCTTCCAGACAACAACAGCATCTTTGAGGACTAGATATATAGTGGTGGGATGAAATCCAGCTATTAAAAGAAGTTGTAAGGCTGGAGAAGGGAAATGAGAAAACATGCTGCAGATAAGGAATGTGTAATTTAAAAATAAAGAGCCATGCCATCAGTATAACTCATTTACAGCTAAGGGAGCTCCTGAAATTCAAACAGAGCCATAATGTTGGTTCATAAACCATCAAGAAAGACAGGGACAAGTTGTGCTCTAAAACTCAGGTGTTCACCAAGCAGTAACACACACAAAGTGTTTATAATAGGTGGCTTTGGAGCTGGCATGAAGAATGAGACCCCTACAAAAGGAATTTGTTAGATTTCTACATTTCAAGGCTAGTATCTATTACATTATATTATTTTCTGGAAATGGTAAAGAAAAGTTCTAAGTCTGATCTCATCCTGCTGTACAACACCACAGCTTATTTTGCTGTTACTAATAACTCTCAAGTGGCTCAAAAAAGAAAACATTGACATAAACTCTGAAGTTTTCTTGAGCTTGTTGCTTGAGGCTTCTTGACTCAGTAAAACTGTTCCCTCACTGGGTCAGATGAGACAAAATAAATGTAAGTCTTTGTTTTCCAGGGACAAGCTGTATTTCTGGTGCGGAAAATGAAGTGCTAAACAACTGAGGGCACTGTCACGTTAAGACAGCAGATGCATTTAATCAAAGAAACACATTAAACAAGCTCAGCTCCCAAAACTGAATCAATAGGTATGTTTTTGAAGTATTTAACAAAAAAGTTAGTATGTAAATACCCAATCCAACTACCAGGCTAGAATGGGAAGTTAGAGGAACTCCTCCAGCCCCCTGCAGTGTGTACAGCATCTCACAGCCCCAGCTGACTCACAGACACAGCCAGGCTGCCTCTGCTGCAGACATCACAGCTCCTCTGCCTGGAAAGGAGTACTCCACAGCCCATGTGCTTTGCTTCAAGGGTGGGAAAACATCTTTTTGCAGTTCTACAGGATTCTTTGAGGGTACACAGCTCCCCAAAACACAGCTCTCCCTCAAGTCTGGCTCTAGGCAGAGTCCTAGAGGTACAGGAGAAGCTTCTTTCCATACACCAGTGGGTCTTTAAAGAGAGCCTCAGCTTTGACAAGTTCAATACACACCAAGATCAGTCAGCTCAGCACAGCAAACTCTTTTTTCTCCCCCGAGGCAAGCAGTAAATATGTACTCACAAATAAATTCACAACTTACAGCTTTCATTACAGAGTTTCTTATTAGGCAGCATCCTGGTTAAAACACAGGATTGATGGGTGAAACTTTTAGGTAAACTTCAATGGCTAGATTAAAAGTTTCCACTTCCTTACATTATGCACTGAAAGTTTGGGTGCAGAATGTGATCTGTTGATCTTTTGTTGTCATGGTGTTAAGGAAAGGAAACTTAACACCTCAGGTCATTCTCTTGATACCATTTGCAACTTCACCATCTGCCTTCCTGATTACAATTTTTTATTATTAGAAACAAACTGTCTCTCTAGCACTAGTTTCACTTCTTTGTGCAGATTCATCCATTTTTATAGATATATACGTGCACATCCAGGCATGCCATTGCCACAGGAGAAATAAACCCACACCACATCTGTGCATAAACTTCACCACTGAGGAGTTAATAATAAGCCAGCTCAGTGGGTATTGGGGAAAAGACCTCTGCCCAGTTCTCTGTACCCTGTAAGTGGTGCCTTATCTGCTTTTCCACTCCCACCAAGTAATCAGCAAAATTACAGATAATTATGTGTTCAAATACAGAGCCCAGCTGCTTTTTCCAACCTGGTTACAAGTTGAAATCATTAATCGATGTCACACACATTGGCATTGATCTCTCATGCATTATCCTCATTAATAAGTTTCTTCCTTTCTGAAGATAAAGAAATTAACTACCAGCCATCAATTATTCAGAAATACAAGTTCACCTTTAGACATGAGCACAATGACACCTTCTGGGAAACGCTAAAAGGACCTGGATCTAGCAGTTTATTTTAACAAAGCTGGATCATGGAAAAGCAATCTATTAATACCATAGGCAGACACATGTAAACAGAAAGGTGGCAAGGAGGCAACTTCAAAATAGTCTGAAAATGTCAAACAGCCCAGCAGTTGTTCTTTATTAGCAGCAAGTCTTGAATTTAAACTTTATCTTCCCATATAACAGAATAAGAGTCAGAGGACTATTGTATTTGCAGGGACCCCCGTGGCAGGAAGGAATGATGAATCTGACTCCATGTTTTCAGAAGGCTAATTTGTTACTTTATGATACTAGATTATATTAAAGAATACTATACTAAAGAATACAGAAAGGATATTTACTGAAAGCTAAAAAGATAATGAAAACTGGTGACTCTCTCCAGAGTCCTGACACAGCTTGGCCCTGATTGGCCAAAGAGTGAAAACAACTCCCAGCAGAATCCAATGAAACAATCACCTGTGGGTGAACAATCCCCAAACACATTTCACATGAGCACAACACAGGAGAAGCAAATGAGATAATTATTGTTTTCCTTTCTTCTGAGGCTTCTCAGCTTCCCAGGAGAAAAATCCTGGGCAAAGGGATTTTTCAGAAGATATGGATGTGACAGACGACCTTGATAAACATCTTTCTAAAAGAAAGCACAGCTTTCCATGGGTGTAGCTGAATTTATAGACCACAATTAATGAAATTCCAGAGACAGGTGCAACACACAAGGTTTAGCTTGCCTGGCTCTACTTCACTGCAGCTGGCTGAAGAGCAGAAGGGGAGCACCTGGCTCCTGCTGCTGGCTGCAGACTCAGAGTGGGTGGAACCTGCCCTGGGAGAGGGGATTTTCCCTCTGGAAAACACCTGATTGTGCTCAGCGGGGAAAGCTCTCATGTGCAGCCTGAGATGGCAGGACCAGAGAAATCAGAGCCAGGCTAAAGGGATCCCAGGCCAGCAGCATTGCAGATCCACAGCAGGACTTGGAGGAGCAGAGAGGATTTTCTGAGCAGCAGGAATAGCTGGTGCAGTTTGCACTGTGCTGTTCCATGAGGGGACAGGCTGGGCATGGACAGATTGCTCAGCCAACCTTTTATTTTTATTCAGTATTTCTAAGATCCCTCTGAACTCTTCACCATTATCCGAAGTTTGCAATTCTTGCAGTGCCAGCTGTAAGTTATTGTCAAGGCAAAGCACAACAGAGGGATGTCAGTGTCATTGCTGCCACCTTCTGACTCACTGAGACCTCGAGTGCATTTCCCTGCACAGAATATTTCCCCGCTAATCCTATTCTTTTTAACTGTTTCCAAAGCACTGAGCAGGTAAAACTCCTGTTTTACCCAAGTTCCATCATGTGCCGTGACACATCTCAAGTTCTAGTGCTCAAAGCTGCTCACTTTTCTCATTGAAAACATCTGTGCAAGTTTTGTTTGATATAAAACTAATCTGAATTAACACTGTGAAGTGGGGATCTGGATGACATTTGTATCATCAAGCAGGTGTTCTGCACAGCTTTCCAGAGGATGCTGCCATTCCAAGGGGAGCTAAGGGCCTTTTCATCAGCGACAAGGAATAGGACAGCTCCTCCAGGCAGGGGACACAAATTTGTTACTACTTAACTCAGACAACTCAGAGATTCTTCTTGCAATAGGAAACCTCAGCAAAACATCTGAAAGTGATATTCTACCTTTATATCTGTTGGGATTCAGAAATAGCTACTGTGTTTGACAGCTGTAAGGAAGGGAGCATTCCAGTTAAAGATTACTCCAGGCCCAGTTTCTAGAACAGGCAATAGCATGAATGAAAAAATGAGTAATTCCAAAAACTTTTAGAAGTTTCTTGATTTTTTTTTTTTTTTTTTTAAGAGGTAGAAGGAAGAATAAACAGCTGTGACAAGTTTAACTCCAGCTAGCATACCTAAAAGTCATTTTTTCCCCCACATACATCAAGGACAGTATGACAAATCACAGACACTTCTCCCACTGCCTCACTCCATCTTCCTTCCCAGAAATTGCAGAATCCTGACTTGGAAGCTAAGGTTCTATAAGGTACACTTCACACACACACCAAAAAAAAAAAAAAAAAAAAAAAGAAAAAGAAAAAGAAAAAACCAAAAAACACCAACCTGAAAAAGCAAACAGAAAACCAACAACAATCAAAAAACCCAAACAAAAACAAAAGTATAAGCCATTTAGGTTAATCAACGAAAAATGGCTAACAGAGTTGTCTCAACCACTCCAGCTTGTGAAACTTTGGAAAGCACAGTTTGTCAGAAAGGAGAAGCCAGAAGCATTCAGCACTTCACACACATACAAACCTACATCTGGTTTTTCACTTCTGTCTTGCAGATATAAAATCAGAACCTGTCACTACATGGATATACCCCAGAAGTACAGAGCAGAGATAAGCAAGAAAAATTTCTACATTGATTGGGTAGCCAGGCATGGGAATGGGCTGCCCAGAAAGTGGGGGAATCATCCTCCCTGCAAGAGCTCCAAAACCCTGTGGATGTGGCACTGAGGACCTGCATTAGTTGAACGTGGTGGTGCTGCTGTGTTGACACAGTTGGACTTAATGACCTTTAAAGGTCATTTCCAACCTCAGCAATTCTGTGATTGGAACTTCTCTAGAAACTGCGAGAGGCCTAGAACATTAGGAATTACTTTAAAAGTAAACCAGTCCTGTTAAAATTTATGACAACTTGCATTAGCTCAGAGTAAACCATAAATTGTTCCCTTATTTTCTCTGAGCTGTACCCAGGGGATTTGAGCCCACATAAAGAAAGCAGCTGAGCATTGGCAGGAGGTGGAAGCCTTTCTTCTTCCTGCACAGCACACAGAGCACCAGTCCCTGCAATGTGCCAATGATTGTGACTAAAGAGTCACATCCATTATGCATTCCTCATTCAGGAAAACATGGATGTTTTCCAGTAAACTACATGGAAAACTTGCAAATTCCACAAGTCCCATTTTTAATGGATTGCTCATGAAGCTTATCTAATAAAATCTACAGAGAAATTTATAAGCTAACATAATGATAGCAAATATTTTTTGTTAGGAATTTGCTGCAGTGCTACAGCCAAGCATAAACTTTATCAGTTATTTGGAAAATATAGAGTGCCATAAAGTAAAAGTAATTAGAATTAATGTATCTTCACTCTCCCCCCCTCAAAAAATATCACTTAATTCCTCTTTAAGACATAGCCATTCATCAGGGTTCATTAAGGCCATATTTTGCTCTCAGTGCTGTGTCATTAACAGTCATTAGCAGAGGAGGCAGGAACACAGTCACACAGCAGAGCTTCAGCAGCTTGGGAAACAAAGGAGCAATCTCCTCCTCAGGCCAAGGTGGTGTTAGGGACACAGGGCCTGCAGGAAACACAACCCCACCCACCCATTCCTTCACTATTTAATTCCACTTTCCCTCTCTTTTGACATCCCATCCCGTGGCAAAGTTCATCTAAAGGTGTTTAGGTGAACAGTTAACATTTGCAGACTCCCTCAAAGATTTCCACAAGGGTGCAAGGCTCCCCCACACATTTCCCACATGCTGGTTCTTCATTTTCCCTATTCAGGAGCCTGAAACCTGCCATAAAGCCAAGCTCACCAACCCCTCTGGCCCTGCCATTTCAGTGGCCAACTCCTTGGGCCTCTTGGACCAAAACAGACCCAAAGCCTGGGGGATGAAGGCAAGGGCTGCTCATATTTCTCTTTTCCCATTAATGTTCTCCTGCAGGCTGTAATCTGGGTTTGCCATAGTCAGCACCATCAGCAGATGCAAGATATCCCACAGCAAGGATTTGCCTTTCTGTGCAAGCCTGTATTCCCCACTGAACTCCTATAGCTACCCTAAATGCAGCTTTTAGAAATAAAACTCAATAGCTGACAGCTGGCCAAAGTCACAGAATCCCAGAATGGTTTGGGTTGGAAGGAAACTTAAAGCCCACCTCATTCCATCCCCCTGCCATGGGCAGGGACACCTTCCACTGTCCCAGGTGGCTCCCAGCCCTGTCCAGTCTGGCCTTGGGCACTGCCAGGGATGGAGCAGCAGCTTCTTGGGATAACCTGTGCCAGGGCCTGCCCACCCTCACAGGGAGGAATTCCTTCCCAATATTCAATCTAAATCTAACTTCTTTCACTTTAAAGCCACTCCCCCTTGTCCTGTCCCTCCAGAGCCCCTCTCCAGCTCTCTTGGAGCTCCCTTAGACACTAGAGGGGCTTTGTTGTCTTCTGGAACTTTCTCTTCTTCAGACTGAGTAACCCAGGCCTCATAGGAGAGATGTTCCAGTGCTTGGAGCATCTTTGAGTCCAGGAGCATCCCTTCCCTTGGCAGACCAGTGAACAGAGGTAGCCATCAGATACAAAAACCTTTCAGTGGACCACTTGCAGTATTTTAAGACTGGACTTGATAAGGCTTGAGAGCTCCCTATTTCAGACAAGTGTCATGTGAATGAATCTGTCTTTGCAGCTTCCTAAACAATCACATAAAGTGCCTTTGCCTCGGTAAGTGCTTGTAAAGCAATCAAGCACTGATATGATAACCAAATGTTTCTGTAATAGTAATTATGACTCTTTGAAAAAACGTTCCTCTAACACTAATTTATTTTCTACTTGAAAGCCAATCTTGCTAGTTATTAGATATTCTCCTTCCTATCACAATCAGTAAATTATTAAAGAGCTGACCAGGCTTTGTTTTAAAATTATTCTCTTATGAAGCTCCCTGATATATTTACCCTGAATACTGAATGATTTTGAGGCCTCTAAGGACCCATGAATGATTTCTATTTACTACCTTTAGCAAAAAGCCTGTGTAATTAGCAGCAGGAATTTCACTTGAATCACAGCTACTGGTGATATTTCCAGCTCACTTACATTGAGTCTCTTGAAAAAAAATTTAAAAAAAAAAAAAAAAAAAAAAAAAAAAAAAAACCACACACACACAAAGCTCTAAGCTTTTGATGGGAGAAAGCATTTTAGCCTGGGAAGTTACTAAGTGGCTGTGCACTCAAAGATGTGTGAAGAATCAGTCCCCTACTGGGAACCTGGCAAGGCTCTCAGTGCCCGAACCATCAGCTTTAGCACCTAATAGAAAACAGCATTTGAGAGAGTTCTCTGAAAGCACCTCACCTCATTTCCAGCCCTCCTGCTACGGCAATGTGTGGCTATCACACTCCCACTCAAACCAAGTGCACAAATTCTCCTGATTATCTACACGACATGTAGGCACACCTAAACTTTTTAAAGCTTCTTTTTCAGCTGCCATCTTTTTATACATATTCAAGTACCTTATGCTAACTGTGCTGAGCAGAGCTGCATCATTATCTTCATTTGATAGACAGGAAAACAGAGGGGTCAAGTTCTGCCAACACACTGAAGAGGTGCAGAACAGAACTAGTTTTAGAACTAAAACATGTAATTAATGCCCTGTTATCAATATCCTTATGGCTCACAGCAGTAAAACGAAACCCATGGATGGGAAACTTAGTGAACAATCAGAGTTTCCTTTAAAAAACCCAGCTTTTAGTAAAAATAGATGGAAAGGTTTCAAGTATTTGTTTAAACCAGCTTCAGACAGAGTCCCACGTGCTTGATTCACTTGCTACAGCAATGGGTTTGTGCAGCACTCGTACCACCTCTCAAAAGCAGCTTATTCCAGAGCTGGATGCCCAGCCTGGCTTCAAACCCCCCAGACTGCTGTGCCAAAATTGGCCTTCCATTAGCCCTGAGCAAGAATTGCATGAAACCAGCTGGTTCAGGTTTATCTGCTGAAATAGCCAGGCCCAGCTGAAACAAAATCCATTAAAACCCCACAGAAGAGGAGGCACATAAAGGAGCCAACTGGAGGCAATAACTCTACAAATACATGTAGAAATCAGTGTTTGCACAAAGATTTGAGAAGTCATTCAATGTTTGTTGCACTTTTCCTATTCCTGTAAGCAACCAAAGGTTATGCTGCTTGAAGCCACCCAGTTCTGAGCCCAGGGAGCTGACACAGGATTGCCACCAGTTTGGGTGGATGCAGGACTGAATTCAGACTGGGCACCTAAACAGGAAACAATATTCCTAGCTAAGATTTCAGCTCACCTTTAATTTAAAAAGAACCAGCCTACCACCAAATCTCCAGCCAGCCCTTATACATTAAAAAAAAAAAAAAAAAAATCAATGTAAGACAGCACTTTACTAAAATCAAGATCATAAAAACCCACCCCCAAAAAAACCCACAAACCCAGTCTACTCTACACTGTACCAACAAAACCCACCTCGATATGCATTAAATCTCAAACCATAGTTTAGATTTTTATAGGGTTGGGGAATTTAGGGGTGCTTTTTGTTGTTTTAAAATCAAAACAGCATATATCCAATTCCTTTTGGTATAGCACCACCAAATTCTGCTTCGCCAGAAGTAAAAAAAAATTGGTCCAGAAATTCTCAGGCTGAGAATTCTAGCTCAATACTCAATGTTTTTGTAGTTGCAGTAATTGCTTTCTGCTATGGCCAGAAATAAACCTGTTCAGTCTGCAGTAAAAGCAGTATCTTAACAAGTGAAATGTAAAAGCACAACTTCCAAAATCTGTGTAATCAGGGAAATCTCACATGGGAAGGGTTTACTAATTGCAATACAGGTGGCTTCCAGTTAGGAAGTGTTTCACCTCAACCTCATTGCTTGGGCCAGGACTGGATTTCCTCTCCTCCAGCCCTCTGAGAAGACCTGCCCCGGGGAAATGGGGGAAAAATAAAATGCAGGTTATGTAGTCCAGCACTTTAATGTGCATGACACCCCCATTACATCCTGTCACAGCCTCCCCAAGTACTGGTTAATATTATTGAAGTGTCCCTTACATGACAGGTGAACTATTTTTAGCTTTAAAGCTTAGGCAAAGGAAAGATTAAATTTCACTGTCCATGTCATACAGCAACAACACAGCTCATACAAGGCAGAAGTCTTCAGCTCTGCTTCCCTCTGCAGATAAACAGACAAGATTTCCTCTGAACTTGAGGGCACAGCCACAACAATGTTTACAAAAATCCAGTTCGCTCAGCAAGAACATCAAATTAAGCACTCCCAGTGATCACAAGTTGGTGCAACCTCAGCTCTCTGCAATATTTACTATCTTCCCCCCACCAAATCCTAAAAAACCATGTCCCTCAAAATAAGAAGGACACAGCATCAGGCCTAGAACAAATCCAGTTCTGTCTGGCACACACTTTGTGCTCCATGGTGTTGGGTGTTACACAATTCCACTTCAACACCAAAACCCAAGTTTCTAGAAGTGGATTGTTACAATTTTGTTAGAAATACCAAAGGCAGTTTCTCTTACAAAGTCAAGAGCACTTACGCATATATTCATGACACTTAAAAAAAAGAAATCAGGCTGGGGGTTTAAAGTGACACAAAGGTAGCATTAAGCTTCCAATAAATCCCAGTGAATTTAAAATTAATTCCCTTAGGTGGCACTAGAAAAAAAATATTAAAAGTTGATTTGCTCTAAAATGAGCATCAGATTTCATTGGCTGAATCACAGGTGGCTCACGCGCAATAGGTCAGTCCCAGAGCTGCACCAGTGCTCAGGTGTCTGAGGAGGTTCATCCTTATCACCTCTGATGGGGTTAACAAGGAGCCAACATTCCTCACAGCAGGAGATGGGAAACTCAGATTATTACAAACGAACAGAAGACAATTAATGGACACAAGACTGTAAAATGGAGAATAACTGATAGAACAATCAAAAGGCACCAGGGAAAGCCCACAGCAGAAGGGCTAAGTATGACAAAGAGGTGTTGTTTCAAAGTGGAATAAGATTTTTATCATTGGCATGGGCCCATTGCTGCAGAAGAAGGGCAAAATTATTAATAATGACAGAAAAGTTCAATAAATATTTTTGCATTTGCATTTTGAGTGAAGGAGGAGGATATACTTGTATCACTTGAGAAAGACAAAGTACTTCATGCTGCAGCTGCAATCAAGAGCAACTCAAAGGATAACAACAGGAACTCGCTGAAAGCACCCTGGGACATGGTTGACATGCTGGTGCTAATTTTAATACATCTCTGAAGACTGATAATATCATACCAATATCCATGTAAGGCAAGGGAAGTGACTCAGCTGCACAAAACTGGTTTGCTCTGGGCTAAATCTTAGGCAAAAAAGGAAAAAATGTGTCCAGCTGTGTGACCGAGGGAAAATTAAGGGGCAGGAATTTATAGAAGGTTGGGTTGATATCCCTTCATCAAGCTGACCTTGGCAGATGTGAGGTTTTGAGGGCTTTAAGGTGTTTGATTTAATAATGCACACAATTCCCTAATAGATACTGCAAGCTATAAGGAAATTAAAACAGAGTAAGCAATAAGGAGCTGATTGCTCCACAGTGTTTGTCAGGAGCTGTGATCTGAGTTTTGTCATGAGCTCTCCAGCAAGGAGCAGTTCAGTGTATCAGATATCACCGTGTTTATCAGCAGCTGGGGTGAAGCTCAACACCTCCAGCGCAAGGGTTTGGTGAACTGGAGATGCTGACCAGGGAGATCTGTCCCAGCCAGCAGGGACACATCCACTCCCATGACAGGGATTTCAGTGCAATTCCAGGCAGGGCTATTTGTGGATTGGCAAATTTTGGTAAGGAGAGAAGTCTAGAGAGATTAATGGCTCATACTCTCAGTAACAATACCAATAATGAAGCACAAAACCAGTAATAAAGCACTAATGACCTGTGCAATTTTAAGGCTTTGCTGGATTTATGAGACAGGAACAGCAGCTCTTCCCACCACTGCACATGAGAGATACTGGCACCATTAAAACCAATGTTCACATTCACAATGTTCACTG
Source organism: Passer domesticus (assembly GCF_036417665.1). Taxonomy (NCBI): domain Eukaryota; kingdom Metazoa; phylum Chordata; class Aves; order Passeriformes; family Passeridae; genus Passer; species Passer domesticus. Next base: position 3,851,848 of record NC_087489.1, on the reverse strand, counting down.
ACAATATTGGAAAAACACGGTAAAAAAGTCAAGATGCTATGGAAAGCATCAGAATATTTGTTTTAGGGCCAGAAAGTGTCTCACAACAGAGACTAGGCAAAAGATCACTCTGGTTATTTTATCAAAAAGATTGAAAGGGACTTGATTACAAGTGTGTCCTTGGGGAAAGATACCAGTTCCTAAAGAGCTTCTTAATGTAATAGAGAACAGCATAACAAGGAGCAATGTCTGCAAGGCTAAACCAGACAAGTTGGAAAACTTGGCAAGTTTTCTCCTCTGCCCAACCACAACGAGGAAAGAAAAAATTGATGCAAACCACAAAACCTCAGCAACATTATTTCCACTACCACTAATAAAGTTACACCACTTTAAACAGTGAAATAATCACTGGGGATGCTGAAGAGCAAACTCACATGGCTGAGCTCTTGAATGTGGCATATTGCTGAATTTATAAAGATATCTGTCTACTGAAACAGTGCCACAAAAGTGACAGCACGGGGGGTGTCACCTTGATTAACACAAATAATTTTGGAAATTATTTGTGTTAATCAAGGTGACAATAAGCGTCTCTTAAGATCAGCATCTCTTAAGAAGCTAAACAGGATCTTTTAATTCTGTATATGGGCTTATTCTCTTCTCTGCCACAGTTTGTAAACACACACTTCTTTGTCTTCCCTTGCCCAGCATGCAGCTTTTTCAGAGGCAAAACCAAAAGGAGCCCATGACATTTCTACACCTTCCTGAAGACATATTTTATACAGCTAATACCAGCCCGGTGGGAAGGCTCCCCAGAAATGGCAGGTGATAAAGAGCAATCAGAACATAAAAGCTCATTCCTCAGCTGTGAAAAATGCGTATTTCATGATTGGATTTTCGCAAATATTAAAATGAATATTATATGTGTTATGTTAGAAAGTTATGCTGTATTAATTTTCTTAAGTAGTGTGTTAAATATAGTTTTAGTTTATAACAATGTTAAAATAGAAACTATGCTATGTAAGATACTTCTTTAAAGAGAGGACTCACACCGAGATAGCAGCCGCAGGACACCTAAATCTTTCAGAGAAAAAGAATTTATTGTTCCATTATCAGGAGAAACAAACTTCTTCCTGCCTTGCTCAGCCCTGAAGATGCTGTCAGGTTTCAGAGGAAGAAGCTGACACTGACCAGACAGAATCCTTTGTTTGAATGGAATTTATGCATCACATATGAGATGTATGGATATGCAACAGGCTATTGCTTTTAAGGGTTAATCCTCTGTTAATGTGTATCCTTTTTCGGGCTTATTTTGCCCAGAAAGAGGTACCCGGACTGTCTGTAACTTTTGTTTTTATTGTCTCATATTGTACTAATCCTAACTGTCCAAATTTTTATTACTCTAATTATATTACTATTTTAATAACCATTTTATTCCTATTAAACTTTTAAAATTCTAAAAACAAGTGATTGGCGTTTTTCACATCAGCGTTCACCTGGCTCACTGCAGAGCCTGCACAGCTCTGCTTCCCCTCACCCAGCTCGGCTTTCTGGGAGCTCAGGATCTGCCCTGGAGGCTTCGGCTGAGCCCGTGGAGCAGATGTTAACTCACTTAGGTCTGTTACACCTTCCAGGCAGGTCTTGTTTTATTTTACAGGGTATTTTGAGTCTTTCATAGCATCTTTCATCTGAAAGGCTCAAGATAAATTGCAATGAATAAGCACAGAGATAGCTACTCACGTACCTTTGTTCTCCAAATTCCCTCTATTCAAGCCGGGACTGAGGAAAGAGATTGCAATTCTAGGAACACATTTTGGTAGGATACAAGCTCCTCTCACCAGAACTGAGCCTGGATCAATCATTCCTTCCTCTCTCTCTCTCAGCCTTCAGCTGGGATGTTGCACAAACCAAGTTCCAGGTAGGAGCAAGTCATTAATGTCAGCGAGACCCTGCAGTTTGTGTTGCTGAAGAAAGTTCCCAGAATGCTAGCACTGACCTGCAGAGACTTTGTTCATTCCTAAAGACTCTAAAAACAGCATGAAAACACCTGAGCCTGCACCTGTAAGGCCCCTGCTTTCAACAGAGCTGGAATCACCAGTGAGGAACAATTTGGTTTCCAGCTGCTTTGTAGGGCTCTCCAGATCCACAGAGCATTTTAGATGCATCTCTAAAACACAGTTTAGCATGCCTGTTATCACAGGCACTGCTACTGCAAGAGGTTACAGGATATAGAAGTTAAAATACCTGGGAAATTAGTGACAAATATGAGAACAGTCCCTGTGGCAGCTCAGCCACTTAGACTGGAACACGGCGCACTTCAGTGCACAGGCAAGAAAAAAATTAGTATTTCTGAATTCTTTTTAGAACCCCATAAAATTCCACTACTCTTTTAACAGCTACTCACCTCACCAGGGGTACACAAAGTTCTGCCTGCCATTAGCCATTTAAGCCACCCAAATTAACAGTAATTGACTTAGAAAAGCCAACTTACATTTCCAATTGCTCTAGGAAGCAAATTTACACCTTGGTCAGTACTTGAGTGATCCCATTTCCTCTGAAAATTTGCATTTCAGACACACTCCCCACTCCCTGCACCCAGAGCAAAGGTGCTGTGAATGAAAGCACTCATTCCTAACCTTGTAGCCAGAGCTGTGCCTGAGCTCAGCGAGTTGAGGGACACTCCTTTAAAACCGCTTCTCTTGCCCTGAAACTTGAAAGATGTTCAGCAAACTATTGAATTAAAGGAGGATGAGACAGGCAATTATTCTGGGATAAAGCCCAGCCGCCCTAACTTTTGCTGACTTGCTGAGCTCCCACTTGAGCCGAGGCTGATCTGATTGAACCCAGTGATGGATTCACACAGTCCCACCAGCCAGGGCAAGCTGCTCCTTCTGGAAAACCCAGCAAAGGGCACTGCACACAATCTGCTTTCCCAGGTCACCCCCATGCCAACAAAGAAACAGCCAGCAAGTACAGGATTCAGGGGGTACAACAGCAAAATGGCAATGCTGGGTGAATCCAGGGAGAAAAAACTCTCTGTGGAATGTGGGCAAGGCTCTGGGCTCCACCAGAGCTGCTGTATCTTTAATTATTCTCCCCCTATAAAAAGCAGCAAGATAAGTCATCAGTTAAACTGGCAGAGCTTATAAAACCCAAAAGTACATTAAAATATAAATTATAAGGACAATGAAAATATACCGTGCATGGTACACGGAATCATTCAGCATCCTTAAAAAAAATCATCTAAATAAGCATCAGGAACACTGAAGAGTTACAATTCAATGTAATCCATAAAGAGACATTAAGTTAGTTGTGCTTACAGTCTGTGAAGAAAGCAGTTAAGATTCTCAGGCTTTCATCCAGCATAAACACTGCTGTCCCATAGACTTATTTTTGCCTGGAAAAAAAAATCTATACTTTCTTTCCTCACCAATAAAGGAAGCATAAAAGAAAATGGTCAAACAGTTAATCTATTAAAGAGGCATCTAAATACTTGAAAGAGATAAATCTGACAAGTATGAGGGGTTTTTTAAATGGTTAGAGGGAAATAAGGCTCGGTTTGAGGAAAAAAGTCATTAGGAAGTGTTGATATTTTAAGACATTAGATTTATGCAAGCAAATTAAAAGAAAAACTGAAGGCTGCCTTAAAGCAACAAAGGAGGAAGTGTGCAGCAGGCTGTCACTGAGACTTTCTAGTCCCTTTTATCCCAGATGCAAGTCTAACAGGGCCAAGCAGCTGCTGGCTGTGGGACAGGGGTGGAGGCATCACCCCCAGAAATGTGAAGGGTACAAACACACAGCCATCAGCTGCAGGACAGCTACTCCACCCCATATTCTGCATTAATTATGTGGTTAATAAAGCTGATCTATCAGTGATGCCAGGATACTGTGACCCAGTTCACACATACACATCTGTAAAATTCAGTGTGCAACTCCACATACATTAGAGACAGAACAAAAACTTGTAGCAGCTCCTTGATGAAGGATATTGTGTCCACCACACATGTGCTAATAGGGAATAGAGCTCTGTGCAAGCTGCCCATCGGTGCCCTGGCTTCAGGCTAAATTCCACTTGCAATGGCATTTGCAGTATTAAAGCACTAAAAGGGTACTTACATCTCCTGCTTTAATTTTTGCCTTGCCTTATTTCAGAAGGCACAGAGGAGAATAATCCAGCAGCACAGTGCAGCCTGCATTAGTCAGGGTCTGGGCAATTAGCATCTTTAATAAAAACTGCCCAAGGATAAGATATATTTGGAGGCAAAAAAAAAATATCTAATTTTGATATGCTTGGGATTCAAAGCAAAGCTTCCTGCTGTCTTCAAAGCATCACTGAATGTCAGTAAGAAAAGTATCACTCTGGCTCTTGCTAAAACATTCATTTATTACCAGCCATTCACTCATAAATGTCAATGTTGTTTCACTCTCCCATTCCTCCTCATCCCCTTTGCACCCCCACTCCAAAAAAATATTTATGGCCTCTCTTAATGAACCCGGTGTGATTTTTCTACTGCTGGAGACTTAAATAAGGCAGAGTCCTGTAGCATCCTGCAGTGCAAAGGAAAAACACACTCCAGTGTGCATGCATACATTATAGAAAACAGGCAATGTGTAACACAGAAATCTTTATTAGGGTTAGATTTATTCCAATTATGGCATAAAAACAAAAAATTGTATTGTGATTCTAACAGAGAGCACCACTTACACCTGGGAATGTAAATGCCACCACCATGGAATGAGAATTTCAGAGCTGCTCAGGCTTCCCCCAGCTGGCAGTGCCACAATGCCAGCACCAGAGTGTGGAATGCATTCTGAACTACAGGGCTTGGAAAATTTACTGAATCCATTCCACCTATGGAATTGTCCTGAAGAGCTCTGTCAGCCTGATGACACTCATCAGATCAGCCTGATTTGGCGAATTTATACTTTATCCTTTCCCTTGTCTTCTGCTAGCAGAGGAGCACGAGGAGGGATGGAGAGCAGACACACACAGGCACATTTACTCCTGAGCTCCTCTAATCCTACCCACAGCATCAAGAACAAGACAAACCCCAGTAAAAGGATTGTCAGAAATTTTATTTTGTTCCAGCAAAGCATCCCCAAATTCTGGTTGTGAACAATAATCCTGCTTTCTAGGAATGGGAGGAAGAAATAAGAATTATTATATATGGTGATGGGGCCAAGATCACACCTTGCTCATCCCTCCTGCTGTTTAGACAGGTTAATTTTGAAGGAATGGCCTGTTGATTAGCACTGCTCTTTTGAAATTGTGACAAATGATGCTAAGATCATTTTTAATGGCCTAAGAAGTCAAATAATTTATCCACTGGCAAAGGGGAGCAACTGATGGCTTTTAAAGAGTACAAATCTACAAGTCTGGCTCGTGAGCACCATGAGTTCCACAGTAACACAGCCAAGCAGCACCATCCCTCATGCTGGGTACCAGTGAAACCCTAAATCCTCATCGCTGCTGAAGTCACAAGGGCCCCACTGAAGGATTAAAGGCCTCTCTGTGCCACTTCCTTCCCCAAAATGCTCAGCTCACTGCAAGACAGAATAATTCCATGCAAAGCGAGCATGGGGGGAGGATCACAGGAGGCAAATGATGTTTTCCCAGCTCATCTTAAGTTTTCCTCATACATCAGAAAACTCTGCCAATGAAGTAGTAGCTGTATTTCAGCACCCAAGCTGTTCTTCAGCAGGAAAGAATGCCTTCAAAAACACTTTGCATATGCAAAACTCTGCATCAGGCATTTGCAAACAAGCAAGATCTTTGTTTTTAGACCAACTGCGTGGCTTTGTAGATGCACACTGGCCATGGCTTGCCTGGACTGTGGGTGCCTGTAAACACCAAACCTTGCTCCATTTACAGCCAGTGTTTGAGATATGGAGACAGCAGACATCAGTGCTCAAACCTCTGGGAGAAAACACCCATGTGCACACTCAGTTTGGCTGTAAGGATTTCTCACAGAACAGAAAACCCAACCAAGGGAAGTTTTTCCAACAAACATTTCTGGTACTTGCATACGTGGCAGGAGAAGATAAGAAGGCAGCATGAAAGCTGCCTGCAGTTATCAGGGAGGATGGAACAGTTTGAAACGCTTCCAGTTATGGAAGTTCTCCTGTAACAACTTTGTCATTTCAATTTTTCTCGTACACTTTATGGTGCTCTACATTTCTGTGAATTCTTATCTCTCCAGCCCAATGCCACAGGCTACAGGTCTGGCACACAGCCCAGCTCCCACTTCAGTCATCTCAGAAGGGAGGGAATGCATCTCGTGTCACAGCAGAGCTAAGCACTGCCACTGCCATCCCCAGAAGACTCTGCAGGATCTTCTGGCTCACCAAGCAAATGTGAATCTGAGGGGCATCTTCTTCCAGTGCTGCTGCCACTTCTTTCTCCATCATCGCTGCAGTTTAACTCGTCTGAGGAACAGGATAGTAGCACAGCAAGCTGCTGGCTGCCAACCAGAGAAAAACAGCCCTGCAGCTGACAAAGCCCAGGGTCTGTCTCTTGCTCCTCCAGAATAATCCACTCCTGGCTGGCTGACAAGAATCTTCCACCACAAACCCACATCTCTCCATAGGATGCAGGTGGTAACTCCCACCAAGTTGGCTGCCCTCATGTTTGCTGCTTGGTCAGATGGACTCATTTTTTAAATAGCACCCTTGGTGGGGCTATGAGTTCAGCACTCAGCAGGATCTGCTTGGCACCATTCCCTTTAAAGGCAGAATAACCCAGTGTCACACTGCTTTACAGGGTAAAAATTGTAACAGCTTCCTCTGGGGGCTTCAAGTCAGTCCCCACACATTTGGTTTCCTGACTACAGGACCATCTTGGATTGGCCACACACGGCCTCCCCAGGCAGCTGTCAGGCTGCTGTTGTCTCTGTCACCAGTTCCTGTGCATGGAATAAGGATAATTTCTCCAATATTTGATAAAGCTCTTCAGATCCAAGTGATATTTTATTTGTGTAGACTTTTCATAAACCTAATATGCACAAGTAAAGTTTTTCATCTCTTTGCAGAGTTTGCTGCTTGATGATTGCCTTATTTAACTCATACTACACACAATTCACCCTGGTCACCCTTTCAGGGGTGCAATCTGCAAGGAGCTAAAGCACCAACTTGAAATAAAAGTAGTGTGAAACAATATTGAGGAGAAAAAAAAGCAAAGAACTGAACAAAGCAAGTGTCCTTGTAATACCACAAAATTATAGTCTCACTCTTCAGTCTTTGTTTCCTTTTGTATCCCTGCTCCAGGGGAGAGTGGAGGGAAAGAAAATAATTGAATAAGTGTCCTTCCTAAGATGCTTGCAGCACAACAAAAAGCTGTGCTTTGATGGCTCTGCTCACCCACGTGCAGCCCAGCTCTTTCAGACCCTTCAATCTGTGCTGGCACTACACAGTCGTGACTCAGGCTCGCTCCTGGTGTAAAAGCCCCAGCTCAGGTTACAGATTCATGCGTACCTCCCTGCTCTACAGCTCCTGGAAGGCACCACATGAACTCAAGGAGAGGATCCAGGCTCAGGCAGGTGAAGAACTCCCCTTTCAGTCAGTGCAAAGCTAATAATTTCCCTAAGAAGCAAAGGCACTTGAAATGTTTCTTGACATTTTCATTTTCTAGTTATACACAGACAAAGCCACCTCTTAAGAGCTACACAGAAAATGCATTCAGTACATCAGAGCCTTTTTTATGCGTGGCATTTTGGCACTGCAGCAATCATTACACTTCAGGACATGCTGTAAAGCACCTTAATACCCCGTGTGTTATCCATCCCCCACTCCCCACAGCCTCCCAGTGCAGGACACAGCCAGTGTTTGCTGCCCTAATGGGTCCCTCTGGGATGCTTATGGATTTCTCCACAGCACAAAGTTTTTATTTCATCAGCGCAGTCCTCCCTTTCCCGGGGCTGGTGCTGTGCTGTGCCTGCCAGCTCCCTTTGCTGGGAGCCACCAAACCTCTGCCCTAATTGGAGGCCACTCTTTAATGCCTGCCCAGTTTTCTGCCACTTTGTCCAATTTGTTTCCCTGGGAGGGAAACTTCTGCCCTGTCCTCCGTGAGCAGCATTCCCTCAGTGGCCTGACACAAAGTCTATCACATGATGTATTGGCCTCCAGCTCTGCTCCTCTCTTTATATGCTTTAATAATTCTATATTAGGGAGAAGTGACAATATAATCCTCAGTCCAATTTTACCATGGCCATATTTGAAATTCAGTAAAGGTTTTTAAAGTGCTTGTCCAGCATTTTAAAGACCAAAACACAACGCTTGCTCTTAATAGCAGTTGCACAATATAATTTGTGGCCGATTGACAGAACTAAATTACATGAAATCAGAATATGAAATGAGTTAGTTAGGTGTTAGTTAGCATGTCAGGAAGTTTTGTGGGGCTTTTGCTTTGTGATTTTTTAAAAAATTTTGACTATCAGCTTACACAATACTTGTAAAAGGGAGACATTTCAGAAAACTGGTCCTACGTCCATGCAAAACATTGAGATTCTTGAATTATAACACTTTCCTGACCTTTTCTCAACCAGTTAAGCACACCATTATGGGCACCTCTGCAGCACAAGCAGCCAGACCTGCTGAGAACCAGGCTTCCAGCCTCCACAGCTTTCTAGTTCTTTAAACACAGCCACAGCAACCTGCAATCCCACCTGCAGCCACAGACCCAGCAGCACCACATCCTTCAAGGTACCAAACAAGCATGAAGAGGAGCTAGAGCTTTTCTCCCAGTTCCTGGGATGTTCCACCCTATTCCCAGGACAAATACATTTATGCAATGTATATTCAGTCAACTTCAGACATAATTCAAAAGCAGCACAGTTTTGAGTGCCAAAACTTAAGGTAGGTTGTTCCTTAGGTGGATTATTCACCATCACTCCTTACATAGAGGCACAGCATTTCTCATCCCTAATGTATTAGGGATAAGTCATCAAGGTCTCTTCTATGATCTATGTCACTTCTGTCCTGGTCCCATTTGGCACTTTGGGGTCAGTTTTCCATGAAGACATTGTCCACCAAAGAATAGATCCTTCTCCACTCTCCCCTCAAAGCAAGTATGCACCACCAACAGCAGTCCTTGGTGCTACTCCGATCTCTTAAAAAAGGGTCATCAGCTTTTAAACCCAATCACCACCTCCAATTTAAACTCTGTTGTACACTAAAATATGGATCAGCAAGAAAGAATTATCCATTGAATAAATTTTAGAAGGAAACACAAAACTAAAGAGCTACAAGAAAAAAATAGAAGGCAGTATGGACAGAGCTGAGAAATAACTGGTCACAGAAGTGCAAGGCTTAAATTGTCTCATTAGTGCCTTATAAAAAATAAATAAGGACAATCAGGACCCCCTTGGTGGCCTGAAGATGTGCACTTCAGAGTGCAGGGAACACAAGCATCTTAGCAGCAGCAGCTGCTGTAATCTGTGTTACACATCAAAACATGAACGCTGCTCCTGGGCTGCACTTCTCATCAATCTGCAATTTGGAGAGGTGGCCCAGATTTAATACAGGCCTGGGAGATTACTGAGCACATCCTGGCTCATCTGTAATGAAAGAAGCTGCTGCTATACCTTGCTTCTCCCTGTAGTGATTATAAAACAGCACATAATCTCCAAGTGTTGGGGGGCAGGGATCTGCTCAGTTTTCAATTAGGGGATTTTGCTCAGATTTCTGTAGGGTGAATGTGGCAACAACAGCAGGTTTGTACCATTCTTTCCTATTTAGGAGTGCTCAAGGGATGAGTTGAAAAAAAAAACCAAAACACCAAAGCATTTATATAAATTTAAGAAAAAAACTTTCCCCAAGGCAAAACATCCCATTTTGAGGTTCAGAATTCCTCCTACAGCTGAAATGATCTGCATGAAATGTTCATCCTGCAATACAAAAAGAGGGAAGTTGTACCAAGTGCACATTTTCCTGAAAAACAGATTAGACAACACTGTGTCTCCTCCTGTTCCTCCACACACCAGCCAGTGCTCCTTTGTACAGAGAACCAGGGCTTGGATGTGCAGGACAGCAGCTCTGCATACAAACATTTATGCAAGTGTTTTATAGTTCAGATCAGGGAAATTCCATCCAAATGTAATGCAACAATGAATGGCACAAAAAGGCCGGTCTTGGAGCAGGCTGTGGTGGGCAGCATTTAAAACTCACCCCTGGTATCAATAAAGCACTATGGTATTCACTGCCAGAGCACAGGGGAGACACTGCATCCATAGGGAAATGCCACCTTAGAAACCTCCTCTCTAACTTCAGCTGGCAAAAACCTCCACATGAATACACTGAGATTGCCCAAAAACTCAAAACAAACCAGCTGCCCTCACCAGCCAGAGGAGAACAGAATCACTGGGTTGGAGAGAGACCTTCAAGATCATCGAGTCCAACCCAGACCCAACCCCTCAACTAAACCCTGGCACCCAGTGCCACATCCAGGCTTTGTTAAACACACCCAGGGATGGGGACTGCACCACCTCCCCGGGCAGCCATGCCACAACTTGATCACTCTTTCACTAAAAACTTTTTCCTAATATCCAACCTGAATTTCCCTTGGCACAGCTGGAGGCTGTGTGCTCTGGGTGTGTCAGTGCTGCTGCAGACAGAGCCCAGCCCCAGCTGAGCACAGGCCCCTTTCAGGAGCTGTGCAGAGTGATGAGGGCAGCCCTGGGTCTCCTTTTCTCCAGGTGAGCACCCCCAGCTCCCTCAGTGGTTCCTCTCAGGGTTTGTGTTCCCAGCCCCTCAGAGGTGCTGGGGCCACAGCTCCTGTCACACCAGCTCACACCAACTGATTTATTTCCTGTCCCCCATGCCCACTTGTTTCCTTCCTCCCACTTCCACCTCATTTCACAACACAACATTGCAGCACCCTGCTCCCAGCCCCTGCTCTGAGGCCAGCTCCATTCTCCCGCTGTCAGCACCAGGGCATATGTGCTCCTCAGCTTCCTCAAGTGCGCTATTCTGAGCCCTGCTAAGAAAAATCTATGGCTTTACACCCTGTCTGAGCCTCAGCAGCAATCACTAACACTCTACATTTTCAAATTTAATCTCATTTCTGATTAAACTCTCCTCTCTACCATTTGTAATCTCACTTGGCGGTGTGCTTTGTGCAGCTCAGTATAAATATGTGCTTTAGAATTAAACTGGTTCAGCAATTTTGACAATGATTTCTTGGAAATTAAGCTGGGACAATTTGTTTGGTTGAAGTGGAATCATTTGAAACATATGACAGAAAGGCTATAAAGTACTTTGTAGTGTAGCACACTCATAAATATCAGCAATTCACATCTCATTTATGCCTGGTTGTAGGGGTGTTAGGCAGAGGATTGTGACAATGTGGTAGCCTCTGACCAAATGCAGAAACAACATTTCTGCTTAAACTATAGACTGCAAAGCAAAAGACTACACAGAGGTGACAAATATCCCAGGAATAACCTGATTAATAATAACAGCTTAAAACAGGGAAGGGCTCTAAAGGCAGGGTGAGTATCAAGAATGGTGACCCCAAGCACAAGGTGTTCCATTGCTCAACATGACCCATTGGACAACTACACTGGACTAGCTGAAAAAGAACAACTTCTTTTACAGCAGGCTGAAAACTTCAGGAACTCTCCTCCAGCCACCCCAAAGTCCATGGCAGCAGGAGGAGACACAAACAGTCTCAGCCCCACAGCTCCTCCTGCCCCCAAGCCCAGCTCCCCAGGAAGCTCTGACACACACCAGGGCTCTGGGGAGCTCTGAGGCAGAGCTCTGCCTCATCCCTCACCAGGGACTACCATGCCAAAGTCCTCAAGGGACTCCTCAGCCCGGGAACATAAAGATTTCATCACTCCTGTGGGAAATATTACACACATGATTAAATTTAAGGAAAATTCTTGCCAAATAACATCTTCCCAAGTCCTCAAGCCCTCCATGGCTGTCTTTGTGTGATATTTGAGGCAACTACTTCCTCAATTTCATGACTGCTTAGTTTTATAGCAGCTTCTTCAGTCACTCCACCTAATTTTAATTCTTAAGCAATTTAACAAATGTTATTTTTGCTCCAAAACACTTTCCTCCACTCTTCTTCCTCACACACTTTTCAACTCCCATTCTGTCTTCCCCCTTAAATTCTTCTGTTCCTTAGCCCTAAAGAACCTCCTTGTTCTGTTTCTTCTTCACAGCCTACTTTATTCCTACATGTTCTCAGTCACCCCCAGACATTTCTCCGGTGGCCTGACCCTATCACATCCTGACTCATCTCAGAATCAACAAACAATTCTCCCCACCTCAGCATTCACTCAGATACACCCTGCAAAGTTCACAACACCCTGGCAGACATCACTCCTCTGCAGCACTCCAGAGCCCAGCACCAAATATTTAATATCCACTTCCAATAACCATCACTCATTTGAGATTAATTTCCAATATGAATTAACACAGCAGGGGCAGAGCAATTATCTCAGGACCTGGGTGAATAGACAGAGGGGTAGTGTGTGAGCATGGAAGTGGAAAAGGAGGAGAAGGATGATGGGCCAGAGGAGGTGCTCTCACTCTTCTGCAAGCTGCCAACAGCTTCACCTGGAAGGTTAAATGTCCAAAGCAATCTCAGCAAACACTCCCACTGCCTTTCCCAAGTGCTGACGTATGTGTGGCTCCCTGCTCTCCAAATGAATCAGCAGCACTCATGGGTAAAGGGAGGAAAAAATATAGGGCAAGAGCTGAGCATTCAGTGCAGCAGATGGAGGCAACAACGATCCATGCCCCGAAGCAGCTATCAGAAAACCAAAGTATTCCCTGGGTGCTGATCCCAAAGGTCCTCCTCCTCCTCCCCAGGCTCCTGGCAGCATCCCCAGTGAGCACACAGGGCAATATGTGCAATATTCTCCCCAGGTCCCCCCAGGCATCCCCTCCCACTCATCTGCAGCACTGATGCCAAGCAAGGTGGTCTGCTCAGCAAAAACCAGGCGTGCACAGGAACCCTCAGCACTGTTTTCCAGGACTTCAAACAGGAGGAAATCCTCAGATCTACTGTAAATAGTTCCTTTAAAATGTTTCCAAAGTGCCACAGGCCTGTTGCACAGACTTTTAAACACACCAAACCATTAATGCCATTAGACCCGGGATCTTCTCCCTGTGTCATTTGAGGCTGAGCTCTCATTCCTAAAGAGCCTCAGAAAACTAAAGAAAAGGTGCATCCCTAATGAATATTGAAACACTCTGATTTTTACTCTCCACTTATCTCTGCTCTGGTGGTCTACTGATCTAGATATTTAATAATCTCTTCTAGCACAGCCAAATTGCAACTTTTCTTCCCATAATTAATCCATGGTGCTGCTGGACTAAGTAAAATAAAGGGACTAATTTAATCGTAGCTGAAATTCCTCCAAAATTAGTAATAGCATACTTAAAACAATATTGAACCATTATTATTATCACCTTTTCCCCCCTTTTTTTTTTTTCAGAGCTACTGAAGGGCTTCTTCATTAGCTTTTAATGAGAAATATATACAGTAAACAAATCTTGGCTTTTTGCTGTGGTAACCATTTCCTTGGACAATGAGATAAAGTAAATTTAATTGAAATTATCTGCAGAAAACACCCCTTCTGAGCTACCTGAGCTGGTATAAAGCCCAATTATAATCCCCACACACCTTCACACGGTTAAACCAGCCATCTTCCATAAAGACACCTCCAAATCCCCCCTGTTCAACCTCATACTCTGACTGCAGGCACGAGGAGATATTTTTCCAGCTCTGTGAAGCAGCAGGAGAGACCATGGCAAGGCCAACGTGCTAAGGAACGTGTGGGAGGCAGCAATAACAAACTGACACGAAGAAATAAGGCTGTAGCTGGAACAAATGGAGCTCTCTGGAGAAGTTTGGGGGGTTTCTCTCTGATCTAACGTGCCACCCCACCCACCACCAGACCCAGATATGTCTCCCATCCCTCTGGCATGACCAAGCCACCCTGTGCAAAGGGGGTTTGAATCTGGGTTAGCAGAGCTCTGCTGAAAAGTGCTTTTATTCTTCAGCAAGCATCAACAAGGCCTCATTTCCAGCTGGCAGAAATTATCCAGGATGAAGCTAGTTTCTGTATTGTTATTATCCAACAGTCTTTTCTCACCAGACATCCTGAATTTTCAAGTGGGGCAAAACATTTACTGGAGCCTGTGTGAATACACTAAATTATGGCTTACCTAACAGCACCACCTCCTTCTAGCTTTCCACCACCAGGCCAGATTTATGTAATTTAGCAACAACACCTCATCTGAGGCTTGAAAAGCCTTCAGCTGCCTGAGCAGAGGCAGCAAATAAAGAGCAGTAAGGCTGCAAACATAACCAAGCTGGGACTCCAGTCAGAAAGAAGGCTGGCTAGACTTTTGCTCTCCAAAACTCAGAGGTGCACACAGCAGACTTAAACAGGCTACGTTTTAATTTGCTTTTCTACATCCAATCTAGCAGCAGTGGGAATTCCCTTAACTCAGGCACTCATTAGTCCGTGTCTGCTTTAGTCACACAAAACATGTCACCCCTTTAGGAAATGGTCTGGCTGTCTTGTTCACTTGTTGTTATTGTAAGACAGATCAAATAATCTCAGTATCTCTCTCAGAGTCCCAAATCTACAGAGCACAATGAACAGAGCTGGGCTCTGAAAAGTGTGAGCTAGTTTAGTATCATCCAAACTTTGCCATGTTTCCCTTTCCCTGTGCAATGGGGTCTGATTTTCTTTTTGGGTTTTACTCGGTTTTTCACTGTATGCTGCTACATTGAAACATCAGCATCAGCTCAGGATTGGGAACACACTTAAGAATATGTCCCAGATTCTTATTTTGGTGCTCACATCCTGTACTTAGATGCAGTGTGGTACTGCCATGAGGACCAGCAGTGCTGCAGCTGTGCTACAGATCACACAGCAGCCAAAACTCCATTTCCAGCCTGACAACCAAACCCTGAGTGCATCTACATCCCACCCCAGGGACTGGAGCCCCAACACTTCCAGTTCCCCCATGCAAATCAAACCCCTCTCCCATTGTGTTTAATCAAGGATGTTCTGACATGAAAGTGAGTTAAGCACCTTGGTTCCCCCACCTGACAAAAGCCCCTCTCTGTGTGTGTGCAGAACTCCTGTTTACCCATTGATTTTTAAATAACACTTCCCAACCTGGATGCACAGAATGGCTCCCAGTAAATCTCCCTGCTGATGCCTTCCTGAGGCAGCCAAGAGCCTGAACCAGCAGCACTACCAGGGGCTGTGACCTTCCCCATCCATCTTAATTAGGTATTAACTTCAAAAGGCTTTTTGCTACACAGCTCCTGCCAGCATCAAACAAAAAGACAAACACCAGCCTTGAGTCGTCAAAAATGTAATTACAGGGTCTCTTGGAGAGGTGGCTCTGCCTGCTTCTCTGGTTTTCACTCCAGAAATTTATAGCAGGGAAACAGCACTTTAGCAATACTTAGAAGAGCCCTACAATGAGAAAATGCACCAAGAGCTACTTGCACGAAGTACAGCTTTATCTATCTCAACAGCCCTACCAGAAGCACTCACATGGCTTATTTAGTGCTCTCCCACCTAGATTTTCTGATGTTTTCTACCTGTCCCATTTTTTCAGCACAGGTATGGACAGACCTACAGCCCAGTCTGTTGACACCCATCAATCCATTTAATTCCACAGCCTCGGGTGAAGGAAAGGATGCAGGAGGAAATGGGTTATCAGATAAAGTCAGAAGGCACTCCAAAGCACATGGCTGCATTTGCCACACGCATTTCTCATGCACTACCAACACAGATCCTCCAGCTCACACACCAGAAGGGCAAAGTGCCAGCAGATGCCAAAATGTAGTGAGGAGCTCCTGCCAAACCTGTAGCTCCCAAGGTACCTTAATCCACATATGAAGTAACTCACCTACCTTGCATTCTGCCTTAGGGAAGCTGTGCTAATAAATAATTTTTTAAAATAACTAAGTTGAAAAAAATCCTAAGCATGCTCTGCAAATATGGTTTAGCTCACCCAAAAACTGCTGTGACAATATTAAAGTCCTGCTCCTGCAGACTTAAAAAACCCAATAAAACAAACCACAGAATGGTAACCTGAAAAATCAGGGCTGGGAAGCTGCCTCCTAATACACCACACCTGATCCAGGAGCAGATCAAAGTGCAGCCACAGGGAGCCAGAGCAGAACCAACTACCCAGGAAAAATCTCAGCATTTATGGCTCTTCAGAGGCAGCATTTTTACAAGGAAATGTTTGGAGATGGGAATAACCAGCTGAACATTGTTATTCCTGTGCTCCTTTTTGCCTTGATGGGGCATAAGAGGTGAACACACAACTCTTTTTCCAGGCCATCCAGCCCAACAGCTCACCAGGGGTTTCTCCCCAGCACTGATATTTTTCTGATGTATATTTCTGTCTGATGTAATAACTCCTGTTTCTCTTTGCACGAGCTCCTTGGATCTGAAGAGTGATTGAAGCACCAAGGACACTGGCATTAGCAATTTTCCTGTTGTTAGGACAAAGCTAAACAACCACATTTAGCATGAATTCTCTATTTGGATTGCATCTGCATCCCTCCACCTTTTACCCAGAGAAACTCAAGCATTCCTACAGCAGTGCTGAATAAAACAATTGTTTTCTGACAGAGCTGAGGCAGCTGCACGTGCTGAACACTGACATTCATGCTTAAAACTGAGAAACGGCTCTGCTCCACAGAGAAGCATTCAGGACTAAAACTTCCAAATTAAACACAGCCTTGCTTTAAATCTAATTCATTTTTTCTATGCTAATACATTGACCAAAGTTGTTTATACCGAGTGAGGCAGAGATTACAATATGAGGCACAAGGAACCCTCATTTTTCTTTCACCTGATGACTTCAGGAAACAAGCTGATGTCACATGAACAGCAATAAAAACATCAGAACCAGGCAATTCATCATTGCAGCAAAGTGTTAAGTAATAAGCTTCTCCCATACTTGTTTTCTGCTCTTTTAATTTAAAAAAAATTCTTGCTACTTTGAGTTATTTTGAAGTTGTGTCTGTTTATTCTTCTGCCAAGTTGTTGAAATACTTTTAGCAGACAACAAAAGGAAGCAAATTATTTCACAGAACAGAGAATGAGAACATTTAACATTATAGTGAGAGCCAAATCAACAGTTCCTATAATAAATCTTTAATCCCCTGAAGATGTTCCCTTTCAACAGCAGCACACTGAAGCAACAGAGCTGGAGTCATTCACCTGACAGTGCAGCAGAAGAACCATTCATGTCTGACATAATGACTGCAACTCCTTGCTCCAAATGGGCAGGCATAAAATAAATGGGATTGGAGTGGCAGGAACATCACCTGCAACCATCAGGTGCCACAAGGTTAAGAGCCCTCGCTGTCCAAGGCTCCTGTGGAGCAGCACTGAGGGGATCACAGGCACTCCAAAGCCTTGGGGTGGGGAAGGGCAGGGTCCAAGGGCTGCTCAGTGCACTCTGGGTGCTCTGCTCTGAGGAAGTGGCCCCCAGCACAGAGGGCACAGCTGCCATCAACAAAGTTATTGAAACCTTCCCCCCACCCCTCAGAGGCAAGAGTCCTCCAGTGTGAGCTCTTGCTCCTCTCAGTGCTTTGACCACCAGGTGAAAATATTATTCTCCATTTCACCCTTGTCCTGCAGTGCCCTTCAGGAGCCAAGTGCTGCTTCAGCTCTCGCCTGGTGCTCTTGCAGACAAGCCCCAGGTGCCTCCCCGTGCATCACCTGGAGCTGCCAGCCCTCCCTCCCTCCCTGGGTGCCACTGCCCAGCTTCTCCTGGGGCTTACACACCCCAGAAGTTGGCTCCCAAAAGGCTCTTGGTGTAGCTCTGTCAGGAGGGTTTTATGTCCATGTTCCTGGGCAAGAAAATTTTGCCACACCTGTGTTTAAAATGCTTGTAGCCCTCAGAGGTGTCCAGAGACAGAATCACAGAACCATGGGATGGTTTGGGTGGAAGCAAACTTAAAGCCCAGCCAGTGCCACCCCTGCCATGGCAGGGACACCTTCCACTGTCCCAGGCTGCTCCAAGCCCTGTCCAGCCTGGCCTTGGGCACTGCCAGGGATCCAGGGGCAGCCCCAGCTGCTCTGGGCACCCTGAGCCAGGGCCTGCCCACCCTCACAGGGAGGAATTTGCCTTCTGTATATCAAATCTAAATTTCCGCTCTTTCAGGCTAAACAGGGTTTCAGTTTGACTTCTTCAGGTTTTGAGGAATTTTTTCAAGTTGCCAAATTCAATTTAATAAACTGAAAGGCATTAATACCATTTGTCTGTCTGGTCAGCAATTCTTATTAAAATTCTGATTTCCAGTGATGACAGTAACCAACTTCACAGCTAAAATAAAAGTACAAGGGGTTGGTTGGGGACAAGTTGTGTCTTTTTTTGAGATTTTTTTTTTTTTTTTGAGGGGGAGGGTTTTTTGTTGTTGGTCTGAGGAGTTTTTTGGTAGAAGGAAAGCAAAATAAATTCACAGCCATTAATATCTGGGACACTGAGTTAAATTTGCCTGAAAAATGTCAGTCTCACCTGTAAGGGGTGGGATGAACAAAGGGTTAGATCACCTTATTTGTTGAACAGGAAGATTTCTGTTTGTTTTAAAGACCTTCAGAAACGCAACTGCTATTTACTGAGGTCTTGCAACCAAACTGTCACAAGGGCTTTTAGTGCCAGCCTGAGCAGGATGTGCAAAGAAAAAAGCCCAGTGTGATCTAATCACTAAGAGCCTGGAAAAGATGGTTTTCAGTCTGTACCAAACACTACTTGATTTTATTTGACCATTTTCCACAAACCAAATCAATACCTCAGAGCAGAGAAATCAATCAATGCACAAAACTTTTTCAGTCATTGTGCTGAAGGAAGGGAATGCACAGGAAAAATCCTTCTCCATATCAGACAAAGTGCTGGAGCACACAGCAAGGGCAAAGCCATGTGTGGAGGGTTAGTGCCCTTCCCAAATATAACAAAATTCTCAGTACAACCCTCTTTCAAGGGATGGGGTGACAAAAAAACCTCAATGCCACCTCCTCCAAGTTATTTGTGGGAACTCCGTACCACATTAAAAATATTGAGATGTGCTAGGTTGGTTGTGTTCTTCGGTCAGGCACCTCCTCCTCTCAAACTTCCTCTCATTTATTTAATTTCACAGGCCATTTGATTCTTTCATTTTCATTTTCGTGTTAGTTTTCTTTTAATTAAAAAAAGCTTTGTTTTTTCATGCATTTTAGGCTTTTTAAGAAATGAAGTTGTTGAAGCTGTTCTTTGTTATCTGCACAATTTCTGATAGAAGAATAAAAAGCTTTCCAGATGAGTATTACTGGCATATAAATTAAAACAAAAGAAAAAAGTGTTTATTGCGAGAGCCAGGAGACACCCTGTTCCTCTGTGGGGGCTGACCTTGATGGATATGCAGAAAGTTGACTGTTTGCCAATATATTTTATTTTCTGGGAGAAAAAGGAGGCTGCTTCACCCGAGATCTTGATTGGCATCATTTTGATGCCAACAAATAACTGCCCCAACAGTTCCAGGGACCTTAAAAAATTCAGATTTTGGGCAAATCCTCTTTGCTCAACATGAGGCACCACCCATGGGTGCTGAACCTGTTGAAAATGGAGCAGAAATCTGCAATGACAGCACAGCTGTGCCTGACAAACCTGCAGGACACTGGCACTCAGGGCAACACATCCACTACCCATCATTTTCTTACCAAACACATCCTTCCCCATCTCAAACATCTCACAGCTGTCTCCAGGAGGAAGACAGGCAGCACAAACACACTTTGAAACACCTTTCCAAACACTGACAAGTGTTCAGGTTTATTTCCTTCAGTATGGAAAGCCTGCCAATCCTCACTACAAAAATGTGTCTTTCAACAAATTTTGCTCATCTCAGAAAAGTCCAAGCTTCCCCCAGGATAAGTCACCTTATTCACAGCATTTAACCTTGATTATCTCTGTCCTGCTGTTCACCTGACCAGCAGATCCTTCCCCAGCCCCACTCACACTAATGCACAGCACAAACAGCAAGTCATGTCTGCACAGAGCAGAGGAACCACCTCAAATAAAGAATTCATTCATAGTTTTACCATCCCTGATAGGTTTCTCCTCGATCCAGGTCTTATGAGCTGTCAGAGAACCTATCACACCTGAGATAGCCCAGCTACCCCAAATGGCACAAAGTTAGCAGGATTGCTTTTGAGGTAGTGCTGGAAACAGAAGAAGGTTTAATAAAAGGCAAAATAACAAAGCTTTTACAGAGAAAAACAAACCAGGGGCAAGAGGTTCTTGCTCCTGCTACAACACCCCACAAAAGCCATTATTTCCTTTGTTCTCTTATTTTTCCAATGAATTATCAAGGTGGGACCTCTTGGCCTCTGTCAAGTCGGACAGCCCCAGGTGTGAGGTGAAGTCCCAAGGTCCTATGAGGTGTCTTTGCACCAAATTGATGAGAGAAACTTCTGGGCTTTTTACCTTTTTAAGCAGACAAAATAATTTAATCCCTCCATCAACAGGGGCACATTCCTACACATCCCTACATGCCAAGTCACATCTATCAATCATCCATCAGCAAATGATCCATCAATCATTCATTCAGCAAACTCTTCTGCTAAGACTCTCAAGTGTCTGCTAAGACACTCGGTTTGAGACATCCCTAACTCTCAGCATTCTCTGCCGATATGGAACAGCCCTCCTTTCTAGGATTTACCTTGAACCCCCCCCTGTGTATCTTAGCCATTAAGTGGTAGCTAAATACAGCAAGTTTCCTTCATAAATGCCTGGCTGGAAGTCAAGGGTTCCTAAAGCCCTGGCATTTGGCTGCAACCTGTTTGTAAAGCTTTCCCCCAAAGTAGTTTTAGTTTCTTGTAACCAGACTGTCTTTGGCCCAGGACCATCAGACTCAGCAATTTGCTTCTTTTGTCATTGCTAAATCCTCTCCACAGGGACCAGCTGTGGCTTATCCTCTGCTGGCACACACAGCCCTGCACTCACCAGGGTGTTTAGCTCTGCTCTGCAGCCCTGGAGAGTGCATTACCTCATTTCAACAAGGCAAGTCCCTGTATCAACAATTTATAACTCCCCCTTCACAGGAGTCCACCTTCTTCCAAGGCAAACCGCTTTGTTTTCTTTTCACTTCCAGCTTATTTACATTAATTTGAAAATGCAAAGTTTTGGCTTTTACAAGTGTCCAGTTTGGAGGTATTTATAGCACTGGGCCACTTGCAGCTTCACAGGTTGGTGGGAAATGATCAACAAAATCTTATAACACTGTAAACTCCCCTTAGGAACTCAAGCACCTTTTAAGGGGCACTTTTAGCTTATTAAATTCTCTCTGTCTATTAATAAGCTTTTCTCAAGATTTTTTTTTTTTGCTTCTGCTATGAATTTCAGCAGTTCTTGTGGCACAAAGTTGTTTTCTGCCAGCAATCACCTCTGAATTTTCATTATTAATGCCACGGATGGGTCTATCCTGCAGCTCACCCCGTAATGAGATTTGTGCTGCTACTCTTTAAATAAACTCTTCTGCACGCAGAGCCTCAGTCTCCCCTTGCCTGCTCACCTGAAACCAAACTTGAAACATCCCCCAGTGCAGCCTGCCAGTCAGGCACTGCTCTCAAGATCCTTCACAGGTCTGCACTTTCATCTCCTGATGTCTGGGGTTGCTGCACTTCTGAAGAGGGAACAGCTTTTATTGCCAGACATACTGAGGAAAAGTTCATTTCTGTTTGTCATTATTTCCTTCTCCAGCAACCTGAGACTAAAGCAGCAGGTGATTACCCACTCCTGGTAACCAACCCACACTAAGATCAGGATTTTCCCATGGCTGGGTTTTCCTCATTACCAGCAGCTTCATTGCACTATTGATCAAACCACAAATGTAAAAAATATCATAATTCCCTTTCCTCTCCTCCCTACCCTTCCCAGACCATATGGCATCACTTCAGCATCCTTCTCACCCTGCCTATTCATCAGATCTCATCCATGCAGCCCTTCCACTGCCACCCAAGCCATGGATTTGGGCTCAGAGCACTGCTTGGAGGTAGCTGCTCTGTTCCATCCATCAAGCTGGCAGCACTGGCAGAGAGCACACACAAAGGCAGGGGCAGTGTGCCTCGTTAGCAGAGCACACACAGTTGCTGGGAACATCTCAAAGATGAAAAGAACCATTTCAAGCATCACATCCCCTCAAAAATAAACAACAAAAAAGGCAGCAGTACAGCTTGTCAGATGAAGTTGATTACAAATCAAGCACATTCACAGACCCAGGTCACAACATTTGGGTTCATTAGTAAGAAAACATTAAACAAGCAGTGGCATTTGCTTTTTATGGCAGCAGAGTTGAAAAACAGCTTCTAAGGTTTTTTGCTTTGGTACAGATCCCTGATAAAAGGGGTTTATTCATGTTCTGTCTGCTTTCAAATGATACCAAAAAATATTTTGCCTTTTCTAAATCAGATTTCAAAATCTGATTATCTTCGTTTTAGCCACAGTATCAAAGCCAAGTAAATGTTCAAATAATGAACAAGAATTTACTTGGATAGCCAGCAGATTATTCTGTATTACACTCCAGCCCAGAATAGACTTCAAGCTCAAAATTACTAGTTTGTTTTGTTTTTTTAAAATCACCCTTGAATCACAGTACCAGCAAGCAGTTCATTTAAATGTAGTAATTCTGAGAATCATTTCAGCTTTGATTACCAGGAAGACAGAAATATGGAGAGAGGTGTCAGGATAGCAGCTCAAGGGCATGCAGTCTACAGAAACAAGAGAGAGTTCTCTAGGAAGACTTGCCATTATCCCTAAGAAAATACATTTCAACCTCCCTGGAGTCTTGTTCATCCTCTTCACATCTGTCTTAGAAGTCCAAGTTTAGAAGCAGTGCCACTGATAAATGAGATTTCCCCTATGCAGGTTCTGTTCCTCCCTGAGCAGTTATTTAAATCCAACAAAGGAGATGCTGCTCCCTGAGCCACCCCAAAGTTTTAGAGCTGGGGAAGGGGAGAACAAGAGATAGACAAAACAGATGGAATTATAGAAGCTTACTGTGCTCACCCTAAACCATTGGGCTGTGTTACTTCTGGCAAAAATCTTCCCATTTAAGGGGCACTTTCCGCTTTGTAATCATTTACAAAGCAATTCCTTGGCTCTCAAAAAAGTCTCAAAGGAAGGAGGAGACAACATGAAAAGCACAGAACACTATTTAATGAGGAAAAAACCTCAACTATTTTCCTCTTCCTCTTTTTTTTCAAGTCTATTTCTAAGAAATTGAAAACTTGTTACATTTAAATTCCAGTTTGCTATTCACAATGCAGCATTTACCTTTCTACTGGAATACCTTTTTATTCTATGCTTCCAAACCCAGGTAAGACCCCATGGCTGCAATGTCTCCAGCCATTTCTGAAGGACATTCTGGGGATCTGCTACCATTTTTTTATGGAAATGTTAGACCAACTCTAACAGCACCCAACTCCCTCTACACCAAATAAACGGGGGGATGAGGGAGAAGGAGAAAAACCAGGAGTGGGACAGCACAGCTTGCAAGATGAGCACAGGAGGTCCTGACTGAGTTCAGAAACTTCTTTCAAGTTATAAATTACTAACTCTTTACTTATTTCTTTTTTTGTGTGTTGGAAATTCCTTCTCTGTTGTATTCACAGGGAATGCCCCGACGAAGGTAGGAATGATGAATCTGACTCCATGTTCTTAGAAGGCTAATTTATTACTTTATGATACTATATTAAAGAACACTATACTAAACTATACTAAAGAATACAGAAAGGATACTTACAGAAGGCTAAAAAGATAATAATGAAAACTGGTGACTCTCTCCAGAGTCCTGACACAGCTTGGCCCTGATTGGCCAAAGAGAGAAAACAACTCACAGCAGAACCCAATGAAACAATCACCTGTGGGTGAACAATCCCCAAACACATTCCACATGACCACAACACAGGAGAAGCAAATGAGATAAGAATTGTTTTCCTTTTCTCTGAGGTTTCTCAGCTTCCCAGGAGAAAAATCCTGGGCAAAAGGATTTTTTCAGAGAATGTGAATGCCACACTTCTCCAGCACCATTCAGGAGTAGTTTCCTTCCAAGGGGGATGTTCTCCATCATTTAGCTGTGTCCCCCACTCAAGAGAGAGAAGAAAAAAGGGCTCCCAGTGAAGGCACAAAGATAAAAACACATGCCCAGAACAAAAAACCTCTGTCTGCTGCAAACTGGACTGAGACACCAAACCTTTCACACAGGCCTTTGGGCAGCTGCCAACCTCAAACCTTCCACTGCTCTACCAGCCTTGGAGAAGCTCAGCTTGAGAACCCAGAGAGAGAAACTTTGACCAACAAATGAGACAAGACTGTCTAAAAAAACAAGAACTGCCAGCCCAGACAAGTTGCTAATGAGCAGCTGTCCTGTTAAATTTTGAAAATCTACTTGATTTATAAAGAGGTTCCTTCCAGTACAACATTTGAGGATTTCTTTTAAAATTAAACACCGGAAAATTTTACATCACTTGTTAGCAAACACAAACAGGGATACATTTGAGGATCCATGCCTTGGTAGGGAAGGAAAGGAGATTTCTTGCCCTCCATTCCCAGCCTTGAACTGCAATTGCCTACCTGGGAACTTTACACCTTTCCTGGAAGATGCCCTTTCAATAATCCTCAGTATAACAGAAGGGGCCCTCAGGTAATTAACTCAGACTTTTCACAGCCTGAAAGCTAGACAGGTTTGTCAAAATGATTTTTATTCTTATGGTTTATTATCTTGTTGTGAAGATTTTTATGAGAAAAAGATTAAATCACCACCCTGATGTGTGCATTTCATTAAGCCTCTAATCCTTAAAGAGTCACTAACGCAGCTCACCATTGAAAAGCACTAAATCATCATTCAGTCATATTGACCAAAATAATCTCCTAATTATTTCAGAGAGGAGCAGAGCACCAGAGATGTGCTGTAAATGACAGCTCAAAATGCACAAAACCAAAGGGATAGAAAGGTAACTTTGATTACTTTTGGTCTGTATGAATAATGGAACATAAGAAATGTATCTCTGCTGAGCAACTTACTCAGGGTAGGTTGGATTTTAGGTGGTTCAGGATTTGGATGGGGTGTGTAACAAGTTTCAGCTGCAGCAAATCAGCCCCTGACACCACAGAATTGAGAAAATTACAATGAGCAATGAATTCCAGGTGAGGAACATTTAGCAAATTCAACCAGCTCCTGCAGAAAATGCCCCAAAAGCACAGCAGTTTGTAGTAAGAATAAATTGCCCCCCACACAGCTGATAACAGAGCTTGCATTAGTTGGAAATGGGTTTAGTTTTAGCTCTGGTTTTGCTGCCATAAGTGTAACTGGGAGCACATGTGAAGAGCACCATTAAGAAGTTGGACTTCATGATCCTGGATGTCTTTTCCAACCTCACTGATCTCTCAAGGTTGGAGCTCACTGCTGACTTCATCCTTTTCTCCTTCTCCCCCTTTGGGTGGGCACAGAGGAGAGCTGCTGCCACCAGCAGAGCCCCAGACATACAAACATAATTTTTCTCTCTTCCTATATCAGGTGATGATTTCCAAAACATCCCAAAGGTTTTTCCTGCCAGGGTCATGCACTCACACATTTACTGAGGACTCAAGAACAGGAGCAGCCATCACAACAAAAGCAAGGAGGAATCCAGTAAGGAAACTCATGACTGATACAGCTTTGTATTCCATGTTAAATTTATCACACCCTCTGTGACTGTAGCCATAAATCTTTCAAGAAGAGCTTGCTTCTAAAGCTTGATTTGGAGTATAATATTTGCAATTTAAACACCCAATGGACCAATGATAATTCACTGTCAACCTTTATAAACCCTTTTGAGTAACTTGCAGTCTCATTACTAGAAAGATCATCAGAAATTAAGAAAAAAACTGCAAGCAGGCTTAGAAGGAAGAAGAAATCCCTCAAGTCAAAACATGAGTTCAAAGGATAACTTCGATATTTTTGTAATTTCTTTATGACTAACAAGGCTCAGAATCACCTTCCCAACAAAACAGACATGGTAGGATTTGTGGTGAGGCTCAGTTTTCAGGTAGATGCACCTAGATCCCCTGAGAGGATTGAAGTTTAAAAGAAAAACAACACTTTTTCTTTGAGCAAGCTCTACATAGACACAAATGAAAAAGAGAGGAAACAAAGACAGCAGAACTAAGAGGGGATTTTGAAAGAGGCCTCTTTCCTACCACTTTTTCACCCCTACACAAGGATTTGCATGTTTGCTTTTATCAGACAATCACAGAATAGTTTGGATGGGACCTTGAAGATCAGCCAGTTCCAACCCCCTTCCATGAAAAAATCCAGGTTGAGAAGTTTCTGTGTTGCTGCCACCCCTACCCAGTCCCCACATCTGGAAAAGCCCTTTTTGAGCCTCACCTCAGCACATTCCCCAGCAGCCACTCTCCTCAGCCCACCCTGTGCAGAATATCACTCCCTTTGTCCAAGGGGCAGCCTCTGCCCTAAGAGCAGCCCACAGGAAAAAACCCAAACCCCACCAAAACAGTCAGGGAAGCATCATCAGTCCCAGCAGCTTCAAACCCTCCAAATCCCCCAAAAAGTGCCAGGATTTGTTTGGGGAGGTAGACAAAAAGATTTCACTTAAGAACAGGAACCTTATGATGATCAAGAGATGTTATTTTTAAATATATTTCTTACCTTGTTCCCTGTGCTTCAGACCCCACTGGACTCTGCTGCAGGCTAGATTTTCTCTTTAATTAACCAAGCTGACCTGGAGCAAGTTAAATTATACTTAATTTCCTTCCAGCACTCATTCCTTTTGATAAAATTCAAAGTATAGAAGGGCAGATACCACCAGGTACATGCCCACAAGCCTGCACCAAAGGTAGGGAGGGCTACACAGGATCATCAGTCCTCAGGGCTCTGAGCCAAACATCTCCCTTAGAGCGGGCACCACAAAAAACTGAACCAGCCTTTGAGTTGAAAGAGTCAGGTTTCAGCAGCATGGAAGTCAGACTAATTAACTTTTCCACAGCAGCAAAGGCACAAAACATCAAACTAAACCCAGAATTTAAAAAAACTTTCAGATATTTCACAACGAGCTTCCCCTACCTAATCAGGTGAATCCTTCTCCCAGAACTCCTACAACACAACAAAATCCACACAGTCCCCACCCCTCCCTGGGAATTTATTATTTCCAAATCACAAACACCTGGCTCCCTGCTCACACCTGAATTCAATTCTCTCTGCACCCTGCAAACTGCCTCCCCCAGCCCTGCCCAGCTGGTCCCTATAATCCCACCTGGGCACTCTTCAAAAACACAAGTAAGACAGCAAGAGGATTAGTGGTTTTTTTTGTTTTTTTTTTTTTTTTTTTTCTCTTCATAGCAATCAGAGAAACTTAGAAAAAACCTTACAAATTAGGAAAAAATATGAGCCTAATTTGTCTTTTATATAATCCAATATTTTTTCTAACCACAACTGAAAGCTTCTGAGTTTCTCTGCTCTGACTGGGAGCAATTAGGACATTAACTGTAAACCACAAGAGAGATGTGCCATGACATTGTTGCAACCAGCCCTGCCTCAAACTGCTTTGTTTAACTGAGATTTCTAATAAAAAACATCCCAAATGCTGTGGGATAATGGACACCCTGTGAAAGGTCTGCATCCTGAAACATCATCTCACTCTAAAGGCCTCTGTGCTTAATTAACATCTCACCAGGCTTTTTTACACAACCACATTAATTGGGACATAAATGGATAATAGAGGCCTTTGCTTCTGTCTACAAAGCTTTGCCCTCGCTCACAGATTGTCCCTTTTTATTCACACAGACCTTTCAGAAGGCAACAAACCTGTGAGGTTTCCTCCTCCTTTCTCTGCTCTGGAGACTGACAAACCAGGTGTTTTCCAGTCCTCAGATGCCTCTTGGTTCATGGCACTGTGGGGATTTCCTGACTGTGCCTTTAATTGTATTTCAAACAGAGTGGAGAAACACATGATCATTTATAAATATTATATAATATTTTATTTAATAGTAACATTTTATAAATATAATATTTTATTTTATTTTCTATAATAATATTTTATAGTAATATATTTATATTATAATGTTTTATTTTATTCATACTTTATTTTTTACTCATATTTTATTTTAGTAATATTTTATTTCATACTCATATTTTATTCTATCATATGTTTTGACCCTGCTCCCAGAATGCCCACACTTTGCCATCTAAATTTACTCCTTGAAGCCTTGCCCCCTGGGAGCAGGATACTGCAAATTCAGGGTCACTCCCCACTTCCAGGACCTGGGAGTTCCCATAGGACAGGGTGAGGTGGAGGTTCTGCAAGAGCTCATGCAGATTTGCTCATTCTGCACTAAAACTCCCTCACTCCAACACCTGCCTGCAGGCTCAGCAGGTTAAAAGCTTGGTCACCATTCATTTAGGTGGCTGGGAGCTCTTTTGGAAAATGTGAGTGATTAGAGGGTTGTGTGAGGTGTGATTTATTCTCCTCATGCTGGCCACAAAGAGAGCACAAAATGCCAGTGGACACAACTGTGGCACTGAAATAATTGAGTTTGCAGTGGGATACTTTCATGAAGCAGCTTTTCATATACCACAGATATATTAAAAAAGGTCAGTCAAAATATCCATTATTATTTCAAAGGCATTTCTCACCTGGTTTGGGGTGGGTTCTCAGAAATTCAGTTTTGCCTAAAAGATAGTAAGAATGTCACTTTGTCTCAATATCAAGCCTGGAGAAGAGAAGGTTGTGTGGAGGCCCCAGAGCAGTTTTCCAAGGAGGCTGGAGAGGGACCCTGCACCAGGAGCTGCTGGGACAGGACAGGGGAATGGGTTCAAACTGACAGAGGTGAAATTTAGGTTTGATTTACAGCAAGAGAATTGTTCCCTGTGAGGGTGGGCAGGCCCTGGCACAGGGTGCCCAGAGCAGCTGTGGCTGCCCCTGGATCCCTGGCAGTGCCCAAGGCCAACTTGGATGGGGCTTGGAGCACCCTGGGACAGTGGAAGGTCCTTGCCCATGGTAGAGGTGGAATGGGATGAGTTTTAATGTCCCTTCCAACCCACACAATCCTATAGTTCTATGTACCCCACAAGACAGTGATTGGAGTGTCTCTCTCTGTTCCCACTGTCTGCTCAGTGCAAGAATGTGCCAGTGCAGTTATAAACCATCAGCTTTTTACTTCTTGAATATTTCCTTATACCCTTTATTTCTTCAGGCTTGCCCAATTATGATTTCTTTATTAAATTGTTTATTATTACAAGTTCTGCCCTTGAGCCTGCTGAAAGTGATAAACCTCTCATTCACATCCACAAACCTTGAATCAAGGCTCTGTGTTGCAAGAATTTTCTTTTCCCCTCAGCCATTGTGGGTACACCATTATTAATTTTAACTCTGACCCACAGCACTTGTAACTGTCACATTTTTTCCAGAACTTTTTCCACTCAGCCACCCTGACACCAACACCCAGAGCAGCTGTGGCTGCCCCTGGATCCCTGGAAGTGTCCAAGACCAGGTTGGACAGGGCTTGGAGCAGCCTGGGATAGTGGAAGGTGTCCCTGCCCATGGCAGGGTTTGGACAAGGTCTTTTAAGGTTTTTTCCAGTGCAAATAATTCTGTGATTCTCTGGTTGCATCCACAAGTCAAGCAGCCAAGTACAGAGGTCTCCCCTGTCCTCTTTTTACACAGCACCAGCTCTGCAGTCTGGACTGGCCAAACGCTGCTTGTTGCCAGCCCAGGGTCTGGCAGGGCAAGTGTGGAGGCAGTGAATCACCTCCTCCCCATGCAAAGAGGAAAAAATGTTTTCTCATTTAGCCCAGATTCAATGTGCTTTTTGCCTCTTTGTAGCAGAAAATCCGGTTTCATAAAAGTTCAAGTTTAATATCAGCTGCAGGCCTTCAGGAGCTATTAGCTGATAATTCTCTGAGCTTTTGCCTCAGACTCCCTGACCAGCAGCACTGAAATTATCAAATCACAGCAATATGATGGAAAACCTTTGCTGCAGCAATGAATTTCTCTTCGAATGGAGCTCGACACAGTTACTTACCTTCAGTATTCACACATGTATTAGAGATCCTATCAGACAAATAAAGGGCCTGAGTCTCTGTTTTTATGCTCTTACAGAATAACCAACACCAGTAGAACAACAGTCCTTAAGACTCTTAAAATTTTTTACATTTCTTAAAAATAAAACCCTCATAGAAAACACCTAAAGTGCAAATATTTATGTTGTGCAGCCTGTAGATTGATTTTCCAGCTGGGTGTTTGATGTGTAGGGAACCAGCTCTGGTTCATGCAAGGGGGTCTGCTGAACTAAAACACAAAGTAACATAATTCTCTTTTACCTTTCAGAACTGACATTACATAACATTTTTTATCAAGATGTTTACGTTAAAATAAATCCTAAGAAAGAGAAAACAAAAACCAAATGCCTCTAATGGGAAAATGAGGAAATTACTTAATTGAAATAATTCTTTATTGGCCCCAAATTTTACATACAGACAGGTAAAATTTGTGGAGTTTTACCAAAACAAAGGAAGAGCATCAGTGAAAAGTGGGTTAATTGTGTAGGATGAAATCAACGTAAATACCTTTCAGTCTGAAAGCTTAAACTAAATGTTACCCCAGATTTTTCCAACTAGTCCACCTTCAGGAATTTTCCAGGCTGAAATAATGAAGTACCAAGCCTATGTTTAGACAGAGAGGAGCAAAGGTGTAAGTTAAGCAGCAAAAGCAAGCACTCACTGCCTTCTATTCATCCTCCAAGATGTTAAAAATAAGTTTTCCCTTCTTAATTTTGAGACGCAATCCTTAGGAGGCTCTGAAAACTGTAAATCAAATTTCCAATATTATTTCTGCAGGCATTCAAACAGCCTCTCCTGGCTCTTGCAGGGTGTTTATTAGCACTGGACCGGCTCCCTGTTTGAGGAGCACGTGGAGAGCTGATGGATCATGTGCCAGCAGGATTGGAAAGGGGGGCTCTCAGGAGACTTGAAAGCCAGGCAAATATTGGAGTTGGGCTTCAGGAGGGAGCCCTGAAACTGGAAGGGGTGTCTGAGAGCTGTGTGGTTATAAAACACAAGAGGCTAATTGCAGAGTGGGTCTGTAAGACACATTCCAAGGCCATCTCCCAGCCTGGTCCCACCTGAAAATGGAACTGCTGGGATGGGCAGGGAGAAATATCCTGGGCCAAGGGACTTTCTGTAGCCATTTTATTCTCCCTGTGGCCACTCACAGAAAGCTCTCAGTGAGGTAAATGCTGCTTTGCCCTGATTGTTCAGCATATTTGGGGGTAAGATGTTACTATTTCTATTCATTTTCTTTTGCTTCCTGAATAGAGTTTGCCCACTGAATAGAGTCCTGAGTAGATTTTTGCTGCAATGCCCAGGCTTTGCTGAAATCAAGTCCCTTACTAAGTGTTGTACTGAACAAGAGATTCACTCACATAGGAAATCTTGTGTTTTCAGCATGGAGGAGACACTGTGTTAAACATCCTCCTCAGAATGCAATTTTCAGAAATCTATTTTATTATAGGATGTCCTCCTTTGCAGTAGCATCAGGAAATAAATATGCCTATGATACATATGGGTTTGTTCTGTTTGGGATTTTTTATGGGGAGGAGGGAAGTTTCTGAGGTTGAAGGAAGGAGAAGCTGAGAACAGGAAAGCCAAGACTGAATGCTATTTTTCTTCTACCAATTCTCTTGTCTGGGTGCCTTTTTAGCCAGGATGGCACCAGGAGTGGAGCCTGAGCAGGGAGGGCTTGACAAATCAGAGACCCCTGCAGCATCATCTTTCTGGAATGGTGGCTGTGGACTGGGGCAGTGAAGGCTGTTTCAACCCCATAATCTTAGAATCCAAGACTGGTTTAGGTGGGAAAGGATCTTAAAGTTCATCTCATTCCACTCCCTGCCATGAGCAGGGAACCTTCCACTAGACGGGGTTGCTCCAAGCCCTGTCCAACCTGGCCTGGAACAGAGGATGTCAAGATTTAGGTTTTACGATGGAGGCACCTCCTTTAGACAAAACCTGACTTTACAAGGCCAGTTCATTTAAAAAGTGTAAAAACACCCAGTCCTGGAGGTAGATGTTGGGACTGAGGAGCTCTGCCTGTCTTTTCCAGAGCTGTTCATCAGCCCTTGATGTTGTGCCAGAGATGGCATCCCTTCTGCACGAGCACATGCCAACTCCCAATGAGGTAAATCTTTAAATTAGTATGAGGAGGGCCAAAAAACCCCCCATGGCAAGTGTGAAGTAGATCAGCGTGATGTGGGGAGGAGGAAGATGTTTGCTGGGTCTCCCATCCTTTCCACACACTTACAGAGACACCATTCTCAAATTCAAACTGCTGTTTTGTTCTTCTTCCTGAAATTCACATTGTGCTGGGGGGTTTTTTGTTTGTTTGTTTGTTGTTTTTTTCCTGAAATTCACACTGTATGTAGTCTGGATATCTGGATATATCTGGATTTATCATGGAACATAAGAGCTATGAGGAGCAGCTAAGGGAATTGGGGTTGTCCATCATGGAGAAAAGGAGGTTCAGGGGGTCCTTATCACCCTCTACAATCACCTGAAGGGAGGTTGGAGCCAGAAGGAGGATCTGTCTTTTCTCTCAAGTGATAGGACTAGAGGAAACAGCCTCAAGTTGTATCAGGGGAGACTCAAGTTGGGTATTAGGAACAATTTCTTCAGTGAAAAAGTGGTGAAAATTTGGAACAAGCTGCCCAGGGAAGTGGTGGAGTCACAGTCCCTGGAACCGTTCATAAAACAAGCAGAGGTGGCACTTCACAGTATGGTCCTGTGAACACTGTAGAACTTGGCCAAAGTTTGGGTGTGATGGTCTTGGATGGCCAAAGCTGGGATGTGATTGACCTTTTCCAATGTTAATTATTCCATGAACTATATAGCTCTCTACACAGGTAAACAGAAACCCCTTCCTGCAGCACAAACATGGGAGTTACATGCATTTATTTTGGAATGTATATAGTATGTAGACATCGATATGACTGATTACAACAACAAAACCCAAAAAAAAATCAAACTTAGTAATAAATTATAACAACAGTGCTGCCAGCCACTGGTATTTAAAAGTCACGAGTCAGCCCTCACAAAAACATGAGGTATTATCTTTCAGAAAAATAATATGTGTTCAGTTATTTATCTTCTGTTTTTCTGAGTTACTGAAATGAATTTAAATCATCTTTTCAAGGCTTTGTTCTTCACCATGAAGTAGAAACTTACTTTTGGAGGGGGGGGGGGAAAGCTGAATTTCTTGTGCTGGCAGAACTCCAGGAACCAGGACTTTAAGGGAAAAAGCCCAAACAAATATAACGTGTGAACCGTATTAAACTGCAAGAGTTGGCAACACTTTGACATAATAGAGTATTTTTATGCCAAAACAACTGTGTGTGACAGGGATAAACTTGGCCACCATCGAATTCCACTTCTCACTTCTCACATTTAACTCTTTGCTGCAGCCCCAGCTCTCAGCCCCAGCTTTAAGCAGCTCTTTGTAGATGTGTTTTCTAAAGCAGGAGCTGCTGGAGTACTCAGGGTCAAAGTCTGCCCTTGAGCAATGTCTGCAGAGTCGTATTTACAGATTGTACTAACGAGATATCAAAGCTCCAACACCAGAGATAGCTGAAAGTAATATGAAAAAAAAAAGTCTCTTGCTGAAAGAAAACTGATGTAGAAGGGCAGAGGGAAAATTCATTAGCTGGTAGTGAGAAGAATAATGGGCTTTAGATCCAGTTCTTTAGGTTCTTTCCAACACCAGCTGCTTTAGTAAATGGAACTTGCAATATTTAGGAAAGAGTAATTCCAATGGGAACTGTTTTCCAGTTTTCAAATCTGCACATCAGTAGCTGCACGTGGCTGCCCCCAGGTGCATTCCCTGCCTCCTTCCAGGAGATGGGATTTGATCTCACCAGAGTCCCTGGAGTTTAATTAAAATGCTGAATTTCTGCTCCTGCCTCAGCTGGCTAAATGCAGGTTATGTGTGTGGGGTGAGGATCACCCTCCTTGAGAAGGGCTTGGAAATGATGGACAGGAACGTGCCCACTCCACATTTTTTTATTTACTCACACCCCCCTTGTCACTTGCTGAGGCATCCCCGACCATCAGAAGGCAAAATAGGATCCCTCTTCTTCCCCATAACTGCTTTTTCTTTCTGCACTCCTGTTCCTGGCATCTCTCCCAAAGCTAGGACCATTACTGGTACCTGCTCAGGGGTTTATTTGGAGTCTCTGTTCTTGGAGGTGATAGCAAAGCTCAGTTTTCCCTCAGAAAGTTTCCATCCTGGTGGCATCCCAATGATAGAGCATTTTCAATGAGCTGAGGCTCAAAGCAGAGAGCAAATAAAAGCATGAAAATATGGTGTAAAAATTAACTTTTTAAAAAATCAGTCCTGGGTTGTCTGGGTTTTATAACTTCTAAAGGGTGTGAGGCTGATAATTCTGTATCATGGGTTTGTTGTGGGTTTTTTTTTTTTGCAGAGACAGAAGAGTTGGCAAGTAAAAAACTTTTAGCAGCCTCCACAAAGCACCAGCTAAGCTTTTCTTTCCTCCTTTGAAATAAACTAATGCAGTGAAACAAAGGCAAAAAAAACCTATTTGGTCAAATAATTCCCTTGGCTGCAGCATAATCTTTTTTTTTTTTTAGGAAAATCCACTGCTGTAAATAACTAGAATTTTATCAGGAGATTAAAGAAAACAAGCTCGCTTTCTTCCCTGAAAGAAAATGAGCTAAAATATCATTGACAGATGGCAATCTGAGACTGGAATACTTTATTACAAGCTGATGACACCATTTTCTCTGTCATATTTACAAGTGTAAAAGGCAGACACCTTTTACACAGCTGAGTGGAAAGAACCTGTTTAGCCAAGTGCTGCTCTTTGGTTCATTCCCCCATCTCAGGCAAGAGAAAAAATACTCACTGTAATGTCACAATAAAGCTGGTATTTATGAAAATGAGCCTGAGAGCCCCAGCCAGGCCAGGCACGGCTTCTCCCAAGGCAATTTAATCTTCCTGCACATCTCTCTCCATCAGAGCTCTGTCCCTGCTCCGAGACACAGCAGCCAGCAGAGCCCTGCAGCCCCTTTCCCAGCACAGCCTGCATGGCTCTGCTGCCTCATTTGGTGCTAAAAGTACCTTCTGAGAGACAATTATACTGCTTTTTAATAGAGACCTGAGCAGCCTTTGAAGGTGGGAACCACAGTGACCCGTGGCACTTCAGTGGCTACAGAAATTTTCATTCAAACACACATTTCATTCCTTGTCTCATTTCAGCTCCTGGGTGGCTGCACAGCAGATAGAAGAGCAAGGAGAATGAAAGGGAGAAGAGGAGTTGTCAGGAGTTTTCAGTTGTCCTGTTTTCAGGAGAGGTGCTTAAGCAAACTGTCACCCTGATTTTTTAAGATTTTCTAAGCCTTCTGATGTTTACATCCTTGTAATGAACTTTCTCACACACTTTCTCTAAATAGCTTATTGGTTTGCATTCTTTTATGGAGGAAGAGAAATTTGATGGAGTGTTGGTTTGTCCAGTGTCATTGGAGAGGTGGCACTTTCACCTTCCAATCCACTGTCACTTTTGGAAATTTATAAATGTTGGAGTCAGAAATTAAAAGCCCTCTTTTTACCTTGAGAGAGCTGTATGTCCATGTCGTGTTATTTCGTGTCCTATAGTGACAGCAGACAAGTTCCTGTGATCCTTCTGTCCAGCACTGATCCCTCCCTACACTCAAACCTCAAGACCTTCAACCACCTCACCCAGTGTGACAAGCTCCCATTACTTCCTAAATCATACATGAAAACAGGGAGCCAGGGTGAGGAAATGCATCCCCCAGCAGCTCAACTGAGGCTGAAGCACCCTGAGTTCAGTTCCTGTCAGGCACCAGGGGATCCTCCCCAGGAGAGCCTCAGGCTGTCCCTCCTGAGCCACCAGGGCTGGTGGAGCTCAGGCCACCCTCACTGCCCCGTCACCAAACCACAGAGGGACTGAGAACAAGGGCACAGGGACACTCAAACATTTGTGGTAGTGCTTAGGCACCAAGGAAACTCCATTTTGCTTTCCAAAAGAAGGAAATGTTTTGAAGTATGGTGGCAAATTGATCTGGCTGTGAACAAATGCATGGGTACATTAGTTTATGTCTTGTTGTGCGAATATCACAGAGTCATGGAAGTACAGAATGGTTTGGGTTGGAAGAGACTTTAAAAATCACCCAGTTCCAAGCCCTGTCCACTAGACCAGCTCCAACCTGGCCTTGGACACTTCCAGAGATCCAGGGGCAGCCACCCTGTGCCAGGGCCTCAGCACCCTCACAGGGAATAATTTCTTCCTAATTTCTAATCTGAATCAGCACTCATGGAATTATTCAACTCTAATTCCACAGGAGTTACTGCAGAAAATTTAAACTACTTTGCTGGTTGAACTAGCAAGCACAGCTTTACAGGCAACCAGTGAAGTCTCTAAGTCTCAATTAAATCAGTGAAAAAAACTCCTGGCTCTGTGGGATATTTCCTCCCTGGGTTTTTTAGCATCCTCACGTACATCCATCCTTGGGGTGCCTCACACTGCCAGCTGTACCGAGCAACTTTATGCAGAAAATGTTCCCAGCAGGAGATAATGGCAAGCAATTGAGGGCAAAAATAGGGTGGGATATATGGGAAATAAGAGTTGCAGCTCTTAACTGACCAGACAGAGAAGGCTGGGAGGAAAGAGGGCAAGTCATTAAATCCAAATCTTGGCTGATAGAAGAAGATAGCTGTATCTTTTCTTGCAGGAAGGAAATAAGTCAGTAAAACACATTTTCAGCACTGCTGCTGTGCACCATTATTGCAATTATTTAGCAAAGAGATGGTTGAGTGTATAAATACCGCACTGACTTTGATAATGGTTCTTTTAATTTGTACAGGTTCGACAGCACATTAAGGGCTGTGGGCACAATTATTCTCAAGTGATAGATTCTCTTTCATGAAACTATATAGGGGATTTCTTCTGCTTTCTTTCTAAGGATAATAGAAAATAGCAGAAGCTTGACATCATAATAGAGTTCAAGTGCCTTAGCAGTATATCTGCTCTCAAAGAATTCTAAAAAAGCTGCACTAATGCACTTTCCTGTGAGCATGGCTCAGGCAGGCCCCTTTGGAGCCTTTGCAAACAAACAGACTGTTGCCTCTCTTGTCCATCAATTGAGGCAGCTCTCAGGATGATATAATGCCATGGATTCCAAGCCAATCAGCTGCTGTTGCCTAATTATACAAGCAAAACAAACCCAGACTGTTTAAGGTAGAAGGGGGAGGCGAGAGGGGGAGCTGCCATAAAACACTGAGGGAGAGCTGTCTCCTCTTTTCAAACATGTAAAACCAAAGAGTTGTTTTCCCCTTAAACAGGAATACTGCAGCCATGATTGCACAGACCTATTTACTTTTCTTTTCATAATGTGCCAGCCTGCATGCAATAAAGCTGTCAGGCACAGCTCGAGAGCAATAAATATGAGGAAAACTGTTATTTAACAGGCCAAGAATCATCTGTACAGTGTCACTGGGCATTCAGAGCAGTGCTCGTGTAAAAAGTCATTTTGCAAAATGACAATTTGTGTCGCATCTATTTCCATCTCTCCTCCCATTCCCTTTGCCTTGATTTTCTCAGCAGGAGCAGGGAGATTTCTGCATCCCTGCCCTGCTGCTGCTAAAGGAGCAGGAGCCAGGGCTGCCCAGTGCACCAAGACGGGAGGAAAGAAGGAAAGGGCAGAAACCTGCAGGGCTCTGAAGGAAACAGGATGGGAAAATTGCTCTATTTTACCAGTCTCAGAACAGACATGCAAACCTAAAGGTCCCACATAGTCAGAGATAAAGGGAATAAAAGACAGAGCCCTGATGCACAGGAACCTGGATATGTAGCTACTTCAGCTACAACTCACAAAAAGTTTTGGCTATGGGGTTTCCAGACTGAAAGAGAGAGAAAAAGTCTAAAATCTTGGACTTTTATATCCCAGAACAGCCTGCATGCTCAAGCACTTTTCACTTCTTCAGGCCAATAAAAGCATAGATTTCTTTCTTTAAGAAATATGAGCTTTTGCAGACCCGGGTATAAAAATCTCATCAAGCCCATCTAAAGCATCACCTCAATATATGATTCTTATTTGAAACAGCTTCTCTGAAGACACAGTTCCCCTTTCCAAGGTATTCCTGTCACAGCTCAGAGACAAAATTGTTCCAAACAATTCTGATGTAATGATTTGCCTTCAGAGATCAGAGCCCCTGTAGATTTGTGGTGAAGACTCCCAGAGGTGCCAGTGACCCAACAAAGATCACTCTGAGCCAAAACACCCCAAGGAAGAGGAATGGTCACCAGAAAGACATGCAAAAGTAATGAATTAGGGACTTAACTCAGTGTCAAGTCACATGAATGTGGTTTGCTGAAAGGAATAGGAATAAAATAATTATAGAGCTTTGATCTTCTGTCATGCTCCCTTTATCACGGTGTGATTTGCTCTTTTGAGCATCCACAGAAATTTAAACCCCAGTGTAGTATCTGGCCAACCTCCTTTCATGAAAAGATGGATTCCTGAAAAATCCCAATGAATAATATTAAATTTATCAATGATATATGGGAGAAATAACCAGGCAGTGTATAGATCTGAAAGCAGCCACCAGCACTGCTTGGTTCAGGAATTATATTTATTTATGTACTGTGATTATCAAGTGATGGAATGGCTGGGTGGGTTGTGTTATATCTGCACTCTCAGACAGCCAACTGTGTAGATGGGCTGGAGATACATGACATTTGATTCAGGACTTTCACAGCCTCTTGGCAGGCCTGTTTTGTTCTGGGAGCATCAGCCGCCCTATAAATAAGTTATTGATTTTAATTTGTGAGCAGAATATTGTTTAATCTCTGCAAATTGCCTCCTGTTCCACTGTATAAAGTCAGCAGAAGGAAATAAAAGTATCGAATATCTGCTAAATTGCACTGAGTTAAAAAATCTGCCATCAGTGACATTTTACCCTTCAAAACTAGCATTCTCCTAAATTGAGTTTCTTTTAATGGTAGCAGACAGCCCCTCCACAGAATGGCCTTAGAAAGACTGTGAGATTTCAATGAGATCTAATAAACCAAATAGTTTGGGCTCAACTGTGGCTCATTGTGGGACGTTCTGTGGGGTGTGGGGCAGCAGATGGGCTCACCATCACTGTGGGGGTCCCTGCAGTGGGAGGGGGTTTGTGGAAGAGGCAGAATGGTTCTGCCCAAAGGAAACTGTCACAACAAGAGTTCTTTCTCCCTGATGGGTTGTCTTCTCCTCCCCTGGTGCTGCACATTAAATCATTAAAACATTACGTCTCAAGTGACCAAGTATTTGCC
Organism: Passer domesticus; assembly: GCF_036417665.1. Classification (NCBI taxonomy): domain Eukaryota; kingdom Metazoa; phylum Chordata; class Aves; order Passeriformes; family Passeridae; genus Passer; species Passer domesticus. The sequence continues at coordinate 3,812,506 of NC_087489.1, read as the reverse complement.
AGCCCCAGAGCATCACAGTCCAGAAAATGTCTCCATCTCACCTCAATTCAAACGCAGAGCTTGAGCTCAGCCATGTTCATGCCTGAATTTGCCTCTCATTTGCTAAAAGCAGCTGGTGTTTGGAAGTGATTGCCCTGGGGAAACTGACATGGTTTGTGAGGGAGCTGTGGGATTGAGGTGCCCACAGGACAGCTGTCCCCATGGGGGTACACACACCTCTGCCCTCCTCCATGGCCTCCAAAAGCCCCTCATCATCATCACTACTCAGCCACCAGCCCTGCTGCCTGCAGGGGACAATGGCCACCATGGTCTGTCACCTCGTAGCCACCACAGAGCCACACCCTGGGCTGGGCTGGAAGTGACCCTAGAGATCACCCACATCCAAACCCCTGCCATGGGCACCTCCTGGATGCTCAGAGCCCCACCCAACTACTTCATGGGTTTAAAAAATGACATAAAGCAGGCACTGAGCCCCCTGTGTGGGGTTAACACACTCAGCCAGTTCATTCCAGTCAACACTTACAAGTTTTAGTAGAAACCTGAAATTTGGTGCTGGCTTTGTGGTCTGTACATCAATATTGTATATAGGAAATAGAATCTATCACTTTTACTCTATTGCATTTGCTTATTATTGCCTTTCCCTTTGAGTCAAGATGGAGTTGAAAACTGATACCTGGAAATTCCCACTGGAAATTCCCCAGCCTGTTTTTTCCAGCCATAGCGCCAGCTATTATGATACCACATTTTCAAGTAACCTTGCAATTCAGAAAAGTCCTGTTGAGAAAAGCATTTTCAAATTAACCTTTGAAATTATGGCTGCTCATGGCCTTTCCCCAACCTGACTCATGAAGCAAAGCCTGTCTCCCTTGAAATTCTATTAAAAATGCCAGTCAAATAAACCCATTATAGCTATAACAGCTCAAATTAATGTCAACATGTCAGGACATATGTCTAATTTCAGTTTGGAGACTTGAAGATTGGAATCCTCATTATGGGCACCATCAGCTGTTTCCAAACAGCCTTCAGGTCTGGAGAGATTCATTTGAAATGAGGAACATCAAGGCAGACCTCACAGAGCTGTTCAGATGGTGCATTAATTCCAGTCACTTGGCTAAATGTACGATTACCATCACTGTGGATTCAATCATCCACTCCAGCTTGCTGCTGGTGCAGTTTCAGAGGCCTTTCCACACAAACTTCTTCTTCATGGGAGACAGCAAGGGACAGCACTGCAGTGACCTTGGGGTGGGATGGATGGGGACGAGGAGCTTGGCTAAATGAAGCAGAGCACCTACTCTGCCCAGCTAGGACCTGCACCAGCTGCTACAAATCTCTGCCCAGCTCCTGATCTGCCCTGTGTGGCATTCACATTCTCTGAAAACATCCCTTCTCCCAGGATTTTTCTCCTGGGAAACTGAGAAGCCTCAGAGAAAAGGAAAACAATTCTTATCTCATTTGCTTCTCCTGTGTTGTGCTCATGTGGAATGTGTTTGGGGATTGTTCACCCACAGGTGATTGTTTCATTGGATTCTGCTGTGAGTTGTTTTCACTCTTTGGCCAATCAGGGCCAAGCTGTGTCAGGACTCTGGAGAGAGTCACCAGTTTTCATTATTATCTTTTTAGCCTTCTGTAAGTATCCTTTCTGTATTCTTTAGTATAGTATAGTATTCTTTAATATAATATTATAAAGTAATAAATTAGCCTTCTAAGAACATGGAGTCAGATGCATCATTCCTTCCTTTGTCGGGACATTTCCCAACAAATACAATAGCCCTGCTTAGCACGAAGGAACCTCTGAGAAGCACTGAAATGAAACTGAAAATTGCAGTATCAACCCTCTCAGAGTGTGTGTGCTTTGGTGAAGAGCTGCAGTGCTCATCTCTATGCATATTGACTCTGGGACAGGGGAAAGGAGGGCTGAGCTTCTATTACAGCATTATTCAGAAACTTGTCACTATTGAAACCCTTTGCTTTGCTTGCTATATGAATGCAAGGCAGACAGACCTTTTCACAGATTTCCTGCCATTTAGCTCTGGATGACACAAAGGAAGGGAACAAACAGGAAGGGAGATGGATGGGAGTGATGTGGGATCACAGATCTGTGCATACCCTAAGCATATGCACAACCTGATTCTTCAGACAGCATGCTTAAAATCACTGCTTAACCTTTCCTCTACTATCTGTTCTGAATTGTATAGGTATTTTTAGCCAATTTCTCCCTCCTGATATGCAACCTGCAAAATAAAAAAGAAAGAAAAATCACACTTGTCCCCTTATCCCATTGTATCTCACTACTTTCAGGTGAATCCTTGTTTCTTTCTAGGTCTATACACATTTGTTGCTTCTCAATATGGATTTCCAAATTTCTTACTGCTCAGCCTCTATGTGCTCAGTTTGTTTTGCCAGCTTCAAAAAACATTTCAAAAAATAATTTAAAATGACCTTTTGACACAACTGAGACATAAGCATGGATTCCACTGCGTGCAAAACTTCTGGGACTCTGTCAAAACCAGTATTTGTTGTTCTCAGCAACATTTCAGTTATTCAAGACAAACCTGAGAAATGCTGATGAGTGCAAAAAATCTCAGTTGAAACTTCACTTCAAACTTCTCACAGTGAAGAAAAGCTTCTGTACAAATTCCAGAATAAAAAACACCAAGACTCCTTCTGAACTCATACTAGAGAAAAGAATAATACACTGTATGTTAGGAAAAAAGGGAATATCTGAGGCCTTCATCTGGCCCATTAATCGTATTGGAAAGCTGCTTACTTATGGACATGGAGTTTGCTTGGGAGTAGAACAAGAAATCATAGAATTACAGAATCATGAAGTGGTTTGGGTTGGAAGGAACCTTAAATCTCATCTTATCCCACCCCCTGCCATGGGCAGGGACACCTTCTACTGTCCCAGGGTGCTCCAAGCCCTGTCCAACCTGGTCTTGGGCACTGCCAGGGATAGAGCACCCACATCTTTCTGGGCACCCCGCTCCCCACCAAAAGCAGGAACCCACCAGGAACAGCTCTGAGCACTGCAGTGTGCACACATCTGTACCCATCTGTGTGCAAGAATAACAATGCAAATAAAAGACAAATCTCCAATCCACTTCAGTCTTCATTTTCTTTGTTGCATATTTTGGATTATTTGGCTCAAGCTCTGCATTCCTGACTGGTTGTGTTGGCCCACTGGCCAGTCCATGCCCAGGGGAACATTCCCAGCACAAACAAGCAGACTGAGCTGCATTCCATACACTTACATCGGCAATGCTTGGAAGAGTCTGAGGACATTTAATTTGGTTTTAAGGAGAAATTATCCAGAATATCTTCCTTGAAAAACATTTTCTGAAGCTGCTCCAAAGGTTTCTTAAGAGCAAGTCAAGCCATCAGAGACAAATTAATGGGTAAGTCTTATGTGAGATGGTCAAAGTACATGATAAATGCAATTAATAAGGCACTAGATTAGATTTTGGCATTCAATCTTGCACAGTAGATAGAGTGGGAAGGTGTTCTGTGCCAGGAGCAGACCAGAAAGGGCAGCTGTGGTGCTTTCATTCTCTTTGCTCTGGAGTTATCTCCAGGATGAGGACAGCCTTTCCCTGGACACACTGTCTTCTCTTGCCTCTGCCTTGCCTCAGTCCAGCTCCTTTGGTAGTGGCCTGGGAGGAAACTGCAGCCCAGCCTCCTCCTGCTCTTCTCAAAGCCTTTTCCACTTTCCCAGCAACTTCTCCACAGCCAGAGGAAGAAAATAATATGGGGAAATGACTTGTTCTTCCCATCTACAGTCTGGACCAAGTAGTTCCAAACCAGAACCTCTCAAAAGTTTGCCCCTTCTTCTTGAACTTTTTGCTCATAAACCTATTCCTTCACAGACGCTAATAAACCTAGTAGGAATAATTTCGACTGACCATGAACTATTATATTTACTATCACCAGCAAATATTCCTCAGGTGAAAAGTAAGTTGAAGAGGAAAAGTAGCTGGGGCAGTAAAACTTGGCTGGAGGTGGGAAAATGGAGCAAGTGCCTGATTTAATGTTTTATGCAAGGCAGCCAGGAGTTTTGCATGTTGATCAGGGTAAAAAGGGTTGTGCTGGATATAAACCTGCCCTTAACACTTCAGTTGTGTTCAGCTGCAGAAGTGCAGCATTTCTCTTCAAAATATTGCCCAGCCTTGGCAAGGGACTGGAGGAAAGGCATCAGCAGGTTCCTCATGAGGGGAATTCACAGACTGAACTCCTCGAGCTGGCTGTGAGGGAATTGGTGCCTGATGGAGGAGGGGGCAGCTCCCAGCATGGACTAGAGGCCCCATGTCTGCCTTTATTTCATATCTGAAACATAAATACACTTTTCATGGTTCAGCCTGAAATCCAGCCCTGCAAACAGCTCTCCAAATCTGCATTCAAAAATGTGCCACCATTGCAAAGCTGCTGAGAGTCACTGTAGTGTTTTGACACATCCCTGTAAACACTGTGGCCATTTCACAGTTACCTCAGGCTATCTTTTCATCTCCAACATGCTTCAGCCCTTTAATGTAATATTTAGACCAATGTTGTTATTAGATTTTCCCTGGATGAAAGGATCTATAAACACAAATGCCAGTTGCTAATTCTTGGTAGTACAAAATAATAGTATAAGTACATCACACAATAAGACAAAAATTAAGCTGGTAATTTATACTGCTGAATTAGATACAGCAACAAAAGAGAGAGGCAATTATATACCACAGCAAAATCTTCAGTGCACAGACTTAAGCATTCCTTAGTCTTTAGTGTTCAATTAGGGTGAAATTTACTTTCAATACAAGACATAATGCCAAGGGCTTTCACACCCTCCATAAAAATATAGGATTTCATCTCATCTGCTCTGTGCAAAGTCTTTTTTATTCTGGCAAAGATGAAGGTTTAGCTCTAAAGAACAATTTGATTTGCATTACACATTGCACTAACAGGCTGCAGCAAGCAGATTTATCTGCCAAATGAATATATTCTAATAGGTCTGATGATCTGTCTTTATGGGATCATTTGATTAACAACAAATTTATTCACTTGGCAGCTGTATTCCTTAATCAGGTATTCATTAAGCAATAGCATATAAATGTGTATAAATGTCAGATTTATGGATCAGAGACTACAATAATTCCATTTAAGAAAGGTGGATTGTCTATACTTCTAATTAGTTTCCCTTTAAATAGGCTCATCAAATCTACACATTTATACACGTCCAGGCCTGATTTTCAGAGCCAAGGGTGCCTGTCCAATTGGACAGAATTCCCTTCCTTTGGAGTCTCATCCTCTGACAAGCCCTTCCAGCCCTACTTCTCAATTATATTTGACACTACACCACCATCTCCCTGTCTTAGATGATTTTATAGAGGGTTCCTTTCCAAATCTGAGTAATTCACCTTTTTGCACACACACCTATTTTGCACCTGGCCAATCTCTGCTTGTCATTCCATAACCTGGACATGCAAAAATAGGTGCTGGCAATGCACATGCACTGGCAAATAGCATAGAAAGGAATTACTAAAGAGAATATCTTCTATTAAATGGATCCTGGTTGTGATAATAATGAAAAATGACCATAATTGCGAGGGAGAAATATTCTGTCTGTGGAATTCAACCCAGCCTTTTAAGGTAGGTTATAGAGTAAGTCAATGAAAGTGCTTTTACCTCCCTTTTTTTTTTTTTTTTTTTTTTTTGAGCTGACTCCCTAGCAGCCACTTTTACACTTCATGGGAGGCTGGAAGGAAAAAAAAGTAGATGTGAAATAATCCTCAGTTTATCAGGGATAAGTACTGTTATTTTGATATCTGTACAGGAGTTAGCAGGACTGGAGCTGTCAGACCCCAGTTACAGCAAAAAGTGAACTGCCTGTGAAGACACAGACAATTGAATGGTGCTAACAGCCACAACTTCAGCACGCTGTGGGTACCCAAGCTGACATTTAGAGCACCAAAGTGCCTACCAAGAAATGTGGACACCTGCAGAGAACTGCTCCAAGTAACTACTCTACAAACCTAATGAATGTCCTCAAAATTACCCATTTCCCTTTGCTTGCTCTAAAGGACTTTTGCATTTGATTTAAAATCTTCTGGAAGAAGCCTGGTGGCTGGGAAGGAACATCTACCTTGTGGAAGTGCAGCCACATTTCACAGAGAAAATCTGAACCTCAGGGGAAGGAAAAACATTCTTATCTTATTTGTTGTGCCTGTGTTGTGCCAAAGTAGAATGCAATATGGAGATTGTTTACCCAAAGCAATGGGGTTTTGTTTCCTTGGCCTATCAGGGACAAGAGTTGTGTGTGTGTCAGACTGTCGGGACAGTCACAAGTTTCTGTGCAGTTGTGAGCAGGGTTGAGTGCTTGGCAGATTCAGTTTAGATGTAATGTAATATAGTGTAATATAATATAGAACAATACAGTATAATAAAGTAATTAATTAGCCTTCTGATATCCATGGAGTCAGATGCAGCATTACTCCCTGCCTTGGGGGTTGCCCTCAATACTGTATGGAAGTGTTTCCATGGAAGAGGAACCCCTGGCACATGAAGATGCTCAGCCCCAGCTCTGTCTCTGTGCTGGCTCGTGCCATCCCCAGCAGCTGAATGACATTCTTGGGCTCTCCAGGAGCTCCCCAGGAGTGAGGGCACGTGGCTGCTGAGGGCAGGAGGAGTGCAGGGACATGGATGTGGTGTTAAAAATGGAGAGGAGAGCTTGGGCAAGACTTGACTCAGATTTTGGCAGCAGCTCTGCTTGAGGCAGACTGCACCCCAGATTGCTCTCATTCACAAGTTCTTAATAATGGCTGACTAGGTTATTGCAAAATGAATTATTTATTAATTAGGCAAATTTAACAGACATAAGACTTTGAACAGACTACTCACTACACAGGACAAAGCAAAAATTTTATCTGCACATGATAAAATACAGTTGGGAAATTACAGAAAATAACAATACCTATATTACAGCTAGTGAAGAAATAGCATAGACTAGGATTCAATGTAATTTACCACCAAACTGATGGAGTACACATAGAATCCTTTCACTCAATTCCCAGGAAAGTATCCATGGAATTTGTGCCCAAACTCTGCAGAAGAATTCTTACATGTTTCCTGGGTGTGTGTAGGAGGCTTCTGCCTTTGTAAAAGTTTGTGTAGCTTTTATAGTTTGTAAAAGTAGTGTCTCTCAGTCAGGAATTCCAGCTTATCTCCTCACATCTTGTTCTTAGGGCCAGTTGTTTATTGGGAATTCCACCTCGGACACCAGAGAGAGAAATAACTCACTCACCAGTGAGGCCAGTGAGCTGGCCTGGGTTATCTCATCAGTTCATGTGAGGGCAGAATGTCCTGAGCAGCAGCAGCTGATGGACAGAGCAGGTGAGCTCTGCTGTGCCAGGGAGGCACCCTTTGTTCCCCGGATCAGCTGCTGCCTCCAGCCCTGCACAGCCATGGAGCTGACAGGCTGGCACGAAGCACAGCAGATTTATGCCAATTGTTTTATTTCCATGAAGCACCAGACACTGAACCAGGTGAGAAAAAAGGTGCCTTCCCTACTGCTCCAGAGTCTTCCCCAGAGTGTGTTAAACTGGGGTTGTGTGTTGTAAACTCTGAGTGTGCTGGAGCAGCACCTTGGTACCTTAACTGGGTCATTTTCCCAGGGTTTGTCCTTTAGGTACAGCATGTCACACACCCAGGGACTCCTTACACAGCACCTGTGCCACTGTTGAACTGACCTGGACCTGAAGGGACTCTCCACCAGCAACAGGAGTTGGACTCCCAGCAACATCTTCACTGTGGTATTCACACACCCTCGGAACAGAGAGAAGTTGTGAGCAAAGCAGAGAGAATGATCAAAACAGTTCTGATCTCATTTGTTGCTCCTGTGTTTGTGCCCATGTGGAATGTGTTCTGGAGATTGTTTAGCCAAGGTGATTGCTTGATTGGATTCTGGTAGAATTGTTTATGTTAATTAGCCTATCAGGTCCAAGCTGTGTCCTGACTGTCGGGGCACAGTCACGAGTTTTCTTTAGCATCCTTTAGTATCCTTTAGTATTCTTTGTAGTGTAGTTCTAGTATAGGATAATGTGATATAATATAGTTTTAATAAAGTAAGTGTTCAGCATTCCAAAGCCTTGGAGTCAGATGAAAATAATTTCCTGCTTTGGTGGTCGCCTGATTTTGCAATAGTTCACCAAGACTCTGGACAGAACTGGAATGTGGTTCTGGAGCAGAAGGGATTAAAGGTCTACTGTAGATTCCCTGACTGTGCTGTCCAAACATGTGAGAGGTGGAGACCACTCTCTAACCCTGCTTTCATTGCTAGCTGGAATAAGATTAATAAAAAATTGAAAATCACATTCAAGTCTGAGAGATCTGAGCTAGGTCTGTGGTATATCCAGCTGTGGCTGTACTGCCCCCATGGAGGAGAAGCATATTTTGCTTCACAGAAGTAATGTGCAAATAAATTAATGGCCAGAAATTGTCCTTCATGCAGCTCCACTTGGATTACTTTTTTAAAAAATTTATTTAATTAAGTTACTGATCTATTGTCTTTGGAATATGTAAGAGGCAGAGAGAGGCTGATCCATTGCCATTTAATATACAGCACTGTTGTGTGTTGAGATGGATATGACAGTAATAGTTCCTTGCAATATTTAAGTCTACTGAGCCCTGAAGATCTCTTCTAATATCACTTGATTTATCAAATCTGATTTGGGACTTATAGCCTATATAGAGGGAGTTCTCAAATTCCTAATCCATTTGGCAATAAGTATCTTCTCTGCTTTACTACTTCATCTTCCTTACTCACTGCTCTGAAGGGTTGGAGTTTTAAACTCATTTATCAAGGACCGAAAAAAAGGGGTTTTATGATGAGTTTTGACAATTATATATGTCCCATTCCAGAGAGTAAATAAAATATGAGTGCTATTTGCTCTGCCACTTAATGCAGGCCACCAAACTGATACCCTGTGATGGAAGATGTACAAGACTTGCTGCTGAGAATACAGAATTGGAACCACTTTGGCACTCTTCATAAAAATCTGAGCTTCCATCCTAATTTTTCCTACCCCATGCTTTCCTGCAAAAGAGAGTTTTCTGCCAGAAGTGGTTTCCAGGCAAGATAAGAGCCCCATTAGGTTCCAGTCCATGCCCCTGAGTGCACTCACTGCAACATTTTCCTGCTGCTCTGTCCTGCCTGGTTTAACCCTGCCGAGTCCTGATGCTCATTTTGCCTTCCTAGAGACACTCTCCCATCATCCAATTGCTATTTTAAAAGCAATATTCCAAGGCTGACTTCACTTTTTCACTTGAAACAGACTGGATTTGAGTGAGTCGAAGTCTGGTCCTCTGTCTTTCAATTAATGACTTAAAAAATCCAATAAACAGAGCAAGCCAAATTACAAAAATGGAATAAAGAGCACCAGGCCTTTATTTCTTGCTCAGAGGCAAGTTGTGCAACTTTAATTTAACAGAAAATTATCAGCTTTATGACTAGATGTGTTGCAAATAAACTGACAACCTTTATACAATACAATTACTTTATTTTATGTGATATTATTATTATCTGAGCCATCTGACACTCTTATGGCTCATATAAAAATTCCTATTTTAGTGCAACTCTGTGCTTAAATAGATCTCTTTGTGCTACATGAAATAACCCCTTCCTCTCACCTCAACATTTACAGCCTCCAAAATATACAGAGCTCTATCACATCCCTTGCTCCTCAAACAGCTGGATTTAAAATCTTGATCCAAGAAAGGGTTTCCATTGATTTGAATGGCTATTGGATCATCCCAAAACTGTGCTTATGGGAACAATTCAGCCCCATGTGACTGGAAAGAAGGTTTTCCTTAAGCTAACTGACATTTTTGAGGGGGAAAAAAGGATGTTTCTGGATGGAGAACCACAGCAATTCAGCTATTTTGCTTCTGTTCCCTAAATAAATTCATTCAAGTGGCTGGCACTGAGCAGCACAGGCAGATATACCCATTCATTATCATCTTTCCTCGCTACATGTCACATATTTAATTCTTCTGATCCTTCCTCTCCAATCTCTCCTCAACCCTGGGATCCTGTTAGCAGCTCTTCCCCTTGTTCAGTACAAATCCCTCAAGAAAACAGGCAGGTAACTGCCATTATGTTTGACAATTACTTAAAAGCAACCAAACGTCACCTGCTGTGTTAATTCACTCTTTGCCACTTTGGCTCGCCCTCCCTCTCTGCCCTGCAGCCCAGGGGCTGAGCACAGCCCAAGGGGCAAGGAGAGCTTGGATTTGAGCTGGCACAAGGTGCAGAAGTGCCCCTAATTTCCAGCAGCATCTTCAAGGCTGGAGCGCGGAGCTCGGTCCCTGCACGGCCGCGCTCGGCGGAGAGCAGGGATGCAGATAAAGGTGCCTTTGTGCTCTGCTTCCTTTCATCCTCGCTCTGACAGTGAATCATTCAGAGCACGAGGGAAGGAGACAGGCAGAGGCAAACAAGTTGCATTCAGTCAGCCATCCAGAGGCGGTGGCACAATTCCTGGCACGAGGATCATGTGCAGCTGCTTTGAAGGACCCGCAGTGGCACTGTCACCACTGCTGGGGACACTGCCTGTCCTACCAAGAGCACACCTCCTGAGCTGATGGCCTTCCAAGTACGTAGGGAAGATGTAGGACATCTGCCATTGAATTCTTCCACCCCAGGACTGCAGAATCCCAGCATGGTTCAGCTTGGAAGGGGCCTCAGAGGGTCACTTAGGCCAAACTCCCTGCTCAGAGCACACGGCACAGGACTGGACCAGATGGGTCTGGAATATCTCCAGTGAGGCTGGTGCCTTGAGAGGCTGATCTGGAACAGAGACTAGACAGAGCTAAAGGGACAAAATAGGTGTTTATTGAAAGGCCTTAAGAGGACACACCTTGGGCAGCACAAGAGCCTGGCCAGGGCTGCACCCAGGCTGATTTAAGATGGATCCTGCTCAGGAGTTTTTACACTTTGATCAGTTTTGGTTCTTCTACACATTGGGTTCAGCTGTCCAATTGCAGCTTCAGGTGATGAAGTCTCAGCCCCCTGGTTTGCCCCCTTCTCTTTGCATTGTTTGTGCTCTTTGGGTAAAGGTTGTCCTTGATTCTCCAGCTGGGAAGGGATTGCTTTGTCTTAACTCCCCTGTGAAGGGAACCTGCTAACACCTAATAGGAAGTTTCAGAGTTACATACCAGGCAGGAGAGAATCTGGAAAATATCAAAGCTAAAACCCAAGGCATCAAGGGAGACTCCACTTCCTCTCTGGAAAATCTCTTCCAGTGCTCAAAGCAAAGAAGTTTTTCCTCATACTTAGGTAGAACTTGCTGTGCATCAGTTCCTGCCCTTTCCACTTGTCCTATTAATTGGCACCAGCTCCATGGTGCCCCATGGTCTGAGCTGATGCTGGGGTTTGATGTAGAGAGTCAGGAATTACAGATCAGATGGAAACTGCCAGCTCTAAGAGATGTGTGGGGTCTGAGGAGCCACTGCATGGCTTAGCCCCCAACAGGGGCTCCTTCCAGGCTGGATGGAAGAAACTGGCATAGTAGAAGGGGAAAAATGGCCTGAAAAACAATGTGAGCCATTAGAATTAGGGTATTTTGTCAAATAAAATGAATAAACAAATAAATAAACTAAAACGGAACATGGCCAACTATTGTGATATTGGATAGAAGAACATGAAGAAGAAGAACTGTGTTTACCATAACAAATCTTATAATTTCCTGGTTCCCTGATGCTCTTGCAACTCCATGTGATCCTCTAAAGCATCTTGGCTGATTGAGATAAATTATATCTCTGGCTCTAATACATGACTAAGCCCTGAAGCCACCCTCAGAAGAGAGCTCTGGTTCCTGCCATCACCACTTGCCATATGGCTCCTCTTTCTTCCTCCACCTTCTCAGCCTCATTTACTATGGAAACAAGGCTCATGTGATCCTGCTGTCTTTCTCATCCCTTCACCTCACACACAGCTCCTCAGCCTGCAGCTCTGTCTTGAGCAGAACTGGCAGTGGAAAGCTCAAAGACAACTGGATCCTCACGAGTGTGCTGAGGATGGGCAGCTGGGACAGGGGCAAGGAGGAATACAAACACATTAATGCCCCTAGAAATGGTAGGCAGTAGCTGTAGATCACAGAGTGGTTTGGGTTGGAAGGGACCTTAAATATTATTTCCCTGCCATGGGCAGGGAAACTTCCCACTAGACCAGGTTGCTGAGAGCCCCAAGACAAGGGGAATAAGAATTTCCACTGTGATCTTCTCAGGCAGGAAATCCAGTCAGCCACTGGACACACATCTGTAGAAAACAAGGCTTCAGTAATTTGTACTCCTCACAGATGTACTTATGTTTTCTATTCTCCTCCTCTGTTTTCTTCTTCTATTAGAACAAAAAAGACAGGGTCAGCCAGGCAAGACTTCACTATCTCTTTGCAGCACGGCTGTGTTTTCTCCTGGAAATGAAGCTAAAAGGAAAGTTTCAGTACCCCCAGTCAGTGCTGGAGAAGCTGATCGGATCACAGGCTCTCTCTGCTTCTCTACAAGTATAACTGCCAGGGACAATCTGTCCCACAAAAGACAGAGGATGCATCTTTTCTTTGCTAATCTCTTCTTGCTCCTGGTGTGAGTGTCTCAGGTTTTTTTTTCTTTTTTTTTTTTTCCCTCAGGCATTAGAATTAGATTTCAACAGGAACAATAGCAGCAGCAGTAACATCAGCTCCCTTATCTCTACTAACGGCTCTCTTCTCCTATTTTTTTTTTTTTTGCACCACCTGAAAGTATCCAAACCTAACTTGTCCTTAGAAATAGCTAAAGGAAAAAAGGATTAAGGAATATTGTTAAAATTAAAACCTTACTTCCTACCTAACATCTTCCATTCTTTAACTACTTTTTCTTTTTCCTATATCTGTAATGACAGGTTATAAGATCCTTAAGGCTGATTGTTGCCATGGGATTAAGGAGCCTGGGGTCTATTATTAATTCAAATCCCAAATGTTTGTGTAACTAGTTAGGGTGCAATACTGTGAGGGCCATGCTGACATCCTTATTTCAGCCCTCTTTTTAAGGAAAATAATTGGGCCACTCCCAATGGCTCCCAATTCAACTGGAGCTCACAGATGGAGTTTCTGACTGTTAGCTTGTGTTAAGAAGGTTTGCATTCTGGATCCTAAAAAACTAAAACCAAAAGAAATGAGAACACAGAATGTCTCATGATGAGGTCAGACTTCTTCTTGTTTGAGACTGATTCAAAATAATTTTTCAGCACTGAAGATTTGCATTATTCCCTACCATGGGTAGTGGGGTAAGGGGGAGCAAAGCCTATCTTTGTGCCACCTCTGGAATTCCACCAGCCTTTCCTTCTTCCTTTCAATGCTTTCAAACCTTTTAAAACTATGACCAACTCTGAGCCTATTTATCTTCCTTTCCTTTTCTCAATTTCTCCTTCTGCTTTTCAAGGTGTGTCTTGATATGTTGGCTCGCCAATGATCTGCTGAGGAGAATTACAGAATAAATAAATTTGCTAAAAACTACCTACCTCTGTAGATTTACTCTGTGAAACAACAAGTGATGTAAAATGAAATTGCTTTTATGTAAAGGATGAAAATTTGAATATCTTATGAAGGGAGAATGGGCATACCAGGAATATAAAGACACCTGGAAGTACAAAATACTGTCACAACAAATCTTTATTTGATTTGTAAGTGCTGGGCTGGAAGCTTATTCTAAATTAGAACTCCTGGGGAAAGGGGTTACTTGTTTGGTTTTAATGTTCTGCAATACTTCAGCCTTACCATTTCAGAAAAAAATCACAGATATCTGAAATATTTCACATGAATTGTATGTACCCTCTATGCAAACTGGGTAAAAAGCAATTGTAATTAACTCAGCCCTTGTAAATAACTCATAAAAATGAAGTCAAACATGTAGCTGTCAACAAGTGCATAACCATGAACCAGGCAGTGCAAGCATTCATTTCCTAAAGTATATAAATGTCAGCCAGGAAAAGTAAGTCACTGCTGTTGACACAATACAGGACATTAGAATCAAGCAATGTTGGACTTTCTAACACTGAAAAACTCAAATGGAAAGCCCCAGTGTGGAGGGTCGAGTGGAGTCAACAACCATGGGCTGATCTCCCAGGGCTCCCAGAGCACTCCCTGCCCACAGGGGCTTGTTCTACCAAGGTACCAAACCATTAACCCCCAGTTCAAACCAGAACACAGGTGGAATTTCAGCCCGGATCCTCCACAACAAACCCCCCCTGTGTGATTAATGAAGCATGGGGGAAGATGAATGCACACAGGCTCTGAATAAGTGAGCACCACCTAGGAGAGAGCTTTTGATAAAGGAAATGCTCTGTTTTAAGAGCTCTCAAGTCAAGGCAGAGACAAAAAGTTACATTAATTTCTGCTCCCTGCCTTCACTGCTTTTAATGGAAGAAAAGAGTTGAACAGGAAAGCTTCATCCTCTCGAGACTCCATAATTTGCTTGATGAATGCTTTAAAAAGAGATGGGCTGGGAGAGAAGATCATTGAATTTAAGCAAAATGTAGTATTCACTTCACTTCTGGTATCAAGAGGCAAGGCAGATGATTCACAGGTGAGAAAGGAGCTCGGCTGTAAAGGTAGGAAGCTGGAATAAAAATGAGGAAAAGGTTTTGTGAAGAATGTGGTCTTCAGTGGAGGAAGAATGCTGCCTGTCTTGGGAGAACAAGAGAGAATTCCAGAACTGGTCGTTGTCTATCAATTGCATCAGATATTTGCAAGGCAAGGGGAAGAAATTAAGACAAATAATCTTACTCATGAAAAGGTCATGAAATCCACTGCATTTGGTGCCCTTGGATCCAGAGACTGACACACAATTTGTGGTTCCTCCCTTTTGTTCTGGTATTAAGGTTTAGTTCCTCAGTCAGTCCCTTTCTTTTATCTGGAAATTTCTAAATTTTGTGCACTAGCTCCTAGTCTAATGAAATTTTTGCCACCCAGTGTTCAGCACTGTGTTGCTGTGAGGGTAATAGACTACAGCAGTCACCCATGGAAGAAATCTTTGCAACTCCTGTTTTGAAATTACTGCTGAACCTTTCTTTCCCCCTTTAGTTCTGTTTTTAATCAAGCCTGAAATTTTCTTCCTTTAAAGAAACCTTTAAAATCTTCTCATTTTCTCTGGATAATACCTTTCTGAACTACATTGTTATACTCTAAGAAAAGGACTATTTTCTGTCACTTGGAAACCCACGCCTCATTTTGAACTGAAATAAACCCACTAATAAAATTAATCAGAAGCACTATTCCTCTGGAGAGAGCCAGGGACAATATGATGGGTTATAAACTGAACCACAGGTTTCCAATAATGCAGCACAGTCAATACCAAGGAACAAGACCTCCACTAGCTGGGACACATCATACCTCAACAGAAGGTCGTGAAATTACTGCAGGAAAACAGCACAGCTGAAGGACAGGGAAAAAAAATAAAAAATATGAAGGCCAGATAATAAAGAAGTTGTAAGCACATTGAAATTCCTACAGAAGATCTGCAAGGCTCCTTAAGTCCTTGCCTATTGTTCAAGAAAGAAACTTCAGTTTTTAAAGGGGCTAAAAATTCTATTGTGTGCACATCCTTTTAGGGCATCCTGCTCACAATGCCTTGTTTCCAGGAGAATAAACTACACACATATCCTGTTAGAGTTGATTATTTAACAGCAGTGAAATTCAGGCTGAAGTGCTGAGAGCACAACTAACAAGACACCTAAATTACCGTCCCTGAACAAAAATTGTGGTATCACTTCTGTCTGAGGCTCCTTTCAAGCTTTTCTATAAAATAGAGATAGTTATGGCAATTTCCTAAGCGTGCTCAGAGGGTCAGGTAGTGTCAGCAAGGTATTTTAGATTTGTGAAACACTATCTGTGCCAAAAGTTAATGTCAGATGCCTGCAATGAAAGTGCAGGGCATGGCTAATGGAAGGAATATTAGACAACAGACAGTAGACTTTGTTTTAAAAATTTTATGACTGAGAGATGAACTGACAGAAGCTGACAGTGATGAAAAAAAGGTACAGCTCTGGAAACTGGCCAGGTTTTCTGAAGCTGCTATCAACAGAAAGGTAAGACATGCAGTGTTTCAGTAACAGGCCATGAGAAAACACAGCCCCTGCTTGCACTGAGACACCAACACTTGGTTAACCTCTTCCAGAACACTGCAAATTACTGAATATTTCTTACCTACAGAAAGAGGCCTAATTTAGGATCATAATAAACCAAAGTTCATGAGGCAACTAATGTCAGTTTTTGCTATGGATTCCACACAACAGTGGTAGATTTTTATGTGTGTGTGAAGTTAACCAAGCCATAAACAAACCGTGATGCTGTAACCAGCCTGACAGTGTTTGTGCTGTTGGGAACCCTTTGTAAATTTATGACACATGCCATAATAAAAATATAAAAAAGCAGCAGAACTCCTGACTTTCTATTCCACAGGGTTGTTTCCTTCTGCTTTTTCTGACTGAGGAGTTGAATAAACCCCAGTCCTCTGGCAATCCAGCAGTTTGGAGTCCATCCAACAAGAGGGGCACGTTCATGGTGTCCAGGATAATGTGATTTACCTCACACCACAGAAGTCTTACGAGTTCTCTCACTCAATGTTTCCCCAGGTGAGAGGTGCTGCAGGAGTGCCAAGCACTGAGTGGTTCAGGGCTGAGTGCTGGAAGGCACTCTAAGAAATTTCCTTTTTATAAGCCAACACCTTCTTTGCTTGCCAGACATAAGAAAGAAAAGGACTCTGCTCTTTGTTTGGTGACTCTTGACACTGATGCTTTAGTGATGGCTGATTCTACTGCTTATTTTAACTTTCCACTGATGTCTCTTTTATCTGGGCACCCAGACTCTTTCTAGCACAGCCTAAACCACATGAGTAGCTGAATTTTCCTTCCTTCATCTTCTGCTGGTTGGTGGCCATTTGCTGCACATTGCTTTGGTCTTTTGCTCCATGCCCTAACCCTAATTTTTCCTTCAATCTCCAGAGGCAGCTCCCCAGATTCCACCTTTACATGGTTATACTCTCACAACCTAAACACTGGGCAAAATCTTGAGGGCTATAGGTGCTTTACTATTAATTTCTGTGTTAGCACAGATCTCAAGTAGCTGTTTTCAAAAGCTTGAAAAGTTGGACCAGACAATGAAAATAATCTTTTTTTTTTTTTGTAGAGTCAAGGCTGGGAAGGAGAACAGACTCAAAAGTTCAGCTTTCCTGTGGAATGGAGAAGACAGAAAAGCAAGTTGTCCATTAAAAAGGACCTGATTTACCTCTAGGACAATCTTATGAGGATGACTGTTCAAATAGCTGCATATTCAGAATGGAAATATTTGAGTAGACATTTTAACCTTGTTTGTAATCCATGACACAGACTTTAGTGATTAACAGAACAAAACCATTTATTTCAAGGCCAGGTTGGACGGGGCTTGGAGAAACCTGCTGTGGTGAAAATTCTCTCTGGCCATGACAGAGGTTTAGAAGGAGATGGTCTTTAAGGACCCTTCCAATCGAAACTATTCTGGGATTTTTACTTTTCAGTAGATTCCTTTATCTGGACACTCACACAGTTTTCATAACAGCCCCAACCATAATAATTTTCCTTTCTTCCTCTTTCATTCAGCTGGTTGGTGGCATCTGCTACACATTTCTTTGGAATTTTGTTCCCCACCCCAAATTCTTCCCCCAGCTGGGCAAAGACACAGACTTGTGTCTGCCTGATTCCAGACAGTTCATTTCAACAACCTCAGCATGTTTATCTGACTTCCCTGGTCCCCTTATGGGGGACCTGGGAGCACTAACATTCTGCTGGGATATTGGAATGCTGGGAATCTCCTGGACTCTTTTGGAATATTCCCTGCACATCTCCTTTATGGGCAGCACAAACTCTGTCGTGTTCCTCCAGGGCCACAGCCCCATCTCAGCTACCAGGAGGTGTTTGCCTCCCCACAGAGCCACTCACGTTGAACTCTCTGCCATAGCAACTCAGCCAACAACCAGACAATAAACTGCTTTTTTTCTAAGCAGGGTCCTGGTATTCAAACACAATGACTAAAAACTGCAGAGATTTCAGTATTGCCACTTCTCTGAGTGCATTAAAACACTTCTGTCTGGTGTAGTTCTTTATAGCTGAGCTCTTGCAGGGAAAAGATTAAGATGAAAAATCCTTAAATCTTTCTCTTTTTTTTTAGTCTTGGTATTTATGTGGAAAAATGCAAAAGAATATAAACTGCAGTTATACATAGCAGTATTTTTTTTTAATCTACAAATACTTAAGAAAGAGGAAGATAAGGAAAGAAAACGAAGGCCTTAGTGAAATACTGGATTGTACTTAATGTTAGCAGGAATTTGTGCACTTTGTAACTATTCTGGTTTTTGTTATTTTATAAGGTCCCAGCACATTTGGGGGATTACTTCTAATTTATTAGCACGTAAAAATGTCTCCCTCAGAATAATGGCCAAAGCAGAGGAGGACAATGTTGGGGGCTTTGGGGGTTTTTTTAAGCTTTGGACAGCAGAAGTGAGGAAGTCTGGGAGAGAATGGCAGATAAGGTGAAGCACATCCCTTCAGCCAGAGCAAGCCTCTCAATTCCAGCATGGGAAGGTTTGGCCAACACTGAACACTGAATCCATGGCTTGCCTGCCATATAATGGCTTCTTGATTTGCCTGTGCAGAGCTCTTTGTTGATGTGCCTAAATAAAATGATAATCAAGAAAACAGAAAACTGCTTTCCACGTGTTGCTGCCATCAGGGGGCTGGTGCCAGAGTAACTTTCTGTCCTGTGTGTCATGCACTGGCCCAAGTTAGAGGTGACATTGCTGATGGGCTCCCAAAAGCTCTCCCCAAGGGCAGCCAGGCTTTGACTCTGACTTCAGGCCATCATCTCCCCTTTCTTCATTGCCTGCTTGGTTTAGTGCTGTGGAAACTTTGCTACACTGGCCAGAGCCACAGGATCAATAAAGCAGAGGAGGAAAGAGCCTCATTCCCACCTGCCTCGTCCATCACTGGCAAACCTGGCAGCTCAGTTCTGCTGCCCAAATCCCATTTTTTCACTTGACAGAAAGCCTCTCTTGGAGACCGCTGGGGGAGAGACCTAAAACCTTCCATACATTAAGGCAAGTGAATTGATACCCTGTCAGATGATGAGAATCTCTCTTCATCTGCTGAGAGTTAATGATGATTTATTAGGCAGAACAGACAGGTCCCAGGACATATTTGCAAGGACTTGTCAATCAGAAAAAAATTCCCCCAGAGATTTGGACTAAGCTTATTTCATACTTTTTACTTAGAAGACATGAGAGGACAGTGAGATTCAGTTTGAAGTACTTCTCAGATAACATGGAGCTTTAGAAAGATAAAAGGCTAGATGAAAAAAGACCTCTTAAGACCTCGGTACAATCCCATGTCATCCCAGAAATGCCACTAAGGAAACATGTATAAGTGAATAGGATTTGGGGAGTGGTAAAATAAACATGACAGCTTGGAAGGAAGATTCTCAATGAAAAAGAATGTCTGAAATTAAATCAATTCCAGGCATACTGCCTTAGATCTCAATGCAAAACACACCAAAACACCTTCAAATAACTGAACCTGGGATCTCTGTGTAAATTTCTGACACTCACACATCAGATTCAGGGACCTGTTGATCCATCAGGGTAGGACTCTTTGACCAAAAGTAAATGTCTCCACTTCTGTGAGCCACCCTGAAGTCAAGGGAAATAAATAATTCTTTTTAGGGTGCTAACACAGCAGAGAGGTGAATCAGCCTGGAAAAGCACCCACTCTCCCTAAGGAACCAGGGCTCACTCAGTCCAGGAAGATGCAAAAGGACTCTGAAGCCCAGAGGGGGAATCCCCCCAATGACCATCCCTCCACTTGTCAAAGACTGGGCCATGGGGATCTGAACAGGAGGTGGGACATGTTTACAAGCCTCCCTGAGTTTTAAAACTGTCTCATGTGTCCTTTCCTCTTTCTAGAGCCATAGCTGCTGTTCAGGGGAGGTTGGAAGGCAGAGGAGCAGCACCAGAGGCATCCTCCTGTAAGACAGGGTTTGCAGGAAGCAGGGGCTGTCTGTGCTTCAGGATGTGCACCAGACACAGCAACACAAAACCATCCCCATGCAGCAAGGACATTCTCCTTTGATTGTGTCCAGACTGAGAGTTAAGAAGCCCAAGAGACAAAAGTGAACGGGAAATGCTTCCCACACCCTTCCCACCTCTCTGAAAGCCCAATTCTCACATTTATTGTGACCCATGGAGGTGGCAGAAGGGTGGACAGAGCAGTGTGCCTGCAGCAGCAGTGTTTAAAGCTCTCAGCTAAGAGTCTCATTTCTTAGGAGATGAAAGCAGCAGATGTTTATCCTGGATAAACGGGTTCTGCACACCTCCAGCTCTCTGACCAAGGGAAGCTGCTTGAGAACCTCCTCCAGCTCTCACCTATCCCCTCCTTTGGAACAAGCCTTGCAGACAGTGAGTGGTGGCTCCTCAGGGTGTGGGAGTGCAGCATTAATCACCTTTGAAAAATCCTCGTATTTTTTAGTGACAACAACCTGTGCAAAAGCAGAGCTCTGGCTGCAGCATCCCTGTTGGCTGAGATTTATAGCAGAGCAGCAGGAACCTGCTCCAGGCTGCTGCAAGGCCTCTCTCACACCTTGCTTTCAGCTTAGAAACACAGAGCAGAATCTGCCTTCCCTGCTTGATTTATAAATATAAGGTTTCTCTTTCTACTCCTCTAAAAGGAAAATAAAGAATTTCCCAGAAGTGGGCCGACATATGCAAGCCTTTTTCACTCTGGAAGATAAAAGAGGTGAGTCCTACAATGGCAAGAGACACACACTATGGGATTTGAAGAGAAAAAAGCAGGGTGTCCTACCAAAGGGCCTGTGTGTGTTCTGCACTCTGCAGCCACCCAGGGGTCTCTCTCAGCAGTGAGACAAGATCCAGCTCCCACAACAGCCCAGGGCATGAGAGAAAACTGCCTGGCATCAGTTTTGTTTTCCTCGCAGGACTGCATGTTCCCCTCAGAGCCATCTCCCCAGAGAGCCCTGCAGTGACAGAAGTTGTGACCTGCCCTGCACTCATGGGGAGCTCAACCCTCCCTCTGCAAGCCAGGGCTCAGCACTCCCCATCATGGGAAGTTATGTCAGCCCCAGCACTGGGCTTTGGGGTCGGGTGCCAACCACCAGCTCCTCTAAAACTGAAAAGAATTCATTCATACTCAAACCCCAGTCTTGGCATGTCCACACTATACTACAAGGTAATTAAAAAACCTGGAAAATCAGTAAAAGATGAAAAAAGATCTGCCCTTTCCTCCATGGTCTGATGGACAGATGAGTTCTGCTGTATATCTCTCTCCTCTAACTGGATTTACTTGTGCAACTTTAACATTTTTGTGTCTGCAATAGAGATTTTCTTCTGTCCTTGCTCCCTGCAGTTCCCCAGCCCATTTCTCATTGTCATTTGAGCAGAACTATACTTCCATGGAAAGTTTATCATCACAGAAAGTAAAAGGCAGGGAGGAGAAACACCCACTGTAAAGACTAATGGCTCAGCTGATTGATGCCAGAATGCAGCATCAGCTTGGTTTGGTTGCTTCAGCATTTGCTGTCACTGGGCAGAAAGTTCCCCCACTCCAAAAAGTTATTTTATAAATACCCACTCCTTCCAGCCTCCCATCAGTGGGCATTAAAGGGGATCTTGTGGGAGCACTTGTCTTATAATGTTAAAATATGAAAGCAATTTGTTCACATCTGTCTAATCTGTAAGCAGCAAAGGTGAGACTGAGCTCCAGGAAAACAACCCTGCTCACAGCTGGGCTGCAGCTCTTTGCCCACTTTTCCTGCAGGTGATGTTGATTATCACCTTGCTCCTTACCACACTGTGAGTAACAGCACACTGTGGGGAGATCCCCACTGAGCTCCAGCATTTTTATGACCCCCAAGGACCTGTTTAAAGTGAAATCTATAGGGAGAAATCCCACTCCAGCCAGTCTCTGATGTGGGGATGAACCCAGGATGTGCAGGAGAGGGAAATGCAAGGGAGCAGCACAAGAGCTGAACCAGAAAGAGTGACATGACCATGTACAGGTAACATCTTATGAGCCATAGAATCTGCTCCCATATGTTTAATCACTTCTAGGGAAGATAAATCAGTCCCTCTGATTTACAGAATTACACAGAATAATCCTTCCAAAGGAGGAGATCCACACCACTGTGCTTTAAAACTTTACAGGACTTTCCATAAAGAAGATACTGCCTTTGACCCAGGTGTAATAAACAGCTTCCTTCTGGCCTGGATGGATCTTTGTAATCTACACTACTTTCTGCTTCATGCTTTTCTTGTTTTTATTTTAGATTTCGTGCACATTACAAACACCTTGCCAAGAAGGGGAGTGTGAGCACTGGGATTTAACACCTTGGTGCTCCTGCAGCTCTGCCGTAGGGACAGAGTCAGGTATTGTACAGCACATTTGCTTTTCTCTCCCTTTTTTGTTTAAATTAAACTCTTTGTATAAATAGTCATTCTGTCTGATTATATAATCTCCCACATTTAGATCGTCTGTGTTGCAACCATGGCAACTCCCAGAGCTGAGCACATTCGGTTCAAATTTCTTTCTAAATTTGCTGACGAGGGTGAAGAAACAGCTTTGGAAACCCTTCTCAGACAACCTACATTTGTTCTTTGCTTGTGAAGCTCAGTCCAGCTTGGACTGACAGGAACCAGCACCCTAAAAAAAGTTAAAAACAAATGTCCATCCCCTTCCATCTTAAATGATTGCCTCTCTGGTACTAGCTATGGATAAGAGCAACATCATCAAAGCAAATAAATATCTAAAGTTTGTTTAATTAAAATTAAGCAGGAGGATTGAGCTGTGGTGGAGCAGGAGAATGAAATTTCCCATGCACAGAGCAGGCAGCACCCACAGTAGCTGGGCAGATTTCCTTGCCTTGCCTCTCCTGTGAACTTCAGCTGTCATTTGAAAACCAATACTGAAGATAAAAGGTTCCAAAATTATCTTCTAGTGTGGCTAATAAGCCATCTGAGAGTGATATTACCTGTCTGGAATCATGATATTTGCTCCCAATTTTCTCACTGCAGAACGTGGCTCAGTGGTTGGGTGAAGTGGAGCAGCTCAGCCATGGAGTTCTGGAGCCTTTGGTCACACTGAAATAATTCCAGACTATAGTCTGATACTGACAAACCACCTAAGACTGCCAGCCCCCACCTCTTCCCATCCTCTGCATGGAGTTTGCAAAGGGAAAGTAAAGCAAGGCCCCACACTGTGTGCAAAGCAAGAAAAGCAGAAGCAGATTTTAAATAACAAATTAGGGGTGGGAAAAAGTGTAATTAAGTAATTTTTCTAATCAACCATTGTGATCACCTACTGTATTTTGCTATTTATATCAGAATTCTTGGTATTGCCTTCAAAGGGGTGAATCAGCACAATAAGGTCTTTGTTTTCCTTATGGCATAAATACCCCAGATGAGACACGGAGTCAGATTTTCAAGTAACGTGACTGAAAACGCTCAATACTGATCACAGCTGCCAAAACGTGCCATAAGCAACAATCAAATGCAGTGATTTTGCACTTGAAGCATTTCCAAATTTACTGGGACCGAAATCCTACTGTATTAGGTATTGGATAAATCCCGTGGTCAAATTGGAGAATTTATGCAAGAAGTTAAATTTTGCATATGCCATTGCCCATCTGTTTTGCAGAATTTGCTTCTTCTGTAGCAGCCCAGGCTGGTGGACAGTGCCAGATTGGGCCTGAGAGACTGCAGACTGGTTTGGGTCTGGTTATAAAGCTACCCCACAGCCTGGAGATTGTTATCCTTACACAAATGTGACAAGACCTGTAATCCAATTGAGGGAACCGAAAAATATTCCTTCACACTCTATTGAAATCTTCACGGCAAAGAATGAAAGCAAAGGTTTCACACTTAGTGCAGGTGCTTTAGAGCTTGTACAGAATTTAATCTCTTGCTTTGCCTGGATATTTACAACAGTGAAAGGCCCAGCCATGCACAGACAATTCATGCTACAATTACACTTACAAAAGCAAGTGGCAATCAATAGCTCATGTAGACACTGATTTTGATTATACTTAATCGATGGTGATTATAATAACTTACTTATATCAATTAATTCCTTTCCATTTACATCTTAATTGCTATTCCAAAGAGTCCTAGAAGCTGTACAGCAAGGTCCCACATATTTTTTTTCTCAGGCTGACATGAGCTTTGACACCATCAAGCACTGGTTTGATGTTGCAGACTGGAGGGAGAACAGAGATTAAATGCAATAATTAATTACGTACATTTGAAACTGAATAGGGGAAACAAGACAAACAGGCTGCCGAGTTTATGCATTAACAGTAACTTGTTGCATTAATTTGGTTTTTCAATGATGATTTCTAATTCCTGCTCCATTATGTGAGGAAAAGGAATACATTTAGCCAAATACTTTTGTCGAGATGCTGGACTCATTTTAAATGTGTCTCTTCTCCTACCTGTAGACAATGGATCTCTTTGTTTTCTCCTTCCTTGCCTGATAATCCCATGGAGAACTGAATAAACTCAGACACTCCAGGGAATAACAGTAGCAGAATCAGCCTGGAATATTCACAACCCTCCGGGACTTGGCACAAGGTGGGGAAGGTGTTTAAATAAGCAAATAAAAAGCCACCTGAGCCTCCTTTGCAGGATAATGTGGCAGGAACCTCTCTGGGAGTCGGGCAAACAAATGAATTAATAGGAGTCGCAGCCTCTTGTTTTGGGTATTATTCATTCTTCTTTATTAGGTTGCTCCCTGGAAACCTGGGTAAACTTTGGCTATGACTTTCTTTTTGATCTTCTGTGCCCAAATCGCTCACTTTAATGTAATCCTGGAACCTTTTCAAGAAGTCTGTATTCACAGGCCACTCTGTACTTATTTCCATTTGAAAGGGCAGCTGGTGCAAATCCTGGCTGGAGCAGCTCCGTGGGGTGGCCATGGCTGGTTTGAGTTTCGGTCATGAAAAGGAAAAAAGGGAAGAGGTAGGAAGGTTGGTTCAAACTAAAAATGCATTTCAGGTATCTGAGCTCATGGGTCAGGAGGGAAGAGAAAACCTCCTCCATCCCCACCTGTGCCCGCTGGCACTGCCCAGCCCTGCCCAGTTTGCCACAGCTCACAGAGAGACACCTTTAGCCTGGAGCTCTGCTCTGCTGCTTCAAAATTGGGAAGGAAATCCTGCAGAGTTTGGGGACATTTTCTGCTAATGTGTCTAGCAGAAATTAAACAACATAAAGTCACTTTGCCCTCTTGCTGGTGGTGTTTTCTGGCCATTTTCTCAAGCCTGTGTCCTTCTCCTTGTACCCTGCATGTAAAGTACTTGCCAACCACAAGCAGATGGAAGGGGGTTTAAAAGAAATAATAGTAATGTCTGCTTGCAAGTGCTCTGAATGTAGGTCCAAAGCATTTATTTAAGCAAGATATAGCCCTATTTAAACTTTTTTCATAAATACAATCTCTCTGGGTTAATTTATATCATTTACATTGCCCCACTAATCTGACACATTCACTTTCATGGAGAAATTCAATTATAAGGTAGCATTAAAATGGTAGTTCTGATATTTGTTCTTACACTTTTTGTTACTACACACGCCCTTGCTATTGCACCAGAAGTGCATTTATAGAGCAGGGCTCTGTGAATGAGATGCCTTGTCCAGCACATTATCACCTTGTGTGTGAGGTAAATAGAGAGGCAAGTAACAGGTGTAACTGTGAGTGTCCAGACCTAATGCAGTCTTTTGGCAAAATCTATATTTTTCTGTACACGTGTCTTAGATCTCAATGTAAGATATAACCAAAAGTATGTATTCTGTCACCATCTTCACCAGCTGTTAAGAACAGCTGGGGCAGTGTTCCTTATCTTCTCCATAACCCATCCCTGATAACTCCCTCCAGGAGATCTCTGCTGTTCATGGCCAGGGAGTGTCCCTGCAGGGCTGATCAAATTCCAGCATCCCATGGGGAGATGCTCCGCCCAGGGCAGGAGCCAAGCATTCCTACCTGGATACAATCTGAGCCTGGAACAGCACAGCAGCCTTTGCCCACTGCATTCCCAGAGGGCAAAAGCTCCATAACCACCACTGGACTTTCATAGGAAGACCCAAACCTTCTCTAGGATCCCTGCTCCAACAGAACCACATCCATCACTCCAACAGGGCTGCAGCCACCACTTAATGGGACTGCTGCCACCACCCTAACCAACAGGGTGCCAGGTTGTATCCTGACTGTCACTTTAAGCCAGTATCTTTCTGCCTTTATTTTTATTTTCCTATTAAATTGTAGTTCTGACTTGGAATCTCTCACTGGTTTGCTTTCAAACTAGTCTAACGTGTCAGGGTGATCTCATGATTAGCTGCAGAAGAACACACCCGTGAGAGTCCCTCAGGAAGCTGCCCTGCACTTCACTAGGAGCCAGCTCACTTCTCTCAAAACCTTCACCAGGAAGGAGTATTTCACTGTGAAATATTTCCCTGGTGCTGCTTTAGATTGCCTCAGCCAAAATCCTGGAGTGAACACTGCTCAGCTGGAGCCTGAGAGCAAGCTGCACCTGAGGAGGCAGAGGGGAGAATGCTGCAGGGCTTGGGTGCTGAATTAGCTCAGTACCCTCACAAAGTCACCACAGCACCAAAATCCAGCTGTAAACAAATTATAAAATACAAAAAAAAAAAAAAATAGCAGTGGCTGTTGCCATCAGGAACTGAACATTTTCTGTTGTAATCAGTGTGGTAGAGAAAATACTGGACTATTCCCAGAGTTTCTCACTCTGAAAGCAGGAACAGAAAGAACAAGTACAATTACTATGGTAATTTGCTATTTTCTAACTACACAGAGGCCATTTGGCTATCCTGGTATCATAATAGTTGGTAATTTTTGAGTTTTTAATAGCTACTATAAGGTTGGCCCAATAGTGCTGCCAAAATCAGCAGGCAAGGACTGGAGCTGTTTGGACATTCACTGCTATTATGAGAGGATCTTACAAAAGGAATTAGTTTATGTAACTCATATTTCATGAAAGCAAATGAAATCTCAAATGTCCTATAATTATAATAATTATTTCTACTTGATGTTTAATTACTCTCTCTAATGATCCAGCAGTACTGTAACAGACAGGTAAAGCTCGGATGAAATTCTTTCTCATGTAATTTGGTTTCTAAAAGAGGACAGAGGTTTTGGTGTTTGTGGCAGCAGCTAATTAAGTAATGTCACAGTTTCCATCAATTGCAAAATGTGATTTGTTGTGGCTATCCTGCTTCTGCAAATCACTGCTCATGTCACAGAAACGTGACTTGGGCTGCGCACCAAACTCTTGCTCGTTGAAGTATTCCTGTCAATGTTGAGTAGAGCACAAGTAAATGATCACTGCTGTGATAGGTGATTATAATGAGAGATCTGGGGGAAAAGGAACAGTCCATTAAGATCACCCGGAGACAGCATTTAAAGCAATTTGTATGAATATGAGAAACTGATTTAAATAAAGCAAAATGCAATGTTTTGATTTTGGGTACTTTAAAAGGTGAAGGAAAAATAGAAGGAGAGTGGTGGAGCTAGCAAAGGACCTTGCCACCATTTACAAAGCAGGAGGGAAAGTAGAATGCAACTCTCCTAGTCTTACATACCAAATGTTAAAAGCCTCATCCAAAATTATAGAATTTCAGGCTCAAATCCTACTTTGCACTGATTTAAGGCAGCAATTTTTACCCAAATAATCCTGCTTTTTGTGAGAGTATCCCAGTCATAAAACTGACAAACCCTCTGCCACAGTTCTGTGCCTCCCACCATCCATGGCTCCAGCCTGGGGGCTGGGCACTCATGTACAGAAAGTGCATTTTGGTTCAAATCAATGTTCAAATAAAGAACATCTAACTCAGCTGTTATCCTCCAGGCCAAACAGCCCAGTCATGGTCACAGCCTCACCCTACCACCCAGGCCAGGATAGATAATGAATTCCCCTGATGCTTCCATGAAAATAAAGCTTAGGTGGTGTCACCACACCCACCTGTTTTGGTGTGGGAACCAGGGATGCTTTTAACTGTGTAAAATCCTCATCCCAGGCAGCTCAGAATGTGCACAAGCAAGATTCCTAAACCAAAAACTGACTTTGCAGATCCACAGACACTGATTCATTGTGATCCTGATTTAAAATGAATCACAGAAACACAGAATGCCCAAATCATTTGGATTGAAAAGGACTTTAAAAACCACTTTGTTCCACCCCCCTGCCCTGGGCAGGGACACCTTTCACTAGCCCAGGTTGCTCCAAGCCCTGTCCAACCTGGCCTGAAACATTTCCAGGGATGAGAGAGAAAGAAAGCACAGGAATTCTTGAGTCAGAGATCAGGAAGGTCAAGTGTCAGAGGAAGCAACAGGAGTAGAGAATTCCTTAAATTTTCTGTTCTGGCACTGGGGGCAGCACTGAGGTTCAGGCTCATTAGCACGCTGTGATGAGTCTGGTGATAATGGCAGGATGTCACATCCTTCAGCCTAAGGAAACGATGAAATATGGTCTGGATGTCTATCTTTCAAAAACCTGTCCTGAAGCCCACGGAGCTGGGGAAGGACCACACAGCCAACATGAGCAGGAAGGACACCTTCCCTGGGCTCCAGTACCTGACAAACTGTTGCTTAAGAAAAATAAATAGACTCTGTTGAGGACCTGCTGCTCTGTTCCCCAGGCCTGGGAGGAAACAACCTGTTTGTTCAGAATTCATCCCTGCAGCTGGCTGGTATTTTAGCAGTACAAGACTCTAATTTTAATACCATCAGAATTCTCCCAGGCTGCAGGTGAATCTAAGTTGCAGAAAGGGAGCCAGGTTTCATTTTACTTTGAAGTATCAAAACTGCTGACAATTAAACTTAATTGTATGAATAAGCTCCTTAACAGAATGCACTGCTGGGCTTTCATCCAGCTGAGTGCTGGCAGGAAAAGGGAAATCTATATGCAAGGAGCCTGCCAACGTCCCACAACCTGGGAGAGCAGGGCTTTATCACTCTTTAATAGAAACATATAAGGACCCTGATCTCCCTGCCTTTCCAAGAAAACTGCATTTTTCCCTTCCATGAAGTGTTGTATTAATAGTGTTCATCCTCAACAACCTGCTTCTCCCTTGCCACATTTTCTTGATGTTAAATTTCTAGCAAAAGTATTAAATCTTTACATAAGGTGTAATTATTGGCTTTGGCTCTACCTGCACTAACAACAAGCGTCAAAATCTGAAGAAAAAAAAAGGCCCAATATAATTTCTTTTCTGGAGATATCCTTTCTGAAATATTAATGTTTGTTCCCTCTAGGGTGGCACCTTTATTTGCTGTTTCTAATGCAACCAGTTTGTTACTGTACCTGCCTCTGCAACAAGGCCTGCAGTGAGCAAATATGTTCCTGGGGCCCAGGGGTCAGTTCTTTCCTATTTCATTTCTCTTTGGTTTAATTTTAATTTATTTTCCCTTACTCTAACACTTATGGAGATCAGAAAGCAACTATTCTGGTTGAATAAATCTAAATACCATTACCAGTAGTTGGATATAGCCCCAGCAGGGACTTCTGTAACACTACAAACCCACCTATTTTCATTTTCACATAAAGCAGGTTTAAGGAGGGAGCAGCTGACCAACACTGCATTGTGAAACTCTGAATTTTTGATCCATGAATCAACAGATTTTGTCTCCGTGTCTTCTCATATGCTGTGATTTTATCACATTCTTATAATTACTAATGGGACAAGTCCAAACCCCAGACCAAATGTCACAAGGCTGTGCAAGATTCTCGTGTTAATCAGTGATTTGTTTCTGGCTCTCACAGTGAGGAATGTCCAAAACATCTATTTCACATCTGTGAACTGTGGCAGAACTGAATCCATTTCCACCCAACAAAGAATCCCAGAGCCCTCACCCATCAAGACAAAGGTTTTGATTGAAATAAGGAATAAAATATGGTCCATGGGGAAGTTTGAGGAGTCAGGAGAGTGCTTGGACACTGTGAGTGCTAGAGAAAACATTAAATATTCCAGAAAGAAAAGCTCAATTCCAAAGCAAAACAAACCCCACAAAGCTGAGAACTGAAACCTTTAACCCAGGGTTAGTCAGGACAGAGCATAAAAAATTCCAAGTCCAATCCCACCACTGCGCAGCCTTCCTGTAGTGGTGGGTTTATCTTTCCTTTGCTTTGCACTTGTGTATGTGCTACCCAGAATTTTAGTGAGCTTTCAGCTTGATTTTAATGTGTTTTAGAACAAATCAAACCCACTAAATTGATTAATGGGGATTTACGGCGTTTTAATTATGGAGTGTGGTTTTGAATGATTTAAAGTCTGATATGAGCTCAGAGCAGCCCAAGATTCGGCGAGGAAATGAGAAACATGACATTTTGAAAAGGAAACCAATTTCCCTTAACTTAAACTGTTGCTCATATAAACCAAATTATAAATATACTCTGTGACTGTAATGCTACAGAGGACGGCTTTACGAAAATATGATTAGTGGTGCAATTTCCTTAGGTTTCAGATCCTTTCTGCTTTTCTTTGCCAGCTTGAATGCAGGAGAAATCAACATCCTCCCTCTTCACCCACCCATTTTTCTTGATGAAAATAAAGCAACAAATCAAATCTGCAGGAGAGCTTGGGGATATCCTGATAAAACTCCACTGTACAAAGAAAAATCAAGACAAGGGGGTATAAACAAAAACACAGGTGTAGAAAGGGTCAACAAATAGATGTGATCCCAAGGTTCTGCCTCACCTAGTGCCACAGTTCAGCTTGGATTGGCATCCACAGTTTCTAAGAAGGAAAACAGAGATGTGACAAAATTTTTTTGTGTTCCAAAGATGACTCCCCTATAATTTGGCAGTCAAAGGAGCTCATTAAAGACACCAAGAGCTTCCTTTGAAATAGCTTCTGGTGGGTCAGGCACAACATCAACAAAAGCAGAACCTAAAGAACCACCAATAAAACCTATCTTGAGCTGCAGGATGCTTTGGTACCTCAATATGTGGGGTAGTAGTGGGACTGTGGGAGGCTGCAGGGCACCTGAGGAATGACAGCACTTCCTTAGGTCACTGGTTTATCCCAAAAGCTTTGTTGCTTGGTGTTAGAAAACTCAGCTCTGCTAAATTTCAAATAAAAAATTAAAAAACAAACAAATTCTGGTTTGCCTCGTCTAGCAACTGGAAATCTGATGCTGCCTCTATTGAGAAATTGAGCTTTATTCTCATGAAAGTAAAGGAGAAAAGAATGAGTTCATTGGCATTCTCCTTGCACAAATAGCATGTGCAGCACTTCACAAAGGCAGCAGATAAAAGTAACATTATTTTATTTATCAGCAATGATGGGAAGGAAAATGCGAGTGAAGTACTTGCTTGAAAGCGTGTACGAAGATGACTTTGTGTGTGAAGTATTGGTTTCTTGGAGTTTGGCAGGAATTTATTTGTTACAGAACTCCCTTCTGAATGCTGTTTCCAAAAAAACATGACCATCAGTGATATGGATAAGGATTTTGGAAAGCTGAGGCTTTGAAAATTCATTTGGGAGCATCTCCATTAAGGATCATTAGAACCAGTCCCTGCATGTGTGAGGAAAACTGTGGACCCAGCTCCTACTGGCATAAGTATTTTGGTTTTTATACAAAAATCCCTAGTGCTGAGAGCAGCAGGGAGACACAAAATATAGGGCGGCAATATCCTTTTAAGCATTTTGGGGTTTTTTTACATTTCTCCTTGCTGCTTCTTCTCTCTCATGGTGCAGTCCTGGAGAAAACATTATAAATTCCCCAGTGCTCAGTTTCTAGTGTGTATTTAATCTGTCTGCATTCAAATGGTAATAGATTGTTACAGGGATACCTTCACACAGGTGCCTGGTGTGTATAATACCTCTTCATTACAGCACTGAGTGAACTGGATCCTTTTTTTTTTTTTTAATATTAATCTCTTTAGGTTTTCACAAGCGGTGCCACACATCATAATTTCAAGCTCCCAGCTGATGACTCATTCCATTACTCCCAAGCCCATGCAGAGCAAGGCAAGAGACTGTCTGGCTCTCCAGCTCTGCTGGATAAAACCCTGTGTGCAACCAGAGCTTTGTGAGGATTCAGGGGACGAAGACATTTCCAAGGATGAGGCTTTGTTAGAGGCACAAAGAGGGCAACTGAAATGCAACAAATGGTTTGTCTCCATCCCTGGAAGTGTCCAAGGCCAGGTTGGATGGGGCTTGAAGCACCCTGGGACAGTGGAAGGTGTCCCTGCCCATGGCAGGAGGAGGGACTGGATCAGCTTTAAGGCCCCTTTCAACCCAACCATTCAGTGTTTCTGTGATTCTCTCAGCTCCCTCATAGCCTGGATTCACCTCCAGAAGTCATGGAGTAAATAATGTGGGTTCCATCAGGGGATCCCAGATCTGCTCCCTGGGCACAGCAGTGCCCTGTGCTGGTTCTTGCTCCATGGAGAGCTTACAGGGAGCACAGCCCCTCCCTGGGAGCTGCACTGGGGAGGGAGCACAGGGATCTGTGCCCCAGGGCAGCCAGTGGTGACCAGCACCTCCCACCTCTTGTCACTATCCCAGCCTCTGGAATGACCACAGCAATCCCAGCAAAGCCCTGGGAAGCTGCTGGGGCTGTTCCTGCAGCAAGGCAGCCCAGAGGGGATGGATGCAGGGCAGCTTTGCCACCCCATGGCCAGCTCCCAGCTCCTCCTGGCAGTGTCACAGAGCTTTGTAGGACATTCAGCTGATCTCAGGAGGATCTCAGGCTGAGCTATTCCCATTACCTCAGTGAGTTTCTGCAGATGGAGCAATAAGGCACCAGTCTGGTGCCTACAAAATTTGTACCTGATCTGAAATGACCCTGAGACTAAAGAATTTTATGGCCTTTTTGTTCCCCCCAGGAGAGCCTTAAAAAGAACTCCCCAACATAAAAATGGAGAAAGACAATTATTAAAGGCAGTAACTACAGCACTGGGGACTGTAAGTAAGAAAGGTTCTCAGAAACAGGGATTTGGAGCATGACATGCTGAGGAAATTCATGCTCCTTTAAACAGAAGCAGTTGCACATGGGACAGTGCATACAGACAATATGTTTCAAGTGTTTGGGACCCTGAGAGATTATTGAATAGTGCACATTACCAGGTGTGAAGAGAAATTAAGGAAAATATCCCAAATGGAAGATGGGAGCAGCAGAAAAGTTCCAGCAGAGCTGAAATTACCTGAAAATAAGGAAGAGAACTAGGAGGGATTTATGCAGCTCTTCATCAGCATGAGGAATGCTATCAGTGGAAGTAAAGGAAGAGTAGAGAGATTTCTGACAGGAACAGGTCCTTACAAACTGCAGGTGTAAGAGTTTCCTCTTCTCTCCTGCCACCTGTGCTCAGCTCTAAGTGAAAACTGAAAGCAGAACAAGAGAAGTTGTACAGGAACTCAAGATTTGTCCAATACTCCATGGGCATGGGCCATATCAGCCTCTGTTGGAATCACAGGATGGATTGCTTCCATTCATTTTCCTTAAGTAACTCAGGCCTTTTTTTCCCCCATAATTAAAATAATATCTATGTCTCTAGGAAACATTTGCTTGGACAGTACAATCCAGACTTGTTGGTGACCAAAATTCAGGGTATTAAGAGAAAACAGGGAACTTAATTGCTTAAATCTTCAAAGTCTGGAGAGAGAGCAGAGGGAATTTGTGTAAAAGAAAAAGACACAAAAAACTCAGTATTGGAAGAGCTTCCACATCTTGACTGATTGTAATTACTTAGAACTTGGATTTTAATAATTTTTGTCTGTTAAGCTAAGTTCTGGCTGGGAAAAGGAAGATATATTATTAGGATTCTTCCTTGAAAAGGTTCTGTTTCCAAGATACTGGAAGTATGGAGAGACTTCCAAAGGCAAATTTCAGTTAGGCACAGTCAATTAAAGCTGAACAACGGGATAAAAAGTCTCCTTGGATAACTCTTGGCCCTGGTGGTAGATGAACACCATATAATTAGCACCAAGTTGGCAACTGCCTGCAGAATATTTGACAGAGGAAAGAGCTCCCTCCCCTGTGATCTCCCAGCAAAGCCTGCACTGCCTGTTCCTTGGTGTTGGGGAAACCCAGATTAAAAAAATAATAATTTTTTTTTTTTTTGCTTCCTACATGCTCATGTCCTTCCTGGAAGGACTTTGGGAGCACTTGCTCCTCTGTCATGCTCAACTTCCCTCTGAGACGTGTCGCTCTGCTCGCCCAGGCAGCAATGGCTGGCAGAGCTCTCAAAAAAGCTCAAGCAATCACTTGAGGCCCTGGGATAGCAATCAGCTATGCAAAACGACAATCATCTCTCACTTTGTGAAGTCTTCGGAAGAGAAGTGAGAAAAACACGATCTTGGGTGTTTTGGTAAAGAAACCACACGATAAACAAAATCTCTGCGGCTGCGCATGGCGTAACCTGGCAGCAGAAACTCCCTGCAGCTCACTCCAAACTTCATCTGGAGCAGCCTGCACTCTGAAAACAAAGCTGGGGAGAGTTACTATACACTGGAACATCCCCAGAAACCCAGAAAAAAGAGTGAAGTTACCAGGAAAATAAACGTGTTGCTTTCCTCAAGTCTGTGCATAATGTAAGACATCTCTGGTATCACAGCACTTCCACCCAGCAGGGAAAGGAGAGGATGAATGAAAAATCATCTCCCTAAGCTCTGGATGGTGAAAAAATACATATTTTAAAATAGATGTTTCCCAGGAAGTGTTCAAGGCCTGGGTGGATGGGGCACTGGGCAAACTGGTTTAAGTGAGGTGGGGGATTGGAATGAGAGGAGCTTTAAGGTTCCTTCAAACCCAAACCATTCTATAATTTTATAACACTGCAGTCAATATATACTTTTGTAGTGCTCTTGTTCACAAATCATTTCTGAAGGGAAAATTGTAATGTGACAAACTGGATTTCTGGTATTGGAATGAATCTGGCTGGAAGAAATGGGTAAATCAATAAACCAGCAAAACTCCTGTGTGCAAATAGCCAGGAATTGCCTACAGAAAATCACTCCTGAGCCTGCTGGCTCTCAGTAGTGCAGGCACCACAGCAGCTCCAGTGGCTGTGAATTTACAGCTGCTCTCTTCTCCATAGTAACTTAAGAGTCTGCCTGCACACAGAACCACAGGATCCCAGAATGGTTTGGGTTGGAAGGGATCTTAAAGCTCACCCATTTCCACTCCCCTGCCATGGCAGGGACACCTTCCACTGTCCCAGGCTGCTCCAAGCCCTGTCCAGCCTGGCCTTGGGCACTGCCAGGGATGCAGGGGCAGCCACAGCTGCTCTGGGCACCCTGGGCCAGGGCTCCCCACCTCCTCAATAAAGAATCTCTAATCCCGTGGTTTTCTCTGAAGGAATTTCAGACATTTTACTCGACAGATTAAAGAAATATATTAAAAAGTGAGCTACATTGCATTTACAAGAGGTTAAAAGCAGGTACAAGGGCACTTACAACAGACGAGAACAAATTGCAGTTCTGCAGCCTCGCTCACCCACACTGACACCTCCAGGTGCTCAGCCTCCCTGGGAAAGGTTAAAACGTTTCTCTTAAGTACAGTGCTAATGGCAGTAATTGGGAGACACCATCCTGAGTGCTGAACCAGCAGAAGCCCCGAGCTGGCCACAGGAACATCTCCTAATGTTCAATTAAGATAAGGCTCAGTTATTGTTCAGTCTGCAGCCTCTCTCTCTCTTTTTTTTTTCCCCCCTTTTTTTTTTTTTTTTTTTTTTTTTTTTCTCCTGGGTGGAAGCTTTGAGATCGATATAAAATGAAAAAACAATGCCCATGATTTCTGTACCGCTGGAGCCCTATTGAGCATCTCTCTTCACTCAGCCCTCGTGCCTAATTGCCAAGCACGTCACTTCTGGAAACCTCTCCTCCTGTTTCAGCTCCGCTCAGCGCTGCTGACTGGAAGAGTCTGCTTGACACTTACCACAGGAGGCTGGCTGCCAGTCAGCAGCGCTGTGCCTGCAGCACAGCCTTCCCTGCACATGGAATCAGCTCTCCATGAGGAGCCCCTGCCCTGGGAGGGGACAGGGGACACTTGTGCCATGTGCAGGCACTGACCCAGGCAAGGCTTGGGGAGAGAAACCAGCAGGGGCTGGCTTTGGGATGGTGCTTCCAGCTGCTCCCATGCTCCTGATTCATGGGAAGTTTACAGAAGCCCTGAAACATTCCATTAATTCAGGTTTTACTTGGGAAAAATGTCCATTAAAAAAATAAACCAAAAGCAGGGCAAACCAATCTGAAAGCACTGGTTCAGTTGCATATTAGCAGTGGCAAGTTTGGCTCATTTTTTAACATGTACTCAAAGTGACATGTAGTCTCCAGACTAATTCCAATTTTATTTCAAAATATGAAGGGAAACTTGGCATTTAAATTAACCTTCCAGCCCAAAGTGAAGTTTTTTCCTCTACTCTCATTCTCTGAGAACACCTTTACTTACAGCTTCACCCCAGATGATTATTCTGCTCCACTTTGCAAACTCAGCCAAGAAATCACCTATTCTACAGCTTTTGTGTCTTTACACATCTCACAGCACCTGCAGAGAAGAAGCAGCTCCTCTGAGTCCCTCCCTGCTCCCCAGCAGGCTGTCCCCGCTCAGGGACAGTCCCAGCCTGGCTTTGGGGACCTCTGGAGAGGAAAATCCAGGCAGGAGATGAGGACGTTTCCTTGCTGCCCTCCCGTGGACATGCCATGACCACAGGCACTGGTACTAGACTAAAAATCCGTGGCTTTACACAGAGATGTTTGGCTTGGCTCTCAACCTGGATTGTTTTCTCTCTTCAACAATAACTGCATTTACCAAGAAAATCGGTGGTTTTATGTGGAGGGAACACGGAGATGTTTCTAGATCATAAATTTTAATCTGAAATCTCTCTGATATCCAAAGATTAATATTTAATGTCTGTTCTATAATGTAATTTCTACAGGCCAATCTTTTATCTTCAAAACTTGATCAGCACAGAACTACAAAAGTTAGCCTTCAGTATGGTAACAATACTTTATGGACACAGTGATTCCTGAATTCCCTCGCTGTCTCCTACCGGCAATGATGGTGTTCCTGTGAGTCTTAAAAAATGAGCTAACACTTTTAATTCTCTATTTTCTCTTCAGCTGATATTCAGTACCACTGAGCATCAAGTGTGAAATGCTAGGAGGAGCCAGATCAGTGGCAGGACAAGATGAGAAGCAGTACCTTTGCAATTGAGGTCATCATTGAAAGATTAAAAAGAGACTGTGATCTAATTCCATCTGTTAAGTGTCTAGGGACTCCATGTCTAGTACATGAGAATGCTGTCCTTATAATAGGAATTTTTGAAAGATCTTCAAGAAATACATCAGCTTCCCAGTTGCTTAATGAATCTTTTTTTTTTCCAAATGTCAGTCAAATACCTCACATGCTCAGAGTTTGATATTACACACAACAGGCCCATGAACAAAATTCTTCCTGTTTTACAGCTGCTGTAAAAAAATTATATTTCCCAACAAATCACGACTTTGCCTTTTCTCCTCCTGCCTTAAACAGTGAAGGAAGGGAGAATGTTACAACTCCAGGCTGCCCAGAGGAAAGAACAAAATGCTAAATTGACTCAATGTGAAAATGTCACCTTACTCTGGTGCAAGCCCTGGTGTTCCTGAGAAGCAGATGTGGAAGGAGCCAGCTCCAGCTGTTGGGTGGTTTTCCTTCCCTAGGGGAGATAAAATCAAGTGTTGCTCTCAGGCATGGGGTTCATTCTGGGAATTGAGAGTGCTCCATCCACAACCTCCTTTCTGCTGTCTTGACATAATGCAAGGTAAAATCTTGCACCACAAACTCTGAAGAGCTGCTTAAAGAATCATAAAATCACAGGAGGGTGTGGGTTGGAAGGGACCTTAAAGATCACCCAGTGTCACCCCTGTCATGGCAGGGACATCTTCCAATGTCCCAGATTGCTCTCAGCCCTGTCCAGCCTGGCCTTGGACACTTCCAGGGGCAGCCACAGCTTCTCTGGGCACCCTGTGCCAGGGCTCAGCACCCTCACAAGAAAGGACAAGATACTGGCCACAATTCCAGTTTGGCAGCAGCTTCTCTTTCCTAGCTAAAGAATTGATTACTTCCCAAACAATAGTTCCTTTTTGTCTTGCTAGCAAGTAAACCCTGGAATTAAACACTCCAGACATCCAAAAATTCTGCAGAGCCCCATTCTTCTTAAATGTGCAGTAGGAATGTTTCCATTGGTTTTGAATAGACAAACCTCCAGACAGTGAGTGTGAGTAGTGAGAGCTCATTTCTAATCTGGAGTGAGTTTATGGACAAATCCAGCTAGTAGAGGATAAAGCTGCTTATACACTGACCTGTAGTCACATAGCTGCTGCAATCATCTGAAAAAATAAATCCCAGCCGAGCCAGGAGTCAGGTCATGGCTCTGGTATCAGCTCACCTGCCTTGAACAGACTGCAGCCACGTGAGCATTTTGGTCCCTGTGATCTATTGGGTTCAAAAAAATATATGTGCCTTAACTTGTGCCCTCTGGGAAGGCTTTTTATAGGCTATTATTTGAGCAGCTGTGTGCAGGTAACCCTCAGGTTTCTCTGGAGGTGTGGAACACAAGCCTGTGTGGGACAGTGATGCCCACACAAGCACTGAGCTTTGCAGCTCGTTCTGATTTCCAGTACAAGCCTGACTGGATTTAGGAACTGATGTTTGTCTCTCCCCAGCCTGCTCCACTGGCTCCCCTGGAAACCTGCAGCCTTTAGGCTTCCCCAGCCCAAGTTAGACCAGGAAGATGTGTATCCTTGGTTTCTGTGCAAGGTCAGAGGCTTATGCCAGTTTTACCCATCTCAGACCCCTGAGGGGTGGGAAGAGTCCTGGCATTTCATTCCTGGGTGTCTCTGCAATGCACAATCTTTTCACACACTCACACAAAACCTCTGCTCCCCTCGTGTGTTATCAAGGTTGCTCGAACAAAGGAAATTGTATCTAAGCTAAATACACGTGGTGATGTCTAATCAGGAGTGTCCAGAAAGCCAACAGCAATCTCACTCTTGAAAATATGATGACAAAGAATGAGTTACATTTGTTTAAATTACAATTCTACTGCTTTCAAGGTTAATTGCCAGGTGGGAGAAATATTTTGGTTGATTGTTCTTTACCCCAAAGGTGGCACAACTTAAGTGAAACCCCAGCTGCAGGACCACAAATGCATGCAAAATTATCCTTTCTTTAACAGCCATGTTCCCTGGCTCCTTATTTCCCAGATTTCCTGTGAGCTTGGGTCTACTCTAGAAGCAGGAAGGCATTTCCAAAAGTCAGGAGCTTTGCTTAGTGCCTGAGCATGATCCCTACCAGCTGCTTCCCTCGCTGAGCAGGGAGCACAGGAACAGCAAGGACATGTGCTGCATCCCCAGGCTGCCTGTGAACCATGACATGTCACTTTTGAAGTCACCTCCTTTCCAGTATTCGAGGTTTGATTGTCCCAATGCAGGCAGCAAGAGCTTATTTTAGCTCTTGGAGCATCTCAAGAGCTTTTGGAGATGGAAGGCAGAGAGAAATAAGGGACAGGAACTGCAAGTTGCTCCATCAGGGCTGATGCTCGGGACTTCAGTAGGACAAGGGGAGATGACAGAATAAGGATCCACCTTTCAACAATCACTTAAGGAAATTCCTTGTCCTTATTAATCTGTTTTTGTGAGAGTCCACTGTGTCCCAAGGTCAGTGACAATTCCAGGCCAGGGGCTCATCTGTTGATTCCCTTCTGGTTCCTGCAGATTTCTCTGGGATGTGTTTTTCTGTAATGTCTGTCTGATGTTATTTTTTTTTTTCTGTGTGCATAATATTCTTTTCATCCCCCAAATTTAATTTTCTAACTTGTTGGCTTTATTGCTTAAAATTTTAGTAGAGGTTTTGGGTGTGCTGCAGACAAAATAATAATTTATATTGTATCAGTCAGTATCACTCCATTGTCTTAATCTTTCATAATGGTTTTTCTGCAGCTTCCAATTTTCCTCCGAATAAAACAAATTACTTAGCAAGTGGAATATCTTCTTGTCATAATAATTTAATATTAAAATGTCAATAAGATTTGGTACACACAGCAGAGGGCACAGAGGTACAGAGGCAGAGCAGAAATGAAGTAAACTTAATAAAGTGAGTGAGAAGGTACAATAGGGATTGAGGTTGGCTCCTGCACTGGATATGAAAGAACCTTTTTATCCTGCAGTGCAGTACAATCATTGTGTAAGCAATGAAATGATTGCAGGAGCACTTCTTGCTGCTGGTGCTCGCTGACACTCGGTCCAGCAGCAGCCCTGGGAGAGGGACAGTCCTGGAGGGGGACAGTGGGAGGCACACGGAGGGCAGCAGGGGCTGGGGACACACCCTGCCCTGTGCCAGGCAGTGCCTTGGCTTGTGGGTGGTGAAAGCAGCAGCCTGTGGTTCAGCCTCCTGATCCAGCCTTTGGGACAGGATTTGTGCTGGGAGGTCTGAGCCTTGCATCAGCAGGCAGATCTTAACACTCACTTGTGAATGTTCTCATGAAACTCCAAGTTTCATTTTGGTCAAATTCTCTTTCTGATCCAAACTCAACAGATTGCACTGGCAGACGAATGCTAAATGCTGTGAATTTATCTAGAACATAATGAGCTCCCTAAAAATGTCTGGAAGTCTCAGGAGCAGATATGTCCTTTCCCCCAGCATCAGATGGACAGCAGGACAAGCTTTGGGAGCAGTCCTGATCCTTCTTGGGCAGCCATACACATCTTTGTGAGATGAAAGTGCAGAATTACAATGACAAATCCAGAATAATTCAGGTTGGAAG
Organism: Passer domesticus; assembly: GCF_036417665.1. Taxonomy (NCBI): domain Eukaryota; kingdom Metazoa; phylum Chordata; class Aves; order Passeriformes; family Passeridae; genus Passer; species Passer domesticus. The sequence continues at coordinate 3,771,656 of NC_087489.1, read as the reverse complement.
AGACTTTAGAGGTCACCCTGTCCAACCCACTTCTCAGAGCTGGGCTAGCTTCAAAGTAGCATAAATTCAAAAAGAAGCAAATTTGCATGAGCTCCAGGACCTTATTATCAGTCTCTGTTCTGTCTCAGGCTGGAGGAAAAGCTGTTCCTGTATCTAACCAGCCTTTTCTCTCCTGCAGCTATGGAAATGGGTGTTGCATTCACAGCTGACTCTTTCCACACAAATATATCACCATTGGAAGTCCCCATTTTCAGAACCTAGCATCTCCTCCTGCTGAAACAAGACATAGGGCTTGATTTAAGTGCTCAGTTTTTCGCAATTCATCAGAAGGAACAAAAAGGAGAAATGGAGAAACCCTTCTCCCTCTTCACAAAGGAATACCTTACACCGTAGTTTCACTCTGCATAGCAAGTAGGCACCACTTTTATGTCATTTTAACCAAAGATTGACAAAAGCCAGCTGAAATATGTCCTGCCCTGTCCTGCAGCTTTCCACAAATAATCCCAGGGGTGCCTGGGCTGCAGGGAATGGCAGCAGGACACCAGGGAGCTGCAGAAATGTTCCCACCAACTCAGAGCCCCAGAAAGTTTGATGAAAGTTGGTTTAGTCTTCTGCTCACATTTTTTCTTACCAAGAATGAATAGGAAAGGTCCTTCATCCACTTTGGGAGGTTTTACCTTATTAACTGCTGCCCTCCTATGTGTTAAAATAAAAGTGGTAAAGACAAAGTCCTTGGAACAGTCACAATGTTGGATGTCAGGACGGTTAACTGTCAAGAGCTGTAAACAAAACTTCTAGAAAAGGAGGATTTTTTGAATCCCTGTACCAGTGGAAGACTGTTTGCTGCTGTATGGTTTGTTTTCCAGTTCTCAAACTGTAATAGTTTAAAGTCAGTCAGCACTTTTCTCCAGAGCTCATTCCACAGGACTAATTGCTTGGATAATAGGGAACTGATGCTGATGTTCAGCCAATATTTTCCTCTGCTCCCCAGTGGGCACTATCTGGCTGCCACCAGAAATCCCTCCCTCTCTCTCTATCTACATATTAATGCTTCTATCTACATCTTAAATACTTGTTGCTCACTATAATTCTCCCTCCTCCATTCATATTTTAGCTCAGCAACACTGCCATAATACAGCTTTTATTTATCACATAACTCTCTGTCACTCCTTCTTAATTGCTTTTCATTTGTTGGCTTTTTCCTGGTGTAGAAATGGTCATAAGAGAATACAATTTTCTACATATGCCCAGCTTTTTTTTTCTGGACAATATTCACATCTTTTGTCCCTTTCAAGCCTCAGCTCTTTCAGACCTAACTGTCTGGTAGACTTCTTTGCAGCCATGCTACATTGCCAAAAATATATTCTGAAATATCAGATATTTGGCGTTTTCAATACTGCCTCCTCCTGCTGAGTGTGTCCCACCTACCAACACAAATCAATCCCACCTCCCAACCCATCCCTCCATTGGTTTCATCTCACTGTACCTTGCCTCATTTCTTTTCTCTCTTGGTCCCTCAGTGTTTTCCCCAGAATGGTTTTCCCCAGAATGGTTTTCCCATTGTTGTTTGCTATGCCTTCCAATTTGGGCACCACCTGGGAATTTAATTACTGTGTTTGCTGCCTGCTTTTCCAGGTCAGTAACGGTGAATTTGAGCAAGACTGGACATAATAGGAGTCCCTGAGGTAGCCTTAGCACAGTTTCCCCTAACTAGGCTTTGCAGACTGATGTGCACAGCTAACAGCTTCATGGGAATGCTCAATCCACATGGAATGACTCCAAGGAATTAGACCGAGCTGGTTTTTGAGTAAGGGTTTGTAAGACACTGTATACAATTATTTACTGGAGTCCAAAATGACAAAATAAAGGTTTGACATCCAAATTTAATAAAATAACTAACCCAGCAAGCTCCTTTCAGTTAGAAACATCAGCTGCTCTCCCTTCTATATCCTCCTCTCCTCTGGGATTTGTGCAGGTTCCCTTATGGATTGTGCATCATTTACCTGAATGAACCACAAAATGCTTTGGGTGGGAAAGACCACCCTAAGGACCATATAATTCCAAATCCCTTCCAGAGGGAATGCCAGCTTCCTCCCAGGCCTTTTCAAGATTTCCCATTCCTGTCAGCCTCCTGCCCTGTCTGATCTGTCTGGGAGCAGCAGCACTTTTGGCTAAAGGGCAATGCTGGGTTTCTCCTGCAGAAGTGCAGCCCACCCTATGGAAACCCACCCCAATGGTGCATCCACACCACCAGATTTGGTCCAGTCCTGAGGTGGACTGAGTGCAATAAAACTAAACAGAACAAACATTACATCCCACTCCCCAACAATTTGCTAACTAACAAGACATTTTTGTTAAAATTTTGAAGTTCATTTTCAAAAAGATGTCCTATATGTGAGTAAATTTTCTTCAGTTCCTTAATCCTTTTGCACAGAACTGAGAAAAACAGAACAAAATAAAACAACCCAAAAATTATTTGTAGAATCATTCAGAAAAATCTTTTCAAAATATGAAGGGAGCTGAAAATTATTTTAAGACTCTGTAGAGAAAGATTGATAAATAAAGTATAAATTATGCTCTATTATCTGCCTATCCCACAGAGTGGTACTGCATCCCCCAGGGCACTGCATGCTTATCCATGGGCCAGGACTGCATATGGATAAAGCTATCACCAATTTATAGCAAAGCCTAGTGGAGCAGTATTTGGAAAAGCACTTGGGACCTTCAATTAAATGCATTACTTTTTATTATTTCCCTTACTTCCCTAACACCTAGAGGCAAAAAAAAAAAAAAAGTCAGGCTGGTAACCAATTGCAGACCAATTAAATCCGAGTGTGTGTCCACGCAGGAGCAGCAGAGGTGGGTAATTATGCATTGCTGACAGGAGGAACGTGAGCTGGAGAGGCACAGGGCTGCTGGGCTCTGTGGCATTCCCAAATGGCATTCAAGAAACATTTCAAGGGGATCAAAGCCGCCTCACGGGCGCTATACAAATTCACCATCATAAACACTGAATAATACATTACACTAATCTGATTGCTATTGACTGCTCCAGTTGCATGTGTGACCTTGGGCATACATTAATCAAAGGCAGCCGTCGGTGCTTCCATCCTGCAGCCAAACTCATCTCAAATCTCCTCCAGTCCCTGGATCTCTTTCTGTTCTGTCTGATGTCACCCGGAGATGGAGGCTGGTGTTTGGAAGGAAATGGCTTTTTTCTGTCCTGCCCTCTTTGTCTGAGCACACACAGGAGCGCTCCGATATGGAATAACAAAAACACACACCTTTCTGTCCACCCAGCGCCCCCTGAACCCAATTTAGCAAGTGTCGCAATCTGAAAGAGCTTTGGAGCTTGAGAGTAATTGGTTTCCCAGCAGAGACTACAACTAATCCCAGAAGCTCTTTGGGATTTCACCAGATGTGTTTATTATTTACCCTAAGCAATGAGGGCTCGCTGAAATGAAAGAGCCCATTGCCGACGCCCCTCTCACTGTGCTGTGTGTGTTTGCTCTCACGAGCTGCAGCAAGGCTTAAACCCAAAAAACCCAATCCCTCATCACTTCCCTTTCCCTTTGTCATTAACAGGAGACAGGGAATACAAGAAAGAGCTGACAGTGTGTTGACAACAAACAGAAAAGGCATTGCTTTGCCTGCATTGATTCCCTTCTTTCTCCCCAAGGCTATGAGATGATACTGGCAGCATTATATTGAAAATTTCGTGCAGGTGCTCCCTGGTTTGCTGCCTCCTGCCCCGAGGTGATCTTTGAGTGTGGAGAGCCTTCCCCCAGGGCGTGTTGGAGCCCAACAGCAGGGCTCTCTCAAAGCGTGGTGTAACAAATATGAAATCAGACAAAACCTCAAAATAATCTGTTGAGCTGGGTTTGATGTAGTCTCAGACCATTGGCATGCAAATGCATTCCTTTAACAGCTTTATTCCTTCACTTGAGGCCAAAGCATGACAGTCAATAATTTAAAGGCAAAGGACTGAAAGAGACTGGGATTATTCCCCAAGCAAGTATTGTAAATGTAGACCATTTATATTTAAATTAAATTTAAGCAAGCTATGGCAATACTGATACTATATGAATAATTGGCTCTACACCCACAGGTACAGGCTTCTTAACTGTTGGGTTTAAAAATAAATATTAAAAAAAAAAAAACATTTCAATGCTTCTACTAAAATTTCACTCTGTGCCTTGTCAGAGAGTGCTGAAAGGAAGGTGCTGAAGAATACCTGGGCACGAACAAGAAATAAAGAGGAGGATGTTGTGTGGCTCCTCCTGACTGACCGTCCAGCACTTCTGCCTCCAGCTATGCAAAAACACACAGAGAACTTAATTAAGAGGGTCCATTTTCTCTACAAAGCCTTTTATGGTCCCTGGCCTTTGCTCAGATACATTTACTTTTCCATCAGTCACATCAGAACCTCCAGGCTGCTGCCAGGGGACCCCCTGGAAGCTTTCTCCTTTATAAATTTTTCACACCAGTTCTATTACCTGGAGTGGACTTTCACTCTGTGAGGGTGCAGCCCGATCCCCCCAGACCTCTCTCAACCCTCTCTGCAACTGCCACAATGAAGAATTATAGTGCATGCAGACCACTCTTCCTCCTTTTTCCATTACTCAGCAGCTCTTCAGCAAGTAAAAGAGACCTTCAGGGTAAATTAATGGATATTTTAGGACACCTGAAGAGTGGTCTTAGAAAGATGCACCAAATTTTGTAAAGAGAATCTCTAGTCCCTTGAATATGACCATAAATAGCCATCAAAGACTGCCTTGGAAATAAAAATGATGGTAGAGTTTTGGTGTCTTTGTGGGTTTTTATCCAACTGACACAACACAAAATGGTCACACATTGGAAATCACACTGCTAAGGTACATTTCTTGTCTTTCCTAGGATCCCTCCTCACATCCCACAAGGAAATTTTAATGCAGCTCCCATAAGGAGGTCCAAAAGGGAGGATTTTTTGCTATTGCAGACAAGGACATTTCCAAACTAACTGTAGGAGAGAGAGACTCCAGGAACACTTTCACCTGAAATCCAGGTTCAGTAAGTAAAACAAAGGAATGGCTGAAGACTACATCCTACACTGACTGGCTATTTTGTGTTCCCATGAGTCAGGCAGCTGATCTTTTTACACTGCCCTCCCTTTTCACCAGAACAGCCTGGAGTTGAGGAACCTCAATTTCACTTGCACAAGTTTAAAGCCAGCGTAACTTCTGACTCTTGTGGGCATTACTTTTGATTTATACTCATGACGCCGAGGAGAAAATCAGATCAAGGGAATATAAATCAAAGAGAGATCAATACCAAGCATCAAGGTACTAATTCTATCTCCTGAAACAGCCCTTACAAGCTGCAGGAGGCCGGGAGACAATTCCCCTGGCACAGGCACGGCAGATTTATGTGGAGCTGAGGTCCTGGTGCAGGGGAGATGTTGGAGGTGGAAGGGGATGGGTCTGCACTTCGTGCTATTAAGAATCTCTGTCTGTCTGGGCTGTCAAACAGTCTGGGGGCAGCTTGGGAGGTTGTCATAAATCAGCACACCCTGCACTGGGGATGACAACCAAGTTGGTTTAAAATTATTTTTCACTGTGGTTTTTTTTGCCTCCAGGAACCACTGCAGAACCTCAGCCTTGCTTCTCCTGATGGGAGAACCATGGAGTAAGGAGTGGCTGAGAGCTCTTCCCCAAATCCAAACCCTCCTGAATGGCATGGCAATGTTGTCTTCATCTTCTTCCAGTGACACAGCAGCAGCAAACCTGGTCTATAAAGCATGCTGGAATGTTTCATGGCTGCAGCAAACGTGCACTGGGTGGAGAGGGCTGAGCCACCACCCCATAAGAGGACACGGTTCAGGGGTTGGGAGTGTTCTGCAAGCAGCCCACAAAGTGCCAGACAGATGTTCACACACGCCAACAGCTTGTCTGGTGGAGTCTTAATTTGTTTTTAGGAGATGTAGTAAAAAGGATGAGGTGCTCTGGCTGCTTTCTGCCAGCATTGGTAAATGTGACTACATACATTATCACAGCCTGAAATCAAAGGGCTCAGGATTGGAGGGGTGGGAGAGGCACCGAAAATCGGCAAGAATTTTGTACATTGGAAAGTTTTACACCTTATTCATCAAAGCACCAATTCGGCATTTGATTGCTTTGTGGAAAATTTTTGAGAAATGGGATTGAAAAGGGAAACTTGTTTGGGGGCTTATGGGGGGACTGGTGAGGAGGGATTGATGGCATGTTAAATAGCAATAGCTGATTGCATAATTCAGTAATAAAACTCTCCAAGTAGTAATTATAGGACATGTCAAACAGAGTTATAAGGCAGGAGGCCAAAGGCCAAGTGATTAACCATTGGAGAGGTGTAATAATTCCCTGGAAATGCCCAGCCCAGAGCGAAAGTGAAATACACTTTGTAATAAACGCCAAAGAGCAGGACCAGCTTTACATTCTGAGATGATGGCTGTGCCTCCCACCAGTCTCCCATCTCTCTCTCACCATGCCAAAGAGCCAGGGCAGCTGCCAGGGCCCTTGGGATGAGGCTGGCCACAGGATTTCCTGGGAAGCCCAGCCTTCTCCTGGCTCAGAGCTGGGCTGTGGTACCCAGTGTGATGTGAGCTCACCTCTGCCAGCACTGATCCGCACAGAGCCATTTGGTTTTGTTCTGGACAGCTCTGGAAGTGTTTTAGAATCTGCTCTTTGTTATCTTGTAGCACTTAGAACAGTCTGCTGGGAAAGGTGTGCTGTCTGTCTGGGAGGTATCTCAGATATCTGTGGCACACGCACTGAGCATAATTCCTGTTGCTGTAGATTTCACACAGAGAAGTTTCAACTTCATTAATTCCAAAGAATAAAAAAACCCACCAACCCTGATCTCTATCTCAGTGTAGAGACACATAATATTATATTTTTCTCTGAAATTCATTTTGCCTGCTGATCCAGGGGCAGAGGCAGTAAATCCATTCATGAACTAAGAACATTCTGATCATTCAGCCTTCAAGAACCTGGGCTGGGCTGAGCCCAGGACTGTGAGGGTTCTTACCTGTTGCAGGTTACTGTTCAAATGTACATTTATACAGATGTTAGTCTTCTCTTGAGCACCACTCAGTGTATAAAGAAGGCCTAAACTATTGATTTTTAGTTTCATCTTATACACCTCCTCAAGGAAGAGGAGTGCTTGACTTACCTTCTTTAAACCTTCTGCTGTTTTTTATATCTCTATCATCACTTTGCTATTTTTTATTTCTCTGTCATCGCCCCTTATTCCTCTAATGTCTAAGATATATAGTTCTAATATTTTAATCTTTCCACACACTTCAACTTTCTGTTCACTTAATCATTTTCATTGCCTTCCCCAGACCTGTTTTATTTCTGCTCTCTCCTCCCGTAAGGCTGGAGAGCAAAGCTGAGCAGAGGATCCATAGTGTGGTGTCACTTCATATTACGGATAAGGAATAATTCTGTGCTTTCCTGGAGCTTTTTCTTAATGCAAACAAACATTTTGTTTGCTTTTCTGGCCACCACTGCTCACTGAAGGGATGTCTTGTTGGCAGTGACACCTTGTTGCTCTCCTGGCTCCCTACAGTTAATTTACCACACGTGAGCAGTTTAAATTGTTTCCATTTTCCTTTCACTACGCTTCACCTTCTGCTTACTTGAGCTGAGCTGATCTCTGGAATGCACCCCACCCATCTCTTTTAGAGACTCCTGAAATGATTTATCATTCCACTGATGCCTTTGGCTGTGGAAATCCTTATTTTGGCTCGCTGGTCCTGGAGCATCCTCCAGCCTTGTCCTGTCTCTGTTATTCTCCTTCCCTCACAAGGGAACTGCTGCTCCTGCAGCTGCCTGCTCTGCCACAAAATGTTTGTATGAGACTATGTAAAACCTCCTGGCAGATGGAAATTTTTGAAAGCTCCTGCTCTCTCCGCTCTGCTGCAGGAACACAAAGAAGTGTAATAGGCTGGAGAGAAATTATTATTTTTTACAGCACGGAGCAGTTTTGTCCATGAGATCAGATTAAGCAGCATTTTATCATCACCATATTTTTAGCTCATTTATTTGATTAAAGTGAGTACCATTTCTCTTTGCTTTCCAGGTATTTCCTAATGAGAAATTCACACCTGTGATGTACCTGCCACTCCATCAGCCCCCTGTGACACTGCATGGTACATAACTCCACTCTTTGGCTCTGTTTTCACATTTGAACAATGCAGATCACGATATCGACCTTGTTTTGTTAAGGATATTGAACCCATCCACAGCAAAAATAATGTAAAGATCTTTTTCTCTAACCATGTGATGAAAAAGCCACCAGATCTTTCTGGTTTTCTGTAAAATCCATTCTTAAATCATCATGATAACAATTTTCCATTAACCCTGCTGACTGTAAATAAGCATCAGCGCAAGAAAGAGAGATATTTTTATTTTCCATTTGGAAACCTTCATAAACATAGCCTTAGGAGCATCCAGAGGTGTTGCAACACAATAGCCTGCCTGTGGACTGCTAAGGAAGTGTTCAAAAGATGTGTGGATGTGGCACTTGGGGACATGGTTCCATGGTGAACGTGGCAGTGCTGGGTTAGTGGATGGACCTGGTGATCTCAGAGGGCTTTTTCCACCAAAATATTCCATGATTCCAAGGAGCCCAGAACTCACCACCTGCATAATCCTATATATGCTAAAATTTCTGTGTCCCTGGTGCCTCAGGTTGCTCACTATAAGATGTTTATCCCATTTCTGGAGTGTTACCAAACACATTAACATTCAAATACTACAGATTACATAAATAAGTGAAATGTGCTACTCCTTTCAATTAACTCCTCACTTTACCAGGTAATGAAAATGCCTGCCTTCCTCTCCCTTCAGCCACACTCTTCCTTTGCTGTTCCAGGAAAGAGCCAGAGGAATGTTATTTCCTGTGCTATTTCCTTACTGTATTTGTATGTGCATAAAAACCCCTTTTTGCTCCTCTCTGCTCTCTCTTGGGTCCTATTAAACACAACCTGAGTTGTGGGCAAGGCTGGGGAGGATGGAGGAGTGCTGCACCTGTGTCTAACAGAGAGCTTTGTGGCACAGCTGATGGCTGCAAAGAGGCAGTAGTTATTCCAGCATTGTGGTATTTACCTCTGTGAAGGTAATTCTGGAATTTGTTATGTGAGAATGAGGCAAGGATTCTTTAATAATGCACAAATTAAAGGAACTTGAAGCGTTAGCATCATTGCCTGCTAATAACATTACAACACACCTGTTATAAAGTGTGTTCATATATCACATTTCCAGCTTCAAAACAGAAGCATAAACACCATTAAATAGAAATTTAATTATATAATACTGCTTAGTGGCTGGGTTTATGCTTTGGCTGTGTATTAAGCAATGTTCCTGAAGTACCTATCTTCACATGCACTGGAAAAATTAAACCATTAAATCGATTTCACAAATGTTTACTGTGCAAACATGACAAAAACTCTGCAAATGCAGGCAATTTATTGTGGGGGCCAAGTGCTTTGCTCATATGGTGGACACACTAAATACCCTCTTTTAAGTTTCAAATCTGCATTTTAGGAGATACCTTTCCAAACAGAGGAGTTTGCTGAGCTGGACATCGAAGATTAGGCAAACAGGCAACACAATATAAATGCAAAGTCTTGTTGAAAGGCATTTCCAACTATAGAGCTGAGAGTAAAATTTTTTTTAAAAGGCATTTAGTGGAAACAGGCTTCAAAATTCAGCATTTCTTTGTTGTTGAGAATACTGAGAGTTTCTAAAAGTGCTCCTCTTTTCTTGCACAGAGAGACAGAGTGGGTCACCCTGTGGTCCTGGCATTTAGAAAATTCCACGTGGTACTTTTGGTTTCTGGGAAACGGTGAACTCTTCAGAACAAATGGGGTTTTTGAAAAGGCAGGTTTTCCACTGAAATGGTCATTTCAGGTACACGAGCTGGGTGGATGGAGTACTCCAGATGTTACAGTCTAAGTGCTCCCCCGTGTGTTTGCTCTCATCCTTCTACTAGAGTTTTGGCTAGAAATTCCCTACAATTAAAAAAAATAGATAAAGCTGTAGGGGGAAAATCAGCAGATTTCAGCAACATTTCTAACTCATGTCTATAAAATATCACAGAAAAAAAAAAAACAACTTAGATATTTAGGGTTCTTAGTCATTGTCACACTTCTGTCTCTCTGGTCTCTCAGGAATCAGTCTGAATTGCTCCACGGAATGATTAAAGTGGTTTAATTACAAGATCAGGTCTGTGTGGGATGGGAGAGGTGCTAATGGGAATTCATCTCCAGCTGGAAGCCCCCAGTACTCTCTGGTGACTGGAAAGAGCTCAGAGGAGTGAGGAGGAAAAGGGGAATTTTCCCCTTGCCTTGGGCTCGGTGGGGCTCTCCAGTGAGATGCTGTGAAGAATAATCCTGCCAAGGGCCTGAGCAGCAAAGGAGTGACCATCCATTGCACGGGCTGGTCATTTGTGCCACAAGCAGAGGTCTCACTGATCCACCAAAAATTAGGCTGTAGCTGATAAAAGTGTTTCTACTTTTGTTGGTTTGGGGGGGGGGGGTTGCTTTATTTTTGTTTTTAGTTTGCTGCTCACGATTAGCTCTGGCTGCAGAGGAGCCCAGGTGCATTGGGCTAAGGGGAATGGGAAGTGTCCAGGCTGTTCTGGGAGCAGGGGCACTTTGCACACCCAGGCACTGGCTGGGGGTTACCTGGCACAGCCCTAGGTGAGAGGTGGATGTGTCTGAGTTTTCTGGCTGATGTTCCCCATCGATTTTCCTGAGACAGCCTAGGCAAATAATTTAAACTCAGTGCCTGAGTTTGCTTATGCCTTCGATGAGCAATGGATGATATAAAGTGGCTGCCTCCCACAGACCCCATGAGTCTTTAATTTATGTTTGTGAGGTGGCTGGAGCTGTTTCGCTCCAGAGCCTGTAACTGCAAGAGGTTGCTAATAATTCACCAGCAACAAGTGAGCCCTGTACCTGGGGATAAACATTTAGATTTGTAGCAAACATTTTTCACCTATGAAAATAAAAGTAAAATTTGCAGCTCCAAGTCCATATACCTTGGAAAACTCTGCCAAGGTCTCCTGTTCTGCTTCTGTCCTGCAGATCCAGCTCTCCATTCCTGAGCTCAGCTCTGTAGAGACTAATCCTTCCCTCTGCATGGAATTACATGGATAATTGTGCAGATACCATGTGTCTTCTAGCAGATTTACTGGGATATCTCACACCACCATACAGCAGATCCCTTTTATTCAAATCTCCAATCAATTCACTCGGGCGACTTCCTAAGCAAATGCAGGAATACATTTTAGCTGAATTTCAGGGGATACTTATTGCATGTTAAATACCACTAGGCAATTATTTAATGAGGTTTAACAAGTATGTAATAGATACATTACTTATGACCTAGATGTGAAACCTCAATGAATATGTTTAATCAATTGGCATTCAATTTACATACATTAGGTTTTTCCTCCAGCGTGGTGCTTTATTTTAGCTCTCTGTCCAACAGACCAGCCTTGCAGACTTGTTAACCACTTGCTGTCCATAATGTAGGTCCAACATGGTACCTAGAATATACCAAAACCAAAAAATTAACATCCATCTTGCTCTTGGTTAATTTATTGACCATAATTACTCATTTAGAAATGTAAACCCCATTTGGTGCATCAGTAAACTCAATTATCTTCTCTGTGCTCCCAACTCTAGGGACTTTCTGTTCCCCAGGCTGTTGGGGCCATCCCTGTTTTCTGATTCAACAAAAGAAACTGGCTTGTCCTTTCTTTGGGATGTCAAGATTTTCCCTGGCTCTGAAAAGGTAATGTAGGATTAAAGTGGAATTTAAATGAGCATTGCTGATGGATGTCCTAGGGTGGAATTACTCACTTGAAACATCACAAACAACACAGAAACTCCTCTGCCTCTCTGTAGTGCTACAGTTTAATTAAAGCTTAATAAGGAGCAACTGGGTCTTTGTCCAGCTGTATTCATTAATTTCAGTAACTTGTGGTTTTGTTCTCATCAGCAGTAGAAAAAAATACCTCTCTCTAAAAGCTGTAAGAAATACAGAAAGCCCTATTAAATAATGTTGAAAGCAAGCATAGCCAGAGGACTGATGAGAAAGGAATGAATTTTCTCCACTCTAAAGGTGCCTCAGAGCTGTGCACTGTGGAGATTTGGGAGCCCCCTCACCCTTCCCCCATGAGTACAGGCAGCCAGACCTCGTGCTTCACGTGGAAAAGAGCAAGGGAAGGTAAAAACCATGGGTAATGTGAGTAATATTTCTGTGACCTGCTTCATTTTGTGATAGGCCTGTCCCTAGAGCTCCCTCAGCCAAGTGACACAATATTGCTCCTAATCTGTGTCCTTTGGCCCCCGTGTCCCTCCCCATCTGACTGGGCATCACCATGTGCTGCACAAGGAATCAGGCAGAATTTTTTTAAAAAAGGGAAAATGGCTCTGTGAAGACAGTGGGAGAAGTGAGGAAACAGCCCAAATCTTGGTTTCAGTATTCTGGCTTCACAATACTGAAATACTTGAGTTAAGAGTACATAAAATACCAGTTTGGGTATGATTCCTCATCTTTCAAACAGACAAAGCCTCAGTACATTCTCAGGGAAGAGGAGCAGAGGTAAAAATATTGCAGATCCTCACACATCCTCTTGGAACACCAACAAACACAGCCCTTGTGCAGAAGAACAGCTGTGTGCCTTTGTCCAATTTTAATTAATATCTTTACCTTGCAGCAGGTTTCTTTGTGGAAATCCTGTGACTCTGGCTGATTTGCCATGTTCTGTCCTTTCAAGCTCTGCTTCCAACACCAAATTTCAGAGTTGCAGGCAAAGTTTGGTGTCAAGATTTGAAGGGCTACAAAGCAACAAGATACATTTTGTTCTTTTCTTCTGCAGAAAGGACACCCCGGAAGATTAAAGTAACTGGATTTTGATCAGCATTTCCCATTTGCACTGGGCTCTTTACGAATTGAAATGTAAAAGGTCAAAGCTCCAAAAGCATTTTTCATTTCTAAAGAGGTTTGTTCACCACTGTAATTTAATAGCCATGCCAAAGCTGATAAGATTTTGGAATCTGTCCATGGCGTGTATTGATGTCACAGGTCAAAAATAAAGGCTTCAATGTAATTTATTTCTCCAAGCACAGTGAAGATAATAACTCAAGCACAGAGCAATATGTTAAAACTAAATTATATTCAATAAAGATGACTTATGCCAGTCTTCTAAAAACTAAATACACTTGGCTCAATTTGAATGTGCTCATCACTGTGGTGTGGTGGCCTCCAGGAGGAACCTGGCCATGGCACAGGGGCCAGTGGAGGGTCCTGGATGGAGACTCTGGGGTGTGAGGGCACTGCAAAGGGCAGGAGGCTGCTGCTCCTGTCTCTGTTGAAAATCTGACTCGAGGCAACATTTTCCTGCATCAGCTTCTCCTTCTGTTTTGCTTTCTGCTGGCTGGAGTGATGCATAAGAACAAAACTTCGCTCCTGCTATAAATAGAGGCTGTGCATGTGATCCAAGGGGGAGGAGAGCAGATGCTGCACACACAGCTTCAGCTGGAATGGCAGGATTTAACACTCAGGGAGGGCTGGGGGAAAGGGGGCACTTCCAAAACACTGGAAAGAAAATTACCAACAGAAGAGGTGCAGCAGAGGCAGCCAGGTGAAGCCTTTCTGCTGCTCTTAAGGCATCTGACACTGAGGTTCAGCAGCTGGTCCACTCTTAGACTTGTCCACTCTTAGCCTTTCAGTCAGTGGTCTGGAGGAGGAGGCTGACAAGGATGCTGCTCTCTCCTGTGGAGGTTTACTGGAAATTTGCAGGAAATCCCACATTGTCACCAGTTCAGCATGGAACTTTGACCCCAGAGCAAAACAGAACTTAGCAAGTTTCAGTACCAATCCCAACACAACTTTCAGTTTTCACCCTTTTTTTATAACTCTTTTAGCACATTGCCTCTGCTTTACAGTTTCTTTAGATGACTGAGAGTTTTCTTGAAGGCCATAAAGAGGGAGAATGACTTTTTCTACAGTCAGATAGTGAAAGGACAAGGGGAATGGCTGCAAAACTGAAAACAGATTAGATATTAGAGGGCAATTCTTCCCTGTGAGGGTGGGCAGGCCCTGGCACAGGGTGCCCAGAGCAGCTGTGGCTGCCCCTGGATCCCTGGAAGTGCCCAAGGCCAGGCTGGGCAGGGCTTGGAGCAGCCTGGGATAGTAGAAGGTGTCCCTGCCCATGGCAAGGGGTGGAATGAGTTCAGTTTTAAGGTCCCTTTCCAACCCAAACCATTCTAGAATTCATTCTATGCCTCTAACTTGAGATAATGAGACTTGATTTGTACTATGTGCTCCTGGCTGGGTGCCACTGGATTATTTTAGGCAGCAATTTCTCCTGAGAATTCGTGAAGTCACAGAAAGAATGTCTTTGATTTTGGAGAGTTTTAAAGGTTTATGTCACAGGTTCAGTTCTTGAGACTCTTGCAAGAGCTGAAGAGACAAACTGGACCTCCCAGCTGGGGGTGTGGAGCTGCCTGAGCACTGGAGACACCAGCAAGGAGAACATAAAGGGAGAGGCATCCAAGGAGAGGCAGAATTCCTGTGATCCCAGCAGGCAGGAAAATACCAAGGAAGTTGCACTGGATCAACCAATAGAACCTATGATGAGCCCCAAGATCCATAAAACAAGAAATATAATATCTTCTGTTGCTGCACTCCCTTCCAGCAGCAAAGTCCTGCTGGGAGCAGCAATGCCCCTGCAGCAGTTTGCACTGAGTTTTAAATGTTTAGGTTACGTGGATGCTTTGGTGTTAGTAGAGTACAACCAATAATTTTCAGCAATTTGCATGTCAGAATTGCTCATAGCCAGCTTTCCAGCGAGCTGATTGTAATTTATCTACCATCACACACCTACAAGGAGCCATGGGGAGGGGAGGCAGGGTCAGGTCTGTAACTGTCTCCAGACTCTAATGAAAACCCAGGCATGACTTCCTCTAAACAATGGGAGATTTCTGCTGAGAAAAATCAACCACTGCGAGGAAAAGCAATCAAATAGCTGAGCTGGTTATGAAAATGCAAACGGTGAGAGCTTGGTGACATTTACCCTACTATCAGCTGCAGCTGCACAGCCACCACTGGTATGGACTGAGTGAGGGGAGAGGGAATCATAATTTGCATGGAGAGGTATGGGACTAAACTACAAACCCAAATAAAATCCTAATTCATTAACCAAACTGACAGTGAAAGCTGTAAGACAAGCACAGGATCAATTTCAATTTGAACTAAAGAATAAATCAGCTGTTACAAGGCTTTGATTTACAGGTCACACATCTTCCTGCAGGATGTTATCGAGCAGCAGCAGCCACTGCCAGTTTCCAGGTAAATGGACCTAAAGTCAGAGTAGGTGAGGTCATCTAGAGAGCGTGTGAGAGGCTTGAAACAGCACTATCAGCTTCTCCAAAATATCCTCACAAAAGCAGCAGAAGAAATCCTTCATGAAAGAAAGAACAATGCTGGACAATGGAACACAAATCAAGACAAGGGGAAGGAGATGGATCATGAAGGCAAAGTGGCTTCTCAAAGAAGTGAGAGGAAAACATTCACCCACCGAGGTTTATATGGCCAGGTTACAGCAGCTGGAGCTCCTCTCAGGGAACAACAATGGAAGATTTTTTACAGCAAAACTCAAAAGTTAAGTGGACAAACCACTTCTAGAAAGCAGCAAACAGAAACTGCATGAAACTGTTGGTTTGTCAAATAAACTTTGAGCATTTAGAAAAGCAAGAGTTAAACACTACACAGAAAACTCAACAGCAGTTTACCCAAAGTTGCAGTCCATCAGTGTTAATGGAATGAGGATATGTGCTGGAATGGACCTATTCCCTCCGTGGAAAGGAGGAAATCTTGTAACTGCTGGAGCCAGCAAAGCCCTGCAAGGAACAAACAGAATCTCTCAGTGGGACACTCGAGCACATCCAGAGGGGCAGCGAGGCTGGAGAGGGGCTGGGAACACAAACCCTGAGAGGAACCCCTGAGGGAGCTGGGGGTGCTCCCCTGGAGAAAAGGAGACTCAGGGCTGCCCTCATCACTCTGCACAGCTCCTGAAAGGTGCCTGTGCTCAGCTGGGGCTGGGCTCTGTCTGCAGCAGCACTGACACAGCCAGAGCACACAGCCTCCAGCTGTGCCAAGGGAAATTCAGGTGGGATACTGGGAAAAAGTTTTTACAGAAAGAGTGATAAAGTTGTGGCATGGCTGCCTGGGGAGGTGGTGCAGTCCCCATCCCTGGGTGTGTTTAACAAAGCCTGGATGTGGCACTGGGGGCCAGGGTTTAGTTGGGGTGTTGGGGCTGGGTTGGACTTGATGAACTTGAAGGTCTCTTCCAACCCAGTGATTCTGTGAGTTCTGTGAAAGAGAAATGGTCTGGTAATCTGGGAAGGTGTGCAGTGTCTTTCTCAGCAAACGAAGGGACTTGGCTATGGGACAAGTGGGGTGAGTACTGTGGTTTGACCAGAAGAACACACATTTCTGTGATGGGTAAAGATGTGTAGATGTGGCACTAGGCTTGGCAGTGCTGGGTTAGTGCTTGGAGTCTGTGGTCTTAGAGGGCTTTCCCAAGTTAAATGATTCTATGATTCTATAAAACATGAGAACAAATCAAAGCAGCATAAATTATAATTTAAAAATAAACCAAGAGCCCAGTCTCTAGGCTCAGGGAATTATCATCAAATAATGTCTAGATTGTAAAAACCACCTGGCAGTGCCCATTGCAGAACATCTGGGATGTCTGGAGGTGCAACACAAACAAAGATGTGCCTCTGTCAGGTGCTGTCCCAGGCCAGGCTGAAGCAGTGGCAGCTTGTCTGCCTGATGCTCCAGCCATGCTGAACTCACAGGTGACTTTATCCACACCTGCTACTTGGCAGTGCCACCAACTTCATGGCAAGAAATAAATAGCAAGTTTCCTTAGGAAGTACACAATGTGCTTTCAACGACAGCTATGCTCAGAAAAACATCAAATATTGTAATGACAACATCACTCTGTAAGTGACAGCTTAGCCAACACTGAAGTGAGGACCAGAAGGCAATGCAGAACTGTGGGGAAAATACTTGTAATATTCATGCTGCAAACAAGCTCAGCTATCACTGCAGTGGTTGCAGGCTCAATAACAGCTTTGGAAGGTAGGGATGACAATTAACAAACTTCTTGGCATGTGTTGGCAGCAACAATCTCCTGTGCTGTGAAAATTTCAGAGAGGAAATAATGCTGTGAATTAGAACATGGTCACTGCCTTTACTATCTTAGAAATAAATATTTGGTTATTGAAACCCTGTAGATTAGCATCAAAAAGGGCATTTTTGCTTTTTTCATTTCTCTCTTAACATACGAATGTGGAAACTTAAAATCCAGAGTGGATATAGGCAGATATGAAATAGCTTTAAGAGCAAATGCCACAGAAACTCTTGATAGCAAATATAATTTATTTCTAAAAATTCAGGGAATTACCAGATCTCTGAAGTTATCCACAGCAAACAGCCTGATGTGTTTGCTAAGAAGAAAGTCAACACATCTGCCCACATCTGGACACCCAAAAGAAGATGTGAGGGATGTGTCTAAAATGTCCCTTTCTAACTCTATTTAGCCTCTCTTCAGAGGAGAAAACTTACTATGTTTAACTGTGTAAGCTACATGCAAAGGTAGGCTGGAGACATAATGTCTTTTAAAAATTGCTGGGGAGGGCTGAAATCAGTGCAGTGGTGTGAGAAAAGAGCTAAAAATAAATGGGTGGGCAGGAGGGATGGATAGAGCAGGGAGCTGCAAGTAGCAGAGGAGGAAGGAACCAGTCCATGAAGGAACCCTGGCGTTAGTAAGAGCCCTGAGGAAGGGCAGATGCAAAGGGAATCAGCTTAGAAAGCAAGAGGAGGAAAACCAGGTAAGCAGGAAACCAGTGAGGTGAGACATTCTGAAGGTGTCCATATTCACAGGGAAGAGACCAGGACAAAGGGAAGGGAAAAGTAACAATGCTCTGTAGAAAATGAGGAGGCTGTGGCAGAGGAGCAGCCCCAGGGTGGGGCAGGGCACAAAGCATGAGCTGAATTGGTTGTCTGGATATGGAAGGGCAAACACTCAAAGGAGAAGATTGCTGCTGAAAAGAAATAACAGGGATGGGCACAAGGACAAATTACTTAAATAAGCCAGGAGTTAATTTAAGCTTGAAATTAGAGGAAGATCAATGTAGTAACAAGTGGGGGCAAACCCCTTCAACAGTAATGTTAAAGACTTGTGGTCTGGGTTTTGCTAATTCCAGCAGGACAACCAGGGCATGGCACTGAGGACAGGAGTTCTGCCTTCCCAGGAGGGCTCAGCTTGCACAGTGGGGTCACCTCACGTGTTTTTCTCCAAGCCAGGAGGAAGCAGAGCATTAGATCACATTCCCATTATTCATGCCCAGAAAGCCTCCTGGCTCATTTCCTAGATCCAACACAGATAATCTACAGGTAGATATGGACAACTGATTTGTCTGGCTCACCCAGTGATATTACAAGACTTTTTGCCTCTTCTGCAAAATCCTCCTGGGGGTCCAGCAGTGCAGAAGGGAAGTCAGACTCTCGACAGGAATGTGTGTTCCTGGTCTTATCACTCTGCAGCTGCACAGCCTTGGAGCAGCTCCAGCTGCAAGCTGGTATAAATTTGCTATTAACTCAGCCTATTTCTAATAAAAAAAAAATAACAGCAGCACTACTGGGTCAGACCAGCTGTCCATCTCATCTAATTCCCTATAAAGAAAGAGGTTTTAAAAAGCTAATTGGGGGGGTTGCTTGGTACAAGGTGAGTGGGGTGGGTGAGCACATGCAGTTAAATTTCATAGGTTCCAAGCCCTTTACCTGCAGGTGAAATGTATTTCTGCTGTCTATTATGTCCTGCAGCAGGTTCAGGACTCTTCTGCAACTCAACTGGCAGATCAATACTAGTGAAGGTTACTTTTTTCACTAGTGAAACTTATTTTTTGTTTGCTAGTTGACTAGACTATGGGAAAATGCTTTCAATACATGGAAAATTATTAGAAAGAGCCGGGGCTTAACAAACAGACCTCAGGAAGGATGAAAGGGAACTAATTTTTTTGAGGATTGATATAGCTCCATAAGACTGGGGCTGCCTGAGGCAGGGCCATGGCAAACACCAAGGGACAGGTGAGGTCTCCTACCCTCTCTTTCTCTAGGTGCAGTTCATTACTCATGGCAGCAGTGAGGAAAGGTTCTGGTGACCCTGGACTGCATTTTACCAATGAATGGACATCAGTGAGACTGACATGAGCACTGCAATTAGTGCAGTCTGTGGTTTAACTCCCCCGCCTCAAACCTCTGGAAAACACTCTGCTTTTACTCAGGCAGTGTGCTTGGGTGCCACTGCCCTTGACCTCTACCATGAGCAGGTCTTCAGGCACACCTTGAAAACCTCCTTCTGCCCCAGAAAACTGCAGAAGATATGAGCTCAGCCAGCAGTCCCTTGCTCCCTTCCACCCAGCACAGCCCAGTCATGGTGGGAACAAGGATTTTGGTGTTTGGATTTCAGTGAGCTGTGCCATCACTGCTCAAATCAAAGCTCCTGCAGTGAGCTCAGCACCCACAGAGGCTGCTCTGGGTGAGCACACCCCAGCCAAGGCTGCTGGCAGCTGCTGGCAGCCAGGAAGGGCCACACTGCTCAGCAGCACCACCACCCCCTGCCCTGCCACCGAGGGGCTGTGCCAGCCTAATGGGGACACAGCCCCGGGCAGTGCCAGCAGAGCATCCTTCCCTCTGCCAGAGCCATTACAGCTCTGACCTACGGGCATCTGTGCCTGGTGGAACTAGTGGTTTACATATAAATTATCTGATGAATGTAGCCTTGTTTGCCAGTCATGAATCATTCATGACCAGAGTACAGTTTTGGCAAAAATGTGTATTTTCTGTAAGTATCCTCTCCCTGACGCTGAGCACGGGCTGCTCATCAGGGCTGTTGGCTACACAGAGCCCTCAGTCAGGGCAGGTGACTCCCACAATCCAATCTCTGCCTCCTTCAGTGGATGGCTTAGAGGTTTAAACCAATTGTACAACAGTAATCCCAAATAGTTTTCCTCAGACATGAATCCCCTGGCTTGCCTTCAAAGGTGTCTGTTTCATGAGCTGCTGTTCCTCTAACTTCCCTATAGACAGAAATCTTTGCATGCCCCTGGGCTGCCATTACACAGCACATTGCAGCCACAATGCTCAGTCCTTCCCAAAAAACACCACAAAGGGACATGTCCCTGGTCCTGACACCCAGCTCCATAAAAAATTTTGGAATACACCATTCATGCTTTATTCACATTACTGTAAAAGGGGTTTGCCCCCACTTGTTACTACATTGATCTTCCTCTAATTTCAAGCCTAAATTAACTCCTGTCTTATTTAAGTCATTTGTTCTCATGCCCATCACTGTTATTTCTTTTCAGCAGTAATTTTCTCCTTTGAGTATTTGCCCCTCCATACATTCCACTCCCAGCCTTTACCTAACTAAACTAAGTGCTTTTTTCCTCTCTCAGCTGGACAGTCCCTGCATTCCTCTGATTGTCCTAAATCCCCTTATGGCACCATTTACTGTTTGAATTCTTCCCTCTCACTCTTGGGGGAAGAGAACTGTACACACTATTCTGATGAGGTCAGACCTACCTTTGTGAAATTGAATTAGTGCTTCTCTAGACCTGTAGCCTTAACTGAAAAAGTGAATTGGGTACATCTGATCATTTTTTTCCTTGAAACCATATAATTGCCACTTAATGGTTAACCTGTGATGCCCAAGTACATTCAGGTCTTTCTCTTCCTCAGTCATTTCTAATAATTGGAATTCTCACTACTACTCCATAAGTACTCATTCATACCTTATATACTATTTTATTTTATGCCTTTTCTATTGCTTCAGTTTCCAAGGTCAGTCCTCAGTTAACAGCCCCATCCTGGTTTGCATTGAGGATGCACCTTCCATCGCGTGAGCTCCAAGTGTCATTGTCACTCTCATCATTCCCTTCCAAGGTCAATGCAGAAATGAAATATGCTCAGATCCAGTCCTGATCCTCAGGGATGTTTGCTGGTAACCTCACTTCAGAGTGATAATTCCCCTTCTGCTGCTCCCTGTCACGGGCTCCCCTTTAGCCAGCTCTGTTCCCACTTCACAGCTCCTGTATAAATTCCCGGCGCTTTCAGCTGAGCTGATAATTTCCCATGTGGCACTATATCAAATGGCATCTTCGGTCCAGATAGATGAGATATCTTGCATTTCCTTTGTCTAGAAAAATCATTTATCTTATCAAATTTATCACAAACAGACAGGGTTTGCCCAGAAGAATTTAATCACCAACCAGGACGATCGTGACTGCAACAGAAAACGGGAGGGCAGGCTGTGCTCCCTGCAGCTCTGCTGGACACACACCCTTGTCGAGGGGACCCTGATTCCAGGGACAGTATTTCCTCACAGCTAACCCTTGAAATGACCCACTCTGTCACTGGAGGCTGTGAACAGACAGCGACCCTCATGCCCAGAATGGAGGCTAAAGTCACACAGTGATGGATTTTCGTCCAGCAGTTACAGCCCAGCACTCTGAGAAGAGGAACTGAAGCTTTTACCTGGTTTATCTTGGC